>NC_138175.1:39109467-40362453 GCF_964165515.1 Mesoplodon bidens
GGGTTCTTCCTTCCAGCTTGCCACTTGCACTTGCAATGTCTCCTAAATCTCGCAGGGTTTCCATGCCATCCTAAGATCCGTAGCTCAGGCTTAGAACGGCACAGCATCCGGCAGCTTTCCAAGAGGCCTCCAGCATTCTGGCATTGTGGCTCCCTCCATGAGGCACCAGCTCCTCAGCACCACGTGTCCTTAGGTCTTTCACTTCAGAACCTCTGTGGGCAACCTCATTCCTCCCCCACGTAAGAGACACACAGACATGTCCTTTGTGGAGGAAGGCTTGAGAGTCCGCAATGGAGGCTGTCGCACCCACTCAGCGTTCCTGCACGGAACTGAGCACGGGTGCATGAGACCGTGAGAGGCAGAAAGAGAGGGGTACCACCGAGTTGTTCCAAAATGTACTCTTACACATTACGCTGCAAGCTCACGTTCATTTCATGGAGAGAACACGAGGCCTTGATGCACTTTCCGGGGGTTAGAAAACTTTGGTTGCATCCCTCGGTGGGCACATCGGCTCAGGACTGCCCTGCTCCAAGTGCTCAAGGTATGGAGCCCGATTGCTGGAGAACAGCCCCATGTGGATCTTTCACGGATGTAACCGGCTCGCCACGGAACCGTTCACAAGCTGCAGACCGTGGTGCCTGTTAGTAGTCGACCCACCGAGAGCACTCTGAGGGAGAGGAGCTGCTGACGACTGGTAGCAAATTCCCCCATTCCCAATCGAACCCTCTCCCTGGAAGTGTGTTCCGAAAGCCTTGACGCAGTTTCTCAGTTAGCTACAATGGAGGCCAGTCACTTGGCAGACTCCCCTCACGCAGTGCACCCCAGGCAGCAAAACAGACAGGCCGGCTGCTTCAGCCAACAGGGACAGCTCACAGTAAAGATAAGAACCCTATGTGTCAAAGCACTTGCATGGCGCTCGCCAGAAGCACAAACACTGAGCGCAGGGCACCGAGGCTCTTCCCCTCACTCTGAGCAAATTTGTTCTCATGGAGCTCCTGCCCTGAGTTTATCCAGCTAGGAAGCAAACTTCAGGAAAGGTCCTCACAGTGCTGCCAATCCAGACTTATTTCTCCCGGCAGCCCCAATCGAGTACACCTACTTGGATTTTAAACTCGCAGAACAACGGGTGTCAACCGTGCGCCTCCATCTGGTGAGCGAAGTACATATTTTCTCCATGAGCTACAGGCCCTTCTTTCAGTGTGAAAGGCCTCTGCGCCTCTTGGCGCTGGCAGCACAGAGGTGTCACCAGTTCTGAAAATCTTCCAAAGGCACAGTGTCACAGAACGTGTGGAGCACTAAGGAGGCGCAGCACACAACTGGGTCTTCTCTGTCGGCCTGACAACCACCAGCGGCCTGCGCTTCTTCGGGGCACACACGTGGTCGTGGTCGGTGATGAATTCTGCTCCCTGAAACCTTTTCCGGGACAGGCAGAGGAAGCGCACGTAGATTAGCCCTCCACCTCATCCCTGTTTCCTGAGTAAGTTGTACTACTACAAGGCCAAAATCCCTGCTGGAATCTCGCTGTGGCCTAAGTACCCTCCAGGGAGCGATCGCTGCCAGAGACACTGTGCTGGTATCTAGGATAATGGTCTGTGCCTCCACTGCGCTGCTCTTCTCTCGGAGCCGTTTCCGAAAGCTTTCTGGAAGAGCTGGCTGACAGTGTCGTCTCCTTAGAGTCAGCGACAGGCATACGAGGATACCAGTTCTGTGAAGTAAAACGCTACCGGCCTCAGCCACGTGGGCTCAGTTTTGTACAGGAAAGCACACTCCCTTTGGAGGGTTCTTCCTTCCAGCTTGCCTGTTGCACTTGCAATGTCTCCTAAATCTCGCAGGGTTTCCATGCCATCCTAAGATCCGTAGCTCAGGCTTAGAACGGCACAGCATCCGGCAGCTTTCCAAGAGGCCTCCAGCATTCTGGCATTGTGGCTCCCTCCATGAGGCACCAGCTCCTCAGCACCACGTGTCCTTAGGTCTTTCACTTCAGAACCTCTGTGGGCAACCTCATTCCTCCCCCACGTAAGAGACACACAGACATGTCCTTTGTGGAGGAAGGCTTGAGAGTCCGCAATGGAGGCTGCCGCTGCCACTCAGCGTTCCTGCACGGAACTGAGCACGGGTGCATGAGACCGTGAGAGGCAGAAAGAGAGGGGTACCACCGAGTTGTTCCAAAATGTACTCTTACACATTACGCTGCAAGCTCACGTTCATTTCATGGAGAGAACACGAGGCCTTGATGCACTTTCCGGGGGTTAGAAAACTTTGGTTGCATCCCTCGGTGGGCACATCGGCTCAGGACTGCCCTGCTCCAAGTGCTCAAGGTATGGAGCCCGATTGCTGGAGAACAGCCCCATGTGGATCTTTCACGGATGTAACCGGCTCGCCACGGAACCGTTCACAAGCTGCAGACCGTGGTGCCTGTTAGTAGTCGACCCACCGAGAGCACTCTGAGGGAGAGGAGCTGCTGACGACTGGTAGCAAATTCCCCCATTCCCAATCGAACCCTCTCCCTGGAAGTGTGTTCCGAAAGCCTTGACGCAGTTTCTCAGTTAGCTACAATGGAGGCCAGTCACTTGGCAGACTCCCCTCACGCCGTGCACCCCTGGCAGCAAAACAGACAGGCCGGCTGCTTCAGCCAACAGGGACAGCTCACAGTAAAGATAAGAACCCTATGTGTCAAAGCACTTGCATGGCGCTCGCCAGAAGCACAAACACTGAGCGCAGGGCACCGAGGCTCTTCCCCTCACGCTGAGCAAATTTGTTCTCATGGAGCTCCTGCCCTGAGTTTATCCAGCTAGGAAGCAAACTTCAGGAAAGGTCCTCACAGTGCTGCCAATCCAGACTTATTTCTCCCGGCAGCCCCAATCGAGTACACCTACTTGGATTTTAAACTCGCAGAACAACGGGTGTCAACCGTGCGCCTCCATCTGGTGAGCGAAGTACATATTTTCTCCATGAGCTACAAGCCCTTCTTTCAGTGTGAAAGGCCTCTGCGCCTCTTGGCGCTGGCAGCACAGAGGTGTCACCAGTTCTGAAAATCTTCCAAAGGCACAGTGTCACAGAACGTGTGGAGCACTAAGGAGGCGCAGCACACAACTGGGTCTTCTCTGTCGGCCTGACAACCACCAGCGGCCTGCGCTTCTTCGGGGCACACACGTGGTCGTGGTCGGTGATGAATTCTGCTCCCTGAAACCTTTTCCGGGACAGGCAGAGGAAGCGCACGTAGATTAGCCCTCCACCTCATCCCTGTTTCCTGAGTAAGTTGTACTACTACAAGGCAAAAATCCCTGCTGGAATCTCGCTGTGGCCTAAGTACCCTCCAGGGAGCGATCGCTGCCAGAGACACTGTGCTGGTATCTAGGATAATGGTCTGTGCCTCCACTGCGCTGCTCTTCTCTCGGAGCCGTTTCCGAAAGCTTTCTGGAAGAGCTGGCTGACAGTGTCGTCTCCTTAGAGTCAGCGACAGGCATACGAGGATACCAGTTCTGTGAAGTAAAACGCTACCGGCCTCAGCCACGTGGGCTCAGTTTTGTACAGGAAAGCACACTCCCTTTGGAGGGTTCTTCCTTCCAGCTTGCCAGTTGCACTTGCAATGTCTCCTAAATCTCGCAGGGTTTCCATGCCATCCTAAGATCCGTAGCTCAGGCTTAGAACGGCACAGCATCCGGCAGCTTTCCAAGAGGCCTCCAGCATTCTGGCATTGTGGCTCCCTCCATGAGGCACCAGCTCCTCAGCACCACGTGTCCTTAGGTCTTTCACTTCAGAACCTCTGTGGGCAACCTCATTCCTCCCCCACGTAAGAGACACACAGACATGTCCTTTGTGGAGGAAGGCTTGAGAGTCCGCAATGGAGGCTGCCGCTGCCACTCAGCGTTCCTGCACGGAACTGAGCACGGGTGCATGAGACCGTGAGAGGCAGAAAGAGAGGGGTACCACCGAGTTGTTCCAAAATGTACTCTTACACATTACGCTGCAAGCTCACGTTCATTTCATGGAGAGAACACGAGGCCTTGATGCACTTTCCGGGGGTTAGAAAACTTTGGTTGCATCCCTCGGTGGGCACATCGGCTCAGGACTGCCCTGCTCCAAGTGCTCAAGGTATGGAGCCCGATTGCTGGAGAACAGCCCCATGTGGATCTTTCACGGATGTAACCGGCTCGCCACGGAACCGTTCACAAGCTGCAGACCGTGGTGCCTGTTAGTAGTCGACCCACCGAGAGCACTCTGAGGGAGAGGAGCTGCTGACGACTGGTAGCAAATTCCCCCATTCCCAATCGAACCCTCTCCCTGGAAGTGTGTTCAGAAGGCCTTGACGCAGTTTCTCAGTTAGCTACAATGGAGGCCAGTCACTTGGCAGACTCCCCTCACGCCGTGCACCCCTGGCAGCAAAACAGACAGGCCGGCTGCTTCAGCCAACAGGGACAGCTCACAGTAAAGATAAGAACCCTATGTGTCAAAGCACTTGCATGGCGCTCGCCAGAAGCACAAACACTGAGCGCAGGGCACCGAGGCTCTTCCCCTCACGCTGAGCAAATTTGTTCTCATGGAGCTCCTGCCCTGAGTTTATCCAGCTAGGAAGCAAACTTCAGGAAAGGTCCTCACAGTGCTGCCAATCCAGACTTATTTCTCCCGGCAGCCCCAATCGAGTACACCTACTTGGATTTTAAACTCGCAGAACAACGGGTGTCAACCGTGCGCCTCCATCTGGTGAGCGAAGTACATATTTTCTCCATGAGCTACAAGCCCTTCTTTCAGTGTGAAAGGCCTCTGCGCCTCTTGGCGCTGGCAGCACAGAGGTGTCACCAGTTCTGAAAATCTTCCAAAGGCACAGTGTCACAGAACGTGTGGAGCACTAAGGAGGCGCAGCACACAACTGGGTCTTCTCTGTCGGCCTGACAACCACCAGCGGCCTGCGCTTCTTCGGGGCACACACGTGGTCGTGGTCGGTGATGAATTCTGCTCCCTGAAACCTTTTCCGGGACAGGCAGAGGAAGCGCACGTAGATTAGCCCTCCACCTCATCCCTGTTTCCTGAGTAAGTTGTACTACTACAAGGCCAAAATCCCTGCTGGAATCTCGCTGTGGCCTAAGTACCCTCCAGGGAGCGATCGCTGCCAGAGACACTGTGCTGGTATCTAGGATAATGGTCTGTGCCTCCACTGCGCTGCTCTTCTCTCGAAGCCGTTTCCGAAAGCTTTCTGGAAGAGCAGGCTGACAGTGTCGTCTCCTTAGAGTCAGCGACAGGCATACGAGGATACCAGTTCTGTGAAGTAAAACGCTACCGGCCTCAGCCACGTGGGCTCAGTTTTGTACAGGAAAGCACACTCCCTTTGGAGGGTTCTTCCTTCCAGCTTGCCAGTTGCACTTGCAATGTCTCCTAAATCTCGCAGGGTTTCCATGCCATCCTAAGATCCGTAGCTCAGGCTTAGAACGGCACAGCATCCGGCAGCTTTCCAAGAGGCCTCCAGCATTCTGGCATTGTGGCTCCCTCCATGAGGCACCAGCTCCTCAGCACCACGTGTCCTTAGGTCTTTCACTTCAGAACCTCTGTGGGCAACCTCATTCCTCCCCCACGTAAGAGACACACAGACATGTCCTTTGTGGAGGAAGGCTTGAGAGTCCGGAATGGAGGCTGTCGCACCCACTCAGCGTTCCTGCACGGAACTGAGCACGGGTGCATGAGACCGTGAGAGGCAGAAAGAGAGGGGTACCACCGAGTTGTTCCAAAATGTACTCTTACACATTACGCTGCAAGCTCACGTTCATTTCATGGAGAGAACACGAGGCCTTGATGCACTTTCCGGGGGTTAGAAAACTTTGGTTGCATCCCTCGGTGGGCACATCGGCTCAGGACTGCCCTGCTCCAAGTGCTCAAGGTATGGAGCCCGATTGCTGGAGAACAGCCCCATGTGGATCTTTCACGGATGTAACCGGCTCGCCACGGAACCGTTCACAAGCTGCAGACCGTGGTGCCTGTTAGTAGTCGACCCACCGAGAGCACTCTGAGGGAGAGGAGCTGCTGACGACTGGTAGCAAATTCCCCCATTCCCAATCGAATCCTCTCCCTGGAAGTGTGTTCCGAAAGCCTTGACGCAGTTTCTCAGTTAGCTACAATGGAGGCCAGTCACTTGGCAGACTCCCCTCACGCCGTGCCCCGCTGGCAGCAAAACAGACAGGCCGGCTGCTTCAGCCAACAGGGACAGCTCACAGTAAAGATAAGAACCCTATGTGTCAAAGCACTTGCATGGCGCTCGCCAGAAGCACAAACACTGAGCGCAGGGCACCGAGGCTCTTCCCCTCACGCTGAGCAAATTTGTTCTCATGGAGCTCCTGCCCTGAGTTTATCCAGCTAGGAAGCAAACTTCAGGAAAGGTCCTCACAGTGCTGCCAATCCAGGCTTATTTCTCCCGGCAGCCCCAATCGAGTACACCTACTTGGATTTTAAACTCGCAGAACAACGGGTGTCAACCGTGCGCCTCCATCTGGTGAGCGAAGTACATATTTTCTCCATGAGCTACAGGTCCTTCTTTCAGTGTGAAAGGCCTCTGCGCCTCTTGGCGCTGGCAGCACAGAGGTGTCACCAGTTCTGAAAATCTTCCAAAGGCACAGTGTCACAGAACGTGTGGAGCACTAAGGAGGCGCAGCACACAACTGGGTCTTCTCTGTCGGCCTGACAACCACCAGCGGCCTGCGCTTCTTCGGGGCACACACGTGGTCGTGGTCGGTGATGAATTCTGCTCCCTGAAACCTTTTCCGGGACAGGCAGAGGAAGCGCACGTAGATTAGCCCTCCACCTCATCCCTGTTTCCTGAGTAAGTTGTACTACTACAAGGCAAAAATCCCTGCTGGAATCTCGCTGTGGCCTAAGTACCCTCCAGGGAGCGATCGCTGCCAGAGACACTGTGCTGGTATCTAGGATAATGGTCTGTGCCTCCACTGCGCTGCTCTTCTCTCGGAGCCGTTTCCGAAAGCTTTCTGGAAGAGCTGGCTGACAGTGTCGTCTCCTTAGAGTCAGCGACAGGCATACGAGGATACCAGTTCTGTGAAGTAAAACGCTACCGGCCTCAGCCACGTGGGCTCAGTTTTGTACAGGAAAGCACACTCCCTTTGGAGGGTTCTTCCTTCCAGCTTGCCAGTTGCACTTGCAATGTCTCCTAAATCTCGCAGGGTTTCCATGCCATCCTAAGATCCGTAGCTCAGGCTTAGAACGGCACAGCATCCGGCAGCTTTCCAAGAGGCCTCCAGCATTCTGGCATTGTGGCTCCCTCCATGAGGCACCAGCTCCTCAGCACCACGTGTCCTTAGGTCTTTCACTTCAGAACCTCTGTGGGCAACCTCATTCCTCCCCCACGTAAGAGACACACAGACATGTCCTTTGAGGAGGAAGGTTGAGAGTCCGCAATGGAGGCTGCCGCTGCCACTCAGCGTTCCTGCACGGAACTGAGCACGGGTGCATGAGACCGTGAGAGGCAGAAAGAGAGGGGTACCACCGAGTTGTTCCAAAATGTACTCTTACACATTACGCTGCAAGCTCACGTTCATTTCATGGAGAGAACACGAGGCCTTGATGCACTTTCCGGGGGTTAGAAAACTTTGGTTGCATCCCTCGGTGGGCACATCGGCTCAGGACTGCCCTGCTCCAAGTGCTCAAGGTATGGAGCCCGATTGCTGGAGAACAGCCCCATGTGGATCTTTCACGGATGTAACCGGCTCGCCACGGAACCGTTCACAAGCTGCAGACCGTGGTGCCTGTTAGTAGTCGACCCACCGAGAGCACTCTGAGGGAGAGGAGCTGCTGACGACTGGTAGCAAATTCCCCCATTCCCAATCGAACCCTCTCCCTGGAAGTGTGTTCCGAAAGCCTTGACGCAGTTTCTCAGTTAGCTACAATGGAGGCCAGTCACTTGGCAGACTCCCCTCACGCCGTGCACCCCTGGCAGCAAAACAGACAGGCCGGCTGCTTCAGCCAACAGGGACAGCTCACAGTAAAGATAAGAACCCTATGTGTCAAAGCACTTGCATGGCGCTCGCCAGAAGCACAAACACTGAGCGCAGGGCACCGAGGCTCTTCCCCTCACGCTGAGCAAATTTGTTCTCATGGAGCTCCTGCCCTGAGTTTATCCAGCTAGGAAGCAAACTTCAGGAAAGGTCCTCACAGTGCTGCCAATCCAGACTTATTTCTCCCGGCAGCCCCAATCGAGTACACCTACTTGGATTTTAAACTCGCAGAACAACGGGTGTCAACCGTGCGCCTCCATCTGGTGAGCGAAGTACATATTTTCTCCATGAGCTACAAGCCCTTCTTTCAGTGTGAAAGGCCTCTGCGCCTCTTGGCGCTGGCAGCACAGAGGTGTCACCAGTTCTGAAAATCTTCCAAAGGCACAGTGTCACAGAACGTGTGGAGCACTAAGGAGGCGCAGCACACAACTGGGTCTTCTCTGTCGGCCTGACAACCACCAGCGGCCTGCGCTTCTTCGGGGCACACACGTGGTCGTGGTCGGTGATGAATTCTGCTCCCTGAAACCTTTTCCGGGACAGGCAGAGGAAGCGCACGTAGATTAGCCCTCCACCTCATCCCTGTTTCCTGAGTAAGTTGTACTACTACAAGGCAAAAATCCCTGCTGGAATCTCGCTGTGGCCTAAGTACCCTGAAGGGAGCGATCGCTGCCAGAGACACTGTGCTGGTATCTAGGATAATGGTCTGTGCCTCCACTGCGCTGCTCTTCTCTCGGAGCCGTTTCCGAAAGCTTTCTCGAAGAGCTGGCTGACAGTGTCGTCTCCTTAGAGTCAGCGACAGGCATACGAGGATACCAGTTCTGTGAAGTAAAACGCTACCGGCCTCAGCCACGTGGGCTCAGTTTTGTACAGGAAAGCACACTCCCTTTGGAGGGTTCTTCCTTCCAGCTTGCCAGTTGCACTTGCAATGTCTCCTAAATCTCGCAGGGTTTCCATGCCATCCTAAGATCCGTAGCTCAGGCTTAGAACGGCACAGCATCCGGCAGCTTTCCAAGAGGCCTCCAGCATTCTGGCATTGTGGCTCCCTCCATGAGGCACCAGCTCCTCAGCACCACGTGTCCTTAGGTCTTTCACTTCAGAACCTCTGTGGGCAACCTCATTCCTCCCCCACGTAAGAGACACACAGACATGTCCTTTGAGGAGGAAGGCTTGAGAGTCCGCAATGGAGGCTGTCGCACCCACTCAGCGTTCCTGCACGGAACTGAGAACGGGTGCATGAGACCGTGAGAGGCAGAAAGAGAGGGGTACCACCGAGTTGTTCCAAAATGTACTCTTACACATTACGCTGCAAGCTCACGTTCATTTCATGGAGAGAACACGAGGCCTTGATGCACTTTCCGGGGGTTAGAAAACTTTGGTTGCATCCCTCGGTGGGCACATCGGCTCAGGACTGCCCTGCTCCAAGTGCTCAAGGTATGGAGCCCGATTGCTGGAGAACAGCCCCATGTGGATCTTTCACGGATGTAACCGGCTCGCCACGGAACCGTTCACAAGCTGCAGACCGTGGTGCCTGTTAGTAGTCGACCCACCGAGAGCACTCTGAGGGAGAGGAGCTGCTGACGACTGGTAGCAAATTCCCCCATTCCCAATCGAATCCTCTCCCTGGAAGTGTGTTCCGAAAGCCTTGACGCAGTTTCTCAGTTAGCTACAATGGAGGCCAGTCACTTGGCAGACTCCCCTCACGCCGTGCCCCGCTGGCAGCAAAACAGACAGGCCGGCTGCTTCAGCCAACAGGGACAGCTCACAGTAAAGATAAGAACCCTATGTGTCAAAGCACTTGCATGGCGCTCGCCAGAAGCACAAACACTGAGCGCAGGGCACCGAGGCTCTTCCCCTCACGCTGAGCAAATTTGTTCTCATGGAGCTCCTGCCCTGAGTTTATCCAGCTAGGAAGCAAACTTCAGGAAAGGTCCTCACAGTGCTGCCAATCCAGACTTATTTCTCCCGGCAGCCCCAATCGAGTACACCTACTTGGATTTTAAACTCGCAGAACAACGGGTGTCAACCGTGCGCCTCCATCTGGTGAGCGAAGTACATATTTTCTCCATGAGCTACAGGTCCTTCTTTCAGTGTGAAAGGCCTCTGCGCCTCTTGGCGCTGGCAGCACAGAGGTGTCACCAGTTCTGAAAATCTTCCAAAGGCACAGTGTCACAGAACGTGTGGAGCACTAAGGAGGCGCAGCACACAACTGGGTCTTCTCTGTCGGCCTGACAACCACCAGCGGCCTGCGCTTCTTCGGGGCACACACGTGGTCGTGGTCGGTGATGAATTCTGCTCCCTGAAACCTTTTCCGGGACAGGCAGAGGAAGCGCACGTAGATTAGCCCTCCACCTCATCCCTGTTTCCTGAGTAAGTTGTACTACTACAAGGCCAAAATCCCTGCTGGAATCTCGCTGTGGCCTAAGTACCCTGAAGGGAGCGATCGCTGCCAGAGACACTGTGCTGGTATCTAGGATAATGGTCTGTGCCTCCACTGCGCTGCTCTTCTCTCGGAGCCGTTTCCGAAAGCTTTCTCGAAGAGCTGGCTGACAGTGTCGTCTCCTTAGAGTCAGCGACAGGCATACGAGGATACCAGTTCTGTGAAGTAAAACGCTACCGGCCTCAGCCACGTGGGCTCAGTTTTGTACAGGAAAGCACACTCCCTTTGGAGGGTTCTTCCTTCCAGCTTGCCAGTTGCACTTGCAATGTCTCCTAAATCTCGCAGGGTTTCCATGCCATCCTAAGATCCGTAGCTCAGGCTTAGAACGGCACAGCATCCGGCAGCTTTCCAAGAGGCCTCCAGCATTCTGGCATTGTGGCTCCCTCCATGAGGCACCAGCTCCTCAGCACCACGTGTCCTTAGGTCTTTCACTTCAGAACCTCTGTGGGCAACCTCATTCCTCCCCCACGTAAGAGACACACAGACATGTCCTTTGTGGAGGAAGGCTTGAGAGTCCGGAATGGAGGCTGTCGCACCCACTCAGCGTTCCTGCACGGAACTGAGCACGGGTGCATGAGACCGTGAGAGGCAGAAAGAGAGGGGTACCACCGAGTTGTTCCAAAATGTACTCTTACACATTACGCTGCAAGCTCACGTTCATTTCATGGAGAGAACACGAGGCCTTGATGCACTTTCCGGGGGTTAGAAAACTTTGGTTGCATCCCTCGGTGGGCACATCGGCTCAGGACTGCCCTGCTCCAAGTGCTCAAGGTATGGAGCCCGATTGCTGGAGAACAGCCCCATGTGGATCTTTCACGGATGTAACCGGCTCGCCACGGAACCGTTCACAAGCTGCAGACCGTGGTGCCTGTTAGTAGTCGACCCACCGAGAGCACTCTGAGGGAGAGGAGCTGCTGACGACTGGTAGCAAATTCCCCCATTCCCAATCGAATCCTCTCCCTGGAAGTGTGTTCCGAAAGCCTTGACGCAGTTTCTCAGTTAGCTACAATGGAGGCCAGTCACTTGGCAGACTCCCCTCACGCCGTGCCCCGCTGGCAGCAAAACAGACAGGCCGGCTGCTTCAGCCAACAGGGACAGCTCACAGTAAAGATAAGAACCCTATGTGTCAAAGCACTTGCATGGCGCTCGCCAGAAGCACAAACACTGAGCGCAGGGCACCGAGGCTCTTCCCCTCACGCTGAGCAAATTTGTTCTCATGGAGCTCCTGCCCTGAGTTTATCCAGCTAGGAAGCAAACTTCAGGAAAGGTCCTCACAGTGCTGCCAATACAGGCTTATTTCTCCCGGCAGCCCCAATCGAGTACACCTACTTGGATTTTAAACTCGCAGAACAACGGGTGTCAACCGTGCGCCTCCATCTGGTGAGCGAAGTACATATTTTCTCCATGAGCTACAAGCCCTTCTTTCAGTGTGAAAGGCCTCTGCGCCTCTTGGCGCTGGCAGCACAGAGGTGTCACCAGTTCTGAAAATCTTCCAAAGGCACAGTGTCACAGAACGTGTGGAGCACTAAGGAGGCGCAGCACACAACTGGGTCTTCTCTGTCGGCCTGACAACCACCAGCGGCCTGCGCTTCTTCGGGGCACACACGTGGTCGTGGTCGGTGATGAATTCTGCTCCCTGAAACCTTTTCCGGGACAGGCAGAGGAAGCGCACGTAGATTAGCCCTCCACCTCATCCCTGTTTCCTGAGTAAGTTGTACTACTACAAGGCAAAAATCCCTGCTGGAATCTCGCTGTGGCCTAAGTACCCTCCAGGGAGCGATCGCTGCCAGAGACACTGTGCTGGTATCTAGGATAATGGTCTGTGCCTCCACTGCGCTGCTCTTCTCTCGGAGCCGTTTCCGAAAGCTTTCTGGAAGAGCTGGCTGACAGTGTCGTCTCCTTAGAGTCAGCGACAGGCATACGAGGATACCAGTTCTGTGAAGTAAAACGCTACCGGCCTCAGCCACGTGGGCTCAGTTTTGTACAGGAAAGCACACTCCCTTTGGAGGGTTCTTCCTTCCAGCTTGCCAGTTGCACTTGCAATGTCTCCTAAATCTCGCAGGGTTTCCATGCCATCCTAAGATCCGTAGCTCAGGCTTAGAACGGCACAGCATCCGGCAGCTTTCCAAGAGGCCTCCAGCATTCTGGCATTGTGGCTCCCTCCATGAGGCACCAGCTCCTCAGCACCACGTGTCCTTAGGTCTTTCACTTCAGAACCTCTGTGGGCAACCTCATTCCTCCCCCACGTAAGAGACACACAGACATGTCCTTTGTGGAGGAAGGCTTGAGAGTCCGGAATGGAGGCTGTCGCACCCACTCAGCGTTCCTGCACGGAACTGAGCACGGGTGCATGAGACCGTGAGAGGCAGAAAGAGAGGGGTACCACCGAGTTGTTCCAAAATGTACTCTTACACATTACGCTGCAAGCTCACGTTCATTTCATGGAGAGAACACGAGGCCTTGATGCACTTTCCGGGGGTTAGAAAACTTTGGTTGCATCCCTCGGTGGGCACATCGGCTCAGGACTGCCCTGCTCCAAGTGCTCAAGGTATGGAGCCCGATTGCTGGAGAACAGCCCCATGTGGATCTTTCACGGATGTAACCGGCTCGCCACGGAACCGTTCACAAGCTGCAGACCGTGGTGCCTGTTAGTAGTCGACCCACCGAGAGCACTCTGAGGGAGAGGAGCTGCTGACGACTGGTAGCAAATTCCCCCATTCCCAATCGAATCCTCTCCCTGGAAGTGTGTTCCGAAAGCCTTGACGCAGTTTCTCAGTTAGCTACAATGGAGGCCAGTCACTTGGCAGACTCCCCTCACGCCGTGCCCCGCTGGCAGCAAAACAGACAGGCCGGCTGCTTCAGCCAACAGGGACAGCTCACAGTAAAGATAAGAACCCTATGTGTCAAAGCACTTGCATGGCGCTCGCCAGAAGCACAAACACTGAGCGCAGGGCACCGAGGCTCTTCCCCTCACGCTGAGCAAATTTGTTCTCATGGAGCTCCTGCCCTGAGTTTATCCAGCTAGGAAGCAAACTTCAGGAAAGGTCCTCACAGTGCTGCCAATCCAGGCTTATTTCTCCCGGCAGCCCCAATCGAGTACACCTACTTGGATTTTAAACTCGCAGAACAACGGGTGTCAACCGTGCGCCTCCATCTGGTGAGCGAAGTACATATTTTCTCCATGAGCTACAAGCCCTTCTTTCAGTGTGAAAGGCCTCTGCGCCTCTTGGCGCTGGCAGCACAGAGGTGTCACCAGTTCTGAAAATCTTCCAAAGGCACAGTGTCACAGAACGTGTGGAGCACTAAGGAGGCGCAGCACACAACTGGGTCTTCTCTGTCGGCCTGACAACCACCAGCGGCCTGCGCTTCTTCGGGGCACACACGTGGTCGTGGTCGGTGATGAATTCTGCTCCCTGAAACCTTTTCCGGGACAGGCAGAGGAAGCGCACGTAGATTAGCCCTCCACCTCATCCCTGTTTCCTGAGTAAGTTGTACTACTACAAGGCCAAAATCCCTGCTGGAATCTCGCTGTGGCCTAAGTACCCTCCAGGGAGCGATCGCTGCCAGAGACACTGTGCTGGTATCTAGGATAATGGTCTGTGCCTCCACTGCGCTGCTCTTCTCTCGAAGCCGTTTCCGAAAGCTTTCTGGAAGAGCTGGCTGACAGTGTCGTCTCCTTAGAGTCAGCGACAGGCATACGAGGATACCAGTTCTGTGAAGTAAAACGCTACCGGCCTCAGCCACGTGGGCTCAGTTTTGTACAGGAAAGCACACTCCCTTTGGAGGGTTCTTCCTTCCAGCTTGCCAGTTGCACTTGCAATGTCTCCTAAATCTCGCAGGGTTTCCATGCCATCCTAAGATCCGTAGCTCAGGCTTAGAACGGCACAGCATCCGGCAGCTTTCCAAGAGGCCTCCAGCATTCTGGCATTGTGGCTCCCTCCATGAGGCACCAGCTCCTCAGCACCACGTGTCCTTAGGTCTTTCACTTCAGAACCTCTGTGGGCAACCTCATTCCTCCCCCACGTAAGAGACACACAGACATGTCCTTTGTGGAGGAAGGCTTGAGAGCCCGGAATGGAGGCTGTCGCACCCACTCAGCGTTCCTGCACGGAACTGAGAACGGGTGCATGAGACCGTGAGAGGCAGAAAGAGAGGGGTACCACCGAGTTGTTCCAAAATGTACTCTTACACATTACGCTGCAAGCTCACGTTCATTTCATGGAGAGAACACGAGGCCTTGATGCACTTTCCGGGGGTTAGAAAACTTTGGTTGCATCCCTCGGTGGGCACATCGGCTCAGGACTGCCCTGCTCCAAGTGCTCAAGGTATGGAGCCCGATTGCTGGAGAACAGCCCCATGTGGATCTTTCACGGATGTAACCGGCTCGCCACGGAACCGTTCACAAGCTGCAGACCGTGGTGCCTGTTAGTAGTCGACCCACCGAGAGCACTCTGAGGGAGAGGAGCTGCTGACGACTGGTAGCAAATTCCCCCATTCCCAATCGAATCCTCTCCCTGGAAGTGTGTTCCGAAAGCCTTGACGCAGTTTCTCAGTTAGCTACAATGGAGGCCAGTCACTTGGCAGACTCCCCTCACGCCGTGCCCCGCTGGCAGCAAAACAGACAGGCCGGCTGCTTCAGCCAACAGGGACAGCTCACAGTAAAGATAAGAACCCTATGTGTCAAAGCACTTGCATGGCGCTCGCCAGAAGCACAAACACTGAGCGCAGGGCACCGAGGCTCTTCCCCTCACGCTGAGCAAATTTGTTCTCATGGAGCTCCTGCCCTGAGTTTATCCAGCTAGGAAGCAAACTTCAGGAAAGGTCCTCACAGTGCTGCCAATCCAGACTTATTTCTCCCGGCAGCCCCAATCGAGTACACCTACTTGGATTTTAAACTCGCAGAACAACGGGTGTCAACCGTGCGCCTCCATCTGGTGAGCGAAGTACATATTTTCTCCATGAGCTACAAGCCCTTCTTTCAGTGTGAAAGGCCTCTGCGCCTCTTGGCGCTGGCAGCACAGAGGTGTCACCAGTTCTGAAAATCTTCCAAAGGCACAGTGTCACAGAACGTGTGGAGCACTAAGGAGGCGCAGCACACAACTGGGTCTTCTCTGTCGGCCTGACAACCACCAGCGGCCTGCGCTTCTTCGGGGCACACACGTGGTCGTGGTCGGTGATGAATTCTGCTCCCTGAAACCTTTTCCGGGACAGGCAGAGGAAGCGCACGTAGATTAGCCCTCCACCTCATCCCTGTATCCTGAGTAAGTTGTACTACTACGAGGCCAAAATCCCTGCTGGAATCTCGCTGTGGCCTAAGTACCCTCCAGGGAGCGATCGCTGCCAGAGACACTGTGCTGGTATCTAGGATAATGGTCTGTGCCTCCACTGCGCTGCTCTTCTCTCGAAGCCGTTTCCGAAAGCTTTCTGGAAGAGCTGGCTGACAGTGTCGTCTCCTTAGAGTCAGCGACAGGCATACGAGGATACCAGTTCTGTGAAGTAAAACGCTACCGGCCTCAGCCACGTGGGCTCAGTTTTGTACAGGAAAGCACACTCCCTTTGGAGGGTTCTTCCTTCCAGCTTGCCACTTGCACTTGCAATGTCTCCTAAATCTCGCAGGGTTTCCATGCCATCCTAAGATCCGTAGCTCAGGCTTAGAACGGCACAGCATCCGGCAGCTTTCCAAGAGGCCTCCAGCATTCTGGCATTGTGGCTCCCTCCATGAGGCACCAGCTCCTCAGCACCACGTGTCCTTAGGTCTTTCACTTCAGAACCTCTGTGGGCAACCTCATTCCTCCCCCACGTAAGAGACACACAGACATGTCCTTTGTGGAGGAAGGCTTGAGAGTCCGCAATGGAGGCTGCCGCTGCCACTCAGCGTTCCTGCACGGAACTGAGCACGGGTGCATGAGACCGTGAGATGCAGAAAGAGAGGGGTACCACCGAGTTGTTCCAAAATGTACTCTTACACATTACGCTGCAAGCTCACATTCATTTCATGGAGAGAACACGAGGCCTTGATGCACTTTCCGGGGGTTAGAAAACTTTGGTTGCATCCCTCGGTGGGCACATCGGCTCAGGACTGCCCTGCTCCAAGTGCTCAAGGTATGGAGCCCGATTGCTGGAGAACAGCCCCATGTGGATCTTTCACGGATGTAACCGGCTCGCCACGGAACCGTTCACAAGCTGCAGACCGTGGTGCCTGTTAGTAGTCGACCCACCGAGAGCACTCTGAGGGAGAGGAGCTGCTGACGACTGGTAGCAAATTCCCCCATTCCCAATCGAATCCTCTCCCTGGAAGTGTGTTCCGAAAGCCTTGACGCAGTTTCTCAGTTAGCTACAATGGAGGCCAGTCACTTGGCAGACTCCCCTCACGCCGTGCACCCCTGGCAGCAAAACAGACAGGCCGGCTGCTTCAGCCAACAGGGACAGCTCACAGTAAAGATAAGAACCCTATGTGTCAAAGCACTTGCATGGCGCTCGCCAGAAGCACAAACACTGAGCGCAGGGCACCGAGGCTCTTCCCCTCACGCTGAGCAAATTTGTTCTCATGGAGCTCCTGCCCTGAGTTTATCCAGCTAGGAAGCAAACTTCAGGAAAGGTCCTCACAGTGCTGCCAATACAGGCTTATTTCTCCCGGCAGCCCCAATCGAGTACACCTACTTGGATTTTAAACTCGCAGAACAACGGGTGTCAACCGTGCGCCTCCATCTGGTGAGCGAAGTACATATTTTCTCCATGAGCTACAAGCCCTTCTTTCAGTGTGAAAGGCCTCTGCGCCTCGGCGCTGGCAGCACAGAGGTGTCACCAGTTCTGAAAATCTTCCAAAGGCACAGTGTCACAGAACGTGTGGAGCACTAAGGAGGCGCAGCACACAACTGGGTCTTCTCTGTCGGCCTGACAACCACCAGCGGCCTGCGCTTCTTCGGGGCACACACGTGGTCGTGGTCGGTGATGAATTCTGCTCCCTGAAACCTTTTCCGGGACAGGCAGAGGAAGCGCACGTAGATTAGCCCTCCACCTCATCCGGGTTTCCTGAGTAAGTTGTACTACTACGAGGCAAAAATCCCTGCTGGAATCTCGCTGTGGCCTAAGTACCCTCCAGGGAGCGATCGCTGCCAGAGACACTGTGCTGGTATCTAGGATAATGGTCTGTGCCTCCACTGCGCTGCTCTTCTCTCGGAGCCGTTTCCGAAAGCTTTCTGGAAGAGCTGGCTGACAGTGTCGTCTCCTTAGAGTCAGCGACAGGCATACGAGGATACCAGTTCTGTGAAGTAAAACGCTACCGGCCTCAGCCACGTGGGCTCAGTTTTGTACAGGAAAGCACACTCCCTTTGGAGGGTTCTTCCTTCCAGCTTGCCACTTGCACTTGCAATGTCTCCTAAATCTCGCAGGGTTTCCATGCCATCCTAAGATCCGTAGCTCAGGCTTAGAACGGCACAGCATCCGGCAGCTTTCCAAGAGGCCTCCAGCATTCTGGCATTGTGGCTCCCTCCATGAGGCACCAGCTCCTCAGCACCACGTGTCCTTAGGTCTTTCACTACAGAACCTCTGTGGGCAACCTCATTCCTCCCCCACGTAAGAGACACACAGACATGTCCTTTGTGGAGGAAGGCTTGAGAGTCCGGAATGGAGGCTGTCGCACCCACTCAGCGTTCCTGCACGGAACTGAGCACGGGTGCATGAGACCGTGAGAGGCAGAAAGAGAGGGGTACCACCGAGTTGTTCCAAAATGTACTCTTACACATTACGCTGCAAGCTCACGTTCATTTCATGGAGAGAACACGAGGCCTTGATGCACTTTCCGGGGGTTAGAAAACTTTGGTTGCATCCCTCGGTGGGCACATCGGCTCAGGACTGCCCTGCTCCAAGTGCTCAAGGTATGGAGCCCGATTGCTGGAGAACAGCCCCATGTGGATCTTTCACGGATGTAACCGGCTCGCCACGGAACCGTTCACAAGCTGCAGACCGTGGTGCCTGTTAGTAGTCGACCCACCGAGAGCACTCTGAGGGAGAGGAGCTGCTGACGACTGGTAGCAAATTCCCCCATTCCCAATCGAATCCTCTCCCTGAAAGTGTGTTCCGAAAGCCTTGACGCAGTTTCTCAGTTAGCTACAATGGAGGCCAGTCACTTGGCAGACTCCCCTCACGCCATGCCCCGCTGGCAGCAAAACAGACAGGCCGGCTGCTTCAGCCAACAGGGACAGCTCACAGTAAAGATAAGAACCCTATGTGTCAAAGCACTTGCATGGCGCTCGCCAGAAGCACAAACACTGAGCGCAGGGCACCGAGGCTCTTCCCCTCACGCTGAGCAAATTTGTTCTCATGGAGCTCCTGCCCTGAGTTTATCCAGCTAGGAAGCAAACTTCAGGAAAGGTCCTCACAGTGCTGCCAATACAGGCTTATTTCTCCCGGCAGCCCCAATCGAGTACACCTACTTGGATTTTAAACTCGCAGAACAACGGGTGTCAACCGTGCGCCTCCATCTGGTGAGCGAAGTACATATTTTCTCCATGAGCTACAAGCCCTTCTTTCAGTGTGAAAGGCCTCTGCGCCTCTTGGCGCTGGCAGCACAGAGGTGTCACCAGTTCTGAAAATCTTCCAAAGGCACAGTGTCACAGAACGTGTGGAGCACTAAGGAGGCGCAGCACACAACTGGGTCTTCTCTGTCGGCCTGACAACCACCAGCGGCCTGCGCTTCTTCGGGGCACACACGTGGTCGTGGTCGGTGATGAATTCTGCTCCCTGAAACCTTTTCCGGGACAGGCAGAGGAAGCGCACGTAGATTAGCCCTCCACCTCATCCGTGTTTCCTGAGTAAGTTGTACTACTACGAGGCAAAAATCCCTGCTGGAATCTCGCTGTGGCCTAAGTACCCTCCAGGGAGCGATCGCTGCCAGAGACACTGTGCTGGTATCTAGGATAATGGTCTGTGCCTCCACTGCGCTGCTCTTCTCTCGGAGCCGTTTCCGAAAGCTTTCTGGAAGAGCTGGCTGACAGTGTCGTCTCCTTAGAGTCAGCGACAGGCATACGAGGATACCAGTTCTGTGAAGTAAAACGCTACCGGCCTCAGCCACGTGGGCTCAGTTTTGTACAGGAAAGCACACTCCCTTTGGAGGGTTCTTCCTTCCAGCTTGCCACTTGCACTTGCAATGTCTCCTAAATCTCGCAGGGTTTCCATGCCATCCTAAGATCCGTAGCTCAGGCTTAGAACGGCACAGCATCCGGCAGCTTTCCAAGAGGCCTCCAGCATTCTGGCATTGTGGCTCCCTCCATGAGGCACCAGCTCCTCAGCACCACGTGTCCTTAGGTCTTTCACTTCAGAACCTCTGTGGGCAACCTCATTCCTCCCCCACGTAAGAGACACACAGACATGTCCTTTGTGGAGGAAGGCTTGAGAGTCCGGAATGGAGGCTGTCGCACCCACTCAGCGTTCCTGCACGGAACTGAGCACGGGTGCATGAGACCGTGAGAGGCAGAAAGAGAGGGGTACCACCGAGTTGTTCCAAAATGTACTCTTACACATTACGCTGCAAGCTCACGTTCATTTCATGGAGAGAACACGAGGCCTTGATGCACTTTCCGGGGGTTAGAAAACTTTGGTTGCATCCCTCGGTGGGCACATCGGCTCAGGACTGCCCTGCTCCAAGTGCTCAAGGTATGGAGCCCGATTGCTGGAGAACAGCCCCATGTGGATCTTTCACGGATGTAACCGGCTCGCCACGGAACCGTTCACAAGCTGCAGACCGTGGTGCCTGTTAGTAGTCGACCCACCGAGAGCACTCTGAGGGAGAGGACCTGCTGACGACTGGTAGCAAATTCCCCCATTCCCAATCGAATCCTCTCCCTGGAAGTGTGTTCCGAAAGCCTTGACGCAGTTTCTCAGTTAGCTACAATGGAGGCCAGTCACTTGGCAGACTCCCCTCACGCCGTGCACCCCTGGCAGCAAAACAGACAGGCCGGCTGCTTCAGCCAACAGGGACAGCTCACAGTAAAGATAAGAACCCTATGTGTCAAAGCACTTGCATGGCGCTCGCCAGAAGCACAAACACTGAGCGCAGGGCACCGAGGCTCTTCCCCTCACGCTGAGCAAATTTGTTCTCATGGAGCTCCTGCCCTGAGTTTATCCAGCTAGGAAGCAAACTTCAGGAAAGGTCCTCACAGTGCTGCCAATCCAGACTTATTTCTCCCGGCAGCCCCAATCGAGTACACCTACTTGGATTTTAAACTCGCAGAACAACGGGTGTCAACCGTGCGCCTCCATCTGGTGAGCGAAGTACATATTTTCTCCATGAGCTACAGGCCCTTCTTTCAGTGTGAAAGGCCTCTGCGCCTCTTGGCGCTGGCAGCACAGAGGTGTCACCAGTTCTGAAAATCTTCCAAAGGCACAGTGTCACAGAACGTGTGGAGCACTAAGGAGGCGCAGCACACAACTGGGTCTTCTCTGTCGGCCTGACAACCACCAGCGGCCTGCGCTTCTTCGGGGCACACACGTGGTCGTGGTCGGTGATGAATTCTGCTCCCTGAAACCTTTTCCGGGACAGGCAGAGGAAGCGCACGTAGATTAGCCCTCCACCTCATCCCTGTTTCCTGAGTAAGTTGTACTACTACAAGGCCAAAATCCCTGCTGGAATCTCGCTGTGGCCTAAGTACCCTCCAGGGAGCGATCGCTGCCAGAGACACTGTGCTGGTATCTAGGATAATGGTCTGTGCCTCCACTGCGCTGCTCTTCTCTCGAAGCCGTTTCCGAAAGCTTTCTGGAAGAGCTGGCTGACAGTGTCGTCTCCTTAGAGTCAGCGACAGGCATACGAGGATACCAGTTCTGTGAAGTAAAACGCTACCGGCCTCAGCCACGTGGGCTCAGTTTTGTACAGGAAAGCACACTCCCTTTGGAGGGTTCTTCCTTCCAGCTTGCCACTTGCACTTGCAATGTCTCCTAAATCTCGCAGGGTTTCCATGCCATCCTAAGATCCGTAGCTCAGGCTTAGAACGGCACAGCATCCGGCAGCTTTCCAAGAGGCCTCCAGCATTCTGGCATTGTGGCTCCCTCCATGAGGCACCAGCTCCTCAGCACCACGTGTCCTTAGGTCTTTCACTTCAGAACCTCTGTGGGCAACCTCATTCCTCCCCCACGTAAGAGACACACAGACATGTCCTTTGTGGAGGAAGGCTTGAGAGTCCGCAATGGAGGCTGTCGCACCCACTCAGCGTTCCTGCACGGAACTGAGCACGGGTGCATGAGACCGTGAGAGGCAGAAAGAGAGGGGTACCACCGAGTTGTTCCAAAATGTACTCTTACACATTACGCTGCAAGCTCACGTTCATTTCATGGAGAGAACACGAGGCCTTGATGCACTTTCCGGGGGTTAGAAAACTTTGGTTGCATCCCTCGGTGGGCACATCGGCTCAGGACTGCCCTGCTCCAAGTGCTCAAGGTATGGAGCCCGATTGCTGGAGAACAGCCCCATGTGGATCTTTCACGGATGTAACCGGCTCGCCACGGAACCGTTCACAAGCTGCAGACCGTGGTGCCTGTTAGTAGTCGACCCACCGAGAGCACTCTGAGGGAGAGGAGCTGCTGACGACTGGTAGCAAATTCCCCCATTCCCAATCGAATCCTCTCCCTGGAAGTGTGTTCCGAAAGCCTTGACGCAGTTTCTCAGTTAGCTACAATGGAGGCCAGTCACTTGGCAGACTCCCCTCACGCCGTGCACCCCTGGCAGCAAAACAGACAGGCCGGCTGCTTCAGCCAACAGGGACAGCTCACAGTAAAGATAAGAACCCTATGTGTCAAAGCACTTGCATGGCGCTCGCCAGAAGCACAAACACTGAGCGCAGGGCACCGAGGCTCTTCCCCTCACGCTGAGCAAATTTGTTCTCATGGAGCTCCTGCCCTGAGTTTATCCAGCTAGGAAGCAAACTTCAGGAAAGGTCCTCACAGTGCTGCCAATCCAGGCTTATTTCTCCCGGCAGCCCCAATCGAGTACACCTACTTGGATTTTAAACTCGCAGAACAACGGGTGTCAACCGTGCGCCTCCATCTGGTGAGCGAAGTACATATTTTCTCCATGAGCTACAAGCCCTTCTTTCAGTGTGAAAGGCCTCTGCGCCTCTTGGCGCTGGCAGCACAGAGGTGTCACCAGTTCTGAAAATCTTCCAAAGGCACAGTGTCACAGAACGTGTGGAGCACTAAGGAGGCGCAGCACACAACTGGGTCTTCTCTGTCGGCCTGACAACCACCAGCGGCCTGCGCTTCTTCGGGGCACACACGTGGTCGTGGTCGGTGATGAATTCTGCTCCCTGAAACCTTTTCCGGGACAGGCAGAGGAAGCGCACGTAGATTAGCCCTCCACCTCATCCCTGTTTCCTGAGTAAGTTGTACTACTACAAGGCAAAAATCCCTGCTGGAATCTCGCTGTGGCCTAAGTACCCTCCAGGGAGCGATCGCTGCCAGAGACACTGTGCTGGTATCTAGGATAATGGTCTGTGCCTCCACTGCGCTGCTCTTCTCTCGGAGCCTTTTCCGAAAGCTTTCTCGAAGAGCTGGCTGACAGTGTCGTCTCCTTAGAGTCAGCGACAGGCATACGAGGATACCAGTTCTGTGAAGTAAAACGCTACCGGCCTCAGCCACGTGGGCTCAGTTTTGTACAGGAAAGCACACTCCCTTTGGAGGGTTCTTCCTTCCAGCTTGCCACTTGCACTTGCAATGTCTCCTAAATCTCGCAGGGTTTCCATGCCATCCTAAGATCCGTAGCTCAGGCTTAGAACGGCACAGCATCCGGCAGCTTTCCAAGAGGCCTCCAGCATTCTGGCATTGTGGCTCCCTCCATGAGGCACCAGCTCCTCAGCACCACGTGTCCTTAGGTCTTTCACTTCAGAACCTCTGTGGGCAACCTCATTCCTCCCCCACGTAAGAGACACACAGACATGTCCTTTGTGGAGGAAGGCTTGAGAGTCCGGAATGGAGGCTGTCGCACCCACTCAGCGTTCCTGCACGGAACTGAGCACGGGTGCATGAGACCGTGAAAGGCAGAAAGAGAGGGGTACCACCGAGTTGTTCCAAAATGTACTCTTACACATTACGCTGCAAGCTCACGTTCATTTCATGGAGAGAACACGAGGCCTTGATGCACTTTCCGGGGGTTAGAAAACTTTGGTTGCATCCCTCGGTGGGCACATCGGCTCAGGACTGCCCTGCTCCAAGTGCTCAAGGTATGGAGCCCGATTGCTGGAGAACAGCCCCATGTGGATCTTTCACGGATGTAACCGGCTCGCCACGGAACCGTTCACAAGCTGCAGACCGTGGTGCCTGTTAGTAGTCGACCCACCGAGAGCACTCTGAGGGAGAGGAGCTGCTGACGACTGGTAGCAAATTCCCCCATTCCCAATCGAACCCTCTCCCTGGAAGTGTGTTCCGAAAGCCTTGACGCAGTTTCTCAGTTAGCTACAATGGAGGCCAGTCACTTGGCAGACTCCCCTCACGCCGTGCACCCCTGGCAGCAAAACAGACAGGCCGGCTGCTTCAGCCAACAGGGACAGCTCACAGTAAAGATAAGAACCCTATGTGTCAAAGCACTTGCATGGCGCTCGCCAGAAGCACAAACACTGAGCGCAGGGCACCGAGGCTCTTCCCCTCACGCTGAGCAAATTTGTTCTCATGGAGCTCCTGCCCTGAGTTTATCCAGCTAGGAAGCAAACTTCAGGAAAGGTCCTCACAGTGCTGCCAATCCAGGCTTATTTCTCCCGGCAGCCCCAATCGAGTACACCTACTTGGATTTTAAACTCGCAGAACAACGGGTGTCAACCGTGCGCCTCCATCTGGTGAGCGAAGTACATATTTTCTCCATGAGCTACAAGCCCTTCTTTCAGTGTGAAAGGCCTCTGCGCCTCTTGGCGCTGGCAGCACAGAGGTGTCACCAGTTCTGAAAATCTTCCAAAGGCACAGTGTCACAGAACGTGTGGAGCACTAAGGAGGCGCAGCACACAACTGGGTCTTCTCTGTCGGCCTGACAACCACCAGCGGCCTGCGCTTCTTCGGGGCACACACGTGGTCGTGGTCGGTGATGAATTCTGCTCCCTGAAACCTTTTCCGGGACAGGCAGAGGAAGCGCACGTAGATTAGCCCTCCACCTCATCCGTGTTTCCTGAGTAAGTTGTACTACTACGAGGCCAAAATCCCTGCTGGAATCTCGCTGTGGCCTAAGTACCCTCCAGGGAGCGATCGCTGCCAGAGACACTGTGCTGGTATCTAGGATAATGGTCTGTGCCTCCACTGCGCTGCTCTTCTCTCGGAGCCTTTTCCGAAAGCTTTCTCGAAGAGCTGGCTGACAGTGTCGTCTCCTTAGAGTCAGCGACAGGCATACGAGGATACCAGTTCTGTGAAGTAAAACGCTACCGGCCTCAGCCACGTGGGTTCAGTTTTGTACAGGAAAGCACACTCCCTTTGGAGGGTTCTTCCTTCCAGCTTGCCACTTGCACTTGCAATGTCTCCTAAATCTCGCAGGGTTTCCATGCCATCCTAAGATCCGTAGCTCAGGCTTAGAACGGCACAGCATCCGGCAGCTTTCCAAGAGGCCTCCAGCATTCTGGCATTGTGGCTCCCTCCATGAGGCACCAGCTCCTCAGCACCACGTGTCCTTAGGTCTTTCACTTCAGAACCTCTGTGGGCAACCTCATTCCTCCCCCACGTAAGAGACACACAGACATGTCCTTTGTGGAGGAAGGCTTGAGAGTCCGCAATGGAGGCTGCCGCTGCCACTCAGCGTTCCTGCACGGAACTGAGCACGGGTGCATGAGACCGTGAGAGGCAGAAAGAGAGGGGTACCACCGAGTTGTTCCAAAATGTACTCTTACACATTACGCTGCAAGCTCACATTCATTTCATGGAGAGAACACGAGGCCTTGATGCACTTTCCGGGGGTTAGAAAACTTTGGTTGCATCCCTCGGTGGGCACATCGGCTCAGGACTGCCCTGCTCCAAGTGCTCAAGGTATGGAGCCCGATTGCTGGAGAACAGCCCCATGTGGATCTTTCACGGATGTAACCGGCTCGCCACGGAACCGTTCACAAGCTGCAGACCGTGGTGCCTGTTAGTAGTCGACCCACCGAGAGCACTCTGAGGGAGAGGAGCTGCTGACGACTGGTAGCAAATTCCCCCATTCCCAATCGAATCCTCTCCCTGGAAGTGTGTTCCGAAAGCCTTGACGCAGTTTCTCAGTTAGCTACAATGGAGGCCAGTCACTTGGCAGACTCCCCTCACGCCGTGCCCCGCTGGCAGCAAAACAGACAGGCCGGCTGCTTCAGCCAACAGGGACAGCTCACAGTAAAGATAAGAACCCTATGTGTCAAAGCACTTGCATGGCGCTCGCCAGAAGCACAAACACTGAGCGCAGGGCACCGAGGCTCTTCCCCTCACGCTGAGCAAATTTGTTCTCATGGAGCTCCTGCCCTGAGTTTATCCAGCTAGGAAGCAAACTTCAGGAAAGGTCCTCACAGTGCTGCCAATACAGGCTTATTTCTCCCGGCAGCCCCAATCGAGTACACCTACTTGGATTTTAAACTCGCAGAACAACGGGTGTCAACCGTGCGCCTCCATCTGGTGAGCGAAGTACATATTTTCTCCATGAGCTACAGGCCCTTCTTTCAGTGTGAAAGGCCTCTGCGCCTCTTGGCGCTGGCAGCACAGAGGTGTCACCAGTTCTGAAAATCTTCCAAAGGCACAGTGTCACAGAACGTGTGGAGCACTAAGGAGGCGCAGCACACAACTGGGTCTTCTCTGTCGGCCTGACGACCACCAGCGGCCTGCGCTTCTTCGGGGCACACACGTGGTCGTGGTCGGTGATGAATTCTGCTCCCTGAAACCTTTTCCGGGACAGGCAGAGGAAGCGCACGTAGATTAGCCCTCCACCTCATCCCTGTATCCTGAGTAAGTTGTACTACTACGAGGCCAAAATCCCTGCTGGAATCTCGCTGTGGCCTAAGTACCCTCCAGGGAGCGATCGCTGCCAGAGACACTGTGCTGGTATCTAGGATAATGGTCTGTGCCTCCACTGCGCTGCTCTTCTCTCGAAGCCGTTTCCGAAAGCTTTCTGGAAGAGCTGGCTGACAGTGTCGTCTCCTTAGAGTCAGCGACAGGCATACGAGGATACCAGTTCTGTGAAGTAAAACGCTAACGGCCTCAGCCACGTGGGCTCAGTTTTGTACAGGAAAGCACACTCCCTTTGGAGGGTTCTTCCTTCCAGCTTGCCACTTGCACTTGCAATGTCTCCTAAATCTCGCAGGGTTTCCATGCCATCCTAAGATCCGTAGCTCAGGCTTAGAACGGCACAGCATCCGGCAGCTTTCCAAGAGGCCTCCAGCATTCTGGCATTGTGGCTCCCTCCATGAGGCACCAGCTCCTCAGCACCACGTGTCCTTAGGTCTTTCACTTCAGAACCTCTGTGGGCAACCTCATTCCTCCCCCACGTAAGAGACACACAGACATGTCCTTTGTGGAGGAAGGCTTGAGAGTCCGCAATGGAGGCTGTCGCACCCACTCAGCGTTCCTGCACGGAACTGAGCACGGGTGCATGAGACCGTGAGAGGCAGAAAGAGAGGGGTACCACCGAGTTGTTCCAAAATGTACTCTTACACATTACGCTGCAAGCTCACGTTCATTTCATGGAGAGAACACGAGGCCTTGATGCACTTTCCGGGGGTTAGAAAACTTTGGTTGCATCCCTCGGTGGGCACATCGGCTCAGGACTGCCCTGCTCCAAGTGCTCAAGGTATGGAGCCCGATTGCTGGAGAACAGCCCCATGTGGATCTTTCACGGATGTAACCGGCTCGCCACGGAACCGTTCACAAGCTGCAGACCGTGGTGCCTGTTAGTAGTCGACCCACCGAGAGCACTCTGAGGGAGAGGAGCTGCTGACGACTGGTAGCAAATTCCCCCATTCCCAATCGAACCCTCTCCCTGGAAGTGTGTTCAGAAAGCCTTGACGCAGTTTCTCAGTTAGCTACAATGGAGGCCAGTCACTTGGCAGACTCCCCTCACGCCGTGCACCCCTGGCAGCAAAACAGACAGGCCGGCTGCTTCAGCCAACAGGGACAGCTCACAGTAAAGATAAGAACCCTATGTGTCAAAGCACTTGCATGGCGCTCGCCAGAAGCACAAACACTGAGCGCAGGGCACCGAGGCTCTTCCCCTCACGCTGAGCAAATTTGTTCTCATGGAGCTCCTGCCCTGAGTTTATCCAGCTAGGAAGCAAACTTCAGGAAAGGTCCTCACAGTGCTGCCAATCCAGGCTTATTTCTCCCGGCAGCCCCAATCGAGTACACCTACTTGGATTTTAAACTCGCAGAACAACGGGTGTCAACCGTGCGCCTCCATCTGGTGAGCGAAGTACATATTTTCTCCATGAGCTACAAGCCCTTCTTTCAGTGTGAAAGGCCTCTGCGCCTCTTGGCGCTGGCAGCACAGAGGTGTCACCAGTTCTGAAAATCTTCCAAAGGCACAGTGTCACAGAACGTGTGGAGCACTAAGGAGGCGCAGCACACAACTGGGTCTTCTCTGTCGGCCTGACAACCACCAGCGGCCTGCGCTTCTTCGGGGCACACACGTGGTCGTGGTCGGTGATGAATTCTGCTCCCTGAAACCTTTTCCGGGACAGGCAGAGGAAGCGCACGTAGATTAGCCCTCCACCTCATCCCTGTTTCCTGAGTAAGTTGTACTACTACGAGGCAAAAATCCCTGCTGGAATCTCGCTGTGGCCTAAGTACCCTCCAGGGAGCGATCGCTGCCAGAGACACTGTGCTGGTATCTAGGATAATGGTCTGTGCCTCCACTGCGCTGCTCTTCTCTCGGAGCCTTTTCCGAAAGCTTTCTGGAAGAGCTGGCTGACAGTGTCGTCTCCTTAGAGTCAGCGACAGGCATACGAGGATACCAGTTCTGTGAAGTAAAACGCTACCGGCCTCAGCCACGTGGGCTCAGTTTTGTACAGGAAAGCACACTCCCTTTGGAGGGTTCTTCCTTCCAGCTTGCCACTTGCACTTGCAATGTCTCCTAAATCTCGCAGGGTTTCCATGCCATCCTAAGATCCGTAGCTCAGGCTTAGAACGGCACAGCATCCGGCAGCTTTCCAAGAGGCCTCCAGCATTCTGGCATTGTGGCTCCCTCCATGAGGCACCAGTTCCTCAGCACCACGTGTCCTTAGGTCTTTCACTTCAGAACCTCTGTGGGCAACCTCATTCCTCCCCCACGTAAGAGACACACAGACATGTCCTTTGTGGAGGAAGGCTTGAGAGTCCGCAATGGAGGCTGTCGCACCCACTCAGCGTTCCTGCACGGAACTGAGCACGGGTGCATGAGACCGTGAGAGGCAGAAAGAGAGGGGTACCACCGAGTTGTTCCAAAATGTACTCTTACACATTACGCTGCAAGCTCACGTTCATTTCATGGAGAGAACACGAGGCCTTGATGCACTTTCCGGGGGTTAGAAAACTTTGGTTGCATCCCTCGGTGGGCACATCGGCTCAGGACTGCCCTGCTCCAAGTGCTCAAGGTATGGAGCCCGATTGCTGGAGAACAGCCCCATGTGGATCTTTCACGGATGTAACCGGCTCGCCACGGAACCGTTCACAAGCTGCAGACCGTGGTGCCTGTTAGTAGTCGACCCACCGAGAGCACTCTGAGGGAGAGGAGCTGCTGACGACTGGTAGCAAATTCCCCCATTCCCAATCGAACCCTCTCCCTGGAAGTGTGTTCCGAAAGCCTTGACGCAGTTTCTCAGTTAGCTACAATGGAGGCCAGTCACTTGGCAGACTCCCCTCACGCCGTGCCCCGCTGGCAGCAAAACAGACAGGCCGGCTGCTTCAGCCAACAGGGACAGCTCACAGTAAAGATAAGAACCCTATGTGTCAAAGCACTTGCATGGCGCTCGCCAGAAGCACAAACACTGAGCGCAGGGCACCGAGGCTCTTCCCCTCACGCTGAGCAAATTTGTTCTCATGGAGCTCCTGCCCTGAGTTTATCCAGCTAGGAAGCAAACTTCAGGAAAGGTCCTCACAGTGCTGCCAATCCAGACTTATTTCTCCCGGCAGCCCCAATCGAGTACACCTACTTGGATTTTAAACTCGCAGAACAACGGGTGTCAACCGTGCGCCTCCATCTGGTGAGCGAAGTACATATTTTCTCCATGAGCTACAGGCCCTTCTTTCAGTGTGAAAGGCCTCTGCGCCTCTTGGCGCTGGCAGCACAGAGGTGTCACCAGTTCTGAAAATCTTCCAAAGGCACAGTGTCACAGAACGTGTGGAGCACTAAGGAGGCGCAGCACACAACTGGGTCTTCTCTGTCGGCCTGACAACCACCAGCGGCCTGCGCTTCTTCGGGGCACACACGTGGTCGTGGTCGGTGATGAATTCTGCTCCCTGAAACCTTTTCCGGGACAGGCAGAGGAAGCGCACGTAGATTAGCCCTCCACCTCATCCGTGTTTCCTGAGTAAGTTGTACTACTACGAGGCAAAAATCCCTGCTGGAATCTCGCTGTGGCCTAAGTACCCTCCAGGGAGCGATCGCTGCCAGAGACACTGTGCTGGTATCTAGGATAATGGTCTGTGCCTCCACTGCGCTGCTCTTCTCTCGGAGCCGTTTCCGAAAGCTTTCTCGAAGAGCTGGCTGACAGTGTCGTCTCCTTAGAGTCAGCGACAGGCATACGAGGATACCAGTTCTGTGAAGTAAAACGCTACCGGCCTCAGCCACGTGGGTTCAGTTTTGTACAGGAAAGCACACTCCCTTTGGAGGGTTCTTCCTTCCAGCTTGCCACTTGCACTTGCAATGTCTCCTAAATCTCGCAGGGTTTCCATGCCATCCTAAGATCCGTAGCTCAGGCTTAGAACGGCACAGCATCCGGCAGCTTTCCAAGAGGCCTCCAGCATTCTGGCATTGTGGCTCCCTCCATGAGGCACCAGCTCCTCAGCACCACGTGTCCTTAGGTCTTTCACTTCAGAACCTCTGTGGGCAACCTCATTCCTCCCCCACGTAAGAGACACACAGACATGTCCTTTGTGGAGGAAGGCTTGAGAGTCCGCAATGGAGGCTGTCGCACCCACTCAGCGTTCCTGCACGGAACTGAGCACGGGTGCATGAGACCGTGAGAGGCAGAAAGAGAGGGGTACCACCGAGTTGTTCCAAAATGTACTCTTACACATTACGCTGCAAGCTCACGTTCATTTCATGGAGAGAACACGAGGCCTTGATGCACTTTCCGGGGGTTAGAAAACTTTGGTTGCATCCCTCGGTGGGCACATCGGCTCAGGACTGCCCTGCTCCAAGTGCTCAAGGTATGGAGCCCGATTGCTGGAGAACAGCCCCATGTGGATCTTTCACGGATGTAACCGGCTCGCCACGGAACCGTTCACAAGCTGCAGACCGTGGTGCCTGTTAGTAGTCGACCCACCGAGAGCACTCTGAGGGAGAGGAGCTGCTGACGACTGGTAGCAAATTCCCCCATTCCCAATCGAACCCTCTCCCTGGAAGTGTGTTCAGAAAGCCTTGACGCAGTTTCTCAGTTAGCTACAATGGAGGCCAGTCACTTGGCAGACTCCCCTCACGCCGTGCACCCCTGGCAGCAAAACAGACAGGCCGGCTGCTTCAGCCAACAGGGACAGCTCACAGTAAAGATAAGAACCCTATGTGTCAAAGCACTTGCATGGCGCTCGCCAGAAGCACAAACACTGAGCGCAGGGCACCGAGGCTCTTCCCCTCACGCTGAGCAAATTTGTTCTCATGGAGCTCCTGCCCTGAGTTTATCCAGCTAGGAAGCAAACTTCAGGAAAGGTCCTCACAGTGCTGCCAATCCAGGCTTATTTCTCCCGGCAGCCCCAATCGAGTACACCTACTTGGATTTTAAACTCGCAGAACAACGGGTGTCAACCGTGCGCCTCCATCTGGTGAGCGAAGTACATATTTTCTCCATGAGCTACAAGCCCTTCTTTCAGTGTGAAAGGCCTCTGCGCCTCTTGGCGCTGGCAGCACAGAGGTGTCACCAGTTCTGAAAATCTTCCAAAGGCACAGTGTCACAGAACGTGTGGAGCACTAAGGAGGCGCAGCACACAACTGGGTCTTCTCTGTCGGCCTGACAACCACCAGCGGCCTGCGCTTCTTCGGGGCACACACGTGGTCGTGGTCGGTGATGAATTCTGCTCCCTGAAACCTTTTCCGGGACAGGCAGAGGAAGCGCACGTAGATTAGCCCTCCACCTCATCCCTGTTTCCTGAGTAAGTTGTACTACTACGAGGCAAAAATCCCTGCTGGAATCTCGCTGTGGCCTAAGTACCCTCCAGGGAGCGATCGCTGCCAGAGACACTGTGCTGGTATCTAGGATAATGGTCTGTGCCTCCACTGCGCTGCTCTTCTCTCGGAGCCTTTTCCGAAAGCTTTCTGGAAGAGCTGGCTGACAGTGTCGTCTCCTTAGAGTCAGCGACAGGCATACGAGGATACCAGTTCTGTGAAGTAAAACGCTACCGGCCTCAGCCACGTGGGCTCAGTTTTGTACAGGAAAGCACACTCCCTTTGGAGGGTTCTTCCTTCCAGCTTGCCACTTGCACTTGCAATGTCTCCTAAATCTCGCAGGGTTTCCATGCCATCCTAAGATCCGTAGCTCAGGCTTAGAACGGCACAGCATCCGGCAGCTTTCCAAGAGGCCTCCAGCATTCTGGCATTGTGGCTCCCTCCATGAGGCACCAGTTCCTCAGCACCACGTGTCCTTAGGTCTTTCACTTCAGAACCTCTGTGGGCAACCTCATTCCTCCCCCACGTAAGAGACACACAGACATGTCCTTTGTGGAGGAAGGCTTGAGAGTCCGCAATGGAGGCTGTCGCACCCACTCAGCGTTCCTGCACGGAACTGAGCACGGGTGCATGAGACCGTGAGAGGCAGAAAGAGAGGGGTACCACCGAGTTGTTCCAAAATGTACTCTTACACATTACGCTGCAAGCTCACGTTCATTTCATGGAGAGAACACGAGGCCTTGATGCACTTTCCGGGGGTTAGAAAACTTTGGTTGCATCCCTCGGTGGGCACATCGGCTCAGGACTGCCCTGCTCCAAGTGCTCAAGGTATGGAGCCCGATTGCTGGAGAACAGCCCCATGTGGATCTTTCACGGATGTAACCGGCTCGCCACGGAACCGTTCACAAGCTGCAGACCGTGGTGCCTGTTAGTAGTCGACCCACCGAGAGCACTCTGAGGGAGAGGAGCTGCTGACGACTGGTAGCAAATTCCCCCATTCCCAATCGAACCCTCTCCCTGGAAGTGTGTTCCGAAAGCCTTGACGCAGTTTCTCAGTTAGCTACAATGGAGGCCAGTCACTTGGCAGACTCCCCTCACGCCGTGCCCCGCTGGCAGCAAAACAGACAGGCCGGCTGCTTCAGCCAACAGGGACAGCTCACAGTAAAGATAAGAACCCTATGTGTCAAAGCACTTGCATGGCGCTCGCCAGAAGCACAAACACTGAGCGCAGGGCACCGAGGCTCTTCCCCTCACGCTGAGCAAATTTGTTCTCATGGAGCTCCTGCCCTGAGTTTATCCAGCTAGGAAGCAAACTTCAGGAAAGGTCCTCACAGTGCTGCCAATCCAGACTTATTTCTCCCGGCAGCCCCAATCGAGTACACCTACTTGGATTTTAAACTCGCAGAACAACGGGTGTCAACCGTGCGCCTCCATCTGGTGAGCGAAGTACATATTTTCTCCATGAGCTACAGGCCCTTCTTTCAGTGTGAAAGGCCTCTGCGCCTCTTGGCGCTGGCAGCACAGAGGTGTCACCAGTTCTGAAAATCTTCCAAAGGCACAGTGTCACAGAACGTGTGGAGCACTAAGGAGGCGCAGCACACAACTGGGTCTTCTCTGTCGGCCTGACAACCACCAGCGGCCTGCGCTTCTTCGGGGCACACACGTGGTCGTGGTCGGTGATGAATTCTGCTCCCTGAAACCTTTTCCGGGACAGGCAGAGGAAGCGCACGTAGATTAGCCCTCCACCTCATCCGTGTTTCCTGAGTAAGTTGTACTACTACGAGGCAAAAATCCCTGCTGGAATCTCGCTGTGGCCTAAGTACCCTCCAGGGAGCGATCGCTGCCAGAGACACTGTGCTGGTATCTAGGATAATGGTCTGTGCCTCCACTGCGCTGCTCTTCTCTCGGAGCCGTTTCCGAAAGCTTTCTCGAAGAGCTGGCTGACAGTGTCGTCTCCTTAGAGTCAGCGACAGGCATACGAGGATACCAGTTCTGTGAAGTAAAACGCTACCGGCCTCAGCCACGTGGGTTCAGTTTTGTACAGGAAAGCACACTCCCTTTGGAGGGTTCTTCCTTCCAGCTTGCCACTTGCACTTGCAATGTCTCCTAAATCTCGCAGGGTTTCCATGCCATCCTAAGATCCGTAGCTCAGGCTTAGAACGGCACAGCATCCGGCAGCTTTCCAAGAGGCCTCCAGCATTCTGGCATTGTGGCTCCCTCCATGAGGCACCAGCTCCTCAGCACCACGTGTCCTTAGGTCTTTCACTTCAGAACCTCTGTGGGCAACCTCATTCCTCCCCCACGTAAGAGACACACAGACATGTCCTTTGTGGAGGAAGGCTTGAGAGTCCGCAATGGAGGCTGTCGCACCCACTCAGCGTTCCTGCACGGAACTGAGCACGGGTGCATGAGACCGTGAGAGGCAGAAAGAGAGGGGTACCACCGAGTTGTTCCAAAATGTACTCTTACACATTACGCTGCAAGCTCACGTTCATTTCATGGAGAGAACACGAGGCCTTGATGCACTTTCCGGGGGTTAGAAAACTTTGGTTGCATCCCTCGGTGGGCACATCGGCTCAGGACTGCCCTGCTCCAAGTGCTCAAGGTATGGAGCCCGATTGCTGGAGAACAGCCCCATGTGGATCTTTCACGGATGTAACCGGCTCGCCACGGAACCGTTCACAAGCTGCAGACCGTGGTGCCTGTTAGTAGTCGACCCACCGAGAGCACTCTGAGGGAGAGGAGCTGCTGACGACTGGTAGCAAATTCCCCCATTCCCAATCGAACCCTCTCCCTGGAAGTGTGTTCAGAAAGCCTTGACGCAGTTTCTCAGTTAGCTACAATGGAGGCCAGTCACTTGGCAGACTCCCCTCACGCCGTGCACCCCTGGCAGCAAAACAGACAGGCCGGCTGCTTCAGCCAACAGGGACAGCTCACAGTAAAGATAAGAACCCTATGTGTCAAAGCACTTGCATGGCGCTCGCCAGAAGCACAAACACTGAGCGCAGGGCACCGAGGCTCTTCCCCTCACGCTGAGCAAATTTGTTCTCATGGAGCTCCTGCCCTGAGTTTATCCAGCTAGGAAGCAAACTTCAGGAAAGGTCCTCACAGTGCTGCCAATACAGGCTTATTTCTCCCGGCAGCCCCAATCGAGTACACCTACTTGGATTTTAAACTCGCAGAACAACGGGTGTCAACCGTGCGCCTCCATCTGGTGAGCGAAGTACATATTTTCTCCATGAGCTACAAGCCCTTCTTTCAGTGTGAAAGGCCTCTGCGCCTCTTGGCGCTGGCAGCACAGAGGTGTCACCAGTTCTGAAAATCTTCCAAAGGCACAGTGTCACAGAACGTGTGGAGCACTAAGGAGGCGCAGCACACAACTGGGTCTTCTCTGTCGGCCTGACAACCACCAGCGGCCTGCGCTTCTTCGGGGCACACACGTGGTCGTGGTCGGTGATGAATTCTGCTCCCTGAAACCTTTTCCGGGACAGGCAGAGGAAGCGCACGTAGATTAGCCCTCCACCTCATCCCTGTTTCCTGAGTAAGTTGTACTACTACAAGGCAAAAATCCCTGCTGGAATCTCGCTGTGGCCTAAGTACCCTCCAGGGAGCGATCGCTGCCAGAGACACTGTGCTGGTATCTAGGATAATGGTCTGTGCCTCCACTGCGCTGCTCTTCTCTCGAAGCCGTTTCCGAAAGCTTTCTGGAAGAGCTGGCTGACAGTGTCGTCTCCTTAGAGTCAGCGACAGGCATACGAGGATACCAGTTCTGTGAAGTAAAACGCTACCGGCCTCAGCCACGTGGGCTCAGTTTTGTACAGGAAAGCACACTCCCTTTGGAGGGTTCTTCCTTCCAGCTTGCCACTTGCACTTGCAATGTCTCCTAAATCTCGCAGGGTTTCCATGCCATCCTAAGATCCGTAGCTCAGGCTTAGAACGGCACAGCATCCGGCAGCTTTCCAAGAGGCCTCCAGCATTCTGGCATTGTGGCTCCCTCCATGAGGCACCAGCTCCTCAGCACCACGTGTCCTTAGGTCTTTCACTTCAGAACCTCTGTGGGCAACCTCATTCCTCCCCCACGTAAGAGACACACAGACATGTCCTTTGTGGAGGAAGGCTTGAGAGTCCGCAATGGAGGCTGTCGCACCCACTCAGCGTTCCTGCACGGAACTGAGCACGGGTGCATGAGACCGTGAGAGGCAGAAAGAGAGGGGTACCACCGAGTTGTTCCAAAATGTACTCTTACACATTACGCTGCAAGCTCACGTTCATTTCATGGAGAGAACACGAGGCCTTGATGCACTTTCCGGGGGTTAGAAAACTTTGGTTGCATCCCTCGGTGGGCACATCGGCTCAGGACTGCCCTGCTCCAAGTGCTCAAGGTATGGAGCCCGATTGCTGGAGAACAGCCCCATGTGGATCTTTCACGGATGTAACCGGCTCGCCACGGAACCGTTCACAAGCTGCAGACCGTGGTGCCTGTTAGTAGTCGACCCACCGAGAGCACTCTGAGGGAGAGGAGCTGCTGACGACTGGTAGCAAATTCCCCCATTCCCAATCGAACCCTCTCCCTGGAAGTGTGTTCCGAAAGCCTTGACGCAGTTTCTCAGTTAGCTACAATGGAGGCCAGTCACTTGGCAGACTCCCCTCACGCCGTGCCCCGCTGGCAGCAAAACAGACAGGCCGGCTGCTTCAGCCAACAGGGACAGCTCACAGTAAAGATAAGAACCCTATGTGTCAAAGCACTTGCATGGCGCTCGCCAGAAGCACAAACACTGAGCGCAGGGCACCGAGGCTCTTCCCCTCACGCTGAGCAAATTTGTTCTCATGGAGCTCCTGCCCTGAGTTTATCCAGCTAGGAAGCAAACTTCAGGAAAGGTCCTCACAGTGCTGCCAATCCAGACTTATTTCTCCCGGCAGCCCCAATCGAGTACACCTACTTGGATTTTAAACTCGCAGAACAACGGGTGTCAACCGTGCGCCTCCATCTGGTGAGCGAAGTACATATTTTCTCCATGAGCTACAGGCCCTTCTTTCAGTGTGAAAGGCCTCTGCGCCTCTTGGCGCTGGCAGCACAGAGGTGTCACCAGTTCTGAAAATCTTCCAAAGGCACAGTGTCACAGAACGTGTGGAGCACTAAGGAGGCGCAGCACACAACTGGGTCTTCTCTGTCGGCCTGACAACCACCAGCGGCCTGCGCTTCTTCGGGGCACACACGTGGTCGTGGTCGGTGATGAATTCTGCTCCCTGAAACCTTTTCCGGGACAGGCAGAGGAAGCGCACGTAGATTAGCCCTCCACCTCATCCGTGTTTCCTGAGTAAGTTGTACTACTACGAGGCAAAAATCCCTGCTGGAATCTCGCTGTGGCCTAAGTACCCTCCAGGGAGCGATCGCTGCCAGAGACACTGTGCTGGTATCTAGGATAATGGTCTGTGCCTCCACTGCGCTGCTCTTCTCTCGGAGCCGTTTCCGAAAGCTTTCTCGAAGAGCTGGCTGACAGTGTCGTCTCCTTAGAGTCAGCGACAGGCATACGAGGATACCAGTTCTGTGAAGTAAAACGCTACCGGCCTCAGCCACGTGGGCTCAGTTTTGTACAGGAAAGCACACTCCCTTTGGAGGGTTCTTCCTTCCAGCTTGCCACTTGCACTTGCAATGTCTCCTAAATCTCGCAGGGTTTCCATGCCATCCTAAGATCCGTAGCTCAGGCTTAGAACGGCACAGCATCCGGCAGCTTTCCAAGAGGCCTCCAGCATTCTGGCATTGTGGCTCCCTCCATGAGGCACCAGTTCCTCAGCACCACGTGTCCTTAGGTCTTTCACTTCAGAACCTCTGTGGGCAACCTCATTCCTCCCCCACGTAAGAGACACACAGACATGTCCTTTGTGGAGGAAGGCTTGAGAGTCCGCAATGGAGGCTGTCGCACCCACTCAGCGTTCCTGCACGGAACTGAGCACGGGTGCATGAGACCGTGAGAGGCAGAAAGAGAGGGGTACCACCGAGTTGTTCCAAAATGTACTCTTACACATTACGCTGCAAGCTCACGTTCATTTCATGGAGAGAACACGAGGCCTTGATGCACTTTCCGGGGGTTAGAAAACTTTGGTTGCATCCCTCGGTGGGCACATCGGCTCAGGACTGCCCTGCTCCAAGTGCTCAAGGTATGGAGCCCGATTGCTGGAGAACAGCCCCATGTGGATCTTTCACGGATGTAACCGGCTCGCCACGGAACCGTTCACAAGCTGCAGACCGTGGTGCCTGTTAGTAGTCGACCCACCGAGAGCACTCTGAGGGAGAGGAGCTGCTGACGACTGGTAGCAAATTCCCCCATTCCCAATCGAACCCTCTCCCTGGAAGTGTGTTCCGAAAGCCTTGACGCAGTTTCTCAGTTAGCTACAATGGAGGCCAGTCACTTGGCAGACTCCCCTCACGCCGTGCCCCGCTGGCAGCAAAACAGACAGGCCGGCTGCTTCAGCCAACAGGGACAGCTCACAGTAAAGATAAGAACCCTATGTGTCAAAGCACTTGCATGGCGCTCGCCAGAAGCACAAACACTGAGCGCAGGGCACCGAGGCTCTTCCCCTCACGCTGAGCAAATTTGTTCTCATGGAGCTCCTGCCCTGAGTTTATCCAGCTAGGAAGCAAACTTCAGGAAAGGTCCTCACAGTGCTGCCAATCCAGACTTATTTCTCCCGGCAGCCCCAATCGAGTACACCTACTTGGATTTTAAACTCGCAGAACAACGGGTGTCAACCGTGCGCCTCCATCTGGTGAGCGAAGTACATATTTTCTCCATGAGCTACAGGCCCTTCTTTCAGTGTGAAAGGCCTCTGCGCCTCTTGGCGCTGGCAGCACAGAGGTGTCACCAGTTCTGAAAATCTTCCAAAGGCACAGTGTCACAGAACGTGTGGAGCACTAAGGAGGCGCAGCACACAACTGGGTCTTCTCTGTCGGCCTGACAACCACCAGCGGCCTGCGCTTCTTCGGGGCACACACGTGGTCGTGGTCGGTGATGAATTCTGCTCCCTGAAACCTTTTCCGGGACAGGCAGAGGAAGCGCACGTAGATTAGCCCTCCACCTCATCCGTGTTTCCTGAGTAAGTTGTACTACTACGAGGCAAAAATCCCTGCTGGAATCTCGCTGTGGCCTAAGTACCCTCCAGGGAGCGATCGCTGCCAGAGACACTGTGCTGGTATCTAGGATAATGGTCTGTGCCTCCACTGCGCTGCTCTTCTCTCGGAGCCGTTTCCGAAAGCTTTCTCGAAGAGCTGGCTGACAGTGTCGTCTCCTTAGAGTCAGCGACAGGCATACGAGGATACCAGTTCTGTGAAGTAAAACGCTACCGGCCTCAGCCACGTGGGCTCAGTTTTGTACAGGAAAGCACACTCCCTTTGGAGGGTTCTTCCTTCCAGCTTGCCACTTGCACTTGCAATGTCTCCTAAATCTCGCAGGGTTTCCATGCCATCCTAAGATCCGTAGCTCAGGCTTAGAACGGCACAGCATCCGGCAGCTTTCCAAGAGGCCTCCAGCATTCTGGCATTGTGGCTCCCTCCATGAGGCACCAGCTCCTCAGCACCACGTGTCCTTAGGTCTTTCACTTCAGAACCTCTGTGGGCAACCTCATTCCTCCCCCACGTAAGAGACACACAGACATGTCCTTTGTGGAGGAAGGCTTGAGAGTCCGCAATGGAGGCTGTCGCACCCACTCAGCGTTCCTGCACGGAACTGAGCACGGGTGCATGAGACCGTGAGAGGCAGAAAGAGAGGGGTACCACCGAGTTGTTCCAAAATGTACTCTTACACATTACGCTGCAAGCTCACGTTCATTTCATGGAGAGAACACGAGGCCTTGATGCACTTTCCGGGGGTTAGAAAACTTTGGTTGCATCCCTCGGTGGGCACATCGGCTCAGGACTGCCCTGCTCCAAGTGCTCAAGGTATGGAGCCCGATTGCTGGAGAACAGCCCCATGTGGATCTTTCACGGATGTAACCGGCTCGCCACGGAACCGTTCACAAGCTGCAGACCGTGGTGCCTGTTAGTAGTCGACCCACCGAGAGCACTCTGAGGGAGAGGAGCTGCTGACGACTGGTAGCAAATTCCCCCATTCCCAATCGAACCCTCTCCCTGGAAGTGTGTTCCGAAAGCCTTGACGCAGTTTCTCAGTTAGCTACAATGGAGGCCAGTCACTTGGCAGACTCCCCTCACGCCGTGCCCCGCTGGCAGCAAAACAGACAGGCCGGCTGCTTCAGCCAACAGGGACAGCTCACAGTAAAGATAAGAACCCTATGTGTCAAAGCACTTGCATGGCGCTCGCCAGAAGCACAAACACTGAGCGCAGGGCACCGAGGCTCTTCCCCTCACGCTGAGCAAATTTGTTCTCATGGAGCTCCTGCCCTGAGTTTATCCAGCTAGGAAGCAAACTTCAGGAAAGGTCCTCACAGTGCTGCCAATCCAGACTTATTTCTCCCGGCAGCCCCAATCGAGTACACCTACTTGGATTTTAAACTCGCAGAACAACGGGTGTCAACCGTGCGCCTCCATCTGGTGAGCGAAGTACATATTTTCTCCATGAGCTACAGGCCCTTCTTTCAGTGTGAAAGGCCTCTGCGCCTCTTGGCGCTGGCAGCACAGAGGTGTCACCAGTTCTGAAAATCTTCCAAAGGCACAGTGTCACAGAACGTGTGGAGCACTAAGGAGGCGCAGCACACAACTGGGTCTTCTCTGTCGGCCTGACAACCACCAGCGGCCTGCGCTTCTTCGGGGCACACACGTGGTCGTGGTCGGTGATGAATTCTGCTCCCTGAAACCTTTTCCGGGACAGGCAGAGGAAGCGCACGTAGATTAGCCCTCCACCTCATCCGTGTTTCCTGAGTAAGTTGTACTACTATGAGGCAAAAATCCCTGCTGGAATCTCGCTGTGGCCTAAGTACCCTCCAGGGAGCGATCGCTGCCAGAGACACTGTGCTGGTATCTAGGATAATGGTCTGTGCCTCCACCGCGCTGCTCTTCTCTCGGAGCCGTTTCCGAAAGCTTTCTGGAAGAGCTGGCTGACAGTGTCGTCTCCTTAGAGTCAGCGACAGGCATACGAGGATACCAGTTCTGTGAAGTAAAACGCTACCGGCCTCAGCCACGTGGGTTCAGTTTTGTACAGGAAAGCACACTCCCTTTGGAGGGTTCTTCCTTCCAGCTTGCCACTTGCACTTGCAATGTCTCCTAAATCTCGCAGGGTTTCCATGCCATCCTAAGATCCGTAGCTCAGGCTTAGAACGGCACAGCATCCGGCAGCTTTCCAAGAGGCCTCCAGCATTCTGGCATTGTGGCTCCCTCCATGAGGCACCAGCTCCTCAGCACCACGTGTCCTTAGGTCTTTCACTTCAGAACCTCTGTGGGCAACCTCATTCCTCCCCCACGTAAGAGACACACAGACATGTCCTTTGTGGAGGAAGGCTTGAGAGTCCGCAATGGAGGCTGTCGCACCCACTCAGCGTTCCTGCACGGAACTGAGCACGGGTGCATGAGACCGTGAGAGGCAGAAAGAGAGGGGTACCACCGAGTTGTTCCAAAATGTACTCTTACACATTACGCTGCAAGCTCACGTTCATTTCATGGAGAGAACACGAGGCCTTGATGCACTTTCCGGGGGTTAGAAAACTTTGGTTGCATCCCTCGGTGGGCACATCGGCTCAGGACTGCCCTGCTCCAAGTGCTCAAGGTATGGAGCCCGATTGCTGGAGAACAGCCCCATGTGGATCTTTCACGGATGTAACCGGCTCGCCACGGAACCGTTCACAAGCTGCAGACCGTGGTGCCTGTTAGTAGTCGACCCACCGAGAGCACTCTGAGGGAGAGGAGCTGCTGACGACTGGTAGCAAATTCCCCCATTCCCAATCGAACCCTCTCCCTGGAAGTGTGTTCAGAAAGCCTTGACGCAGTTTCTCAGTTAGCTACAATGGAGGCCAGTCACTTGGCAGACTCCCCTCACGCCGTGCACCCCTGGCAGCAAAACAGACAGGCCGGCTGCTTCAGCCAACAGGGACAGCTCACAGTAAAGATAAGAACCCTATGTGTCAAAGCACTTGCATGGCGCTCGCCAGAAGCACAAACACTGAGCGCAGGGCACCGAGGCTCTTCCCCTCACGCTGAGCAAATTTGTTCTCATGGAGCTCCTGCCCTGAGTTTATCCAGCTAGGAAGCAAACTTCAGGAAAGGTCCTCACAGTGCTGCCAATCCAGGCTTATTTCTCCCGGCAGCCCCAATCGAGTACACCTACTTGGATTTTAAACTCGCAGAACAACGGGTGTCAACCGTGCGCCTCCATCTGGTGAGCGAAGTACATATTTTCTCCATGAGCTACAAGCCCTTCTTTCAGTGTGAAAGGCCTCTGCGCCTCTTGGCGCTGGCAGCACAGAGGTGTCACCAGTTCTGAAAATCTTCCAAAGGCACAGTGTCACAGAACGTGTGGAGCACTAAGGAGGCGCAGCACACAACTGGATCTTCTCTGTCGGCCTGACAACCACCAGCGGCCTGCGCTTCTTCGGGGCACACACGTGGTCGTGGTCGGTGATGAATTCTGCTCCCTGAAACCTTTTCCGGGACAGGCAGAGGAAGCGCACGTAGATTAGCCCTCCACCTCATCCCTGTTTCCTGAGTAAGTTGTACTACTACAAGGCCAAAATCCCTGCTGGAATCTCGCTGTGGCCTAAGTACCCTCCAGGGAGCGATCGCTGCCAGAGGCACTGTGCTGGTATCTAGGATAATGGTCTGTGCCTCCACCGCGCTGCTCTTCTCTCGGAGCCTTTTCCGAAAGCTTTCTGGAAGAGCTGGCTGACAGTGTCGTCTCCTTAGAGTCAGCGACAGGCATACGAGGATACCAGTTCTGTGAAGTAAAACGCTACCGGCCTCAGCCACGTGGGCTCAGTTTTGTACAGGAAAGCACACTCCCTTTGGAGGGTTCTTCCTTCCAGCTTGCCACTTGCACTTGCAATGTCTCCTAAATCTCGCAGGGTTTCCATGCCATCCTAAGATCCGTAGCTCAGGCTTAGAACGGCACAGCATCCGGCAGCTTTCCAAGAGGCCTCCAGCATTCTGGCATTGTGGCTCCCTCCATGAGGCACCAGCTCCTCAGCACCACGTGTCCTTAGGTCTTTCACTTCAGAACCTCTGTGGGCAACCTCATTCCTCCCCCACGTAAGAGACACACAGACATGTCCTTTGTGGAGGAAGGCTTGAGAGTCCGCAATGGAGGCTGTCGCACCCACTCAGCGTTCCTGCACGGAACTGAGCACGGGTGCATGAGACCGTGAGAGGCAGAAAGAGAGGGGTACCACCGAGTTGTTCCAAAATGTACTCTTACACATTACGCTGCAAGCTCACGTTCATTTCATGGAGAGAACACGAGGCCTTGATGCACTTTCCGGGGGTTAGAAAACTTTGGTTGCATCCCTCGGTGGGCACATCGGCTCAGGACTGCCCTGCTCCAAGTGCTCAAGGTATGGAGCCCGATTGCTGGAGAACAGCCCCATGTGGATCTTTCACGGATGTAACCGGCTCGCCACGGAACCGTTCACAAGCTGCAGACCGTGGTGCCTGTTAGTAGTCGACCCACCGAGAGCACTCTGAGGGAGAGGAGCTGCTGACGACTGGTAGCAAATTCCCCCATTCCCAATCGAATCCTCTCCCTGGAAGTGTGTTCCGAAAGCCTTGACGCAGTTTCTCAGTTAGCTACAATGGAGGCCAGTCACTTGGCAGACTCCCCTCACGCCGTGCACCCCTGGCAGCAAAACAGACAGGCCGGCTGCTTCAGCCAACAGGGACAGCTCACAGTAAAGATAAGAACCCTATGTGTCAAAGCACTTGCATGGCGCTCGCCAGAAGCACAAACACTGAGCGCAGGGCACCGAGGCTCTTCCCCTCACGCTGAGCAAATTTGTTCTCATGGAGCTCCTGCCCTGAGTTTATCCAGCTAGGAAGCAAACTTCAGGAAAGGTCCTCACAGTGCTGCCAATCCAGGCTTATTTCTCCCGGCAGCCCCAATCGAGTACACCTACTTGGATTTTAAACTCGCAGAACAACGGGTGTCAACCGTGCGCCTCCATCTGGTGAGCGAAGTACATATTTTCTCCATGAGCTACAAGCCCTTCTTTCAGTGTGAAAGGCCTCTGCGCCTCTTGGCGCTGGCAGCACAGAGGTGTCACCAGTTCTGAAAATCTTCCAAAGGCACAGTGTCACAGAACGTGTGGAGCACTAAGGAGGCGCAGCACACAACTGGGTCTTCTCTGTCGGCCTGACAACCACCAGCGGCCTGCGCTTCTTCGGGGCACACACGTGGTCGTGGTCGGTGATGAATTCTGCTCCCTGAAACCTTTTCCGGGACAGGCAGAGGAAGCGCACGTAGATTAGCCCTCCACCTCATCCGTGTTTCCTGAGTAAGTTGTACTACTACGAGGCAAAAATCCCTGCTGGAATCTCGCTGTGGCCTAAGTACCCTCCAGGGAGCGATCGCTGCCAGAGACACTGTGCTGGTATCTAGGATAATGGTCTGTGCCTCCACTGCGCTGCTCTTCTCTCGGAGCCTTTTCCGAAAGCTTTCTCGAAGAGCTGGCTGACAGTGTCGTCTCCTTAGAGTCAGCGACAGGCATACGAGGATACCAGTTCTGTGAAGTAAAACGCTACCGGCCTCAGCCACGTGGGCTCAGTTTTGTACAGGAAAGCACACTCCCTTTGGAGGGTTCTTCCTTCCAGCTTGCCACTTGCACTTGCAATGTCTCCTAAATCTCGCAGGGTTTCCATGCCATCCTAAGATCCGTAGCTCAGGCTTAGAACGGCACAGCATCCGGCAGCTTTCCAAGAGGCCTCCAGCATTCTGGCATTGTGGCTCCCTCCATGAGGCACCAGCTCCTCAGCACCACGTGTCCTTAGGTCTTTCACTTCAGAACCTCTGTGGGCAACCTCATTCCTCCCCCACGTAAGAGACACACAGACATGTCCTTTGTGGAGGAAGGCTTGAGAGTCCGCAATGGAGGCTGCCGCTGCCACTCAGCGTTCCTGCACGGAACTGAGCACGGGTGCATGAGACCGTGAGAGGCAGAAAGAGAGGGGTACCACCGAGTTGTTCCAAAATGTACTCTTACACATTACGCTGCAAGCTCACGTTCATTTCATGGAGAGAACACGAGGCCTTGATGCACTTTCCGGGGGTTAGAAAACTTTGGTTGCATCCCTCGGTGGGCACATCGGCTCAGGACTGCCCTGCTCCAAGTGCTCAAGGTATGGAGCCCGATTGCTGGAGAACAGCCCCATGTGGATCTTTCACGGATGTAACCGGCTCGCCACGGAACCGTTCACAAGCTGCAGACCGTGGTGCCTGTTAGTAGTCGACCCACCGAGAGCACTCTGAGGGAGAGGAGCTGCTGACGACTGGTAGCAAATTCCCCCATTCCCAATCGAATCCTCTCCCTGGAAGTGTGTTCCGAAAGCCTTGACGCAGTTTCTCAGTTAGCTACAATGGAGGCCAGTCACTTGGCAGACTCCCCTCACGCCGTGCCCCGCTGGCAGCAAAACAGACAGGCCGGCTGCTTCAGCCAACAGGGACAGCTCACAGTAAAGATAAGAACCCTATGTGTCAAAGCACTTGCATGGCGCTCGCCAGAAGCACAAACACTGAGCGCAGGGCACCGAGGCTCTTCCCCTCACGCTGAGCAAATTTGTTCTCATGGAGCTCCTGCCCTGAGTTTATCCAGCTAGGAAGCAAACTTCAGGAAAGGTCCTCACAGTGCTGCCAATACAGGCTTATTTCTCCCGGCAGCCCCAATCGAGTACACCTACTTGGATTTTAAACTCGCAGAACAACGGGTGTCAACCGTGCGCCTCCATCTGGTGAGCGAAGTACATATTTTCTCCATGAGCTACAGGCCCTTCTTTCAGTGTGAAAGGCCTCTGCGCCTCTTGGCGCTGGCAGCACAGAGGTGTCACCAGTTCTGAAAATCTTCCAAAGGCACAGTGTCACAGAACGTGTGGAGCACTAAGGAGGCGCAGCACACAACTGGGTCTTCTCTGTCGGCCTGACGACCACCAGCGGCCTGCGCTTCTTCGGGGCACACACGTGGTCGTGGTCGGTGATGAATTCTGCTCCCTGAAACCTTTTCCGGGACAGGCAGAGGAAGCGCACGTAGATTAGCCCTCCACCTCATCCCTGTATCCTGAGTAAGTTGTACTACTACGAGGCCAAAATCCCTGCTGGAATCTCGCTGTGGCCTAAGTACCCTCCAGGGAGCGATCGCTGCCAGAGACACTGTGCTGGTATCTAGGATAATGGTCTGTGCCTCCACTGCGCTGCTCTTCTCTCGAAGCCGTTTCCGAAAGCTTTCTGGAAGAGCTGGCTGACAGTGTCGTCTCCTTAGAGTCAGCGACAGGCATACGAGGATACCAGTTCTGTGAAGTAAAACGCTAACGGCCTCAGCCACGTGGGCTCAGTTTTGTACAGGAAAGCACACTCCCTTTGGAGGGTTCTTCCTTCCAGCTTGCCACTTGCACTTGCAATGTCTCCTAAATCTCGCAGGGTTTCCATGCCATCCTAAGATCCGTAGCTCAGGCTTAGAACGGCACAGCATCCGGCAGCTTTCCAAGAGGCCTCCAGCATTCTGGCATTGTGGCTCCCTCCATGAGGCACCAGCTCCTCAGCACCACGTGTCCTTAGGTCTTTCACTTCAGAACCTCTGTGGGCAACCTCATTCCTCCCCCACGTAAGAGACACACAGACATGTCCTTTGTGGAGGAAGGCTTGAGAGTCCGCAATGGAGGCTGTCGCACCCACTCAGCGTTCCTGCACGGAACTGAGCACGGGTGCATGAGACCGTGAGAGGCAGAAAGAGAGGGGTACCACCGAGTTGTTCCAAAATGTACTCTTACACATTACGCTGCAAGCTCACGTTCATTTCATGGAGAGAACACGAGGCCTTGATGCACTTTCCGGGGGTTAGAAAACTTTGGTTGCATCCCTCGGTGGGCACATCGGCTCAGGACTGCCCTGCTCCAAGTGCTCAAGGTATGGAGCCCGATTGCTGGAGAACAGCCCCATGTGGATCTTTCACGGATGTAACCGGCTCGCCACGGAACCGTTCACAAGCTGCAGACCGTGGTGCCTGTTAGTAGTCGACCCACCGAGAGCACTCTGAGGGAGAGGAGCTGCTGACGACTGGTAGCAAATTCCCCCATTCCCAATCGAACCCTCTCCCTGGAAGTGTGTTCAGAAAGCCTTGACGCAGTTTCTCAGTTAGCTACAATGGAGGCCAGTCACTTGGCAGACTCCCCTCACGCCGTGCACCCCTGGCAGCAAAACAGACAGGCCGGCTGCTTCAGCCAACAGGGACAGCTCACAGTAAAGATAAGAACCCTATGTGTCAAAGCACTTGCATGGCGCTCGCCAGAAGCACAAACACTGAGCGCAGGGCACCGAGGCTCTTCCCCTCACGCTGAGCAAATTTGTTCTCATGGAGCTCCTGCCCTGAGTTTATCCAGCTAGGAAGCAAACTTCAGGAAAGGTCCTCACAGTGCTGCCAATCCAGGCTTATTTCTCCCGGCAGCCCCAATCGAGTACACCTACTTGGATTTTAAACTCGCAGAACAACGGGTGTCAACCGTGCGCCTCCATCTGGTGAGCGAAGTACATATTTTCTCCATGAGCTACAAGCCCTTCTTTCAGTGTGAAAGGCCTCTGCGCCTCTTGGCGCTGGCAGCACAGAGGTGTCACCAGTTCTGAAAATCTTCCAAAGGCACAGTGTCACAGAACGTGTGGAGCACTAAGGAGGCGCAGCACACAACTGGGTCTTCTCTGTCGGCCTGACAACCACCAGCGGCCTGCGCTTCTTCGGGGCACACACGTGGTCGTGGTCGGTGATGAATTCTGCTCCCTGAAACCTTTTCCGGGACAGGCAGAGGAAGCGCACGTAGATTAGCCCTCCACCTCATCCCTGTTTCCTGAGTAAGTTGTACTACTACGAGGCAAAAATCCCTGCTGGAATCTCGCTGTGGCCTAAGTACCCTCCAGGGAGCGATCGCTGCCAGAGACACTGGGCTGGTATCTAGGATAATGGTCTGTGCCTCCACTGCGCTGCTCTTCTCTCGGAGCCTTTTCCGAAAGCTTTCTGGAAGAGCTGGCTGACAGTGTCGTCTCCTTAGAGTCAGCGACAGGCATACGAGGATACCAGTTCTGTGAAGTAAAACGCTACCGGCCTCAGCCACGTGGGCTCAGTTTTGTACAGGAAAGCACACTCCCTTTGGAGGGTTCTTCCTTCCAGCTTGCCACTTGCACTTGCAATGTCTCCTAAATCTCGCAGGGTTTCCATGCCATCCTAAGATCCGTAGCTCAGGCTTAGAACGGCACAGCATCCGGCAGCTTTCCAAGAGGCCTCCAGCATTCTGGCATTGTGGCTCCCTCCATGAGGCACCAGCTCCTCAGCACCACGTGTCCTTAGGTCTTTCACTTCAGAACCTCTGTGGGCAACCTCATTCCTCCCCCACGTAAGAGACACACAGACATGTCCTTTGTGGAGGAAGGCTTGAGAGTCCGCAATGGAGGCTGTCGCACCCACTCAGCGTTCCTGCACGGAACTGAGCACGGGTGCATGAGACCGTGAGAGGCAGAAAGAGAGGGGTACCACCGAGTTGTTCCAAAATGTACTCTTACACATTACGCTGCAAGCTCACGTTCATTTCATGGAGAGAACACGAGGCCTTGATGCACTTTCCGGGGGTTAGAAAACTTTGGTTGCATCCCTCGGTGGGCACATCGGCTCAGGACTGCCCTGCTCCAAGTGCTCAAGGTATGGAGCCCGATTGCTGGAGAACAGCCCCATGTGGATCTTTCACGGATGTAACCGGCTCGCCACGGAGCCGTTCACAAGCTGCAGACCGTGGTGCCTGTTAGTAGTCGACCCACCGAGAGCACTCTGAGGGAGAGGAGCTGCTGACGACTGGTAGCAAATTCCCCCATTCCCAATCGAACCCTCTCCCTGGAAGTGTGTTCCGAAAGCCTTGACGCAGTTTCTCAGTTAGCTACAATGGAGGCCAGTCACTTGGCAGACTCCCCTCACGCCGTGCCCCGCTGGCAGCAAAACAGACAGGCCGGCTGCTTCAGCCAACAGGGACAGCTCACAGTAAAGATAAGAACCCTAGGTGTCAAAGCACTTGCATGGCGCTCGCCAGAAGCACAAACACTGAGCGCAGGGCACCGAGGCTCTTCCCCTCACGCTGAGCAAATTTGTTCTCATGGAGCTCCTGCCCTGAGTTTATCCAGCTAGGAAGCAAACTTCAGGAAAGGTCCTCACAGTGCTGCCAATCCAGACTTATTTCTCCCGGCAGCCCCAATCGAGTACACCTACTTGGATTTTAAACTCGCAGAACAACGGGTGTCAACCGTGCGCCTCCATCTGGTGAGCGAAGTACATATTTTCTCCATGAGCTACAGGCCCTTCTTTCAGTGTGAAAGGCCTCTGCGCCTCTTGGCGCTGGCAGCACAGAGGTGTCACCAGTTCTGAAAATCTTCCAAAGGCACAGTGTCACAGAACGTGTGGAGCACTAAGGAGGCGCAGCACACAACTGGGTCTTCTCTGTCGGCCTGACAACCACCAGCGGCCTGCGCTTCTTCGGGGCACACACGTGGTCGTGGTCGGTGATGAATTCTGCTCCCTGAAACCTTTTCCGGGACAGGCAGAGGAAGCGCACGTAGATTAGCCCTCCACCTCATCCGTGTTTCCTGAGTAAGTTGTACTACTACGAGGCAAAAATCCCTGCTGGAATCTCGCTGTGGCCTAAGTACCCTCCAGGGAGCGATCGCTGCCAGAGACACTGTGCTGGTATCTAGGATAATGGTCTGTGCCTCCACTGCGCTGCTCTTCTCTCGGAGCCGTTTCCGAAAGCTTTCTCGAAGAGCTGGCTGACAGTGTCGTCTCCTTAGAGTCAGCGACAGGCATACGAGGATACCAGTTCTGTGAAGTAAAACGCTACCGGCCTCAGCCACGTGGGTTCAGTTTTGTACAGGAAAGCACACTCCCTTTGGAGGGTTCTTCCTTCCAGCTTGCCACTTGCACTTGCAATGTCTCCTAAATCTCGCAGGGTTTCCATGCCATCCTAAGATCCGTAGCTCAGGCTTAGAACGGCACAGCATCCGGCAGCTTTCCAAGAGGCCTCCAGCATTCTGGCATTGTGGCTCCCTCCATGAGGCACCAGCTCCTCAGCACCACGTGTCCTTAGGTCTTTCACTTCAGAACCTCTGTGGGCAACCTCATTCCTCCCCCACGTAAGAGACACACAGACATGTCCTTTGTGGAGGAAGGCTTGAGAGTCCGCAATGGAGGCTGTCGCACCCACTCAGCGTTCCTGCACGGAACTGAGCACGGGTGCATGAGACCGTGAGAGGCAGAAAGAGAGGGGTACCACCGAGTTGTTCCAAAATGTACTCTTACACATTACGCTGCAAGCTCACGTTCATTTCATGGAGAGAACACGAGGCCTTGATGCACTTTCCGGGGGTTAGAAAACTTTGGTTGCATCCCTCGGTGGGCACATCGGCTCAGGACTGCCCTGCTCCAAGTGCTCAAGGTATGGAGCCCGATTGCTGGAGAACAGCCCCATGTGGATCTTTCACGGATGTAACCGGCTCGCCACGGAACCGTTCACAAGCTGCAGACCGTGGTGCCTGTTAGTAGTCGACCCACCGAGAGCACTCTGAGGGAGAGGAGCTGCTGACGACTGGTAGCAAATTCCCCCATTCCCAATCGAACCCTCTCCCTGGAAGTGTGTTCAGAAAGCCTTGACGCAGTTTCTCAGTTAGCTACAATGGAGGCCAGTCACTTGGCAGACTCCCCTCACGCCGTGCACCCCTGGCAGCAAAACAGACAGGCCGGCTGCTTCAGCCAACAGGGACAGCTCACAGTAAAGATAAGAACCCTATGTGTCAAAGCACTTGCATGGCGCTCGCCAGAAGCACAAACACTGAGCGCAGGGCACCGAGGCTCTTCCCCTCACGCTGAGCAAATTTGTTCTCATGGAGCTCCTGCCCTGAGTTTATCCAGCTAGGAAGCAAACTTCAGGAAAGGTCCTCACAGTGCTGCCAATACAGGCTTATTTCTCCCGGCAGCCCCAATCGAGTACACCTACTTGGATTTTAAACTCGCAGAACAACGGGTGTCAACCGTGCGCCTCCATCTGGTGAGCGAAGTACATATTTTCTCCATGAGCTACAAGCCCTTCTTTCAGTGTGAAAGGCCTCTGCGCCTCTTGGCGCTGGCAGCACAGAGGTGTCACCAGTTCTGAAAATCTTCCAAAGGCACAGTGTCACAGAACGTGTGGAGCACTAAGGAGGCGCAGCACACAACTGGGTCTTCTCTGTCGGCCTGACAACCACCAGCGGCCTGCGCTTCTTCGGGGCACACACGTGGTCGTGGTCGGTGATGAATTCTGCTCCCTGAAACCTTTTCCGGGACAGGCAGAGGAAGCGCACGTAGATTAGCCCTCCACCTCATCCCTGTTTCCTGAGTAAGTTGTACTACTACAAGGCAAAAATCCCTGCTGGAATCTCGCTGTGGCCTAAGTACCCTCCAGGGAGCGATCGCTGCCAGAGACACTGTGCTGGTATCTAGGATAATGGTCTGTGCCTCCACTGCGCTGCTCTTCTCTCGAAGCCGTTTCCGAAAGCTTTCTGGAAGAGCTGGCTGACAGTGTCGTCTCCTTAGAGTCAGCGACAGGCATACGAGGATACCAGTTCTGTGAAGTAAAACGCTACCGGCCTCAGCCACGTGGGCTCAGTTTTGTACAGGAAAGCACACTCCCTTTGGAGGGTTCTTCCTTCCAGCTTGCCACTTGCACTTGCAATGTCTCCTAAATCTCGCAGGGTTTCCATGCCATCCTAAGATCCGTAGCTCAGGCTTAGAACGGCACAGCATCCGGCAGCTTTCCAAGAGGCCTCCAGCATTCTGGCATTGTGGCTCCCTCCATGAGGCACCAGCTCCTCAGCACCACGTGTCCTTAGGTCTTTCACTTCAGAACCTCTGTGGGCAACCTCATTCCTCCCCCACGTAAGAGACACACAGACATGTCCTTTGTGGAGGAAGGCTTGAGAGTCCGGAATGGAGGCTGTCGCACCCACTCAGCGTTCCTGCACGGAACTGAGCACGGGTGCATGAGACCGTGAGAGGCAGAAAGAGAGGGGTACCACCGAGTTGTTCCAAAATGTACTCTTACACATTACGCTGCAAGCTCACGTTCATTTCATGGAGAGAACACGAGGCCTTGATGCACTTTCCGGGGGTTAGAAAACTTTGGTTGCATCCCTCGGTGGGCACATCGGCTCAGGACTGCCCTGCTCCAAGTGCTCAAGGTATGGAGCCCGATTGCTGGAGAACAGCCCCATGTGGATCTTTCACGGATGTAACCGGCTCGCCACGGAACCGTTCACAAGCTGCAGACCGTGGTGCCTGTTAGTAGTCGACCCACCGAGAGCACTCTGAGGGAGAGGAGCTGCTGACGACTGGTAGCAAATTCCCCCATTCCCAATCGAACCCTCTCCCTGGAAGTGTGTTCAGAAAGCCTTGACGCAGTTTCTCAGTTAGCTACAATGGAGGCCAGTCACTTGGCAGACTCCCCTCACGCCGTGCACCCCTGGCAGCAAAACAGACAGGCCGGCTGCTTCAGCCAACAGGGACAGCTCACAGTAAAGATAAGAACCCTATGTGTCAAAGCACTTGCATGGCGCTCGCCAGAAGCACAAACACTGAGCGCAGGGCACCGAGGCTCTTCCCCTCACGCTGAGCAAATTTGTTCTCATGGAGCTCCTGCCCTGAGTTTATCCAGCTAGGAAGCAAACTTCAGGAAAGGTCCTCACAGTGCTGCCAATCCAGGCTTATTTCTCCCGGCAGCCCCAATCGAGTACACCTACTTGGATTTTAAACTCGCAGAACAACGGGTGTCAACCGTGCGCCTCCATCTGGTGAGCGAAGTACATATTTTCTCCATGAGCTACAAGCCCTTCTTTCAGTGTGAAAGGCCTCTGCGCCTCTTGGCGCTGGCAGCACAGAGGTGTCACCAGTTCTGAAAATCTTCCAAAGGCACAGTGTCACAGAACGTGTGGAGCACTAAGGAGGCGCAGCACACAACTGGGTCTTCTCTGTCGGCCTGACAACCACCAGCGGCCTGCGCTTCTTCGGGGCACACACGTGGTCGTGGTCGGTGATGAATTCTGCTCCCTGAAACCTTTTCCGGGACAGGCAGAGGAAGCGCACGTAGATTAGCCCTCCACCTCATCCCTGTTTCCTGAGTAAGTTGTACTACTACAAGGCCAAAATCCCTGCTGGAATCTCGCTGTGGCCTAAGTACCCTCCAGGGAGCGATCGCTGCCAGAGGCACTGTGCTGGTATCTAGGATAATGGTCTGTGCCTCCACCGCGCTGCTCTTCTCTCGGAGCCTTTTCCGAAAGCTTTCTGGAAGAGCTGGCTGACAGTGTCGTCTCCTTAGAGTCAGCGACAGGCATACGAGGATACCAGTTCTGTGAAGTAAAACGCTACCGGCCTCAGCCACGTGGGCTCAGTTTTGTACAGGAAAGCACACTCCCTTTGGAGGGTTCTTCCTTCCAGCTTGCCAGTTGCACTTGCAATGTCTCCTAAATCTCGCAGGGTTTCCATGCCATCCTAAGATCCGTAGCTCAGGCTTAGAACGGCACAGCATCCGGCAGCTTTCCAAGAGGCCTCCAGCATTCTGGCATTGTGGCTCCCTCCATGAGGCACCAGCTCCTCAGCACCACGTGTCCTTAGGTCTTTCACTTCAGAACCTCTGTGGGCAACCTCATTCCTCCCCCACGTAAGAGACACACAGACATGTCCTTTGTGGAGGAAGGCTTGAGAGTCCGGAATGGAGGCTGTCGCACCCACTCAGCGTTCCTGCACGGAACTGAGCACGGGTGCATGAGACCGTGAGAGGCAGAAAGAGAGGGGTACCACCGAGTTGTTCCAAAATGTACTCTTACACATTACGCTGCAAGCTCACGTTCATTTCATGGAGAGAACACGAGGCCTTGATGCACTTTCCGGGGGTTAGAAAACTTTGGTTGCATCCCTCGGTGGGCACATCGGCTCAGGACTGCCCTGCTCCAAGTGCTCAAGGTATGGAGCCCGATTGCTGGAGAACAGCCCCATGTGGATCTTTCATGGATGTAACCGGCTCGCCACGGAACCGTTCACAAGCTGCAGACCGTGGTGCCTGTTAGTAGTCGACCCACCGAGAGCACTCTGAGGGAGAGGAGCTGCTGACGACTGGTAGCAAATTCCCCCATTCCCAATCGAACCCTCTCCGTGGAAGTGTGTTCAGAAAGCCTTGACGCAGTTTCTCAGTTAGCTACAATGGAGGCCAGTCACTTGGCAGACTCCCCTCACGCCGTGCCCCGCTGGCAGCAAAACAGACAGGCCGGCTGCTTCAGCCAACAGGGACAGCTCACAGTAAAGATAAGAACCCTATGTGTCAAAGCACTTGCATGGCGCTCGCCAGAAGCACAAACACTGAGCGCAGGGCACCGAGGCTCTTCCCCTCACGCTGAGCAAATTTGTTCTCATGGAGCTCCTGCCCTGAGTTTATCCAGCTAGGAAGCAAACTTCAGGAAAGGTCCTCACAGTGCTGCCAATCCAGACTTATTTCTCCCGGCAGCCCCAATCGAGTACACCTACTTGGATTTTAAACTCGCAGAACAACGGGTGTCAACCGTGCGCCTCCATCTGGTGAGCGAAGTACATATTTTCTCCATGAGCTACAAGCCCTTCTTTCAGTGTGAAAGGCCTCTGCGCCTCTTGGCGCTGGCAGCACAGAGGTGTCACCAGTTCTGAAAATCTTCCAAAGGCACAGTGTCACAGAACGTGTGGAGCACTAAGGAGGCGCAGCACACAACTGGGTCTTCTCTGTCGGCCTGACAACCACCAGCGGCCTGCGCTTCTTCGGGGCACACACGTGGTCGTGGTCGGTGATGAATTCTGCTCCCTGAAACCTTTTCCGGGACAGGCAGAGGAAGCGCACGTAGATTAGCCCTCCACCTCATCCCTGTTTCCTGAGTAAGTTGTACTACTACAAGGCCAAAATCCCTGCTGGAATCTCGCTGTGGCCTAAGTACCCTCCAGGGAGCGATCGCTGCCAGAGACACTGTGCTGGTATCTAGGATAATGGTCTGTGCCTCCACTGCGCTGCTCTTCTCTCGAAGCCGTTTCCGAAAGCTTTCTGGAAGAGCTGGCTGACAGTGTCGTCTCCTTAGAGTCAGCGACAGGCATACGAGGATACCAGTTCTGTGAAGTAAAACGCTACCGGCCTCAGCCACGTGGGCTCAGTTTTGTACAGGAAAGCACACTCCCTTTGGAGGGTTCTTCCTTCCAGCTTGCCACTTGCACTTGCAATGTCTCCTAAATCTCGCAGGGTTTCCATGCCATCCTAAGATCCGTAGCTCAGGCTTAGAACGGCACAGCATCCGGCAGCTTTCCAAGAGGCCTCCAGCATTCTGGCATTGTGGCTCCCTCCATGAGGCACCAGCTCCTCAGCACCACGTGTCCTTAGGTCTTTCACTTCAGAACCTCTGTGGGCAACCTCATTCCTCCCCCACGTAAGAGACACACAGACATGTCCTTTGTGGAGGAAGGCTTGAGAGTCCGCAATGGAGGCTGTCGCACCCACTCAGCGTTCCTGCACGGAACTGAGCACGGGTGCATGAGACCGTGAGAGGCAGAAAGAGAGGGGTACCACCGAGTTGTTCCAAAATGTACTCTTACACATTACGCTGCAAGCTCACGTTCATTTCATGGAGAGAACACGAGGCCTTGATGCACTTTCCGGGGGTTAGAAAACTTTGGTTGCATCCCTCGGTGGGCACATCGGCTCAGGACTGCCCTGCTCCAAGTGCTCAAGGTATGGAGCCCGATTGCTGGAGAACAGCCCCATGTGGATCTTTCACGGATGTAACCGGCTCGCCACGGAACCGTTCACAAGCTGCAGACCGTGGTGCCTGTTAGTAGTCGACCCACCGAGAGCACTCTGAGGGAGAGGAGCTGCTGACGACTGGTAGCAAATTCCCCCATTCCCAATCGAACCCTCTCCCTGGAAGTGTGTTCAGAAAGCCTTGACGCAGTTTCTCAGTTACAATGGAGGCCAGTCACTTGGCAGACTCCCCTCACGCCGTGCCCCGCTGGCAGCAAAACAGACAGGCCGGCTGCTTCAGCCAACAGGGACAGCTCACAGTAAAGATAAGAACCCTATGTGTCAAAGCACTTGCATGGCGCTCGCCAGAAGCACAAACACTGAGCGCAGGGCACCGAGGCTCTTCCCCTCACGCTGAGCAAATTTGTTCTCATGGAGCTCCTGCCCTGAGTTTATCCAGCTAGGAAGCAAACTTCAGGAAAGGTCCTCACAGTGCTGCCAATACAGGCTTATTTCTCCCGGCAGCCCCAATCGAGTACACCTACTTGGATTTTAAACTCGCAGAACAACGGGTGTCAACCGTGCGCCTCCATCTGGTGAGCGAAGTACATATTTTCTCCATGAGCTACAGGCCCTTCTTTCAGTGTGAAAGGCCTCTGCGCCTCTTGGCGCTGGCAGCACAGAGGTGTCACCAGTTCTGAAAATCTTCCAAAGGCACAGTGTCACAGAACGTGTGGAGCACTAAGGAGGCGCAGCACACAACTGGGTCTTCTCTGTCGGCCTGACAACCACCAGCGGCCTGCGCTTCTTCGGGGCACACACGTGGTCGTGGTCGGTGATGAATTCTGCTCCCTGAAACCTTTTCCGGGACAGGCAGAGGAAGCGCACGTAGATTAGCCCTCCACCTCATCCCTGTATCCTGAGTAAGTTGTACTACTACAAGGCCAAAATCCCTGCTGGAATCTCGCTGTGGCCTAAGTACCCTCCAGGGAGCGATCGCTGCCAGAGACACTGTGCTGGTATCTAGGATAATGGTCTGTGCCTCCACTGCGCTGCTCTTCTCTCGAAGCCGTTTCCGAAAGCTTTCTGGAAGAGCTGGCTGACAGTGTCGTCTCCTTAGAGTCAGCGACAGGCATACGAGGATACCAGTTCTGTGAAGTAAAACGCTACCGGCCTCAGCCACGTGGGCTCAGTTTTGTACAGGAAAGCACACTCCCTTTGGAGGGTTCTTCCTTCCAGCTTGCCACTTGCACTTGCAATGTCTCCTAAATCTCGCAGGGTTTCCATGCCATCCTAAGATCCGTAGCTCAGGCTTAGAACGGCACAGCATCCGGCAGCTTTCCAAGAGGCCTCCAGCATTCTGGCATTGTGGCTCCCTCCATGAGGCACCAGCTCCTCAGCACCACGTGTCCTTAGGTCTTTCACTTCAGAACCTCTGTGGGCAACCTCATTCCTCCCCCACGTAAGAGACACACAGACATGTCCTTTGTGGAGGAAGGCTTGAGAGTCCGGAATGGAGGCTGTCGCACCCACTCAGCGTTCCTGCACGGAACTGAGCACGGGTGCATGAGACCGTGAGAGGCAGAAAGAGAGGGGTACCACCGAGTTGCTCCAAAATGTACTCTTACACATTACGCTGCAAGCTCACGTTCATTTCATGGAGAGAACACGAGGCCTTGATGCACTTTCCGGGGGTTAGAAAACTTTGGTTGCATCCCTCGGTGGGCACATCGGCTCAGGACTGCCCTGCTCCAAGTGCTCAAGGTATGGAGCCCGATTGCTGGAGAACAGCCCCATGTGGATCTTTCACGGATGTAACCGGCTCGCCACGGAACCGTTCACAAGCTGCAGACCGTGGTGCCTGTTAGTAGTCGACCCACCGAGAGCACTCTGAGGGAGAGGAGCTGCTGACGACTGGTAGCAAATTCCCCCATTCCCAATCGAACCCTCTCCCTGGAAGTGTGTTCAGAAAGCCTTGACGCAGTTTCTCAGTTAGCTACAATGGAGGCCAGTCACTTGGCAGACTCCCCTCACGCCGTGCACCCCTGGCAGCAAAACAGACAGGCCGGCTGCTTCAGCCAACAGGGACAGCTCACAGTAAAGATAAGAACCCTATGTGTCAAAGCACTTGCATGGCGCTCGCCAGAAGCACAAACACTGAGCGCAGGGCACCGAGGCTCTTCCCCTCACGCTGAGCAAATTTGTTCTCATGGAGCTCCTGCCCTGAGTTTATCCAGCTAGGAAGCAAACTTCAGGAAAGGTCCTCACAGTGCTGCCAATCCAGACTTATTTCTCCCGGCAGCCCCAATCGAGTACACCTACTTGGATTTTAAACTCGCAGAACAACGGGTGTCAACCGTGCGCCTCCATCTGGTGAGCGAAGTACATATTTTCTCCATGAGCTACAGGCCCTTCTTTCAGTGTGAAAGGCCTCTGCGCCTCTTGGCGCTGGCAGCACAGAGGTGTCACCAGTTCTGAAAATCTTCCAAAGGCACAGTGTCACAGAACGTGTGGAGCACTAAGGAGGCGCAGCACACAACTGGGTCTTCTCTGTCGGCCTGACAACCACCAGCGGCCTGCGCTTCTTCGGGGCACACACGTGGTCGTGGTCGGTGATGAATTCTGCTCCCTGAAACCTTTTCCGGGACAGGCAGAGGAAGCGCACGTAGATTAGCCCTCCACCTCATCCCTGTTTCCTGAGTAAGTTGTACTACTACAAGGCAAAAATCCCTGCTGGAATCTCGCTGTGGCCTAAGTACCCTCCAGGGAGCGATCGCTGCCAGAGACACTGTGCTGGTATCTAGGATAATGGTCTGTGCCTCCACTGCGCTGCTCTTCTCTCGGAGCCGTTTCCGAAAGCTTTCTGGAAGAGCTGGCTGACAGTGTCGTCTCCTTAGAGTCAGCGACAGGCATACGAGGATACCAGTTCTGTGAAGTAAAACGCTACCGGCCTCAGCCACGTGGGCTCAGTTTTGTACAGGAAAGCACACTCCCTTTGGAGGGTTCTTCCTTCCAGCTTGCCAGTTGCACTTGCAATGTCTCCTAAATCTCGCAGGGTTTCCATGCCATCCTAAGATCCGTAGCTCAGGCTTAGAACGGCACAGCATCCGGCAGCTTTCCAAGAGGCCTCCAGCATTCTGGCATTGTGGCTCCCTCCATGAGGCACCAGCTCCTCAGCACCACGTGTCCTTAGGTCTTTCACTTCAGAACCTCTGTGGGCAACCTCATTCCTCCCCCACGTAAGAGACACACAGACATGTCCTTTGTGGAGGAAGGCTTGAGAGTCCGCAATGGAGGCTGCCGCTGCCACTCAGCGTTCCTGCACGGAACTGAGCACGGGTGCATGAGACCGTGAGAGGCAGAAAGAGAGGGGTACCACCGAGTTGTTCCAAAATGTACTCTTACACATTACGCTGCAAGCTCACGTTCATTTCATGGAGAGAACACGAGGCCTTGATGCACTTTCCGGGGGTTAGAAAACTTTGGTTGCATCCCTCGGTGGGCACATCGGCTCAGGACTGCCCTGCTCCAAGTGCTCAAGGTATGGAGCCCGATTGCTGGAGAACAGCCCCATGTGGATCTTTCACGGATGTAACCGGCTCGCCACGGAACCGTTCACAAGCTGCAGACCGTGGTGCCTGTTAGTAGTCGACCCACCGAGAGCACTCTGAGGGAGAGGAGCTGCTGACGACTGGTAGCAAATTCCCCCATTCCCAATCGAACCCTCTCCCTGGAAGTGTGTTCAGAAAGCCTTGACGCAGTTTCTCAGTTACAATGGAGGCCAGTCACTTGGCAGACTCCCCTCACGCCGTGCCCCGCTGGCAGCAAAACAGACAGGCCGGCTGCTTCAGCCAACAGGGACAGCTCACAGTAAAGATAAGAACCCTATGTGTCAAAGCACTTGCATGGCGCTCGCCAGAAGCACAAACACTGAGCGCAGGGCACCGAGGCTCTTCCCCTCACGCTGAGCAAATTTGTTCTCATGGAGCTCCTGCCCTGAGTTTATCCAGCTAGGAAGCAAACTTCAGGAAAGGTCCTCACAGTGCTGCCAATACAGGCTTATTTCTCCCGGCAGCCCCAATCGAGTACACCTACTTGGATTTTAAACTCGCAGAACAACGGGTGTCAACCGTGCGCCTCCATCTGGTGAGCGAAGTACATATTTTCTCCATGAGCTACAAGCCCTTCTTTCAGTGTGAAAGGCCTCTGCGCCTCTTGGCGCTGGCAGCACAGAGGTGTCACCAGTTCTGAAAATCTTCCAAAGGCACAGTGTCACAGAACGTGTGGAGCACTAAGGAGGCGCAGCACACAACTGGGTCTTCTCTGTCGGCCTGACAACCACCAGCGGCCTGCGCTTCTTCGGGGCACACACGTGGTCGTGGTCGGTGATGAATTCTGCTCCCTGAAACCTTTTCCGGGACAGGCAGAGGAAGCGCACGTAGATTAGCCCTCCACCTCATCCCTGTATCCTGAGTAAGTTGTACTACTACAAGGCCAAAATCCCTGCTGGAATCTCGCTGTGGCCTAAGTACCCTCCAGGGAGCGATCGCTGCCAGAGACACTGTGCTGGTATCTAGGATAATGGTCTGTGCCTCCACTGCGCTGCTCTTCTCTCGAAGCCGTTTCCGAAAGCTTTCTGGAAGAGCTGGCTGACAGTGTCGTCTCCTTAGAGTCAGCGACAGGCATACGAGGATACCAGTTCTGTGAAGTAAAACGCTACCGGCCTCAGCCACGTGGGCTCAGTTTTGTACAGGAAAGCACACTCCCTTTGGAGGGTTCTTCCTTCCAGCTTGCCACTTGCACTTGCAATGTCTCCTAAATCTCGCAGGGTTTCCATGCCATCCTAAGATCCGTAGCTCAGGCTTAGAACGGCACAGCATCCGGCAGCTTTCCAAGAGGCCTCCAGCATTCTGGCATTGTGGCTCCCTCCATGAGGCACCAGCTCCTCAGCACCACGTGTCCTTAGGTCTTTCACTTCAGAACCTCTGTGGGCAACCTCATTCCTCCCCCACGTAAGAGACACACAGACATGTCCTTTGTGGAGGAAGGCTTGAGAGTCCGGAATGGAGGCTGTCGCACCCACTCAGCGTTCCTGCACGGAACTGAGCACGGGTGCATGAGACCGTGAGAGGCAGAAAGAGAGGGGTACCACCGAGTTGCTCCAAAATGTACTCTTACACATTACGCTGCAAGCTCACGTTCATTTCATGGAGAGAACACGAGGCCTTGATGCACTTTCCGGGGGTTAGAAAACTTTGGTTGCATCCCTCGGTGGGCACATCGGCTCAGGACTGCCCTGCTCCAAGTGCTCAAGGTATGGAGCCCGATTGCTGGAGAACAGCCCCATGTGGATCTTTCACGGATGTAACCGGCTCGCCACGGAACCGTTCACAAGCTGCAGACCGTGGTGCCTGTTAGTAGTCGACCCACCGAGAGCACTCTGAGGGAGAGGAGCTGCTGACGACTGGTAGCAAATTCCCCCATTCCCAATCGAATCCTCTCCCTGGAAGTGTGTTCCGAAAGCCTTGACGCAGTTTCTCAGTTAGCTACAATGGAGGCCAGTCACTTGGCAGACTCCCCTCACGCCGTGCCCCGCTGGCAGCAAAACAGACAGGCCGGCTGCTTCAGCCAACAGGGACAGCTCACAGTAAAGATAAGAACCCTATGTGTCAAAGCACTTGCATGGCGCTCGCCAGAAGCACAAACACTGAGCGCAGGGCACCGAGGCTCTTCCCCTCACGCTGAGCAAATTTGTTCTCATGGAGCTCCTGCCCTGAGTTTATCCAGCTAGGAAGCAAACTTCAGGAAAGGTCCTCACAGTGCTGCCAATCCAGACTTATTTCTCCCGGCAGCCCCAATCGAGTACACCTACTTGGATTTTAAACTCGCAGAACAACGGGTGTCAACCGTGCGCCTCCATCTGGTGAGCGAAGTACATATTTTCTCCATGAGCTACAAGCCCTTCTTTCAGTGTGAAAGGCCTCTGCGCCTCTTGGCGCTGGCAGCACAGAGGTGTCACCAGTTCTGAAAATCTTCCAAAGGCACAGTGTCACAGAACGTGTGGAGCACTAAGGAGGCGCAGCACACAACTGGGTCTTCTCTGTCGGCCTGACAACCACCAGCGGCCTGCGCTTCTTCGGGGCACACACGTGGTCGTGGTCGGTGATGAATTCTGCTCCCTGAAACCTTTTCCGGGACAGGCAGAGGAAGCGCACGTAGATTAGCCCTCCACCTCATCCCTGTTTCCTGAGTAAGTTGTACTACTACAAGGCCAAAATCCCTGCTGGAATCTCGCTGTGGCCTAAGTACCCTCCAGGGAGCGATCGCTGCCAGAGACACTGTGCTGGTATCTAGGATAATGGTCTGTGCCTCCACTGCGCTGCTCTTCTCTCGAAGCCGTTTCCGAAAGCTTTCTGGAAGAGCTGGCTGACAGTGTCGTCTCCTTAGAGTCAGCGACAGGCATACGAGGATACCAGTTCTGTGAAGTAAAACGCTACCGGCCTCAGCCACGTGGGCTCAGTTTTGTACAGGAAAGCACACTCCCTTTGGAGGGTTCTTCCTTCCAGCTTGCCACTTGCACTTGCAATGTCTCCTAAATCTCGCAGGGTTTCCATGCCATCCTAAGATCCGTAGCTCAGGCTTAGAACGGCACAGCATCCGGCAGCTTTCCAAGAGGCCTCCAGCATTCTGGCATTGTGGCTCCCTCCATGAGGCACCAGCTCCTCAGCACCACGTGTCCTTAGGTCTTTCACTTCAGAACCTCTGTGGGCAACCTCATTCCTCCCCCACGTAAGAGACACACAGACATGTCCTTTGTGGAGGAAGGCTTGAGAGTCCGCAATGGAGGCTGTCGCACCCACTCAGCGTTCCTGCACGGAACTGAGCACGGGTGCATGAGACCGTGAGAGGCAGAAAGAGAGGGGTACCACCGAGTTGTTCCAAAATGTACTCTTACACATTACGCTGCAAGCTCACGTTCATTTCATGGAGAGAACACGAGGCCTTGATGCACTTTCCGGGGGTTAGAAAACTTTGGTTGCATCCCTCGGTGGGCACATCGGCTCAGGACTGCCCTGCTCCAAGTGCTCAAGGTATGGAGCCCGATTGCTGGAGAACAGCCCCATGTGGATCTTTCACGGATGTAACCGGCTCGCCACGGAACCGTTCACAAGCTGCAGACCGTGGTGCCTGTTAGTAGTCGACCCACCGAGAGCACTCTGAGGGAGAGGAGCTGCTGACGACTGGTAGCAAATTCCCCCATTCCCAATCGAACCCTCTCCCTGGAAGTGTGTTCCGAAAGCCTTGACGCAGTTTCTCAGTTAGCTACAATGGAGGCCAGTCACTTGGCAGACTCCCCTCACGCCGTGCCCCGCTGGCAGCAAAACAGACAGGCCGGCTGCTTCAGCCAACAGGGACAGCTCACAGTAAAGATAAGAACCCTATGTGTCAAAGCACTTGCATGGCGCTCGCCAGAAGCACAAACACTGAGCGCAGGGCACCGAGGCTCTTCCCCTCACGCTGAGCAAATTTGTTCTCATGGAGCTCCTGCCCTGAGTTTATCCAGCTAGGAAGCAAACTTCAGGAAAGGTCCTCACAGTGCTGCCAATCCAGACTTATTTCTCCCGGCAGCCCCAATCGAGTACACCTACTTGGATTTTAAACTCGCAGAACAACGGGTGTCAACCGTGCGCCTCCATCTGGTGACCGAAGTACATATTTTCTCCATGAGCTACAAGCCCTTCTTTCAGTGTGAAAGGCCTCTGCGCCTCTTGGCGCTGGCAGCACAGAGGTGTCACCAGTTCTGAAAATCTTCCAAAGGCACAGTGTCACAGAACGTGTGGAGCACTAAGGAGGCGCAGCACACAACTGGGTCTTCTCTGTCGGCCTGACAACCACCAGCGGCCTGCGCTTCTTCGGGGCACACACGTGGTCGTGGTCGGTGATGAATTCTGCTCCCTGAAACCTTTTCCGGGACAGGCAGAGGAAGCGCACGTAGATTAGCCCTCCACCTCATCCCTGTTTCCTGAGTAAGTTGTACTACTACAAGGCCAAAATCCCTGCTGGAATCTCGCTGTGGCCTAAGTACCCTCCAGGGAGCGATCGCTGCCAGAGACACTGTGCTGGTATCTAGGATAATGGTCTGTGCCTCCACTGCGCTGCTCTTCTCTCGAAGCCGTTTCCGAAAGCTTTCTGGAAGAGCTGGCTGACAGTGTCGTCTCCTTAGAGTCAGCGACAGGCATACGAGGATACCAGTTCTGTGAAGTAAAACGCTACCGGCCTCAGCCACGTGGGCTCAGTTTTGTACAGGAAAGCACACTCCCTTTGGAGGGTTCTTCCTTCCAGCTTGCCACTTGCACTTGCAATGTCTCCTAAATCTCGCAGGGTTTCCATGCCATCCTAAGATCCGTAGCTCAGGCTTAGAACGGCACAGCATCCGGCAGCTTTCCAAGAGGCCTCCAGCATTCTGGCATTGTGGCTCCCTCCATGAGGCACCAGCTCCTCAGCACCACGTGTCCTTAGGTCTTTCACTTCAGAACCTCTGTGGGCAACCTCATTCCTCCCCCACGTAAGAGACACACAGACATGTCCTTTGTGGAGGAAGGCTTGAGAGTCCGCAATGGAGGCTGTCGCACCCACTCAGCGTTCCTGCACGGAACTGAGCACGGGTGCATGAGACCGTGAGAGGCAGAAAGAGAGGGGTACCACCGAGTTGTTCCAAAATGTACTCTTACACATTACGCTGCAAGCTCACGTTCATTTCATGGAGAGAACACGAGGCCTTGATGCACTTTCCGGGGGTTAGAAAACTTTGGTTGCATCCCTCGGTGGGCACATCGGCTCAGGACTGCCCTGCTCCAAGTGCTCAAGGTATGGAGCCCGATTGCTGGAGAACAGCCCCATGTGGATCTTTCACGGATGTAACCGGCTCGCCACGGAACCGTTCACAAGCTGCAGACCGTGGTGCCTGTTAGTAGTCGACCCACCGAGAGCACTCTGAGGGAGAGGAGCTGCTGACGACTGGTAGCAAATTCCCCCATTCCCAATCGAACCCTCTCCCTGGAAGTGTGTTCAGAAAGCCTTGACGCAGTTTCTCAGTTACAATGGAGGCCAGTCACTTGGCAGACTCCCCTCACGCCGTGCCCCGCTGGCAGCAAAACAGACAGGCCGGCTGCTTCAGCCAACAGGGACAGCTCACAGTAAAGATAAGAACCCTATGTGTCAAAGCACTTGCATGGCGCTCGCCAGAAGCACAAACACTGAGCGCAGGGCACCGAGGCTCTTCCCCTCACGCTGAGCAAATTTGTTCTCATGGAGCTCCTGCCCTGAGTTTATCCAGCTAGGAAGCAAACTTCAGGAAAGGTCCTCACAGTGCTGCCAATACAGGCTTATTTCTCCCGGCAGCCCCAATCGAGTACACCTACTTGGATTTTAAACTCGCAGAACAACGGGTGTCAACCGTGCGCCTCCATCTGGTGAGCGAAGTACATATTTTCTCCATGAGCTACAAGCCCTTCTTTCAGTGTGAAAGGCCTCTGCGCCTCTTGGCGCTGGCAGCACAGAGGTGTCACCAGTTCTGAAAATCTTCCAAAGGCACAGTGTCACAGAACGTGTGGAGCACTAAGGAGGCGCAGCACACAACTGGGTCTTCTCTGTCGGCCTGACAACCACCAGCGGCCTGCGCTTCTTCGGGGCACACACGTGGTCGTGGTCGGTGATGAATTCTGCTCCCTGAAACCTTTTCCGGGACAGGCAGAGGAAGCGCACGTAGATTAGCCCTCCACCTCATCCCTGTATCCTGAGTAAGTTGTACTACTACAAGGCCAAAATCCCTGCTGGAATCTCGCTGTGGCCTAAGTACCCTCCAGGGAGCGATCGCTGCCAGAGACACTGTGCTGGTATCTAGGATAATGGTCTGTGCCTCCACTGCGCTGCTCTTCTCTCGAAGCCGTTTCCGAAAGCTTTCTGGAAGAGCTGGCTGACAGTGTCGTCTCCTTAGAGTCAGCGACAGGCATACGAGGATACCAGTTCTGTGAAGTAAAACGCTACCGGCCTCAGCCACGTGGGCTCAGTTTTGTACAGGAAAGCACACTCCCTTTGGAGGGTTCTTCCTTCCAGCTTGCCACTTGCACTTGCAATGTCTCCTAAATCTCGCAGGGTTTCCATGCCATCCTAAGATCCGTAGCTCAGGCTTAGAACGGCACAGCATCCGGCAGCTTTCCAAGAGGCCTCCAGCATTCTGGCATTGTGGCTCCCTCCATGAGGCACCAGCTCCTCAGCACCACGTGTCCTTAGGTCTTTCACTTCAGAACCTCTGTGGGCAACCTCATTCCTCCCCCACGTAAGAGACACACAGACATGTCCTTTGTGGAGGAAGGCTTGAGAGTCCGGAATGGAGGCTGTCGCACCCACTCAGCGTTCCTGCACGGAACTGAGCACGGGTGCATGAGACCGTGAGAGGCAGAAAGAGAGGGGTACCACCGAGTTGCTCCAAAATGTACTCTTACACATTACGCTGCAAGCTCACGTTCATTTCATGGAGAGAACACGAGGCCTTGATGCACTTTCCGGGGGTTAGAAAACTTTGGTTGCATCCCTCGGTGGGCACATCGGCTCAGGACTGCCCTGCTCCAAGTGCTCAAGGTATGGAGCCCGATTGCTGGAGAACAGCCCCATGTGGATCTTTCACGGATGTAACCGGCTCGCCACGGAACCGTTCACAAGCTGCAGACCGTGGTGCCTGTTAGTAGTCGACCCACCGAGAGCACTCTGAGGGAGAGGAGCTGCTGACGACTGGTAGCAAATTCCCCCATTCCCAATCGAACCCTCTCCCTGGAAGTGTGTTCAGAAAGCCTTGACGCAGTTTCTCAGTTAGCTACAATGGAGGCCAGTCACTTGGCAGACTCCCCTCACGCCGTGCACCCCTGGCAGCAAAACAGACAGGCCGGCTGCTTCAGCCAACAGGGACAGCTCACAGTAAAGATAAGAACCCTATGTGTCAAAGCACTTGCATGGCGCTCGCCAGAAGCACAAACACTGAGCGCAGGGCACCGAGGCTCTTCCCCTCACGCTGAGCAAATTTGTTCTCATGGAGCTCCTGCCCTGAGTTTATCCAGCTAGGAAGCAAACTTCAGGAAAGGTCCTCACAGTGCTGCCAATCCAGACTTATTTCTCCCGGCAGCCCCAATCGAGTACACCTACTTGGATTTTAAACTCGCAGAACAACGGGTGTCAACCGTGCGCCTCCATCTGGTGAGCGAAGTACATATTTTCTCCATGAGCTACAGGCCCTTCTTTCAGTGTGAAAGGCCTCTGCGCCTCTTGGCGCTGGCAGCACAGAGGTGTCACCAGTTCTGAAAATCTTCCAAAGGCACAGTGTCACAGAACGTGTGGAGCACTAAGGAGGCGCAGCACACAACTGGGTCTTCTCTGTCGGCCTGACAACCACCAGCGGCCTGCGCTTCTTCGGGGCACACACGTGGTCGTGGTCGGTGATGAATTCTGCTCCCTGAAACCTTTTCCGGGACAGGCAGAGGAAGCGCACGTAGATTAGCCCTCCACCTCATCCCTGTTTCCTGAGTAAGTTGTACTACTACAAGGCAAAAATCCCTGCTGGAATCTCGCTGTGGCCTAAGTACCCTCCAGGGAGCGATCGCTGCCAGAGACACTGTGCTGGTATCTAGGATAATGGTCTGTGCCTCCACTGCGCTGCTCTTCTCTCGGAGCCGTTTCCGAAAGCTTTCTGGAAGAGCTGGCTGACAGTGTCGTCTCCTTAGAGTCAGCGACAGGCATACGAGGATACCAGTTCTGTGAAGTAAAACGCTACCGGCCTCAGCCACGTGGGCTCAGTTTTGTACAGGAAAGCACACTCCCTTTGGAGGGTTCTTCCTTCCAGCTTGCCAGTTGCACTTGCAATGTCTCCTAAATCTCGCAGGGTTTCCATGCCATCCTAAGATCCGTAGCTCAGGCTTAGAACGGCACAGCATCCGGCAGCTTTCCAAGAGGCCTCCAGCATTCTGGCATTGTGGCTCCCTCCATGAGGCACCAGCTCCTCAGCACCACGTGTCCTTAGGTCTTTCACTTCAGAACCTCTGTGGGCAACCTCATTCCTCCCCCACGTAAGAGACACACAGACATGTCCTTTGTGGAGGAAGGCTTGAGAGTCCGCAATGGAGGCTGCCGCTGCCACTCAGCGTTCCTGCACGGAACTGAGCACGGGTGCATGAGACCGTGAGAGGCAGAAAGAGAGGGGTACCACCGAGTTGTTCCAAAATGTACTCTTACACATTACGCTGCAAGCTCACGTTCATTTCATGGAGAGAACACGAGGCCTTGATGCACTTTCCGGGGGTTAGAAAACTTTGGTTGCATCCCTCGGTGGGCACATCGGCTCAGGACTGCCCTGCTCCAAGTGCTCAAGGTATGGAGCCCGATTGCTGGAGAACAGCCCCATGTGGATCTTTCACGGATGTAACCGGCTCGCCACGGAACCGTTCACAAGCTGCAGACCGTGGTGCCTGTTAGTAGTCGACCCACCGAGAGCACTCTGAGGGAGAGGAGCTGCTGACGACTGGTAGCAAATTCCCCCATTCCCAATCGAACCCTCTCCCTGGAAGTGTGTTCAGAAAGCCTTGACGCAGTTTCTCAGTTACAATGGAGGCCAGTCACTTGGCAGACTCCCCTCACGCCGTGCCCCGCTGGCAGCAAAACAGACAGGCCGGCTGCTTCAGCCAACAGGGACAGCTCACAGTAAAGATAAGAACCCTATGTGTCAAAGCACTTGCATGGCGCTCGCCAGAAGCACAAACACTGAGCGCAGGGCACCGAGGCTCTTCCCCTCACGCTGAGCAAATTTGTTCTCATGGAGCTCCTGCCCTGAGTTTATCCAGCTAGGAAGCAAACTTCAGGAAAGGTCCTCACAGTGCTGCCAATACAGGCTTATTTCTCCCGGCAGCCCCAATCGAGTACACCTACTTGGATTTTAAACTCGCAGAACAACGGGTGTCAACCGTGCGCCTCCATCTGGTGAGCGAAGTACATATTTTCTCCATGAGCTACAAGCCCTTCTTTCAGTGTGAAAGGCCTCTGCGCCTCTTGGCGCTGGCAGCACAGAGGTGTCACCAGTTCTGAAAATCTTCCAAAGGCACAGTGTCACAGAACGTGTGGAGCACTAAGGAGGCGCAGCACACAACTGGGTCTTCTCTGTCGGCCTGACAACCACCAGCGGCCTGCGCTTCTTCGGGGCACACACGTGGTCGTGGTCGGTGATGAATTCTGCTCCCTGAAACCTTTTCCGGGACAGGCAGAGGAAGCGCACGTAGATTAGCCCTCCACCTCATCCCTGTATCCTGAGTAAGTTGTACTACTACAAGGCCAAAATCCCTGCTGGAATCTCGCTGTGGCCTAAGTACCCTCCAGGGAGCGATCGCTGCCAGAGACACTGTGCTGGTATCTAGGATAATGGTCTGTGCCTCCACTGCGCTGCTCTTCTCTCGAAGCCGTTTCCGAAAGCTTTCTGGAAGAGCTGGCTGACAGTGTCGTCTCCTTAGAGTCAGCGACAGGCATACGAGGATACCAGTTCTGTGAAGTAAAACGCTACCGGCCTCAGCCACGTGGGCTCAGTTTTGTACAGGAAAGCACACTCCCTTTGGAGGGTTCTTCCTTCCAGCTTGCCACTTGCACTTGCAATGTCTCCTAAATCTCGCAGGGTTTCCATGCCATCCTAAGATCCGTAGCTCAGGCTTAGAACGGCACAGCATCCGGCAGCTTTCCAAGAGGCCTCCAGCATTCTGGCATTGTGGCTCCCTCCATGAGGCACCAGCTCCTCAGCACCACGTGTCCTTAGGTCTTTCACTTCAGAACCTCTGTGGGCAACCTCATTCCTCCCCCACGTAAGAGACACACAGACATGTCCTTTGTGGAGGAAGGCTTGAGAGTCCGGAATGGAGGCTGTCGCACCCACTCAGCGTTCCTGCACGGAACTGAGCACGGGTGCATGAGACCGTGAGAGGCAGAAAGAGAGGGGTACCACCGAGTTGCTCCAAAATGTACTCTTACACATTACGCTGCAAGCTCACGTTCATTTCATGGAGAGAACACGAGGCCTTGATGCACTTTCCGGGGGTTAGAAAACTTTGGTTGCATCCCTCGGTGGGCACATCGGCTCAGGACTGCCCTGCTCCAAGTGCTCAAGGTATGGAGCCCGATTGCTGGAGAACAGCCCCATGTGGATCTTTCACGGATGTAACCGGCTCGCCACGGAACCGTTCACAAGCTGCAGACCGTGGTGCCTGTTAGTAGTCGACCCACCGAGAGCACTCTGAGGGAGAGGAGCTGCTGACGACTGGTAGCAAATTCCCCCATTCCCAATCGAATCCTCTCCCTGGAAGTGTGTTCCGAAAGCCTTGACGCAGTTTCTCAGTTAGCTACAATGGAGGCCAGTCACTTGGCAGACTCCCCTCACGCCGTGCCCCGCTGGCAGCAAAACAGACAGGCCGGCTGCTTCAGCCAACAGGGACAGCTCACAGTAAAGATAAGAACCCTATGTGTCAAAGCACTTGCATGGCGCTCGCCAGAAGCACAAACACTGAGCGCAGGGCACCGAGGCTCTTCCCCTCACGCTGAGCAAATTTGTTCTCATGGAGCTCCTGCCCTGAGTTTATCCAGCTAGGAAGCAAACTTCAGGAAAGGTCCTCACAGTGCTGCCAATACAGGCTTATTTCTCCCGGCAGCCCCAATCGAGTACACCTACTTGGATTTTAAACTCGCAGAACAACGGGTGTCAACCGTGCGCCTCCATCTGGTGAGCGAAGTACATATTTTCTCCATGAGCTACAAGCCCTTCTTTCAGTGTGAAAGGCCTCTGCGCCTCTTGGCGCTGGCAGCACAGAGGTGTCACCAGTTCTGAAAATCTTCCAAAGGCACAGTGTCACAGAACGTGTGGAGCACTAAGGAGGCGCAGCACACAACTGGGTCTTCTCTGTCGGCCTGACAACCACCAGCGGCCTGCGCTTCTTCGGGGCACACACGTGGTCGTGGTCGGTGATGAATTCTGCTCCCTGAAACCTTTTCCGGGACAGGCAGAGGAAGCGCACGTAGATTAGCCCTCCACCTCATCCCTGTTTCCTGAGTAAGTTGTACTACTACAAGGCCAAAATCCCTGCTGGAATCTCGCTGTGGCCTAAGTACCCTCCAGGGAGCGATCGCTGCCAGAGACACTGTGCTGGTATCTAGGATAATGGTCTGTGCCTCCACTGCGCTGCTCTTCTCTCGAAGCCGTTTCCGAAAGCTTTCTGGAAGAGCTGGCTGACAGTGTCGTCTCCTTAGAGTCAGCGACAGGCATACGAGGATACCAGTTCTGTGAAGTAAAACGCTACCGGCCTCAGCCACGTGGGCTCAGTTTTGTACAGGAAAGCACACTCCCTTTGGAGGGTTCTTCCTTCCAGCTTGCCACTTGCACTTGCAATGTCTCCTAAATCTCGCAGGGTTTCCATGCCATCCTAAGATCCGTAGCTCAGGCTTAGAACGGCACAGCATCCGGCAGCTTTCCAAGAGGCCTCCAGCATTCTGGCATTGTGGCTCCCTCCATGAGGCACCAGCTCCTCAGCACCACGTGTCCTTAGGTCTTTCACTTCAGAACCTCTGTGGGCAACCTCATTCCTCCCCCACGTAAGAGACACACAGACATGTCCTTTGTGGAGGAAGGCTTGAGAGTCCGCAATGGAGGCTGTCGCACCCACTCAGCGTTCCTGCACGGAACTGAGCACGGGTGCATGAGACCGTGAGAGGCAGAAAGAGAGGGGTACCACCGAGTTGTTCCAAAATGTACTCTTACACATTACGCTGCAAGCTCACGTTCATTTCATGGAGAGAACACGAGGCCTTGATGCACTTTCCGGGGGTTAGAAAACTTTGGTTGCATCCCTCGGTGGGCACATCGGCTCAGGACTGCCCTGCTCCAAGTGCTCAAGGTATGGAGCCCGATTGCTGGAGAACAGCCCCATGTGGATCTTTCACGGATGTAACCGGCTCGCCACGGAACCGTTCACAAGCTGCAGACCGTGGTGCCTGTTAGTAGTCGACCCACCGAGAGCACTCTGAGGGAGAGGAGCTGCTGACGACTGGTAGCAAATTCCCCCATTCCCAATCGAACCCTCTCCCTGGAAGTGTGTTCCGAAAGCCTTGACGCAGTTTCTCAGTTAGCTACAATGGAGGCCAGTCACTTGGCAGACTCCCCTCACGCCGTGCACCCCTGGCAGCAAAACAGACAGGCCGGCTGCTTCAGCCAACAGGGACAGCTCACAGTAAAGATAAGAACCCTATGTGTCAAAGCACTTGCATGGCGCTCGCCAGAAGCACAAACACTGAGCGCAGGGCACCGAGGCTCTTCCCCTCACGCTGAGCAAATTTGTTCTCATGGAGCTCCTGCCCTGAGTTTATCCAGCTAGGAAGCAAACTTCAGGAAAGGTCCTCACAGTGCTGCCAATCCAGACTTATTTCTCCCGGCAGCCCCAATCGAGTACACCTACTTGGATTTTAAACTCGCAGAACAACGGGTGTCAACCGTGCGCCTCCATCTGGTGAGCGAAGTACATATTTTCTCCATGAGCTACAGGCCCTTCTTTCAGTGTGAAAGGCCTCTGCGCCTCTTGGCGCTGGCAGCACAGAGGTGTCACCAGTTCTGAAAATCTTCCAAAGGCACAGTGTCACAGAACGTGTGGAGCACTAAGGAGGCGCAGCACACAACTGGGTCTTCTCTGTCGGCCTGACAACCACCAGCGGCCTGCGCTTCTTCGGGGCACACACGTGGTCGTGGTCGGTGATGAATTCTGCTCCCTGAAACCTTTTCCGGGACAGGCAGAGGAAGCGCACGTAGATTAGCCCTCCACCTCATCCCTGTTTCCTGAGTAAGTTGTACTACTACAAGGCCAAAATCCCTGCTGGAATCTCGCTGTGGCCTAAGTACCCTCCAGGGAGCGATCGCTGCCAGAGACACTGTGCTGGTATCTAGGATAATGGTCTGTGCCTCCACTGCGCTGCTCTTCTCTCGAAGCCGTTTCCGAAAGCTTTCTGGAAGAGCTGGCTGACAGTGTCGTCTCCTTAGAGTCAGCGACAGGCATACGAGGATACCAGTTCTGTGAAGTAAAACGCTACCGGCCTCAGCCACGTGGGCTCAGTTTTGTACAGGAAAGCACACTCCCTTTGGAGGGTTCTTCCTTCCAGCTTGCCAGTTGCACTTGCAATGTCTCCTAAATCTCGCAGGGTTTCCATGCCATCCTAAGATCCGTAGCTCAGGCTTAGAACGGCACAGCATCCGGCAGCTTTCCAAGAGGCCTCCAGCATTCTGGCATTGTGGCTCCCTCCATGAGGCACCAGCTCCTCAGCACCACGTGTCCTTAGGTCTTTCACTTCAGAACCTCTGTGGGCAACCTCATTCCTCCCCCACGTAAGAGACACACAGACATGTCCTTTGTGGAGGAAGGCTTGAGAGTCCGCAATGGAGGCTGCCGCTGCCACTCAGCGTTCCTGCACGGAACTGAGCACGGGTGCATGAGACCGTGAGAGGCAGAAAGAGAGGGGTACCACCGAGTTGTTCCAAAATGTACTCTTACACATTACGCTGCAAGCTCACGTTCATTTCATGGAGAGAACACGAGGCCTTGATGCACTTTCCGGGGGTTAGAAAACTTTGGTTGCATCCCTCGGTGGGCACATCGGCTCAGGACTGCCCTGCTCCAAGTGCTCAAGGTATGGAGCCCGATTGCTGGAGAACAGCCCCATGTGGATCTTTCACGGATGTAACCGGCTCGCCACGGAACCGTTCACAAGCTGCAGACCGTGGTGCCTGTTAGTAGTCGACCCACCGAGAGCACTCTGAGGGAGAGGAGCTGCTGACGACTGGTAGCAAATTCCCCCATTCCCAATCGAACCCTCTCCCTGGAAGTGTGTTCAGAAAGCCTTGACGCAGTTTCTCAGTTAGCTACAATGGAGGCCAGTCACTTGGCAGACTCCCCTCACGCCGTGCATCCCTGGCAGCAAAACAGACAGGCCGGCTGCTTCAGCCAACAGGGACAGCTCACAGTAAAGATAAGAACCCTATGTGTCAAAGCACTTGCATGGCGCTCGCCAGAAGCACAAACACTGAGCGCAGGGCACCGAGGCTCTTCCCCTCACGCTGAGCAAATTTGTTCTCATGGAGCTCCTGCCCTGAGTTTATCCAGCTAGGAAGCAAACTTCAGGAAAGGTCCTCACAGTGCTGCCAATACAGGCTTATTTCTCCCGGCAGCCCCAATCGAGTACACCTACTTGGATTTTAAACTCGCAGAACAACGGGTGTCAACCGTGCGCCTCCATCTGGTGAGCGAAGTACATATTTTCTCCATGAGCTACAAGCCCTTCTTTCAGTGTGAAAGGCCTCTGCGCCTCTTGGCGCTGGCAGCACAGAGGTGTCACCAGTTCTGAAAATCTTCCAAAGGCACAGTGTCACAGAACGTGTGGAGCACTAAGGAGGCGCAGCACACAACTGGGTCTTCTCTGTCGGCCTGACAACCACCAGCGGCCTGCGCTTCTTCGGGGCACACACGTGGTCGTGGTCGGTGATGAATTCTGCTCCCTGAAACCTTTTCCGGGACAGGCAGAGGAAGCGCACGTAGATTAGCCCTCCACCTCATCCCTGTTTCCTGAGTAAGTTGTACTACTACAAGGCAAAAATCCCTGCTGGAATCTCGCTGTGGCCTAAGTACCCTCCAGGGAGCGATCGCTGCCAGAGACACTGTGCTGGTATCTAGGATAATGGTCTGTGCCTCCACTGCGCTGCTCTTCTCTCGGAGCCTTTTCCGAAAGCTTTCTCGAAGAGCTGGCTGACAGTGTCGTCTCCTTAGAGTCAGCGACAGGCATACGAGGATACCAGTTCTGTGAAGTAAAACGCTACCGGCCTCAGCCACGTGGGCTCAGTTTTGTACAGGAAAGCACACTCCCTTTGGAGGGTTCTTCCTTCCAGCTTGCCACTTGCACTTGCAATGTCTCCTAAATCTCGCAGGGTTTCCATGCCATCCTAAGATCCGTAGCTCAGGCTTAGAACGGCACAGCATCCGGCAGCTTTCCAAGAGGCCTCCAGCATTCTGGCATTGTGGCTCCCTCCATGAGGCACCAGCTCCTCAGCACCACGTGTCCTTAGGTCTTTCACTTCAGAACCTCTGTGGGCAACCTCATTCCTCCCCCACGTAAGAGACACACAGACATGTCCTTTGTGGAGGAAGGCTTGAGAGTCCGGAATGGAGGCTGTCGCACCCACTCAGCGTTCCTGCACGGAACTGAGCACGGGTGCATGAGACCGTGAAAGGCAGAAAGAGAGGGGTACCACCGAGTTGTTCCAAAATGTACTCTTACACATTACGCTGCAAGCTCACGTTCATTTCATGGAGAGAACACGAGGCCTTGATGCACTTTCCGGGGGTTAGAAAACTTTGGTTGCATCCCTCGGTGGGCACATCGGCTCAGGACTGCCCTGCTCCAAGTGCTCAAGGTATGGAGCCCGATTGCTGGAGAACAGCCCCATGTGGATCTTTCACGGATGTAACCGGCTCGCCACGGAACCGTTCACAAGCTGCAGACCGTGGTGCCTGTTAGTAGTCGACCCACCGAGAGCACTCTGAGGGAGAGGAGCTGCTGACGACTGGTAGCAAATTCCCCCATTCCCAATCGAACCCTCTCCCTGGAAGTGTGTTCCGAAAGCCTTGACGCAGTTTCTCAGTTAGCTACAATGGAGGCCAGTCACTTGGCAGACTCCCCTCACGCCGTGCCCCGCTGGCAGCAAAACAGACAGGCCGGCTGCTTCAGCCAACAGGGACAGCTCACAGTAAAGATAAGAACCCTATGTGTCAAAGCACTTGCATGGCGCTCGCCAGAAGCACAAACACTGAGCGCAGGGCACCGAGGCTCTTCCCCTCACGCTGAGCAAATTTGTTCTCATGGAGCTCCTGCCCTGAGTTTATCCAGCTAGGAAGCAAACTTCAGGAAAGGTCCTCACAGTGCTGCCAATACAGGCTTATTTCTCCCGGCAGCCCCAATCGAGTACACCTACTTGGATTTTAAACTCGCAGAACAACGGGTGTCAACCGTGCGCCTCCATCTGGTGAGCGAAGTACATATTTTCTCCATGAGCTACAAGCCCTTCTTTCAGTGTGAAAGGCCTCTGCGCCTCTTGGCGCTGGCAGCACAGAGGTGTCACCAGTTCTGAAAATCTTCCAAAGGCACAGTGTCACAGAACGTGTGGAGCACTAAGGAGGCGCAGCACACAACTGGATCTTCTCTGTCGGCCTGACAACCACCAGCGGCCTGCGCTTCTTCGGGGCACACACGTGGTCGTGGTCGGTGATGAATTCTGCTCCCTGAAACCTTTTCCGGGACAGGCAGAGGAAGCGCACGTAGATTAGCCCTCCACCTCATCCCTGTATCCTGAGTAAGTTGTACTACTACAAGGCCAAAATCCCTGCTGGAATCTCGCTGTGGCCTAAGTACCCTCCAGGGAGCGATCGCTGCCAGAGACACTGTGCTGGTATCTAGGATAATGGTCTGTGCCTCCACTGCGCTGCTCTTCTCTCGAAGCCGTTTCCGAAAGCTTTCTGGAAGAGCTGGCTGACAGTGTCGTCTCCTTAGAGTCAGCGACAGGCATACGAGGATACCAGTTCTGTGAAGTAAAACGCTACCGGCCTCAGCCACGTGGGCTCAGTTTTGTAGAGGAAAGCACACTCCCTTTGGAGGGTTCTTCCTTCCAGCTTGCCACTTGCACTTGCAATGTCTCCTAAATCTCGCAGGGTTTCCATGCCATCCTAAGATCCGTAGCTCAGGCTTAGAACGGCACAGCATCCGGCAGCTTTCCAAGAGGCCTCCAGCATTCTGGCATTGTGGCTCCCTCCATGAGGCACCAGCTCCTCAGCACCACGTGTCCTTAGGTCTTTCACTTCAGAACCTCTGTGGGCAACCTCATTCCTCCCCCACGTAAGAGACACACAGACATGTCCTTTGTGGAGGAAGGCTTGAGAGTCCGGAATGGAGGCTGTCGCACCCACTCAGCGTTCCTGCACGGAACTGAGCACGGGTGCATGAGACCGTGAGAGGCAGAAAGAGAGGGGTACCACCGAGTTGTTCCAAAATGTACTCTTACACATTACGCTGCAAGCTCACGTTCATTTCATGGAGAGAACACGAGGCCTTGATGCACTTTCCGGGGGTTAGAAAACTTTGGTTGCATCCCTCGGTGGGCACATCGGCTCAGGACTGCCCTGCTCCAAGTGCTCAAGGTATGGAGCCCGATTGCTGGAGAACAGCCCCATGTGGATCTTTCACGGATGTAACCGGCTCGCCACGGAACCGTTCACAAGCTGCAGACCGTGGTGCCTGTTAGTAGTCGACCCACCGAGAGCACTCTGAGGGAGAGGAGCTGCTGACGACTGGTAGCAAATTCCCCCATTCCCAATCGAATCCTCTCCCTGGAAGTGTGTTCCGAAAGCCTTGACGCAGTTTCTCAGTTAGCTACAATGGAGGCCAGTCACTTGGCAGACTCCCCTCACGCCGTGCACCCCTGGCAGCAAAACAGACAGGCCGGCTGCTTCAGCCAACAGGGACAGCTCACAGTAAAGATAAGAACCCTATGTGTCAAAGCACTTGCATGGCGCTCGCCAGAAGCACAAACACTGAGCGCAGGGCACCGAGGCTCTTCCCCTCACGCTGAGCAAATTTGTTCTCATGGAGCTCCTGCCCTGAGTTTATCCAGCTAGGAAGCAAACTTCAGGAAAGGTCCTCACAGTGCTGCCAATCCAGACTTATTTCTCCCGGCAGCCCCAATCGAGTACACCTACTTGGATTTTAAACTCGCAGAACAACGGGTGTCAACCGTGCGCCTCCATCTGGTGAGCGAAGTACATATTTTCTCCATGAGCTACAGGCCCTTCTTTCAGTGTGAAAGGCCTCTGCGCCTCTTGGCGCTGGCAGCACAGAGGTGTCACCAGTTCTGAAAATCTTCCAAAGGCACAGTGTCACAGAACGTGTGGAGCACTAAGGAGGCGCAGCACACAACTGGGTCTTCTCTGTCGGCCTGACAACCACCAGCGGCCTGCGCTTCTTCGGGGCACACACGTGGTCGTGGTCGGTGATGAATTCTGCTCCCTGAAACCTTTTCCGGGACAGGCAGAGGAAGCGCACGTAGATTAGCCCTCCACCTCATCCCTGTTTCCTGAGTAAGTTGTACTACTACAAGGCAAAAATCCCTGCTGGAATCTCGCTGTGGCCTAAGTACCCTCCAGGGAGCGATCGCTGCCAGAGACACTGTGCTGGTATCTAGGATAATGGTCTGTGCCTCCACTGCGCTGCTCTTCTCTCGGAGCCTTTTCCGAAAGCTTTCTCGAAGAGCTGGCTGACAGTGTCGTCTCCTTAGAGTCAGCGACAGGCATACGAGGATACCAGTTCTGTGAAGTAAAACGCTACCGGCCTCAGCCACGTGGGCTCAGTTTTGTACAGGAAAGCACACTCCCTTTGGAGGGTTCTTCCTTCCAGCTTGCCACTTGCACTTGCAATGTCTCCTAAATCTCGCAGGGTTTCCATGCCATCCTAAGATCCGTAGCTCAGGCTTAGAACGGCACAGCATCCGGCAGCTTTCCAAGAGGCCTCCAGCATTCTGGCATTGTGGCTCCCTCCATGAGGCACCAGCTCCTCAGCACCACGTGTCCTTAGGTCTTTCACTTCAGAACCTCTGTGGGCAACCTCATTCCTCCCCCACGTAAGAGACACACAGACATGTCCTTTGTGGAGGAAGGCTTGAGAGTCCGGAATGGAGGCTGTCGCACCCACTCAGCGTTCCTGCACGGAACTGAGCACGGGTGCATGAGACCGTGAAAGGCAGAAAGAGAGGGGTACCACCGAGTTGTTCCAAAATGTACTCTTACACATTACGCTGCAAGCTCACGTTCATTTCATGGAGAGAACACGAGGCCTTGATGCACTTTCCGGGGGTTAGAAAACTTTGGTTGCATCCCTCGGTGGGCACATCGGCTCAGGACTGCCCTGCTCCAAGTGCTCAAGGTATGGAGCCCGATTGCTGGAGAACAGCCCCATGTGGATCTTTCACGGATGTAACCGGCTCGCCACGGAACCGTTCACAAGCTGCAGACCGTGGTGCCTGTTAGTAGTCGACCCACCGAGAGCACTCTGAGGGAGAGGAGCTGCTGACGACTGGTAGCAAATTCCCCCATTCCCAATCGAACCCTCTCCCTGGAAGTGTGTTCAGAAAGCCTTGACGCAGTTTCTCAGTTAGCTACAATGGAGGCCAGTCACTTGGCAGACTCCCCTCACGCCGTGCACCCCTGGCAGCAAAACAGACAGGCCGGCTGCTTCAGCCAACAGGGACAGCTCACAGTAAAGATAAGAACCCTATGTGTCAAAGCACTTGCATGGCGCTCGCCAGAAGCACAAACACTGACCGCAGGGCACCGAGGCTCTTCCCCTCACGCTGAGCAAATTTGTTCTCATGGAGCTCCTGCCCTGAGTTTATCCAGCTAGGAAGCAAACTTCAGGAAAGGTCCTCACAGTGCTGCCAATACAGGCTTATTTCTCCCGGCAGCCCCAATCGAGTACACCTACTTGGATTTTAAACTCGCAGAACAACGGGTGTCAACCGTGCGCCTCCATCTGGTGAGCGAAGTACATATTTTCTCCATGAGCTACAAGCCCTTCTTTCAGTGTGAAAGGCCTCTGCGCCTCTTGGCGCTGGCAGCACAGAGGTGTCACCAGTTCTGAAAATCTTCCAAAGGCACAGTGTCACAGAACGTGTGGAGCACTAAGGAGGCGCAGCACACAACTGGGTCTTCTCTGTCGGCCTGACAACCACCAGCGGCCTGCGCTTCTTCGGGGCACACACGTGGTCGTGGTCGGTGATGAATTCTGCTCCCTGAAACCTTTTCCGGGACAGGCAGAGGAAGCGCACGTAGATTAGCCCTCCACCTCATCCCTGTTTCCTGAGTAAGTTGTACTACTACAAGGCCAAAATCCCTGCTGGAATCTCGCTGTGGCCTAAGTACCCTCCAGGGAGCGATCGCTGCCAGAGGCACTGTGCTGGTATCTAGGATAATGGTCTGTGCCTCCACCGCGCTGCTCTTCTCTCGGAGCCGTTTCCGAAAGCTTTCTGGAAGAGCTGGCTGACAGTGTCGTCTCCTTAGAGTCAGCGACAGGCATACGAGGATACCAGTTCTGTGAAGTAAAACGCTACCGGCCTCAGCCACGTGGGCTCAGTTTTGTACAGGAAAGCACACTCCCTTTGGAGGGTTCTTCCTTCCAGCTTGCCAGTTGCACTTGCAATGTCTCCTAAATCTCGCAGGGTTTCCATGCCATCCTAAGATCCGTAGCTCAGGCTTAGAACGGCACAGCATCCGGCAGCTTTCCAAGAGGCCTCCAGCATTCTGGCATTGTGGCTCCCTCCATGAGGCACCAGCTCCTCAGCACCACGTGTCCTTAGGTCTTTCACTTCAGAACCTCTGTGGACAACCTCATTCCTCCCCCACGTAAGAGACACACAGACATGTCCTTTGTGGAGGAAGGCTTGAGAGTCCGGAATGGAGGCTGTCGCACCCACTCAGCGTTCCTGCACGGAACTGAGCACGGGTGCATGAGACCGTGAAAGGCAGAAAGAGAGGGGTACCACCGAGTTGTTCCAAAATGTACTCTTACACATTACGCTGCAAGCTCACGTTCATTTCATGGAGAGAACACGAGGCCTTGATGCACTTTCCGGGGGTTAGAAAACTTTGGTTGCATCCCTCGGTGGGCACATCGGCTCAGGACTGCCCTGCTCCAAGTGCTCAAGGTATGGAGCCCGATTGCTGGAGAACAGCCCCATGTGGATCTTTCACGGATGTAACCGGCTCGCCACGGAACCGTTCACAAGCTGCAGACCGTGGTGCCTGTTAGTAGTCGACCCACCGAGAGCACTCTGAGGGAGAGGAGCTGCTGACGACTGGTAGCAAATTCCCCCATTCCCAATCGAATCCTCTCCCTGGAAGTGTGTTCCGAAAGCCTTGACGCAGTTTCTCAGTTAGCTACAATGGAGGCCAGTCACTTGGCAGACTCCCCTCACGCCGTGCCCCGCTGGCAGCAAAACAGACAGGCCGGCTGCTTCAGCCAACAGGGACAGCTCACAGTAAAGATAAGAACCCTATGTGTCAAAGCACTTGCATGGCGCTCGCCAGAAGCACAAACACTGAGCGCAGGGCACCGAGGCTCTTCCCCTCACGCTGAGCAAATTTGTTCTCATGGAGCTCCTGCCCTGAGTTTATCCAGCTAGGAAGCAAACTTCAGGAAAGGTCCTCACAGTGCTGCCAATCCAGACTTATTTCTCCCGGCAGCCCCAATCGAGTACACCTACTTGGATTTTAAACTCGCAGAACAACGGGTGTCAACCGTGCGCCTCCATCTGGTGAGCGAAGTACATATTTTCTCCATGAGCTACAAGCCCTTCTTTCAGTGTGAAAGGCCTCTGCGCCTCTTGGCGCTGGCAGCACAGAGGTGTCACCAGTTCTGAAAATCTTCCAAAGGCACAGTGTCACAGAACGTGTGGAGCACTAAGGAGGCGCAGCACACAACTGGGTCTTCTCTGTCGGCCTGACAACCACCAGCGGCCTGCGCTTCTTCGGGGCACACACGTGGTCGTGGTCGGTGATGAATTCTGCTCCCTGAAACCTTTTCCGGGACAGGCAGAGGAAGCGCATGTAGATTAGCCCTCCACCTCATCCCTGTTTCCTGAGTAAGTTGTACTACTACAAGGCCAAAATCCCTGCTGGAATCTCGCTGTGGCCTAAGTACCCTCCAGGGAGCGATCGCTGCCAGAGACACTGTGCTGGTATCTAGGATAATGGTCTGTGCCTCCACTGCGCTGCTCTTCTCTCGAAGCCGTTTCCGAAAGCTTTCTGGAAGAGCAGGCTGACAGTGTCGTCTCCTTAGAGTCAGCGACAGGCATACGAGGATACCAGTTCTGTGAAGTAAAACGCTACCGGCCTCAGCCACGTGGGCTCAGTTTTGTACAGGAAAGCACACTCCCTTTGGAGGGTTCTTCCTTCCAGCTTGCCAGTTGCACTTGCAATGTCTCCTAAATCTCGCAGGGTTTCCATGCCATCCTAAGATCCGTAGCTCAGGCTTAGAACGGCACAGCATCCGGCAGCTTTCCAAGAGGCCTCCAGCATTCTGGCATTGTGGCTCCCTCCATGAGGCACCAGCTCCTCAGCACCACGTGTCCTTAGGTCTTTCACTTCAGAACCTCTGTGGGCAACCTCATTCCTCCCCCACGTAAGAGACACACAGACATGTCCTTTGTGGAGGAAGGCTTGAGAGTCCGCAATGGAGGCTGTCGCACCCACTCAGCGTTCCTGCACGGAACTGAGCACGGGTGCATGAGACCGTGAGAGGCAGAAAGAGAGGGGTACCACCGAGTTGTTCCAAAATGTACTCTTACACATTACGCTGCAAGCTCACGTTCATTTCATGGAGAGAACACGAGGCCTTGATGCACTTTCCGGGGGTTAGAAAACTTTGGTTGCATCCCTCGGTGGGCACATCGGCTCAGGACTGCCCTGCTCCAAGTGCTCAAGGTATGGAGCCCGATTGCTGGAGAACAGCCCCATGTGGATCTTTCACGGATGTAACCGGCTCGCCACGGAACCGTTCACAAGCTGCAGACCGTGGTGCCTGTTAGTAGTCGACCCACCGAGAGCACTCTGAGGGAGAGGAGCTGCTGACGACTGGTAGCAAATTCCCCCATTCCCAATCGAACCCTCTCCCTGGAAGTGTGTTCAGAAAGCCTTGACGCAGTTTCTCAGTTAGCTACAATGGAGGCCAGTCACTTGGCAGACTCCCCTCACGCCGTGCCCCGCTGGCAGCAAAACAGACAGGCCGGCTGCTTCAGCCAACAGGGACAGCTCACAGTAAAGATAAGAACCCTATGTGTCAAAGCACTTGCATGGCGCTCGCCAGAAGCACAAACACTGAGCGCAGGGCACCGAGGCTCTTCCCCTCACGCTGAGCAAATTTGTTCTCATGGAGCTCCTGCCCTGAGTTTATCCAGCTAGGAAGCAAACTTCAGGAAAGGTCCTCACAGTGCTGCCAATCCAGACTTATTTCTCCCGGCAGCCCCAATCGAGTACACCTACTTGGATTTTAAACTCGCAGAACAACGGGTGTCAACCGTGCGCCTCCATCTGGTGAGCGAAGTACATATTTTCTCCATGAGCTACAAGCCCTTCTTTCAGTGTGAAAGGCCTCTGCGCCTCTTGGCGCTGGCAGCACAGAGGTGTCACCAGTTCTGAAAATCTTCCAAAGGCACAGTGTCACAGAACGTGTGGAGCACTAAGGAGGCGCAGCACACAACTGGGTCTTCTCTGTAGGCCTGACAACCACCAGCGGCCTGCGCTTCTTCGGGGCACACACGTGGTCGTGGTCGGTGATGAATTCTGCTCCCTGAAACCATTTCCGGGACAGGCAGAGAAAGCGCATGTAGATTAGCCCTCCACCTCATCCCTGTTTCCTGAGTAAGTTGTACTACTACAAGGCCAAAATCCCTGCTGGAATCTCGCTGTGGCCTAAGTACCCTCCAGGGAGCGATCGCTGCCAGAGACACTGTGCTGGTATCTAGGATAATGGTCTGTGCCTCCACTGCGCTGCTCTTCTCTCGAAGCCGTTTCCGAAAGCTTTCTGGAAGAGCAGGCTGACAGTGTCGTCTCCTTAGAGTCAGCGACAGGCATACGAGGATACCAGTTCTGTGAAGTAAAACGCTACCGGCCTCAGCCACGTGGGCTCAGTTTTGTACAGGAAAGCACACTCCCTTTGGAGGGTTCTTCCTTCCAGCTTGCCAGTTGCACTTGCAATGTCTCCTAAATCTCGCAGGGTTTCCATGCCATCCTAAGATCCGTAGCTCAGGCTTAGAACGGCACAGCATCCGGCAGCTTTCCAAGAGGCCTCCAGCATTCTGGCATTGTGGCTCCCTCCATGAGGCACCAGCTCCTCAGCACCACGTGTCCTTAGGTCTTTCACTTCAGAACCTCTGTGGGCAACCTCATTCCTCCCCCACGTAAGAGACACACAGACATGTCCTTTGTGGAGGAAGGCTTGAGAGTCCGGAATGGAGGCTGTCGCACCCACTCAGCGTTCCTGCACGGAACTGAGCATGGGTGCATGAGACCGTGAGAGGCAGAAAGAGAGGGGTACCACCGAGTTGTTCCAAAATGTACTCTTACACATTACGCTGCAAGCTCACGTTCATTTCATGGAGAGAACACGAGGCCTTGATGCACTTTCCGGGGGTTAGAAAACTTTGGTTGCATCCCTCGGTGGGCACATCGGCTCAGGACTGCCCTGCTCCAAGTGCTCAAGGTATGGAGCCCGATTGCTGGAGAACAGCCCCATGTGGATCTTTCACGGATGTAACCGGCTCGCCACGGAACCGTTCACAAGCTGCAGACCGTGGTGCCTGTTAGTAGTCGACCCACCGAGAGCACTCTGAGGGAGAGGAGCTGCTGACGACTGGTAGCAAATTCCCCCATTCCCAATCGAATCCTCTCCCTGGAAGTGTGTTCCGAAAGCCTTGACGCAGTTTCTCAGTTAGCTACAATGGAGGCCAGTCACTTGGCAGACTCCCCTCACGCCGTGCCCCGCTGGCAGCAAAACAGACAGGCCGGCTGCTTCAGCCAACAGGGACAGCTCACAGTAAAGATAAGAACCCTATGTGTCAAAGCACTTGCATGGCGCTCGCCAGAAGCACAAACACTGAGCGCAGGGCACCGAGGCTCTTCCCCTCACGCTGAGCAAATTTGTTCTCATGGAGCTCCTGCCCTGAGTTTATCCAGCTAGGAAGCAAACTTCAGGAAAGGTCCTCACAGTGCTGCCAATACAGGCTTATTTCTCCCGGCAGCCCCAATCGAGTACACCTACTTGGATTTTAAACTCGCAGAACAACGGGTGTCAACCGTGCGCCTCCATCTGGTGAGCGAAGTACATATTTTCTCCATGAGCTACAAGCCCTTCTTTCAGTGTGAAAGGCCTCTGCGCCTCTTGGCGCTGGCAGCACAGAGGTGTCACCAGTTCTGAAAATCTTCCAAAGGCACAGTGTCACAGAACGTGTGGAGCACTAAGGAGGCGCAGCACACAACTGGGTCTTCTCTGTCGGCCTGACAACCACCAGCGGCCTGCGCTTCTTCGGGGCACACACGTGGTCGTGGTCGGTGATGAATTCTGCTCCCTGAAACCTTTTCCGGGACAGGCAGAGGAAGCGCACGTAGATTAGCCCTCCACCTCATCCCTGTATCCTGAGTAAGTTGTACTACTACAAGGCCAAAATCCCTGCTGGAATCTCGCTGTGGCCTAAGTACCCTCCAGGGAGCGATCGCTGCCAGAGACACTGTGCTGGTATCTAGGATAATGGTCTGTGCCTCCACTGCGCTGCTCTTCTCTCGAAGCCGTTTCCGAAAGCTTTCTGGAAGAGCTGGCTGACAGTGTCGTCTCCTTAGAGTCAGCGACAGGCATACGAGGATACCAGTTCTGTGAAGTAAAACGCTACTGGCCTCAGCCACGTGGGCTCAGTTTTGTACAGGAAAGCACACTCCCTTTGGAGGGTTCTTCCTTCCAGCTTGCCAGTTGCACTTGCAATGTCTCCTAAATCTCGCAGGGTTTCCATGCCATCCTAAGATCCGTAGCTCAGGCTTAGAACGGCACAGCATCCGGCAGCTTTCCAAGAGGCCTCCAGCATTCTGGCATTGTGGCTCCCTCCATGAGGCACCAGCTCCTCAGCACCACGTGTCCTTAGGTCTTTCACTTCAGAACCTCTGTGGGCAACCTCATTCCTCCCCCACGTAAGAGACACACAGACATGTCCTTTGTGGAGGAAGGCTTGAGAGTCCGGAATGGAGGCTGTCGCACCCACTCAGCGTTCCTGCACGGAACTGAGCACGGGTGCATGAGACCGTGAGAGGCAGAAAGAGAGGGGTACCACCGAGTTGCTCCAAAATGTACTCTTACACATTACGCTGCAAGCTCACGTTCATTTCATGGAGAGAACACGAGGCCTTGATGCACTTTCCGGGGGTTAGAAAACTTTGGTTGCATCCCTCGGTGGGCACATCGGCTCAGGACTGCCCTGCTCCAAGTGCTCAAGGTATGGAGCCCGATTGCTGGAGAACAGCCCCATGTGGATCTTTCACGGATGTAACCGGCTCGCCACGGAACCGTTCACAAGCTGCAGACCGTGGTGCCTGTTAGTAGTCGACCCACCGAGAGCACTCTGAGGGAGAGGAGCTGCTGACGACTGGTAGCAAATTCCCCCATTCCCAATCGAACCCTCTCCCTGGAAGTGTGTTCAGAAAGCCTTGACGCAGTTTCTCAGTTAGCTACAATGGAGGCCAGTCACTTGGCAGACTCCCCTCACGCCGTGCACCCCTGGCAGCAAAACAGACAGGCCGGCTGCTTCAGCCAACAGGGACAGCTCACAGTAAAGATAAGAACCCTATGTGTCAAAGCACTTGCATGGCGCTCGCCAGAAGCACAAACACTGAGCGCAGGGCACCGAGGCTCTTCCCCTCACGCTGAGCAAATTTGTTCTCATGGAGCTCCTGCCCTGAGTTTATCCAGCTAGGAAGCAAACTTCAGGAAAGGTCCTCACAGTGCTGCCAATCCAGACTTATTTCTCCCGGCAGCCCCAATCGAGTACACCTACTTGGATTTTAAACTCGCAGAACAACGGGTGTCAACCGTGCGCCTCCATCTGGTGAGCGAAGTACATATTTTCTCCATGAGCTACAGGCCCTTCTTTCAGTGTGAAAGGCCTCTGCGCCTCTTGGCGCTGGCAGCACAGAGGTGTCACCAGTTCTGAAAATCTTCCAAAGGCACAGTGTCACAGAACGTGTGGAGCACTAAGGAGGCGCAGCACACAACTGGGTCTTCTCTGTCGGCCTGACAACCACCAGCGGCCTGCGCTTCTTCGGGGCACACACGTGGTCGTGGTCGGTGATGAATTCTGCTCCCTGAAACCTTTTCCGGGACAGGCAGAGGAAGCGCACGTAGATTAGCCCTCCACCTCATCCCTGTTTCCTGAGTAAGTTGTACTACTACAAGGCCAAAATCCCTGCTGGAATCTCGCTGTGGCCTAAGTACCCTCCAGGGAGCGATCGCTGCCAGAGACACTGTGCTGGTATCTAGGATAATGGTCTGTGCCTCCACTGCGCTGCTCTTCATTCGGAGCCGTTTCCGAAAGCTTTCTGGAAGAGCTGGCTGACAGTGTCGTCTCCTTAGAGTCAGCGACAGGCATACGAGGATACCAGTTCTGTGAAGTAAAACGCTACCGGCCTCAGCCACGTGGGCTCAGTTTTGTACAGGAAAGCACACTCCCTTTGGAGGGTTCTTCCTTCCAGCTTGCCAGTTGCACTTGCAATGTCTCCTAAATCTCGCAGGGTTTCCATGCCATCCTAAGATCCGTAGCTCAGGCTTAGAACGGCACAGCATCCGGCAGCTTTCCAAGAGGCCTCCAGCATTCTGGCATTGTGGCTCCCTCCATGAGGCACCAGCTCCTCAGCACCACGTGTCCTTAGGTCTTTCACTTCAGAACCTCTGTGGGCAACCTCATTCCTCCCCCACGTAAGAGACACACAGACATGTCCTTTGTGGAGGAAGGCTTGAGAGTCCGCAATGGAGGCTGCCGCTGCCACTCAGCGTTCCTGCACGGAACTGAGCACGGGTGCATGAGACCGTGAGAGGCAGAAAGAGAGGGGTACCACCGAGTTGTTCCAAAATGTACTCTTACACATTACGCTGCAAGCTCACGTTCATTTCATGGAGAGAACACGAGGCCTTGATGCACTTTCCGGGGGTTAGAAAACTTTGGTTGCATCCCTCGGTGGGCACATCGGCTCAGGACTGCCCTGCTCCAAGTGCTCAAGGTATGGAGCCCGATTGCTGGAGAACAGCCCCATGTGGATCTTTCACGGATGTAACCGGCTCGCCACGGAACCGTTCACAAGCTGCAGACCGTGGTGCCTGTTAGTAGTCGACCCACCGAGAGCACTCTGAGGGAGAGGAGCTGCTGACGACTGGTAGCAAATTCCCCCATTCCCAATCGAACCCTCTCCCTGGAAGTGTGTTCAGAAAGCCTTGACGCAGTTTCTCAGTTAGCTACAATGGAGGCCAGTCACTTGGCAGACTCCCCTCACGCCGTGCACCCCTGGCAGCAAAACAGACAGGCCGGCTGCTTCAGCCAACAGGGACAGCTCACAGTAAAGATAAGAACCCTATGTGTCAAAGCACTTGCATGGCGCTCGCCAGAAGCACAAACACTGAGCGCAGGGCACCGAGGCTCTTCCCCTCACGCTGAGCAAATTTGTTCTCATGGAGCTCCTGCCCTGAGTTTATCCAGCTAGGAAGCAAACTTCAGGAAAGGTCCTCACAGTGCTGCCAATACAGGCTTATTTCTCCCGGCAGCCCCAATCGAGTACACCTACTTGGATTTTAAACTCGCAGAACAACGGGTGTCAACCGTGCGCCTCCATCTGGTGAGCGAAGTACATATTTTCTCCATGAGCTACAAGCCCTTCTTTCAGTGTGAAAGGCCTCTGCGCCTCTTGGCGCTGGCAGCACAGAGGTGTCACCAGTTCTGAAAATCTTCCAAAGGCACAGTGTCACAGAACGTGTGGAGCACTAAGGAGGCGCAGCACACAACTGGGTCTTCTCTGTAGGCCTGACAACCACCAGCGGCCTGCGCTTCTTCGGGGCACACACGTGGTCGTGGTCGGTGATGAATTCTGCTCCCTGAAACCTTTTCCGGGACAGGCAGAGGAAGCGCACGTAGATTAGCCCTCCACCTCATCCCTGTTTCCTGAGTAAGTTGTACTACTACAAGGCCAAAATCCCTGCTGGAATCTCGCTGTGGCCTAAGTACCCTCCAGGGAGCGATCGCTGCCAGAGACACTGTGCTGGTATCTAGGATAATGGTCTGTGCCTCCACTGCGCTGCTCTTCTCTCGGAGCCTTTTCCGAAAGCTTTCTCGAAGAGCTGGCTGACAGTGTCGTCTCCTTAGAGTCAGCGACAGGCATACGAGGATACCAGTTCTGTGAAGTAAAACGCTACCGGCCTCAGCCACGTGGGCTCAGTTTTGTACAGGAAAGCACACTCCCTTTGGAGGGTTCTTCCTTCCAGCTTGCCACTTGCACTTGCAATGTCTCCTAAATCTCGCAGGGTTTCCATGCCATCCTAAGATCCGTAGCTCAGGCTTAGAACGGCACAGCATCCGGCAGCTTTCCAAGAGGCCTCCAGCATTCTGGCATTGTGGCTCCCTCCATGAGGCACCAGCTCCTCAGCACCACGTGTCCTTAGGTCTTTCACTTCAGAACCTCTGTGGGCAACCTCATTCCTCCCCCACGTAAGAGACACACAGACATGTCCTTTGTGGAGGAAGGCTTGAGAGTCCGGAATGGAGGCTGTCGCACCCACTCAGCGTTCCTGCACGGAACTGAGCACGGGTGCATGAGACCGTGAAAGGCAGAAAGAGAGGGGTACCACCGAGTTGTTCCAAAATGTACTCTTACACATTACGCTGCAAGCTCACGTTCATTTCATGGAGAGAACACGAGGCCTTGATGCACTTTCCGGGGGTTAGAAAACTTTGGTTGCATCCCTCGGTGGGCACATCGGCTCAGGACTGCCCTGCTCCAAGTGCTCAAGGTATGGAGCCCGATTGCTGGAGAACAGCCCCATGTGGATCTTTCACGGATGTAACCGGCTCGCCACGGAACCGTTCACAAGCTGCAGACCGTGGTGCCTGTTAGTAGTCGACCCACCGAGAGCACTCTGAGGGAGAGGAGCTGCTGACGACTGGTAGCAAATTCCCCCATTCCCAATCGAACCCTCTCCCTGGAAGTGTGTTCCGAAAGCCTTGACGCAGTTTCTCAGTTAGCTACAATGGAGGCCAGTCACTTGGCAGACTCCCCTCACGCCGTGCACCCCTGGCAGCAAAACAGACAGGCCGGCTGCTTCAGCCAACAGGGACAGCTCACAGTAAAGATAAGAACCCTATGTGTCAAAGCACTTGCATGGCGCTCGCCAGAAGCACAAACACTGACCGCAGGGCACCGAGGCTCTTCCCCTCACGCTGAGCAAATTTGTTCTCATGGAGCTCCTGCCCTGAGTTTATCCAGCTAGGAAGCAAACTTCAGGAAAGGTCCTCACAGTGCTGCCAATACAGGCTTATTTCTCCCGGCAGCCCCAATCGAGTACACCTACTTGGATTTTAAACTCGCAGAACAACGGGTGTCAACCGTGCGCCTCCATCTGGTGAGCGAAGTACATATTTTCTCCATGAGCTACAAGCCCTTCTTTCAGTGTGAAAGGCCTCTGCGCCTCTTGGCGCTGGCAGCACAGAGGTGTCACCAGTTCTGAAAATCTTCCAAAGGCACAGTGTCACAGAACGTGTGGAGCACTAAGGAGGCGCAGCACACAACTGGGTCTTCTCTGTCGGCCTGACAACCACCAGCGGCCTGCGCTTCTTCGGGGCACACACGTGGTCGTGGTCGGTGATGAATTCTGCTCCCTGAAACCTTTTCCGGGACAGGCAGAGGAAGCGCACGTAGATTAGCCCTCCACCTCATCCCTGTTTCCTGAGTAAGTTGTACTACTACAAGGCAAAAATCCCTGCTGGAATCTCGCTGTGGCCTAAGTACCCTCCAGGGAGCGATCGCTGCCAGAGACACTGTGCTGGTATCTAGGATAATGGTCTGTGCCTCCACTGCGCTGCTCTTCTCTCGGAGCCGTTTCCGAAAGCTTTCTGGAAGAGCTGGCTGACAGTGTCGTCTCCTTAGAGTCAGCGACAGGCATACGAGGATACCAGTTCTGTGAAGTAAAACGCTACCGGCCTCAGCCACGTGGGCTCAGTTTTGTACAGGAAAGCACACTCCCTTTGGAGGGTTCTTCCTTCCAGCTTGCCAGTTGCACTTGCAATGTCTCCTAAATCTCGCAGGGTTTCCATGCCATCCTAAGATCCGTAGCTCAGGCTTAGAACGGCACAGCATCCGGCAGCTTTCCAAGAGGCCTCCAGCATTCTGGCATTGTGGCTCCCTCCATGAGGCACCAGCTCCTCAGCACCACGTGTCCTTAGGTCTTTCACTTCAGAACCTCTGTGGGCAACCTCATTCCTCCCCCACGTAAGAGACACACAGACATGTCCTTTGTGGAGGAAGGCTTGAGAGTCCGCAATGGAGGCTGCCGCTGCCACTCAGCGTTCCTGCACGGAACTGAGCACGGGTGCATGAGACCGTGAGAGGCAGAAAGAGAGGGGTACCACCGAGTTGTTCCAAAATGTACTCTTACACATTACGCTGCAAGCTCACGTTCATTTCATGGAGAGAACACGAGGCCTTGATGCACTTTCCGGGGGTTAGAAAACTTTGGTTGCATCCCTCGGTGGGCACATCGGCTCAGGACTGCCCTGCTCCAAGTGCTCAAGGTATGGAGCCCGATTGCTGGAGAACAGCCCCATGTGGATCTTTCACGGATGTAACCGGCTCGCCACGGAACCGTTCACAAGCTGCAGACCGTGGTGCCTGTTAGTAGTCGACCCACCGAGAGCACTCTGAGGGAGAGGAGCTGCTGACGACTGGTAGCAAATTCCCCCATTCCCAATCGAACCCTCTCCCTGGAAGTGTGTTCCGAAAGCCTTGACGCAGTTTCTCAGTTAGCTACAATGGAGGCCAGTCACTTGGCAGACTCCCCTCACGCCGTGCACCCCTGGCAGCAAAACAGACAGGCCGGCTGCTTCAGCCAACAGGGACAGCTCACAGTAAAGATAAGAACCCTATGTGTCAAAGCACTTGCATGGCGCTCGCCAGAAGCACAAACACTGAGCGCAGGGCACCGAGGCTCTTCCCCTCACGCTGAGCAAATTTGTTCTCATGGAGCTCCTGCCCTGAGTTTATCCAGCTAGGAAGCAAACTTCAGGAAAGGTCCTCACAGTGCTGCCAATACAGGCTTATTTCTCCCGGCAGCCCCAATCGAGTACACCTACTTGGATTTTAAACTCGCAGAACAACGGGTGTCAACCGTGCGCCTCCATCTGGTGAGCGAAGTACATATTTTCTCCATGAGCTACAAGCCCTTCTTTCAGTGTGAAAGGCCTCTGCGCCTCTTGGCGCTGGCAGCACAGAGGTGTCACCAGTTCTGAAAATCTTCCAAAGGCACAGTGTCACAGAACGTGTGGAGCACTAAGGAGGCGCAGCACACAACTGGGTCTTCTCTGTAGGCCTGACAACCACCAGCGGCCTGCGCTTCTTCGGGGCACACACGTGGTCGTGGTCGGTGATGAATTCTGCTCCCTGAAACCTTTTCCGGGACAGGCAGAGGAAGCGCACGTAGATTAGCCCTCCACCTCATCCCTGTTTCCTGAGTAAGTTGTACTACTACAAGGCAAAAATCCCTGCTGGAATCTCGCTGTGGCCTAAGTACCCTCCAGGGAGCGATCGCTGCCAGAGACACTGTGCTGGTATCTAGGATAATGGTCTGTGCCTCCACTGCGCTGCTCTTCTCTCGGAGCCTTTTCCGAAAGCTTTCTCGAAGAGCTGGCTGACAGTGTCGTCTCCTTAGAGTCAGCGACAGGCATACGAGGATACCAGTTCTGTGAAGTAAAACGCTACCGGCCTCAGCCACGTGGGCTCAGTTTTGTACAGGAAAGCACACTCCCTTTGGAGGGTTCTTCCTTCCAGCTTGCCACTTGCACTTGCAATGTCTCCTAAATCTCGCAGGGTTTCCATGCCATCCTAAGATCCGTAGCTCAGGCTTAGAACGGCACAGCATCCGGCAGCTTTCCAAGAGGCCTCCAGCATTCTGGCATTGTGGCTCCCTCCATGAGGCACCAGCTCCTCAGCACCACGTGTCCTTAGGTCTTTCACTTCAGAACCTCTGTGGGCAACCTCATTCCTCCCCCACGTAAGAGACACACAGACATGTCCTTTGTGGAGGAAGGCTTGAGAGTCCGGAATGGAGGCTGTCGCACCCACTCAGCGTTCCTGCACGGAACTGAGCACGGGTGCATGAGACCGTGAAAGGCAGAAAGAGAGGGGTACCACCGAGTTGTTCCAAAATGTACTCTTACACATTACGCTGCAAGCTCACGTTCATTTCATGGAGAGAACACGAGGCCTTGATGCACTTTCCGGGGGTTAGAAAACTTTGGTTGCATCCCTCGGTGGGCACATCGGCTCAGGACTGCCCTGCTCCAAGTGCTCAAGGTATGGAGCCCGATTGCTGGAGAACAGCCCCATGTGGATCTTTCACGGATGTAACCGGCTCGCCACGGAACCGTTCACAAGCTGCAGACCGTGGTGCCTGTTAGTAGTCGACCCACCGAGAGCACTCTGAGGGAGAGGAGCTGCTGACGACTGGTAGCAAATTCCCCCATTCCCAATCGAACCCTCTCCCTGGAAGTGTGTTCCGAAAGCCTTGACGCAGTTTCTCAGTTAGCTACAATGGAGGCCAGTCACTTGGCAGACTCCCCTCACGCCGTGCACCCCTGGCAGCAAAACAGACAGGCCGGCTGCTTCAGCCAACAGGGACAGCTCACAGTAAAGATAAGAACCCTATGTGTCAAAGCACTTGCATGGCGCTCGCCAGAAGCACAAACACTGACCGCAGGGCACCGAGGCTCTTCCCCTCACGCTGAGCAAATTTGTTCTCATGGAGCTCCTGCCCTGAGTTTATCCAGCTAGGAAGCAAACTTCAGGAAAGGTCCTCACAGTGCTGCCAATACAGGCTTATTTCTCCCGGCAGCCCCAATCGAGTACACCTACTTGGATTTTAAACTCGCAGAACAACGGGTGTCAACCGTGCGCCTCCATCTGGTGAGCGAAGTACATATTTTCTCCATGAGCTACAAGCCCTTCTTTCAGTGTGAAAGGCCTCTGCGCCTCTTGGCGCTGGCAGCACAGAGGTGTCACCAGTTCTGAAAATCTTCCAAAGGCACAGTGTCACAGAACGTGTGGAGCACTAAGGAGGCGCAGCACACAACTGGGTCTTCTCTGTCGGCCTGACAACCACCAGCGGCCTGCGCTTCTTCGGGGCACACACGTGGTCGTGGTCGGTGATGAATTCTGCTCCCTGAAACCTTTTCCGGGACAGGCAGAGGAAGCGCACGTAGATTAGCCCTCCACCTCATCCCTGTTTCCTGAGTAAGTTGTACTACTACAAGGCCAAAATCCCTGCTGGAATCTCGCTGTGGCCTAAGTACCCTCCAGGGAGCGATCGCTGCCAGAGACACTGTGCTGGTATCTAGGATAATGGTCTGTGCCTCCACTGCGCTGCTCTTCTCTCGGAGCCTTTTCCGAAAGCTTTCTCGAAGAGCTGGCTGACAGTGTCGTCTCCTTAGAGTCAGCGACAGGCATACGAGGATACCAGTTCTGTGAAGTAAAACGCTACCGGCCTCAGCCACGTGGGCTCAGTTTTGTACAGGAAAGCACACTCCCTTTGGAGGGTTCTTCCTTCCAGCTTGCCAGTTGCACTTGCAATGTCTCCTAAATCTCGCAGGGTTTCCATGCCATCCTAAGATCCGTAGCTCAGGCTTAGAACGGCACAGCATCCGGCAGCTTTCCAAGAGGCCTCCAGCATTCTGGCATTGTGGCTCCCTCCATGAGGCACCAGCTCCTCAGCACCACGTGTCCTTAGGTCTTTCACTTCAGAACCTCTGTGGGCAACCTCATTCCTCCCCCACGTAAGAGACACACAGACATGTCCTTTGTGGAGGAAGGCTTGAGAGTCCGGAATGGAGGCTGTCGCACCCACTCAGCGTTCCTGCACGGAACTGAGCACGGGTGCATGAGACCGTGAAAGGCAGAAAGAGAGGGGTACCACCGAGTTGTTCCAAAATGTACTCTTACACATTACGCTGCAAGCTCACGTTCATTTCATGGAGAGAACACGAGGCCTTGATGCACTTTCCGGGGGTTAGAAAACTTTGGTTGCATCCCTCGGTGGGCACATCGGCTCAGGACTGCCCTGCTCCAAGTGCTCAAGGTATGGAGCCCGATTGCTGGAGAACAGCCCCATGTGGATCTTTCACGGATGTAACCGGCTCGCCACGGAACCGTTCACAAGCTGCAGACCGTGGTGCCTGTTAGTAGTCGACCCACCGAGAGCACTCTGAGGGAGAGGAGCTGCTGACGACTGGTAGCAAATTCCCCCATTCCCAATCGAATCCTCTCCCTGGAAGTGTGTTCCGAAAGCCTTGACGCAGTTTCTCAGTTAGCTACAATGGAGGCCAGTCACTTGGCAGACTCCCCTCACGCCGTGCCCCGCTGGCAGCAAAACAGACAGGCCGGCTGCTTCAGCCAACAGGGACAGCTCACAGTAAAGATAAGAACCCTATGTGTCAAAGCACTTGCATGGCGCTCGCCAGAAGCACAAACACTGAGCGCAGGGCACCGAGGCTCTTCCCCTCACGCTGAGCAAATTTGTTCTCATGGAGCTCCTGCCCTGAGTTTATCCAGCTAGGAAGCAAACTTCAGGAAAGGTCCTCACAGTGCTGCCAATACAGGCTTATTTCTCCCGGCAGCCCCAATCGAGTACACCTACTTGGATTTTAAACTCGCAGAACAACGGGTGTCAACCGTGCGCCTCCATCTGGTGAGCGAAGTACATATTTTCTCCATGAGCTACAAGCCCTTCTTTCAGTGTGAAAGGCCTCTGCGCCTCTTGGCGCTGGCAGCACAGAGGTGTCACCAGTTCTGAAAATCTTCCAAAGGCACAGTGTCACAGAACGTGTGGAGCACTAAGGAGGCGCAGCACACAACTGGGTCTTCTCTGTCGGCCTGACAACCACCAGCGGCCTGCGCTTCTTCGGGGCACACACGTGGTCGTGGTCGGTGATGAATTCTGCTCCCTGAAACCTTTTCCGGGACAGGCAGAGGAAGCGCACGTAGATTAGCCCTCCACCTCATCCCTGTTTCCTGAGTAAGTTGTACTACTACAAGGCAAAAATCCCTGCTGGAATCTCGCTGTGGCCTAAGTACCCTCCAGGGAGCGATCGCTGCCAGAGACACTGTGCTGGTATCTAGGATAATGGTCTGTGCCTCCACTGCGCTGCTCTTCTCTCGGAGCCGTTTCCGAAAGCTTTCTGGAAGAGCTGGCTGACAGTGTCGTCTCCTTAGAGTCAGCGACAGGCATACGAGGATACCAGTTCTGTGAAGTAAAACGCTACCGGCCTCAGCCACGTGGGCTCAGTTTTGTACAGGAAAGCACACTCCCTTTGGAGGGTTCTTCCTTCCAGCTTGCCAGTTGCACTTGCAATGTCTCCTAAATCTCGCAGGGTTTCCATGCCATCCTAAGATCCGTAGCTCAGGCTTAGAACGGCACAGCATCCGGCAGCTTTCCAAGAGGCCTCCAGCATTCTGGCATTGTGGCTCCCTCCATGAGGCACCAGCTCCTCAGCACCACGTGTCCTTAGGTCTTTCACTTCAGAACCTCTGTGGGCAACCTCATTCCTCCCCCACGTAAGAGACACACAGACATGTCCTTTGTGGAGGAAGGCTTGAGAGTCCGCAATGGAGGCTGCCGCTGCCACTCAGCGTTCCTGCACGGAACTGAGCACGGGTGCATGAGACCGTGAGAGGCAGAAAGAGAGGGGTACCACCGAGTTGTTCCAAAATGTACTCTTACACATTACGCTGCAAGCTCACGTTCATTTCATGGAGAGAACACGAGGCCTTGATGCACTTTCCGGGGGTTAGAAAACTTTGGTTGCATCCCTCGGTGGGCACATCGGCTCAGGACTGCCCTGCTCCAAGTGCTCAAGGTATGGAGCCCGATTGCTGGAGAACAGCCCCATGTGGATCTTTCACGGATGTAACCGGCTCGCCACGGAACCGTTCACAAGCTGCAGACCGTGGTGCCTGTTAGTAGTCGACCCACCGAGAGCACTCTGAGGGAGAGGAGCTGCTGACGACTGGTAGCAAATTCCCCCATTCCCAATCGAACCCTCTCCCTGGAAGTGTGTTCCGAAAGCCTTGACGCAGTTTCTCAGTTAGCTACAATGGAGGCCAGTCACTTGGCAGACTCCCCTCACGCCGTGCACCCCTGGCAGCAAAACAGACAGGCCGGCTGCTTCAGCCAACAGGGACAGCTCACAGTAAAGATAAGAACCCTATGTGTCAAAGCACTTGCATGGCGCTCGCCAGAAGCACAAACACTGACCGCAGGGCACCGAGGCTCTTCCCCTCACGCTGAGCAAATTTGTTCTCATGGAGCTCCTGCCCTGAGTTTATCCAGCTAGGAAGCAAACTTCAGGAAAGGTCCTCACAGTGCTGCCAATACAGGCTTATTTCTCCCGGCAGCCCCAATCGAGTACACCTACTTGGATTTTAAACTCGCAGAACAACGGGTGTCAACCGTGCGCCTCCATCTGGTGAGCGAAGTACATATTTTCTCCATGAGCTACAAGCCCTTCTTTCAGTGTGAAAGGCCTCTGCGCCTCTTGGCGCTGGCAGCACAGAGGTGTCACCAGTTCTGAAAATCTTCCAAAGGCACAGTGTCACAGAACGTGTGGAGCACTAAGGAGGCGCAGCACACAACTGGGTCTTCTCTGTCGGCCTGACAACCACCAGCGGCCTGCGCTTCTTCGGGGCACACACGTGGTCGTGGTCGGTGATGAATTCTGCTCCCTGAAACCTTTTCCGGGACAGGCAGAGGAAGCGCACGTAGATTAGCCCTCCACCTCATCCCTGTTTCCTGAGTAAGTTGTACTACTACAAGGCCAAAATCCCTGCTGGAATCTCGCTGTGGCCTAAGTACCCTCCAGGGAGCGATCGCTGCCAGAGACACTGTGCTGGTATCTAGGATAATGGTCTGTGCCTCCACTGCGCTGCTCTTCTCTCGGAGCCTTTTCCGAAAGCTTTCTCGAAGAGCTGGCTGACAGTGTCGTCTCCTTAGAGTCAGCGACAGGCATACGAGGATACCAGTTCTGTGAAGTAAAACGCTACCGGCCTCAGCCACGTGGGCTCAGTTTTGTACAGGAAAGCACACTCCCTTTGGAGGGTTCTTCCTTCCAGCTTGCCACTTGCACTTGCAATGTCTCCTAAATCTCGCAGGGTTTCCATGCCATCCTAAGATCCGTAGCTCAGGCTTAGAACGGCACAGCATCCGGCAGCTTTCCAAGAGGCCTCCAGCATTCTGGCATTGTGGCTCCCTCCATGAGGCACCAGCTCCTCAGCACCACGTGTCCTTAGGTCTTTCACTTCAGAACCTCTGTGGGCAACCTCATTCCTCCCCCACGTAAGAGACACACAGACATGTCCTTTGTGGAGGAAGGCTTGAGAGTCCGGAATGGAGGCTGTCGCACCCACTCAGCGTTCCTGCACGGAACTGAGCACGGGTGCATGAGACCGTGAAAGGCAGAAAGAGAGGGGTACCACCGAGTTGTTCCAAAATGTACTCTTACACATTACGCTGCAAGCTCACGTTCATTTCATGGAGAGAACACGAGGCCTTGATGCACTTTCCGGGGGTTAGAAAACTTTGGTTGCATCCCTCGGTGGGCACATCGGCTCAGGACTGCCCTGCTCCAAGTGCTCAAGGTATGGAGCCCGATTGCTGGAGAACAGCCCCATGTGGATCTTTCACGGATGTAACCGGCTCGCCACGGAACCGTTCACAAGCTGCAGACCGTGGTGCCTGTTAGTAGTCGACCCACCGAGAGCACTCTGAGGGAGAGGAGCTGCTGACGACTGGTAGCAAATTCCCCCATTCCCAATCGAACCCTCTCCCTGGAAGTGTGTTCCGAAAGCCTTGACGCAGTTTCTCAGTTAGCTACAATGGAGGCCAGTCACTTGGCAGACTCCCCTCACGCCGTGCACCCCTGGCAGCAAAACAGACAGGCCGGCTGCTTCAGCCAACAGGGACAGCTCACAGTAAAGATAAGAACCCTATGTGTCAAAGCACTTGCATGGCGCTCGCCAGAAGCACAAACACTGAGCGCAGGGCACCGAGGCTCTTCCCCTCACGCTGAGCAAATTTGTTCTCATGGAGCTCCTGCCCTGAGTTTATCCAGCTAGGAAGCAAACTTCAGGAAAGGTCCTCACAGTGCTGCCAATACAGGCTTATTTCTCCCGGCAGCCCCAATCGAGTACACCTACTTGGATTTTAAACTCGCAGAACAACGGGTGTCAACCGTGCGCCTCCATCTGGTGAGCGAAGTACATATTTTCTCCATGAGCTACAAGCCCTTCTTTCAGTGTGAAAGGCCTCTGCGCCTCTTGGCGCTGGCAGCACAGAGGTGTCACCAGTTCTGAAAATCTTCCAAAGGCACAGTGTCACAGAACGTGTGGAGCACTAAGGAGGCGCAGCACACAACTGGGTCTTCTCTGTCGGCCTGACAACCACCAGCGGCCTGCGCTTCTTCGGGGCACACACGTGGTCGTGGTCGGTGATGAATTCTGCTCCCTGAAACCTTTTCCGGGACAGGCAGAGGAAGCGCACGTAGATTAGCCCTCCACCTCATCCCTGTTTCCTGAGTAAGTTGTACTACTACAAGGCAAAAATCCCTGCTGGAATCTCGCTGTGGCCTAAGTACCCTCCAGGGAGCGATCGCTGCCAGAGACACTGTGCTGGTATCTAGGATAATGGTCTGTGCCTCCACTGCGCTGCTCTTCTCTCGGAGCCGTTTCCGAAAGCTTTCTGGAAGAGCTGGCTGACAGTGTCGTCTCCTTAGAGTCAGCGACAGGCATACGAGGATACCAGTTCTGTGAAGTAAAACGCTACCGGCCTCAGCCACGTGGGCTCAGTTTTGTACAGGAAAGCACACTCCCTTTGGAGGGTTCTTCCTTCCAGCTTGCCAGTTGCACTTGCAATGTCTCCTAAATCTCGCAGGGTTTCCATGCCATCCTAAGATCCGTAGCTCAGGCTTAGAACGGCACAGCATCCGGCAGCTTTCCAAGAGGCCTCCAGCATTCTGGCATTGTGGCTCCCTCCATGAGGCACCAGCTCCTCAGCACCACGTGTCCTTAGGTCTTTCACTTCAGAACCTCTGTGGGCAACCTCATTCCTCCCCCACGTAAGAGACACACAGACATGTCCTTTGTGGAGGAAGGCTTGAGAGTCCGCAATGGAGGCTGCCGCTGCCACTCAGCGTTCCTGCACGGAACTGAGCACGGGTGCATGAGACCGTGAGAGGCAGAAAGAGAGGGGTACCACCGAGTTGTTCCAAAATGTACTCTTACACATTACGCTGCAAGCTCACGTTCATTTCATGGAGAGAACACGAGGCCTTGATGCACTTTCCGGGGGTTAGAAAACTTTGGTTGCATCCCTCGGTGGGCACATCGGCTCAGGACTGCCCTGCTCCAAGTGCTCAAGGTATGGAGCCCGATTGCTGGAGAACAGCCCCATGTGGATCTTTCACGGATGTAACCGGCTCGCCACGGAACCGTTCACAAGCTGCAGACCGTGGTGCCTGTTAGTAGTCGACCCACCGAGAGCACTCTGAGGGAGAGGAGCTGCTGACGACTGGTAGCAAATTCCCCCATTCCCAATCGAACCCTCTCCCTGGAAGTGTGTTCCGAAAGCCTTGACGCAGTTTCTCAGTTAGCTACAATGGAGGCCAGTCACTTGGCAGACTCCCCTCACGCCGTGCACCCCTGGCAGCAAAACAGACAGGCCGGCTGCTTCAGCCAACAGGGACAGCTCACAGTAAAGATAAGAACCCTATGTGTCAAAGCACTTGCATGGCGCTCGCCAGAAGCACAAACACTGAGCGCAGGGCACCGAGGCTCTTCCCCTCACGCTGAGCAAATTTGTTCTCATGGAGCTCCTGCCCTGAGTTTATCCAGCTAGGAAGCAAACTTCAGGAAAGGTCCTCACAGTGCTGCCAATACAGGCTTATTTCTCCCGGCAGCCCCAATCGAGTACACCTACTTGGATTTTAAACTCGCAGAACAACGGGTGTCAACCGTGCGCCTCCATCTGGTGAGCGAAGTACATATTTTCTCCATGAGCTACAAGCCCTTCTTTCAGTGTGAAAGGCCTCTGCGCCTCTTGGCGCTGGCAGCACAGAGGTGTCACCAGTTCTGAAAATCTTCCAAAGGCACAGTGTCACAGAACGTGTGGAGCACTAAGGAGGCGCAGCACACAACTGGGTCTTCTCTGTCGGCCTGACAACCACCAGCGGCCTGCGCTTCTTCGGGGCACACACGTGGTCGTGGTCGGTGATGAATTCTGCTCCCTGAAACCTTTTCCGGGACAGGCAGAGGAAGCGCACGTAGATTAGCCCTCCACCTCATCCCTGTTTCCTGAGTAAGTTGTACTACTACAAGGCCAAAATCCCTGCTGGAATCTCGCTGTGGCCTAAGTACCCTCCAGGGAGCGATCGCTGCCAGAGACACTGTGCTGGTATCTAGGATAATGGTCTGTGCCTCCACTGCGCTGCTCTTCTCTCGGAGCCTTTTCCGAAAGCTTTCTCGAAGAGCTGGCTGACAGTGTCGTCTCCTTAGAGTCAGCGACAGGCATACGAGGATACCAGTTCTGTGAAGTAAAACGCTACCGGCCTCAGCCACGTGGGCTCAGTTTTGTACAGGAAAGCACACTCCCTTTGGAGGGTTCTTCCTTCCAGCTTGCCAGTTGCACTTGCAATGTCTCCTAAATCTCGCAGGGTTTCCATGCCATCCTAAGATCCGTAGCTCAGGCTTAGAACGGCACAGCATCCGGCAGCTTTCCAAGAGGCCTCCAGCATTCTGGCATTGTGGCTCCCTCCATGAGGCACCAGCTCCTCAGCACCACGTGTCCTTAGGTCTTTCACTTCAGAACCTCTGTGGGCAACCTCATTCCTCCCCCACGTAAGAGACACACAGACATGTCCTTTGTGGAGGAAGGCTTGAGAGTCCGGAATGGAGGCTGTCGCACCCACTCAGCGTTCCTGCACGGAACTGAGCACGGGTGCATGAGACCGTGAAAGGCAGAAAGAGAGGGGTACCACCGAGTTGTTCCAAAATGTACTCTTACACATTACGCTGCAAGCTCACGTTCATTTCATGGAGAGAACACGAGGCCTTGATGCACTTTCCGGGGGTTAGAAAACTTTGGTTGCATCCCTCGGTGGGCACATCGGCTCAGGACTGCCCTGCTCCAAGTGCTCAAGGTATGGAGCCCGATTGCTGGAGAACAGCCCCATGTGGATCTTTCACGGATGTAACCGGCTCGCCACGGAACCGTTCACAAGCTGCAGACCGTGGTGCCTGTTAGTAGTCGACCCACCGAGAGCACTCTGAGGGAGAGGAGCTGCTGACGACTGGTAGCAAATTCCCCCATTCCCAATCGAACCCTCTCCCTGGAAGTGTGTTCCGAAAGCCTTGACGCAGTTTCTCAGTTAGCTACAATGGAGGCCAGTCACTTGGCAGACTCCCCTCACGCCGTGCACCCCTGGCAGCAAAACAGACAGGCCGGCTGCTTCAGCCAACAGGGACAGCTCACAGTAAAGATAAGAACCCTATGTGTCAAAGCACTTGCATGGCGCTCGCCAGAAGCACAAACACTGACCGCAGGGCACCGAGGCTCTTCCCCTCACGCTGAGCAAATTTGTTCTCATGGAGCTCCTGCCCTGAGTTTATCCAGCTAGGAAGCAAACTTCAGGAAAGGTCCTCACAGTGCTGCCAATACAGGCTTATTTCTCCCGGCAGCCCCAATCGAGTACACCTACTTGGATTTTAAACTCGCAGAACAACGGGTGTCAACCGTGCGCCTCCATCTGGTGAGCGAAGTACATATTTTCTCCATGAGCTACAAGCCCTTCTTTCAGTGTGAAAGGCCTCTGCGCCTCTTGGCGCTGGCAGCACAGAGGTGTCACCAGTTCTGAAAATCTTCCAAAGGCTCAGTGTCACAGAACGTGTGGAGCACTAAGGAGGCGCAGCACACAACTGGGTCTTCTCTGTAGGCCTGACAACCACCAGCGGCCTGCGCTTCTTCGGGGCACACACGTGGTCGTGGTCGGTGATGAATTCTGCTCCCTGAAACCTTTTCCGGGACAGGCAGAGGAAGCGCACGTAGATTAGCCCTCCACCTCATCCCTGTTTCCTGAGTAAGTTGTACTACTACAAGGCAAAAATCCCTGCTGGAATCTCGCTGTGGCCTAAGTACCCTCCAGGGAGCGATCGCTGCCAGAGACACTGTGCTGGTATCTAGGATAATGGTCTGTGCCTCCACTGCGCTGCTCTTCTCTCGGAGCCTTTTCCGAAAGCTTTCTCGAAGAGCTGGCTGACAGTGTCGTCTCCTTAGAGTCAGCGACAGGCATACGAGGATACCAGTTCTGTGAAGTAAAACGCTACCGGCCTCAGCCACGTGGGCTCAGTTTTGTACAGGAAAGCACACTCCCTTTGGAGGGTTCTTCCTTCCAGCTTGCCACTTGCACTTGCAATGTCTCCTAAATCTCGCAGGGTTTCCATGCCATCCTAAGATCCGTAGCTCAGGCTTAGAACGGCACAGCATCCGGCAGCTTTCCAAGAGGCCTCCAGCATTCTGGCATTGTGGCTCCCTCCATGAGGCACCAGCTCCTCAGCACCACGTGTCCTTAGGTCTTTCACTTCAGAACCTCTGTGGGCAACCTCATTCCTCCCCCACGTAAGAGACACACAGACATGTCCTTTGTGGAGGAAGGCTTGAGAGTCCGGAATGGAGGCTGTCGCACCCACTCAGCGTTCCTGCACGGAACTGAGCACGGGTGCATGAGACCGTGAAAGGCAGAAAGAGAGGGGTACCACCGAGTTGTTCCAAAATGTACTCTTACACATTACGCTGCAAGCTCACGTTCATTTCATGGAGAGAACACGAGGCCTTGATGCACTTTCCGGGGGTTAGAAAACTTTGGTTGCATCCCTCGGTGGGCACATCGGCTCAGGACTGCCCTGCTCCAAGTGCTCAAGGTATGGAGCCCGATTGCTGGAGAACAGCCCCATGTGGATCTTTCACGGATGTAACCGGCTCGCCACGGAACCGTTCACAAGCTGCAGACCGTGGTGCCTGTTAGTAGTCGACCCACCGAGAGCACTCTGAGGGAGAGGAGCTGCTGACGACTGGTAGCAAATTCCCCCATTCCCAATCGAACCCTCTCCCTGGAAGTGTGTTCCGAAAGCCTTGACGCAGTTTCTCAGTTAGCTACAATGGAGGCCAGTCACTTGGCAGACTCCCCTCACGCCGTGCACCCCTGGCAGCAAAACAGACAGGCCGGCTGCTTCAGCCAACAGGGACAGCTCACAGTAAAGATAAGAACCCTATGTGTCAAAGCACTTGCATGGCGCTCGCCAGAAGCACAAACACTGAGCGCAGGGCACCGAGGCTCTTCCCCTCACGCTGAGCAAATTTGTTCTCATGGAGCTCCTGCCCTGAGTTTATCCAGCTAGGAAGCAAACTTCAGGAAAGGTCCTCACAGTGCTGCCAATACAGGCTTATTTCTCCCGGCAGCCCCAATCGAGTACACCTACTTGGATTTTAAACTCGCAGAACAACGGGTGTCAACCGTGCGCCTCCATCTGGTGAGCGAAGTACATATTTTCTCCATGAGCTACAAGCCCTTCTTTCAGTGTGAAAGGCCTCTGCGCCTCTTGGCGCTGGCAGCACAGAGGTGTCACCAGTTCTGAAAATCTTCCAAAGGCACAGTGTCACAGAACGTGTGGAGCACTAAGGAGGCGCAGCACACAACTGGGTCTTCTCTGTAGGCCTGACAACCACCAGCGGCCTGCGCTTCTTCGGGGCACACACGTGGTCGTGGTCGGTGATGAATTCTGCTCCCTGAAACCTTTTCCGGGACAGGCAGAGGAAGCGCACGTAGATTAGCCCTCCACCTCATCCCTGTTTCCTGAGTAAGTTGTACTACTACAAGGCCAAAATCCCTGCTGGAATCTCGCTGTGGCCTAAGTACCCTCCAGGGAGCGATCGCTGCCAGAGACACTGTGCTGGTATCTAGGATAATGGTCTGTGCCTCCACTGCGCTGCTCTTCTCTCGGAGCCTTTTCCGAAAGCTTTCTCGAAGAGCTGGCTGACAGTGTCGTCTCCTTAGAGTCAGCGACAGGCATACGAGGATACCAGTTCTGTGAAGTAAAACGCTACCGGCCTCAGCCACGTGGGCTCAGTTTTGTACAGGAAAGCACACTCCCTTTGGAGGGTTCTTCCTTCCAGCTTGCCACTTGCACTTGCAATGTCTCCTAAATCTCGCAGGGTTTCCATGCCATCCTAAGATCCGTAGCTCAGGCTTAGAACGGCACAGCATCCGGCAGCTTTCCAAGAGGCCTCCAGCATTCTGGCATTGTGGCTCCCTCCATGAGGCACCAGCTCCTCAGCACCACGTGTCCTTAGGTCTTTCACTTCAGAACCTCTGTGGGCAACCTCATTCCTCCCCCACGTAAGAGACACACAGACATGTCCTTTGTGGAGGAAGGCTTGAGAGTCCGGAATGGAGGCTGTCGCACCCACTCAGCGTTCCTGCACGGAACTGAGCACGGGTGCATGAGACCGTGAAAGGCAGAAAGAGAGGGGTACCACCGAGTTGTTCCAAAATGTACTCTTACACATTACGCTGCAAGCTCACGTTCATTTCATGGAGAGAACACGAGGCCTTGATGCACTTTCCGGGGGTTAGAAAACTTTGGTTGCATCCCTCGGTGGGCACATCGGCTCAGGACTGCCCTGCTCCAAGTGCTCAAGGTATGGAGCCCGATTGCTGGAGAACAGCCCCATGTGGATCTTTCACGGATGTAACCGGCTCGCCACGGAACCGTTCACAAGCTGCAGACCGTGGTGCCTGTTAGTAGTCGACCCACCGAGAGCACTCTGAGGGAGAGGAGCTGCTGACGACTGGTAGCAAATTCCCCCATTCCCAATCGAACCCTCTCCCTGGAAGTGTGTTCCGAAAGCCTTGACGCAGTTTCTCAGTTAGCTACAATGGAGGCCAGTCACTTGGCAGACTCCCCTCACGCCGTGCCCCGCTGGCAGCAAAACAGACAGGCCGGCTGCTTCAGCCAACAGGGACAGCTCACAGTAAAGATAAGAACCCTATGTGTCAAAGCACTTGCATGGCGCTCGCCAGAAGCACAAACACTGAGCGCAGGGCACCGAGGCTCTTCCCCTCACGCTGAGCAAATTTGTTCTCATGGAGCTCCTGCCCTGAGTTTATCCAGCTAGGAAGCAAACTTCAGGAAAGGTCCTCACAGTGCTGCCAATACAGGCTTATTTCTCCCGGCAGCCCCAATCGAGTACACCTACTTGGATTTTAAACTCGCAGAACAACGGGTGTCAACCGTGCGCCTCCATCTGGTGAGCGAAGTACATATTTTCTCCATGAGCTACAAGCCCTTCTTTCAGTGTGAAAGGCCTCTGCGCCTCTTGGCGCTGGCAGCACAGAGGTGTCACCAGTTCTGAAAATCTTCCAAAGGCACAGTGTCACAGAACGTGTGGAGCACTAAGGAGGCGCAGCACACAACTGGGTCTTCTCTGTCGGCCTGACAACCACCAGCGGCCTGCGCTTCTTCGGGGCACACACGTGGTCGTGGTCGGTGATGAATTCTGCTCCCTGAAACCTTTTCCGGGACAGGCAGAGGAAGCGCACGTAGATTAGCCCTCCACCTCATCCCTGTATCCTGAGTAAGTTGTACTACTACAAGGCCAAAATCCCTGCTGGAATCTCGCTGTGGCCTAAGTACCCTCCAGGGAGCGATCGCTGCCAGAGACACTGTGCTGGTATCTAGGATAATGGTCTGTGCCTCCACTGCGCTGCTCTTCTCTCGAAGCCGTTTCCGAAAGCTTTCTGGAAGAGCTGGCTGACAGTGTCGTCTCCTTAGAGTCAGCGACAGGCATACGAGGATACCAGTTCTGTGAAGTAAAACGCTACCGGCCTCAGCCACGTGGGCTCAGTTTTGTACAGGAAAGCACACTCCCTTTGGAGGGTTCTTCCTTCCAGCTTGCCAGTTGCACTTGCAATGTCTCCTAAATCTCGCAGGGTTTCCATGCCATCCTAAGATCCGTAGCTCAGGCTTAGAACGGCACAGCATCCGGCAGCTTTCCAAGAGGCCTCCAGCATTCTGGCATTGTGGCTCCCTCCATGAGGCACCAGCTCCTCAGCACCACGTGTCCTTAGGTCTTTCACTTCAGAACCTCTGTGGGCAACCTCATTCCTCCCCCACGTAAGAGACACACAGACATGTCCTTTGTGGAGGAAGGCTTGAGAGTCCGCAATGGAGGCTGCCGCTGCCACTCAGCGTTCCTGCACGGAACTGAGCACGGGTGCATGAGACCGTGAGAGGCAGAAAGAGAGGGGTACCACCGAGTTGTTCCAAAATGTACTCTTACACATTACGCTGCAAGCTTACGTTCATTTCATGGAGAGAACACGAGGCCTTGATGCACTTTCCGGGGGTTAGAAAACTTTGGTTGCATCCCTCGGTGGGCACATCGGCTCAGGACTGCCCTGCTCCAAGTGCTCAAGGTATGGAGCCCGATTGCTGGAGAACAGCCCCATGTGGATCTTTCACGGATGTAACCGGCTCGCCACGGAACCGTTCACAAGCTGCAGACCGTGGTGCCTGTTAGTAGTCGACCCACCGAGAGCACTCTGAGGGAGAGGAGCTGCTGACGACTGGTAGCAAATTCCCCCATTCCCAATCGAACCCTCTCCCTGGAAGTGTGTTCAGAAAGCCTTGACGCAGTTTCTCAGTTAGCTACAATGGAGGCCAGTCACTTGGCAGACTCCCCTCACGCCGTGCACCCCTGGCAGCAAAACAGACAGGCCGGCTGCTTCAGCCAACAGGGACAGCTCACAGTAAAGATAAGAACCCTATGTGTCAAAGCACTTGCATGGCGCTCGCCAGAAGCACAAACACTGAGCGCAGGGCACCGAGGCTCTTCCCCTCACGCTGAGCAAATTTGTTCTCATGGAGCTCCTGCCCTGAGTTTATCCAGCTAGGAAGCAAACTTCAGGAAAGGTCCTCACAGTGCTGCCAATCCAGACTTATTTCTCCCGGCAGCCCCAATCGAGTACACCTACTTGGATTTTAAACTCGCAGAACAACGGGTGTCAACCGTGCGCCTCCATCTGGTGAGCGAAGTACATATTTTCTCCATGAGCTACAAGCCCTTCTTTCAGTGTGAAAGGCCTCTGCGCCTCTTGGCGCTGGCAGCACAGAGGTGTCACCAGTTCTGAAAATCTTCCAAAGGCACAGTGTCACAGAACGTGTGGAGCACTAAGGAGGCGCAGCACACAACTGGGTCTTCTCTGTCGGCCTGACAACCACCAGCGGCCTGCGCTTCTTCGGGGCACACACGTGGTCGTGGTCGGTGATGAATTCTGCTCCCTGAAACCTTTTCCGGGACAGGCAGAGGAAGCGCACGTAGATTAGCCCTCCACCTCATCCCTGTTTCCTGAGTAAGTTGTACTACTACAAGGCAAAAATCCCTGCTGGAATCTCGCTGTGGCCTAAGTACCCTCCAGGGAGCGATCGCTGCCAGAGACACTGTGCTGGTATCTAGGATAATGGTCTGTGCCTCCACTGCGCTGCTCTTCTCTCGGAGCCGTTTCCGAAAGCTTTCTGGAAGAGCTGGCTGACAGTGTCGTCTCCTTAGAGTCAGCGACAGGCATACGAGGATACCAGTTCTGTGAAGTAAAACGCTACCGGCCTCAGCCACGTGGGCTCAGTTTTGTACAGGAAAGCACACTCCCTTTGGAGGGTTCTTCCTTCCAGCTTGCCAGTTGCACTTGCAATGTCTCCTAAATCTCGCAGGGTTTCCATGCCATCCTAAGATCCGTAGCTCAGGCTTAGAACGGCACAGCATCCGGCAGCTTTCCAAGAGGCCTCCAGCATTCTGGCATTGTGGCTCCCTCCATGAGGCACCAGCTCCTCAGCACCACGTGTCCTTAGGTCTTTCACTTCAGAACCTCTGTGGGCAACCTCATTCCTCCCCCACGTAAGAGACACACAGACATGTCCTTTGTGGAGGAAGGCTTGAGAGTCCGGAATGGAGGCTGTCGCACCCACTCAGCGTTCCTGCACGGAACTGAGCACGGGTGCATGAGACCGTGAGAGGCAGAAAGAGAGGGGTACCACCGAGTTGTTCCAAAATGTACTCTTACACATTACGCTGCAAGCTCACGTTCATTTCATGGAGAGAACACGAGGCCTTGATGCACTTTCCGGGGGTTAGAAAACTTTGGTTGCATCCCTCGGTGGGCACATCGGCTCAGGACTGCCCTGCTCCAAGTGCTCAAGGTATGGAGCCCGATTGCTGGAGAACAGCCCCATGTGGATCTTTCACGGATGTAACCGGCTCGCCACGGAACCGTTCACAAGCTGCAGACCGTGGTGCCTGTTAGTAGTCGACCCACCGAGAGCACTCTGAGGGAGAGGAGCTGCTGACGACTGGTAGCAAATTCCCCCATTCCCAATCGAATCCTCTCCCTGGAAGTGTGTTCCGAAAGCCTTGACGCAGTTTCTCAGTTAGCTACAATGGAGGCCAGTCACTTGGCAGACTCCCCTCACGCCGTGCCCCGCTGGCAGCAAAACAGACAGGCCGGCTGCTTCAGCCAACAGGGACAGCTCACAGTAAAGATAAGAACCCTATGTGTCAAAGCACTTGCATGGCGCTCGCCAGAAGCACAAACACTGAGCGCAGGGCACCGAGGCTCTTCCCCTCACGCTGAGCAAATTTGTTCTCATGGAGCTCCTGCCCTGAGTTTATCCAGCTAGGAAGCAAACTTCAGGAAAGGTCCTCACAGTGCTGCCAATCCAGACTTATTTCTCCCGGCAGCCCCAATCGAGTACACCTACTTGGATTTTAAACTCGCAGAACAACGGGTGTCAACCGTGCGCCTCCATCTGGTGAGCGAAGTACATATTTTCTCCATGAGCTACAAGCCCTTCTTTCAGTGTGAAAGGCCTCTGCGCCTCTTGGCGCTGGCAGCACAGAGGTGTCACCAGTTCTGAAAATCTTCCAAAGGCACAGTGTCACAGAACGTGTGGAGCACTAAGGAGGCGCAGCACACAACTGGGTCTTCTCTGTCGGCCTGACAACCACCAGCGGCCTGCGCTTCTTCGGGGCACACACGTGGTCGTGGTCGGTGATGAATTCTGCTCCCTGAAACCTTTTCCGGGACAGGCAGAGGAAGCGCACGTAGATTAGCCCTCCACCTCATCCCTGTATCCTGAGTAAGTTGTACTACTACAAGGCCAAAATCCCTGCTGGAATCTCGCTGTGGCCTAAGTACCCTCCAGGGAGCGATCGCTGCCAGAGACACTGTGCTGGTATCTAGGATAATGGTCTGTGCCTCCACTGCGCTGCTCTTCTCTCGGAGCCGTTTCCGAAAGCTTTCTGGAAGAGCTGGCTGACAGTGTCGTCTCCTTAGAGTCAGCGACAGGCATACGAGGATACCAGTTCTGTGAAGTAAAACGCTACCGGCCTCAGCCACGTGGGCTCAGTTTTGTACAGGAAAGCACACTCCCTTTGGAGGGTTCTTCCTTCCAGCTTGCCACTTGCACTTGCAATGTCTCCTAAATCTCGCAGGGTTTCCATGCCATCCTAAGATCCGTAGCTCAGGCTTAGAACGGCACAGCATCCGGCAGCTTTCCAAGAGGCCTCCAGCATTCTGGCATTGTGGCTCCCTCCATGAGGCACCAGCTCCTCAGCACCACGTGTCCTTAGGTCTTTCACTTCAGAACCTCTGTGGGCAACCTCATTCCTCCCCCACGTAAGAGACACACAGACATGTCCTTTGTGGAGGAAGGCTTGAGAGTCCGCAATGGAGGCTGCCGCTGCCACTCAGCGTTCCTGCACGGAACTGAGCACGGGTGCATGAGACCGTGAAAGGCAGAAAGAGAGGGGTACCACCGAGTTGTTCCAAAATGTACTCTTACACATTACGCTGCAAGCTCACGTTCATTTCATGGAGAGAACACGAGGCCTTGATGCACTTTCCGGGGGTTAGAAAACTTTGGTTGCATCCCTCGGTGGGCACATCGGCTCAGGACTGCCCTGCTCCAAGTGCTCAAGGTATGGAGCCCGATTGCTGGAGAACAGCCCCATGTGGATCTTTCACGGATGTAACCGGCTCGCCACGGAACCGTTCACAAGCTGCAGACCGTGGTGCCTGTTAGTAGTCGACCCACCGAGAGCACTCTGAGGGAGAGGAGCTGCTGACGACTGGTAGCAAATTCCCCCATTCCCAATCGAACCCTCTCCCTGGAAGTGTGTTCAGAAAGCCTTGACGCAGTTTCTCAGTTAGCTACAATGGAGGCCAGTCACTTGGCAGACTCCCCTCACGCCGTGCACCCCTGGCAGCAAAACAGACAGGCCGGCTGCTTCAGCCAACAGGGACAGCTCACAGTAAAGATAAGAACCCTATGTGTCAAAGCACTTGCATGGCGCTCGCCAGAAGCACAAACACTGAGCGCAGGGCACCGAGGCTCTTCCCCTCACGCTGAGCAAATTTGTTCTCATGGAGCTCCTGCCCTGAGTTTATCCAGCTAGGAAGCAAACTTCAGGAAAGGTCCTCACAGTGCTGCCAATCCAGACTTATTTCTCCCGGCAGCCCCAATCGAGTACACCTACTTGGATTTTAAACTCGCAGAACAACGGGTGTCAACCGTGCGCCTCCATCTGGTGAGCGAAGTACATATTTTCTCCATGAGCTACAGGCCCTTCTTTCAGTGTGAAAGGCCTCTGCGCCTCTTGGCGCTGGCAGCACAGAGGTGTCACCAGTTCTGAAAATCTTCCAAAGGCACAGTGTCACAGAACGTGTGGAGCACTAAGGAGGCGCAGCACACAACTGGGTCTTCTCTGTCGGCCTGACAACCACCAGCGGCCTGCGCTTCTTCGGGGCACACACGTGGTCGTGGTCGGTGATGAATTCTGCTCCCTGAAACCTTTTCCGGGACAGGCAGAGGAAGCGCACGTAGATTAGCCCTCCACCTCATCCCTGTTTCCTGAGTAAGTTGTACTACTACAAGGCCAAAATCCCTGCTGGAATCTCGCTGTGGCCTAAGTACCCTCCAGGGAGCGATCGCTGCCAGAGACACTGTGCTGGTATCTAGGATAATGGTCTGTGCCTCCACTGCGCTGCTCTTCTCTCGGAGCCGTTTCCGAAAGCTTTCTGGAAGAGCTGGCTGACAGTGTCGTCTCCTTAGAGTCAGCGACAGGCATACGAGGATACCAGTTCTGTGAAGTAAAACGCTACCGGCCTCAGCCACGTGGGCTCAGTTTTGTACAGGAAAGCACACTCCCTTTGGAGGGTTCTTCCTTCCAGCTTGCCAGTTGCACTTGCAATGTCTCCTAAATCTCGCAGGGTTTCCATGCCATCCTAAGATCCGTAGCTCAGGCTTAGAACGGCACAGCATCCGGCAGCTTTCCAAGAGGCCTCCAGCATTCTGGCATTGTGGCTCCCTCCATGAGGCACCAGCTCCTCAGCACCACGTGTCCTTAGGTCTTTCACTTCAGAACCTCTGTGGGCAACCTCATTCCTCCCCCACGTAAGAGACACACAGACATGTCCTTTGTGGAGGAAGGCTTGAGAGTCCGCAATGGAGGCTGCCGCTGCCACTCAGCGTTCCTGCACGGAACTGAGCACGGGTGCATGAGACCGTGAGAGGCAGAAAGAGAGGGGTACCACCGAGTTGTTCCAAAATGTACTCTTACACATTACGCTGCAAGCTCACGTTCATTTCATGGAGAGAACACGAGGCCTTGATGCACTTTCCGGGGGTTAGAAAACTTTGGTTGCATCCCTCGGTGGGCACATCGGCTCAGGACTGCCCTGCTCCAAGTGCTCAAGGTATGGAGCCCGATTGCTGGAGAACAGCCCCATGTGGATCTTTCACGGATGTAACCGGCTCGCCACGGAACCGTTCACAAGCTGCAGACCGTGGTGCCTGTTAGTAGTCGACCCACCGAGAGCACTCTGAGGGAGAGGAGCTGCTGACGACTGGTAGCAAATTCCCCCATTCCCAATCGAACCCTCTCCCTGGAAGTGTGTTCAGAAAGCCTTGACGCAGTTTCTCAGTTAGCTACAATGGAGGCCAGTCACTTGGCAGACTCCCCTCACGCCGTGCACCCCTGGCAGCAAAACAGACAGGCCGGCTGCTTCAGCCAACAGGGACAGCTCACAGTAAAGATAAGAACCCTATGTGTCAAAGCACTTGCATGGCGCTCGCCAGAAGCACAAACACTGAGCGCAGGGCACCGAGGCTCTTCCCCTCACGCTGAGCAAATTTGTTCTCATGGAGCTCCTGCCCTGAGTTTATCCAGCTAGGAAGCAAACTTCAGGAAAGGTCCTCACAGTGCTGCCAATACAGGCTTATTTCTCCCGGCAGCCCCAATCGAGTACACCTACTTGGATTTTAAACTCGCAGAACAACGGGTGTCAACCGTGCGCCTCCATCTGGTGAGCGAAGTACATATTTTCTCCATGAGCTACAAGCCCTTCTTTCAGTGTGAAAGGCCTCTGCGCCTCTTGGCGCTGGCAGCACAGAGGTGTCACCAGTTCTGAAAATCTTCCAAAGGCACAGTGTCACAGAACGTGTGGAGCACTAAGGAGGCGCAGCACACAACTGGGTCTTCTCTGTCGGCCTGACAACCACCAGCGGCCTGCGCTTCTTCGGGGCACACACGTGGTCGTGGTCGGTGATGAATTCTGCTCCCTGAAACCTTTTCCGGGACAGGCAGAGGAAGCGCACGTAGATTAGCCCTCCACCTCATCCCTGTATCCTGAGTAAGTTGTACTACTACAAGGCCAAAATCCCTGCTGGAATCTCGCTGTGGCCTAAGTACCCTCCAGGGAGCGATCGCTGCCAGAGACACTGTGCTGGTATCTAGGATAATGGTCTGTGCCTCCACTGCGCTGCTCTTCTCTCGAAGCCGTTTCCGAAAGCTTTCTGGAAGAGCTGGCTGACAGTGTCGTCTCCTTAGAGTCAGCGACAGGCATACGAGGATACCAGTTCTGTGAAGTAAAACGCTACCGGCCTCAGCCACGTGGGCTCAGTTTTGTACAGGAAAGCACACTCCCTTTGGAGGGTTCTTCCTTCCAGCTTGCCAGTTGCACTTGCAATGTCTCCTAAATCTCGCAGGGTTTCCATGCCATCCTAAGATCCGTAGCTCAGGCTTAGAACGGCACAGCATCCGGCAGCTTTCCAAGAGGCCTCCAGCATTCTGGCATTGTGGCTCCCTCCATGAGGCACCAGCTCCTCAGCACCACGTGTCCTTAGGTCTTTCACTTCAGAACCTCTGTGGGCAACCTCATTCCTCCCCCACGTAAGAGACACACAGACATGTCCTTTGTGGAGGAAGGCTTGAGAGTCCGCAATGGAGGCTGCCGCTGCCACTCAGCGTTCCTGCACGGAACTGAGCACGGGTGCATGAGACCGTGAGAGGCAGAAAGAGAGGGGTACCACCGAGTTGTTCCAAAATGTACTCTTACACATTACGCTGCAAGCTCACGTTCATTTCATGGAGAGAACACGAGGCCTTGATGCACTTTCCGGGGGTTAGAAAACTTTGGTTGCATCCCTCGGTGGGCACATCGGCTCAGGACTGCCCTGCTCCAAGTGCTCAAGGTATGGAGCCCGATTGCTGGAGAACAGCCCCATGTGGATCTTTCACGGATGTAACCGGCTCGCCACGGAACCGTTCACAAGCTGCAGACCGTGGTGCCTGTTAGTAGTCGACCCACCGAGAGCACTCTGAGGGAGAGGAGCTGCTGACGACTGGTAGCAAATTCCCCCATTCCCAATCGAACCCTCTCCCTGGAAGTGTGTTCCGAAAGCCTTGACGCAGTTTCTCAGTTAGCTACAATGGAGGCCAGTCACTTGGCAGACTCCCCTCACGCCGTGCACCCCTGGCAGCAAAACAGACAGGCCGGCTGCTTCAGCCAACAGGGACAGCTCACAGTAAAGATAAGAACCCTATGTGTCAAAGCACTTGCATGGCGCTCGCCAGAAGCACAAACACTGAGCGCAGGGCACCGAGGCTCTTCCCCTCACGCTGAGCAAATTTGTTCTCATGGAGCTCCTGCCCTGAGTTTATCCAGCTAGGAAGCAAACTTCAGGAAAGGTCCTCACAGTGCTGCCAATCCAGACTTATTTCTCCCGGCAGCCCCAATCGAGTACACCTACTTGGATTTTAAACTCGCAGAACAACGGGTGTCAACCGTGCGCCTCCATCTGGTGAGCGAAGTACATATTTTCTCCATGAGCTACAGGCCCTTCTTTCAGTGTGAAAGGCCTCTGCGCCTCTTGGCGCTGGCAGCACAGAGGTGTCACCAGTTCTGAAAATCTTCCAAAGGCACAGTGTCACAGAACGTGTGGAGCACTAAGGAGGCGCAGCACACAACTGGGTCTTCTCTGTCGGCCTGACAACCACCAGCGGCCTGCGCTTCTTCGGGGCACACACGTGGTCGTGGTCGGTGATGAATTCTGCTCCCTGAAACCTTTTCCGGGACAGGCAGAGGAAGCGCACGTAGATTAGCCCTCCACCTCATCCCTGTTTCCTGAGTAAGTTGTACTACTACAAGGCAAAAATCCCTGCTGGAATCTCGCTGTGGCCTAAGTACCCTCCAGGGAGCGATCGCTGCCAGAGACACTGTGCTGGTATCTAGGATAATGGTCTGTGCCTCCACTGCGCTGCTCTTCTCTCGGAGCCGTTTCCGAAAGCTTTCTGGAAGAGCTGGCTGACAGTGTCGTCTCCTTAGAGTCAGCGACAGGCATACGAGGATACCAGTTCTGTGAAGTAAAACGCTACCGGCCTCAGCCACGTGGGCTCAGTTTTGTACAGGAAAGCACACTCCCTTTGGAGGGTTCTTCCTTCCAGCTTGCCAGTTGCACTTGCAATGTCTCCTAAATCTCGCAGGGTTTCCATGCCATCCTAAGATCCGTAGCTCAGGCTTAGAACGGCACAGCATCCGGCAGCTTTCCAAGAGGCCTCCAGCATTCTGGCATTGTGGCTCCCTCCATGAGGCACCAGCTCCTCAGCACCACGTGTCCTTAGGTCTTTCACTTCAGAACCTCTGTGGGCAACCTCATTCCTCCCCCACGTAAGAGACACACAGACATGTCCTTTGTGGAGGAAGGCTTGAGAGTCCGCAATGGAGGCTGCCGCTGCCACTCAGCGTTCCTGCACGGAACTGAGCACGGGTGCATGAGACCGTGAGAGGCAGAAAGAGAGGGGTACCACCGAGTTGTTCCAAAATGTACTCTTACACATTACGCTGCAAGCTCACGTTCATTTCATGGAGAGAACACGAGGCCTTGATGCACTTTCCGGGGGTTAGAAAACTTTGGTTGCATCCCTCGGTGGGCACATCGGCTCAGGACTGCCCTGCTCCAAGTGCTCAAGGTATGGAGCCCGATTGCTGGAGAACAGCCCCATGTGGATCTTTCACGGATGTAACCGGCTCGCCACGGAACCGTTCACAAGCTGCAGACCGTGGTGCCTGTTAGTAGTCGACCCACCGAGAGCACTCTGAGGGAGAGGAGCTGCTGACGACTGGTAGCAAATTCCCCCATTCCCAATCGAACCCTCTCCCTGGAAGTGTGTTCAGAAAGCCTTGACGCAGTTTCTCAGTTAGCTACAATGGAGGCCAGTCACTTGGCAGACTCCCCTCACGCCGTGCATCCCTGGCAGCAAAACAGACAGGCCGGCTGCTTCAGCCAACAGGGACAGCTCACAGTAAAGATAAGAACCCTATGTGTCAAAGCACTTGCATGGCGCTCGCCAGAAGCACAAACACTGAGCGCAGGGCACCGAGGCTCTTCCCCTCACGCTGAGCAAATTTGTTCTCATGGAGCTCCTGCCCTGAGTTTATCCAGCTAGGAAGCAAACTTCAGGAAAGGTCCTCACAGTGCTGCCAATACAGGCTTATTTCTCCCGGCAGCCCCAATCGAGTACACCTACTTGGATTTTAAACTCGCAGAACAACGGGTGTCAACCGTGCGCCTCCATCTGGTGAGCGAAGTACATATTTTCTCCATGAGCTACAAGCCCTTCTTTCAGTGTGAAAGGCCTCTGCGCCTCTTGGCGCTGGCAGCACAGAGGTGTCACCAGTTCTGAAAATCTTCCAAAGGCACAGTGTCACAGAACGTGTGGAGCACTAAGGAGGCGCAGCACACAACTGGGTCTTCTCTGTCGGCCTGACAACCACCAGCGGCCTGCGCTTCTTCGGGGCACACACGTGGTCGTGGTCGGTGATGAATTCTGCTCCCTGAAACCTTTTCCGGGACAGGCAGAGGAAGCGCACGTAGATTAGCCCTCCACCTCATCCCTGTTTCCTGAGTAAGTTGTACTACTACGAGGCAAAAATCCCTGCTGGAATCTCGCTGTGGCCTAAGTACCCTCCAGGGAGCGATCGCTGCCAGAGACACTGTGCTGGTATCTAGGATAATGGTCTGTGCCTCCACTGCGCTGCTCTTCTCTCGGAGCCTTTTCCGAAAGCTTTCTCGAAGAGCTGGCTGACAGTGTCGTCTCCTTAGAGTCAGCGACAGGCATACGAGGATACCAGTTCTGTGAAGTAAAACGCTACCGGCCTCAGCCACGTGGGCTCAGTTTTGTACAGGAAAGCACACTCCCTTTGGAGGGTTCTTCCTTCCAGCTTGCCAGTTGCACTTGCAATGTCTCCTAAATCTCGCAGGGTTTCCATGCCATCCTAAGATCCGTAGCTCAGGCTTAGAACGGCACAGCATCCGGCAGCTTTCCAAGAGGCCTCCAGCATTCTGGCATTGTGGCTCCCTCCATGAGGCACCAGCTCCTCAGCACCACGTGTCCTTAGGTCTTTCACTTCAGAACCTCTGTGGGCAACCTCATTCCTCCCCCACGTAAGAGACACACAGACATGTCCTTTGTGGAGGAAGGCTTGAGAGTCCGGAATGGAGGCTGTCGCACCCACTCAGCGTTCCTGCACGGAACTGAGCACGGGTGCATGAGACCGTGAAAGGCAGAAAGAGAGGGGTACCACCGAGTTGTTCCAAAATGTACTCTTACACATTACGCTGCAAGCTCACGTTCATTTCATGGAGAGAACACGAGGCCTTGATGCACTTTCCGGGGGTTAGAAAACTTTGGTTGCATCCCTCGGTGGGCACATCGGCTCAGGACTGCCCTGCTCCAAGTGCTCAAGGTATGGAGCCCGATTGCTGGAGAACAGCCCCATGTGGATCTTTCACGGATGTAACCGGCTCGCCACGGAACCGTTCACAAGCTGCAGACCGTGGTGCCTGTTAGTAGTCGACCCACCGAGAGCACTCTGAGGGAGAGGAGCTGCTGACGACTGGTAGCAAATTCCCCCATTCCCAATCGAATCCTCTCCCTGGAAGTGTGTTCCGAAAGCCTTGACGCAGTTTCTCAGTTAGCTACAATGGAGGCCAGTCACTTGGCAGACTCCCCTCACGCCGTGCCCCGCTGGCAGCAAAACAGACAGGCCGGCTGCTTCAGCCAACAGGGACAGCTCACAGTAAAGATAAGAACCCTATGTGTCAAAGCACTTGCATGGCGCTCGCCAGAAGCACAAACACTGAGCGCAGGGCACCGAGGCTCTTCCCCTCACGCTGAGCAAATTTGTTCTCATGGAGCTCCTGCCCTGAGTTTATCCAGCTAGGAAGCAAACTTCAGGAAAGGTCCTCACAGTGCTGCCAATACAGGCTTATTTCTCCCGGCAGCCCCAATCGAGTACACCTACTTGGATTTTAAACTCGCAGAACAACGGGTGTCAACCGTGCGCCTCCATCTGGTGAGCGAAGTACATATTTTCTCCATGAGCTACAAGCCCTTCTTTCAGTGTGAAAGGCCTCTGCGCCTCTTGGCGCTGGCAGCACAGAGGTGTCACCAGTTCTGAAAATCTTCCAAAGGCACAGTGTCACAGAACGTGTGGAGCACTAAGGAGGCGCAGCACACAACTGGGTCTTCTCTGTCGGCCTGACAACCACCAGCGGCCTGCGCTTCTTCGGGGCACACACGTGGTAGTGGTCGGTGATGAATTCTGCTCCCTGAAACCTTTTCCGGGACAGGCAGAGGAAGCGCACGTAGATTAGCCCTCCACCTCATCCCTGTTTCCTGAGTAAGTTGTACTACTACAAGGCAAAAATCCCTGCTGGAATCTCGCTGTGGCCTAAGTACCCTCCAGGGAGCGATCGCTGCCAGAGACACTGTGCTGGTATCTAGGATAATGGTCTGTGCCTCCACTGCGCTGCTCTTCTCTCGGAGCCGTTTCCGAAAGCTTTCTGGAAGAGCTGGCTGACAGTGTCGTCTCCTTAGAGTCAGCGACAGGCATACGAGGATACCAGTTCTGTGAAGTAAAACGCTACCGGCCTCAGCCACGTGGGCTCAGTTTTGTACAGGAAAGCACACTCCCTTTGGAGGGTTCTTCCTTCCAGCTTGCCACTTGCACTTGCAATGTCTCCTAAATCTCGCAGGGTTTCCATGCCATCCTAAGATCCGTAGCTCAGGCTTAGAACGGCACAGCATCCGGCAGCTTTCCAAGAGGCCTCCAGCATTCTGGCATTGTGGCTCCCTCCATGAGGCACCAGCTCCTCAGCACCACGTGTCCTTAGGTCTTTCACTTCAGAACCTCTGTGGGCAACCTCATTCCTCCCCCACGTAAGAGACACACAGACATGTCCTTTGTGGAGGAAGGCTTGAGAGTCCGCAATGGAGGCTGCCGCTGCCACTCAGCGTTCCTGCACGGAACTGAGCACGGGTGCATGAGACCGTGAGAGGCAGAAAGAGAGGGGTACCACCGAGTTGTTCCAAAATGTACTCTTACACATTACGCTGCAAGCTCACGTTCATTTCATGGAGAGAACACGAGGCCTTGATGCACTTTCCGGGGGTTAGAAAACTTTGGTTGCATCCCTCGGTGGGCACATCGGCTCAGGACTGCCCTGCTCCAAGTGCTCAAGGTATGGAGCCCGATTGCTGGAGAACAGCCCCATGTGGATCTTTCACGGATGTAACCGGCTCGCCACGGAACCGTTCACAAGCTGCAGACCGTGGTGCCTGTTAGTAGTCGACCCACCGAGAGCACTCTGAGGGAGAGGAGCTGCTGACGACTGGTAGCAAATTCCCCCATTCCCAATCGAACCCTCTCCCTGGAAGTGTGTTCAGAAAGCCTTGACGCAGTTTCTCAGTTAGCTACAATGGAGGCCAGTCACTTGGCAGACTCCCCTCACGCCGTGCACCCCTGGCAGCAAAACAGACAGGCCGGCTGCTTCAGCCAACAGGGACAGCTCACAGTAAAGATAAGAACCCTATGTGTCAAAGCACTTGCATGGCGCTCGCCAGAAGCACAAACACTGAGCGCAGGGCACCGAGGCTCTTCCCCTCACGCTGAGCAAATTTGTTCTCATGGAGCTCCTGCCCTGAGTTTATCCAGCTAGGAAGCAAACTTCAGGAAAGGTCCTCACAGTGCTGCCAATACAGGCTTATTTCTCCCGGCAGCCCCAATCGAGTACACCTACTTGGATTTTAAACTCGCAGAACAACGGGTGTCAACCGTGCGCCTCCATCTGGTGAGCGAAGTACATATTTTCTCCATGAGCTACAAGCCCTTCTTTCAGTGTGAAAGGCCTCTGCGCCTCTTGGCGCTGGCAGCACAGAGGTGTCACCAGTTCTGAAAATCTTCCAAAGGCACAGTGTCACAGAACGTGTGGAGCACTAAGGAGGCGCAGCACACAACTGGGTCTTCTCTGTCGGCCTGACAACCACCAGCGGCCTGCGCTTCTTCGGGGCACACACGTGGTCGTGGTCGGTGATGAATTCTGCTCCCTGAAACCTTTTCCGGGACAGGCAGAGGAAGCGCACGTAGATTAGCCCTCCACCTCATCCCTGTTTCCTGAGTAAGTTGTACTACTACGAGGCAAAAATCCCTGCTGGAATCTCGCTGTGGCCTAAGTACCCTCCAGGGAGCGATCGCTGCCAGAGACACTGTGCTGGTATCTAGGATAATGGTCTGTGCCTCCACTGCGCTGCTCTTCTCTCGGAGCCTTTTCCGAAAGCTTTCTCGAAGAGCTGGCTGACAGTGTCGTCTCCTTAGAGTCAGCGACAGGCATACGAGGATACCAGTTCTGTGAAGTAAAACGCTACCGGCCTCAGCCACGTGGGCTCAGTTTTGTACAGGAAAGCACACTCCCTTTGGAGGGTTCTTCCTTCCAGCTTGCCAGTTGCACTTGCAATGTCTCCTAAATCTCGCAGGGTTTCCATGCCATCCTAAGATCCGTAGCTCAGGCTTAGAACGGCACAGCATCCGGCAGCTTTCCAAGAGGCCTCCAGCATTCTGGCATTGTGGCTCCCTCCATGAGGCACCAGCTCCTCAGCACCACGTGTCCTTAGGTCTTTCACTTCAGAACCTCTGTGGGCAACCTCATTCCTCCCCCACGTAAGAGACACACAGACATGTCCTTTGTGGAGGAAGGCTTGAGAGTCCGGAATGGAGGCTGTCGCACCCACTCAGCGTTCCTGCACGGAACTGAGCACGGGTGCATGAGACCGTGAAAGGCAGAAAGAGAGGGGTACCACCGAGTTGTTCCAAAATGTACTCTTACACATTACGCTGCAAGCTCACGTTCATTTCATGGAGAGAACACGAGGCCTTGATGCACTTTCCGGGGGTTAGAAAACTTTGGTTGCATCCCTCGGTGGGCACATCGGCTCAGGACTGCCCTGCTCCAAGTGCTCAAGGTATGGAGCCCGATTGCTGGAGAACAGCCCCATGTGGATCTTTCACGGATGTAACCGGCTCGCCACGGAACCGTTCACAAGCTGCAGACCGTGGTGCCTGTTAGTAGTCGACCCACCGAGAGCACTCTGAGGGAGAGGAGCTGCTGACGACTGGTAGCAAATTCCCCCATTCCCAATCGAATCCTCTCCCTGGAAGTGTGTTCCGAAAGCCTTGACGCAGTTTCTCAGTTAGCTACAATGGAGGCCAGTCACTTGGCAGACTCCCCTCACGCCGTGCCCCGCTGGCAGCAAAACAGACAGGCCGGCTGCTTCAGCCAACAGGGACAGCTCACAGTAAAGATAAGAACCCTATGTGTCAAAGCACTTGCATGGCGCTCGCCAGAAGCACAAACACTGAGCGCAGGGCACCGAGGCTCTTCCCCTCACGCTGAGCAAATTTGTTCTCATGGAGCTCCTGCCCTGAGTTTATCCAGCTAGGAAGCAAACTTCAGGAAAGGTCCTCACAGTGCTGCCAATACAGGCTTATTTCTCCCGGCAGCCCCAATCGAGTACACCTACTTGGATTTTAAACTCGCAGAACAACGGGTGTCAACCGTGCGCCTCCATCTGGTGAGCGAAGTACATATTTTCTCCATGAGCTACAAGCCCTTCTTTCAGTGTGAAAGGCCTCTGCGCCTCTTGGCGCTGGCAGCACAGAGGTGTCACCAGTTCTGAAAATCTTCCAAAGGCACAGTGTCACAGAACGTGTGGAGCACTAAGGAGGCGCAGCACACAACTGGGTCTTCTCTGTCGGCCTGACAACCACCAGCGGCCTGCGCTTCTTCAGGGCACACACGTGGTCGTGGTCGGTGATGAATTCTGCTCCCTGAAACCTTTTCCGGGACAGGCAGAGGAAGCGCACGTAGATTAGCCCTCCACCTCATCCCTGTATCCTGAGTAAGTTGTACTACTACAAGGCCAAAATCCCTGCTGGAATCTCGCTGTGGCCTAAGTACCCTCCAGGGAGCGATCGCTGCCAGAGACACTGTGCTGGTATCTAGGATAATGGTCTGTGCCTCCACTGCGCTGCTCTTCTGTCGAAGCCGTTTCCGAAAGCTTTCTGGAAGAGCAGGCTGACAGTGTCGTCTCCTTAGAGTCAGCGACAGGCATACGAGGATACCAGTTCTGTGAAGTAAAACGCTACTGGCCTCAGCCACGTGGGCTCAGTTTTGTACAGGAAAGCACACTCCCTTTGGAGGGTTCTTCCTTCCAGCTTGCCAGTTGCACTTGCAATGTCTCCTAAATCTCGCAGGGTTTCCATGCCATCCTAAGATCCGTAGCTCAGGCTTAGAACGGCACAGCATCCGGCAGCTTTCCAAGAGGCCTCCAGCATTCTGGCATTGTGGCTCCCTCCATGAGGCACCAGCTCCTCAGCACCACGTGTCCTTAGGTCTTTCACTTCAGAACCTCTGTGGGCAACCTCATTCCTCCCCCACGTAAGAGACACACAGACATGTCCTTTGTGGAGGAAGGCTTGAGAGTCCGCAATGGAGGCTGCCGCTGCCACTCAGCGTTCCTGCACGGAACTGAGCACGGGTGCATGAGACCGTGAGAGGCAGAAAGAGAGGGGTACCACCGAGTTGTTCCAAAATGTACTCTTACACATTACGCTGCAAGCTCACGTTCATTTCATGGAGAGAACACGAGGCCTTGATGCACTTTCCGGGGGTTAGAAAACTTTGGTTGCATCCCTCGGTGGGCACATCGGCTCAGGACTGCCCTGCTCCAAGTGCTCAAGGTATGGAGCCCGATTGCTGGAGAACAGCCCCATGTGGATCTTTCACGGATGTAACCGGCTCGCCACGGAACCGTTCACAAGCTGCAGACCGTGGTGCCTGTTAGTAGTCGACCCACCGAGAGCACTCTGAGGGAGAGGAGCTGCTGACGACTGGTAGCAAATTCCCCCATTCCCAATCGAACCCTCTCCCTGAAAGTGTGTTCAGAAAGCCTTGACGCAGTTTCTCAGTTAGCTACAATGGAGGCCAGTCACTTGGCAGACTCCCCTCACGCCGTGCACCCCTGGCAGCAAAACAGACAGGCCGGCTGCTTCAGCCAACAGGGACAGCTCACAGTAAAGATAAGAACCCTATGTGTCAAAGCACTTGCCTGGCGCTCGCCAGAAGCACAAACACTGAGCGCAGGGCACCGAGGCTCTTGCCCTCACGCTGAGCAAATTTGTTCTCATGGAGCTCCTGCCCTGAGTTTATCCAGCTAGGAAGCAAACTTCAGGAAAGGTCCTCACAGTGCTGCCAATCCAGACTTATTTCTCCCGGCAGCCCCAATCGAGTACACCTACTTGGATTTTAAACTCGCAGAACAACGGGTGTCAACCGTGCGCCTCCATCTGGTGAGCGAAGTACATATTTTCTCCATGAGCTACAGGCCCTTCTTTCAGTGTGAAAGGCCTCTGCGCCTCTTGGCGCTGGCAGCACAGAGGTGTCACCAGTTCTGAAAATCTTCCAAAGGCACAGTGTCACAGAACGTGTGGAGCACTAAGGAGGCGCAGCACACAACTGGGTCTTCTCTGTCGGCCTGACAACCACCAGCGGCCTGCGCTTCTTCGGGGCACACACGTGGTCGTGGTCGGTGATGAATTCTGCTCCCTGAAACCTTTTCCGGGACAGGCAGAGGAAGCGCACGTAGATTAGCCCTCCACCTCATCCTTGTTTCCTGAGTAAGTTGTACTACTACAAGGCAAAAATCCCTGCTGGAATCTCGCTGTGGCCTAAGTACCCTCCAGGGAGCGATCGCTGCCAGAGACACTGTGCTGGTATCTAGGATAATGGTCTGTGCCTCCACTGCGCTGCTCTTCTCTCGGAGCCGTTTCCGAAAGCTTTCTGGAAGAGCTGGCTGACAGTGTCGTCTCCTTAGAGTCAGCGACAGGCATACGAGGATACCAGTTCTGTGAAGTAAAACGCTACCGGCCTCAGCCACGTGGGCTCAGTTTTGTACAGGAAAGCACACTCCCTTTGGAGGGTTCTTCCTTCCAGCTTGCCACTTGCACTTGCAATGTCTCCTAAATCTCGCAGGGTTTCCATGCCATCCTAAGATCCGTAGCTCAGGCTTAGAACGGCACAGCATCCGGCAGCTTTCCAAGAGGCCTCCAGCATTCTGGCATTGTGGCTCCCTCCATGAGGCACCAGCTCCTCAGCACCACGTGTCCTTAGGTCTTTCACTTCAGAACCTCTGTGGGCAACCTCATTCCTCCCCCACGTAAGAGACACACAGACATGTCCTTTGTGGAGGAAGGCTTGAGAGTCCGCAATGGAGGCTGCCGCTGCCACTCAGCGTTCCTGCACGGAACTGAGCACGGGTGCATGAGACCGTGAGAGGCAGAAAGAGAGGGGTACCACCGAGTTGTTCCAAAATGTACTCTTACACATTACGCTGCAAGCTCACGTTCATTTCATGGAGAGAACACGAGGCCTTGATGCACTTTCCGGGGGTTAGAAAACTTTGGTTGCATCCCTCGGTGGGCACATCGGCTCAGGACTGCCCTGCTCCAAGTGCTCAAGGTATGGAGCCCGATTGCTGGAGAACAGCCCCATGTGGATCTTTCACGGATGTAACCGGCTCGCCACGGAACCGTTCACAAGCTGCAGACCGTGGTGCCTGTTAGTAGTCGACCCACCGAGAGCACTCTGAGGGAGAGGAGCTGCTGACGACTGGTAGCAAATTCCCCCATTCCCAATCGAACCCTCTCCCTGGAAGTGTGTTCCGAAAGCCTTGACGCAGTTTCTCAGTTAGCTACAATGGAGGCCAGTCACTTGGCAGACTCCCCTCACGCCGTGCACCCCTGGCAGCAAAACAGACAGGCCGGCTGCTTCAGCCAACAGGGACAGCTCACAGTAAAGATAAGAACCCTATGTGTCAAAGCACTTGCATGGCGCTCGCCAGAAGCACAAACACTGAGCGCAGGGCACCGAGGCTCTTCCCCTCACGCTGAGCAAATTTGTTCTCATGGAGCTCCTGCCCTGAGTTTATCCAGCTAGGAAGCAAACTTCAGGAAAGGTCCTCACAGTGCTGCCAATACAGGCTTATTTCTCCCGGCAGCCCCAATCGAGTACACCTACTTGGATTTTAAACTCGCAGAACAACGGGTGTCAACCGTGCGCCTCCATCTGGTGAGCGAAGTACATATTTTCTCCATGAGCTACAAGCCCTTCTTTCAGTGTGAAAGGCCTCTGCGCCTCTTGGCGCTGGCAGCACAGAGGTGTCACCAGTTCTGAAAATCTTCCAAAGGCACAGTGTCACAGAACGTGTGGAGCACTAAGGAGGCGCAGCACACAACTGGGTCTTCTCTGTCGGCCTGACAACCACCAGCGGCCTGCGCTTCTTCGGGGCACACACGTGGTCGTGGTCGGTGATGAATTCTGCTCCCTGAAACCTTTTCCGGGACAGGCAGAGGAAGCGCACGTAGATTAGCCCTCCACCTCATCCCTGTTTCCTGAGTAAGTTGTACTACTACGAGGCAAAAATCCCTGCTGGAATCTCGCTGTGGCCTAAGTACCCTCCAGGGAGCGATCGCTGCCAGAGACACTGTGCTGGTATCTAGGATAATGGTCTGTGCCTCCACTGCGCTGCTCTTCTCTCGGAGCCTTTTCCGAAAGCTTTCTCGAAGAGCTGGCTGACAGTGTCGTCTCCTTAGAGTCAGCGACAGGCATACGAGGATACCAGTTCTGTGAAGTAAAACGCTACCGGCCTCAGCCACGTGGGCTCAGTTTTGTACAGGAAAGCACACTCCCTTTGGAGGGTTCTTCCTTCCAGCTTGCCAGTTGCACTTGCAATGTCTCCTAAATCTCGCAGGGTTTCCATGCCATCCTAAGATCCGTAGCTCAGGCTTAGAACGGCACAGCATCCGGCAGCTTTCCAAGAGGCCTCCAGCATTCTGGCATTGTGGCTCCCTCCATGAGGCACCAGCTCCTCAGCACCACGTGTCCTTAGGTCTTTCACTTCAGAACCTCTGTGGGCAACCTCATTCCTCCCCCACGTAAGAGACACACAGACATGTCCTTTGTGGAGGAAGGCTTGAGAGTCCGGAATGGAGGCTGTCGCACCCACTCAGCGTTCCTGCACGGAACTGAGCACGGGTGCATGAGACCGTGAAAGGCAGAAAGAGAGGGGTACCACCGAGTTGTTCCAAAATGTACTCTTACACATTACGCTGCAAGCTCACGTTCATTTCATGGAGAGAACACGAGGCCTTGATGCACTTTCCGGGGGTTAGAAAACTTTGGTTGCATCCCTCGGTGGGCACATCGGCTCAGGACTGCCCTGCTCCAAGTGCTCAAGGTATGGAGCCCGATTGCTGGAGAACAGCCCCATGTGGATCTTTCACGGATGTAACCGGCTCGCCACGGAACCGTTCACAAGCTGCAGACCGTGGTGCCTGTTAGTAGTCGACCCACCGAGAGCACTCTGAGGGAGAGGAGCTGCTGACGACTGGTAGCAAATTCCCCCATTCCCAATCGAATCCTCTCCCTGGAAGTGTGTTCCGAAAGCCTTGACGCAGTTTCTCAGTTAGCTACAATGGAGGCCAGTCACTTGGCAGACTCCCCTCACGCCGTGCCCCGCTGGCAGCAAAACAGACAGGCCGGCTGCTTCAGCCAACAGGGACAGCTCACAGTAAAGATAAGAACCCTATGTGTCAAAGCACTTGCATGGCGCTCGCCAGAAGCACAAACACTGAGCGCAGGGCAACGAGGCTCTTCCCCTCACGCTGAGCAAATTTGTTCTCATGGAGCTCCTGCCCTGAGTTTATCCAGCTAGGAAGCAAACTTCAGGAAAGGTCCTCACAGTGCTGCCAATACAGGCTTATTTCTCCCGGCAGCCCCAATCGAGTACACCTACTTGGATTTTAAACTCGCAGAACAACGGGTGTCAACCGTGCGCCTCCATCTGGTGAGCGAAGTACATATTTTCTCCATGAGCTACAAGCCCTTCTTTCAGTGTGAAAGGCCTCTGCGCCTCTTGGCGCTGGCAGCACAGAGGTGTCACCAGTTCTGAAAATCTTCCAAAGGCACAGTGTCACAGAACGTGTGGAACACTAAGGAGGCGCAGCACACAACTGGGTCTTCTCTGTCGGCCTGACAACCACCAGCGGCCTGCGCTTCTTCAGGGCACACACGTGGTCGTGGTCGGTGATGAATTCTGCTCCCTGAAACCTTTTCCGGGACAGGCAGAGGAAGCGCACGTAGATTAGCCCTCCACCTCATCCCTGTATCCTGAGTAAGTTGTACTACTACAAGGCCAAAATCCCTGCTGGAATCTCGCTGTGGCCTAAGTACCCTCCAGGGAGCGATCGCTGCCAGAGACACTGTGCTGGTATCTAGGATAATGGTCTGTGCCTCCACTGCGCTGCTCTTCTCTCGAAGCCGTTTCCGAAAGCTTTCTGGAAGAGCAGGCTGACAGTGTCGTCTCCTTAGAGTCAGCGACAGGCATACGAGGATACCAGTTCTGTGAAGTAAAACGCTACTGGCCTCAGCCACGTGGGCTCAGTTTTGTACAGGAAAGCACACTCCCTTTGGAGGGTTCTTCCTTCCAGCTTGCCAGTTGCACTTGCAATGTCTCCTAAATCTCGCAGGGTTTCCATGCCATCCTAAGATCCGTAGCTCAGGCTTAGAACGGCACAGCATCCGGCAGCTTTCCAAGAGGCCTCCAGCATTCTGGCATTGTGGCTCCCTCCATGAGGCACCAGCTCCTCAGCACCACGTGTCCTTAGGTCTTTCACTTCAGAACCTCTGTGGGCAACCTCATTCCTCCCCCACGTAAGAGACACACAGACATGTCCTTTGTGGAGGAAGGCTTGAGAGTCCGCAATGGAGGCTGCCGCTGCCACTCAGCGTTCCTGCACGGAACTGAGCACGGGTGCATGAGACCGTGAGAGGCAGAAAGAGAGGGGTACCACCGAGTTGTTCCAAAATGTACTCTTACACATTACGCTGCAAGCTCACGTTCATTTCATGGAGAGAACACGAGGCCTTGATGCACTTTCCGGGGGTTAGAAAACTTTGGTTGCATCCCTCGGTGGGCACATCGGCTCAGGACTGCCCTGCTCCAAGTGCTCAAGGTATGGAGCCCGATTGCTGGAGAACAGCCCCATGTGGATCTTTCACGGATGTAACCGGCTCGCCACGGAACCGTTCACAAGCTGCAGACCGTGGTGCCTGTTAGTAGTCGACCCACCGAGAGCACTCTGAGGGAGAGGAGCTGCTGACGACTGGTAGCAAATTCCCCCATTCCCAATCGAACCCTCTCCCTGAAAGTGTGTTCCGAAAGCCTTGACGCAGTTTCTCAGTTAGCTACAATGGAGGCCAGTCATTGGCAGACTCCCCTCACGCCGTGCACCCCTGGCAGCAAAACAGACAGGCCGGCTGCTTCAGCCAACAGGGACAGCTCACAGTAAAGATAAGAACCCTATGTGTCAAAGCACTTGCCTGGCGCTCGCCAGAAGCACAAACACTGAGCGCAGGGCACCGAGGCTCTTGCCCTCACGCTGAGCAAATTTGTTCTCATGGAGCTCCTGCCCTGAGTTTATCCAGCTAGGAAGCAAACTTCAGGAAAGGTCCTCACAGTGCTGCCAATCCAGACTTATTTCTCCCGGCAGCCCCAATCGAGTACACCTACTTGGATTTTAAACTCGCAGAACAACGGGTGTCAACCGTGCGCCTCCATCTGGTGAGCGAAGTACATATTTTCTCCATGAGCTACAGGCCCTTCTTTCAGTGTGAAAGGCCTCTGCGCCTCTTGGCGCTGGCAGCACAGAGGTGTCACCAGTTCTGAAAATCTTCCAAAGGCACAGTGTCACAGAACGTGTGGAGCACTAAGGAGGCGCAGCACACAACTGGGTCTTCTCTGTCGGCCTGACAACCACCAGCGGCCTGCGCTTCTTCGGGGCACACACGTGGTCGTGGTCGGTGATGAATTCTGCTCCCTGAAACCTTTTCCGGGACAGGCAGAGGAAGCGCACGTAGATTAGCCCTCCACCTCATCCCTGTTTCCTGAGTAAGTTGTACTACTACAAGGCCAAAATCCCTGCTGGAATCTCGCTGTGGCCTAAGTACCCTCCAGGGAGCGATCGCTGCCAGAGACACTGTGCTGGTATCTAGGATAATGGTCTGTGCCTCCACTGCGCTGCTCTTCTCTCGGAGCCGTTTCCGAAAGCTTTCTGGAAGAGCTGGCTGACAGTGTCGTCTCCTTAGAGTCAGCGACAGGCATACGAGGATACCAGTTCTGTGAAGTAAAACGCTACCGGCCTCAGCCACGTGGGCTCAGTTTTGTACAGGAAAGCACACTCCCTTTGGAGGGTTCTTCCTTCCAGCTTGCCAGTTGCACTTGCAATGTCTCCTAAATCTCGCAGGGTTTCCATGCCATCCTAAGATCCGTAGCTCAGGCTTAGAACGGCACAGCATCCGGCAGCTTTCCAAGAGGCCTCCAGCATTCTGGCATTGTGGCTCCCTCCATGAGGCACCAGCTCCTCAGCACCACGTGTCCTTAGGTCTTTCACTTCAGAACCTCTGTGGGCAACCTCATTCCTCCCCCACGTAAGAGACACACAGACATGTCCTTTGTGGAGGAAGGCTTGAGAGTCCGCAATGGAGGCTGCCGCTGCCACTCAGCGTTCCTGCACGGAACTGAGCACGGGTGCATGAGACCGTGAGAGGCAGAAAGAGAGGGGTACCACCGAGTTGTTCCAAAATGTACTCTTACACATTACGCTGCAAGCTCACGTTCATTTCATGGAGAGAACACGAGGCCTTGATGCACTTTCCGGGGGTTAGAAAACTTTGGTTGCATCCCTCGGTGGGCACATCGGCTCAGGACTGCCCTGCTCCAAGTGCTCAAGGTATGGAGCCCGATTGCTGGAGAACAGCCCCATGTGGATCTTTCACGGATGTAACCGGCTCGCCACGGAACCGTTCACAAGCTGCAGACCGTGGTGCCTGTTAGTAGTCGACCCACCGAGAGCACTCTGAGGGAGAGGAGCTGCTGACGACTGGTAGCAAATTCCCCCATTCCCAATCGAACCCTCTCCCTGAAAGTGTGTTCCGAAAGCCTTGACGCAGTTTCTCAGTTAGCTACAATGGAGGCCAGTCACTTGGCAGACTCCCCTCACGCCGTGCACCCCTGGCAGCAAAACAGACAGGCCGGCTGCTTCAGCCAACAGGGACAGCTCACAGTAAAGATAAGAACCCTTTGTGTCAAAGCACTTGCATGGCGCTCGCCAGAAGCACAAACACTGAGCGCAGGGCACCGAGGCTCTTCCCCTCACGCTGAGCAAATTTGTTCTCATGGAGCTCCTGCCCTGAGTTTATCCAGCTAGGAAGCAAACTTCAGGAAAGGTCCTCACAGTGCTGCCAATCCAGACTTATTTCTCCCGGCAGCCCCAATCGAGTACACCTACTTGGATTTTAAACTCGCAGAACAACGGGTGTCAACCGTGCGCCTCCATCTGGTGAGCGAAGTACATATTTTCTCCATGAGCTACAAGCCCTTCTTTCAGTGTGAAAGGCCTCTGCGCCTCTTGGCGCTGGCAGCACAGAGGTGTCACCAGTTCTGAAAATCTTCCAAAGGCACAGTGTCACAGAACGTGTGGAGCACTAAGGAGGCGCAGCACACAACTGGGTCTTCTCTGTCGGCCTGACAACCACCAGCGGCCTGCGCTTCTTCGGGGCACACACGTGGTCGTGGTCGGTGATGAATTCTGCTCCCTGAAACCTTTTCCGGGACAGGCAGAGGAAGCGCACGTAGATTAGCCCTCCACCTCATCCCTGTTTCCTGAGTAAGTTGTACTACTACAAGGCCAAAATCCCTGCTGGAATCTCGCTGTGGCCTAAGTACCCTCCAGGGAGCGATCGCTGCCAGAGACACTGTGCTGGTATCTAGGATAATGGTCTGTGCCTCCACTGCGCTGCTCTTCTCTCGGAGCCTTTTCCGAAAGCTTTCTCGAAGAGCTGGCTGACAGTGTCGTCTCCTTAGAGTCAGCGACAGGCATACGAGGATACCAGTTCTGTGAAGTAAAACGCTACCGGCCTCAGCCACGTGGGCTCAGTTTTGTACAGGAAAGCACACTCCCTTTGGAGGGTTCTTCCTTCCAGCTTGCCACTTGCACTTGCAATGTCTCCTAAATCTCGCAGGGTTTCCATGCCATCCTAAGATCCGTAGCTCAGGCTTAGAACGGCACAGCATCCGGCAGCTTTCCAAGAGGCCTCCAGCATTCTGGCATTGTGGCTCCCTCCATGAGGCACCAGCTCCTCAGCACCACGTGTCCTTAGGTCTTTCACTTCAGAACCTCTGTGGGCAACCTCATTCCTCCCCCACGTAAGAGACACACAGACATGTCCTTTGTGGAGGAAGGCTTGAGAGTCCGCAATGGAGGCTGCCGCTGCCACTCAGCGTTCCTGCACGGAACTGAGCACGGGTGCATGAGACCGTGAGAGGCAGAAAGAGAGGGGTACCACCGAGTTGTTCCAAAATGTACTCTTACACATTACGCTGCAAGCTCACTTTCATTTCATGGAGAGAACACGAGGCCTTGATGCACTTTCCGGGGGTTAGAAAACTTTGGTTGCATCCCTCGGTGGGCACATCGGCTCAGGACTGCCCTGCTCCAAGTGCTCAAGGTATGGAGCCCGATTGCTGGAGAACAGCCCCATGTGGATCTTTCACGGATGTAACCGGCTCGCCACGGAACCGTTCACAAGCTGCAGACCGTGGTGCCTGTTAGTAGTCGACCCACCGAGAGCACTCTGAGGGAGAGGAGCTGCTGACGACTGGTAGCAAATTCCCCCATTCCCAATCGAACCCTCTCCCTGAAAGTGTGTTCCGAAAGCCTTGACGCAGTTTCTCAGTTAGCTACAATGGAGGCCAGTCATTGGCAGACTCCCCTCACGCCGTGCACCCCTGGCAGCAAAACAGACAGGCCGGCTGCTTCAGCCAACAGGGACAGCTCACAGTAAAGATAAGAACCCTTTGTGTCAAAGCACTTGCATGGCGCTCGCCAGAAGCACAAACACTGAGCGCAGGGCACCGAGGCTCTTCCCCTCAGGCTGAGCAAATTTGTTCTCATGGAGCTCCTGCCCTGAGTTTATCCAGCTAGGAAGCAAACTTCAGGAAAGGTCCTCACAGTGCTGCCAATCCAGACTTATTTCTCCCGGCAGCCCCAATCGAGTACACCTACTTGGATTTTAAACTCGCAGAACAACGGGTGTCAACCGTGCGCCTCCATCTGGTGAGCGAAGTACATATTTTCTCCATGAGCTACAAGCCCTTCTTTCAGTGTGAAAGGCCTCTGCGCCTCTTGGCGCTGGCAGCACAGAGGTGTCACCAGTTCTGAAAATCTTCCAAAGGCACAGTGTCACAGAACGTGTGGAGCACTAAGGAGGCGCAGCACACAACTGGGTCTTCTCTGTCGGCCTGACAACCACCAGCGGCCTGCGCTTCTTCGGGGCACACACGTGGTCGTGGTCGGTGATGAATTCTGCTCCCTGAAACCTTTTCCGGGACACGCAGAGGAAGCGCACGTAGATTAGCCCTCCACCTCATCCTTGTTTCCTGAGTAAGTTGTACTACTACAAGGCCAAAATCCCTGCTGGAATCTCGCTGTGGCCTAAGTACCCTCCAGGGAGCGATCGCTGCCAGAGACACTGTGCTGGTATCTAGGATAATGGTCTGTGCCTCCACTGCGCTGCTCTTCTCTCGAAGCCGTTTCCGAAAGCTTTCTGGAAGAGCAGGCTGACAGTGTCGTCTCCTTAGAGTCAGCGACAGGCATACGAGGATACCAGTTCTGTGAAGTAAAACGCTACCGGCCTCAGCCACGTGGGCTCAGTTTTGTACAGGAAAGCACACTCCCTTTGGAGGGTTCTTCCTTCCAGCTTGCCAGTTGCACTTGCAATGTCTCCTAAATCTCGCAGGGTTTCCATGCCATCCTAAGATCCGTAGCTCAGGCTTAGAACGGCACAGCATCCGGCAGCTTTCCAAGAGGCCTCCAGCATTCTGGCATTGTGGCTCCCTCCATGAGGCACCAGCTCCTCAGCACCACGTGTCCTTAGGTCTTTCACTTCAGAACCTCTGTGGGCAACCTCATTCCTCCCCCACGTAAGAGACACACAGACATGTCCTTTGTGGAGGAAGGCTTGAGAGTCCGGAATGGAGGCTGTCGCACCCACTCAGCGTTCCTGCACGGAACTGAGCACGGGTGCATGAGACCGTGAGAGGCAGAAAGAGAGGGGTACCACCGAGTTGTTCCAAAATGTACTCTTACACATTACGCTGCAAGCTCACGTTCATTTCATGGAGAGAACACGAGGCCTTGATGCACTTTCCGGGGGTTAGAAAACTTTGGTTGCATCCCTCGGTGGGCACATCGGCTCAGGACTGCCCTGCTCCAAGTGCTCAAGGTATGGAGCCCGATTGCTGGAGAACAGCCCCATGTGGATCTTTCACGGATGTAACCGGCTCGCCACGGAACCGTTCACAAGCTGCAGACCGTGGTGCCTGTTAGTAGTCGACCCACCGAGAGCACTCTGAGGGAGAGGAGCTGCTGACGACTGGTAGCAAATTCCCCCGTTCCCAGTCGAATCCTCTCCCTGGAAGTGTGTTCCGAAAGCCTTGACGCAGTTTCTCAGTTAGCTACAATGGAGGCCAGTCACTTGGCAGACTCCCCTCACGCCGTGCCCCGCTGGCAGCAAAACAGACAGGCCGGCTGCGTCAGCCAACAGGGACAGCTCACAGTACAGATAAGAACCCTACGTGTCAAAGCGCTTGCATGGCGCTCGCCAGAAGCACAAACACCGAGCGCAGGGCACCGAGGCTCTTCCCCTCAGGCTGAGCAAATTTGTTCTCATGGAGCTCCTGCCCTGAGTTTATCCAGCTAGGAAGCAAACTTCAGGAAAGGTCCTCACGGTGCTGCCAATACACACTTATTTCACCCGGCAGCCCCAATCGAGTACACCTACTTGGATTTTAAACTCGCAGAACAACGGGTGTCAAACCGTGCGCCTCCATCTGGTGGGCGAAGTACATATTTTCTCCATGAGCTACAAGCCCTTCTTTCAGTGTGAAAGGCCTCTGGGCCTCTTGGCGCTGGCAGCACAGAGGTGTCACCAGTTCTGAAAATCTTCCAAAGGCACAGTGTCACAGAACGTGTGGAGCACTAAGGAGGCGCAGCACACAACTGGGTCTTCCCTGTCGGCCTGACAACCACCAGCGGCCTGCGCTTCTTCGGGGCACACACGTGGTCGTGGTCGGTGATGAATTCTGCTCCCTGAAACCTTTTCCGGGACACGCAGAGGAAGCGCACGTAGATTAGCCCTCCACCTCATCCCTGTTTCCTGAGTAAGTTGTACTACTACAAGGCAAAAATCCCTGCTGGAATCTCGCTGTGGCCTACGTACCCTCCAGGGAGCGATCGCTGCCAGAGACACTGTGCTGGTATCTAGGATAATGGTCTGTGCCTCCACTGCGCTGCTCTTCTCTCGAAGCCGTTTCCGAAAGCTTTCTGGAAGAGCTGGCTGACAGTGTCGTCTCCTCCGAGTCAGCGACAGGCATACGAGGATACCAGTTCTGTGAGGTAAAACGCTACCGGCCTCAGCCACGTGGGCTCAGTTTTGTACAGGAAAGCACGCTCCCTTTGGAAGGTTCTTCCTTCCAGCTTGCCAGTTGCCCTTGCAATGTCTCCTAAATCTCGCAGGGTTTCCATGCCATCCTAAGATCCGTAGCTCAGGCTTAGAACGGCACAGCATCCGGCAGCTTTCCAAGAGGCCTCCAGCATTCTGGCATTTTGGCTCCCTCCATGAGGCACCAGCTCCTCAGCACCACGTGTCCTCAGGTCTTTCACTTCAGAACCTCTGGGGGCAACCTCATTCCTCCCCCACGTAAGAGACACACAGACATGTCCTTTGTGGAGGAAGGCTTGAGAGTCCGCAGTGGAGGCTGCCGCTGCCACTCAGCGTTCCTGCACGGAACTGAGCCCGGGTGCACGAGACCGTGAGAGGCAGAAAGAGAGGGGTACCACCGAGCTGTTCCAAAATGTACTCTTACACATTACGCTTCCAGCTCACGTTCATTTCATGGAGAGAACGCCAGGCCCTGATGCACTTTCCGGGGGCTAGAAAACTTTGGTTGCATCCCTCGGTGGGCACATCGGCTCAGGACTGCCCTGCTCCAATAGTGCTCAAGGTGTGGAGCCCGATTGCTGGAGAACAGCCCCATGTGGAGCTTTCACGGATGTAACCGGCTCGCCATGGAACCGTTCACAAGCTGCAGACCGTGGTGCCTGTTAGTGGTCGACCCACCGAGAGCACTCTGAGGGAGAGGAGCTGCTGACGACTGGTAGCAAATTCCCCCGTTCCCAGTCGAATCCTCTCCCTGGAAGTGTGTTCCGAAAGCCTTGACGCAGTTTCTCAGTTAGCTACAATGGAGGCCAGTCACTTGGCAGACTCCCCTCACGCCGTGCCCCGCTGGCAGCAAAACAGACAGGCCGGCTGCTTCAGCCAACAGGGACAGCTCACAGTACAGATAAGAACCCTACGTGTCAAAGCGCTTGCATGGCGCTCGCCAGAAGCACAAACACCGAGCGCAGGGCACCGAGGCTCTTCCCCTCAGGCTGAGCAAATTTGTTCTCATGGAGCTCCTGCCCTGAGTTTATCCAGCTAGGAAGCAAACTTCAGGAAAGGTCCTCACGGTGCTGCCAATACACACTTATTTCACCCGGCAGCCCCAATCGAGTACACCTACTTGGATTTTAAACTCGCAGAACAACGGGTGTCAAACCGTGCGCCTCCATCTGGTGGGCGAAGTACATATTTTCTCCATGAGCTACAAGCCCTTCTTTCAGTGTGAAAGGCCTCTGGGCCTCTTGGCGCTGGCAGCACAGAGGTGTCACCAGTTCTGAAAATCTTCCAAAGGCACAGTGTCACAGAACGTGTGGAGCACTAAGGAGGCGCAGCACACAACTGGGTCTTCCCTGTCGGCCTGACAACCACCAGCGGCCTGCGCTTCTTCGGGGCACACACGTGGTCGTGGTCGGTGATGAATTCTGCTCCCTGACATCTTTTCCGGGACACGCAGAGGAAGCGCACGTAGATTAGCCCTCCACCTCATCCCTGTTTCCTGAGTAAGTTGTACTACTACAAGGCAAAAATCCCTGCTGGAATCTCGCTGTGGCCTACGTACCCTCCAGGGAGCGATCGCTGCCAGAGACACTGTGCTGGTATCTAGGATAATGGTCTGTGCCTCCACTGCGCTGCTCTTCTCTCGAAGCCGTTTCCGAAAGCTTTCTGGAAGAGCTGGCTGACAGTGTCGTCTCCTCCGAGTCAGCGACAGGCATACGAGGATACCAGTTCTGTGAGGTAAAACGCTACCGGCCTCAGCCACGTGGGCTCAGTTTTGTACAGGAAAGCACGCTCCCTTTGGAAGGTTCTTCCTTCCAGCTTGCCAGTTGCCCTTGCAATGTCTCCTAAATCTCGCAGGGTTTCCATGCCATCCTAAGATCCGTAGCTCAGGCTTAGAACGGCACAGCATCCGGCAGCTTTCCAAGAGGCCTCCAGCATTCTGGCATTTTGGCTCCCTCCATGAGGCACCAGCTCCTCAGCACCACGTGTCCTCAGGTCTTTCACTTCAGAACCTCTGGGGGCAACCTCATTCCTCCCCCACGTAAGAGACACACAGACATGTCCTTTGTGGAGGAAGGCTTGAGAGTCCGCAGTGGAGGCTGCCGCTGCCACTCAGCGTTCCTGCACGGAACTGAGCCCGGGTGCACGAGACCGTGAGAGGCAGAAAGAGAGGGGTACCACCGAGCTGTTCCAAAATGTACTCTTACACATTACGCTTCCAGCTCACGTTCATTTCATGGAGAGAACGCCAGGCCCTGATGCACTTTCCGGGGGCTAGAAAACTTTGGTTGCATCCCTCGGTGGGCACATCGGCTCAGGACTGCCCTGCTCCAATAGTGCTCAAGGTGTGGAGCCCGATTGCTGGAGAACAGCCCCATGTGGAGCTTTCACGGATGTAACCGGCTCGCCATGGAACCGTTCACAAGCTGCAGACCGTGGTGCCTGTTAGTGGTCGACCCACCGAGAGCACTCTGAGGGAGAGGAGCTGCTGACGACTGGTAGCAAATTCCCCCGTTCCCAGTCGAATCCTCTCCCTGGAAGTGTGTTCCGAAAGCCTTGACGCAGTTTCTCAGTTAGCTACAATGGAGGCCAGTCACTTGGCAGACTCCCCTCACGCCGTGCCCCGCTGGCAGCAAAACAGACAGGCCGGCTGCTTCAGCCAACAGGGACAGCTCACAGTACAGATAAGAACCCTACGTGTCAAAGCGCTTGCATGGCGCTCGCCAGAAGCACAAACACCGAGCGCAGGGCACCGAGGCTCTTCCCCTCAGGCTGAGCAAATTTGTTCTCATGGAGCTCCTGCCCTGAGTTTATCCAGCTAGGAAGCAAACTTCAGGAAAGGTCCTCACGGTGCTGCCAATACACACTTATTTCACCCGGCAGCCCCAATCGAGTACACCTACTTGGATTTTAAACTCGCAGAACAACGGGTGTCAAACCGTGCGCCTCCATCTGGTGGGCGAAGTACATATTTTCTCCATGAGCTACAAGCCCTTCTTTCAGTGTGAAAGGCCTCTGGGCCTCTTGGCGCTGGCAGCACAGAGGTGTCACCAGTTCTGAAAATCTTCCAAAGGCACAGTGTCACAGAACGTGTGGAGCACTAAGGAGGCGCAGCACACAACTGGGTCTTCCCTGTCGGCCTGACAACCACCAGCGGCCTGCGCTTCTTCGGGGCACACACGTGGTCGTGGTCGGTGATGAATTCTGCTCCCTGAAACCTTTTCCGGGACACGCAGAGGAAGCGCACGTAGATTAGCCCTCCACCTCATCCCTGTTTCCTGAGTAAGTTGTACTACTACAAGGCAAAAATCCCTGCTGGAATCTCGCTGTGGCCTACGTACCCTCCAGGGAGCGATCGCTGCCAGAGACACTGTGCTGGTATCTAGGATAATGGTCTGTGCCTCCACTGCGCTGCTCTTCTCTCGAAGCCGTTTCCGAAAGCTTTCTGGAAGAGCTGGCTGACAGTGTCGTCTCCTCCGAGTCAGCGACAGGCATACGAGGATACCAGTTCTGTGAGGTAAAACGCTACCGGCCTCAGCCACGTGGGCTCAGTTTTGTACAGGAAAGCACGCTCCCTTTGGAAGGTTCTTCCTTCCAGCTTGCCAGTTGCCCTTGCAATGTCTCCTAAATCTCGCAGGGTTTCCATGCCATCCTAAGATCCGTAGCTCAGGCTTAGAACGGCACAGCATCCGGCAGCTTTCCAAGAGGCCTCCAGCATTCTGGCATTTTGGCTCCCTCCATGAGGCACCAGCTCCTCAGCACCACGTGTCCTCAGGTCTTTCACTTCAGAACCTCTGGGGGCAACCTCATTCCTCCCCCACGTAAGAGACACACAGACATGTCCTTTGTGGAGGAAGGCTTGAGAGTCCGCAGTGGAGGCTGCCGCTGCCACTCAGCGTTCCTGCACGGAACTGAGCCCGGGTGCACGAGACCGTGAGAGGCAGAAAGAGAGGGGTACCACCGAGCTGTTCCAAAATGTACTCTTACACATTACGCTTCCAGCTCACGTTCATTTCATGGAGAGAACGCCAGGCCCTGATGCACTTTCCGAGGGCTAGAAAATTTTGGTTGCATCCCTCGGTGGGCACATCGGCTCAGGACTGCCCTGCTCCAATAGTGCTCAAGGTGTGGAGCCCGATTGCTGGAGAACAGCCCCATGTGGAGCTTTCACGGATGTAACCGGCTCGCCATGGAACCGTTCACAAGCTGCAGACCGTGGTGCCTGTTAGTGGTCGACCCACCGAGAGCACTCTGAGGGAGAGGAGCTGCTGACGACTGGTAGCAAATTCCCCCGTTCCCAGTCGAATCCTCTCCCTGGAAGTGTGTTCCGAAAGCCTTGACGCAGTTTCTCAGTTAGCTACAATGGAGGCCAGTCACTTGGCAGACTCCCCTCACGCCGTGCCCCGCTGGCAGCAAAACAGACAGGCCGGCTGCTTCAGCCAACAGGGACAGCTCACAGTACAGATAAGAACCCTACGTGTCAAAGCGCTTGCATGGCGCTCGCCAGAAGCACAAACACCGAGCGCAGGGCACCGAGGCTCTTCCCCTCAGGCTGAGCAAATTTGTTCTCATGGAGCTCCTGCCCTGAGTTTATCCAGCTAGGAAGCAAACTTCAGGAAAGGTCCTCACGGTGCTGCCAATACACACTTATTTCACCCGGCAGCCCCAATCGAGTACACCTACTTGGATTTTAAACTCGCAGAACAACGGGTGTCAAACCGTGCGCCTCCATCTGGTGGGCGAAGTACATATTTTCTCCATGAGCTACAAGCCCTTCTTTCAGTGTGAAAGGCCTCTGGGCCTCTTGGCGCTGGCAGCACAGAGGTGTCACCAGTTCTGAAAATCTTCCAAAGGCACAGTGTCACAGAACGTGTGGAGCACTAAGGAGGCGCAGCACACAACTGGGTCTTCCCTGTCGGCCTGACAACCACCAGCGGCCTGCGCTTCTTCGGGGCACACACGTGGTCGTGGTCGGTGATGAATTCTGCTCCCTGACATCTTTTCCGGGACACGCAGAGGAAGCGCACGTAGATTAGCCCTCCACCTCATCCCTGTTTCCTGAGTAAGTTGTACTACTACAAGGCAAAAATCCCTGCTGGAATCTCGCTGTGGCCTACGTACCCTCCAGGGAGCGATCGCTGCCAGAGACACTGTGCTGGTATCTAGGATAATGGTCTGTGCCTCCACTGCGCTGCTCTTCTCTCGAAGCCGTTTCCGAAAGCTTTCTGGAAGAGCTGGCTGACAGTGTCGTCTCCTCCGAGTCAGCGACAGGCATACGAGGATACCAGTTCTGTGAGGTAAAACGCTACCGGCCTCAGCCACGTGGGCTCAGTTTTGTACAGGAAAGCACGCTCCCTTTGGAAGGTTCTTCCTTCCAGCTTGCCAGTTGCCCTTGCAATGTCTCCTAAATCTCGCAGGGTTTCCATGCCATCCTAAGATCCGTAGCTCAGGCTTAGAACGGCACAGCATCCGGCAGCTTTCCAAGAGACCTCCAGCATTCTGGCATTTTGGCTCCCTCCATGAGGCACCAGCTCCTCAGCACCACGTGTCCTCAGGTCTTTCACTTCAGAACCTCTGGGGGCAACCTCATTCCTCCCCCACGTAAGAGACACACAGACATGTCCTTTGTGGAGGAAGGCTTGAGAGTCCGCAGTGGAGGCTGCCGCTGCCACTCAGCGTTCCTGCACGGAACTGAGCCCGGGTGCACGAGACCGTGAGAGGCAGAAAGAGAGGGGTACCACCGAGCTGTTCCAAAATGTACTCTTACACATTACGCTTCCAGCTCACGTTCATTTCATGGAGAGAACGCCAGGCCCTGATGCACTTTCCGGGGGCTAGAAAACTTTGGTTGCATCCCTCGGTGGGCACATCGGCTCAGGACTGCCCTGCTCCAATAGTGCTCAAGGTGTGGAGCCCGATTGCTGGAGAACAGCCCCATGTGGAGCTTTCACGGATGTAACCGGCTCGCCATGGAACCGTTCACAAGCTGCAGACCGTGGTGCCTGTTAGTGGTCGACCCACCGAGAGCACTCTGAGGGAGAGGAGCTGCTGACGACTGGTAGCAAATTCCCCCGTTCCCAGTCGAATCCTCTCCCTGGAAGTGTGTTCCGAAAGCCTTGACGCAGTTTCTCAGTTAGCTACAATGGAGGCCAGTCACTTGGCAGACTCCCCTCACGCCGTGCCCCGCTGGCAGCAAAACAGACAGGCCGGCTGCTTCAGCCAACAGGGACAGCTCACAGTACAGATAAGAACCCTACGTGTCAAAGCGCTTGCATGGCGCTCGCCAGAAGCACAAACACCGAGCGCAGGGCACCGAGGCTCTTCCCCTCAGGCTGAGCAAATTTGTTCTCATGGAGCTCCTGCCCTGAGTTTATCCAGCTAGGAAGCAAACTTCAGGAAAGGTCCTCACGGTGCTGCCAATACACACTTATTTCACCCGGCAGCCCCAATCGAGTACACCTACTTGGATTTTAAACTCGCAGAACAACGGGTGTCAAACCGTGCGCCTCCATCTGGTGGGCGAAGTACATATTTTCTCCATGAGCTACAAGCCCTTCTTTCAGTGTGAAAGGCCTCTGGGCCTCTTGGCGCTGGCAGCACAGAGGTGTCACCAGTTCTGAAAATCTTCCAAAGGCACAGTGTCACAGAACGTGTGGAGCACTAAGGAGGCGCAGCACACAACTGGGTCTTCCCTGTCGGCCTGACAACCACCAGCGGCCTGCGCTTCTTCGGGGCACACACGTGGTCGTGGTCGGTGATGAATTCTGCTCCCTGAAACCTTTTCCGGGACACGCAGAGGAAGCGCACGTAGATTAGCCCTCCACCTCATCCCTGTTTCCTGAGTAAGTTGTACTACTACAAGGCAAAAATCCCTGCTGGAATCTCGCTGTGGCCTACGTACCCTCCAGGGAGCGATCGCTGCCAGAGACACTGTGCTGGTATCTAGGATAATGGTCTGTGCCTCCACTGCGCTGCTCTTCTCTCGAAGCCGTTTCCGAAAGCTTTCTGGAAGAGCTGGCTGACAGTGTCGTCTCCTCCGAGTCAGCGACAGGCATACGAGGATACCAGTTCTGTGAGGTAAAACGCTACCGGCCTCAGCCACGTGGGCTCAGTTTTGTACAGGAAAGCACGCTCCCTTTGGAAGGTTCTTCCTTCCAGCTTGCCAGTTGCCCTTGCAATGTCTCCTAAATCTCGCAGGGTTTCCATGCCATCCTAAGATCCGTAGCTCAGGCTTAGAACGGCACAGCATCCGGCAGCTTTCCAAGAGGCCTCCAGCATTCTGGCATTTTGGCTCCCTCCATGAGGCACCAGCTCCTCAGCACCACGTGTCCTCAGGTCTTTCACTTCAGAACCTCTGGGGGCAACCTCATTCCTCCCCCACGTAAGAGACACACAGACATGTCCTTTGTGGAGGAAGGCTTGAGAGTCCGCAGTGGAGGCTGCCGCTGCCACTCAGCGTTCCTGCACGGAACTGAGCCCGGGTGCACGAGACCGTGAGAGGCAGAAAGAGAGGGGTACCACCGAGCTGTTCCAAAATGTACTCTTACACATTACGCTTCCAGCTCACGTTCATTTCATGGAGAGAACGCCAGGCCCTGATGCACTTTCCGGGGGCTAGAAAACTTTGGTTGCATCCCTCGGTGGGCACATCGGCTCAGGACTGCCCTGCTCCAATAGTGCTCAAGGTGTGGAGCCCGATTGCTGGAGAACAGCCCCATGTGGAGCTTTCACGGATGTAACCGGCTCGCCATGGAACCGTTCACAAGCTGCAGACCGTGGTGCCTGTTAGTGGTCGACCCACCGAGAGCACTCTGAGGGAGAGGAGCTGCTGACGACTGGTAGCAAATTCCCCCGTTCCCAGTCGAATCCTCTCCCTGGAAGTGTGTTCCGAAAGCCTTGACGCAGTTTCTCAGTTAGCTACAATGGAGGCCAGTCACTTGGCAGACTCCCCTCACGCCGTGCCCCGCTGGCAGCAAAACAGACAGGCCGGCTGCTTCAGCCAACAGGGACAGCTCACAGTACAGATAAGAACCCTACGTGTCAAAGCGCTTGCATGGCGCTCGCCAGAAGCACAAACACCGAGCGCAGGGCACCGAGGCTCTTCCCCTCAGGCTGAGCAAATTTGTTCTCATGGAGCTCCTGCCCTGAGTTTATCCAGCTAGGAAGCAAACTTCAGGAAAGGTCCTCACGGTGCTGCCAATACACACTTATTTCACCCGGCAGCCCCAATCGAGTACACCTACTTGGATTTTAAACTCGCAGAACAACGGGTGTCAAACCGTGCGCCTCCATCTGGTGGGCGAAGTACATATTTTCTCCATGAGCTACAAGCCCTTCTTTCAGTGTGAAAGGCCTCTGGGCCTCTTGGCGCTGGCAGCACAGAGGTGTCACCAGTTCTGAAAATCTTCCAAAGGCACAGTGTCACAGAACGTGTGGAGCACTAAGGAGGCGCAGCACACAACTGGGTCTTCCCTGTCGGCCTGACAACCACCAGCGGCCTGCGCTTCTTCGGGGCACACACGTGGTCGTGGTCGGTGATGAATTCTGCTCCCTGAAACCTTTTCCGGGACAGGCAGAGGAAGCGCACGTAGATTAGCCCTCCACCTCATCCCTGTTTCCTGAGTAAGTTGTACTACTACAAGGCAAAAATCCCTGCTGGAATCTCGCTGTGGCCTAAGTACCCTCCAGGGAGCGATCGCTGCCAGAGACACTGTGCTGGTATCTAGGATAATGGTCTGTGCCTCCACTGCGCTGCTCTTCTCTCGAAGCCGTTTCCGAAAGCTTTCTGGAAGAGCTGGCTGACAGTGTCGTCTCCTCCGAGTCAGCGACAGGCATACGAGGATACCAGTTCTGTGAGGTAAAACGCTACCGGCCTCAGCCACGTGGGCTCAGTTTTGTACAGGAAAGCACGCTCCCTTTGGAAGGTTCTTCCTTCCAGCTTGCCAGTTGCCCTTGCAATGTCTCCTAAATCTCGCAGGGTTTCCATGCCATCCTAAGATCCGTAGCTCAGGCTTAGAACGGCACAGCATCCGGCAGCTTTCCAAGAGGCCTCCAGCATTCTGGCATTTTGGCTCCCTCCATGAGGCACCAGCTCCTCAGCACCACGTGTCCTCAGGTCTTTCACTTCAGAACCTCTGGGGGCAACCTCATTTCTCCCCCACGTAAGAGACACACAGACATGTCCTTTGTGGAGGAAGGCTTGAGAGTCCGCAGTGGAGGCTGCCGCTGCCACTCAGCGTTCCTGCACGGAACTGAGCCCGGGTGCACGAGACCGTGAGAGGCAGAAAGAGAGGGGTACCACCGAGCTGTTCCAAAATGTACTCTTACACATTACGCTTCCAGCTCACGTTCATTTCATGGAGAGAACGCCAGGCCCTGATGCACTTTCCGGGGGCTAGAAAACTTTGGTTGCATCCCTCGGTGGGCACATCGGCTCAGGACTGCCCTGCTCCAATAGTGCTCAAGGTGTGGAGCCCGATTGCTGGAGAACAGCCCCATGTGGAGCTTTCACGGATGTAACCGGCTCGCCATGGAACCGTTCACAAGCTGCAGACCGTGGTGCCTGTTAGTGGTCGACCCACCGAGAGCACTCTGAGGGAGAGGAGCTGCTGACGACTGGTAGCAAATTCCCCCGTTCCCAGTCGAATCCTCTCCCTGGAAGTGTGTTCCGAAAGCCTTGACGCAGTTTCTCAGTTAGCTACAATGGAGGCCAGTCACTTGGCAGACTCCCCTCACGCCGTGCCCCGCTGGCAGCAAAACAGACAGGCCGGCTGCTTCAGCCAACAGGGACAGCTCACAGTACAGATAAGAACCCTACGTGTCAAAGCGCTTGCATGGCGCTCGCCAGAAGCACAAACACCGAGCGCAGGGCACCGAGGCTCTTCCCCTCAGGCTGAGCAAATTTGTTCTCATGGAGCTCCTGCCCTGAGTTTATCCAGCTAGGAAGCAAACTTCAGGAAAGGTCCTCACGGTGCTGCCAATACACACTTATTTCACCCGGCAGCCCCAATCGAGTACACCTACTTGGATTTTAAACTCGCAGAACAACGGGTGTCAAACCGTGCGCCTCCATCTGGTGGGCGAAGTACATATTTTCTCCATGAGCTACAAGCCCTTCTTTCAGTGTGAAAGGCCTCTGGGCCTCTTGGCGCTGGCAGCACAGAGGTGTCACCAGTTCTGAAAATCTTCCAAAGGCACAGTGTCACAGAACGTGTGGAGCACTAAGGAGGCGCAGCACACAACTGGGTCTTCCCTGTCGGCCTGACAACCACCAGCGGCCTGCGCTTCTTCGGGGCACACACGTGGTCGTGGTCGGTGATGAATTCTGCTCCCTGACATCTTTTCCGGGACACGCAGAGGAAGCGCACGTAGATTAGCCCTCCACCTCATCCCTGTTTCCTGAGTAAGTTGTACTACTACAAGGCAAAAATCCCTGCTGGAATCTCGCTGTGGCCTACGTACCCTCCAGGGAGCGATCGCTGCCAGAGACACTGTGCTGGTATCTAGGATAATGGTCTGTGCCTCCACTGCGCTGCTCTTCTCTCGAAGCCGTTTCCGAAAGCTTTCTGGAAGAGCTGGCTGACAGTGTCGTCTCCTCCGAGTCAGCGACAGGCATACGAGGATACCAGTTCTGTGAGGTAAAACGCTACCGGCCTCAGCCACGTGGGCTCAGTTTTGTACAGGAAAGCACGCTCCCTTTGGAAGGTTCTTCCTTCCAGCTTGCCAGTTGCCCTTGCAATGTCTCCTAAATCTCGCAGGGTTTCCATGCCATCCTAAGATCCGTAGCTCAGGCTTAGAACGGCACAGCATCCGGCAGCTTTCCAAGAGGCCTCCAGCATTCTGGCATTTTGGCTCCCTCCATGAGGCACCAGCTCCTCAGCACCACGTGTCCTCAGGTCTTTCACTTCAGAACCTCTGGGGGCAACCTCATTCCTCCCCCACGTAAGAGACACACAGACATGTCCTTTGTGGAGGAAGGCTTGAGAGTCCGCAGTGGAGGCTGCCGCTGCCACTCAGCGTTCCTGCACGGAACTGAGCCCGGGTGCACGAGACCGTGAGAGGCAGAAAGAGAGGGGTACCACCGAGCTGTTCCAAAATGTACTCTTACACATTACGCTTCCAGCTCACGTTCATTTCATGGAGAGAACGCCAGGCCCTGATGCACTTTCCGGGGGCTAGAAAACTTTTTGGTTGCATCCCTCGGTGGGCACATCGGCTCAGGACTGCCCTGCTCCAATAGTGCTCAAGGTGTGGAGCCCGATTGCTGGAGAACAGCCCCATGTGGAGCTTTCACGGATGTAACCGGCTCGCCATGGAACCGTTCACAAGCTGCAGACCGTGGTGCCTGTTAGTAGTCGACCCACCGAGAGCACTCTGAGGGAGAGGAGCTGCTGACGACTGGTAGCAAATTCCCCCGTTCCCAGTCGAATCCTCTCCCTGGAAGTGTGTTCCGAAAGCCTTGACGCAGTTTCTCAGTTAGCTACAATGGAGGCCAGTCACTTGGCAGACTCCCCTCACGCCGTGCCCCGCTGGCAGCAAAACAGACAGGCCGGCTGCGTCAGCCAACAGGGACAGCTCACAGTACAGATAAGAACCCTACGTGTCAAAGCGCTTGCATGGCGCTCGCCAGAAGCACAAACACCGAGCGCAGGGCACCGAGGCTCTTCCCCTCAGGCTGAGCAAATTTGTTCTCATGGAGCTCCTGCCCTGAGTTTATCCAGCTAGGAAGCAAACTTCAGGAAAGGTCCTCACGGTGCTGCCAATACACACTTATTTCACCCGGCAGCCCCAATCGAGTACACCTACTTGGATTTTAAACTCGCAGAACAACGGGTGTCAAACCGTGCGCCTCCATCTGGTGGGCGAAGTACATATTTTCTCCATGAGCTACAAGCCCTTCTTTCAGTGTGAAAGGCCTCTGGGCCTCTTGGCGCTGGCAGCACAGAGGTGTCACCAGTTCTGAAAATCTTCCAAAGGCACAGTGTCACAGAACGTGTGGAGCACTAAGGAGGCGCAGCACACAACTGGGTCTTCCCTGTCGGCCTGACAACCACCAGCGGCCTGCGCTTCTTCGGGGCACACACGTGGTCGTGGTCGGTGATGAATTCTGCTCCCTGAAACCTTTTCCGGGACACGCAGAGGAAGCGCACGTAGATTAGCCCTCCACCTCATCCCTGTTTCCTGAGTAAGTTGTACTACTACAAGGCAAAAATCCCTGCTGGAATCTCGCTGTGGCCTACGTACCCTCCAGGGAGCGATCGCTGCCAGAGACACTGTGCTGGTATCTAGGATAATGGTCTGTGCCTCCACTGCGCTGCTCTTCTCTCGAAGCCGTTTCCGAAAGCTTTCTGGAAGAGCTGGCTGACAGTGTCGTCTCCTCCGAGTCAGCGACAGGCATACGAGGATACCAGTTCTGTGAGGTAAAACGCTACCGGCCTCAGCCACGTGGGCTCAGTTTTGTACAGGAAAGCACGCTCCCTTTGGAAGGTTCTTCCTTCCAGCTTGCCAGTTGCCCTTGCAATGTCTCCTAAATCTCGCAGGGTTTCCATGCCATCCTAAGATCCGTAGCTCAGGCTTAGAACGGCACAGCATCCGGCAGCTTTCCAAGAGGCCTCCAGCATTCTGGCATTGTGGCTCCCTCCATGAGGCACCAGCTCCTCAGCACCACGTGTCCTTAGGTCTTTCACTTCAGAACCTCTGGGGGCAACCTCATTCCTCCCCCACGTAAGAGACACACAGACATGTCCTTTGTGGAAGAAGGCTTGAGAGTCCGCAATGGAGGCTGCCGCTGCCACTCAGCGTTCCTGCACGGAACTGAGCCCGGGTGCACGAGACCGTGAGAGGCAGAAAGAGAGGGGTACCACCGAGCTGTTCCAAAATGTACTCTTACACATTACGCTTCCAGCTCACGTTCATTTCATGGAGAGAACGCCAGGCCCTGATGCACTTTCCGGGGGCTAGAAAACTTTGGTTGCATCCCTCGGTGGGCACATCGGCTCAGGACTGCCCTGCTCCAATAGTGCTCAAGGTGTGGAGCCCGATTGCTGGAGAACAGCCCCATGTGGAGCTTTCACGGATGTAACCGGCTCGCCATGGAACCGTTCACAAGCTGCAGACCGTGGTGCCTGTTAGTGGTCGACCCACCGAGAGCACTCTGAGGGAGAGGAGCTGCTGACGACTGGTAGCAAATTCCCCCGTTCCCAGTCGAATCCTCTCCCTGGAAGTGTGTTCCGAAAGCCTTGACGCAGTTTCTCAGTTAGCTACAATGGAGGCCAGTCACTTGGCAGACTCCCCTCACGCCGTGCCCCGCTGGCAGCAAAACAGACAGGCCGGCTGCTTCAGCCAACAGGGACAGCTCACAGTACAGATAAGAACCCTACGTGTCAAAGCGCTTGCATGGCGCTCGCCAGAAGCACAAACACCGAGCGCAGGGCACCGAGGCTCTTCCCCTCAGGCTGAGCAAATTTGTTCTCATGGAGCTCCTGCCCTGAGTTTATCCAGCTAGGAAGCAAACTTCAGGAAAGGTCCTCACGGTGCTGCCAATACACACTTATTTCACCCGGCAGCCCCAATCGAGTACACCTACTTGGATTTTAAACTCGCAGAACAACGGGTGTCAAACCGTGCGCCTCCATCTGGTGGGCGAAGTACATATTTTCTCCATGAGCTACAAGCCCTTCTTTCAGTGTGAAAGGCCTCTGGGCCTCTTGGCGCTGGCAGCACAGAGGTGTCACCAGTTCTGAAAATCTTCCAAAGGCACAGTGTCACAGAACGTGTGGAGCACTAAGGAGGCGCAGCACACAACTGGGTCTTCCCTGTCGGCCTGACAACCACCAGCGGCCTGCGCTTCTTCGGGGCACACACGTGGTCGTGGTCGGTGATGAATTCTGCTCCCTGAAACCTTTTCCGGGACACGCAGAGGAAGCGCACGTAGATTAGCCCTCCACCTCATCCCTGTTTCCTGAGTAAGTTGTACTACTACAAGGCCAAAATCCCTGCTGGAATCTCGCTGTGGCCTACGTACCCTCCAGGGAGCGATCGCTGCCAGAGACACTGTGCTGGTATCTAGGATAATGGTCTGTGCCTCCACTGCGCTGCTCTTCTCTCGAAGCCGTTTCCGAAAGCTTTCTGGAAGAGCTGGCTGACAGTGTCGTCTCCTCCGAGTCAGCGACAGGCATACGAGGATACCAGTTCTGTGAGGTAAAACGCTACCGGCCTCAGCCACGTGGGCTCAGTTTTGTACAGGAAAGCACGCTCCCTTTGGAAGGTTCTTCCTTCCAGCTTGCCAGTTGCCCTTGCAATGTCTCCTAAATCTCGCAGGGTTTCCATGCCATCCTAAGATCCGTAGCTCAGGCTTAGAACGGCACAGCATCCGGCAGCTTTCCAAGAGGCCTCCAGCATTCTGGCATTTTGGCTCCCTCCATGAGGCACCAGCTCCTCAGCACCACGTGTCCTCAGGTCTTTCACTTCAGAACCTCTGGGGGCAACCTCATTCCTCCCCCACGTAAGAGACACACAGACATGTCCTTTGTGGAGGAAGGCTTGAGAGTCCGCAGTGGAGGCTGCCGCTGCCACTCAGCGTTCCTGCACGGAACTGAGCCCGGGTGCACGAGACCGTGAGAGGCAGAAAGAGAGGGGTACCACCGAGCTGTTCCAAAATGTACTCTTACACATTACGCTTCCAGCTCACGTTCATTTCATGGAGAGAACGCCAGGCCCTGATGCACTTTCCGAGGGCTAGAAAATTTTGGTTGCATCCCTCGGTGGGCACATCGGCTCAGGACTGCCCTGCTCCAATAGTGCTCAAGGTGTGGAGCCCGATTGCTGGAGAACAGCCCCATGTGGAGCTTTCACGGATGTAACCGGCTCGCCATGGAACCGTTCACAAGCTGCAGACCGTGGTGCCTGTTAGTGGTCGACCCACCGAGAGCACTCTGAGGGAGAGGAGCTGCTGACGACTGGTAGCAAATTCCCCCGTTCCCAGTCGAATCCTCTCCCTGGAAGTGTGTTCCGAAAGCCTTGACGCAGTTTCTCAGTTAGCTACAATGGAGGCCAGTCACTTGGCAGACTCCCCTCACGCCGTGCCCCGCTGGCAGCAAAACAGACAGGCCGGCTGCTTCAGCCAACAGGGACAGCTCACAGTACAGATAAGAACCCTACGTGTCAAAGCGCTTGCATGGCGCTCGCCAGAAGCACAAACACCGAGCGCAGGGCACCGAGGCTCTTCCCCTCAGGCTGAGCAAATTTGTTCTCATGGAGCTCCTGCCCTGAGTTTATCCAGCTAGGAAGCAAACTTCAGGAAAGGTCCTCACGGTGCTGCCAATACACACTTATTTCACCCGGCAGCCCCAATCGAGTACACCTACTTGGATTTTAAACTCGCAGAACAACGGGTGTCAAACCGTGCGCCTCCATCTGGTGGGCGAAGTACATATTTTCTCCATGAGCTACAAGCCCTTCTTTCAGTGTGAAAGGCCTCTGGGCCTCTTGGCGCTGGCAGCACAGAGGTGTCACCAGTTCTGAAAATCTTCCAAAGGCACAGTGTCACAGAACGTGTGGAGCACTAAGGAGGCGCAGCACACAACTGGGTCTTCCCTGTCGGCCTGACAACCACCAGCGGCCTGCGCTTCTTCGGGGCACACACGTGGTCGTGGTCGGTGATGAATTCTGCTCCCTGACATCTTTTCCGGGACACGCAGAGGAAGCGCACGTAGATTAGCCCTCCACCTCATCCCTGTTTCCTGAGTAAGTTGTACTACTACAAGGCAAAAATCCCTGCTGGAATCTCGCTGTGGCCTACGTACCCTCCAGGGAGCGATCGCTGCCAGAGACACTGTGCTGGTATCTAGGATAATGGTCTGTGCCTCCACTGCGCTGCTCTTCTCTCGAAGCCGTTTCCGAAAGCTTTCTGGAAGAGCTGGCTGACAGTGTCGTCTCCTCCGAGTCAGCGACAGGCATACGAGGATACCAGTTCTGTGAGGTAAAACGCTACCGGCCTCAGCCACGTGGGCTCAGTTTTGTACAGGAAAGCACGCTCCCTTTGGAAGGTTCTTCCTTCCAGCTTGCCAGTTGCCCTTGCAATGTCTCCTAAATCTCGCAGGGTTTCCATGCCATCCTAAGATCCGTAGCTCAGGCTTAGAACGGCACAGCATCCGGCAGCTTTCCAAGAGGCCTCCAGCATTCTGGCATTTTGGCTCCCTCCATGAGGCACCAGCTCCTCAGCACCACGTGTCCTCAGGTCTTTCACTTCAGAACCTCTGGGGGCAACCTCATTCCTCCCCCACGTAAGAGACACACAGACATGTCCTTTGTGGAGGAAGGCTTGAGAGTCCGCAGTGGAGGCTGCCGCTGCCACTCAGCGTTCCTGCACGGAACTGAGCCCGGGTGCACGAGACCGTGAGAGGCAGAAAGAGAGGGGTACCACCGAGCTGTTCCAAAATGTACTCTTACACATTACGCTTCCAGCTCACGTTCATTTCATGGAGAGAACGCCAGGCCCTGATGCACTTTCCGGGGGCTAGAAAACTTTGGTTGCATCCCTCGGTGGGCACATCGGCTCAGGACTGCCCTGCTCCAATAGTGCTCAAGGTGTGGAGCCCGATTGCTGGAGAACAGCCCCATGTGGAGCTTTCACGGATGTAACCGGCTCGCCATGGAACCGTTCACAAGCTGCAGACCGTGGTGCCTGTTAGTGGTCGACCCACCGAGAGCACTCTGAGGGAGAGGAGCTGCTGACGACTGGTAGCAAATTCCCCCGTTCCCAGTCGAATCCTCTCCCTGGAAGTGTGTTCCGAAAGCCTTGACGCAGTTTCTCAGTTAGCTACAATGGAGGCCAGTCACTTGGCAGACTCCCCTCACGCCGTGCCCCGCTGGCAGCAAAACAGACAGGCCGGCTGCTTCAGCCAACAGGGACAGCTCACAGTACAGATAAGAACCCTACGTGTCAAAGCGCTTGCATGGCGCTCGCCAGAAGCACAAACACCGAGCGCAGGGCACCGAGGCTCTTCCCCTCAGGCTGAGCAAATTTGTTCTCATGGAGCTCCTGCCCTGAGTTTATCCAGCTAGGAAGCAAACTTCAGGAAAGGTCCTCACGGTGCTGCCAATACACACTTATTTCACCCGGCAGCCCCAATCGAGTACACCTACTTGGATTTTAAACTCGCAGAACAACGGGTGTCAAACCGTGCGCCTCCATCTGGTGGGCGAAGTACATATTTTCTCCATGAGCTACAAGCCCTTCTTTCAGTGTGAAAGGCCTCTGGGCCTCTTGGCGCTGGCAGCACAGAGGTGTCACCAGTTCTGAAAATCTTCCAAAGGCACAGTGTCACAGAACGTGTGGAGCACTAAGGAGGCGCAGCACACAACTGGGTCTTCCCTGTCGGCCTGACAACCACCAGCGGCCTGCGCTTCTTCGGGGCACACACGTGGTCGTGGTCGGTGATGAATTCTGCTCCCTGAAACCTTTTCCGGGACACGCAGAGGAAGCGCACGTAGATTAGCCCTCCACCTCATCCCTGTTTCCTGAGTAAGTTGTACTACTACAAGGCCAAAATCCCTGCTGGAATCTCGCTGTGGCCTACGTACCCTCCAGGGAGCGATCGCTGCCAGAGACACTGTGCTGGTATCTAGGATAATGGTCTGTGCCTCCACTGCGCTGCTCTTCTCTCGAAGCCGTTTCCGAAAGCTTTCTGGAAGAGCTGGCTGACAGTGTCGTCTCCTCCGAGTCAGCGACAGGCATACGAGGATACCAGTTCTGTGAGGTAAAACGCTACCGGCCTCAGCCACGTGGGCTCAGTTTTGTACAGGAAAGCACGCTCCCTTTGGAAGGTTCTTCCTTCCAGCTTGCCAGTTGCCCTTGCAATGTCTCCTAAATCTCGCAGGGTTTCCATGCCATCCTAAGATCCGTAGCTCAGGCTTAGAACGGCACAGCATCCGGCAGCTTTCCAAGAGGCCTCCAGCATTCTGGCATTTTGGCTCCCTCCATGAGGCACCAGCTCCTCAGCACCACGTGTCCTCAGGTCTTTCACTTCAGAACCTCTGGGGGCAACCTCATTCCTCCCCCACGTAAGAGACACACAGACATGTCCTTTGTGGAGGAAGGCTTGAGAGTCCGCAGTGGAGGCTGCCGCTGCCACTCAGCGTTCCTGCACGGAACTGAGCCCGGGTGCACGAGACCGTGAGAGGCAGAAAGAGAGGGGTACCACCGAGCTGTTCCAAAATGTACTCTTACACATTACGCTTCCAGCTCACGTTCATTTCATGGAGAGAACGCCAGGCCCTGATGCACTTTCCGGGGGCTAGAAAACTTTGGTTGCATCCCTCGGTGGGCACATCGGCTCAGGACTGCCCTGCTCCAATAGTGCTCAAGGTGTGGAGCCCGATTGCTGGAGAACAGCCCCATGTGGAGCTTTCACGGATGTAACCGGCTCGCCATGGAACCGTTCACAAGCTGCAGACCGTGGTGCCTGTTAGTGGTCGACCCACCGAGAGCACTCTGAGGGAGAGGAGCTGCTGACGACTGGTAGCAAATTCCCCCGTTCCCAGTCGAATCCTCTCCCTGGAAGTGTGTTCCGAAAGCCTTGACGCAGTTTCTCAGTTAGCTACAATGGAGGCCAGTCACTTGGCAGACTCCCCTCACGCCGTGCCCCGCTGGCAGCAAAACAGACAGGCCGGCTGCTTCAGCCAACAGGGACAGCTCACAGTACAGATAAGAACCCTACGTGTCAAAGCGCTTGCATGGCGCTCGCCAGAAGCACAAACACCGAGCGCAGGGCACCGAGGCTCTTCCCCTCAGGCTGAGCAAATTTGTTCTCATGGAGCTCCTGCCCTGAGTTTATCCAGCTAGGAAGCAAACTTCAGGAAAGGTCCTCACGGTGCTGCCAATACACACTTATTTCACCCGGCAGCCCCAATCGAGTACACCTACTTGGATTTTAAACTCGCAGAACAACGGGTGTCAAACCGTGCGCCTCCATCTGGTGGGCGAAGTACATATTTTCTCCATGAGCTACAAGCCCTTCTTTCAGTGTGAAAGGCCTCTGGGCCTCTTGGCGCTGGCAGCACAGAGGTGTCACCAGTTCTGAAAATCTTCCAAAGGCACAGTGTCACAGAACGTGTGGAGCACTAAGGAGGCGCAGCACACAACTGGGTCTTCCCTGTCGGCCTGACAACCACCAGCGGCCTGCGCTTCTTCGGGGCACACACGTGGTCGTGGTCGGTGATGAATTCTGCTCCCTGAAACCTTTTCCGGGACACGCAGAGGAAGCGCACGTAGATTAGCCCTCCACCTCATCCCTGTTTCCTGAGTAAGTTGTACTACTACAAGGCAAAAATCCCTGCTGGAATCTCGCTGTGGCCTACGTACCCTCCAGGGAGCGATCGCTGCCAGAGACACTGTGCTGGTATCTAGGATAATGGTCTGTGCCTCCACTGCGCTGCTCTTCTCTCGAAGCCGTTTCCGAAAGCTTTCTGGAAGAGCTGGCTGACAGTGTCGTCTCCTCCGAGTCAGCGACAGGCATACGAGGATACCAGTTCTGTGAGGTAAAACGCTACCGGCCTCAGCCACGTGGGCTCAGTTTTGTACAGGAAAGCACGCTCCCTTTGGAAGGTTCTTCCTTCCAGCTTGCCAGTTGCCCTTGCAATGTCTCCTAAATCTCGCAGGGTTTCCATGCCATCCTAAGATCCGTAGCTCAGGCTTAGAACGGCACAGCATCCGGCAGCTTTCCAAGGGGCCTCCAGCATTCTGGCATTTTGGCTCCCTCCATGAGGCACCAGCTCCTCAGCACCACGTGTCCTCAGGTCTTTCACTTCAGAACCTCTGGGGGCAACCTCATTCCTCCCCCACGTAAGAGACACACAGACATGTCCTTTGTGGAGGAAGGCTTGAGAGTCCGCAGTGGAGGCTGCCGCTGCCACTCAGCGTTCCTGCACGGAACTGAGCCCGGGTGCACGAGACCGTGAGAGGCAGAAAGAGAGGGGTACCACCGAGCTGTTCCAAAATGTACTCTTACACATTACGCTTCCAGCTCACGTTCATTTCATGGAGAGAACGCCAGGCCCTGATGCACTTTCCGGGGGCTAGAAAACTTTGGTTGCATCCCTCGGTGGGCACATCGGCTCAGGACTGCCCTGCTCCAATAGTGCTCAAGGTGTGGAGCCCGATTGCTGGAGAACAGCCCCATGTGGAGCTTTCACGGATGTAACCGGCTCGCCATGGAACCGTTCACAAGCTGCAGACCGTGGTGCCTGTTAGTGGTCGACCCACCGAGAGCACTCTGAGGGAGAGGAGCTGCTGACGACTGGTAGCAAATTCCCCCGTTCCCAGTCGAATCCTCTCCCTGGAAGTGTGTTCCGAAAGCCTTGACGCAGTTTCTCAGTTAGCTACAATGGAGGCCAGTCACTTGGCAGACTCCCCTCACGCCGTGCCCCGCTGGCAGCAAAACAGACAGGCCGGCTGCTTCAGCCAACAGGGACAGCTCACAGTACAGATAAGAACCCTACGTGTCAAAGCGCTTGCATGGCGCTCGCCAGAAGCACAAACACCGAGCGCAGGGCACCGAGGCTCTTCCCCTCAGGCTGAGCAAATTTGTTCTCATGGAGCTCCTGCCCTGAGTTTATCCAGCTAGGAAGCAAACTTCAGGAAAGGTCCTCACGGTGCTGCCAATACACACTTATTTCACCCGGCAGCCCCAATCGAGTACACCTACTTGGATTTTAAACTCGCAGAACAACGGGTGTCAAACCGTGCGCCTCCATCTGGTGGGCGAAGTACATATTTTCTCCATGAGCTACAAGCCCTTCTTTCAGTGTGAAAGGCCTCTGGGCCTCTTGGCGCTGGCAGCACAGAGGTGTCACCAGTTCTGAAAATCTTCCAAAGGCACAGTGTCACAGAACGTGTGGAGCACTAAGGAGGCGCAGCACACAACTGGGTCTTCCCTGTCGGCCTGACAACCACCAGCGGCCTGCGCTTCTTCGGGGCACACACGTGGTCGTGGTCGGTGATGAATTCTGCTCCCTGACATCTTTTCCGGGACACGCAGAGGAAGCGCACGTAGATTAGCCCTCCACCTCATCCCTGTTTCCTGAGTAAGTTGTACTACTACAAGGCAAAAATCCCTGCTGGAATCTCGCTGTGGCCTACGTACCCTCCAGGGAGCGATCGCTGCCAGAGACACTGTGCTGGTATCTAGGATAATGGTCTGTGCCTCCACTGCGCTGCTCTTCTCTCGAAGCCGTTTCCGAAAGCTTTCTGGAAGAGCTGGCTGACAGTGTCGTCTCCTCCGAGTCAGCGACAGGCATACGAGGATACCAGTTCTGTGAGGTAAAACGCTACCGGCCTCAGCCACGTGGGCTCAGTTTTGTACAGGAAAGCACGCTCCCTTTGGAAGGTTCTTCCTTCCAGCTTGCCAGTTGCCCTTGCAATGTCTCCTAAATCTCGCAGGGTTTCCATGCCATCCTAAGATCCGTAGCTCAGGCTTAGAACGGCACAGCATCCGGCAGCTTTCCAAGAGGCCTCCAGCATTCTGGCATTTTGGCTCCCTCCATGAGGCACCAGCTCCTCAGCACCACGTGTCCTCAGGTCTTTCACTTCAGAACCTCTGGGGGCAACCTCATTCCTCCCCCACGTAAGAGACACACAGACATGTCCTTTGTGGAGGAAGGCTTGAGAGTCCGCAGTGGAGGCTGCCGCTGCCACTCAGCGTTCCTGCACGGAACTGAGCCCGGGTGCACGAGACCGTGAGAGGCAGAAAGAGAGGGGTACCACCGAGCTGTTCCAAAATGTACTCTTACACATTACGCTTCCAGCTCACGTTCATTTCATGGAGAGAACGCCAGGCCCTGATGCACTTTCCGGGGGCTAGAAAACTTTGGTTGCATCCCTCGGTGGGCACATCGGCTCAGGACTGCCCTGCTCCAATAGTGCTCAAGGTGTGGAGCCCGATTGCTGGAGAACAGCCCCATGTGGAGCTTTCACGGATGTAACCGGCTCGCCATGGAACCGTTCACAAGCTGCAGACCGTGGTGCCTGTTAGTAGTCGACCCACCGAGAGCACTCTGAGGGAGAGGAGCTGCTGACGACTGGTAGCAAATTCCCCCGTTCCCAGTCGAATCCTCTCCCTGGAAGTGTGTTCCGAAAGCCTTGACGCAGTTTCTCAGTTAGCTACAATGGAGGCCAGTCACTTGGCAGACTCCCCTCACGCCGTGCCCCGCTGGCAGCAAAACAGACAGGCCGGCTGCGTCAGCCAACAGGGACAGCTCACAGTACAGATAAGAACCCTACGTGTCAAAGCGCTTGCATGGCGCTCGCCAGAAGCACAAACACCGAGCGCAGGGCACCGAGGCTCTTCCCCTCAGGCTGAGCAAATTTGTTCTCATGGAGCTCCTGCCCTGAGTTTATCCAGCTAGGAAGCAAACTTCAGGAAAGGTCCTCACGGTGCTGCCAATACACACTTATTTCACCCGGCAGCCCCAATCGAGTACACCTACTTGGATTTTAAACTCGCAGAACAACGGGTGTCAAACCGTGCGCCTCCATCTGGTGGGCGAAGTACATATTTTCTCCATGAGCTACAAGCCCTTCTTTCAGTGTGAAAGGCCTCTGGGCCTCTTGGCGCTGGCAGCACAGAGGTGTCACCAGTTCTGAAAATCTTCCAAAGGCACAGTGTCACAGAACGTGTGGAGCACTAAGGAGGCGCAGCACACAACTGGGTCTTCCCTGTCGGCCTGACAACCACCAGCGGCCTGCGCTTCTTCGGGGCACACACGTGGTCGTGGTCGGTGATGAATTCTGCTCCCTGACATCTTTTCCGGGACACGCAGAGGAAGCGCACGTAGATTAGCCCTCCACCTCATCCCTGTTTCCTGAGTAAGTTGTACTACTACAAGGCAAAAATCCCTGCTGGAATCTCGCTGTGGCCTACGTACCCTCCAGGGAGCGATCGCTGCCAGAGACACTGTGCTGGTATCTAGGATAATGGTCTGTGCCTCCACTGCGCTGCTCTTCTCTCGAAGCCGTTTCCGAAAGCTTTCTGGAAGAGCTGGCTGACAGTGTCGTCTCCTCCGAGTCAGCGACAGGCATACGAGGATACCAGTTCTGTGAGGTAAAACGCTACCGGCCTCAGCCACGTGGGCTCAGTTTTGTACAGGAAAGCACGCTCCCTTTGGAAGGTTCTTCCTTCCAGCTTGCCAGTTGCCCTTGCAATGTCTCCTAAATCTCGCAGGGTTTCCATGCCATCCTAAGATCCGTAGCTCAGGCTTAGAACGGCACAGCATCCGGCAGCTTTCCAAGAGGCCTCCAGCATTCTGGCATTTTGGCTCCCTCCATGAGGCACCAGCTCCTCAGCACCACGTGTCCTCAGGTCTTTCACTTCAGAACCTCTGGGGGCAACCTCATTCCTCCCCCACGTAAGAGACACACAGACATGTCCTTTGTGGAGGAAGGCTTGAGAGTCCGCAGTGGAGGCTGCCGCTGCCACTCAGCGTTCCTGCACGGAACTGAGCCCGGGTGCACGAGACCGTGAGAGGCAGAAAGAGAGGGGTACCACCGAGCTGTTCCAAAATGTACTCTTACACATTACGCTTCCAGCTCACGTTCATTTCATGGAGAGAACGCCAGGCCCTGATGCACTTTCCGGGGGCTAGAAAACTTTGGTTGCATCCCTCGGTGGGCACATCGGCTCAGGACTGCCCTGCTCCAATAGTGCTCAAGGTGTGGAGCCCGATTGCTGGAGAACAGCCCCATGTGGAGCTTTCACGGATGTAACCGGCTCGCCATGGAACCGTTCACAAGCTGCAGACCGTGGTGCCTGTTAGTGGTCGACCCACCGAGAGCACTCTGAGGGAGAGGAGCTGCTGACGACTGGTAGCAAATTCCCCCGTTCCCAGTCGAATCCTCTCCCTGGAAGTGTGTTCCGAAAGCCTTGACGCAGTTTCTCAGTTAGCTACAATGGAGGCCAGTCACTTGGCAGACTCCCCTCACGCCGTGCCCCGCTGGCAGCAAAACAGACAGGCCGGCTGCTTCAGCCAACAGGGACAGCTCACAGTACAGATAAGAACCCTACGTGTCAAAGCGCTTGCATGGCGCTCGCCAGAAGCACAAACACCGAGCGCAGGGCACCGAGGCTCTTCCCCTCAGGCTGAGCAAATTTGTTCTCATGGAGCTCCTGCCCTGAGTTTATCCAGCTAGGAAGCAAACTTCAGGAAAGGTCCTCACGGTGCTGCCAATACACACTTATTTCACCCGGCAGCCCCAATCGAGTACACCTACTTGGATTTTAAACTCGCAGAACAACGGGTGTCAAACCGTGCGCCTCCATCTGGTGGGCGAAGTACATATTTTCTCCATGAGCTACAAGCCCTTCTTTCAGTGTGAAAGGCCTCTGGGCCTCTTGGCGCTGGCAGCACAGAGGTGTCACCAGTTCTGAAAATCTTCCAAAGGCACAGTGTCACAGAACGTGTGGAGCACTAAGGAGGCGCAGCACACAACTGGGTCTTCCCTGTCGGCCTGACAACCACCAGCGGCCTGCGCTTCTTCGGGGCACACACGTGGTCGTGGTCGGTGATGAATTCTGCTCCCTGACATCTTTTCCGGGACACGCAGAGGAAGCGCACGTAGATTAGCCCTCCACCTCATCCCTGTTTCCTGAGTAAGTTGTACTACTACAAGGCAAAAATCCCTGCTGGAATCTCGCTGTGGCCTACGTACCCTCCAGGGAGCGATCGCTGCCAGAGACACTGTGCTGGTATCTAGGATAATGGTCTGTGCCTCCACTGCGCTGCTCTTCTCTCGAAGCCGTTTCCGAAAGCTTTCTGGAAGAGCTGGCTGACAGTGTCGTCTCCTCCGAGTCAGCGACAGGCATACGAGGATACCAGTTCTGTGAGGTAAAACGCTACCGGCCTCAGCCACGTGGGCTCAGTTTTGTACAGGAAAGCACGCTCCCTTTGGAAGGTTCTTCCTTCCAGCTTGCCAGTTGCCCTTGCAATGTCTCCTAAATCTCGCAGGGTTTCCATGCCATCCTAAGATCCGTAGCTCAGGCTTAGAACGGCACAGCATCCGGCAGCTTTCCAAGAGGCCTCCAGCATTCTGGCATTTTGGCTCCCTCCATGAGGCACCAGCTCCTCAGCACCACGTGTCCTCAGGTCTTTCACTTCAGAACCTCTGGGGGCAACCTCATTCCTCCCCCACGTAAGAGACACACAGACATGTCCTTTGTGGAGGAAGGCTTGAGAGTCCGCAGTGGAGGCTGCCGCTGCCACTCAGCGTTCCTGCACGGAACTGAGCCCGGGTGCACGAGACCGTGAGAGGCAGAAAGAGAGGGGTACCACCGAGCTGTTCCAAAATGTACTCTTACACATTACGCTTCCAGCTCACGTTCATTTCATGGAGAGAACGCCAGGCCCTGATGCACTTTCCGGGGGCTAGAAAACTTTTTGGTTGCATCCCTCGGTGGGCACATCGGCTCAGGACTGCCCTGCTCCAATAGTGCTCAAGGTGTGGAGCCCGATTGCTGGAGAACAGCCCCATGTGGAGCTTTCACGGATGTAACCGGCTCGCCATGGAACCGTTCACAAGCTGCAGACCGTGGTGCCTGTTAGTAGTCGACCCACCGAGAGCACTCTGAGGGAGAGGAGCTGCTGACGACTGGTAGCAAATTCCCCCGTTCCCAGTCGAATCCTCTCCCTGGAAGTGTGTTCCGAAAGCCTTGACGCAGTTTCTCAGTTAGCTACAATGGAGGCCAGTCACTTGGCAGACTCCCCTCACGCCGTGCCCCGCTGGCAGCAAAACAGACAGGCCGGCTGCGTCAGCCAACAGGGACAGCTCACAGTACAGATAAGAACCCTACGTGTCAAAGCGCTTGCATGGCGCTCGCCAGAAGCACAAACACCGAGCGCAGGGCACCGAGGCTCTTCCCCTCAGGCTGAGCAAATTTGTTCTCATGGAGCTCCTGCCCTGAGTTTATCCAGCTAGGAAGCAAACTTCAGGAAAGGTCCTCACGGTGCTGCCAATACACACTTATTTCACCCGGCAGCCCCAATCGAGTACACCTACTTGGATTTTAAACTCGCAGAACAACGGGTGTCAAACCGTGCGCCTCCATCTGGTGGGCGAAGTACATATTTTCTCCATGAGCTACAAGCCCTTCTTTCAGTGTGAAAGGCCTCTGGGCCTCTTGGCGCTGGCAGCACAGAGGTGTCACCAGTTCTGAAAATCTTCCAAAGGCACAGTGTCACAGAACGTGTGGAGCACTAAGGAGGCGCAGCACACAACTGGGTCTTCCCTGTCGGCCTGACAACCACCAGCGGCCTGCGCTTCTTCGGGGCACACACGTGGTCGTGGTCGGTGATGAATTCTGCTCCCTGACATCTTTTCCGGGACACGCAGAGGAAGCGCACGTAGATTAGCCCTCCACCTCATCCCTGTTTCCTGAGTAAGTTGTACTACTACAAGGCAAAAATCCCTGCTGGAATCTCGCTGTGGCCTACGTACCCTCCAGGGAGCGATCGCTGCCAGAGACACTGTGCTGGTATCTAGGATAATGGTCTGTGCCTCCACTGCGCTGCTCTTCTCTCGAAGCCGTTTCCGAAAGCTTTCTGGAAGAGCTGGCTGACAGTGTCGTCTCCTCCGAGTCAGCGACAGGCATACGAGGATACCAGTTCTGTGAGGTAAAACGCTACCGGCCTCAGCCACGTGGGCTCAGTTTTGTACAGGAAAGCACGCTCCCTTTGGAAGGTTCTTCCTTCCAGCTTGCCAGTTGCCCTTGCAATGTCTCCTAAATCTCGCAGGGTTTCCATGCCATCCTAAGATCCGTAGCTCAGGCTTAGAACGGCACAGCATCCGGCAGCTTTCCAAGAGGCCTCCAGCATTCTGGCATTTTGGCTCCCTCCATGAGGCACCAGCTCCTCAGCACCACGTGTCCTCAGGTCTTTCACTTCAGAACCTCTGGGGGCAACCTCATTCCTCCCCCACGTAAGAGACACACAGACATGTCCTTTGTGGAGGAAGGCTTGAGAGTCCGCAGTGGAGGCTGCCGCTGCCACTCAGCGTTCCTGCACGGAACTGAGCCCGGGTGCACGAGACCGTGAGAGGCAGAAAGAGAGGGGTACCACCGAGCTGTTCCAAAATGTACTCTTACACATTACGCTTCCAGCTCACGTTCATTTCATGGAGAGAACGCCAGGCCCTGATGCACTTTCCGGGGGCTAGAAAACTTTTTGGTTGCATCCCTCGGTGGGCACATCGGCTCAGGACTGCCCTGCTCCAATAGTGCTCAAGGTGTGGAGCCCGATTGCTGGAGAACAGCCCCATGTGGAGCTTTCACGGATGTAACCGGCTCGCCATGGAACCGTTCACAAGCTGCAGACCGTGGTGCCTGTTAGTAGTCGACCCACCGAGAGCACTCTGAGGGAGAGGAGCTGCTGACGACTGGTAGCAAATTCCCCCGTTCCCAGTCGAATCCTCTCCCTGGAAGTGTGTTCCGAAAGCCTTGACGCAGTTTCTCAGTTAGCTACAATGGAGGCCAGTCACTTGGCAGACTCCCCTCACGCCGTGCCCCGCTGGCAGCAAAACAGACAGGCCGGCTGCGTCAGCCAACAGGGACAGCTCACAGTACAGATAAGAACCCTACGTGTCAAAGCGCTTGCATGGCGCTCGCCAGAAGCACAAACACCGAGCGCAGGGCACCGAGGCTCTTCCCCTCAGGCTGAGCAAATTTGTTCTCATGGAGCTCCTGCCCTGAGTTTATCCAGCTAGGAAGCAAACTTCAGGAAAGGTCCTCACGGTGCTGCCAATACACACTTATTTCACCCGGCAGCCCCAATCGAGTACACCTACTTGGATTTTAAACTCGCAGAACAACGGGTGTCAAACCGTGCGCCTCCATCTGGTGGGCGAAGTACATATTTTCTCCATGAGCTACAAGCCCTTCTTTCAGTGTGAAAGGCCTCTGGGCCTCTTGGCGCTGGCAGCACAGAGGTGTCACCAGTTCTGAAAATCTTCCAAAGGCACAGTGTCACAGAACGTGTGGAGCACTAAGGAGGCGCAGCACACAACTGGGTCTTCCCTGTCGGCCTGACAACCACCAGCGGCCTGCGCTTCTTCGGGGCACACACGTGGTCGTGGTCGGTGATGAATTCTGCTCCCTGACATCTTTTCCGGGACACGCAGAGGAAGCGCACGTAGATTAGCCCTCCACCTCATCCCTGTTTCCTGAGTAAGTTGTACTACTACAAGGCAAAAATCCCTGCTGGAATCTCGCTGTGGCCTACGTACCCTCCAGGGAGCGATCGCTGCCAGAGACACTGTGCTGGTATCTAGGATAATGGTCTGTGCCTCCACTGCGCTGCTCTTCTCTCGAAGCCGTTTCCGAAAGCTTTCTGGAAGAGCTGGCTGACAGTGTCGTCTCCTCCGAGTCAGCGACAGGCATACGAGGATACCAGTTCTGTGAGGTAAAACGCTACCGGCCTCAGCCACGTGGGCTCAGTTTTGTACAGGAAAGCACGCTCCCTTTGGAAGGTTCTTCCTTCCAGCTTGCCAGTTGCCCTTGCAATGTCTCCTAAATCTCGCAGGGTTTCCATGCCATCCTAAGATCCGTAGCTCAGGCTTAGAACGGCACAGCATCCGGCAGCTTTCCAAGAGGCCTCCAGCATTCTGGCATTTTGGCTCCCTCCATGAGGCACCAGCTCCTCAGCACCACGTGTCCTCAGGTCTTTCACTTCAGAACCTCTGGGGGCAACCTCATTCCTCCCCCACGTAAGAGACACACAGACATGTCCTTTGTGGAGGAAGGCTTGAGAGTCCGCAGTGGAGGCTGCCGCTGCCACTCAGCGTTCCTGCACGGAACTGAGCCCGGGTGCACGAGACCGTGAGAGGCAGAAAGAGAGGGGTACCACCGAGCTGTTCCAAAATGTACTCTTACACATTACGCTTCCAGCTCACGTTCATTTCATGGAGAGAACGCCAGGCCCTGATGCACTTTCCGGGGGCTAGAAAACTTTTTGGTTGCATCCCTCGGTGGGCACATCGGCTCAGGACTGCCCTGCTCCAATAGTGCTCAAGGTGTGGAGCCCGATTGCTGGAGAACAGCCCCATGTGGAGCTTTCACGGATGTAACCGGCTCGCCATGGAACCGTTCACAAGCTGCAGACCGTGGTGCCTGTTAGTAGTCGACCCACCGAGAGCACTCTGAGGGAGAGGAGCTGCTGACGACTGGTAGCAAATTCCCCCGTTCCCAGTCGAATCCTCTCCCTGGAAGTGTGTTCCGAAAGCCTTGACGCAGTTTCTCAGTTAGCTACAATGGAGGCCAGTCACTTGGCAGACTCCCCTCACGCCGTGCCCCGCTGGCAGCAAAACAGACAGGCCGGCTGCGTCAGCCAACAGGGACAGCTCACAGTACAGATAAGAACCCTACGTGTCAAAGCGCTTGCATGGCGCTCGCCAGAAGCACAAACACCGAGCGCAGGGCACCGAGGCTCTTCCCCTCAGGCTGAGCAAATTTGTTCTCATGGAGCTCCTGCCCTGAGTTTATCCAGCTAGGAAGCAAACTTCAGGAAAGGTCCTCACGGTGCTGCCAATACACACTTATTTCACCCGGCAGCCCCAATCGAGTACACCTACTTGGATTTTAAACTCGCAGAACAACGGGTGTCAAACCGTGCGCCTCCATCTGGTGGGCGAAGTACATATTTTCTCCATGAGCTACAAGCCCTTCTTTCAGTGTGAAAGGCCTCTGGGCCTCTTGGCGCTGGCAGCACAGAGGTGTCACCAGTTCTGAAAATCTTCCAAAGGCACAGTGTCACAGAACGTGTGGAGCACTAAGGAGGCGCAGCACACAACTGGGTCTTCCCTGTCGGCCTGACAACCACCAGCGGCCTGCGCTTCTTCGGGGCACACACGTGGTCGTGGTCGGTGATGAATTCTGCTCCCTGAAACCTTTTCCGGGACACGCAGAGGAAGCGCACGTAGATTAGCCCTCCACCTCATCCCTGTTTCCTGAGTAAGTTGTACTACTACAAGGCCAAAATCCCTGCTGGAATCTCGCTGTGGCCTACGTACCCTCCAGGGAGCGATCGCTGCCAGAGACACTGTGCTGGTATCTAGGATAATGGTCTGTGCCTCCACTGCGCTGCTCTTCTCTCGAAGCCGTTTCCGAAAGCTTTCTGGAAGAGCTGGCTGACAGTGTCGTCTCCTCCGAGTCAGCGACAGGCATACGAGGATACCAGTTCTGTGAGGTAAAACGCTACCGGCCTCAGCCACGTGGGCTCAGTTTTGTACAGGAAAGCACGCTCCCTTTGGAAGGTTCTTCCTTCCAGCTTGCCAGTTGCCCTTGCAATGTCTCCTAAATCTCGCAGGGTTTCCATGCCATCCTAAGATCCGTAGCTCAGGCTTAGAACGGCACAGCATCCGGCAGCTTTCCAAGAGGCCTCCAGCATTCTGGCATTTTGGCTCCCTCCATGAGGCACCAGCTCCTCAGCACCACGTGTCCTCAGGTCTTTCACTTCAGAACCTCTGGGGGCAACCTCATTCCTCCCCCACGTAAGAGACACACAGACATGTCCTTTGTGGAGGAAGGCTTGAGAGTCCGCAGTGGAGGCTGCCGCTGCCACTCAGCGTTCCTGCACGGAACTGAGCCCGGGTGCACGAGACCGTGAGAGGCAGAAAGAGAGGGGTACCACCGAGCTGTTCCAAAATGTACTCTTACACATTACGCTTCCAGCTCACGTTCATTTCATGGAGAGAACGCCAGGCCCTGATGCACTTTCCGAGGGCTAGAAAATTTTGGTTGCATCCCTCGGTGGGCACATCGGCTCAGGACTGCCCTGCTCCAATAGTGCTCAAGGTGTGGAGCCCGATTGCTGGAGAACAGCCCCATGTGGAGCTTTCACGGATGTAACCGGCTCGCCATGGAACCGTTCACAAGCTGCAGACCGTGGTGCCTGTTAGTGGTCGACCCACCGAGAGCACTCTGAGGGAGAGGAGCTGCTGACGACTGGTAGCAAATTCCCCCGTTCCCAGTCGAATCCTCTCCCTGGAAGTGTGTTCCGAAAGCCTTGACGCAGTTTCTCAGTTAGCTACAATGGAGGCCAGTCACTTGGCAGACTCCCCTCACGCCGTGCCCCGCTGGCAGCAAAACAGACAGGCCGGCTGCTTCAGCCAACAGGGACAGCTCACAGTACAGATAAGAACCCTACGTGTCAAAGCGCTTGCATGGCGCTCGCCAGAAGCACAAACACCGAGCGCAGGGCACCGAGGCTCTTCCCCTCAGGCTGAGCAAATTTGTTCTCATGGAGCTCCTGCCCTGAGTTTATCCAGCTAGGAAGCAAACTTCAGGAAAGGTCCTCACGGTGCTGCCAATACACACTTATTTCACCCGGCAGCCCCAATCGAGTACACCTACTTGGATTTTAAACTCGCAGAACAACGGGTGTCAAACCGTGCGCCTCCATCTGGTGGGCGAAGTACATATTTTCTCCATGAGCTACAAGCCCTTCTTTCAGTGTGAAAGGCCTCTGGGCCTCTTGGCGCTGGCAGCACAGAGGTGTCACCAGTTCTGAAAATCTTCCAAAGGCACAGTGTCACAGAACGTGTGGAGCACTAAGGAGGCGCAGCACACAACTGGGTCTTCCCTGTCGGCCTGACAACCACCAGCGGCCTGCGCTTCTTCGGGGCACACACGTGGTCGTGGTCGGTGATGAATTCTGCTCCCTGACATCTTTTCCGGGACACGCAGAGGAAGCGCACGTAGATTAGCCCTCCACCTCATCCCTGTTTCCTGAGTAAGTTGTACTACTACAAGGCAAAAATCCCTGCTGGAATCTCGCTGTGGCCTACGTACCCTCCAGGGAGCGATCGCTGCCAGAGACACTGTGCTGGTATCTAGGATAATGGTCTGTGCCTCCACTGCGCTGCTCTTCTCTCGAAGCCGTTTCCGAAAGCTTTCTGGAAGAGCTGGCTGACAGTGTCGTCTCCTCCGAGTCAGCGACAGGCATACGAGGATACCAGTTCTGTGAGGTAAAACGCTACCGGCCTCAGCCACGTGGGCTCAGTTTTGTACAGGAAAGCACGCTCCCTTTGGAAGGTTCTTCCTTCCAGCTTGCCAGTTGCCCTTGCAATGTCTCCTAAATCTCGCAGGGTTTCCATGCCATCCTAAGATCCGTAGCTCAGGCTTAGAACGGCACAGCATCCGGCAGCTTTCCAAGAGGCCTCCAGCATTCTGGCATTTTGGCTCCCTCCATGAGGCACCAGCTCCTCAGCACCACGTGTCCTCAGGTCTTTCACTTCAGAACCTCTGGGGGCAACCTCATTCCTCCCCCACGTAAGAGACACACAGACATGTCCTTTGTGGAGGAAGGCTTGAGAGTCCGCAGTGGAGGCTGCCGCTGCCACTCAGCGTTCCTGCACGGAACTGAGCCCGGGTGCACGAGACCGTGAGAGGCAGAAAGAGAGGGGTACCACCGAGCTGTTCCAAAATGTACTCTTACACATTACGCTTCCAGCTCACGTTCATTTCATGGAGAGAACGCCAGGCCCTGATGCACTTTCCGGGGGCTAGAAAACTTTGGTTGCATCCCTCGGTGGGCACATCGGCTCAGGACTGCCCTGCTCCAATAGTGCTCAAGGTGTGGAGCCCGATTGCTGGAGAACAGCCCCATGTGGAGCTTTCACGGATGTAACCGGCTCGCCATGGAACCGTTCACAAGCTGCAGACCGTGGTGCCTGTTAGTAGTCGACCCACCGAGAGCACTCTGAGGGAGAGGAGCTGCTGACGACTGGTAGCAAATTCCCCCGTTCCCAGTCGAATCCTCTCCCTGGAAGTGTGTTCCGAAAGCCTTGACGCAGTTTCTCAGTTAGCTACAATGGAGGCCAGTCACTTGGCAGACTCCCCTCACGCCGTGCCCCGCTGGCAGCAAAACAGACAGGCCGGCTGCGTCAGCCAACAGGGACAGCTCACAGTACAGATAAGAACCCTACGTGTCAAAGCGCTTGCATGGCGCTCGCCAGAAGCACAAACACCGAGCGCAGGGCACCGAGGCTCTTCCCCTCAGGCTGAGCAAATTTGTTCTCATGGAGCTCCTGCCCTGAGTTTATCCAGCTAGGAAGCAAACTTCAGGAAAGGTCCTCACGGTGCTGCCAATACACACTTATTTCACCCGGCAGCCCCAATCGAGTACACCTACTTGGATTTTAAACTCGCAGAACAACGGGTGTCAAACCGTGCGCCTCCATCTGGTGGGCGAAGTACATATTTTCTCCATGAGCTACAAGCCCTTCTTTCAGTGTGAAAGGCCTCTGGGCCTCTTGGCGCTGGCAGCACAGAGGTGTCACCAGTTCTGAAAATCTTCCAAAGGCACAGTGTCACAGAACGTGTGGAGCACTAAGGAGGCGCAGCACACAACTGGGTCTTCCCTGTCGGCCTGACAACCACCAGCGGCCTGCGCTTCTTCGGGGCACACACGTGGTCGTGGTCGGTGATGAATTCTGCTCCCTGAAACCTTTTCCGGGACACGCAGAGGAAGCGCACGTAGATTAGCCCTCCACCTCATCCCTGTTTCCTGAGTAAGTTGTACTACTACAAGGCCAAAATCCCTGCTGGAATCTCGCTGTGGCCTACGTACCCTCCAGGGAGCGATCGCTGCCAGAGACACTGTGCTGGTATCTAGGATAATGGTCTGTGCCTCCACTGCGCTGCTCTTCTCTCGAAGCCGTTTCCGAAAGCTTTCTGGAAGAGCTGGCTGACAGTGTCGTCTCCTCCGAGTCAGCGACAGGCATACGAGGATACCAGTTCTGTGAGGTAAAACGCTACCGGCCTCAGCCACGTGGGCTCAGTTTTGTACAGGAAAGCACGCTCCCTTTGGAAGGTTCTTCCTTCCAGCTTGCCAGTTGCCCTTGCAATGTCTCCTAAATCTCGCAGGGTTTCCATGCCATCCTAAGATCCGTAGCTCAGGCTTAGAACGGCACAGCATCCGGCAGCTTTCCAAGAGGCCTCCAGCATTCTGGCATTTTGGCTCCCTCCATGAGGCACCAGCTCCTCAGCACCACGTGTCCTCAGGTCTTTCACTTCAGAACCTCTGGGGGCAACCTCATTCCTCCCCCACGTAAGAGACACACAGACATGTCCTTTGTGGAGGAAGGCTTGAGAGTCCGCAGTGGAGGCTGCCGCTGCCACTCAGCGTTCCTGCACGGAACTGAGCCCGGGTGCACGAGACCGTGAGAGGCAGAAAGAGAGGGGTACCACCGAGCTGTTCCAAAATGTACTCTTACACATTACGCTTCCAGCTCACGTTCATTTCATGGAGAGAACGCCAGGCCCTGATGCACTTTCCGGGGGCTAGAAAACTTTTTGGTTGCATCCCTCGGTGGGCACATCGGCTCAGGACTGCCCTGCTCCAATAGTGCTCAAGGTGTGGAGCCCGATTGCTGGAGAACAGCCCCATGTGGAGCTTTCACGGATGTAACCGGCTCGCCATGGAACCGTTCACAAGCTGCAGACCGTGGTGCCTGTTAGTGGTCGACCCACCGAGAGCACTCTGAGGGAGAGGAGCTGCTGACGACTGGTAGCAAATTCCCCCGTTCCCAGTCGAATCCTCTCCCTGGAAGTGTGTTCCGAAAGCCTTGACGCAGTTTCTCAGTTAGCTACAATGGAGGCCAGTCACTTGGCAGACTCCCCTCACGCCGTGCCCCGCTGGCAGCAAAACAGACAGGCCGGCTGCTTCAGCCAACAGGGACAGCTCACAGTACAGATAAGAACCCTACGTGTCAAAGCGCTTGCATGGCGCTCGCCAGAAGCACAAACACCGAGCGCAGGGCACCGAGGCTCTTCCCCTCAGGCTGAGCAAATTTGTTCTCATGGAGCTCCTGCCCTGAGTTTATCCAGCTAGGAAGCAAACTTCAGGAAAGGTCCTCACGGTGCTGCCAATACACACTTATTTCACCCGGCAGCCCCAATCGAGTACACCTACTTGGATTTTAAACTCGCAGAACAACGGGTGTCAAACCGTGCGCCTCCATCTGGTGGGCGAAGTACATATTTTCTCCATGAGCTACAAGCCCTTCTTTCAGTGTGAAAGGCCTCTGGGCCTCTTGGCGCTGGCAGCACAGAGGTGTCACCAGTTCTGAAAATCTTCCAAAGGCACAGTGTCACAGAACGTGTGGAGCACTAAGGAGGCGCAGCACACAACTGGGTCTTCCCTGTCGGCCTGACAACCACCAGCGGCCTGCGCTTCTTCGGGGCACACACGTGGTCGTGGTCGGTGATGAATTCTGCTCCCTGAAACCTTTTCCGGGACAGGCAGAGGAAGCGCACGTAGATTAGCCCTCCACCTCATCCCTGTTTCCTGAGTAAGTTGTACTACTACAAGGCAAAAATCCCTGCTGGAATCTCGCTGTGGCCTAAGTACCCTCCAGGGAGCGATCGCTGCCAGAGACACTGTGCTGGTATCTAGGATAATGGTCTGTGCCTCCACTGCGCTGCTCTTCTCTCGAAGCCGTTTCCGAAAGCTTTCTGGAAGAGCTGGCTGACAGTGTCGTCTCCTCCGAGTCAGCGACAGGCATACGAGGATACCAGTTCTGTGAGGTAAAACGCTACCGGCCTCAGCCACGTGGGCTCAGTTTTGTACAGGAAAGCACGCTCCCTTTGGAAGGTTCTTCCTTCCAGCTTGCCAGTTGCCCTTGCAATGTCTCCTAAATCTCGCAGGGTTTCCATGCCATCCTAAGATCCGTAGCTCAGGCTTAGAACGGCACAGCATCCGGCAGCTTTCCAAGAGGCCTCCAGCATTCTGGCATTTTGGCTCCCTCCATGAGGCACCAGCTCCTCAGCACCACGTGTCCTCAGGTCTTTCACTTCAGAACCTCTGGGGGCAACCTCATTCCTCCCCCACGTAAGAGACACACAGACATGTCCTTTGTGGAGGAAGGCTTGAGAGTCCGCAGTGGAGGCTGCCGCTGCCACTCAGCGTTCCTGCACGGAACTGAGCCCGGGTGCACGAGACCGTGAGAGGCAGAAAGAGAGGGGTACCACCGAGCTGTTCCAAAATGTACTCTTACACATTACGCTTCCAGCTCACGTTCATTTCATGGAGAGAACGCCAGGCCCTGATGCACTTTCCGGGGGCTAGAAAATTTTGGTTGCATCCCTCGGTGGGCACATCGGCTCAGGACTGCCCTGCTCCAATAGTGCTCAAGGTGTGGAGCCCGATTGCTGGAGAACAGCCCCATGTGGAGCTTTCACGGATGTAACCGGCTCGCCATGGAACCGTTCACAAGCTGCAGACCGTGGTGCCTGTTAGTGGTCGACCCACCGAGAGCACTCTGAGGGAGAGGAGCTGCTGACGACTGGTAGCAAATTCCCCCGTTCCCAGTCGAATCCTCTCCCTGGAAGTGTGTTCCGAAAGCCTTGACGCAGTTTCTCAGTTAGCTACAATGGAGGCCAGTCACTTGGCAGACTCCCCTCACGCCGTGCCCCGCTGGCAGCAAAACAGACAGGCCGGCTGCTTCAGCCAACAGGGACAGCTCACAGTACAGATAAGAACCCTACGTGTCAAAGCGCTTGCATGGCGCTCGCCAGAAGCACAAACACCGAGCGCAGGGCCCCGAGGCTCTTCCCCTCAGGCTGAGCAAATTTGTTCTCATGGAGCTCCTGCCCTGAGTTTATCCAGCTAGGAAGCAAACTTCAGGAAAGGTCCTCACGGTGCTGCCAATACACACTTATTTCACCCGGCAGCCCCAATCGAGTACACCTACTTGGATTTTAAACTCGCAGAACAACGGGTGTCAAACCGTGCGCCTCCATCTGGTGGGCGAAGTACATATTTTCTCCATGAGCTACAAGCCCTTCTTTCAGTGTGAAAGGCCTCTGGGCCTCTTGGCGCTGGCAGCACAGAGGTGTCACCAGTTCTGAAAATCTTCCAAAGGCACAGTGTCACAGAACGTGTGGAGCACTAAGGAGGCGCAGCACACAACTGGGTCTTCCCTGTCGGCCTGACAACCACCAGCGGCCTGCGCTTCTTCGGGGCACACACGTGGTCGTGGTCGGTGATGAATTCTGCTCCCTGAAACCTTTTCCGGGACACGCAGAGGAAGCGCACGTAGATTAGCCCTCCACCTCATCCCTGTTTCCTGAGTAAGTTGTACTACTACAAGGCCAAAATCCCTGCTGGAATCTCGCTGTGGCCTACGTACCCTCCAGGGAGCGATCGCTGCCAGAGACACTGTGCTGGTATCTAGGATAATGGTCTGTGCCTCCACTGCGCTGCTCTTCTCTCGAAGCCGTTTCCGAAAGCTTTCTGGAAGAGCTGGCTGACAGTGTCGTCTCCTCCGAGTCAGCGACAGGCATACGAGGATACCAGTTCTGTGAGGTAAAACGCTACCGGCCTCAGCCACGTGGGCTCAGTTTTGTACAGGAAAGCACGCTCCCTTTGGAAGGTTCTTCCTTCCAGCTTGCCAGTTGCCCTTGCAATGTCTCCTAAATCTCGCAGGGTTTCCATGCCATCCTAAGATCCGTAGCTCAGGCTTAGAACGGCACAGCATCCGGCAGCTTTCCAAGGGGCCTCCAGCATTCTGGCATTTTGGCTCCCTCCATGAGGCACCAGCTCCTCAGCACCACGTGTCCTCAGGTCTTTCACTTCAGAACCTCTGGGGGCAACCTCATTCCTCCCCCACGTAAGAGACACACAGACATGTCCTTTGTGGAGGAAGGCTTGAGAGTCCGCAGTGGAGGCTGCCGCTGCCACTCAGCGTTCCTGCACGGAACTGAGCCCGGGTGCACGAGACCGTGAGAGGCAGAAAGAGAGGGGTACCACCGAGCTGTTCCAAAATGTACTCTTACACATTACGCTTCCAGCTCACGTTCATTTCATGGAGAGAACGCCAGGCCCTGATGCACTTTCCGGGGGCTAGAAAACTTTGGTTGCATCCCTCGGTGGGCACATCGGCTCAGGACTGCCCTGCTCCAATAGTGCTCAAGGTGTGGAGCCCGATTGCTGGAGAACAGCCCCATGTGGAGCTTTCACGGATGTAACCGGCTCGCCATGGAACCGTTCACAAGCTGCAGACCGTGGTGCCTGTTAGTGGTCGACCCACCGAGAGCACTCTGAGGGAGAGGAGCTGCTGACGACTGGTAGCAAATTCCCCCGTTCCCAGTCGAATCCTCTCCCTGGAAGTGTGTTCCGAAAGCCTTGACGCAGTTTCTCAGTTAGCTACAATGGAGGCCAGTCACTTGGCAGACTCCCCTCACGCCGTGCCCCGCTGGCAGCAAAACAGACAGGCCGGCTGCTTCAGCCAACAGGGACAGCTCACAGTACAGATAAGAACCCTACGTGTCAAAGCGCTTGCATGGCGCTCGCCAGAAGCACAAACACCGAGCGCAGGGCACCGAGGCTCTTCCCCTCAGGCTGAGCAAATTTGTTCTCATGGAGCTCCTGCCCTGAGTTTATCCAGCTAGGAAGCAAACTTCAGGAAAGGTCCTCACGGTGCTGCCAATACACACTTATTTCACCCGGCAGCCCCAATCGAGTACACCTACTTGGATTTTAAACTCGCAGAACAACGGGTGTCAAACCGTGCGCCTCCATCTGGTGGGCGAAGTACATATTTTCTCCATGAGCTACAAGCCCTTCTTTCAGTGTGAAAGGCCTCTGGGCCTCTTGGCGCTGGCAGCACAGAGGTGTCACCAGTTCTGAAAATCTTCCAAAGGCACAGTGTCACAGAACGTGTGGAGCACTAAGGAGGCGCAGCACACAACTGGGTCTTCCCTGTCGGCCTGACAACCACCAGCGGCCTGCGCTTCTTCGGGGCACACACGTGGTCGTGGTCGGTGATGAATTCTGCTCCCTGACATCTTTTCCGGGACACGCAGAGGAAGCGCACGTAGATTAGCCCTCCACCTCATCCCTGTTTCCTGAGTAAGTTGTACTACTACAAGGCAAAAATCCCTGCTGGAATCTCGCTGTGGCCTACGTACCCTCCAGGGAGCGATCGCTGCCAGAGACACTGTGCTGGTATCTAGGATAATGGTCTGTGCCTCCACTGCGCTGCTCTTCTCTCGAAGCCGTTTCCGAAAGCTTTCTGGAAGAGCTGGCTGACAGTGTCGTCTCCTCCGAGTCAGCGACAGGCATACGAGGATACCAGTTCTGTGAGGTAAAACGCTACCGGCCTCAGCCACGTGGGCTCAGTTTTGTACAGGAAAGCACGCTCCCTTTGGAAGGTTCTTCCTTCCAGCTTGCCAGTTGCCCTTGCAATGTCTCCTAAATCTCGCAGGGTTTCCATGCCATCCTAAGATCCGTAGCTCAGGCTTAGAACGGCACAGCATCCGGCAGCTTTCCAAGAGGCCTCCAGCATTCTGGCATTTTGGCTCCCTCCATGAGGCACCAGCTCCTCAGCACCACGTGTCCTCAGGTCTTTCACTTCAGAACCTCTGGGGGCAACCTCATTCCTCCCCCACGTAAGAGACACACAGACATGTCCTTTGTGGAGGAAGGCTTGAGAGTCCGCAGTGGAGGCTGCCGCTGCCACTCAGCGTTCCTGCACGGAACTGAGCCCGGGTGCACGAGACCGTGAGAGGCAGAAAGAGAGGGGTACCACCGAGCTGTTCCAAAATGTACTCTTACACATTACGCTTCCAGCTCACGTTCATTTCATGGAGAGAACGCCAGGCCCTGATGCACTTTCCGGGGGCTAGAAAACTTTGGTTGCATCCCTCGGTGGGCACATCGGCTCAGGACTGCCCTGCTCCAATAGTGCTCAAGGTGTGGAGCCCGATTGCTGGAGAACAGCCCCATGTGGAGCTTTCACGGATGTAACCGGCTCGCCATGGAACCGTTCACAAGCTGCAGACCGTGGTGCCTGTTAGTGGTCGACCCACCGAGAGCACTCTGAGGGAGAGGAGCTGCTGACGACTGGTAGCAAATTCCCCCGTTCCCAGTCGAATCCTCTCCCTGGAAGTGTGTTCCGAAAGCCTTGACGCAGTTTCTCAGTTAGCTACAATGGAGGCCAGTCACTTGGCAGACTCCCCTCACGCCGTGCCCCGCTGGCAGCAAAACAGACAGGCCGGCTGCTTCAGCCAACAGGGACAGCTCACAGTACAGATAAGAACCCTACGTGTCAAAGCGCTTGCATGGCGCTCGCCAGAAGCACAAACACCGAGCGCAGGGCACCGAGGCTCTTCCCCTCAGGCTGAGCAAATTTGTTCTCATGGAGCTCCTGCCCTGAGTTTATCCAGCTAGGAAGCAAACTTCAGGAAAGGTCCTCACGGTGCTGCCAATACACACTTATTTCACCCGGCAGCCCCAATCGAGTACACCTACTTGGATTTTAAACTCGCAGAACAACGGGTGTCAAACCGTGCGCCTCCATCTGGTGGGCGAAGTACATATTTTCTCCATGAGCTACAAGCCCTTCTTTCAGTGTGAAAGGCCTCTGGGCCTCTTGGCGCTGGCAGCACAGAGGTGTCACCAGTTCTGAAAATCTTCCAAAGGCACAGTGTCACAGAACGTGTGGAGCACTAAGGAGGCGCAGCACACAACTGGGTCTTCCCTGTCGGCCTGACAACCACCAGCGGCCTGCGCTTCTTCGGGGCACACACGTGGTCGTGGTCGGTGATGAATTCTGCTCCCTGAAACCTTTTCCGGGACAGGCAGAGGAAGCGCACGTAGATTAGCCCTCCACCTCATCCCTGTTTCCTGAGTAAGTTGTACTACTACAAGGCAAAAATCCCTGCTGGAATCTCGCTGTGGCCTAAGTACCCTCCAGGGAGCGATCGCTGCCAGAGACACTGTGCTGGTATCTAGGATAATGGTCTGTGCCTCCACTGCGCTGCTCTTCTCTCGAAGCCGTTTCCGAAAGCTTTCTGGAAGAGCTGGCTGACAGTGTCGTCTCCTCCGAGTCAGCGACAGGCATACGAGGATACCAGTTCTGTGAGGTAAAACGCTACCGGCCTCAGCCACGTGGGCTCAGTTTTGTACAGGAAAGCACGCTCCCTTTGGAAGGTTCTTCCTTCCAGCTTGCCAGTTGCCCTTGCAATGTCTCCTAAATCTCGCAGGGTTTCCATGCCATCCTAAGATCCGTAGCTCAGGCTTAGAACGGCACAGCATCCGGCAGCTTTCCAAGAGGCCTCCAGCATTCTGGCATTTTGGCTCCCTCCATGAGGCACCAGCTCCTCAGCACCACGTGTCCTCAGGTCTTTCACTTCAGAACCTCTGGGGGCAACCTCATTCCTCCCCCACGTAAGAGACACACAGACATGTCCTTTGTGGAGGAAGGCTTGAGAGTCCGCAATGGAGGCTGCCGCTGCCACTCAGCGTTCCTGCACGGAACTGAGCCCGGGTGCACGAGACCGTGAGAGGCAGAAAGAGAGGGGTACCACCGAGCTGTTCCAAAATGTACTCTTACACATTACGCTTCCAGCTCACGTTCATTTCATGGAGAGAACGCCAGGCCCTGATGCACTTTCCGGGGGCTAGAAAACTTTGGTTGCCTCCCTCGGTGGGCACATCGGCTCAGGACTGCCCTGCTCCAATAGTGCTCAAGGTGTGGAGCCCGATTGCTGGAGAACAGCCCCATGTGGAGCTTTCACGGATGTAACCGGCTCGCCATGGAACCGTTCACAAGCTGCAGACCGTGGTGCCTGTTAGTGGTCGACCCACCGAGAGCACTCTGAGGGAGAGGAGCTGCTGACGACTGGTAGCAAATTCCCCCGTTCCCAGTCGAATCCTCTCCCTGGAAGTGTGTTCCGAAAGCCTTGACGCAGTTTCTCAGTTAGCTACAATGGAGGCCAGTCACTTGGCAGACTCCCCTCACGCCGTGCCCCGCTGGCAGCAAAACAGACAGGCCGGCTGCTTCAGCCAACAGGGACAGCTCACAGTACAGATAAGAACCCTACGTGTCAAAGCGCTTGCATGGCGCTCGCCAGAAGCACAAACACCGAGCGCAGGGCACCGAGGCTCTTCCCCTCAGGCTGAGCAAATTTGTTCTCATGGAGCTCCTGCCCTGAGTTTATCCAGCTAGGAAGCAAACTTCAGGAAAGGTCCTCACGGTGCTGCCAATACACACTTATTTCACCCGGCAGCCCCAATCGAGTACACCTACTTGGATTTTAAACTCGCAGAACAACGGGTGTCAAACCGTGCGCCTCCATCTGGTGGGCGAAGTACATATTTTCTCCATGAGCTACAAGCCCTTCTTTCAGTGTGAAAGGCCTCTGGGCCTCTTGGCGCTGGCAGCACAGAGGTGTCACCAGTTCTGAAAATCTTCCAAAGGCACAGTGTCACAGAACGTGTGGAGCACTAAGGAGGCGCAGCACACAACTGGGTCTTCCCTGTCGGCCTGACAACCACCAGCGGCCTGCGCTTCTTCGGGGCACACACGTGGTCGTGGTCGGTGATGAATTCTGCTCCCTGACATCTTTTCCGGGACACGCAGAGGAAGCGCACGTAGATTAGCCCTCCACCTCATCCCTGTTTCCTGAGTAAGTTGTACTACTACAAGGCAAAAATCCCTGCTGGAATCTCGCTGTGGCCTACGTACCCTCCAGGGAGCGATCGCTGCCAGAGACACTGTGCTGGTATCTAGGATAATGGTCTGTGCCTCCACTGCGCTGCTCTTCTCTCGAAGCCGTTTCCGAAAGCTTTCTGGAAGAGCTGGCTGACAGTGTCGTCTCCTCCGAGTCAGCGACAGGCATACGAGGATACCAGTTCTGTGAGGTAAAACGCTACCGGCCTCAGCCACGTGGGCTCAGTTTTGTACAGGAAAGCACGCTCCCTTTGGAAGGTTCTTCCTTCCAGCTTGCCAGTTGCCCTTGCAATGTCTCCTAAATCTCGCAGGGTTTCCATGCCATCCTAAGATCCGTAGCTCAGGCTTAGAACGGCACAGCATCCGGCAGCTTTCCAAGAGGCCTCCAGCATTCTGGCATTTTGGCTCCCTCCATGAGGCACCAGCTCCTCAGCACCACGTGTCCTCAGGTCTTTCACTTCAGAACCTCTGGGGGCAACCTCATTCCTCCCCCACGTAAGAGACACACAGACATGTCCTTTGTGGAGGAAGGCTTGAGAGTCCGCAGTGGAGGCTGCCGCTGCCACTCAGCGTTCCTGCACGGAACTGAGCCCGGGTGCACGAGACCGTGAGAGGCAGAAAGAGAGGGGTACCACCGAGCTGTTCCAAAATGTACTCTTACACATTACGCTTCCAGCTCACGTTCATTTCATGGAGAGAACGCCAGGCCCTGATGCACTTTCCGGGGGCTAGAAAACTTTGGTTGCATCCCTCGGTGGGCACATCGGCTCAGGACTGCCCTGCTCCAATAGTGCTCAAGGTGTGGAGCCCGATTGCTGGAGAACAGCCCCATGTGGAGCTTTCACGGATGTAACCGGCTCGCCATGGAACCGTTCACAAGCTGCAGACCGTGGTGCCTGTTAGTAGTCGACCCACCGAGAGCACTCTGAGGGAGAGGAGCTGCTGACGACTGGTAGCAAATTCCCCCGTTCCCAGTCGAATCCTCTCCCTGGAAGTGTGTTCCGAAAGCCTTGACGCAGTTTCTCAGTTAGCTACAATGGAGGCCAGTCACTTGGCAGACTCCCCTCACGCCGTGCCCCGCTGGCAGCAAAACAGACAGGCCGGCTGCTTCAGCCAACAGGGACAGCTCACAGTACAGATAAGAACCCTACGTGTCAAAGCGCTTGCATGGCGCTCGCCAGAAGCACAAACACCGAGCGCAGGGCACCGAGGCTCTTCCCCTCAGGCTGAGCAAATTTGTTCTCATGGAGCTCCTGCCCTGAGTTTATCCAGCTAGGAAGCAAACTTCAGGAAAGGTCCTCACGGTGCTGCCAATACACACTTATTTCACCCGGCAGCCCCAATCGAGTACACCTACTTGGATTTTAAACTCGCAGAACAACGGGTGTCAAACCGTGCGCCTCCATCTGGTGGGCGAAGTACATATTTTCTCCATGAGCTACAAGCCCTTCTTTCAGTGTGAAAGGCCTCTGGGCCTCTTGGCGCTGGCAGCACAGAGGTGTCACCAGTTCTGAAAATCTTCCAAAGGCACAGTGTCACAGAACGTGTGGAGCACTAAGGAGGCGCAGCACACAACTGGGTCTTCCCTGTCGGCCTGACAACCACCAGCGGCCTGCGCTTCTTCGGGGCACACACGTGGTCGTGGTCGGTGATGAATTCTGCTCCCTGAAACCTTTTCCGGGACAGGCAGAGGAAGCGCACGTAGATTAGCCCTCCACCTCATCCCTGTTTCCTGAGTAAGTTGTACTACTACAAGGCAAAAATCCCTGCTGGAATCTCGCTGTGGCCTAAGTACCCTCCAGGGAGCGATCGCTGCCAGAGACACTGTGCTGGTATCTAGGATAATGGTCTGTGCCTCCACTGCGCTGCTCTTCTCTCGAAGCCGTTTCCGAAAGCTTTCTGGAAGAGCTGGCTGACAGTGTCGTCTCCTCCGAGTCAGCGACAGGCATACGAGGATACCAGTTCTGTGAGGTAAAACGCTACCGGCCTCAGCCACGTGGGCTCAGTTTTGTACAGGAAAGCACGCTCCCTTTGGAAGGTTCTTCCTTCCAGCTTGCCAGTTGCCCTTGCAATGTCTCCTAAATCTCGCAGGGTTTCCATGCCATCCTAAGATCCGTAGCTCAGGCTTAGAACGGCACAGCATCCGGCAGCTTTCCAAGAGGCCTCCAGCATTCTGGCATTTTGGCTCCCTCCATGAGGCACCAGCTCCTCAGCACCACGTGTCCTCAGGTCTTTCACTTCAGAACCTCTGGGGGCAACCTCATTCCTCCCCCACGTAAGAGACACACAGACATGTCCTTTGTGGAGGAAGGCTTGAGAGTCCGCAATGGAGGCTGCCGCTGCCACTCAGCGTTCCTGCACGGAACTGAGCCCGGGTGCACGAGACCGTGAGAGGCAGAAAGAGAGGGGTACCACCGAGCTGTTCCAAAATGTACTCTTACACATTACGCTTCCAGCTCACGTTCATTTCATGGAGAGAACGCCAGGCCCTGATGCACTTTCCGGGGGCTAGAAAACTTTGGTTGCCTCCCTCGGTGGGCACATCGGCTCAGGACTGCCCTGCTCCAATAGTGCTCAAGGTGTGGAGCCCGATTGCTGGAGAACAGCCCCATGTGGAGCTTTCACGGATGTAACCGGCTCGCCATGGAACCGTTCACAAGCTGCAGACCGTGGTGCCTGTTAGTGGTCGACCCACCGAGAGCACTCTGAGGGAGAGGAGCTGCTGACGACTGGTAGCAAATTCCCCCGTTCCCAGTCGAATCCTCTCCCTGGAAGTGTGTTCCGAAAGCCTTGACGCAGTTTCTCAGTTAGCTACAATGGAGGCCAGTCACTTGGCAGACTCCCCTCACGCCGTGCCCCGCTGGCAGCAAAACAGACAGGCCGGCTGCTTCAGCCAACAGGGACAGCTCACAGTACAGATAAGAACCCTACGTGTCAAAGCGCTTGCATGGCGCTCGCCAGAAGCACAAACACCGAGCGCAGGGCACCGAGGCTCTTCCCCTCAGGCTGAGCAAATTTGTTCTCATGGAGCTCCTGCCCTGAGTTTATCCAGCTAGGAAGCAAACTTCAGGAAAGGTCCTCACGGTGCTGCCAATACACACTTATTTCACCCGGCAGCCCCAATCGAGTACACCTACTTGGATTTTAAACTCGCAGAACAACGGGTGTCAAACCGTGCGCCTCCATCTGGTGGGCGAAGTACATATTTTCTCCATGAGCTACAAGCCCTTCTTTCAGTGTGAAAGGCCTCTGGGCCTCTTGGCGCTGGCAGCACAGAGGTGTCACCAGTTCTGAAAATCTTCCAAAGGCACAGTGTCACAGAACGTGTGGAGCACTAAGGAGGCGCAGCACACAACTGGGTCTTCCCTGTCGGCCTGACAACCACCAGCGGCCTGCGCTTCTTCGGGGCACACACGTGGTCGTGGTCGGTGATGAATTCTGCTCCCTGAAACCTTTTCCGGGACACGCAGAGGAAGCGCACGTGGATTAGCGCTCCACCTGATCCCTGTTTCCTGAGTAAGTTGTACTACTACAAGGCCAAAATCCCTGCTGGAATCTCGCTGTGGCCTAAGTACCCTCCAGGGAGCGATCGCTGCCAGAGACACTGTGCTGGTATCTAGGATAATGGTCTGTGCCTCCACTGCGCTGCTCTTCTCTCGAAGCCGTTTCCGAAAGCTTTCTGGAAGAGCTGGCTGACAGTGTCGTCTCCTCCGAGTCAGCGACAGGCATACGAGGATACCAGTTCTGTGAGGTAAAACGCTACCGGCCTCAGCCACGTGGGCTCAGTTTTGTACAGGAAAGCACGCTCCCTTTGGAAGGTTCTTCCTTCCAGCTTGCCAGTTGCCCTTGCAATGTCTCCTAAATCTCGCAGGGTTTCCATGCCATCCTAAGATCCGTAGCTCAGGCTTAGAACGGCACAGCATCCGGCAGCTTTCCAAGAGGCCTCCAGCATTCTGGCATTTTGGCTCCCTCCATGAGGCACCAGCTCCTCAGCACCACGTGTCCTCAGGTCTTTCACTTCAGAACCTCTGGGGGCAACCTCATTCCTCCCCCACGTAAGAGACACACAGACATGTCCTTTGTGGAGGAAGGCTTGAGAGTCCGCAGTGGAGGCTGCCGCTGCCACTCAGCGTTCCTGCACGGAACTGAGCCCGGGTGCACGAGACCGTGAGAGGCAGAAAGAGAGGGGTACCACCGAGCTGTTCCAAAATGTACTCTTACACATTACGCTTCCAGCTCACGTTCATTTCATGGAGAGAACGCCAGGCCCTGATGCACTTTCCGGGGGCTAGAAAACTTTGGTTGCCTCCCTCGGTGGGCACATCGGCTCAGGACTGCCCTGCTCCAATAGTGCTCAAGGTGTGGAGCCCGATTGCTGGAGAACAGCCCCATGTGGAGCTTTCACGGATGTAACCGGCTCGCCATGGAACCGTTCACAAGCTGCAGACCGTGGTGCCTGTTAGTGGTCGACCCACCGAGAGCACTCTGAGGGAGAGGAGCTGCTGACGACTGGTAGCAAATTCCCCCGTTCCCAGTCGAATCCTCTCCCTGGAAGTGTGTTCCGAAAGCCTTGACGCAGTTTCTCAGTTAGCTACAATGGAGGCCAGTCACTTGGCAGACTCCCCTCACGCCGTGCCCCGCTGGCAGCAAAACAGACAGGCCGGCTGCTTCAGCCAACAGGGACAGCTCACAGTACAGATAAGAACCCTACGTGTCAAAGCGCTTGCATGGCGCTCGCCAGAAGCACAAACACCGAGCGCAGGGCACCGAGGCTCTTCCCCTCAGGCTGAGCAAATTTGTTCTCATGGAGCTCCTGCCCTGAGTTTATCCAGCTAGGAAGCAAACTTCAGGAAAGGTCCTCACGGTGCTGCCAATACACACTTATTTCACCCGGCAGCCCCAATCGAGTACACCTACTTGGATTTTAAACTCGCAGAACAACGGGTGTCAAACCGTGCGCCTCCATCTGGTGGGCGAAGTACATATTTTCTCCATGAGCTACAAGCCCTTCTTTCAGTGTGAAAGGCCTCTGGGCCTCTTGGCGCTGGCAGCACAGAGGTGTCACCAGTTCTGAAAATCTTCCAAAGGCACAGTGTCACAGAACGTGTGGAGCACTAAGGAGGCGCAGCACACAACTGGGTCTTCCCTGTCGGCCTGACAACCACCAGCGGCCTGCGCTTCTTCGGGGCACACACGTGGTCGTGGTCGGTGATGAATTCTGCTCCCTGAAACCTTTTCTGGGACAGGCAGAGGAAGCGCACGTGGATTAGCGCTCCACCTGATCCCTGTTTCCTGAGTAAGTTGTACTACTACAAGGCCAAAATCCCTGCTGGAATCTCGCTGTGGCCTAAGTACCCTCCAGGGAGCGATCGCTGCCAGAGACACTGTGCTGGTATCTAGGATAATGGTCTGTGCCTCCACTGCGCTGCTCTTCTCTCGAAGCCGTTTCCGAAAGCTTTCTGGAAGAGCTGGCTGACAGTGTCGTCTCCTCCGAGTCAGCGACAGGCATACGAGGATACCAGTTCTGTGAGGTAAAACGCTACCAGCCTCAGCCACGTGGGCTCAGTTTTGTACAGGAAAGCACGCTCCCTTTGGAAGGTTCTTCCTTCCAGCTTGCCAGTTGCCCTTGCAATGTCTCCTAAATCTCGCAGGGTTTCCATGCCATCCTAAGATCCGTAGCTCAGGCTTAGAACGGCACAGCATCCGGCAGCTTTCCAAGAGGCCTCCAGCATTCTGGCATTTTGGCTCCCTCCATGAGGCACCAGCTCCTCAGCACCACGTGTCCCCAGGTCTTTCACTTCAGAACCTCTGGGGGCAACCTCATTCCTCCCCCACGTAAGAGACACACAGACATGTCCTTTGTGGAGGAAGGCTTGAGAGTCCGCAATGGAGGCTGCCGCTGCCACTCAGCGTTCCTGCACGGAACTGAGCCCGGGTGCACGAGACCGTGAGAGGCAGAAAGAGAGGGGTACCACCGAGCTGTTCCAAAATGTACTCTTACACATTACGCTTCCAGCTCACGTTCATTTCATGGAGAGAACGCCAGGCCCTGATGCACTTTCCGGGGGCTAGAAAACTTTGGTTGCCTCCCTCGGTGGGCACATCGGCTCAGGACTGCCCTGCTCCAATAGTGCTCAAGGTGTGGAGCCCGATTGCTGGAGAACAGCCCCATGTGGAGCTTTCACGGATGTAACCGGCTCGCCATGGAACCGTTCACAAGCTGCAGACCGTGGTGCCTGTTAGTAGTCGACCCACCGAGAGCACTCTGAGGGAGAGGAGCTGCTGACGACTGGTAGCAAATTCCCCCGTTCCCAGTCGAATCCTCTCCCTGGAAGTGTGTTCCGAAAGCCTTGACGCAGTTTCTCAGTTAGCTACAATGGAGGCCAGTCACTTGGCAGACTCCCCTCACGCCGTGCCCCGCTGGCAGCAAAACAGACAGGCCGGCTGCTTCAGCCAACAGGGACAGCTCACAGTACAGATAAGAACCCTACGTGTCAAAGCGCTTGCATGGCGCTCGCCAGAAGCACAAACACCGAGCGCAGGGCACCGAGGCTCTTCCCCTCAGGCTGAGCAAATTTGTTCTCATGGAGCTCCTGCCCTGAGTTTATCCAGCTAGGAAGCAAACTTCAGGAAAGGTCCTCACGGTGCTGCCAATACACACTTATTTCACCCGGCAGCCCCAATCGAGTACACCTACTTGGATTTTAAACTCGCAGAACAACGGGTGTCAAACCGTGCGCCTCCATCTGGTGGGCGAAGTACATATTTTCTCCATGAGCTACAAGCCCTTCTTTCAGTGTGAAAGGCCTCTGGGCCTCTTGGCGCTGGCAGCACAGAGGTGTCACCAGTTCTGAAAATCTTCCAAAGGCACAGTGTCACAGAACGTGTGGAGCACTAAGGAGGCGCAGCACACAACTGGGTCTTCCCTGTCGGCCTGACAACCACCAGCGGCCTGCGCTTCTTCGGGGCACACACGTGGTCGTGGTCGGTGATGAATTCTGCTCCCTGAAACCTTTTCCGGGACACGCAGAGGAAGCGCACGTAGATTAGCCCTCCACCTCATCCCTGTTTCCTGAGTAAGTTGTACTACTACAAGGCAAAAATCCCTGCTGGAATCTCGCTGTGGCCTAAGTACCCTCCAGGGAGCGATCGCTGCCAGAGACACTGTGCTGGTATCTAGGATAATGGTCTGTGCCTCCACTGCGCTGCTCTTCTCTCGAAGCCGTTTCCGAAAGCTTTCTGGAAGAGCTGGCTGACAGTGTCGTCTCCTCCGAGTCAGCGACAGGCATACGAGGATACCAGTTCTGTGAGGTAAAACGCTACCGGCCTCAGCCACGTGGGCTCAGTTTTGTACAGGAAAGCACGCTCCCTTTGGAAGGTTCTTCCTTCCAGCTTGCCAGTTGCCCTTGCAATGTCTCCTAAATCTCGCAGGGTTTCCATGCCATCCTAAGATCCGTAGCTCAGGCTTAGAACGGCACAGCATCCGGCAGCTTTCCAAGAGGCCTCCAGCATTCTGGCATTTTGGCTCCCTCCATGAGGCACCAGCTCCTCAGCACCACGTGTCCTCAGGTCTTTCACTTCAGAACCTCTGGGGGCAACCTCATTCCTCCCCCACGTAAGAGACACACAGACATGTCCTTTGTGGAGGAAGGCTTGAGAGTCCGCAGTGGAGGCTGCCGCTGCCACTCAGCGTTCCTGCACGGAACTGAGCCCGGGTGCACGAGACCGTGAGAGGCAGAAAGAGAGGGGTACCACCGAGCTGTTCCAAAATGTACTCTTACACATTACGCTTCCAGCTCACGTTCATTTCATGGAGAGAACGCCAGGCCCTGATGCACTTTCCGGGGGCTAGAAAACTTTGGTTGCATCCCTCGGTGGGCACATCGGCTCAGGACTGCCCTGCTCCAATAGTGCTCAAGGTGTGGAGCCCGATTGCTGGAGAACAGCCCCATGTGGAGCTTTCACGGATGTAACCGGCTCGCCATGGAACCGTTCACAAGCTGCAGACCGTGGTGCCTGTTAGTGGTCGACCCACCGAGAGCACTCTGAGGGAGAGGAGCTGCTGACGACTGGTAGCAAATTCCCCCGTTCCCAGTCGAATCCTCTCCCTGGAAGTGTGTTCCGAAAGCCTTGACGCAGTTTCTCAGTTAGCTACAATGGAGGCCAGTCACTTGGCAGACTCCCCTCACGCCGTGCCCCGCTGGCAGCAAAACAGACAGGCCGGCTGCTTCAGCCAACAGGGACAGCTCACAGTACAGATAAGAACCCTACGTGTCAAAGCGCTTGCATGGCGCTCGCCAGAAGCACAAACACCGAGCGCAGGGCACCGAGGCTCTTCCCCTCAGGCTGAGCAAATTTGTTCTCATGGAGCTCCTGCCCTGAGTTTATCCAGCTAGGAAGCAAACTTCAGGAAAGGTCCTCACGGTGCTGCCAATACACACTTATTTCACCCGGCAGCCCCAATCGAGTACACCTACTTGGATTTTAAACTCGCAGAACAACGGGTGTCAAACCGTGCGCCTCCATCTGGTGGGCGAAGTACATATTTTCTCCATGAGCTACAAGCCCTTCTTTCAGTGTGAAAGGCCTCTGGGCCTCTTGGCGCTGGCAGCACAGAGGTGTCACCAGTTCTGAAAATCTTCCAAAGGCACAGTGTCACAGAACGTGTGGAGCACTAAGGAGGCGCAGCACACAACTGGGTCTTCCCTGTCGGCCTGACAACCACCAGCGGCCTGCGCTTCTTCGGGGCACACACGTGGTCGTGGTCGGTGATGAATTCTGCTCCCTGAAACCTTTTCTGGGACAGGCAGAGGAAGCGCACGTGGATTAGCGCTCCACCTGATCCCTGTTTCCTGAGTAAGTTGTACTACTACAAGGCCAAAATCCCTGCTGGAATCTCGCTGTGGCCTAAGTACCCTCCAGGGAGCGATCGCTGCCAGAGACACTGTGCTGGTATCTAGGATAATGGTCTGTGCCTCCACTGCGCTGCTCTTCTCTCGAAGCCGTTTCCGAAAGCTTTCTGGAAGAGCTGGCTGACAGTGTCGTCTCCTCCGAGTCAGCGACAGGCATACGAGGATACCAGTTCTGTGAGGTAAAACGCTACCAGCCTCAGCCACGTGGGCTCAGTTTTGTACAGGAAAGCACGCTCCCTTTGGAAGGTTCTTCCTTCCAGCTTGCCAGTTGCCCTTGCAATGTCTCCTAAATCTCGCAGGGTTTCCATGCCATCCTAAGATCCGTAGCTCAGGCTTAGAACGGCACAGCATCCGGCAGCTTTCCAAGAGGCCTCCAGCATTCTGGCATTTTGGCTCCCTCCATGAGGCACCAGCTCCTCAGCACCACGTGTCCCCAGGTCTTTCACTTCAGAACCTCTGGGGGCAACCTCATTCCTCCCCCACGTAAGAGACACACAGACATGTCCTTTGTGGAGGAAGGCTTGAGAGTCCGCAATGGAGGCTGCCGCTGCCACTCAGCGTTCCTGCACGGAACTGAGCCCGGGTGCACGAGACCGTGAGAGGCAGAAAGAGAGGGGTACCACCGAGCTGTTCCAAAATGTACTCTTACACATTACGCTTCCAGCTCACGTTCATTTCATGGAGAGAACGCCAGGCCCTGATGCACTTTCCGGGGGCTAGAAAACTTTGGTTGCCTCCCTCGGTGGGCACATCGGCTCAGGACTGCCCTGCTCCAATAGTGCTCAAGGTGTGGAGCCCGATTGCTGGAGAACAGCCCCATGTGGAGCTTTCACGGATGTAACCGGCTCGCCATGGAACCGTTCACAAGCTGCAGACCGTGGTGCCTGTTAGTAGTCGACCCACCGAGAGCACTCTGAGGGAGAGGAGCTGCTGACGACTGGTAGCAAATTCCCCCGTTCCCAGTCGAATCCTCTCCCTGGAAGTGTGTTCCGAAAGCCTTGACGCAGTTTCTCAGTTAGCTACAATGGAGGCCAGTCACTTGGCAGACTCCCCTCACGCCGTGCCCCGCTGGCAGCAAAACAGACAGGCCGGCTGCTTCAGCCAACAGGGACAGCTCACAGTACAGATAAGAACCCTACGTGTCAAAGCGCTTGCATGGCGCTCGCCAGAAGCACAAACACCGAGCGCAGGGCACCGAGGCTCTTCCCCTCAGGCTGAGCAAATTTGTTCTCATGGAGCTCCTGCCCTGAGTTTATCCAGCTAGGAAGCAAACTTCAGGAAAGGTCCTCACGGTGCTGCCAATACACACTTATTTCACCCGGCAGCCCCAATCGAGTACACCTACTTGGATTTTAAACTCGCAGAACAACGGGTGTCAAACCGTGCGCCTCCATCTGGTGGGCGAAGTACATATTTTCTCCATGAGCTACAAGCCCTTCTTTCAGTGTGAAAGGCCTCTGGGCCTCTTGGCGCTGGCAGCACAGAGGTGTCACCAGTTCTGAAAATCTTCCAAAGGCACAGTGTCACAGAACGTGTGGAGCACTAAGGAGGCGCAGCACACAACTGGGTCTTCCCTGTCGGCCTGACAACCACCAGCGGCCTGCGCTTCTTCGGGGCACACACGTGGTCGTGGTCGGTGATGAATTCTGCTCCCTGAAACCTTTTCCGGGACACGCAGAGGAAGCGCACGTAGATTAGCCCTCCACCTCATCCCTGTTTCCTGAGTAAGTTGTACTACTACAAGGCAAAAATCCCTGCTGGAATCTCGCTGTGGCCTAAGTACCCTCCAGGGAGCGATCGCTGCCAGAGACACTGTGCTGGTATCTAGGATAATGGTCTGTGCCTCCACTGCGCTGCTCTTCTCTCGAAGCCGTTTCCGAAAGCTTTCTGGAAGAGCTGGCTGACAGTGTCGTCTCCTCCGAGTCAGCGACAGGCATACGAGGATACCAGTTCTGTGAGGTAAAACGCTACCGGCCTCAGCCACGTGGGCTCAGTTTTGTACAGGAAAGCACGCTCCCTTTGGAAGGTTCTTCCTTCCAGCTTGCCAGTTGCCCTTGCAATGTCTCCTAAATCTCGCAGGGTTTCCATGCCATCCTAAGATCCGTAGCTCAGGCTTAGAACGGCACAGCATCCGGCAGCTTTCCAAGAGGCCTCCAGCATTCTGGCATTTTGGCTCCCTCCATGAGGCACCAGCTCCTCAGCACCACGTGTCCTCAGGTCTTTCACTTCAGAACCTCTGGGGGCAACCTCATTCCTCCCCCACGTAAGAGACACACAGACATGTCCTTTGTGGAGGAAGGCTTGAGAGTCCGCAGTGGAGGCTGCCGCTGCCACTCAGCGTTCCTGCACGGAACTGAGCCCGGGTGCACGAGACCGTGAGAGGCAGAAAGAGAGGGGTACCACCGAGCTGTTCCAAAATGTACTCTTACACATTACGCTTCCAGCTCACGTTCATTTCATGGAGAGAACGCCAGGCCCTGATGCACTTTCCGGGGGCTAGAAAACTTTGGTTGCATCCCTCGGTGGGCACATCGGCTCAGGACTGCCCTGCTCCAATAGTGCTCAAGGTGTGGAGCCCGATTGCTGGAGAACAGCCCCATGTGGAGCTTTCACGGATGTAACCGGCTCGCCATGGAACCGTTCACAAGCTGCAGACCGTGGTGCCTGTTAGTGGTCGACCCACCGAGAGCACTCTGAGGGAGAGGAGCTGCTGACGACTGGTAGCAAATTCCCCCGTTCCCAGTCGAATCCTCTCCCTGGAAGTGTGTTCCGAAAGCCTTGACGCAGTTTCTCAGTTAGCTACAATGGAGGCCAGTCACTTGGCAGACTCCCCTCACGCCGTGCCCCGCTGGCAGCAAAACAGACAGGCCGGCTGCTTCAGCCAACAGGGACAGCTCACAGTACAGATAAGAACCCTACGTGTCAAAGCGCTTGCATGGCGCTCGCCAGAAGCACAAACACCGAGCGCAGGGCACCGAGGCTCTTCCCCTCAGGCTGCGCAAATTTGTTCTCATGGAGCTCCTGCCCTGAGTTTATCCAGCTAGGAAGCAAACTTCAGGAAAGGTCCTCACGGTGCTGCCAATACACACTTATTTCACCCGGCAGCCCCAATCGAGTACACCTACTTGGATTTTAAACTCGCAGAACAACGGGTGTCAAACCGTGCGCCTCCATCTGGTGGGCGAAGTACATATTTTCTCCATGAGCTACAAGCCCTTCTTTCAGTGTGAAAGGCCTCTGGGCCTCTTGGCGCTGGCAGCACAGAGGTGTCACCAGTTCTGAAAATCTTCCAAAGGCACAGTGTCACAGAACGTGTGGAGCACTAAGGAGGCGCAGCACACAACTGGGTCTTCCCTGTCGGCCTGACAACCACCAGCGGCCTGCGCTTCTTCGGGGCACACACGTGGTCGTGGTCGGTGATGAATTCTGCTCCCTGAAACCTTTTCCGGGACACGCAGAGGAAGCGCACGTGGATTAGCGCTCCACCTCATCCCTGTTTCCTGAGTAAGTTGTACTACTACAAGGCAAAAATCCCTGCTGGAATCTCGCTGTGGCCTAAGTACCCTCCAGGGAGCGATCGCTGCCAGAGACACTGTGCTGGTATCTAGGATAATGGTCTGTGCCTCCACTGCGCTGCTCTTCTCTCGAAGCCGTTTCCGAAAGCTTTCTGGAAGAGCTGGCTGACAGTGTCGTCTCCTCCGAGTCAGCGACAGGCATACGAGGATACCAGTTCTGTGAGGTAAAACGCTACCGGCCTCAGCCACGTGGGCTCAGTTTTGTACAGGAAAGCACGCTCCCTTTGGAAGGTTCTTCCTTCCAGCTTGCCAGTTGCCCTTGCAATGTCTCCTAAATCTCGCAGGGTTTCCATGCCATCCTAAGATCCGTAGCTCAGGCTTAGAACGGCACAGCATCCGGCAGCTTTCCAAGAGGCCTCCAGCATTCTGGCATTTTGGCTCCCTCCATGAGGCACCAGCTCCTCAGCACCACGTGTCCTCAGGTCTTTCACTTCAGAACCTCTGGGGGCAACCTCATTCCTCCCCCACGTAAGAGACACACAGACATGTCCTTTGTGGAGGAAGGCTTGAGAGTCCGCAGTGGAGGCTGCCGCTGCCACTCAGCGTTCCTGCACGGAACTGAGCCCGGGTGCACGAGACCGTGAGAGGCAGAAAGAGAGGGGTACCACCGAGCTGTTCCAAAATGTACTCTTACACATTACGCTTCCAGCTCACGTTCATTTCATGGAGAGAACGCCAGGCCCTGATGCACTTTCCGGGGGCTAGAAAACTTTGGTTGCCTCCCTCGGTGGGCACATCGGCTCAGGACTGCCCTGCTCCAATAGTGCTCAAGGTGTGGAGCCCGATTGCTGGAGAACAGCCCCATGTGGAGCTTTCACGGATGTAACCGGCTCGCCATGGAACCGTTCACAAGCTGCAGACCGTGGTGCCTGTTAGTGGTCGACCCACCGAGAGCACTCTGAGGGAGAGGAGCTGCTGACGACTGGTAGCAAATTCCCCCGTTCCCAGTCGAATCCTCTCCCTGGAAGTGTGTTCCGAAAGCCTTGACGCAGTTTCTCAGTTAGCTACAATGGAGGCCAGTCACTTGGCAGACTCCCCTCACGCCGTGCCCCGCTGGCAGCAAAACAGACAGGCCGGCTGCTTCAGCCAACAGGGACAGCTCACAGTACAGATAAGAACCCTACGTGTCAAAGCGCTTGCATGGCGCTCGCCAGAAGCACAAACACCGAGCGCAGGGCACCGAGGCTCTTCCCCTCAGGCTGAGCAAATTTGTTCTCATGGAGCTCCTGCCCTGAGTTTATCCAGCTAGGAAGCAAACTTCAGGAAAGGTCCTCACGGTGCTGCCAATACACACTTATTTCACCCGGCAGCCCCAATCGAGTACACCTACTTGGATTTTAAACTCGCAGAACAACGGGTGTCAAACCGTGCGCCTCCATCTGGTGGGCGAAGTACATATTTTCTCCATGAGCTACAAGCCCTTCTTTCAGTGTGAAAGGCCTCTGGGCCTCTTGGCGCTGGCAGCACAGAGGTGTCACCAGTTCTGAAAATCTTCCAAAGGCACAGTGTCACAGAACGTGTGGAGCACTAAGGAGGCGCAGCACACAACTGGGTCTTCCCTGTCGGCCTGACAACCACCAGCGGCCTGCGCTTCTTCGGGGCACACACGTGGTCGTGGTCGGTGATGAATTCTGCTCCCTGAAACCTTTTCCGGGACAGGCAGAGGAAGCGCACGTGGATTAGCGCTCCACCTCATCCCTGTTTCCTGAGTAAGTTGTACTACTACAAGGCCAAAATCCCTGCTGGAATCTCGCTGTGGCCTAAGTACCCTCCAGGGAGCGATCGCTGCCAGAGACACTGTGCTGGTATCTAGGATAATGGTCTGTGCCTCCACTGCGCTGCTCTTCTCTCGAAGCCGTTTCCGAAAGCTTTCTGGAAGAGCTGGCTGACAGTGTCGTCTCCTCCGAGTCAGCGACAGGCATACGAGGATACCAGTTCTGTGAGGTAAAACGCTACCGGCCTCAGCCACGTGGGCTCAGTTTTGTACAGGAAAGCACGCTCCCTTTGGAAGGTTCTTCCTTCCAGCTTGCCAGTTGCCCTTGCAATGTCTCCTAAATCTCGCAGGGTTTCCATGCCATCCTAAGATCCGTAGCTCAGGCTTAGAACGGCACAGCATCCGGCAGCTTTCCAAGAGGCCTCCAGCATTCTGGCATTTTGGCTCCCTCCATGAGGCACCAGCTCCTCAGCACCACGTGTCCTTAGGTCTTTCACTTCAGAACCTCTGGGGGCAACCTCATTCCTCCCCCACGTAAGAGACACACAGACATGTCCTTTGTGGAGGAAGGCTTGAGAGTCCGCAATGGAGGCTGCCGCTGCCACTCAGCGTTCCTGCACGGAACTGAGCCCGGGTGCACGAGACCGTGAGAGGCAGAAAGAGAGGGGTACCACCGAGCTGTTCCAAAATGTACTCTTACACATTACGCTTCCAGCTCACGTTCATTTCATGGAGAGAACGCCAGGCCCTGATGCACTTTCCGGGGGCTAGAAAACTTTGGTTGCCTCCCTCGGTGGGCACATCGGCTCAGGACTGCCCTGCTCCAATAGTGCTCAAGGTGTGGAGCCCGATTGCTGGAGAACAGCCCCATGTGGAGCTTTCACGGATGTAACCGGCTCGCCATGGAACCGTTCACAAGCTGCAGACCGTGGTGCCTGTTAGTAGTCGACCCACCGAGAGCACTCTGAGGGAGAGGAGCTGCTGACGACTGGTAGCAAATTCCCCCGTTCCCAGTCGAATCCTCTCCCTGGAAGTGTGTTCCGAAAGCCTTGACGCAGTTTCTCAGTTAGCTACAATGGAGGCCAGTCACTTGGCAGACTCCCCTCACGCCGTGCCCCGCTGGCAGCAAAACAGACAGGCCGGCTGCTTCAGCCAACAGGGACAGCTCACAGTACAGATAAGAACCCTACGTGTCAAAGCGCTTGCATGGCGCTCGCCAGAAGCACAAACACCGAGCGCAGGGCACCGAGGCTCTTCCCCTCAGGCTGAGCAAATTTGTTCTCATGGAGCTCCTGCCCTGAGTTTATCCAGCTAGGAAGCAAACTTCAGGAAAGGTCCTCACGGTGCTGCCAATACACACTTATTTCACCCGGCAGCCCCAATCGAGTACACCTACTTGGATTTTAAACTCGCAGAACAACGGGTGTCAAACCGTGCGCCTCCATCTGGTGGGCGAAGTACATATTTTCTCCATGAGCTACAAGCCCTTCTTTCAGTGTGAAAGGCCTCTGGGCCTCTTGGCGCTGGCAGCACAGAGGTGTCACCAGTTCTGAAAATCTTCCAAAGGCACAGTGTCACAGAACGTGTGGAGCACTAAGGAGGCGCAGCACACAACTGGGTCTTCCCTGTCGGCCTGACAACCACCAGCGGCCTGCGCTTCTTCGGGGCACACACGTGGTCGTGGTCGGTGATGAATTCTGCTCCCTGAAACCTTTTCCGGGACACGCAGAGGAAGCGCACGTGGATTAGCGCTCCACCTCATCCCTGTTTCCTGAGTAAGTTGTACTACTACAAGGCCAAAATCCCTGCTGGAATCTCGCTGTGGCCTAAGTACCCTCCAGGGAGCGATCGCTGCCAGAGACACTGTGCTGGTATCTAGGATAATGGTCTGTGCCTCCACTGCGCTGCTCTTCTCTCGAAGCCGTTTCCGAAAGCTTTCTGGAAGAGCTGGCTGACAGTGTCGTCTCCTCCGAGTCAGCGACAGGCATACGAGGATACCAGTTCTGTGAGGTAAAACGCTACCGGCCTCAGCCACGTGGGCTCAGTTTTGTACAGGAAAGCACGCTCCCTTTGGAAGGTTCTTCCTTCCAGCTTGCCAGTTGCCCTTGCAATGTCTCCTAAATCTCGCAGGGTTTCCATGCCATCCTAAGATCCGTAGCTCAGGCTTAGAACGGCACAGCATCCGGCAGCTTTCCAAGAGGCCTCCAGCATTCTGGCATTTTGGCTCCCTCCATGAGGCACCAGCTCCTCAGCACCACGTGTCCTCAGGTCTTTCACTTCAGAACCTCTGGGGGCAACCTCATTCCTCCCCCACGTAAGAGACACACAGACATGTCCTTTGTGGAGGAAGGCTTGAGAGTCCGCAGTGGAGGCTGCCGCTGCCACTCAGCGTTCCTGCACGGAACTGAGCCCGGGTGCACGAGACCGTGAGAGGCAGAAAGAGAGGGGTACCACCGAGCTGTTCCAAAATGTACTCTTACACATTACGCTTCCAGCTCACGTTCATTTCATGGAGAGAACGCCAGGCCCTGATGCACTTTCCGGGGGCTAGAAAACTTTGGTTGCCTCCCTCGGTGGGCACATCGGCTCAGGACTGCCCTGCTCCAATAGTGCTCAAGGTGTGGAGCCCGATTGCTGGAGAACAGCCCCATGTGGAGCTTTCACGGATGTAACCGGCTCGCCATGGAACCGTTCACAAGCTGCAGACCGTGGTGCCTGTTAGTGGTCGACCCACCGAGAGCACTCTGAGGGAGAGGAGCTGCTGACGACTGGTAGCAAATTCCCCCGTTCCCAGTCGAATCCTCTCCCTGGAAGTGTGTTCCGAAAGCCTTGACGCAGTTTCTCAGTTAGCTACAATGGAGGCCAGTCACTTGGCAGACTCCCCTCACGCCGTGCCCCGCTGGCAGCAAAACAGACAGGCCGGCTGCTTCAGCCAACAGGGACAGCTCACAGTACAGATAAGAACCCTACGTGTCAAAGCGCTTGCATGGCGCTCGCCAGAAGCACAAACACCGAGCGCAGGGCACCGAGGCTCTTCCCCTCAGGCTGAGCAAATTTGTTCTCATGGAGCTCCTGCCCTGAGTTTATCCAGCTAGGAAGCAAACTTCAGGAAAGGTCCTCACGGTGCTGCCAATACACACTTATTTCACCCGGCAGCCCCAATCGAGTACACCTACTTGGATTTTAAACTCGCAGAACAACGGGTGTCAAACCGTGCGCCTCCATCTGGTGGGCGAAGTACATATTTTCTCCATGAGCTACAAGCCCTTCTTTCAGTGTGAAAGGCCTCTGGGCCTCTTGGCGCTGGCAGCACAGAGGTGTCACCAGTTCTGAAAATCTTCCAAAGGCACAGTGTCACAGAACGTGTGGAGCACTAAGGAGGCGCAGCACACAACTGGGTCTTCCCTGTCGGCCTGACAACCACCAGCGGCCTGCGCTTCTTCGGGGCACACACGTGGTCGTGGTCGGTGATGAATTCTGCTCCCTGAAACCTTTTCCGGGACAGGCAGAGGAAGCGCACGTGGATTAGCGCTCCACCTCATCCCTGTTTCCTGAGTAAGTTGTACTACTACAAGGCCAAAATCCCTGCTGGAATCTCGCTGTGGCCTAAGTACCCTCCAGGGAGCGATCGCTGCCAGAGACACTGTGCTGGTATCTAGGATAATGGTCTGTGCCTCCACTGCGCTGCTCTTCTCTCGAAGCCGTTTCCGAAAGCTTTCTGGAAGAGCTGGCTGACAGTGTCGTCTCCTCCGAGTCAGCGACAGGCATACGAGGATACCAGTTCTGTGAGGTAAAACGCTACCGGCCTCAGCCACGTGGGCTCAGTTTTGTACAGGAAAGCACGCTCCCTTTGGAAGGTTCTTCCTTCCAGCTTGCCAGTTGCCCTTGCAATGTCTCCTAAATCTCGCAGGGTTTCCATGCCATCCTAAGATCCGTAGCTCAGGCTTAGAACGGCACAGCATCCGGCAGCTTTCCCAGAGGCCTCCAGCATTCTGGCATTTTGGCTCCCTCCATGAGGCACCAGCTCCTCAGCACCACGTGTCCTTAGGTCTTTCACTTCAGAACCTCTGGGGGCAACCTCATTCCTCCCCCACGTAAGAGACACACAGACATGTCCTTTGTGGAGGAAGGCTTGAGAGTCCGCAATGGAGGCTGCCGCTGCCACTCAGCGTTCCTGCACGGAACTGAGCCCGGGTGCACGAGACCGTGAGAGGCAGAAAGAGAGGGGTACCACCGAGCTGTTCCAAAATGTACTCTTACACATTACGCTTCCAGCTCACGTTCATTTCATGGAGAGAACGCCAGGCCCTGATGCACTTTCCGGGGGCTAGAAAACTTTGGTTGCCTCCCTCGGTGGGCACATCGGCTCAGGACTGCCCTGCTCCAATAGTGCTCAAGGTGTGGAGCCCGATTGCTGGAGAACAGCCCCATGTGGAGCTTTCACGGATGTAACCGGCTCGCCATGGAACCGTTCACAAGCTGCAGACCGTGGTGCCTGTTAGTAGTCGACCCACCGAGAGCACTCTGAGGGAGAGGAGCTGCTGACGACTGGTAGCAAATTCCCCCGTTCCCAGTCGAATCCTCTCCCTGGAAGTGTGTTCCGAAAGCCTTGACGCAGTTTCTCAGTTAGCTACAATGGAGGCCAGTCACTTGGCAGACTCCCCTCACGCCGTGCCCCGCTGGCAGCAAAACAGACAGGCCGGCTGCTTCAGCCAACAGGGACAGCTCACAGTACAGATAAGAACCCTACGTGTCAAAGCGCTTGCATGGCGCTCGCCAGAAGCACAAACACCGAGCGCAGGGCACCGAGGCTCTTCCCCTCAGGCTGAGCAAATTTGTTCTCATGGAGCTCCTGCCCTGAGTTTATCCAGCTAGGAAGCAAACTTCAGGAAAGGTCCTCACGGTGCTGCCAATACACACTTATTTCACCCGGCAGCCCCAATCGAGTACACCTACTTGGATTTTAAACTCGCAGAACAACGGGTGTCAAACCGTGCGCCTCCATCTGGTGGGCGAAGTACATATTTTCTCCATGAGCTACAAGCCCTTCTTTCAGTGTGAAAGGCCTCTGGGCCTCTTGGCGCTGGCAGCACAGAGGTGTCACCAGTTCTGAAAATCTTCCAAAGGCACAGTGTCACAGAACGTGTGGAGCACTAAGGAGGCGCAGCACACAACTGGGTCTTCCCTGTCGGCCTGACAACCACCAGCGGCCTGCGCTTCTTCGGGGCACACACGTGGTCGTGGTCGGTGATGAATTCTGCTCCCTGAAACCTTTTCCGGGACACGCAGAGGAAGCGCACGTGGATTAGCGCTCCACCTCATCCCTGTTTCCTGAGTAAGTTGTACTACTACAAGGCCAAAATCCCTGCTGGAATCTCGCTGTGGCCTAAGTACCCTCCAGGGAGCGATCGCTGCCAGAGACACTGTGCTGGTATCTAGGATAATGGTCTGTGCCTCCACTGCGCTGCTCTTCTCTCGAAGCCGTTTCCGAAAGCTTTCTGGAAGAGCTGGCTGACAGTGTCGTCTCCTCCGAGTCAGCGACAGGCATACGAGGATACCAGTTCTGTGAGGTAAAACGCTACCGGCCTCAGCCACGTGGGCTCAGTTTTGTACAGGAAAGCACGCTCCCTTTGGAAGGTTCTTCCTTCCAGCTTGCCAGTTGCCCTTGCAATGTCTCCTAAATCTCGCAGGGTTTCCATGCCATCCTAAGATCCGTAGCTCAGGCTTAGAACGGCACAGCATCCGGCAGCTTTCCAAGAGGCCTCCAGCATTCTGGCATTTTGGCTCCCTCCATGAGGCACCAGCTCCTCAGCACCACGTGTCCTCAGGTCTTTCACTTCAGAACCTCTGGGGGCAACCTCATTCCTCCCCCACGTAAGAGACACACAGACATGTCCTTTGTGGAGGAAGGCTTGAGAGTCCGCAGTGGAGGCTGCCGCTGCCACTCAGCGTTCCTGCACGGAACTGAGCCCGGGTGCACGAGACCGTGAGAGGCAGAAAGAGAGGGGTACCACCGAGCTGTTCCAAAATGTACTCTTACACATTACGCTTCCAGCTCACGTTCATTTCATGGAGAGAACGCCAGGCCCTGATGCACTTTCCGGGGGCTAGAAAACTTTGGTTGCCTCCCTCGGTGGGCACATCGGCTCAGGACTGCCCTGCTCCAATAGTGCTCAAGGTGTGGAGCCCGATTGCTGGAGAACAGCCCCATGTGGAGCTTTCACGGATGTAACCGGCTCGCCATGGAACCGTTCACAAGCTGCAGACCGTGGTGCCTGTTAGTAGTCGACCCACCGAGAGCACTCTGAGGGAGAGGAGCTGCTGACGACTGGTAGCAAATTCCCCCGTTCCCAGTCGAATCCTCTCCCTGGAAGTGTGTTCCGAAAGCCTTGACGCAGTTTCTCAGTTAGCTACAATGGAGGCCAGTCACTTGGCAGACTCCCCTCACGCCGTGCCCCGCTGGCAGCAAAACAGACAGGCCGGCTGCTTCAGCCAACAGGGACAGCTCACAGTACAGATAAGAACCCTACGTGTCAAAGCGCTTGCATGGCGCTCGCCAGAAGCACAAACACCGAGCGCAGGGCACCGAGGCTCTTCCCCTCAGGCTGAGCAAATTTGTTCTCATGGAGCTCCTGCCCTGAGTTTATCCAGCTAGGAAGCAAACTTCAGGAAAGGTCCTCACGGTGCTGCCAATACACACTTATTTCACCCGGCAGCCCCAATCGAGTACACCTACTTGGATTTTAAACTCGCAGAACAACGGGTGTCAAACCGTGCGCCTCCATCTGGTGGGCGAAGTACATATTTTCTCCATGAGCTACAAGCCCTTCTTTCAGTGTGAAAGGCCTCTGGGCCTCTTGGCGCTGGCAGCACAGAGGTGTCACCAGTTCTGAAAATCTTCCAAAGGCACAGTGTCACAGAACGTGTGGAGCACTAAGGAGGCGCAGCACACAACTGGGTCTTCCCTGTCGGCCTGACAACCACCAGCGGCCTGCGCTTCTTCGGGGCACACACGTGGTCGTGGTCGGTGATGAATTCTGCTCCCTGAAACCTTTTCCGGGACACGCAGAGGAAGCGCACGTGGATTAGCGCTCCACCTGATCCCTGTTTCCTGAGTAAGTTGTACTACTACAAGGCAAAAATCCCTGCTGGAATCTCGCTGTGGCCTAAGTACCCTCCAGGGAGCGATCGCTGCCAGAGACACTGTGCTGGTATCTAGGATAATGGTCTGTGCCTCCACTGCGCTGCTCTTCTCTCGAAGCCGTTTCCGAAAGCTTTCTGGAAGAGCTGGCTGACAGTGTCGTCTCCTCCGAGTCAGCGACAGGCATACGAGGATACCAGTTCTGTGAGGTAAAACGCTACCGGCCTCAGCCACGTGGGCTCAGTTTTGTACAGGAAAGCACGCTCCCTTTGGAAGGTTCTTCCTTCCAGCTTGCCAGTTGCCCTTGCAATGTCTCCTAAATCTCGCAGGGTTTCCATGCCATCCTAAGATCCGTAGCTCAGGCTTAGAACGGCACAGCATCCGGCAGCTTTCCAAGAGGCCTCCAGCATTCTGGCATTTTGGCTCCCTCCATGAGGCACCAGCTCCTCAGCACCACGTGTCCTCAGGTCTTTCACTTCAGAACCTCTGGGGGCAACCTCATTCCTCCCCCACGTAAGAGACACACAGACATGTCCTTTGTGGAGGAAGGCTTGAGAGTCCGCAATGGAGGCTGCCGCTGCCACTCAGCGTTCCTGCACGGAACTGAGCCCGGGTGCACGAGACCGTGAGAGGCAGAAAGAGAGGGGTACCACCGAGCTGTTCCAAAATGTACTCTTACACATTACGCTTCCAGCTCACGTTCATTTCATGGAGAGAACGCCAGGCCCTGATGCACTTTCCGGGGGCTAGAAAACTTTGGTTGCCTCCCTCGGTGGGCACATCGGCTCAGGACTGCCCTGCTCCAATAGTGCTCAAGGTGTGGAGCCCGATTGCTGGAGAACAGCCCCATGTGGAGCTTTCACGGATGTAACCGGCTCGCCATGGAACCGTTCACAAGCTGCAGACCGTGGTGCCTGTTAGTGGTCGACCCACCGAGAGCACTCTGAGGGAGAGGAGCTGCTGACGACTGGTAGCAAATTCCCCCGTTCCCAGTCGAATCCTCTCCCTGGAAGTGTGTTCCGAAAGCCTTGACGCAGTTTCTCAGTTAGCTACAATGGAGGCCAGTCACTTGGCAGACTCCCCTCACGCCGTGCCCCGCTGGCAGCAAAACAGACAGGCCGGCTGCTTCAGCCAACAGGGACAGCTCACAGTACAGATAAGAACCCTACGTGTCAAAGCGCTTGCATGGCGCTCGCCAGAAGCACAAACACCGAGCGCAGGGCACCGAGGCTCTTCCCCTCAGGCTGAGCAAATTTGTTCTCATGGAGCTCCTGCCCTGAGTTTATCCAGCTAGGAAGCAAACTTCAGGAAAGGTCCTCACGGTGCTGCCAATACACACTTATTTCACCCGGCAGCCCCAATCGAGTACACCTACTTGGATTTTAAACTCGCAGAACAACGGGTGTCAAACCGTGCGCCTCCATCTGGTGGGCGAAGTACATATTTTCTCCATGAGCTACAAGCCCTTCTTTCAGTGTGAAAGGCCTCTGGGCCTCTTGGCGCTGGCAGCACAGAGGTGTCACCAGTTCTGAAAATCTTCCAAAGGCACAGTGTCACAGAACGTGTGGAGCACTAAGGAGGCGCAGCACACAACTGGGTCTTCCCTGTCGGCCTGACAACCACCAGCGGCCTGCGCTTCTTCGGGGCACACACGTGGTCGTGGTCGGTGATGAATTCTGCTCCCTGACACCTTTTCCGGGACACGCAGAGGAAGCGCACGTAGATTAGCCCTCCACCTCATCCCTGTTTCCTGAGTAAGTTGTACTACTACAAGGCAAAAATCCCTGCTGGAATCTCGCTGTGGCCTAAGTACCCTCCAGGGAGCGATCGCTGCCAGAGACACTGTGCTGGTATCTAGGATAATGGTCTGTGCCTCCACTGCGCTGCTCTTCTCTCGAAGCCGTTTCCGAAAGCTTTCTGGAAGAGCTGGCTGACAGTGTCGTCTCCTCCGAGTCAGCGACAGGCATACGAGGATACCAGTTCTGTGAAGTAAAACGCTACCGGCCTCAGCCACGTGGGCTCAGTTTTGTACAGGAAAGCACGCTCCCTTTGGAAGGTTCTTCCTTCCAGCTTGCCAGTTGCCCTTGCAATGTCTCCTAAATCTCGCAGGGTTTCCATGCCATCCTAAGATCCGTAGCTCAGGCTTAGAACGGCACAGCATCCGGCAGCTTTCCAAGAGGCCTCCAGCATTCTGGCATTTTGGCTCCCTCCATGAGGCACCAGCTCCTCAGCACCACGTGTCCTCAGGTCTTTCACTTCAGAACCTCTGGGGGCAACCTCATTCCTCCCCCACGTAAGAGACACACAGACATGTCCTTTGTGGAGGAAGGCTTGAGAGTCCGCAATGGAGGCTGCCGCTGCCACTCAGCGTTCCTGCACGGAACTGAGCCCGGGTGCACGAGACCGTGAGAGGCAGAAAGAGAGGGGTACCACCGAGCTGTTCCAAAATGTACTCTTACACATTACGCTTCCAGCTCACGTTCATTTCATGGAGAGAACGCCAGGCCCTGATGCACTTTCCGGGGGCTAGAAAACTTTGGTTGCATCCCTCGGTGGGCACATCGGCTCAGGACTGCCCTGCTCCAATAGTGCTCAAGGTGTGGAGCCCGATTGCTGGAGAACAGCCCCATGTGGAGCTTTCACGGATGTAACCGGCTCGCCATGGAACCGTTCACAAGCTGCAGACCGTGGTGCCTGTTAGTAGTCGACCCACCGAGAGCACTCTGAGGGAGAGGAGCTGCTGACGACTGGTAGCAAATTCCCCCGTTCCCAGTCGAATCCTCTCCCTGGAAGTGTGTTCCGAAAGCCTTGACGCAGTTTCTCAGTTAGCTACAATGGAGGCCAGTCACTTGGCAGACTCCCCTCACGCCGTGCCCCGCTGGCAGCAAAACAGACAGGCCGGCTGCTTCAGCCAACAGGGACAGCTCACAGTACAGATAAGAACCCTACGTGTCAAAGCGCTTGCATGGCGCTCGCCAGAAGCACAAACACCGAGCGCAGGGCACCGAGGCTCTTCCCCTCAGGCTGAGCAAATTTGTTCTCATGGAGCTCCTGCCCTGAGTTTATCCAGCTAGGAAGCAAACTTCAGGAAAGGTCCTCACGGTGCTGCCAATACACACTTATTTCACCCGGCAGCCCCAATCGAGTACACCTACTTGGATTTTAAACTCGCAGAACAACGGGTGTCAAACCGTGCGCCTCCATCTGGTGGGCGAAGTACATATTTTCTCCATGAACTACAAGCCCTTCTTTCAGTGTGAAAGGCCTCTGGGCCTCTTGGCGCTGGCAGCACAGAGGTGTCACCAGTTCTGAAAATCTTCCAAAGGCACAGTGTCACAGAACGTGTGGAGCACTAAGGAGGCGCAGCACACAACTGGGTCTTCCCTGTCGGCCTGACAACCACCAGCGGCCTGCGCTTCTTCGGGGCACACACGTGGTCGTGGTCGGTGATGAATTCTGCTCCCTGAAACCTTTTCCGGGACACGCAGTGGAAGAGCACGTAGATTAGCCCTCCACCTCATCCCTGTTTCCTGAGTAAGTTGTAGTACTACAAGGCAAAAATCCCTGCTGGAATCTCGCTGTGGCCTAAGTACCCTCCAGGGAGCGATCGCTGCCAGAGACACTGTGCTGGTATCTAGGATAATGGTCTGTGCCTCCACTGCGCTGCTCTTCTCTCGAAGCCGTTTCCGAAAGCTTTCTGGAAGAGCTGGCTGACAGTGTCGTCTCCTCCGAGTCAGCGACAGGCATACGAGGATACCAGTTCTGTGAGGTAAAACGCTACCGGCCTCAGCCACGTGGGCTCAGTTTTGTACAGGAAAGCACGCTCCCTTTGGAAGGTTCTTCCTTCCAGCTTGCCAGTTGCCCTTGCAATGTCTCCTAAATCTCGCAGGGTTTCCATGCCATCCTAAGATCCGTAGCTCAGGCTTAGAACGGCACAGCATCCGGCAGCTTTCCAAGAGGCCTCCAGCATTCTGGCATTTTGGCTCCCTCCATGAGGCACCAGCTCCTCAGCACCACGTGTCCTTAGGTCTTTCACTTCAGAACCTCTGGGGGCAACCTCATTCCTCCCCCACGTAAGAGACACACAGACATGTCCTTTGTGGAGGAAGGCTTGAGAGTCCGCAATGGAGGCTGCCGCTGCCACTCAGCGTTCCTGCACGGAACTGAGCCCGGGTGCACGAGACCGTGAGAGGCAGAAAGAGAGGGGTACCACCGAGCTGTTCCAAAATGTACTCTTACACATTACGCTTCCAGCTCACGTTCATTTCATGGAGAGAACGCCAGGCCCTGATGCACTTTCCGGGGGCTAGAAAACTTTGGTTGCCTCCCTCGGTGGGCACATCGGCTCAGGACTGCCCTGCTCCAATAGTGCTCAAGGTGTGGAGCCCGATTGCTGGAGAACAGCCCCATGTGGAGCTTTCACGGATGTAACCGGCTCGCCATGGAACCGTTCACAAGCTGCAGACCGTGGTGCCTGTTAGTAGTCGACCCACCGAGAGCACTCTGAGGGAGAGGAGCTGCTGACGACTGGTAGCAAATTCCCCCGTTCCCAGTCGAATCCTCTCCCTGGAAGTGTGTTCCGAAAGCCTTGACGCAGTTTCTCAGTTAGCTACAATGGAGGCCAGTCACTTGGCAGACTCCCCTCACGCCGTGCCCCGCTGGCAGCAAAACAGACAGGCCGGCTGCTTCAGCCAACAGGGACAGCTCACAGTACAGATAAGAACCCTACGTGTCAAAGCACTTGCATGGCGCTCGCCAGAAGCACAAACACCGAGCGCAGGGCACCGAGGCTCTTCCCCTCAGGCTGAGCAAATTTGTTCTCATGGAGCTCCTGCCCTGAGTTTATCCAGCTAGGAAGCAAACTTCAGGAAAGGTCCTCACGGTGCTGCCAATACACACTTATTTCACCCGGCAGCCCCAATCGAGTACACCTACTTGGATTTTAAACTCGCAGAACAACGGGTGTCAAACCGTGCGCCTCCATCTGGTGGGCGAAGTACATATTTTCTCCATGAGCTACAAGCCCTTCTTTCAGTGTGAAAGGCCTCTGGGCCTCTTGGCGCTGGCAGCACAGAGGTGTCACCAGTTCTGAAAATCTTCCAAAGGCACAGTGTCACAGAACGTGTGGAGCACTAAGGAGGCGCAGCACACAACTGGGTCTTCCCTGTCGGCCTGACAACCACCAGCGGCCTGCGCTTCTTCGGGGCACACACGTGGTCGTGGTCGGTGATGAATTCTGCTCCCTGACACCTTTTCCGGGACACGCAGTGGAAGCGCACGTAGATTAGCCCTCCACCTCATCCCTGTTTCCTGAGTAAGTTGTACTACTACAAGGCAAAAATCCCTGCTGGAATCTCGCTGTGGCCTAAGTACCCTCCAGGGAGCGATCGCTGCCAGAGACACTGTGCTGGTATCTAGGATAATGGTCTGTGCCTCCACTGCGCTGCTCTTCTCTCGAAGCCGTTTCCGAAAGCTTTCTGGAAGAGCTGGCTGACAGTGTCGTCTCCTCCGAGTCAGCGACAGGCATACGAGGATACCAGTTCTGTGAAGTAAAACGCTACCGGCCTCAGCCACGTGGGCTCAGTTTTGTACAGGAAAGCACGCTCCCTTTGGAAGGTTCTTCCTTCCAGCTTGCCAGTTGCCCTTGCAATGTCTCCTAAATCTCGCAGGGTTTCCATGCCATCCTAAGATCCGTAGCTCAGGCTTAGAACGGCACAGCATCCGGCAGCTTTCCCAGAGGCCTCCAGCATTCTGGCATTTTGGCTCCCTCCATGAGGCACCAGCTCCTCAGCACCACGTGTCCTTAGGTCTTTCACTTCAGAACCTCTGGGGGCAACCTCATTCCTCCCCCACGTAAGAGACACACAGACATGTCCTTTGTGGAGGAAGGCTTGAGAGTCCGCAGTGGAGGCTGCCGCTGCCACTCAGCGTTCCTGCACGGAACTGAGCCCGGGTGCACGAGACCGTGAGAGGCAGAAAGAGAGGGGTACCACCGAGCTGTTCCAAAATGTACTCTTACACATTACGCTTCCAGCTCACGTTCATTTCATGGAGAGAACGCCAGGCCCTGATGCACTTTCCGGGGGCTAGAAAACTTTGGTTGCATCCCTCGGTGGGCACATCGGCTCAGGACTGCCCTGCTCCAATAGTGCTCAAGGTGTGGAGCCCGATTGCTGGAGAACAGCCCCATGTGGAGCTTTCACGGATGTAACCGGCTCGCCATGGAACCGTTCACAAGCTGCAGACCGTGGTGCCTGTTAGTAGTCGACCCACCGAGAGCACTCTGAGGGAGAGGAGCTGCTGACGACTGGTAGCAAATTCCCCCGTTCCCAGTCGAATCCTCTCCCTGGAAGTGTGTTCCGAAAGCCTTGACGCAGTTTCTCAGTTAGCTACAATGGAGGCCAGTCACTTGGCAGACTCCCCTCACGCCGTGCCCCGCTGGCAGCAAAACAGACAGGCCGGCTGCTTCAGCCAACAGGGACAGCTCACAGTACAGATAAGAACCCTACGTGTCAAAGCGCTTGCATGGCGCTCGCCAGAAGCACAAACACCGAGCGCAGGGCACCGAGGCTCTTCCCCTCAGGCTGAGCAAATTTGTTCTCATGGAGCTCCTGCCCTGAGTTTATCCAGCTAGGAAGCAAACTTCAGGAAAGGTCCTCACGGTGCTGCCAATACACACTTATTTCACCCGGCAGCCCCAATCGAGTACACCTACTTGGATTTTAAACTCGCAGAACAACGGGTGTCAAACCGTGCGCCTCCATCTGGTGGGCGAAGTACATATTTTCTCCATGAGCTACAAGCCCTTCTTTCAGTGTGAAAGGCCTCTGGGCCTCTTGGCGCTGGCAGCACAGAGGTGTCACCAGTTCTGAAAATCTTCCAAAGGCACAGTGTCACAGAACGTGTGGAGCACTAAGGAGGCGCAGCACACAACTGGGTCTTCCCTGTCGGCCTGACAACCACCAGCGGCCTGCGCTTCTTCGGGGCACACACGTGGTCGTGGTCGGTGATGAATTCTGCTCCCTGACACCTTTTCCGGGACACGCAGAGGAAGCGCACGTAGATTAGCCCTCCACCTCATCCCTGTTTCCTGAGTAAGTTGTACTACTACAAGGCAAAAATCCCTGCTGGAATCTCGCTGTGGCCTAAGTACCCTCCAGGGAGCGATCGCTGCCAGAGACACTGTGCTGGTATCTAGGATAATGGTCTGTGCCTCCACTGCGCTGCTCTTCTCTCGAAGCCGTTTCCGAAAGCTTTCTGGAAGAGCTGGCTGACAGTGTCGTCTCCTCCGAGTCAGCGACAGGCATACGAGGATACCAGTTCTGTGAAGTAAAACGCTACCGGCCTCAGCCACGTGGGCTCAGTTTTGTACAGGAAAGCACGCTCCCTTTGGAAGGTTCTTCCTTCCAGCTTGCCAGTTGCCCTTGCAATGTCTCCTAAATCTCGCAGGGTTTCCATGCCATCCTAAGATCCGTAGCTCAGGCTTAGAACGGCACAGCATCCGGCAGCTTTCCAAGAGGCCTCCAGCATTCTGGCATTTTGGCTCCCTCCATGAGGCACCAGCTCCTCAGCACCACGTGTCCTCAGGTCTTTCACTTCAGAACCTCTGGGGGCAACCTCATTCCTCCCCCACGTAAGAGACACACAGACATGTCCTTTGTGGAGGAAGGCTTGAGAGTCCGCAATGGAGGCTGCCGCTGCCACTCAGCGTTCCTGCACGGAACTGAGCCCGGGTGCACGAGACCGTGAGAGGCAGAAAGAGAGGGGTACCACCGAGCTGTTCCAAAATGTACTCTTACACATTACGCTTCCAGCTCACGTTCATTTCATGGAGAGAACGCCAGGCCCTGATGCACTTTCCGGGGGCTAGAAAACTTTGGTTGCCTCCCTCGGTGGGCACATCGGCTCAGGACTGCCCTGCTCCAATAGTGCTCAAGGTGTGGAGCCCGATTGCTGGAGAACAGCCCCATGTGGAGCTTTCACGGATGTAACCGGCTCGCCATGGAACCGTTCACAAGCTGCAGACCGTGGTGCCTGTTAGTAGTCGACCCACCGAGAGCACTCTGAGGGAGAGGAGCTGCTGACGACTGGTAGCAAATTCCCCCGTTCCCAGTCGAATCCTCTCCCTGGAAGTGTGTTCCGAAAGCCTTGACGCAGTTTCTCAGTTAGCTACAATGGAGGCCAGTCACTTGGCAGACTCCCCTCACGCCGTGCCCCGCTGGCAGCAAAACAGACAGGCCGGCTGCTTCAGCCAACAGGGACAGCTCACAGTACAGATAAGAACCCTACGTGTCAAAGCGCTTGCATGGCGCTCGCCAGAAGCACAAACACCGAGCGCAGGGCACCGAGGCTCTTCCCCTCAGGCTGAGCAAATTTGTTCTCATGGAGCTCCTGCCCTGAGTTTATCCAGCTAGGAAGCAAACTTCAGGAAAGGTCCTCACGGTGCTGCCAATACACACTTATTTCACCCGGCAGCCCCAATCGAGTACACCTACTTGGATTTTAAACTCGCAGAACAACGGGTGTCAAACCGTGCGCCTCCATCTGGTGGGCGAAGTACATATTTTCTCCATGAGCTACAAGCCCTTCTTTCAGTGTGAAAGGCCTCTGGGCCTCTTGGCGCTGGCAGCACAGAGGTGTCACCAGTTCTGAAAATCTTCCAAAGGCACAGTGTCACAGAACGTGTGGAGCACTAAGGAGGCGCAGCACACAACTGGGTCTTCCCTGTCGGCCTGACAACCACCAGCGGCCTGCGCTTCTTCGGGGCACACACGTGGTCGTGGTCGGTGATGAATTCTGCTCCCTGACATCTTTTCCGGGACACGCAGAGGAAGCGCACGTAGATTAGCCCTCCACCTCATCCCTGTTTCCTGAGTAAGTTGTACTACTACAAGGCAAAAATCCCTGCTGGAATCTCGCTGTGGCCTAAGTACCCTCCAGGGAGCGATCGCTGCCAGAGACACTGTGCTGGTATCTAGGATAATGGTCTGTGCCTCCACTGCGCTGCTCTTCTCTCGAAGCCGTTTCCGAAAGCTTTCTGGAAGAGCTGGCTGACAGTGTCGTCTCCTCCGAGTCAGCGACAGGCATACGAGGATACCAGTTCTGTGAAGTAAAACGCTACCGGCCTCAGCCACGTGGGCTCAGTTTTGTACAGGAAAGCACGCTCCCTTTGGAAGGTTCTTCCTTCCAGCTTGCCAGTTGCCCTTGCAATGTCTCCTAAATCTCGCAGGGTTTCCATGCCATCCTAAGATCCGTAGCTCAGGCTTAGAACGGCACAGCATCCGGCAGCTTTCCCAGAGGCCTCCAGCATTCTGGCATTTTGGCTCCCTCCATGAGGCACCAGCTCCTCAGCACCACGTGTCCTTAGGTCTTTCACTTCAGAACCTCTGGGGGCAACCTCATTCCTCCCCCACGTAAGAGACACACAGACATGTCCTTTGTGGAGGAAGGCTTGAGAGTCCGCAGTGGAGGCTGCCGCTGCCACTCAGCGTTCCTGCACGGAACTGAGCCCGGGTGCACGAGACCGTGAGAGGCAGAAAGAGAGGGGTACCACCGAGCTGTTCCAAAATGTACTCTTACACATTACGCTTCCAGCTCACGTTCATTTCATGGAGAGAACGCCAGGCCCTGATGCACTTTCCGGGGGCTAGAAAACTTTGGTTGCCTCCCTCGGTGGGCACATCGGCTCAGGACTGCCCTGCTCCAATAGTGCTCAAGGTGTGGAGCCCGATTGCTGGAGAACAGCCCCATGTGGAGCTTTCACGGATGTAACCGGCTCGCCATGGAACCGTTCACAAGCTGCAGACCGTGGTGCCTGTTAGTAGTCGACCCACCGAGAGCACTCTGAGGGAGAGGAGCTGCTGACGACTGGTAGCAAATTCCCCCGTTCCCAGTCGAATCCTCTCCCTGGAAGTGTGTTCCGAAAGCCTTGACGCAGTTTCTCAGTTAGCTACAATGGAGGCCAGTCACTTGGCAGACTCCCCTCACGCCGTGCCCCGCTGGCAGCAAAACAGACAGGCCGGCTGCTTCAGCCAACAGGGACAGCTCACAGTACAGATAAGAACCCTACGTGTCAAAGCGCTTGCATGGCGCTCGCCAGAAGCACAAACACCGAGCGCAGGGCCCCGAGGCTCTTCCCCTCAGGCTGAGCAAATTTGTTCTCATGGAGCTCCTGCCCTGAGTTTATCCAGCTAGGAAGCAAACTTCAGGAAAGGTCCTCACGGTGCTGCCAATACACACTTATTTCACCCGGCAGCCCCAATCGAGTACACCTACTTGGATTTTAAACTCGCAGAACAACGGGTGTCAAACCGTGCGCCTCCATCTGGTGGGCGAAGTACATATTTTCTCCATGAGCTACAAGCCCTTCTTTCAGTGTGAAAGGCCTCTGGGCCTCTTGGCGCTGGCAGCACAGAGGTGTCACCAGTTCTGAAAATCTTCCAAAGGCACAGTGTCACAGAACGTGTGGAGCACTAAGGAGGCGCAGCACACAACTGGGTCTTCCCTGTCGGCCTGACAACCACCAGCGGCCTGCGCTTCTTCGGGGCACACACGTGGTCGTGGTCGGTGATGAATTCTGCTCCCTGACACCTTTTCCGGGACACGCAGAGGAAGCGCACGTAGATTAGCCCTCCACCTCATCCCTGTTTCCTGAGTAAGTTGTACTACTACAAGGCAAAAATCCCTGCTGGAATCTCGCTGTGGCCTAAGTACCCTCCAGGGAGGGATCGCTGCCAGAGACACTGTGCTGGTATCTAGGATAATGGTCTGTGCCTCCACTGCGCTGCTCTTCTCTCGAAGCCGTTTCCGAAAGCTTTCTGGAAGAGCTGGCTGACAGTGTCGTCTCCTCAGAGTCAGCGAGAGGCATACGAGGATACCAGTTCTGTGAAGTAAAACGCTACCGGCCTCAGCCACGTGGGCTCAGTTTTGTACAGGAAAGCACGCTCCCTTTGGAAGGTTCTTCCTTCCAGCTTGCCAGTTGCCCTTGCAATGTCTCCTAAATCTCGCAGGGTTTCCATGCCATCCTAAGATCCGTAGCTCAGGCTTAGAACGGCACAGCATCCGGCAGCTTTCCAAGAGGCCTCCAGCATTCTGGCATTTTGGCTCCCTCCATGAGGCACCAGCTCCTCAGCACCACGTGTCCTCAGGTCTTTCACTTCAGAACCTCTGGGGGCAACCTCATTCCTCCCCCACGTAAGAGACACACAGACATGTCCTTTGTGGAGGAAGGCTTGAGAGTCCGCAATGGAGGCTGCCGCTGCCACTCAGCGTTCCTGCACGGAACTGAGCCCGGGTGCACGAGACCGTGAGAGGCAGAAAGAGAGGGGTACCACCGAGCTGTTCCAAAATGTACTCTTACACATTACGCTTCCAGCTCACGTTCATTTCATGGAGAGAACGCCAGGCCCTGATGCACTTTCCGGGGGCTAGAAAACTTTGGTTGCCTCCCTCGGTGGGCACATCGGCTCAGGACTGCCCTGCTCCAATAGTGCTCAAGGTGTGGAGCCCGATTGCTGGAGAACAGCCCCATGTGGAGCTTTCACGGATGTAACCGGCTCGCCATGGAACCGTTCACAAGCTGCAGACCGTGGTGCCTGTTAGTAGTCGACCCACCGAGAGCACTCTGAGGGAGAGGAGCTGCTGACGACTGGTAGCAAATTCCCCCGTTCCCAGTCGAATCCTCTCCCTGGAAGTGTGTTCCGAAAGCCTTGACGCAGTTTCTCAGTTAGCTACAATGGAGGCCAGTCACTTGGCAGACTCCCCTCACGCCGTGCCCCGCTGGCAGCAAAACAGACAGGCCGGCTGCTTCAGCCAACAGGGACAGCTCACAGTACAGATAAGAACCCTACGTGTCAAAGCACTTGCATGGCGCTCGCCAGAAGCACAAACACCGAGCGCAGGGCACCGAGGCTCTTCCCCTCAGGCTGAGCAAATTTGTTCTCATGGAGCTCCTGCCCTGAGTTTATCCAGCTAGGAAGCAAACTTCAGGAAAGGTCCTCACGGTGCTGCCAATACACACTTATTTCACCCGGCAGCCCCAATCGAGTACACCTACTTGGATTTTAAACTCGCAGAACAACGGGTGTCAAACCGTGCGCCTCCATCTGGTGGGCGAAGTACATATTTTCTCCATGAGCTACAAGCCCTTCTTTCAGTGTGAAAGGCCTCTGGGCCTCTTGGCGCTGGCAGCACAGAGGTGTCACCAGTTCTGAAAATCTTCCAAAGGCACAGTGTCACAGAACGTGTGGAGCACTAAGGAGGCGCAGCACACAACTGGGTCTTCCCTGTCGGCCTGACAACCACCAGCGGCCTGCGCTTCTTCGGGGCACACACGTGGTCGTGGTCGGTGATGAATTCTGCTCCCTGAAACCTTTTCCGGGACACGCAGAGGAAGCGCACGTAGATTAGCCCTCCACCTCATCCCTGTTTCCTGAGTAAGTTGTACTACTACAAGGCAAAAATCCCTGCTGGAATCTCGCTGTGGCCTAAGTACCCTCCAGGGAGCGATCGCTGCCAGAGACACTGTGCTGGTATCTAGGATAATGGTCTGTGCCTCCACTGCGCTGCTCTTCTCTCGAAGCCGTTTCCGAAAGCTTTCTGGAAGAGCTGGCTGACAGTGTCGTCTCCTCCGAGTCAGCGACAGGCATACGAGGATACCAGTTCTGTGAGGTAAAACGCTACCGGCCTCAGCCACGTGGGCTCAGTTTTGTACAGGAAAGCACGCTCCCTTTGGAAGGTTCTTCCTTCCAGCTTGCCAGTTGCCCTTGCAATGTCTCCTAAATCTCGCAGGGTTTCCATGCCATCCTAAGATCCGTAGCTCAGGCTTAGAACGGCACAGCATCCGGCAGCTTTCCAAGAGGCCTCCAGCATTCTGGCATTTTGGCTCCCTCCATGAGGCACCAGCTCCTCAGCACCACGTGTCCTTAGGTCTTTCACTTCAGAACCTCTGGGGGCAACCTCATTCCTCCCCCACGTAAGAGACACACAGACATGTCCTTTGTGGAGGAAGGCTTGAGAGTCCGCAATGGAGGCTGCCGCTGCCACTCAGCGTTCCTGCACGGAACTGAGCCCGGGTGCACGAGACCGTGAGAGGCAGAAAGAGAGGGGTACCACCGAGCTGTTCCAAAATGTACTCTTACACATTACGCTTCCAGCTCACGTTCATTTCATGGAGAGAACGCCAGGCCCTGATGCACTTTCCGGGGGCTAGAAAACTTTGGTTGCCTCCCTCGGTGGGCACATCGGCTCAGGACTGCCCTGCTCCAATAGTGCTCAAGGTGTGGAGCCCGATTGCTGGAGAACAGCCCCATGTGGAGCTTTCACGGATGTAACCGGCTCGCCATGGAACCGTTCACAAGCTGCAGACCGTGGTGCCTGTTAGTAGTCGACCCACCGAGAGCACTCTGAGGGAGAGGAGCTGCTGACGACTGGTAGCAAATTCCCCCGTTCCCAGTCGAATCCTCTCCCTGGAAGTGTGTTCCGAAAGCCTTGACGCAGTTTCTCAGTTAGCTACAATGGAGGCCAGTCACTTGGCAGACTCCCCTCACGCCGTGCCCCGCTGGCAGCAAAACAGACAGGCCGGCTGCTTCAGCCAACAGGGACAGCTCACAGTACAGATAAGAACCCTACGTGTCAAAGCACTTGCATGGCGCTCGCCAGAAGCACAAACACCGAGCGCAGGGCACCGAGGCTCTTCCCCTCAGGCTGAGCAAATTTGTTCTCATGGAGCTCCTGCCCTGAGTTTATCCAGCTAGGAAGCAAACTTCAGGAAAGGTCCTCACGGTGCTGCCAATACACACTTATTTCACCCGGCAGCCCCAATCGAGTACACCTACTTGGATTTTAAACTCGCAGAACAACGGGTGTCAAACGTGCGCCTCCATCTGGTGGGCGAAGTACATATTTTCTCCATGAGCTACAAGCCCTTCTTTCAGTGCGAAAGGCCTCTGGGCCTCTTGGCGCTGGCAGCACAGAGGTGTCACCAGTTCTGAAAATCTTCCAAAGGCACAGTGTCACAGAACGTGTGGAGCACTAAGGAGGCACAGCTCACTACTGGGTCTTCTCTCTCGGCCTGACAACAACCACCGTACAGCGCTCCTTCGGTGCCCACGCGGTGATGAATTCAGCTCCGTGAAACCTTTTCCTGGACACACAGTGAGCGCACGTTCATTAGCACTCCACCTCATCCCTGTTTCCTGAGTAACTTGTACTGCGACAAGGCAAAAGTCCCTGCTAAAATCTTGGTGTGGTGTAAGCATCCTCCAGGGAGCGATCGCTGCTAGAGACACTGTGCTGGTATCTAGGATAATGGTCTATGCCTCCACTGCGCTGCTCTTCTCTCGAAGCCGTTTCCGAAGGCTTTCTGGAAGAGGTGGCTGACAGTGTCGTCTCTTTAGTGTAACCGACTGGCATACGAGGATACCAGTTCTGTGAAGTAAAACGCTACCGGCCTGAGCCACGTGGGCTCAGTTTTGTACAGGAAAGCACACTCCGCTTTGAAGGTTCTTCCTTCCAGCTTGCCAGTTGCACTTGCAATGTCTCCTAAACCTCGCAGGGTTTCAGTGCCGTCACAAGATCCGTATCTCACGCTTAGGACGGCACAGCATCTGGCAGCTTTCAAAGAGGCCTCCAGCATTCTGGCATTTTGGCTCGCTCCATGAGGCACCAGCTCCTCAGCACCATGTGTCCTTAGTTCTTTCATTTCAGAGCCTCTGTGGGCAACCTCATTTTTCCCCCACGTAAGGGAAACTCAGACTTGTCATTGTGGGACGAAGGCTTTAGAGTCCAGAACGGAGACTGTCTCTTCCACTCAGCATTCCTGCACGGAACTGAGCCCGTGTGCATGAGACCGTGAGAGGCAGAAAGACAGGTGTACCAGTGAGCTGCACCACAATGTACCATTATGCGTCACCCTTCAAGCTCACGTTCATTTCATGGAGAGAACACGAGGCCTTGTTGCACTTTCCTGTGGTAAGAAAACTTTGGTTGTATCCCTCGGTGGGCACATCGGCTCAGGACTGCCCTGCTCCAAAAGCTCAAGTTGTGGAGCCCGATTGCTGGAGATCAGCCCCATGTGAATCTGTCACGGATGATACCGGCTCGCCATGGAACCGTTCACAAGCTGCAGACCGTGGTGCCTGTTAGTAGTCGACCCACCGAGAGCACTCTGAGGGAGAGGAGCTGCTAATGTTTGGTAGCAAAATCTCCTATTCCGAATTGAATCCTTTCCCTGTACGTGGGTTCCTAAAGCCTTGACTCAGTTTCTCAGTTAGCTATAATGGAGGCCAGTCACTTGGCAGACTCCCCTAACGCTGTGTCCACCAGGCTGCGATACAGACATGCCGACTGCTTCAGCCAACAGGGACAGCTCACAGTAAAGATAAGAACCCTATGTTTCAAAGCACTTGCATGACGCTCACCAGAAGCACAAACTCTGAGGGCCGAGCACCAAGGCTCTTTCCATCAGGCTGAGCAAATTTGTTCTCATAGAGCCCCTGAACCCGTAGCCTCTGAACACGTAGTGTGAGCACAAGTAAATTAGCCCTACATCCCTTCCCAGTTTCCTGTGTAAGTTGAACAGGGCAAATTCGCTGCTTGAATCCCTGGCTGGGTTAAGTAACCTCCAGGGATGCATCGTTGTTTGGGACACTGGGCTGGTATATAGGTTAATGTTCTGTGCATCCACCTCGCAGCTGGTCTCTCTAAGCGGGTTCCGAATGTTGTTCTGAAGATTTTCCATAGAGTGTTGGAAACCTGGAAGTAGCCGACAGGCCCACGACGATACCAATTCTCTCAAGCAAAAGTCTACGAGCCTCAGACACTTGGGTTCTCTTTTGTATATTGCTGGAGTCCAGCTCCAGCGAGTCCAGGGATACCTGAGGGATGGATAGCGTCGGCGAAGGAAATAAATCTATTACACTTCTTAAAGTATCAGCATTGCATGTTTCTCTGTCTCATCCTTTCCTTTATTGTTTACAATCACAGGTTTATATATTATAGTTGATTACATTACCAGGTACATGGCCAAACAATCTTAGCACCATCAAATCTCAAAATATTCTATAAAGATTAAAAAAATATATATCCCCTAGTTTCTAGATGTCCTATTAAAATATTTCCCCAAGTTCCCATTAATCACAGGTTATTTCGTAGTAACCAAGCCAAGCAGTTATATGATTATTTTAATTGTAAAAGTTGGAGCTACTTGTTCCTATTTCTCTTCTTGCATGGGCAAACTTTTACAATGGTTCCACGAAAATATTTACAATATACCCTGCATGCTCTTTCTCGTTGTTTCCTTCAACTGAGACAGTGTTTTTCTCCCTATCCTAGCAACCAATTCTGCTCTAGTCATTTGCTTTTTTTATAATTGATCTTCCTTTATAATAGAACCATAAATTTCCTGTGTCATCAGGAACTCCGGCCCATGGCCATAACTCCATACTAGAGGGTGTTTTTCATAAAAACATCCCCTTAGTTCCAGGCTCTTAATTCTTTACCTATTTCCCCGGGGCTTTAGTGGGTACTTCCCATTCTGTGGTAGTTTCAGGAGGGGGAGTCCTAGAGGAATTTTTCTTTCACGTGGAGCAACATCCCCCCCAAATTGCCCGTATATGTAAATTTATTATCATAAAACATAACAACAGAGCTGTAGTCCACCTTCCTGGCACGGCGCTGCCTTGCAGTTTCGCCTTCCGTTGCTTCATGACTTTGTCATGGTGCAATGGCTCCAGGATGGCTTCCAACATCTCCCCCTTTTTTATTTTTTAAAAGCGCAGTATGTAGCTCCATGGAAACTTGTTTGATGCTTTTAATAATTATTCTAACAAAGACTGGAAGTAAAAATATCAGAATTATTACAACTACTGCAATGATTCCTCCATTAATGAGCATTGAGAATAAGGTTTTATGTGACACAAATGACTTAATACTTTCAAAAAAATTCTGAGCAGACTGTGCCAGAGATATATCTAAATTTGTATTTCCTATGTCATGAAAACTTGATGTAATTTAGTAAGGTCTAAACTAACATCTACTTGGTTCCAAACTCCCGTAATATGAGTCTGAATTTGATCCCAAGAATATAATGATTCATTCACTTTTAGAGGAGTAACACAAATCCATCTATATTTTTTATGACACCTCAAAGCTAATCTTACTTTGAGTGCTGTTAATTCCTGTCCTATGTGTAAAATTGCTTCTTCTAAGGCATCCACCTTTGCTTCTACCTTTCTGTCTATAACTTCCTGAGTATCCAGAGCTAAAGATACATTTTTTGAAAGCTCATTTACATGTTGAGCTGTAGGTACTTGTTGAGCTAAGGTACTTATTGAAAGAGAAAATGATGGTATTACATCTATAAATGTAAATATTCCTAGAATCAAAGCTGCAACAAATCTCTTTGAACGTAATAAAACTTCAGTTTCATGCAAAACTTGTAAGCCATAATCATCATACCAGGCAGAGGATAATTTTACAGTCAACATAATGTATGGTGGTCATTTAAGAATCATTAAAACTTGTTCATTCATAGAGGGATTTATACAACTTGTCAAAATACAATCAGAGCAATGTGTCCAAAAAGTAGAATCAGAAGTATTATGATAAATATTTAGATCCACATATTTTGGGGCTACCCAAATACCTAAGGATACATAAGGTGCTGACACACAAGCCTGCGTAGAATAAATGCCCATATTTTTAAGTCTATGAAGAATAACTGGCGATGGTGCAGCAATAGCTTTCCAAAGCTGGGTCTGTGCCTAATACATATTATCTTGAGCCATAGTTAGGATAGGAGGCACCCATCCTCCAGTGTGCCACTTATTAACATGCATAAAAGCAGGAATAAATGAATTATTCCAATCATAATGTGCATGATGTTGTAAATAATATCTATAATCCTTAGATGGATCAGGATTACTCCAATCATGCACATTTTTTGTGGTATCCTGTATGGGAATATCTATTCTTGAAGAATATATACAATAATTCCATGTAGGAAATCCTGTATTGGTATCTACAGCATGCCAGTTACTATCCAATTGGTCTTCCGGAGATTGTAATATAGATGATTGTATTCCTGTACGAATACCATAAGGAGGATTACAAGGAGGAAATTTTAAAGAATGAGAGGAAGGTTGATTATAAGTTGGATCTTCTCCGGGTGCTAGATAAATCAAAGACCAAAGAAGTCTCTTATTAGATTGACTCGAAGGAGAAGCAGTAAGCTGTCCTTTAAGAAAAACTGGTATACATCCATCCTTACGAGAGGCTACAGAATTATTAATTGATGGAAATATAAAACATATAGGATGGAACCCTGATTTTCCATGAAAAGTAAAATTATTACTTGTTTTAAATTTATTATATGGATAGGAGCTTATGGCTCCTCCCATTAACCTGGGCATAGTAGTACATACTGATATATCCTCATTATCCCAGGCTACAGTTTGTAAAATTGGTGGATCAGGGAAATAAGTCCACTAAGAATTACCCAAAGCATTTCCCCTAGTTACCTGGCAGGCCAATATAGCAAGCATAGCAACAAAAAGATTTCCAGGTGTTAAGGTAGCTCCCTGGTCTATTACCACTTTCTCGGCGTCGTCAGCAAGTCGTTCAATCTGACCCCAAGTTGGTGGGTTTGAAGTTCTCGTAGAGATGGCTTGTCTCTTGCGAGGTCTCGGGCGCAGACGCGGCAGACAAAGGATTGGTCTCTCTCCGATGGTGAGGTTTTGTATCTGCTTCATCAGCGGTTTCTATATGAGGAAATAGCTTAACCACATACTGTGAGTCTGAATATAAATTGAAAGTCTGGTTCTGCAGCTCAGCGAAAGCATGTATTATTGCAATTAATTCCGCTTTTTGAGCAGAAGTTTCCTGAGTTTGAATTACCTTTGGAACATAATTAATAAGTAAAGCAGCTTTTCCATTAGATGATCCATCTGTAAAAACTAAAGCTGCATCTTCTATTGGCTGATCAACATAGCATTTAGGAAATATAACTGGATGTGTAGCAAAAAATTGTAATAGCGGATGTTTTGGCAAATGAAACAGAATTTGTCCAGTATAAGAACTAAGAGCTATTTGCCAGTCTTCATCATTCTGTAATAAAATTTGTAGTTGATCTTTATTATAAGGGATAATTATATTAGTTACATCCTTTCCAAACAATTCCTTACTTCTTTTTCTTCCTTTAGCTATTAAAGTTGCTGTTAACATAGGATAGGAACTAACTATTTTCTTGGAAGTAGCTGGTAAATGGATCCATTCCAAAGGTCCTTCCTGCCAAAGTATACCCGTAGGTGTAACTGGAGTAGGCAAGATTAGCAAACACCATTCTTTTGTGTAATCTATTCTTTGTAAGAAGCAGTTGTTTAAAGCAGATTCAATAGACTGTAAAGCCTTTTCTGCTTCAGGAGTCATATTTCTAGATGAGGTTGGATCTGAATTTCCTTGTAATATGTTAAATAAAGGCTTCAATTCTGCTGTAGTTATTTTTAAATAAGGTCTAATCCAATTAATACCTCCCAATAGTTTTTGATAGTCATTTAATGTCCGTAAATTATCTTTGAAAGTTGTAATGGTTGATGTGTCACAGTTTGTGTATGTATTATTCTCCCTAAATAAGTCATAGGTGGTTCAGTTTGAATCTTTTCCGGAGCTATTTAGAGTCCATTTTTTTGTAATACCTCTGTTAAATGCTGTAAGACTTCTTGTAAATATCCTCTATCTGAATGGGCCAACAATATATCATCCATATGGTGTATCATATATTCTTCCGATTATTAATTCTTATTTCTGTTATAGCCTTATCCACAAATTTTTGACATAAGGTTGGACTATTTTTCATTCCCTGAGGTAATACCTTCCATTGATATCTTTGATAAGGTTGTTTAAAGTTAGTAGAGGGTACACTAAAAGCAAATCTTTTTCTATCTTGAGGGTCCAAAGGAACAGTAAAAAAGCAATCTTGTAAATCTATAATAATTATGTTATAATTTATTGGAACAGCAACAGGAGAGGGCAATCCAGGCTGTAAAGCTCCCATATCTTCCATAGTATTATTAATTCCCCACCTGAGAGACAGACTCGAGCCACTTGGACCCAATCATATGGTGTCATCCATCTGTTAGCAAGAGTATCTAACAAAGTGAGTGTATAGGGAGCTAATGGTACATAATCAGCACATGCAGCCTTTAATTCTTTGAGAATCTTATAAGGCAGAGGTTCCCATGTCATCCCATCATCAAAGGCTCCTTCAAAACCTACAGGGAAACAAGCAGCAAATTCTGGATCATCAGAGACCTGTATTCTTCTGGAATGCATCTTTGGATTAATATTAAATGTGTTTTTAATCATTTTGTTAGTTGGAGGAGGTGGAGGTGGTCTCAAAGGCATCTCTTGTTTATAATCTGGTAATGCAGGATAACTAATTTTTGGCAAAGGTGTTTTTGTCTCAGAATTAATAACAGGAAAATTCCAAGGATTTGGCTCTCTATGATAAGCAGCAGCAGCTTCCTCCAGGTCTTTTTGGTCTTGAGGGGACAACTCATCATCATCATCATCTATTTTACATTTTTCAAATGTAGCTGCCAATACTTTCTCAGGAGGTGGTTTTGGAGGTATTAAGGGAGTACTTTCATCTGGAGTTCCCATATAAGATATTCTCTGTCTTTCTTGTACTGGATCTAAGGTATCTCTAATGAGATTCCATAGAGCAAAAGTATCTACAGGAACTTTTTCAGGACCATGAAGTGAATAATATGTTTTTAATTGATCCCCTACCTTAGCCCATGTATCCAAATTAACTGTACCTTCCTCTGGGAACCATGGACATTGTTCTTGAATAAAGTTTAAAAAGTTAGCTAATTGACTAGTAGTTACCTTAATACCTCTTCCAGATAACATATGTTTAATAATATCAATAAATAATTTTCTCTCATTAGATTCCTTATGACCCATAGTCAACTTACCTTTTATATAACTTATTAGATTATCCACCCTTCACTTACCTTGCCTATTCTCTGCAAGGGGGTCTGCAGCACCCTAGGTGGAAGCCTAGCTATCCCGAACTCACTCTATTTACACTTACCCTTCAGGTCCCTGTTCGGGCGCCACTTGCTGGAGTCCAGCTCCAGCGAGACCAGGGATACCTGAGGGATGGATAGCGTCGGCAAAGGAAATAAATCTATTACACTTCTTAAAGTATCAGCATTGCATGTTTCTCTCTCTCATCCTCTCCTTTATTGTTTACAATCACAGGTTTATATATTATAGTTGATTACATTACCAGGTGCGTGGCCAAACAATCTTAGCACAGTCAAATCTCAAAATATTCTGTAAAGATTTTTTTAAAAAATATCCCCTAGTTTCTAGATGTCCTATTAAAATATTTCCCCAAGTTCCCATTAATCACAGGTTATTTCGTAGTAACCAAGCCAAGCAGTTATATGATTATTTTAATTGTAAAAGTTGGAGCTACTTGTTCCTATTTCTCTTCTTGCATGGGCAAACTTTTACAATGGTTCCACGAAAATATTTACAATATACCCTGCATGCTCTTTCTCGTCGTTTCCTTTAACTGAGACAGTGTTTTTCTCCCTATCCTAGCAACCAATTCTGCTCTAGTCATTTGCTTTTTTATAATTGATCTTCCTTTATAATAGAACCATAAATTTCCTGTGTCATCAGGAACTCCGGCCCATGGCCATAACTCCATACTAGAGGGTGTTTTTCATAAAAACATCCCCTTAGTTCCAGGCTCTTAATTCTTTACCTATTTCCCCGGGGCTTTAGTGGGTACTTCCCATTCTGTGGTAGTTTCAGGAGGGGGAGTCCTAGAGGAATTTTTCTTTCACGTGGAGCAACATTCCCCCACAATTGCCCCTGTGTGTAAATTTATTATCATAAAACATAACAACGGAGCTGTAGTCCACCTTCCTGGCATGGCGCTGCCTTGCAGTTTCGCCTTCCGTTGTTCATGACTTTGTCACGGTGCAATGGCTCCAGGATGGCTTCCGACATCTTTGGAGAAATGGCTGATTCTAGAACCACTACAGGGAAAATATAAGATGACCCTAGAACATATTATTGTTTCAAGAAGTAAGGGATCAGCCATAAAAAGAAATGAAATTGAGTTATTTGTAGTGAGGTGGATGGGCCTAGAGTCTGTCATACAGAGTGAAGTAAGTCAGAAAGAGAAAGACAAATACCGTATGCTAACACATATATATGGGATCTAAAAAAAAAATGTCAAGAATAACCTAGGGGTAAGACAGGAATAAAGACACAGACCTACTAGAGAATGGACTTAAGGATATGGGGAGGGGGAAGGATAAGCTGTGACAAAGTGAGAGAGTGGCATGGACATATATACACTAGCAAATGTAAGATAGATAGCTAGTGGGAAGCAGCCGCATAGCACAAGGAGATCAGTTCAGTGCTTTGTGACCTAGAGTGGTGGGATTGGGAGGCTTGGAAGGAGAGCGATGCAACAGGGAAGAGATATGAGGATACATGTATAACTGATTCACTTTTTTATAAAGCAGAAACTAACACACCATTGTAAAGCAATTATACTCCAACAAAGATGTTTTAAAAAAAAAGAAGGGAGATATCAAAGAATAATTGGGAAACATCAAAGGATATAGAAGCCAAAGTGAAGGGGTTTCCACTGGACAAATCTTGAACTATCTAAGCCTCAAAATAAGTAATGGCAGAAACGTATTATAGTCAGTTGAATAAAATAGGAGTCTATGAGTTCATACTGATTTAAATAATAAAATTGAGTAAATTATGTTTGATGAGGAACAGGATATTTACATAATTACAAAGTGCCTTACCACAAAAATTATTAATAATGAAGGAGAAAAAATTAACTTTACAATGGAGAAGACTGGGTGATACACCTTAATCAAATGAGTAACATGATATTCCAGTAAGTACAAGTTAAAAGTTTGACAAAATTGTTTGATAGGAAGCAGTGAGAAGAACAGAGCTTCACCACTGTGTTATTCCTGCCAACTATACATATCCTGAATAATCATGAGACAAATACAAACAGCTAAATCCTACAAAATAACTGATCCATATTCTTTAAAACTTTCTAGTTCATAAGATTCAAGGGAAGCCTGCGAAAAATTTCCAGATTAAAAAACTAAAGAGACAGGACAGCTAAATGCAACATGTGACACTGGGCTGATCCTTTTATTATGAAGGACATGATGGGGATAATTGACAAAACTTGAAAGGGGTCTGAGGATTAGTAGCTCTGTAGTCATGTGTCAGTGTTTATTTCCTGATTTTCATGATTATATTTGGATATATGTTTGTAGGAAATACTAGAGAATTGGGGGGAGACATTGCATTCTGTTGGCAACTACTCTCAAATGGTTTGGGAAATAAATTATTTTTATTGTCATTTCAATCTTTCTTTAATTGTCGAGATTGTTAAAAGAAGGCAAAGAAAGAGGAGAAGACCCCTGAGTCAGGTAACCCTTTTTTTCCTGGCAACTGCCATAGTTAAAAGCTCAGTTTACAATGGTGGTCAGTTTTTCAGTCTATTTGTGCTAATTTCTGTTACTAACAACATAGCATCTTATTTTCTATTTGAGATTTTTGGATTTTTCCTAATTATGCTTTTGGGTTTTATTCTATCAAATGTCTATGAATTTGATAAAGTCCTCGGTATTAAAACAAAATCAGTAAGATTCATAAAAGTAAAAATAAGTTCTTAGAGAAATTTATAAATTTCTACCTGCATTCAAATTGGAGTAAGTTGGCAAGAAATTTATAAGGGGAAAATACTATAAGGAGCACTCCCATTCAGAAACTCAAAATGGTTGCACGTGTTTATCTTGTAAGAGATCTGTGATGAAACAGCAGGATGAAGGCTATATGTCCAAACTTAAATGCAATCTTTTAAATCGCCTTTCATGTCAGGCCATGTAAGAACAGGGCAATTCAAGAAGTAAATTAGAACAATTCTTATTTTCAATAATTTCTTAGGTCAACACTTAGAATAATGAAAAACTTATCATTAACTCCAAGAAATCTGGACAGTTATTAAAGCAAATGTGTTGTCCTACTGGCCTACACCTGGTTATAAACAGCAGTACGACTTCAGAAAACCCTGGATACTGAGTGGACTTTCTAAATATAGCTTTTTCTTTCTATAAAGGTGCTTTACAAGAATGCTACCTTTTGTGAAAATGTGGCCTTTATAAAGGGTACACTAGGGTCTGTGACTTTTAGACCTAGAAAAGATTTGAAATATTTTCTTAGCCTGGGAATCCACATTTTAGAGGCATAGAAAGAGAAACCCAATGAAATTAAATATTTTGCCCACCATCAAATGGCAAACAAGTAATAACGACAGAACTCAAGCCTCTGTCTTCTAAATCCATTGAATGCAGCATAAATAGATTGCAATAACTGCTGATTTTCATTGTCCTCAACACTACATTTCTTCTGTGCCTTATCCCTCTTCTTTTAAGAGGGATGACAACATTATCTGCAAACTTTATCTATAACTATTTTTTTTTTAATTTTGCTGTTTTGTAACTTTTTTGTTTCTATGTTGAAAATGTGTAAGGACATTTACCTTCTTTCTTGAAACACCTTTGCCTGCATTTATCACATTTTATTGTTGAACTATTGTGTAGCAATAAGTACAAAAGCGCCTCTAGTAGAGGAGATAATATCAGAGGCAACAAGGTGTGTGTATGGGGGGGGCGGGGTTAGAGTTGACATACCTTAAGGGAGATGAGGAGAGAGGGAAGAGAAGAGAAAGTTTATTTATTTGAAAAAATATGGCAAGTTAGAGAATTTTGGCTAAACTTAATACAATATAGCTTTCCTTAACTTAAATTCCGGGTTAACTTCCACTGTTTACATTGCCACAGACTAGGGAATAAACAAAGCAAAAAGATTTTTGGTACCACCATTTTGTGTTAATTTCATAAAGATTTCTACAAGACTTTTAAAAAATACATTGAAAAATGAAAGTCTTGTCTTTAGCTTATTTTCCCTGCATGCTTGCACTTTAATAAGTTGATAAATGGCATTTAAACTCAATAGTTATGATTAATTCTGTCCCACAATTTTTAAAAGCACTGGGGATTGTGTGTGCGTGCATGTGCCCACCTTTACAACCAGTAAAATAAAGTTCCTGATCAAAAAATTATTATCACTTAGACTATTGAATAAAATCAGATACGATAGAGGGGCCAGCTGTTGGTAGGTTTAAAAGTCACCCTAAGTGATTAATTCATGCAGCAGAGTTGCACGTCTCTCTTTAGATGAAGCACTTAGAAGTATAACCAAGCATGGCTCTAATTTCATATCTGAGACGTGTTTTATTTAGAGTTCTTTGGCAAGTGCTAGCTCTATGTGTTTTTATAGTCTTTGGTTGTGCTATAAAAATGTCAAAATTATGAATTAACAGATATGCAAAAGTGAAATCCTAGAAAATAGGATAAACATGAAGTCCTCTAATTATCACTCAAATAAGTTTGGTTGACACGGAACTGGGAATCAGATAAAGACATTAATAATTCATAATGCTGAAGTTAAAATCTTCTAGTTACAGTACAAAAGAAATCCTAATTTGTACCACAAGGTTATGAATTCAGTACTTTTCATTTGTTAAATATTTGTTTATTACCCTGCACTGTGCATATAACACTGTTCCAAAATTTGGAGGGCAAACAGGAAAAACAGACACTCTCTACCCTCAAGTTGTTTATACTGCAGTCAGTGAAATTTCTCTACTTTGAGATCTTTTAATTCCTCAGTTCATTGTAACATCTTCTTCAGATGAATTGTTTTTTATTTGTTAAAACCAATGTTTAGCACTTTAAATAGTTTCTTCAATGTTCCTGATAGTGAAATAGAGTCATCATGCTAATTTCCAATACTAATTATAGAGTTGATAGGAGAAATGCTCAAGATTGATAGTAAAGTGATTTCGATAATCTACGAAATGTCTTGAGGTTTCCCAGATAACAACTTGTCTCCCAGACAAAAATGCACTTATTATTTATATTCCAAGCTTATAAAAAATTTTGTACTTTAATCATATAGAGATTTTACAACATCTTTTCATTCACATTTTAAGATATTTTGTTCAGTAGATTATCTCATTTTGAAACTATTGATTTATATATACATACTATGTAAATATTAGTATATATTTCTCAATGACTAGATTAGTGCTTTCTTAAATACTTAAATTTGTTTAATTCATATTGTTGTTCTTCAGCATTTCTTTTACTCACTGGAGCCTATCCTACTGACTTCAAAAAGCCTGAAAAATCTGAAAATCCCATTTAAAGTAACTGTATGGAAAATCTTCAAAATAACATATAATAATGGTAGAGAAGAAGAGTATTTAATATTGTGCTGAGATTATGCCATTAATAAAGAGATTAATCAATAATTCTAACATTCAGACATATAATAAAAATTAAAAACAATCATAATACTGAGCAATGACATTTTCAATAAAGGGAGATATTAAATATTTTATAGGAAACTAGAATCTGCAAAGCAGACAAGTTGGCAATGATTATACATATATTTAAAATATGTTGAAACAGTCATAGACAGTTTTTCTTTTTGGCTGAAAAGAGGCATATTGAAGTGTTTAAGCACTACTTCAACTGGAATAGATATTTAAACACTATACAGAAAACACATGATTGCAGAAGAGCAGATATTAGCAGGTGTGTGAATGTGTATGTCTTTAATTAATGCATTTTCATTCATTCAAAAAGGAGAAGAATGCCAAATTTACTTTAAAGGTGGCATTGTGATATGTTAAAGTTCCATTCTTAGACTTTTGCTGCTGTTGCTGTTCCTTTAGTATTCACCAAAGAGTACCGTCCTGTCATTTATCCAAGTTAGAAATCTAGGAGCAATCCTAGGATTCTCATTATAGGGTCCACTGCCTTCATGCTCCCCACTCAATAAGTAACAAATTCTTGGCTCTCCTATATGGGAAAGCTCTCTCCAATGTACGCCTGCTCTGTCACTCTCCGGGTCCAGCATCTCTGCCTCAGCCTCCCATTGAAGTCACTTCTAGTTCATTCTGTGCAGGGCCATTTTTAAACCTTCCTCAGTCCTAGGCAATTGCCCTTTTAGAAGCTTTACCCTAAAATGTTATCAAATGCATTAAAATGTGCCCAAGTCACATATCCAATATAATTTATAGATAACTATATGAAAGCTGAGTAACATTGCTGTTGTAGTAATATTAGTTGAAAATATTAATTACACAAGTTTTGATCTCAATTTTGCAGATTTGTTTTCATATTCTGGAGCCATTTTTTTCAGGTGTCAAACAATTTTCTAAGTCCTTCTCAAACTCCTAGTCCCTAGTGAGTGTGCTTTTACTGTCACAGGGTTGAACAGCCCAGAGAGCAAGATGTCTGAAGATGAAGACCATCACATGGATGAGTAAATCAGATACGTGGAAGTTGGAATGCAAACTGTTTGTAGAAAAAAATATACAAATCAAGGAAGAAATTGCAGTGTCAATTAATATGATGTATATCAGATGATAGTATTAAAAAGCCAGGTGAAAATAAAATAACTTAATAATGTATATATTTGTCTGATTGTTTACTAGTGATATACTGCTCAGTGTAAGGTGAGAACCACAGATATTATCTTCTGGAAAAAAACCCTTTAAGCCCTAACAGTTCCAGTTTATAAATTTCCTCTCTAATAAATGAGGAATAAAATAATTTACAATAAATTAATTATTACCTTTTCTGAAGGTACCAATACCACAAATTCAGTCAGAAGATGGATCAAGTTTTTCATACATTTCTCTTATTTCACAGTTTTTAAATAAATGAGACTATATTTTGTCTAATGACCACCAGAACAACTATCTGGAAACTGTGACTTCATTCTATGTGAGACAGTATTTTAGGAGATATAGATGTATATTTAGATGGAGATATAAATACATAGCATATATACACAATATTTAATCAGACACAGGAATTGTGGGATAGCTCCAGAGTGGTACACCCTATGTTCTGAGCTGCTCTGAAATGCAGTTCCTTTTTATTTTTTTAACATCTTTATTGGAGTATACTTGCTTTACAATGGTGTGTTAGTTTCTGCTTTATAACAAAATGAATCAGTTATACATATACACATGTTCCCATATCACTTCCCTCTTGTGTCTCCCTCCCTCCCACCCTCCCTATCCCACCCCTCTAGGTGGTCACAAAGCACCCAGCTGATCTCCCTGTGCTATGTGGCTGCTTCTCACCAGCTATCTGTTCTAATGGGAGTTCTCTGGGCACAAAGGGCACTATTTTCTGTAATGAGATTAGAAGAAAAGATTTGCTAACAATTGCTTCTATAGCAACTAAAAATCTTGGAATCCCACCTTTCAGCATTTTGAAAATCTTAAAGGGGATGTTGTCAGTAACAAAAAAATTGAAGACTGATTATGTATTTAAATTAATGATTCTTTAAATTCATCTGCACTTTAGCCTTTTAAATTGATTCATGCTTCTCAGAAAATAAAATATGCTAATCCGTATATCATTTTTCCACTGCGTAGGGCAACTATATCTAAAAACAAAAATACTATCATTTTACTTTCCTTTACTATATTCCTCCACAACTTGTGTTGTACTTTCATATTTTCTTTTCATTCTGCTAGTGAGATATATATACATATATGTATATATACATATATGTATATATACACATAATATTTAGATTTTAGATATTTGCATTATGCAGGGCAATCCATAAAATGGATAGATGCTTAATTTTAATACCATTGAATATAAGTTTCATAATTTTATACTTTAATTATTTTTGGAAGCACAAACCAGAAGGGGTAAAGCAAATTTAAAATGGAAAAAGATGACCAAGCTGGCATTTTTCATTTCAGACTTTATATTTGGACTACTCAGTGGGACAGATTATAATAACAAAATTTTGCTTTTGCAGGGAGGTCAATCTTTGCTTCTGCATTGCCTCATCTCTTTTAATCCCATCCAGTTTATTTTTCATCTCAGAAACTATATTTTTCATCTCTAGGAACTCAATTTGGGTTATTTTTATATCCTCTATATGTCTATTTAAGATGTTGATGCTTTCCTTTAACCTTTTTGAACCTATGAAAATTAGTTATAATAACTGTTTGAATGTCTTTGTTTACTGACTGTACCATTTTTCAGTCTGTTTCCATTAATTAATTTTTCTCCTTGCTATGGGTTATAGTTTCCTTCATCTTTGCATCCCTAGTAATTCTAGATTTCATGTCAGATATTGTGAATTTTACTTTACTGGTTGCAGGGCATTTTTGTATTTTTTAAAATATTTGTAACTTTGCTCAAAGAGGTAGTTAAGAAATAGTTTGATCATTTTGAGGCTTCCTTGTAAGCCTTATTAGGCTGCAACTGAAACAAGTTAGTCTAGGGCTAATTTGGTCCCACTACTAAGCTTATACCCATTGAATACTCTGTGTATTGAATACTCTAGTTGATGCTGCATGTATTAAATTATATCAAAACATATTTGTATAATCTTAAAGCAATAAATGCAACACATATAAATATAAAAAATTTTAAAAATTAACTTTTATTAAATAAAACAAAAATGTTTTCTTCTAGTAATTGTAGTATTTTAACATACTTAAATACTGCATCCCTATGAAATTCATTTTGTTAATAAATATGAAAAGAGAATCCACCTTTATTTTTTACAGGTGACCAGGGACTTGTTCAAACACCAACATTTAACTGTATTACACAAAACATTATGCCACTGGTTTTTATGGGTTATCATTATAATTAACAGCTTTATACAACCATTGTCTTGTGCTGTTTGTTGTTCAATGTCTAAAACTATTGTTTAATATATATATTTTTTTACTTTTAGCAGTTTAAGCCAGGAGAGTAAATCCAGTTCCTATTACTCCATCCTGTCCAGAAGCACAGGTCTTAAGTGAAATTTAATACCAAAGAAACAGTTCCAAATTTTACAACGGATCTATCACTGGTTGTTAGCATATCTTCCCACACCCAAGACACCAAGATACCTTCTACTCACTGTTAAAGCTTTATGATGAGCAAAACTTCCACCACTGTGCTTCCTTAGCATGTGAGTATATTTTTAATTTACTGGTTATATATATTCTCTAATTATCCATTATTTTGTCCTTCTTTTTGATTAGATATTGATATCCACATTTTTTTTTTCTAATAGCTCACAGAAATTTCTCTCATTAACAACACCAATAGAAATAACAATAAAAATCGCCTTGGGGGACCAAATTTATATCACATTACCAAGTTTTTATTTTGCTCCCATAAAACTTCTGCAAAATACAACCACTGTCTATCATCAGTATCATTAGAACAAAAACAAGGCATTCTAATCTCAAAAGCACAATATTTTATTTAACTTAATAAATTTCACATTATAAAAATTTTCTCATAGCATCATCCTTAATTCCTCTGTATTCGCTAATATTGGGGGATTTTTCTTTCAGTTATTTGAGACAAAGGATGATTTTATTCATCTCTACAACCTGGTATATATATGTACAATGTTTGTCAAAAGGTGGATATTCAAAAAAATTCTTGACTAAATTATGGTAATTCATGTGATCAGTTCTGCAGTTCTTAAAACTTTAAATTACTTCTTAATTCTAAGAGAAAGTCAGATAATTTTTAGAAGGATTTCCAAACCATGCTAAAGTGTCAACCTTCATTTCCTTGTCTGAGGGAAACAGGAAAGAAATAGATGGTTTTAAAGTTCTCCAAGCTTCTGTGTCCTTTATACATCCACAATTTTAATCCTTATCATTTTCAAGATTTGCTAAATTATTTGAGGTGATCCATTCTCTTATTAAAGTTACATATTTTATGTCACATACTGAGCATATTAACAAATAACTTACTGATAAATGACAATGCCCATAACATCAGGTTAATCTGATTTCCATGAAATGAGCTATAACTTCAAGAATATTAATTCATCTAATAAGGGTGATGATTTACATAATGTTGCCTAAAATATTTCTCTTGATTATTTAAGAGAGTTTTCCTAGGGGAAAATAGCTGGGAAGTCTATAGAAAAAAAAAAATACAACCATGATTAATTTAATTCCAGTCTAAAAGACTCCATATATAATGTATTTGAGAAAACCAAGTCACTATTATAGATTCAGATAAATGGTTGTATATATTAGATATTTTTAATGTAACCCAAATTATAAGAAATAGTTTTTTGATATAGAAGCAACCACTCTTTTACCTAAAGGAAAATATAAAATCTGAGTTCATTGAAAATTTGCCTCATTGCCCTCTGTTAGTTTGTGCCTGCCCCATCCTTAGGAGCCCAGTTAAGGACTATTCTATCATCCATACATCAGAAGAGAATGTCTGTGTTCTATGTTGATAGCCAGTCTAAACAAATATTTATACAGTTGAGATCAGAGATATAAAATGTCAGTTCCAAATCCACCCATGATGGCACATATACCAGACAGATGACAAAGGTTATAAAGGCCTGTGAAATACTTGAATCATATTTTGCAACCCTTGAAAGAATTCAAGTTGGAGATTAGCAGAAACCAGGCTCAGTTCTGTCCATAATCCCCTTTATCTGTCTTCTAGCCAACAAAATGAAAACCTGAAGCCAAGCTGACAAATAGGGTGTGAAGGGCCTTCTACTGCATTTAAGAAAAAACTGAGACTTGCTATAGGTAGAAATTATCTTTTCTATTACTAGTATTGTTGATGTTGTTGTTATTCATAGAAATAATGAAAAAAAACCCTAAATAACATTATTCTGCTGGATTCTTTACTATATGCAACACAATAACTTAACTCGCTTCATATTACACTGGGCATATAACATGAAAACATGTGCAGAGAACAGAAATCAGTATCTGTAAAGACAAATGCCCCTGTGATACAAAAATCTATTATTTTAAGTCCAGACAATTAGATCTATTAAGGTGTAAGAGTGTTTCAGTACAGTCCTGCTAAAAGTAAACCTTAAAAGTAAATTGAATAAAAAAGGAAAACTGATGCCAGTTAGATACAAAATATAAGATTATGCTATGTATATGGGACAGGATAGAACTCTGAATGCACTCACATGTAGGGAAAGCAATATTAGTGACAAATCAACTAATGTCCTTATTGAGTATAGACATTCCAAGAAGGGTGAAGAGTACTGTATATTAGATGTAAGACTCATAATATTCAAGTTAGTTGTAAAAGAAAGAAGGTAAATGCTTTCAGTCAATAGGATAGGCTGAACTGATATTGAGAATCCTTTCTTCCAATCTGAACACACAGTTTGTTATACTTGTGTTTTCTTTTATATGTTGCTTTTACATGTAGCAACACATAAAAAGAAAATGAACAAGCTTACAAAAAAGGGGGGGATCCCCAGTCTCAGGATTTAAGGGAAAAAAACAAATTCAACATTAGAATAGTGAGGAGGAGTTGAAACCAAGAAATTCAAGGGGGCCCTGGAAATAATAAGCCTTGTTTTTGAGGGCTGGCTTTAAATATCCGTTGTCTTATCAGAAAACAGGTAGATGCTGTTGTCTTATCAGAAAACAGGTAGATGCTGGAAAACAATAGAATAATATCTTCAAAGTACTGAGGACATATAGCTGTCCAAATTAAAATTCTACACCTCATTTTAAAAAACTACTCAAGAACAAGAAGTAAAGAAATTTTCATTCATAGACAAAGAGGAATTACCACACACAAACTGTAACAACAACAACAAAAAATGACTAAAGCAGTAGCAGCAGCTATTGGAATTGTCTGAAGGCATTAAAAAATATTCTGATGCCTGAAGCCAATACTTGGAGATTTGTTTTTTTTTTTTTTTTTTTTTTTTATTTTTATTTTTTGCGGTACGCGGGCCTCTCACTGTTGTGGCCTCTCCCGCTGCGGAGCACAGGCTCCGGACGCGCAGGCTCAGCGGCCATGGCTCACGGGCCCAGCCGCTCCGCAGCATGTGGGATCCTCCCGGACCGGGGCACAAACCTGTGTCCCCTGCATCGGCAGGCGGACTCTCAACCACTGCGCCACCAGGGAAGCCCAAGAGATTTGTTTTTTTTAACCAAAGTGATCTAGGTGGTGTTTCAATAATGGGAGCTTTAAAAAGTTCTCACATAATTCTCATGTGTTTTAGGCAAGATTGGAGACCATTGTACAAAGAATGTTCTTCAGTAAGAAAGAAAATAATCATAAAAAGAAGTAGGAGGGTGCACTGAACAGTGACCAGCAAAGAAATTTGTAATGTTGGAATGAACCTGAATAACGGTTGAGTGTAAAAAATAATAGCCAATGGGGGTATGTACAAAGTAAAACTAAAACACTAGATAATATACTGAAATACTGGAGATCAGATTTAAAATTTGAGGGGTCTATGAACCGCTTAGGAGGAAGATGAGATAATTAGTTTTAGACTTTTTAAAGTTAGAAATATATGTCAAAATTTTCAGAAAACACTAAAAATGAATACTTCATATATGATTCATAAAAAGGTAGACCATAAAAAGAGAATGAAAATGTGTTTAAACGAAGTTAGTACTGGGAGGGATAAAACATGGAAAAATAAAGGAGAAATAGATCAATAATCACAATACATTTGATCACAGAGACAATAAAAATAAATTTAAAAATTCCAGTTTATGTTGCTTACAAAAGACATATATAAACTATTTTTAAGATGCAATGCAATACTTCACTCGAAATAATTAATTATATACATGATACATGATTTTCAAGATTACGTATTTGGCATGATGACATGTATACAAATTTTTAAAACTCAAAGCAATCATGTATTTTTCATGGATTCATTTGCATATAGTAAAATGTTCAAGCATGGATTCAAAGTATTTATATTAAATTCATGATACCAGTTATCTAAGAAAAGGAAAAATTGGACTGAAATGAGAATAGAGAGGAGAGAAAAGAAATGTGTGTGTATCTGTGTGTTTGTGTGTGTATGTGTGTGAACACATGTACAACAGTCAAATATGTGCTTCTTTCACAGCATGATTCACTGTATTCCATCACAATATTAATAAGATTTCATACAATATGGGCATCTCTGCAGAAATTAAAATTGTCACATGCTTATGTGTATTGGGCAATGAGCTCACCTTACTATTTCCATCCATTCTTCAATTAAAATCTAGAAATGTGAATGGGCTGTTAGAATTTAGTTAGTGAGCCAATTATCTTTACAGAACATGCTAGTTATGCACAGCTTTCCCTTGGCTTAATTATGTTTTAAAATAGCAGGCATTCATTTTACGTCTTTAATTGATGGCTATCACACACAATTAGTTTGAAATTTCTTATCAATATGCTTGAAATATATTTGGTTGACTCATTGGAGTAATCTTTTTTGAACTTACCCAAAAGTATGTGTTTAGCCTTCCTAAACACAGTGGCACATTTCCATATACAAAGTAGTTGCATTAGAATTATTCCTAATATGAAGACATTCAATATTTGTGGAAACAAATTTTCTCTTGAAAACTTAGCTTCCAGATGGAAAAAAAAATAAGGGTAGAAATGTATTTAAAGGCAAATTTGAAGATAAGAAATCAAAATTCACATTCCATAGTGAAAGAAAAAGGGTTAGTAATTACAGAGAGAAAGGCAAATACAATGCAAAAATTATTGGAACATATTTTGCTCAATTACAAACAAACTTACATGGTAAATTGTGGCTTCCATTATTGTACCAATTTTTAGCATATTTTAATATTTTCATTTTGAAATGAAAATTTTAAAAAGTCATCTATTGTTTTTTTAGAAAGTATCTAGAGTGGTTGAAGTGAAATAACTTTCAGAAAATGTGTTAAAATGGGGCTACAAAAGACCTAGGAGGACATAAGCTTGGTTCTTATTATTGACAGTTTGCAAATCAGCCATGGGGATACACATTATTTGCAATTTAAAATGAATGATGATTCTATATACATATATATGCATCTTATCATATTGATTATAAACCAAGTAAAATCTCATGAAATCTAAGTATGTTTGAAAAACTTAAACCTATTTTTATGTTTTTCCAAACACTAGAAAATGAAAGCAATTTCTGTTGTTTGTCATTTTCTTTTGGACTCTCTTGGCTTCCTGAAAATGATTATGTCAAGATATTGGAGAAATATTCATAGGAAGCAACAGAGGCCATGAGAATAGAGACCTACACTGCTTCCTCATTAGAAAAAATAAAATAAAAATTCCTGTCTATCCATTTCAAATTACACTCAGGGATGCTTATAATATAGAATTTGAAAGTTGAATACATACTAGTTGTCAAGTAGTCAGCCCCGTTGATTACTCATGCATTCCCTCCTAAGTATGTTGTTCTTAGAATTCAGAGGGGTCCTTTAATCACACCCCCCATCTTGACCACTCACATCTCCAGATTTTCCTACTTCACGGCATATTGGTGTTTAACTTATTAAAAAAATATTTGTTGAACAATTACTATACATGCTAAGCAATGGGGATCAAAGATGAATGAATATTCATTTGTCTTTAAGGAGACACAGTCTACTGGAGAGAGGCAGAACTGTGAAGAGATGACTGCATAAAGAGGCAAAGTCAAGTCTTATTTATTCAGAGGAAGAAGTCCCCGTGATCAAGCAACAAGTAAAATCATTTCATTGTGCAAGACATGGATTTGTGATTGAAAATGCACAAGCATATTTATCTTATTATCCATCATAGATGATCACCTATTATAATCAGTGAGATTTCTTAATGGCATAGCATCTAGAGGAGGACGTCATGCATGAACCTGTCATATTCAGAAAGTAAGGAAGTGGCACAGTGGGAACAATTCAGGAAAGTAAATAAACATGACAGTAGATTTAAAATCTACTTTAACTGTTCTTACTATTATTAATCTATTTGGGCAAGTAGTAGTTTTCATTGATGTTAGCATTTTTTCATCCACGACTTGAAATCAGACATTAAATATTAATATTATAAAAAATGTTACTAATTGAATTCATTCACAAATTTATAAAAATAGATCAGCACCAGAGACCTATTTATTGGAAACAAAGTAGGTAGAACAATTAAACTCATTTATAGTTCTTTCTTAACCAAAGTGGACAGAAGTTTTATATGTAGAGGTCAATCCTGGGCCAGAGGCTATTTAATATTTTCATCAAGTCTAGGATGATAGAAAAGCATGTGGATTTAGTCATTTACGGTTCTCTTTAGTTGATAAGACTGATTAATACTTTGTCAAGATCAAAATTCAACATGACCATAATATGACCTTGACAAATTGGAGAAGTGGTTTAAAACAATGCAATTTAATAAGTCTAAGGGTCAGATATGGGCTTTAAAGGGATTGGGAAGGAAATGGAAATTATAATAATGTAGGTGATACCATGCCAGTGAGAATGCATTTGTGTGTGTAATATAATATGTAACAAATAATATTGAGTATGACTTGAGTCAAGAATATAGCAATAGCTTTTATTTTTTTTCTCTCTCTCACCATGGCATAGTGCTTACTCACTCACAAATATTTCTAATACATTTCATCAAAATTTCATCATTAAATCCTGTATCCCTGCTGATAAAATTAAAAGTAATTCTAAGATATATAAATGAAGAGAAGGGTATAAAGGTACAAACAAGTGGGTGAATATTAATGAAATTACTTTGTATTGTGCTTTACAAATACGATTTATGCATTTATCTTGTTACTAACACATTCGTTCATTCATTCATTCATCAATCATTACATATTTATAGAACTTCTACTATGTCCCAGGCACTGCATTAGGTGCTGGTAATACAAGGTGTGGAAAAGCAAGCATTGTCCATATTTCTTAGAGCCTGCAGTCTAAAGAATAATTACTAATTGTAGTAAATATAGACAGGGTACTATGAGCCATGGAACAGGGAGCCTTTCTCACCTGGAAGGATGAGGAAAGGCATCCCTTGTGAAATGTCTTCTTAACTGATGTATGACGTAGGTAGCCTAAGGGGACAAGGGAGTAAAGGAGTAAGTATTTCTTGCAAAGGGGAAAGCAAGTATTAAGAATTTGAGCTTCAAAAAAGGAATGCTTCACGTTGATATTACAGTCTCAACAAATACAATTAAATTTCTGGTTGTTAATACATTGCATAAAAGTGGAGGAGTGGATTTCTGCCAAAATTAGGGCATATAGTTAGGATTAGAAATGTGCTCTGTGATATCAGTGACTTTAACATTGCAGTGAGACTGGGAGAAAAAAACGTACAAAGAGGCTATCCTCTGGACCCAATGGCACTGATGTACATCAAGGCTTTTGCTGAAGTAGAAAACCTGCTATTGATATTGAGATACTCTTGAATGAAACAATGACTTCAAATAAGAGTTCCAAACTGAAACTCAGAAAGACCACCAATCTGACATGACTTAAATTTGAACTGCTTCTCAGATAGGCAATTTATACTTTGGAGTAAATGGAAACTGGGCTTGGTTTCACTAATGATATCAATGACATTTTGCTATTAAATTTGGTTTAATATTTTCATTTTACAAATCCCTAACTTCAAAAACTCTCTAAGGGAAAGTAAGGGGAAAAGGATAGGACTAACTTGTTTAGTTACATTACCTTGAATTTTAAATTTAAATTGAGCTGCACTATCTCCACCAATGCTTGACTAGAAGCCTGCACAGTGAGTAGTTGTAATGGAGGAGATTGTCTCATTTTAATGGCCACATCTGATGGATCTCAAAGAAATTCAGGTAAAACAACTCTCTGCATAGTTCATAGTCAATTATTTATACTTACAGAAAAATGCCAAAGCCTAGAATACTTTAAATGGTGGATAATCAGCAACATTCACATTTTTCCTTGAGGTTTTCAGGATTGTACAAACACATTTAGGCTTTGAAAGACACGTTTTGGAACTTTACTGGAGGTATTCTAAGAAATACCTTCATGTTAAAACAATCTCCGAATATTTTAGGAATAACTAGTATCTCTCCGTAAATAATTCATGCCTTAATTAATTATTATCATTGTTAGAAATTAATACTGAAGTATTTCAGAAAAAGATGACATATTAAGAATGTGACACTGCTTCCATGTCATATAAGAGCATGAGGATATCTCTATTATGAAACTTACTTCATTTTGCTACAACATTTTTGTCTATCTTCTCTTCCAGATTACAAGCTTCTTAAAAAATAGACTGTGCACAGATCTAACTTTCTGGCCTACATTTGCAGCACTGGAGACTACTATTGAAATATTTATTCAAGGGACCTCCCTGGTGGCGCAGTGGTTGAGAGTCCGCCTGCCGATGCAGGGGATACGGGTTCGTGCCCCGGTCCGGGAGGATCCCATATGCCGCGGAGCGGCTGGGCCCGTGAGCCATGGCCACTGAGCCTGCGCATCTGGAGCCTGTGCTCCGCAACGGGAGAGGCCACAACAGTGGGAGGCCCGCATAACGCAAAAAAAAAAAAAAAAAGAAAAAAAAAAAGAAATATTAATTCAAAGGATATTTTAGAAAACATTATAGACAGAATTCTACCATAAAAGAGCATATATAAATATAGCATATTTTCTGATGTTATTGAATCATCTTAAATATTGGTTAATGCAAATTTCAGTCTCTAAGGCACTTCTACAACATACCTGAAAAATGATCGTCATCTTGTACTTGAATGTCCTCACTGAGAAAGAAATTACCAACTCAAAATAAGTTTATTTCATTTTTAGGAAGCTCTAATTGTTAGAAAACTCACTCTTAAAATAAGTTAAAATCTCTATTCCTCAACTTCTATGCATTTTCTTGGTTTTTAAATTAGGGGCAACTTGATCTTTTTTTGATTTTACAGCTCTAATATAGCTAAAGCTGGCGTTCAGGTCCTTTGCCCACTTACCTACTCTTCATAATTATTTTTATTAAAAGAAATATATTGTGGTATAATATAAAAATATACTAACTTGAATGTACACTTTAATGAATTTTGACAAATGTAAATATTTTGTAACTCTGTTTCCATCAAGGTAGACAATTTTCCTATTACCCCCCTTTGCAGTTTTCCTTTTCCTCTTTGCAGTCACTCTCTACTCCATATTTGATACAGGCAACTGCTGATATGTTTTCTGTCACCATAGATTCATTTTTCCTTTTCTAGAAAGTCATATAAACAGAAACATAAAGTACATACTCTTGTGTGTCTAGCTTTTTTCTCAGCATAGTGTTTCTGAGATTCATCCTTGTTGCATTCCTCATAATTCTATCCTTCTACTGCTGTATGATATGACATTGTATGGCTATACCACAACTGGTTCACCCATATAAATCTTGTTGGAGATTTTCTGATGATGGCCATTCTGACCGGTGTGAGGTGATACCTCAGTGTAGTTTTTATTTGCATTTCTCTAATGATTAGTGATGTTGAGCATCCTTTCATGTGTTTGTTGGCAATCTGTATATCTTCTTTGGAGAAATGTCTATTTAGGTCTTTTGCCCATTTTTAGATTGGGTTGTTTGTTTCTTTGATATTGAGCTGCATGAGCTGCTTCTAAATTTGGGAGATAAGTCCTTTGTCAGTTGCTTCATTTGCAAATATTTTCTCCCATTCTGAGGGCTGTCCTTTCGTCTTGTTTATGGTTTCCTTTGCTGTGCAAAAGCTTTGAAGTTTCATTAGGTCCCATTTGTTTGTTTTTATTTCCATTTCTCTAGGAGGTGGGTCAAAAAGGATCTTGCTGTGATTTATGTCATAGAGTGTTCTGCCTATGTTTTCCTCTAGGAGTTTGGTAGTGTCTGGCTTTACATTTAGGACTTTAATCCATTTTGAGTTTATTTTTGTGTATGGTGTCAGGGAGTGTTCTAATTTCATACTTTTACATGTACCTGTCCAGTTTTCCCAGCACCACTTATTGAAGAGGCTGTCTTTTCTCCACTGTATATTCTTGCCTCCTTTATCAAAGATAAGGTGACCATATGTGTGTGGGTTTATCTCTGGGCTTTCTATCCTGTTCCATGATCTATATTTCTGTTTTTGTGCCAGTACCATATAAATGCTGGAGAGGGTGTGGAGAAAAGGGAACCCTATTGCACTGTTGGTGGGAATGTAAATTGATACAGCCACCATGGAGAACTGTATGGAGGTTCCTTGAAAAACTAAAAATAGAACTACCATACGACCCCGCAATCCCAGTACTGGGCCTATACCCTGAGAAAACCATAATTCAAAAAGTCATGTACCAAAATGTTCACTGCAGCTCTATTTACAATAGCCAGGACATGGAAGCAACGTAAGTGTCCATCATCGGATGAATGGATAAAGAAGATGTGGCACATATATACAATGGAATATTACTCAGCCATAAAAAGAAACGAAATTGATGTATTTGTAGTGAGGTGGATGGACCTAGAGTCTGTCATACAGAGTGAAGTAAGTCAGAAAGAGAAAAACAAATACCGTATGCTAACACATATATATGGAATCTAAGAAGAAAAAAAAAAGGTCATGAAGAACCTAGGGGTAAGACGGGAATAAAGACACAGACCTACTAGAGAATGGACTTGAGGATATGGGGAGGGGGAAGGGTAAGCTGTGACAAACTGAGAGAGTGGCATGGACATATATACACTACCAAACGTAAAATAGATAGCTAGTGGGAAGCAGCCGCATAGCACAGGGAAATCAGCTCGGTGCTTTGTGACCACCTAGAAGGGTGGGATAGGGAGGGTGGGAGGGAGGGAGACGCGAGAGGGAAGAGATATGGGAACATATGTATATGTATAACTGATTAACTTTGTTATAAAGCAGAAACTAACACACCGCTGTAAAGCAATTATACTCCAATAAAGATGTTTAAAAAAAATCTTGGATATTTTGGTCATATCCAGTTTTACCTATTATGAATAATGGTGTTACACATTTTTGTGAACAAATTTGTGTGACATGAGACTTCATATCTCTTGGATAAGTATGAACTATTAGGTAATTGCTTGGTCATATGTAAATGTATATTTAACTTTAAAGCTTTCATGCTACAAGCCCATTAACAATGTATTCATGTTTCTCTAGGTCCACACCAAAACTTGATATTAACAGTTTTTTTAAATTTTAGACATTATAGTGGTATGTAGTGGTATCTCATTATAATTATAATTTGTATGTCTTTGATGGAGCAATCTCTAAATATATATAAATTATATATACTTAATATATATGTTGTATACAATATATGTAAATATTTTAATTAATTTTTATTGGAGTATAGTTGATTTACAATGTTGTGTTAGTTTCTGCTGTACAGCAAAGTGAGTCTGTTATACATATACATATATCCACTCTTTTTTAGTTTCTATTCCCATATAGGTCATTACAGAGTACTGAATAGAGTTCCCTGTGCTATACAGTAGGTTCTTATTAGTTATCTATTTTATATGTAATAGTGTGTATATATATAAAAAATATAATTAGGCACTTAAAAATAAAAGGAAGACATGCAAATAGCCAATAGGCATATATTCATAGATACATATACTTTACATTTATATATATAACATATCCATAAATATATTTTTGCCATTTTCTCCCATTGGATTGTCTTTTTATTTTTGAAGTGTAAAAATTCTTTAATCTGTATATAAGTTATTTGCCAGATATTGATATTGCAAACATTGTCCAAGTTTGATCTTTCCTGTTGATTTTCTTAATTTTGATTTTTATTCAGCAGAAATTTCCCTTTCCTCTGTGGTTGTCACTGCCTTGTCAGGGTTGGGTTCTGATCCCTAGTCGTTGGAGTAGAGGCCCTCAGATCTGTTTCTTAGCTGTGTTTCTGATCTGCGGTGTGAGGTAAGGAGGACTGGAGCACTCCCACTGGGATAGAAGCCATTGAGTATTCCTCCTCTGGAGGTGTTCACCTGTGGGTATGCTCTGTTTTGTCTCCTTTCGCCCATTGTGTAGGCTTACAAAGTACTCTGCTGTTGGTACTGCTCTCAGTCCCACCTTAACCATGGTTATGCCGGCAACTGGCCCTGGTGACTCAGGCATCATTTTCACCAGGCCACTGGCCCAGATCCACTGAGGTCAGGTCCCAGGACTGCAGTAATTATGTACCTGGACTCACTATGTGAGATATGGAGGCAGCTCAGACTCTGGCCTGGCCAAACCCCAGCATGTATGTGCCCACAAAACCCACAGCTGCTAAAGCCAGACCTGTCTCAGATGCAGGAGCACTTGTCCATTGGGATGTTCTCAGGTGCTGAATTTAGGAAGCCATCAGAGGAAGTGTAATGCCATGATTTGCACAGCCATGAGGAGAGATTTCAGCTCTTCTTCCTTAGTTGCATGTTCCCTGGAACTCAGCTGTGGTTTCAGCCCCATCTCTGCATGTGGGTCACCCACTGGCATCTGCTCCCAAGGCTGCTGGAGCACATGAGCTTGTCAGGCAGGAGGATGTAGAAGCGGCAATCAGGGCAGGCAGGCTGCCCAGGTGAGAGGGTGCTGGGTGGCTATGGGATGTACGAGCCTGTCAGGCAGGAGGGAGTCAAGGTGGCAAGCTGGGCAAATGGGCCACCCAAGCAGGACAGTGCTGAGGTGATGATGGCTGGGGGCATGTGAGCCACTCTGGCAGGAGCCCTTCCTAGTGCCTGTGGAGGCAGGGGCCAGTGCTTGAGGAGAGAGGCTGCAATGGTGGCCCCACCCTTTGTGCATCACTCAGCAGTGGCACTTTGCTTCTATGCTGGTCTGGGCTTCCTCCAGGAGCATTCCTTGTTGTGGAGCTCCTCACTCCTATCCCCTTGAGCTGTCTCCTCACAGCCAACATCATTCCCCTTCCTGGGTCTGCTCTTCAAACCCCACATTCCAACACTCAGCCTCTGTGTGCACCAGTGGTCACCAGTGGCTGGGGCATGCAGAGCTGTGGCCAGACCATTTGTGTAGGCCTCACTCTCTCCTGTCTGCCACAGACTGGTTGCTGCACTGTTCTCTGAGCCACCAAATTTCTCCTTCTGCCCCAGCTTCTCTCCCCGCTGCTTCCTCAGATACGGGAACCTCTTCTGACCTTCCGCTCCGCTCCCCCGCCCAGGGTCACAGGTCACGTCCCACTTCATCTACTCTTCCTTTTCCCTTCTTCTTTCTTTCATCCTACCTGGTTACGTGGGGATCTTTCTTGTCCTTTCAGGTGCCTGAGATCCTCTGCTAGTGTTTATCAGGTGCTCTGGGAGAATTGTTCCATTTGTAGATGTATTCTTGATGCATTTGTGGGGAGATATGAACTCCACATCTTCCTACTCCTCCGTCTTCTTGACTGACTAACCAGCAGTTCGAGTTTTAAAAGGCCACTTTTTCCCCCTTTTTAACCTTGGTCTCAGGTTCTACCTAATTTAGCTAATTAGGCTCAGTCTCAGGTCATTGTGGTCTGTATTTACATTTCTGATTTGGACCAATTTGCAAGACAAAGACAGTTGCTTTTAATTCCCCAAAGAACTGGCCTGTCACCTAAATAATATTAAAAGATTGATTTGCCCAACTACATTTTCTTTAACTTGCTTTTCTGTATCAGTGAGATTTCCAACTAGACTGAAATTTCAGAATTCTATAGTCTATAACTTTATGGTTTAATTTATCATACCTTCAAAACTTGCATAAGGCATTCAACAAAGACCCTCTTTCTGAGTGCACAGGTTAGACCCAGAGTAAAGTCTCCATTATTTATTTTTATTATCCCTTAAATATTAGCTGTCAGTTTTTACTTTATATTGTATAGGCTCAGGTAATCCCACTGGTTTCCTTTAGTATGTTTAATTAATATTTCCTTCATATGCCGTCTTATAGTATCAGGCAGGGGAAGAATTCCCCAGTGAAACATGTCTATCCCACACAATATAATTAGGCAAAAGAGAGGTCATTATCTTATACAATGCCCATTTAAACATACCAATTTTTATAAAGACTCTGGGGTCCCCAGAGAGTGGTTGAGCCAAGGGACTCAGGCACTTTTGTCAATCTTTTAACTTGATTAATTGGTCTAACTTTTGCCCCAAGTAATTGTTGGTCAGGTATCTCAGTGTAATTTTACGTGTATAAAATTTATATGTAATAAAATATACATATTTTAAACTGGGGTAAATAGGGCAGACTTGTTTGGGTCTGGCCCTTTAATGTTGATGACAAGTAAGAGATCCCTTTGGCCCATCCAATCTTAGGTAGTATTGTATCCAATCTTTGATTTATCTCATTAATGTCTGTTTTATTTATCCCACTTTAAAATAACCATCTAAAGATTTCTTATTCATTTAGGAGAAGTCCCTTTAAAATTTCCACCTTGTTGGGAAAAAGTTTTTAGGCTTTTCCTTCAGTTTTTTTCCCTGTTACTTAACCTAATTAACAATAATTATTCTAATGTTTTTTTTTTTAATTTATTTGTTTATTTTTGGCTGCATTGGGTCTTCGCTGCTGCACGCAGGCTTTCTCTAGTTGTGGCGAGCAGGGGCTGCTCTTTTTATTTATTTATTTATTTATTTATTTTTGCTGTGTTGGGTCTTCGTTTCTGTGCGAGGGCTTTCTCTAGCTGTGGCAAGCGGGGGCCACTCCTCATCACGGTGCACGGGCCTCTCACTATCGCGGCCTCTCTTGTTGCGGAGCACAGGCTCCAGACGCGCAGGCTCAGTAGTTGTGGCTCACGGGCCTAGTTGCTCCGTGGCATGTGGGATCCTCCAAGACCAGGGCTCAAACCCATGTCCCCTGCACTAGCAGGCAGATTCCCAACCACTGCGCCACCAGGGAAGCCCTCTAATGTTTTTTATTAGCATCTGTAAGGCCCATTTAGGGGAAGCAGAGACCACAAATAAGGTTTCCCAAACCAATTTTTTGGGTTTGTTTGAAACTAAAGGAGTTTTTAGGTTAACCATTATATGTCTAATTTCCAACATTCCCTCCCCCATAGGAGCCAATGAAACAGCTGTTTATAATGAGAGCTCTCTAAAAATTTACCAATTTAGAAGTTTCTCCAATTTGAAGGATCCATCATCTGGCCATAAATGAGGTATACCTTAATAGTGACTCAAACCAATAAGACACAGGAGGCTTCCCCACAAAAGAGTGTAAAGGATGCTGTCTAAATAAGATCCAGAAAGTTTACTCCCAAAAGTAGTTTAAGAAAGTAATGGTCTTTGTTGTACAGGCTGACACAATGAAGGTTAAGATGGCAAAAAGCCCCTGGGAGTTGTACAGTCAGACAAAAGACTGCTCAGAATCCCAGTCTATTTGACTGGCTGCCAAATGTACACCATATAAGTACTTTTGGATGGTAGTGACCAAGTTCTCAAAACACACACATACACACACACACACACACACACACACACACTGAAGAATATCAGAACACTTACATTTCAAAGACACAGGAAGAGAAATGCAAATTTCCCCTAGAAAGCCTTTTGTTTTTTTGAAGTCAGAATTCTGAAAAGATGTTTTTATCAAGCCAGCTTTTTCTAACTTAACTGCATATGCAATAAAAGAGTCCTATCTTAGTCATTTTTAGGGCAAGATTTTCTTTAAGTCCCAAGTAAGTAAGCACTTGTAAATGTAAATTTTGTATGGACATAAACCTGGCCAGGATATCCGTTGGAGGCTGGAAATCTGTTGTTCCTTTTTCTTTTGTATTGAAAGCTAAGTTCCCCATTCTGAGTTCAATTTGTGAAGATCACTTTTATTTTGACAAACTTTATTAAAGTAGCCAATTCAAGGAAGACAGGTTAGTCTTCCACCTAATTACCCAGTCCAACTTTTACTCAGCGTCTTTCACCTGAGCAAAGTCTCCCCAGTCTTTCAACTGAGGATAAACCACACAGTGTCTAAACTGAGCAAGATCTTCCCAGTGTCTTTTAAGTGAGGCTAACCCACTTGAGCAAAAGTCTTCCCAGTGTTTTTCTACTGAGGATAAGCTCTCAGTGTTTAAACTGAGTAAAAATCTTCCCAGTGTCTTTCACTGAGGATGACCCAGGTACTTCTTCTTGAAACCAAGTTTCAAGGATAACCTACTACTCAAGAGAAGAGTTTAACACCACTGAATAAAACTTAGGATCATCAACCAAAACTGGAGATCCAAGAACCAGGAGATACTCACTCAAATTCGTCTGGACTCTCTGAGAAAGCGGACAGGCCCAAGAAGCCTCTGCTGGTGCCAGGACTCTGGATCCTCATAGAGTTCAGGCAAAGAAGAAAAGTCTGCTCTGGGCCCCTTCATTGGTTGCCAAGACTGCTGACTGAAAAATATGCACAACCCAAAAGGAGAATTATGTTTTATTTGGCAGATTTTCTGAGGACTTAAGCCCAGAACACAGCCTGTCAGATCACTCTGAGAAACTGCTCAGAAGACCTAAGGGAGGAGTCAACAAAAACCAGGTAGTCAGAACATCAAAAGATTACTATTAATTAAAGAAAACTAGACCTCTCAAGTTAAGGACTTTAGCACTTTTCTATGTATGAGAAGATGAAAGAATCTGGGTTCTGTGAAATCATTCCTTTGATATGCACCTTAACTCTAGAATCAGTACCCTGTTTTTCTCCATCCCGAATCCCCTCAAGGTGCACAGTTGAGGGTTCCTGCTTTGACGTCTGACTTGATGACTGCAACATCCTTTGTCTACTGATATGGCAGGGAACATTTTTCATCCACGGGTAAGAAATTGAGGAGAAAGTTAACATAATTCAAGATATAAAACCATTACAATATTAAAAATTCCCAAATGTTAAGCAAACATAAGTACCCTTGACCTGTAAAATGGAAGATGCCAAGGAAGGGAAAAAAAGAAACAATAAAGAAAATGTAGAAAATAAAGCATAAAATAAGATGGCAGAAATCAATAACAGTAGAACAATAATTAAATAAATCAAGGTAAATGTTATCATAAGATTTTTAAATTAAAAAAAAAACATCAAACAAAACATATTGAAAATAAAGTAATAGAGAAAATTTAGAGAGCAAATATGAATGCAAAGAAGACCTGCTAGGTAGTTAGTCAGACATTAGCAGCAAGGAGGTGACAGTGGTGAGAAAGACAAGAAGAAATTGAGTCACACCCAGCCATCTGGGGACTCTCCCTTGACTCCACCCAGAACGGGAGAAACTATGGTCCGGTGGTGGGCAGCTTATCCTGATAAAGAGAGGCACAGTAACACAAGGAGACTTCTCCAGGCTGTGCATGCCCAGACCAGACAGGCGTATAACCTATAGTAAATCCAAACTCATTATACCATAATTACAATAAATTACATGTGGTTTTGCCCCTCCCCCCACCCAGTAGGCATTTCTTGGGGATTCAAGGATGAGAGCATGCGCAGCAGAAAACTTGTTACATAGCTCAGGACTGTCAATCAAATAATGATCCTTGTCACTCACTCCCACCTCTCTGCAAAATGCTCCTTAAAAGCACTCATAAGCCTTTATAGGAATGCTGCTTTCAATTTGCAGAAACAGTATACCCATCCCCCCCACCCCGAGAGTGTACTTTTGCTTCGATATACTTTGCTTTGGGCTTGCTTCACTTCGCTGAAATAGCCTGTTCTCAGAAACAGCCTACTCTTTCTCTCTCCTTCTCTCTCTCCCTCTCTGAGAGTGTACCTATGCTTAAATAAACTTTGCTTTGTGCTTAAGCTTAACATGGTAGTTTGCGATCCTTTGCTTACTATCATGGAACCAAGATAGCTGGTCCAGGCCTTCCACTGACCTCCTCGGTTGAAGCTATTTTGTTACAAGGCATGTCCACATGGTGACAGACCAAAGTCTAAATTTTGATAAAAAGTTGAATTAAGGTGAGAATATCATATGGGAGGAAAAGACTGTAGGAAAAATAGTAGATGTAGGAGATATGTTTGTGAAAGTGCACATTCATGGCAATATAGCCAAATAAACTCACATGCCCACGTTCCCACTAAAACTGTATAAAATTATGACCAACAAGCAGAGAATACACATTATTTTAAAGCCCTCATGGGGCATTAAGACATATTTACCATGTGAATCCTTCAGTGAATCTTGTGTTACTGCTAAGGGATAGAAAGTGGTGTCATAAGGGAATTTTGTGTAAGACTCAAAGCTCCCTTTCTATATGGTTCAGGCTGGACTTGAAGCTTCAGGGGCCTGGGAGGATGGGGCAGGAAAGGCAAGGCACACTCAGAAAAGAGAATACATACATAACACACTAGGAATATCTGAAGAGGCTGCTCAAGACCTGGCTCAGCCCCAAGAGTTTGACCCCTAGTCCTACTCTTCATCCTACAGCCCTTTAGGGTCAGGACCTTGGCTCACCCTAACCCATTCCTAGCTTCCGGGTATAGAATGAGTGCACATGTCTGAATGTTAATGTTCTCTCAAAATTTACATGTTGAAATCCTACCTCTTAAAGATAGGAGGCGGGGCCATGCAAAAGTGCTTATGAGCTTTCATGAATGGGATTAGTGCCTTATAAAAGAGACTCCAGAGATATCTCTAGCCTCCTCCCATCATATGAGGATACAGAGAGAAGGCTCCAGCTGTGAACCAGGAAGAGAGCTCTCACTACGAGGTGGCCATACTGGTGACTTGATCTTGGGCTTCCCAGCCTCCAGAACTGTGATAATAAATGTCTGTTGTTTTTAATCTACCCAGTCTATGGTATATTGTTATAGCAGCCCTAATGGATTAAGACCACATATTTCAAAATTTATCTGGAGAGTGGGGACTGTCTTATCGTTGCAAACTAAGAAGTTGGGTTGAGACAACATATGAAAGATTTTTTTTAAGTAGAAAATTATGGATTATTGGATTTGAAAGTACTAGATTGGTTAAGGAAAATGAGTACGTGTGTGTGTGCGTGTTTGCAGTGTGTCCCAAAAGTTCTTGTGCAGTTTAAAGATTTACTAACTCCAGAATTATAAACACTACAAAAAAAACATCATTTGAAGGTTTAACTGTTACCAGATGCAAGTCTGTGTGCCTGATGCACAGTAAGGCTAAATACTGAAACATCAGAGTTTGGAGCAGAGAAAGGTTTACACAGTGCCATGCAAGAAGACATGTGGCTCATGCCCAGGAAAAAACCCAAACTCCCTGAAGGCTTTCAGCAAAGCCTTTTTAAAGGCAAGGTGAGGGAGGGGCATGGTTAATTGTTGCAAATATCTTGGTGTTGGATCCTTTGTTCTAGCAGCCGGCCAGATGGGTCAGATCCTGGTCAGGTCACGTGTTCCTGTAAACCTCCAACAAAACAATTATTATTCTCTGTTCTGCAACTTTTTATCTCCATGAATGGGCTCTTAAAAGTCAGAGCCTTAAAAATAGTCTATCCTGTATATTTCAGGCTATAGGCAACATTGTTTTACAAAAAGTGCAGAGCCAGCCTGGGTCACAGGGATGGACAGAGTTAGCTCCGGCAACAAAGCATAAAGATTAAAGTAAAAAAGATCTAATGTGGAGTCAGATTTGTTCTTCCCTATTACATAACTATTTATAATTCTTTCATACTTATGAATTTTGAAAAATAAATTATTTTAATTTTTGTGTGTAGTTCCCTCTGATAGAAAATGAGGCAAAACATACACTATTCAAAATTCACAAAACTAAATAAGTGTAAAAGAAATTCAAGTTCTATCCCTGGGTTTACACAAGACACAAACATGATGTGGGAAAGTTGGAGCTGAGGACAAAGGAAATCCTGAGGAAAAATGTCTGTGAAACAGCCAGTCTTCCAGGGTCAGCTTAAGATGTTCAAGAGTTATCAAATTGGTGGGCCTCAAGTAAAGGTCTCTAATGGATGAAGGAACCAGGTTCCAGATGGAATGAACAGAAAATTGGCTAAGGTCTCTCTGACAGGATGAGAGTAGTTGGAAGGAGGGATCTGGAAGCCCCAGGAGGGTGCAGGTGTCCGTGGGTCTGGATGGGAAGGAGGGGCAGTGATTCAGCCTATTTCTCTTATTGCCCCTCCCCCACACTCAGGAGCCCTTTGTGGCAAGGCCACAGCTCTGTGATGCAGGCCTGGGGTTCTGCCATCAAGTGAATTCCCAGTGCTCTGTTGCCTGAGGGCAGCAATGCAATTCAGAAGATGGAGAAATTCTTTTCTTTGAAAAACATTGTTGCTATCTGGCTGAGATCCAGCCCAACTTCCCGGGTGATTGATATCATCCTTGGGTTCCTGTGTGGACTGGTGCTCTTCCTAATGTTACTCCCCTGCTTCCAGAGTAATCTATTCTTAGCACCACCTAGGAAACAGAAACATCAGGAAGGTAAGAAATCTTTGGCTTAATCCCAGCAGAGATTATCTCTTTTTTTCTTATTCTTATTTCCAATTTTCTAAACCACCTAGAGAGACTCCTGAGATGGGAACTCTCAGAAAAGTATAGAACATCATCCTTCTAGGTAAAAGCCAGGCCAGAGAGGGGCTAGAGTGGGCATGAGGATTTCTAGCCTAAGATCTTAGACCAGGAGTTCAGGTATGGTAGAGGGCTCCAGGGCAAGTCCCAAATGCAGTGACTAATAATGGTCAAGGACTGGATTACTAAGAGTTCAATCTCTGCAGGAAGGCTGACCCCTGAGCCCTGGTTCACCAGCCACCTACCCACAGCGGGTGTCACAAGTGACACCTTCCTCTGTGTTGGGGCTGAGCCCCTGAGAGCCTGAGAGAAGAGGCTGGAGTGGAGGTCTGGCCTTGGGAAGCAGAATCCTATCTGACAAAGCTCACGTGGGCATTTAGGTCTGAGAATGTGTGTGTTTCTTGATCAGAGGAACAGTGACAGAAGAAATCTATGGTGATTAAAACTTAAAAAATCCTTCTTGGGCTTCCCTGGTGGTGCAGTGGTTGAGAGTCCCCCTGCCAATGCAGGGGACGTGGGTTCGTGCCCCGGTCCGGGAAGATCCCACGTGCCACGTAGCAGCTGGGCCTGTGAGCCATGGCCGCTGGGCCTGTGCGTCCGGAGCCTGTGCTCTGCAACGGGAGAGGCCACAACAGTGAGAGGCCCGTGTACCGCAAAAAAAAAAAAAAAAAAAAAAAAAAAAAAAAAAACCTTCTTTGCACTCTTCAAAGGAGAAAAACTGAAAATATTGTTATCCACTTTAAAAATAAGTAAAAGGGGAAAAAAACCCACAGAGTTTTAGTTAAATGTAGAAAGTCATGTTGTTCATGAACACAGCTTGCCTAGATAGAGGACAGTGAGAGTTGGGTGTTAGCCCCTCATTTTTTCTTATCTCTCAGCATCAAGTAAAGCTGAAGGGGAGGAGCAGGAGTAGGAAGAAAAGTGGATCTTTGAAAGTTAAGCCTTTGCCATTCAGCCCTGCGCACCCCCGAGAGTTAGCTTCCATCTCTCCTAATCCTGAGGGCCCAGCTTCACAGTCTCTGAGGATGCCAGTGGCAAAGCTTATTCCTCAGGAAACAGAGCCTGAGCCTAATTAACAGAGCCTAATTAATGTGGAAGCACTTTGCAAAGGACAAACCCTTTTCAAGTGAGACTTACCATCACTGTCAGGGACATGTGGCCTTGGACACTGATACTTGGGCTCCAGAGTCTAATCCTCCAAAGATTTCCCTTAAAGGACCATTGTACTTAGCCTCCTGAAAGACTCTTAGGCCTCTGCCTTCACCACCATGACCCAGTCTCCTGATTTCCAGCTTGCAGAGATTGCCTGGAAGAACTGGAGGGGACTCACAAACTGGTTTCACTTCTGCAAAGGTAAAGAATCTTTCCCCTTCTCTCCTGGGTCATCCTTCCTCCCAGAGCCTATAATGTGACCCCAGCCCTGGGAGGGGGAGCCATGGGAGGGCATGGCTAAGGCCCTAGAGTGAGGGAGACCAGGAGCATTATGAAGTCAGTGTGGGGGCAGAGGAGGGTTCTTGGGCTGCAGGTGCCCACCCCTGCCTGTCCTGTCCAGCCATCCTGGCCCCACCTGCTCTCCTACAGCTGCCTGGGGAGGCTTCCTGGCAAGGGCAACTTTCATCAGCTCTCATGTCAAGACCCTCCTGGTGAGATGTGCAAAGCAGTGCCTGCTGGAGCCTGTGGAAGATACTGCTTGAAGGGTTGGGAACCCTGCATGAACACCTCCTGTAGGGTTTCCTTCCTTGATCCAGACACTCGAGAGGTGCTGGAAGCACGTATTATAAGGTTTTGGGTAAAGCACAGGTGGGCCCTCCCCCTCAAGGTCCTCAAGCCCATAAATCTCTTTAAGTTGAAAAAGTTCCAACCCTCCACCGTTCTGCAGTTTGCCTCTTCCCCTTCAGCCACCTGTGTATCTGGGTCCCACTCAACAGTCAAGTTTGCTGAGTTCCTGGAGAAACCTCCTCAGGCTCATTCAGGAGAGAAGGTGATAACAGAAGAGTCAGTTCCTACCCTGAAGAGGCCTCTCCTTGTCCCCTCAACTGTGTGTAAGGAAATCCAGAGTGCCCTGGGAGCGATTCCATCTGGTGACTACCATGGGCCCTCAAAGGCTTCTCTGACTGGACAGGAGGGCAGGCCACCTTCTCAGTCCCTCACACTCAGCCTTGTGGGCAGAACCTGGAAGAGTGAGACTGTGGAATGGGTCAAGAGGGACAGCCGAGAGCCAGGTCCAAGTTCAGCAATGGTCAGGAATGAGCCAAGAGAGGAGAGTGGTGGTCAGGCCTCAGGAGACCCCTGCCATAGGGTAACAGTGATGGAGGTGAACTTAGGATCCCAATCTTTGAGAGGTGAAGAGGCCAGGGAGGCTGTGGAGGCCAAGGAGTCTCCTGCTCTTCAACCACAGTCTAGTGTTATCTTGGAAACCAAAGTGTTGACAAAATCCCAAACCACAAATGTACATATGAGGAGTTTAGAGGTGCCAGGGGCCAGTAAAAGTTTCCTACTACCTAGAATGTCTGTTTTCCAACATCCAGGTGAGCCATGCCTTAACATGGAGGTTGCTAGTGAGTTTAACTCCAAAGTAAAGGTACAGTCAGACAACCAGCTTCAGGACTTTCCCAAACACAGGTTCCTTGCTGCAGACAACTTGACTTCTCAGGTGCCTCAGTGCCATCCCCAGAGAGTCCCCACCAGAGACAGGTTAGCTTCCCAAGAGCCAAGTGGCCTTATGGAAGCCCAAAGGAGCAACCTAGGGCAGCAGGAGCCCAAAACTTCAAAACTCCAAGACTCATGGAAGAGCCAGAGCAAGATGATTGCCCCTACTTACAAAAGAGAGGACTGTAGGAGGCATAAACCAGGAGAGCATGAAGAAAGGTTTAAAGAATTAGGGACCTCTCAAGCTGGAAGTATGAGCCGCCCTGCCCAGGTCAGGGGAATAACAGACTCTATTGGGAGCAGATGTCTCCAGCTCATGCCAGAGAAGAAACATAGCCCTCCAGAGAGCCTCTTCAGAAAAAGGATGAGGCTATTTTTAAAGTGGATTTTCCCCAATAAAAAAGTCAGTGGTCGAGATGCTCTGCAAAAAAAAAAAAAAAAGCCCATATCAGCCACTGCCCAGAGTCACGGATCAGTCAAAAGCAGATCAATCTTGAAGAGTGAGACTGCTGAGGGTCAGGCACTCATGACAGCTGTTGGACAGATCCTAGAAGAAAAAAGAGCAATTCACCATGGACTTCATGCCACAAAGTTAAATGAACACAAACTGGAATTCCAAGTCCCAGTATGTGGGTGTTTCTGCTACCATAGGCTTACCTCCTACCCAGAGCAAGGGAGAATGATGGGTTATACAGCCTGCAGTCATAAAGCCACCCCCAAGGGCCAGAGTTGTTCTATCAGGGAAAGGGAAGTCAGACACCAACATAGTTTGAAAAGTGTAAGGTTCGACGATGAGCAGCTGGGCCTAAGGTGCCTCCCATCCTTGCCCCCCAAGAAGAGTTTGTTTCCAGTTAGTACCTGCCAGTATGGGCCAAGGATTCCAGGTGCCCCAGCCTGCCATCAACACTGTCCAAGGCATTGTCATCTTTGGGGAGGTGTCTTGCCTGGTCGACAGTAAAATCCTTCTTTAGTCTTCCCTTTAGTAGGAAAACATGTCTCCAAGTAAAAATTCAGTCCATGTAGAGAAAATGATTTTCTCATTAGCACATCCAAGATATTTAATGTTCCCCAATACATATATATATATATATATATACATATATTTTTTTTTCTAATAAAAGCATAGTGTAATGGCTGCTGTCTGTGCTGTGCACTTTGTCTTCTAGAAGGGAGGGGCATGGAGGGAGGTGGACAGTAGCATCACAAGCTAGCTCCTTGTCTCGTGTCCCTTCATTGCACCTTATGATACTGTCATTACACAAACCAAAATTACTCTAACAATGAGATGGGAAAAACCTATGAAACCCACACCCAAGGATCTGGTTCAACCAGTCTTTCTCCTTCTTCTATGCTACTTTGAACTTTATGCAACTGTAGTGGATAGGTTTACACGATAGGGCCGGACATTCCAATTCAGGCTCCAGGAAGTGTCAGAGCCAAGTGGATGGAAGTTTGGGGGGAATAGAGTATGGGCTCTGAGTTCAGAAACAGGAGAAATCTTGCCCCTGGATCTCTTGGTAGGGAATATACAATATCTGCTCTTAAGAGTTCCTTCTCTCTCTGATGAAGGCTGGGATTGAGATATGCCCTATGAACCCCTTTTAGCTTAGCCATAATAAAATGTACAGCATCACCCTCCCCCACCTCTGTTTTTCCTATACTTTAGAGCAGCAGCAAGGATGGCATTTCCAGCTCTGTGTGTGTAGGTGGGGGGAGTATCAGGGAGGCTGCTGAGGGCTGTGTTGAGTCCAGTCCCTTATAAATGAATGGCTATGTTCATGGGTCACCTACCTTCCACTCTATGTTAACCCCAGAGAAGGAGCTTTGGATGAATGGAATAGGGGTGTGACTGTGGGTAGTAACTATCTGATGGTCAAACACTGTGATTTTAGGGTGGGATGTAGGTGTAGAAAAATCACTGGATCCAAGGAAGGAGGCAAAGTGGTACCAGATTCCCATAAATGTGCAGTTCTGAAAGAGCAGCCCCCTGACATACAACCACCATCTAACGGCCTAAAGGGGAGGAAAAGTTAGGGTCCAGTAGCTCATCATGGCCCCACCCCAGGGTCTCTACCCTATTCCAACTCTAAGATCACAGACCTAGAGAAACCACCTTTAGGTCAAAACAGAAAGTCAAACTTATAGAAGTAAAGCAAATCAGGGAAGGTTAATCTCTTAATACTATATTTAATAAGCTTACACATCATCACCTTTTGACTTTTAGAAAGGATAACTTAACAATAGGTGTAAAAGCCAGGACTAGGGAACTTGGGATGTGACTCCTAGTCTGGTGACCTTCACATAAACACATGGCCCAAGGACTGCTCCAGGGGAGAGGTGGGGACTGGCTTGTGATTGTGTAGTAAGCCTTGCCTGTCTCGCAGTCCTTGATCACCCCAGAGCCTGGCAGGTGAAGAAGCAATCAGACAGGATTTGTGGTGGTGTGGAGGTGACCTGTGCAAAGTGGATGGGGCAGGGTGCGATCCAGGAGTGTTCCACTGATCTGCTTCTAGCACAGCTTTTCTTGTCTCCTGACCCCCATCCATATGGAAAAGCAGGGAGATGAGGAAGAATTTCTCTAGAGTGATTTGGTGCTTTCTGCCATGTGCAGGGCGCATGGTGGACACAGCTCCAGGTGGTGTCTTTCTCATTGTGGAGATTTCTGTTCCAGCTGATGCCCCTGATCCAGATGACAACAGAAATGGACCCCATCCCCCATACCTGTCAGGCCCCTCAACATGTGGAAATGCTGCGACCTGGGGTGGAGGGGGCAGAGTGAGCACAGGACTGCTCACACCCCTGGTTTCTCCCTGGAGCCAGGCCCTACCTCTGGGCCCCAATTCCCAAGGCAGCCTCCAGAATGGGCAGAGCAGTGAGAGTGGAGCCAGGACTTGTGGGAGGGGTCAGTACCCAGAGGAAATAGTTGACAGGGCTGAGACCTGAGCCTGGCTGCTGCTGGGTCCTCTCAGGGGCACCCAGAAGTGAGTTCTGGGAATATGGGGAAGCTGGGCTTGGACTCCCCTGGCTCCTGCTGGGAGAGTGCCACAGACAGGTGATGCTGATGGAACAGCAAGAAAACAGAAAGAAGCAAGTCCCTTTGCCCTTCTCTTGCTGCTCCGTCTTCCATAAGGTACAGTAAGACAAGAAATTGAGAGACCAAAAGAAAAAAAGAAATGGAGAGACCCAGAGACAATACACAAAGATTTCACAGACACACCTCTCAAGAGAGACTTCTCACACAAACACCTTTCTCAGAGATCACATACTGAGACCTCACACAGGGACCTCATGTTGCTTCACAGACCCTCAGACAGAAACCTAGCACAGACTTAACAGATTTCCCAGAGATACCTTCCAAAGGGACCTCATACAGAGACTTCACACAGAGATCTCACCCAGAGACAACACACAGAGACTTGGCACAAAGACCTCACAGAGACCTCACATCTCTTCTTCAGTATCCATTGACAAGTCTTTCTTAGTGAATATGAAACCACTTAGCAAACTGGCAGCATGATAAATATATTATCAGTTGTGCCCCTCTGAGATCCACCAGACACTCACTGTCAGCATTACTCTAAGTGGGGAAATGTTTGAGAAGCTTTGTTCTTTTGTAATGTCACTGCCTCTGAACAAAAGAATTATACATTCCAAATGTAGATTTGCAAATTTCATTGTTAGGTGTTCATTAGCTTGAAAATCACAAATTACATTTTTTAATTTTTATTTATGTTAGAAGAATGAAGAAAATAATGTTTATTTCTTAGAATGCATGTAGTACTCTATTCTTTTATTTTTAAAAATTTTTATTGGAGTATAGTTGATTTACAAATTTGTGTTAGTTTCAGGTGTACAGCAAAGTGAGCCAGTTATACATATACATATGTCCACTTTTTTTAAAGATTCTTTTCCCATATAGGCCATTACAGAGTATTGAGTAGAGCTCCCCGTGCTATACAGTAGGTTATTATTATCTATTTATATATAGTAGTGTGTATATGTCAATCCCAATCTCCCAATTTATCCTTCCCCCTTATCTCCTGGTAACCATAAGTTTTCATTTGTACCCTTTTTTTTAGGAGAATCACAAATTTTAAGCACAACTAAAACACTGTCAGTCTCCAGTGAGAGAAAATATTTGTCCAGTTTTAGTTATCATCCAGTCAAATGGTATCTGGCACATTTTTTACTTTATTGAGGACAAAACTTAAACTTGAGATGGCTTACTTGTTTCCTTTGGAAACATAAGAAAAACCTGCAACAAAGGTACTCTAGGAATGAAATAAACCAAGAAAGAAGCATCCGGACTCACATTCACTTCCCAGAGGTCTGTGTAACTAGCACATTATTTTGCACATAATAGCTTGCATCAGGTTTGTGGGGTTTGCTTTATTTTTTAACAGGCCAATAATCATGTGAGGATTTTTCACAAGTCAAATTTCTGGTTTTAAATTTTACATTCTGGCAAAATTATGCTTCTGAATATTATTTTATTTCTTAAAATGTGGTAATGCCCTAAAATGATATTACACAATCATAACGTTCAGCTAACATACTTAAAAAGATGGGCTATTAAAGATTCATTCTTAAATAATTCTATGAAATGCACATTTTCTAAGACATGCAGTTAGGATCCATTTTATATTCATTATAGGGTTAACACATTGCTTTAAAAATTTTTGAAAGATTATAAAATATATGACTTAGCCTATGCTTGACATTATACATGTTACCTCATAAAATTACTGAGGGAAGGATATCTTAATATCTGAATTGAAGGTAGTGTACATTTAATCTACATTTGGCTTATAACAATGAATAATGAAAGGCTTTCATTTATTATATATCTCACACTTTCCAAAGGGTACACTTCTAAAAGACTACTGATTTCTCACTGCTAATAAGCAACCTATTGTCCTTGCCTTGGTAAAATCTATTTTAGTGACAGCTGGTTGTCTCCCAGATTATCCATTGGTATTACAGCATCACGGTCTTTTAAGAGGAGCAGGGCTGACACGAGGACTCTTTGGGCTTATTTCTACAACAAATTTAGTTTTTCTATTCTCCTAATTAAAAAATGTATAATTATTAATTTTTCACTTTAGTCCCTTATGTCGTTGAATCAGAAAACAATGGACTCTGGTCATGTACGTCATCTAAGACTCTATCAGATCACTTGTTTTTAATAGTGCAGCTTACTCAGGTAAGTTTACTGATCAGAACAAAATGGAATCAATTAGGAAAAAGTTCATACAGGAAAATATCCTTTTCAAAGTTGACTATTTTAACACAGTTAAATAAGTGATTATTTTTTAATCCTTTGAGTTAAAATTGTTCAGGGTGGCCAAGAAAGTCGGGAAGCATGAAAAATGTCCATAAAAGCACTTTATTACTATAATACGTTGAATGTGTTGCTCCTCATTATTAATTCACAGTTCATTAAGCTGGGCAAAATTACAATGAACAATGTGCATTAAAGCAAAATTCCTGTCAATCATTTTCCATCTGTCATACATTGTGTCAGATGATTTGTGTGTCTAATTTTCATGGAAAAACTTGTACCTTTACTCCAGAATAAGAAATCAAGGGGTATCAATCTATTAAAAAGATATTAATATTCCCAGACTCTGTGGCCTTCAGTATTTTCTTTTTAAGAAGATTCACCTAGTGCAAATCTTATAAATATTTTTACCATTTAATATGCCCAGACAAAATGGATACAAAAATTAGATAAAAGAGAAAACAACAAAAACAGATCCCCTTTGTTTTCAAAACATTTGATGTTTACATCAAAATATTTTGTTGAAAATGAAGTGATTTTTAATCTATAGTTAAAAGACACTATAATGATATTTAGAACATATTACAGATCTGGATTTTTACAAATAGATTTTTATTTAAAACAGGTCTAACACTGATATCAATAAGCCAGGCACTCTAGAACAAAATGTGGAGAGATGGCAATTATGCGATGACTTCTTAATACTCCAAGGGAAAAAGATTTTTTCCAAGGTAGTCCATCTACAATATTAACCCTTAAGATCTACTCCCCTTGATAGGTTTCAATATTATTTTCTGTTTTATACACATTTACTTTATAATTAACTCCTACAGGAGGACATTTCTGGAAATGTTCCCAGATATCTACAGCCACATTTTCTGTCATGATCACACCATGGAAAAAGTGGGGAACATCCAGATCCTGATGATCCAGGGGTTTCATAATTACCCCTTTGAGGTCAGTCAGAATCATAATCATTCCCAGAACAGGGTCGGTCTTTACATTTGTGCCCCTAGACATGCAGATTGTAACACTACCCACCCAAAGGCAAGTTGTCTTCCTTACTCAGGTTTGCAGGGGCACCACTCACTGTGGTAGCTAGAAGAGTCCGTTGCCCCCACCCCGGACCTGCATTCTGTACTCTCCACAGACACATCATACTACAAATATACAAGTGGTGCTGATGAAACTTCCAGAAAGCTATAAAATAATGCATGCCAGGCACGGTAGATGAGGATTTAGAAAATGTTAACATCTTCTCTAGGAAATAAAGGTGACATACCTATGTGGCTTTAAGCATTTTTGTGCATTAGCTGGCCCCCTGGATCTGGGAAAAAGCATCTGATTTTAAACTTTCTCAGCCTCATTCTCTGCAATGAAATATGAAGCTCTTCCTTCCTTCTCTCAGTCCAGAAGCTGGAATTGATACAGTCTGCTCTCTGTGATTTGTCTCTACCATTTGTTTCCAATGACCACTTCAACTCAGATATCTCTCAATTCAGGGATCACTCCTAAACTTCAGGAAGAAGGTCACTGCCCTTTTTATTCCCACCACAATTTTATGCTAGTAACCCTTTACAGTGTCAATAAATTTATTTTGTAGAATGTGCCCCCTGGACTCCACCTGCTAAATCTGTTTTTTGGGCAAATCATTTGTTACTTAGCTAAACAAATTTTATAAAATCATATTTCATAAAATTGTATTTTATAAAATGTTATTTTCTTATTTTATAAAATTGGTAAATCTAGGGATTTAGGCTTAATTATTATTTTTAAAAATGGTACTCATTTTGCCAATTTTTCTCTTTTTACATATATCAGAAAATATGTTAAGAACTCAACTGTGAAGATAACACTATTTTTATTTTTTTTCACTTTTTGTACTTAACTTTTATAACAAACCTTTATTATTGCACAGGAAACAAGAAAGTTCCTTGGAAAACATCAGTCTTAAGAACGTACTAAGTTAAAGCTTAGCATGTTAGATCTGCGAGTACCCTTGTCTTTTTTTTTTTTTTTTTTTTCGGTACGCGGGCCTCTCACTGTTGTGGCCTCTCCCGTTGCAGAGCACAGGCTCCGGACGCGCAGGCTCAGCAGCCATGGCTCATGGGCCCAGCCGCTCCGCGGCATGTGGGATCTTCCTGGACCGGGGCACGAACCTGTGTCCCCTGCATCGGCAGGCGGACTCTCAACCACTGCACCACCAGGGAAGCCCAACCTTGTCTTTTTTTTAATGATGTTTTTTCTGAATTGGTTTAAAAAAAAAAAAGCCTTAAGAGCTTAGGAACAGAAGCAAATTGAGAATTAAAATCCAAATCATTCAAATGAAGTTTGTCAGAACAGTTTGTGTGTGGAGAGGACAGCTTCTAGGCACTTCAGAGAAACCAGCAAGACAGAATTGAGAATAGCCAGCACCTTACAGGGCTTCTCACAGAAATGCTTTAATGCAAAGAGGTGACTAGGTTTCACAGGGAGACCAGGGAGAGGATGCAAAGATAATTAAATCACATTCAAGCACCTGTTTACCTGGGAGGTAACTTCCTTCATATTGTGGTCAGATGCTGTTTAGGGGGACACTGGTGCAGGAGAGGTGTTGGGAGGATGAACTCTTTTCTGAGTGATTTTGCAAGTGTGAAAATTCATCCAACAGAGATGCTAGAAAGATTTGCTCCTAGTAGCGAGCGTCCAACATGATATTTTGGCACAAAAATATGTATTTGGAAGAATTTTTCACAAAAGAGCAGTGATGGGAAGAAAAGATTCATATGGGCCTGGCTAGTAATATTCTTCCTTCAAAATTTTCTTGTGGGTTCCTGAGGCCTGTTTTGACTGCTTGGAGACCTGGTCCCCAAGCAATGGCCCTCTTTGTCATACTCAGGGTAACCCGGGAAGTTGCTTGTCTGAAGCAGAAAAGGTTCTCCCTTCCACTCATGTCCTCTTGCTGATCAGATGAACACATGGCATCATCTACAGCTGAGAGGTGTTTGTTAACTAGCTTTGTTTCATAGGACACAACTCATATATACTCTACAGTAATGTTTATCACTGTCTTTTATAATCTCAAGGTAAGAAGTAATCAGTGTTAAAATCATTCTACTGGAATAACAAAGCAAATGATTTTTTTTTTCCCTAATAGTGATTATATTTGTTTGCTAGGGCTGCCATAACAAAATACCACACTGGCTACTAGGTGGCTTAAACAACAAAAATATATTTTCTCATAGTTCTAGCAGCTAGAAGTCCAAGATCAAAGTATCAAGTTTAGTTTCTTTGAGGTCTCTCTCCTTTGATGGCTACCTTCTCGCTGTGTCCTCACATGGTTGCCCCTCAGTCTGTGCATGTCTGTGTTCTAATATTCCCCCCTTATAAAGATACAAGTCATATTGGATTAGAGTCCATCCATATGATCATTTTACCTTAATTTTCTCTTCCAAAGCAGTATTTCCAAGTAGAAGTTAAGCTTACTGTACAAGCAATCAGGTATTTAATAAGAGGCATTTCTATGGAGACAAAAAAACAATGGTTAATAATTGAGGCAAATTTCATATCAGTTTTTGAGTTCTGAGGGTAGACAGTTGAGAAGATCTCTAAATGTCAGGGTTAAAGCATCTTTTGTAGTTTGAATGTCCATCAGATGTTCAGGTAAACTTTCTGAGTGGTCCATATAGCAACAGGAACAAAAAAGATTGTCTAAACATGAGCTGCTGTGGAGATTTCTCTGAAGTTTATATTAAGATATCTACCTTCAGTATGCAGGACTTCAGAAGAAAAGGCAGTTTTAGTTTCAATGATTCCAAGTTAAAAGGGTGGGAGAAAATTTGGAAACACTAGTTTGGAGAGTTGTAGTCAGGTAGTGGAGGAAACTGGAAAAATTCAGGATACAGTCTAGTTTTCAGGTAATTAACAAAACTTCAAGGAAAATTAATAGCACTAGAATCTAATATCCACAATACGTATTTTGATTTCTATTGAAAGATAATTTTTCTCTCTAAAATCACCCTCATTTCTATCAAAGATAGCCAAATTAACACAAATTTGTTTGCAAAATAAGTCTAGATTCAATAAACTTGGTCTTATTTATATAAGTATAGCAAGGATCGTGACTGACCATATAGGCTTGTTTTTTATTTTTATTTTTTGCTTTTATTAAGAGAATTTATTGCCTCTCTCTCCTCCCAATAGCTCAAACATGAAGAAGCAACATCAGAGGAAGACAGACAGAAAATGGCTCTTTGAGTTTGTCCTTCTTGGCATTGGTGAAGGAAGAGGCAGCTTTCTCAAAGTTTTTATCTGCTTAATTGGATGTAGTGGAGAAAGGGAACAAGGAAAGTCAGAGGATAAGTGAACAGGCTCTGCACCTACCAAGGATGTGTTATCCTCCTAATCATCCCAGTAGGAATATTCCATTCATGTTCTTTGATCTGATCCTTGCATTGGAAGACACTTCTTTTTTTAATCTCTTTTTTAATTTAATTTTTATTTTATATTGAAGTATAGTTGATTTACAATGTTGAATTAGTTTCAGGTGTACAGCAAAATGATTCAGTTATACATATACATATATCCATTCTTTTTCAGATTCTTTTGCCTTATAGGTTATTACAGAATATTGAGTAGAGTTCCCTTTGCTATACAGTAGGGTCTTGTTGATTATCTATTTTATATATAGTAGTGTGTATATGTGAATCCAAACTCCTAATTTATCCCTCCCCATACCTTTTCCCTTTAGTAACCATAAGTTTGTTTTTTAAGTCTGTGAGTCTGTTTCTCTTTTGTAATTAAGTTCATTTGTATCATTTTTTTAGATTCCACAGATAAGTGATATCATATGATATTTGTCTTTCTCTGAATTACTTCACTTAGTATGATAATCTCTACGTCAATTCATGTTACTGCAAATGGCATTATTTCATTCATTTTTATGGCTGAGTAATATTCCATTGTATATATGTACCACATCTTCTTTATCCATTCATCTGTCAATGGACATTTAAATTGCTTTCATATCCTGGTTATTGTGAATAGTGCTGCACTGAACACTGGGGTGCATGTATCTTTTGGAAGTATAATTTTCTCCAGATACATGCCTAAGAGTAGGATTGCTGGATCATATGGTAGTTCTATTTTTAGTTTTTTAAGGAATCCCATAATATTCTCCATAGTGGTTGAACCAATTTACATTCCCACCAACAGTGTAGGAGGACTCCTTTTCTCCACACCCTCTCCAACATTTTTGTAGTCTACAGTTTGTAGACTTTTTGATGATGGTTACTCTGACTGGTGTGAGGTGATACCTCATTGTAGTTTTGATTTGCATTTCTCTAATAATTAGCGATGTTGAGCAGATTTTCATGTGCTTTTTGCCCATCAGTATGTCTTCTTTGGAGAAATGTCTATTTAGATCTTCTGTCCATTTTTTGATTGGGTTGTTTGCTTTTTTGATATTGAGCTGCATGAGCTATTTGTATACTTTGGAGATTATTCCATTGTCAGTCTCATCATTTGCAAATATTTTCTCCCATTCTGTAGGTTGTCTTTTTGTTTTGTTTATGGTTTCCTTTGCTGTGCAAAAGCTTTTAAGTTTTATTAGGCCCCATTTGTTTATTTTAGTTTTTGTTTTCTTTCCTCTAGGAAGTGGATCCAAAAAGATATTGCTGCTGTGAAAGAGTGTTCTTCCTGGATTTTCCTCTAAGAGTTTTATAATATCCAGTCTTATATTTAGGTCTTTAATGCATTTTGAGTTTATTTTTGTCTGTAATGTTAGAAAATTGTTCTAATTTCATTTTTTTACATGTAGCTGTCCAGTTTTCCCAGCACCACTTATTGAAGAGACTGTCTTTTCTCCATTGTATATTCCTGCTTCCTTTGTCATAGATTAATTGACCATAGTTGTGTGGGTTTATTTCTGGGCTTTCTATTCTGTTCCATTGATCTATATTTCTGTTTTTGTGCAAGTACCATACTGATTACTGTAGCTTTGTAATATAGTCTGAAGACAGTGAGCCTGATTCCTCCAGATCCATTTTTCTTTCATAGTATGCTTTGGCTATTTGGGGGTTTGTGTTTCTATACAAATTTTAAATTTTTCTGTTCTAGTTCTGTGAAAAATGCCATTGGTGGGGGCTTCCCTGGAGGTCCGGTGGTTGGGACTTCACCTTCCAATGAGGAGGATGCAGGCTCAATCCCTGGTCAGGGAGTTGGGATCCCACATGCCATGCAACCAAAAAAACACACAAAAAACAAAAACCAAAACATAAAACAGAAGCAATATTGTAACAAATTCAATAAAGACTTTAAAAATGGTCCACATGAAAAAAATCTAAAAAAAAAAAAATTCCACTGGTAATTTAATAGGGATTGCATTGAATCTGTAGATTGCCTTAAGTAGTATAGTCATTTTGACAGTATTGATTCTTCCAATCCAAGCACATGGTATATCTCCCCATCTGTTTGTGTCACTTTCGATTTCTTTCATCAGCATCTTGGAGTTTTCAGAGTACAGGTCTTTTGTCTCCTTAGGTAGATTTAGTCATAGGTATTTTTTCTTTTTGATGTGATGGTAAATGGGATTCCTTCCATAATTTCTCTTTCTGATCTTTTGTTTTTAGTGTATAGGAATGAAAGAGATTTCTGTGTATTAATTTTGTATTCTGTGACTTTACTGAATTCATTGATGTGGTGTATCACACTGATTGATATGTGGATATTGAAAAATCCTTGCATCCTTGGGATAAATCCCACTTGATCATGGTGTCTGATCCTTTTAATGTGTTGTTGGATTCACTTTGCTAGTATTTTGTAAATGATTTTTGAGTCTATGTTCATCAGTGATATTGACTTATTTTTTCTTTTTATGTAGTACCTTTGTTTGGTTTTGGTATCAGGGTGATTATGGCCTCATAGGATGAGTTTGGGAATGTTTCTTCATCTGAAATTTTATGGGATAGTTTCAGAAGAACAGGTGTTTATTGTTCTCTAAATGCTTGATAGAATTCACCTGTGAAGCCATCTGATCTTGGACTTTTGTTTGTCAGGAGTTTCTTTTTTTAAGAATAAATTTTAATAAATTTTTTAAAATAAATTTATTTATTTATTTAATTTTTGGCTGCATTGGGTGTTTGCTGCTGTATGTAGGCTTTCTTTTTTTAGTTGTGGCAAGCAGGGGCTACTCTTCATTGTGGTGCCTGGGCTACTCATTGTGGTGGCTTCTCTTGTTGCAGAGCATGGGATCTAGGCACGTGAGCTTCAGTAGTTGTGGCATGCAGGCTCAGCAGCTGTGGTTCGTGGGCTCTAGAGAGCAGGCTTAGTAGTTGTGACCCACGGGCTTAGTTGCTCTGTGACATGTGGGATCTTCCTGGACCAGGGTTCAAACCCGTGTCCCCTGCCTTGGCAGGTGGTTTCTTAACAACTGTGCCACCAGGGATGCCCTGTTGGAGTTTCTTAATCACAGTTTCAATTTCAGGACTTGTGATTTGTCTGTTCATATTTTCTATTTCTTCCTGGTTCAGTCTTCGATGGTTGTACCTTTCTAAGAATTTGTCCATTTCTTCTAGGTTGTGCATTTTACAGGCATATAGTTTCTTGCAGTAGTCTCTTATGAGCTTTTGTATTTCTGTGGTGTCCATTGTAACTTCTTTTGTATTTGTAATTTTATTGCTTTGAGCTCTCCCCATTTTTTTTCTTGATGATGCTGGCTAATGGTTTATCAATTTTGTTTATCTTTTCAAAGAACCAGCTTCTAGTTTCATTGATCTTTCCTACTGTTTTCTTTGTTTCTCATTTATTTCTGCTCTGATCTATATGATTTCTTTCCTTCTACTAAATTTGGGTTTTGTTTGTTCTCCTTTCTCTAGTTGCTTTACATATAAGGTTAGGTTGTTTATTTGAGATTTTTCTTGTTTCCTGAGGTAAGATTTTATCACTATAAACTTCCCTCTTAGAAATGCTTCTGCTGCATCCCATAGGTTTTGGATCTTTGTGTTTTTGTTTTCATTTGTAGATATTTTTTACTTTTTGCTTTGATTTCTTCAGTGATACATTGGATGCTTATAGCATATTGTTTAGCCTCCATGTATTTGTGTTTTTTACAGTTTTTTTCTTGTAGTTGATTTCTAATCTCATAGCATTGTGTTTGGAATAGGTGCTTCATATGATTTCAATTTTCTTAAATTTACCAAGGCTCACTTTGTGGCCCAGCATGTGATCTATCCTGGAGAATGTTTCGGGTGCACTTGAGGAGAATGTGTATTCTGCTGCTTTCAGATGGAATGCTCTATAAATATCAATTAAGTCCTTCTGGTCTAATGTGTCATTCAAGGCCTGTGTTTTCATATTGATTTTCTGTCTGGATGATCTATCCATTGATGAAAGTGGGGTGTTAACATCCCCCAATACTATTGTGTTACTGTCAATTTCTCCTTTTATGACTATTAGCATTTGCCTTATATATTGAGGCGTTCCTATGTTGGGTGAATATATATTTACAATTGTTGTATCTTCTTCTTGGATTGATTCCTTGATCATTATGCAGTGTCCTTCTTGGTCCTTGTTACAGTCTTTATTTTAGAGTCTATTTTGTCTGATATGACTATTGCTACTCTGGCTTTCCTTTGATTTCCATTTGTATGGAATACCTTTCTTTTACCCTCTCACTTTCAGTCTGTGTGGATGTCTAGATCTAAAGTGAGTTTCTAGTAGGCAGCATATATATGGTTCTTGCTTTTGTATCTATTTAGCCAGTCTATGTCTTTTGGTGGGAGCATTTAGTCTATTTACTTTTAATGTAATTATCAATATGTATGTTCTTATTGTCATTTTGTTAAATTGTTTTGGGTTTGTTTTTGTAGCTCTTTTTTCTTCCCTTCCTCTTTTGTTCTCTTCCCTTGTGGTTTGATGACCATCTTTAGTGTTGCGTTTGGGTTGCTTTTTCTTTGTGTATCTATTGTAGATTTCTGGCTTGCATTTCCCATGAGGTTTTGATATAGCAGAGTGTGTGTGTATATATATATATATACAAAAAGTTGTTTTAAGTTGCTGCTCTCTTCATTTCAAATGCATTTCCAATATCCTGCATTTGTACTCTCCTCTTCTCATGATTGCTTGTTTTGATATCATATTTGTGAGTGGATGACTTCCTACCTTTACTGTATGTTTGCCTTTAATGGTGAGCTTTCCCATTCATAATTTTCTTTTTTCTAGTTGTGGCATTTTCTTTTTCATCTAGAGAAGTTCCTTTAGCATTTGTTGTAAAGCTGGTTTGATGGTGCTGAATTCGCTTAGCTTTTGTTTGTCTATAAAGCTTTTGATTTCTCTGTCAGGTCTGAATAAGAGCCTTGCTGGGTAGAGTATTTTTGGTCGTAGGTTTTTGCCTTTCATCACTGTAAATATATTGGGCCACTCCCTTCTGGCTTGCAGAGTTTCTGCTGAAAAACTCAGCTGATAACCTTACTGGGGTTTCCTTGTATGTTATTTGTTGTTTTTCTCTTGTTGCTTTTAATGTTTTCTTTGTCTTTAATTTTTGTCAATTTGATTCATGTGTGTTGGCATGTTCTTCTGTGGGTTTGTCCTGTATTTGACTCTCTGTGCTTCCTGGACTTGAGTGACTGTTCCTTTTCCATGTTAGGGAAGTTTTTGGCTATTATCTCTTCAAATATTTTTTCAGCCCCTCTGTCTCTCTCTTCTCCTTCTGGGACCCCTATAATGTGAATGTTGGCACATTTAATGTTGTCCCAGAGGTCTCTTAGACTGTCCTCATTTGTTTTCATTTTTTTTCTTTATTCGGTTCCAAAGCAGTGATTTTCACCAATCTGTCTACCAGCTCACTTATTTATTCTTCTGCCTCATTTATTCTGCTATTGATTACTTGTAGAGTATTTTTCATTTCAGTTATTTTTTATCTCTCTTTGTTTTTTAAAACTTCTAGCTCTTTGTTAAAAATTTCATCTATGTTCTTGGTCTGTGCCTCCATTCTTTTTCCAGTTACTTGTATCATCTTTACTATCATTACTCTGAATTCTTTTTCAGGAAGATTGCCTATCTCCACTTCACTTAGTTGTTCTTCTGGAGTTTGATGATGTTCCTTCATCTGGAACACATTTCTCTGCCTTCCGTGTTTGTAGCCTCCTTTCCTCAGGCTGCAGGATCATGGCTCCTCTCACTTCTGGTGCCCGCCCCCTGATGGGTGAGGTTGGTCCAGGAGCTTGTGCAGTCTTCCTGGTGGTAGGGACTGGTGCCTGCCCACTGGTGGGTGGAGCTGGGTCTTTTCCCTCTGGTGGGCAGGGCTGTGTCAAGTGGTGTTTAGAGGTGGCTGTGGGATCAGAATAACTTTAGGCAGCCTGTCTGCTCATGGGAGGGTCTGTGTTCCCACCCTGTTGGTTGTTTGCCCTGAGGCATCCCAGAATGGAGGCTATTGGGTGGGACCAGGTCTCAGTGCCCAAATGGTGACCTCCAGGAGAGCTCACACCAAAAAATATTCCCTGGGTTCTCTGCCACCAGTGTCCTTGCCCCCACAGTGAGCCACAGCCAACTTCTTCCTCCCCAGGAGACCCTCCAAGACCCTCAGGTAGGTCTGGCCCAGGCTTTTATGGAGTTACTGCTTTGCCCTGGGTCCCAGTACACATGAAACCTTGTGTGCACCCTCCCAAAATGGAGTCTCTTTCCCCCAATCCTGTGGAGCTCCTGCCCTCAAGTCCCACTGGCCTTCAATATCAAATGCTCTGGGATCTCCTCCTCTCATTGCCATGTCCCCAGGCTGAGGAGCCTCACGTGGGTCTCAGAACTCTCACTCCTGTGGGAGAACCTCTGTGATATGATGATTATTTTCCACTTTCTGGGTCGCCCACCCAGCAGGTATGAGATTTGATTATATCACGAAAGCACCCCTCCTACCATATAGTTGTAGCTTCTTCTTTGTCTTTGGATGTAGAATGTCTTTTTTGTATGTTCAAGTCTTTTTTGTTGATGGTTGTTCAGCAGTTAGTTGTGATTTGGGTGGTTTCATGAGAGGAGGTGAGCTCACGTCCTTCTACTCTGCCATCTTTGTCTCTACCCTCTCTCCTGAATGTCACTGTGAGGAGTTCTGGCTTCTTAAAGTTCAATTTTGATTGAAATTCATGAAGGACTTCAGGCTTTACCTCTGGTCAACCACTATCTCTGCAGAATATCTCCAGGGTTAGAGGGAGATCTCCCATATAGGCTCTTTTAAATCTGCTTTGCTGGAACTTTTTATAAGGAATCTCCAGATTAAACTTTTAATAGTCCCTTGAGGCTAAGAAGCCAAGCCAATCATTTGACATCTATAGATTTGGGTGAATTCTTCTCCTCAATGTCCCCCAAATATTCTGAGGTTCTTGCATTGGCCAGGAAGTGACCTTCCTTACTCAGCAAGTAAGGCTGCTGGGAACTCTAAGCAAGGTACCACACTATTTTCCCAAGGTGCTTTATTGGCTCCATGAAGTCAACCTTAGTTTCTTAAAGCTGTTTGGTCAAACCTAAGTTTATGTATATCTCTCTCAAATATGACATTCTAGGCAAAACTTTAGTAATATAATCAATGTTTGCAATTATGTGCTATTATAAGGAGAACAGATTCTTATTGAAATTATGCAAATAACTATATTGACAAGAAAATAAGAATGTTCACTGAAAGCTTCTGAATTCTGGAGGAATCGGGTAGGGAGAAAAAGACAAATGATTCAATTTTGCTTACAAGGGTATAATTTACCAAACTGCTCTAGCTTAAGAGAGAAAAACAAATTTTCCTAAATTTGGAGAAACAAAACTTAAAAAAAAAAAACAGCAATGTTTCAAATTTAAAAATCATAGGGCTTCCCTGGTGGTGCAGTGGTTGAGAGTCTGCCTGTGATGCAGGGGACACGGGTTCGTGCCCCGGTCTGGGAGGATCCCACATGCCGTGGAGCGGCTGGGCCTGTGAGCCATGGCCACTGAGCCTGCGCGTCCAGAGCCTGTGCTCCACAACGGGAGAGGCCACAACAGTGAGAGGCCCACGTACCATGAAAAAAAAAATCATAAAATGGGGCTTTCCTGGTGGCACAGTGTTTAAGAATCTGCCTGCCAGTGCAGGGGACATGGGTTCGAGCCCTGGTCCAGGAAGATCCCACATGCCGCAAAGCAACTAAGCCCACGCACCACAACTACTGAGCCTGCGTTCTAGAGCCCATGAGCCACAACTACTAAAGCCCACCAGCCACAACTACTGAAGCCCATGCACCTAGAGCCCATGCTCCACAACAACAGAAGCCACTGCAATGAGAAGCCCACGCACCACAACGAAGAGTAGCTGCCATTCGCTGCAACTAGAGAAAGCCCACACACAGCAACAAAGACCCAATGCAGCCAAAAATAAATAAAATAAATAAATTTATTTTTAAAATCATAAAATATTATAACCATCTTCTTCAGTTTACTTAGTCCCATGTAATTAATTCTTGTTTTGTTTGATCTTTTGTTAGAAGTTTTATGAAACCATCAATTTCTCCATTAGAGTTTTGTAAATTCTTACTCAGTTCAGTGTAATGATTTGAAATTCATCAGAAACTTGTGTTCTAGAATACTTGTTAGATCCTTTTCCATGAATTTCTCTGAACATGAAACACATTTTCAGGAAGCTTTTGTAAAAGCATCTGAGTAAAACCATTGTCTAAGTAATAAAAGACAAATATCCATTACTAAAAATTTGATTCATTCTAATGGAATTGACAAGAAAATTTATCTCTATGACACAAAACATTTAAGATAATAACTAGAATTATGACTGATAACATTATACTAGGACATATCCAATTTTAGGAATTTCATATACTTTTATGATCATTTATTTAGCAATGCTTCCCATGTAAGTAACATACCAAATAAGCCTAATGAGTTTCATAGCTCTCTTTTCTAATAAGATAAAACAAATCTTTTAAGGTGTTCCAAGGGGCCTCTGGAAAACCTGAACGTTATTTCCAGGTCAGTAGGACTTCATTTAGAATTTGATTTGGGGGAAAATCTACTTTTTCAAAAATAAAAATGTTTTAAAACACTTTGTCAAATATGATCATATGTCACTGTGAATTAATATTTAGTTATCAATTTAATCAAAGTCACAAAGATTCACATGTAAATACAGATAGTTAAATAGTGTAAAAAGACTTAGCTCTTTTAATATTGAAAGCACTCAGTTTTTCTTCAAAATTATCAAAGACTCATAAAGACAAAATGTACAATATTTGTTTTGCTAGACAGATTACATTAAATGTAAAAAAAAAGTCTTTGTTTACAATTTCTCATTAAGAGCAGACCAATTATTAAGAAAATTTTGCAAAAAGAGAGAAAAAACAAATTTTAATTTTCTACCAGCTTACTTTGGATATTAAAACTCAATCACTTTATTAAATTCATTCCAATCTTAGACCTGACTACACATAAAATTCCTTTCTAAAGATTCCTTTTTAACAAACCTCTTACAACTTTCTCTGTCCATTTTGATTTGTCCCTTGTTCTCTTTCCCATTTAGAAGTTACCAGCTTTAGGACAAAAATCACTTAACAAAGTTTTTACATTAACAAAAACATCTCCATACCTTACACTTTTTCTTACCCCAAAACATATTCTAATTTCCTTATAATTCCTAGTAGCTTTAACCACATATATTATTTACATATATTATTTATATCTTATATCTTAATCCTTTGAAGCTTTAATTTTTTTGTAAAGATAAAGTTAAAAATTATTAACTGTGTAAGTATTTTGTGGCTTGGCAAACTTATAAATACATTTCATAATTTCTAGAAATATATTCTACTTCATAGTACAAGCTTTTAATGAAGCACAAGACATGTTTACTAATAGAACCAAACATATTTAGTGTGTAATAAGAGGTCAAAAGTAGGTAAACTTAGACTCGTTCAGCAATTAATATTTCAGTATTCTGTCTTAGTTGGAAATGATCTAGACATTCAATTCATTTAATTTAACTTAGCAAAACTCTAAGGGTACAATTTATCAAAGACATTTAGAAAACTATTTAAGTTGACATAGTAAAAACAATTATTGCTAAAAAAAGTTTACCTAAAAGAATTCTTATCTTATGTCTATTTAATTAATTTGTTCTTAACAATCACTCAGATTACTCATGACAATTTCATAAGATGTTAAAGTAGTGTTAGCCATCATCTTAAATTATTATTATTATTACTTTTTTCTGAGAAATTTTGTAAAAGAGATAACATGAGCTTATTTGACTTTTAGTAAAACTACATAGAATAAAGCTATTATACTTAATGCTGATAACTCTTAAGATATGTCTGTATTAATTAAACCATTAAACCTGAACTAGATTTTACTTACCAAAAATTATCCTAGATCATGTGAATTTGAAAAATATTTGTATTCGTTTTTGTTATATTTTTGAGAATTTTTATATTGCTTGTTGGAATAAATTAAGTTTACTCACTCAGATAGCTACAGTCTTTTATTATTTATGGAGAAGACTTTTAAGTCTTCTTGCCCTTTAAGTGTACTTGCCCTTGATAAACAATTTTAAGGAGACTGTGATTTAGAGTTTGAGCAAGAGAGGGTTTTTTTGGTGGTTTTTGTTTAAAAAAAAAACCTCTTTCCTTTTTTTTCTTTAAATTTTAGTTTCAGGTTCTAACAATTGAGATAATCTGGGCTCAGTCTCAGGCAAGGTGGTTGTGTTTACATTTCAAAGACATGGTAAGATTTATAACTTTAAGGGACAGAGAAAAAAATGTAAATTTTCTTCTGTGAGTTTTGGAGTGTATTTTTCTATTATCATAAGTCTCAGGAAAATTATTATTTTAAAAACGTTTTCTTCTTAAGTACAGGACAATTTTGCTCCAATTATCCTCAACTTTTATAATATCTACAAGAATTTGAGAGGAATAGGTTTCAGGGTTGGTGAAGATAAATGGGCCTTGACTTGTTCCTAAGTTGCATTTCTGGTTTTGTAGAGATTTGGAAGTCAAAGATAATTGTTTCTATTAGCTCTTGAATATTGGCTTCCAACTGATCATTTCCTAATTATTTGTAGGAGGGCCTAAGGAATTGCTGAGGAGATGGGGCAATTTTTAAAATTTTTCTTAAAAAGGGGAATTCATGTTGGATCTTTATTTTAAGTCTAATTTCTGTTATTTCATCTTAATAACGATTCCCTAAGGCTAGCTGTTATACATTATTTTTCCTTTCAATTTGATCCTTCCATAAATACCAATATGACAGCTGTTTATGATGAGAGCTCTCAAAAAGGTAATCTTTTAAATACAGCAAATTTAAAGGATCCATCATCTGGCCATTGAGGAGTAAGACCTTTCATTAATTTCAAATAGTGACTCAAATCAGTAAGCCTTTTTATGGAACAACCCAGAGGTAACTTTCCAGGCTTAGAATAAATCCTTACCATGGATGAAATAAGCATACTTTCAGATGGAGAGGGCACAGATGATATAGCCCCTATAATGTGAAAATTCATTTCCAAGGATAATCTAAGAAAGTAAAGGCCTTCATTGCACAGGGAGTAAGGGTGGTATAATGCAAACTGTGTCCCTGGTCTCTCCTGGGAATTTGAGGCACCTCTGATCCCAAACCTACTAATCTGTGACATCAGGCATATGCTGTTGGAATGGGACTTTTCCAACACTAACAAGGCAATGAAGGTTGAAACAACAAAGGCCCCTTATGGACTGGGTCCCCTTAGGACAAACTCCTCTGACAGCTGGCACAACAAGACTAGAGTGTGCTGTTTATGACTTTGTGTCTCAGAACCCCAGTCAATTCAACTGGTTACCAGATGCACCCCAGTAAATACACCATCCAGATGGTGGAGACCAGAGAGAATATTCTCACTGGACAAAAAGCCAAACTCTCAGGACATAGAAAAATACAGAAGGAAAAATCTCATCCAGTTTTTATATAGAGGACTGACAGCAAAGTTTTTCTTAATAGGCACTGGACTGGAGAGAACTGTTAACTCACCAGTCTGTGAGGTTGTCTCAAACAGCAGGCTTATAGGGCCTATGCCTGTATTCTGCCCTATGGTTCTTTCTTCTTATGAAACATGACTCAGGAGACAGAGACAAAGAAAAACAGTGACTATCTCTGGGAGGAAAGGATTAAGAAAAACTGAGACGAGATTACTCATTTCCAAAAACCAGATTTTCTACGTCACAAGGAGCTTGCTCCATAAGTATTTTCTTCTGCTAATCTAAATTTAGAGATAGAGAAAAGGAGACTCTTAAGCACTTTCCCTCCCACCAGACCTTACAGGCCTGGGAAGTCGAGGAGATAAGAAATTTTACCTTCTGCTGGCCTTTGTCATGTGTCCTAGGATCTCTCAGCTGCAGCAGTCTTGTGGTGGGAAGCAGGGTTTAGCCAGCCTCCTGGTTGTCTTGTCAGCTGTTGAGGAGGAAGAAATGTCCCTGCCAACCTTCTTGAGTTAAAGAAGTAACAAGGTTTATACAGTCTTCTTGACCCTGCATTCCTTATCTCTGGTGCTAATGATGTCTTTCTACCTCCTGGTACAGGGAGGGCACCATTCACATGAGATATTAATTTCCTGCTTTCATGGAGACAGATAGGAAGGTCAGTGTGTCTCTCTTGTATCAGTCATTTCTTCAGTAACTTTAATTCAAAGTAATATTCCACTGAGGCATATTTTGGAGCATCCTGCCCTGGGCACCAACAAAGTCAAATGGTTTAGAGAGAAAGCAAGTCCCTTTGTCAGCAGTGACCTGTGCTCATGGTGACTGTTATTCCATCTCCACAATACCATTGGGCTGGGTGCTCAAGAAACAGAGCTGTGAAAACATGGCTCCTGTCTCTTATAATTTATAGTACCAATGTTTCAAAGAAAAAATTTTATTTAGTGCCTCCTTTGTGTTAGACAATAACGCTGGTATATTTTCAAGATATACAAATAATAGAAAGAGACATGTATGGTACTTGAATTGTAGTGAGACATTAAAAATTTTCCCCCCCAAAAAATCTTTTTCTTCATACTTATAAGAAAAAAATATATAGACTCATTTTGGATAAGATAAAGAAAATTTATGAAGTGATAAATCTAACCTGAGAAAGTAGAAAAGAACACAGTACACAGGCTCTGAGCATTCTACTCACAGAAAATATTGTCCTGTTCTTTTGCAATATGGACTTGTTCCCCTGTCCTTATGTCTGTCTCTTCCCCTCTCTGTTTCTGCCCCTCTTCTCTCTCTCCCTCACACATACACACATTCACTCCCCTACAAAAAAAACCCATTGACTAAATGCTAATTGGCAGGCACTGTGCTCAAACTGAGGCTACAGTGGTGAGTTAAAAACAGAGATAATTTTTCCATCCTCATCAAACTTATATTCCAAGATGGAGAAAGTGAATACTAACCAAAGAGTCACACAACCATAATATTGCAACCACAACTAACAACCATAACCACTGAGTTAAGCTAAGCAAGCCACTATTGTCAGCTTTCTCTCAACCCTCAGTAGAGTGTGTTCCACTTAAAGGCCTTGAGTAAGTCAATATTCTGTTGAGAAAATCCAGGAAATTTCTCAGTCTTCCACATCTGAAATTATGCAGTTTGGAATGTCAGGAACAAGAGTGAGGGGAAAGGTCATTCAGAACTGCAACAAACCAGTTTCTCTCTTTCTGACTGCTGCAATAACCTCCTAGTCTATCCTGTATTTACTCCCATTCCTCTGGCCTGTTCACAGAGCTGCCAAAGTGGTCCCTTAAAATTTAAGCCTGATTGTGCCACTCTATACTCAAAATCATCCAGTGAATTCAATTTAATTACAATAAATCCAAAGTTCTCACCAAGGCCTCAAAGTCCTTTTTGATCTGTTCTCCCCTTCTCCCATGTCTCTCTTGGCCTCATTCCTACCACTCTCCCCCTTGTTTTCTGTAATCCAGCCAAACTTGCTTCTTCTCCAGCTTTTACTAAAACACTACTTAGTAGACAAACAATTTAATTTAAATTGGGCAAAAAATTTAATAAGACACTTAACCAAAGAAGATACATGAATGGTAAATAAGCAACATTTTAATATGTTCAGCATTATTAGTCATCAAACAAAAATTAAAACCACAATGCAAGTAACTTCATATCTACTAGAATGACTAAAATTAAAAAGATTGATAGCATCAAATGTTAGTAAGGATGGAGAACAACCAGAAGTCTCATACATTCCTGAAGAAAACGTGAAATGATGTACTACTTTGGAAAACAGTTCGGCATTAATACAACCCCCTAATTTCACCCCCTAGGAATTTAAATGAGAAAAATATGTCCACACAAAATTTGTACGTGAACGTTCATAGAAACAACTTTATTCATGATTGTGAAACTGAGTAGAATCCTGTGGGGCCTTCCCAGTGACAGACTCCCAGTGTTCCCTGCTTCTTGTCTGTAGGAAAAAAGCTTGTCTCCTATGCCTCCCTTGATTTCCAAAGAGCAGTTAATGATTATAGAACTGACAAAATTCAGAAACAAAGGAAAAGCAGTCAAGCAAGAAAAGTAACAATAGATTGAAAAACAGTGTTATCTATATCCCTTTCTCCTCAAGGGATATAGATAACAGTCTGACACATATCCTTGATGTGGTGCTCCAAGGACAATGGTGCTTCAAGGACAAAGGACAACCCTCTCTGAAAAAGTGTCAGCATTGCACCCCTCATCAGACCCTTAATTGCCCTCCCCACCATGTTGTGATGGTTATGAAATTCCTGAGCCCAGCTGGGCAATGAGACCTGTCCCAAATAAGAAAAGGCATCTTCCCTGTCCCACTGCCACCCTGTAGAAGGAAAGTATATGTGCCTGACCAATTAGTAAACGAAATTTTCACCTTGGAGCATTCCTTTGTTTTCTGGCTATAAAAACTGATCAATAGCACATGTTTGGGGTCGACTCCCCCAGACTACTAGGAAGTCAGCCTGCTGTTCTGGCAGAGACACTTTCCTCTAATAAATTCTATCTTCTTTACATTCTGCCTTGTGTCTGGAAATTCTTTTCCAAACCACGTATGGACCACGACACTTGAGCGTTTTTTGTAGACACTAAGGCTCTCCACCTGATGGAGGATTTGACTACATGCTGATCACAAGCATGTAGGTCCCAGGCTGGTTGGAACAAGAAGGCTGATGATTAAGGTTCCCAAAACATCACCCTGTCACCTCTCCACCAACCAATCAAAAGAATGTCCATGAACTGATAATTCACCCTGAGACCCTCACTCCTAATGTTGTCTCTAGAAACACTTGCCCAAAAGTCTTCAGGGAGTTTGGGCCTTTTGAGCATTAGCTGCTTGTTATCCTTGCTTCACATCCTGCAAATAAACACTGTACTTTCCTTCACCACAACTGGTATCAGTAGATTGGCTTTGCTCTGCATTGGGTTAGTGAATCTGTGTTTGGTTTGGCAATAATTTTGGCAACCATGAAGGGGCCACCATCCCTAGTGGGCATCTCAACCATAGCACACTGGCCCCTGACCAGTGGCAGCTCATGGATACTACTCAGCAGCTGCTTGAGCACCTTGGTCTCAGAGATGGCCCTGAACACTTGCCACTGACCAGGCATCATTGGCCCATGGCACTTTTGATTTCTGTGGTAAAGGGAAAAAGACACATGCTTTGCTGGTTGAGATTTCTCTAGTAAGTAGTGGAACTTGTGTGTGATAATACCAGGGTATTCATTCTCTTAGCCGTTTGGGTCTGTCAGTGACTAAACATTTGTTGGGATTTTCCCTTTTGGGCTGAGGAGTTTGAAACCCTGAGAGACTACATTTGTTTGTTTGAGATTTTAAGATTACCAGCCATAAACAACTGAGAATGGGTAATCAGAGCTCTGTTTCATCTTATATTCCCTATGGTGTATTTTGCAGAATTGGGAAATTCTTAGCTCTTAGTTTCATGGGCTCATACCCACGAAAAGGAGAAGGTGATATTTTTCTAAAATCATGTGGTCACAGTATTCTTTAGGCTCTGGAGAATAATGACCCAGATGGGGCACTTTTTGACATTCTAAAACTTGTTTTTGCATATGAAAAAGCTGGCTTGTTAAAAGTATCTCTTCACTATTCTGACCAGAAGGAAACAAATCTTACCAGGAGGAACTTACATTTTTCTCCCTGTGCCTTTGAAATGTAAATGTTCTACCCTGGGCTCTAATGTACTCTCACTCACTCTTGTCTATACCATCGCCAATTCCTGAGACTGAGGGGGAAAAAAAGGGAGAAGAGTCCTTTTTAAACTCAGGCAGGAAAACTGTGAGATCTCTGTTTGTCTGGAATGTATGTATGTCCATGCGTACATTATAAATATATCTCTTTTCCTTTGGATGGTATTATCAAAGTTAGTTTGTAAATGAGCTCTATTTAATTGACTTAAAGGAAATTAAGCACTTACAGAAATTCTCAGAAATATAAAAGAAACTAACTTGAATGAATTTCAGATTCATGTGATCTGAAAAATATTCAATATTAAATTTGGGATAATGGCTGACTTGGTCTAATGTCTCATAAAGTTTTCTTGGGTAATCTAAACATAATTTTTGAGAACAAGTGAATAAAATAGAGGTAAATGAGACAAGAGTTTTTAGGTGAACTCTGGGACTAATTATGTTTTAGGAATGTCTACTTAAAAATAGCTTTTCTGGAAGTTTTAGTAACTTGAAATTTTAGAGTTTAACTAAATTAAGCTAAATGATGAGAATTCATTGAATATCGAGGTCTTTTCCAAATAAAATAATATACTGAAATATTAATTACTAAACATTGGCTTCCTTTTACAGAGAAAGTAAAGATATTTAAGACTATGAATAAATATGTTTGGTGTCACACTGAGACATTTTCTATAAGAAAGCACATATTTTTAGAAATTATAAATAGCATTTATTTATAAATTTGCCAATCTACAGAATGCTAATGTAAAGAACAGCTCATAATTGCTTACTTCTTAATTTTCACTAGGAATTTAGATTTTTAAGACTTGAGAATTCTAATTAAATATGTAATTAAAGCCACTAGAAATAATGAGAACATTTTAGTATACAGGGTAACAGGATGTGTGTTTTCATTAAAAGAAGGTATGAAGAATAGGAATTTATTTTGTTAAAGAAAAAGGAAGTAATTTTGTCTTAAAGCTGGTTATTTCTAAATAGGAAATAAAATAAAGGGCAAGTTAATATGAATATAGAAAGTTGTAGATTTCTGGGGAAAAAGTAATCTTTAGAAAGAAATTCTATGTGTTGTCAGGACTCACTAAGATTAGAATGAATTTAATTGAGTAAATGAATTTTAAGATTAAAAGTAAAGTGGTACAAAAACTTAAAAAATTTTTCTCTCTCTGTTAAGAGAAAAAAGTTTTCTTGGAAGAATATTGATTTGCTTTTGATTACAGATTGTAAATTTTCTTTACCTTTTAAATAATCTGTTATAACTTTCTGTATTTGCTTTTAAAATCTTTCATTGTCACTTTGGTTAAATGGATACGCATTGTTTCACAGTGATCTGTAATCCTATTTGACCAAGTGTCTTGAAACTTTTTAACATTTTGGATAAACTTCTCAAGGATAGAATCCTAATTAAAGATATTTTGACCTCTAGATAGCTTTGGGATGTTTCAGAGGACCCCTAAGTCATCTCAAAGAGAGATATTAAACTAATTAGGATTATTTGGTATGTTGTGGGAGGCACTGTCAATTGATTAGAGATAAATGTATCTCCAACCTTCTTAGGTTATACATTTAGATTATACTAAATATCATTAATATAGATATTCTTATGTTATATGGAATTAAATAAAATTTCTAAAATTTGAATATGTCAAATTTGTATGTTACAGAAGTAAACAAATTTTTTTTTGTCGATTGCATTTTAACCAGCTCTTTAACTGTGTCTTTTTAAGTCTTTTTATCATTCATAGATGCTTTTGCAAAAACGCTTCATCTTCAGGAAGATTCATACTAAAGACTTTCTGACAAGTGCAGGTTTCTGATAACTTTCAAATCATACCATTGAATTGGGTAAGAAATTAAAGAATTCTAATAGAAATCCCGATGGTTTCATAAAGGTTAAGGCTGCAAACTGTAAACAGCTCAAATGTTCATCATCAAGTGAATGAGTAATTCACATCAGCAATAAAGGGGAATGAAATATTAATATACATAACATGGATGAATCTCAAAACATGCTGAGTGAAAGAAAACAGGAACCAAATACACACTGTTAGATTCTATTTATGTAAATTTGAGAATGGGAAAACTATAGTCACTGAAAGCAAATCATCATATCACTTTTGTAGGAAGGTGAGGATTGACCACAAAGGAGCCTAAGGAAACTTTCTGGGTAATGGAAATTTTCTGTATCATGATTGTGGTAGTGATTACACAACTGTACATATTTGTCAGAATTTATCTAACCGTGCTATACACTTAACATGAGTGCTATTAGTTGTATGTAAATTGTACCCTAATAGGGGTGATTAAAAGGAAATATATATTATGTATGACATATAAATATATGTTTACATATATTACATATATATCATGATAATAGAATAAAATATGTTCTTAGTGATTAAATTGCCATTTAGCCCACATCCAGAATGCCAAACATCCTTATTTTTTTCTTGTTTTTCCTTTCTCTAACCTTTCAAAAAGCATCATTTTTTTTTTTTTTTTTTTTTTTTTTTTTTTTTTTCAGTATGTGGGCCTCTCACTGTTGTGGCCTCTCCCATTGCGGAGCACAGGCTCCGGACGCGCAGGCTCAGCGGCCATGGCTCACGGGCCCAGCCGCTCCGCAGCATGTGGGATCCTCCCAGACCGGGGCACGAACCCGCGTCCCCTGCATTGGCAGGCGGACTCTCAACCACTGCGCCACCAGGGAAGCCCCAAAAAGCATCATTTTTAATAGTCACATCAACATTGCTGATTAGATTTGCAGTAATTTGAAAACACAGAAGACATTCCTTTTAAAAATATAAACAAAAGCTTCTTTCATCTGCTCTCTAGATCTTTTTATTCTTATGCCACATTCTTTACACCAGTTGACCAATTGAGTTAGGCACTCATTTACTTTTTCACAAATCTTTGTTGTGTTTCTGCTAGTTCTGCATTAGGGACTATTAAGGAGGAAAACCACTGACACAAAATGGTTTCATTTGTGCTAAAGCCCACGATACCACGCATATATTTAATACCTAACCTACTTGCAATTTCGACCTTCACCAGAAATGTTATCTTAATTCTGAAATCTGGAATTTTCCGGTCATCACCAATGTGGTAATCTATCACAGGGGCTCTCTCCATCTCCCCCAACCCAAGAAGAGGAGGTAATCTGCATGATAAACTCAAGGCTTCCCTTCCCTACAAAGAGAAGATAGTACTGGTCCCAAATAACCTTTTTTTCTTTTGCTAATGACTTTCTTGCCCACCCTCCTTTCTATAAAAACCTTCCACTCCTGTGACAAAGCGAAAGAGAGGCATGGACATATATACACTACCAAACGTAAGGTAGATAGATAGTGGGAAGCAGCCGCAGAGCACAGGGAGATCAGCTCGGTGCTTTGTGACCGCCTGGAGGGGTGGGATGGGGAGGGTGGGAGGGAGGGAGATGCATGAGGGAAGGGATGTGGGAACAGATGTATATGTATGACTGATTCACTTTGTTATAAAGCAGAAACTAATAAAAAAATAATAAAGTTAAAAAAAAAAAAAACTTCCACTCTGTATAACTTCTCAAAGTGCCCTTCTATTTACTAGATGAGATGCTGCCCAATTCATAAAGCATCAAATAAGGCCAATCAGATTTTCAAATTTACTCAGTTGAATTTTGTTTTTTAACAAGACATGATCTTAAACAAGATAAACATTGCCCCTGTTTTCATCTCAGGTGGCCTCAGCCTGCAGCTGCTTGAAGCAGGATTTTGGTTCCTGGCCAGAGATTGAAGTCAGGCCGGGGCAGTGAAAGCACTAAATCCTAGCCACTAGACCACCAGGGACTAGTGGCCAGTGACAAGGTCCTGGCCTGTCTGCTGTGTAGAAATGAATTTCCACAGAGATGGAAAGTAGTGAAACAAGTGAAGTGTTTATTAGGAGGACAAAGAATACATGTGGATAGACACATGGGCGGGCTCAGAGAGAGAGTTGCGCTCGCATGGTAGTTTGAATCACATTTATGGGGAATTTCTTCCAGGTTTCCTTTGACCAATCATCTTGCTTTGCCTGGTTCTGAGTCCATATTTGGTATACCTCAGGGTCCTCCCGTGTTCATGTGCATCTCTTAGCCAAGATGGATTCTAGCGAAGGGGCCTATGGGTAGTTGACATCACTTACTATGGGGTGGTGCCCTCTCCCTTTTTGACCTCCAAGGAACCCTTCTGCACATGTGTAGCTGGGAAGGTCTCCTTGACTACGAGAATGAGGAACATCTAGTCTTTTATCTCTTATCTGGGCAGGGCACAGCCTCCTTTCTCGATTGCCCTGTTACTGATATTTTGGAGTTTCTGTCCAGAGGGAATGAACTCCTGCTGCTTACCCTGGGGCCCATCTATCTCCTGCCTCACTTTCACAGAACTCACAATCTGCTGTGAGAGACAGTCAGAACATGAGCACACACGCACAAATAATTTTAAAGCCCGATAGATTTGAAGTCAATAGAAAAGACATTGAGGGCTTCCCTGGTGGCACAGTGGTTAAGAATCCGCCTGCCAGTGCAGGGGACACGGGTTCAAGCCCTGGTCCAGGAAGATCCCACATGTCGTGGAGCAACTAAGCACGCAAGCCACAACTACTGAGCCCGCATGTTGCAACTACTGAAGCCCATGAGCCTAGAGCCCGTGCTGCACAACAAGAGGAGTCACCACAACGAGAAGCCCTCACACTGCAACGAAGAGAATCCCCCGCTTGCCGCAACTAGAGAAAGCCCACGTGCAGCAACGAAAACCCAATGCAGCCATAAATAAATAAATAAATAAATAAATAATAAATTAAAAAAAAAAGACATTGAAAAAGAAATGGGCCTCCTTTTGATAAGGAAGTCAGAGGTTTCTCTGTAACTTCTTTTGAGAACAATAAGCCATGTCTTTTCCTTCTTCTACATTTTCTCTCCCCACTGCTGACCCCAACAAAATGCTGAAGACAGAATTTGCACTCAATAGATTACTTTTTAAATTGATGTAAAAGTATAAAGTATATTTATGTGCATTAAAGTATGGAAGGGCATACATTTGGAGCATAAAAGCTCAGTACCTGCTGGAAATATCACATAATTGATGAATATAAAACTAATTATATAATAAGGAAATTAAAAAGAAATTTCAGGCTGTGTAGAGACTAAATTAAGAGAACAAAAACATGTATAATAGCTGAATATTTTGACATTTGAAATTGGAATTTAAAAAATAGATAAGAGAGGAAGAAATAGGAGTCTTAATTAATAACTGAAGGACAAAGGGGGGATAGGTAGCTTATTTAGCTTATTTCTGCCTTTTTAGTTGCAGAAAATATCAGTTTTGAAACCAGATATGGTTGCAATGTATTAGTTCTGCAGAAAGTGCTAGGATGAGTTTCCCCACACCCACAGTTTGGGGATAGTGTTTTACTCATAACTCATCTTTCATGCATTTGCCTAAATTCTTGTGGAATACAGCTGGACTTGCAGCTCATAAATATGACCTTTGGATGTGTTTTAAACACTACTGAACTCCATTTTAATTTTACGTATTAAAGCCTCTGGGCTCTATTTACTCTTTCATTATATAACATTCATTTATCTTATGAAAAACCCTGTGATTCATTGTTGGTCTAGCATTTTTTTTTCACTTATTTGGATGATTTTTAGAATCCAAACTGTATTGTCATTTATCTTGGAAAACAGAAACACTTTCGGGAGTCAATTCTCTGAGTCCCAAACCCCTCACCTGACACCCTCTTGTGGTGCTGTGCCCTTCGGGGAGGATACAGCAGGATCTGCAGGTGGAGAGGCCTAGAGAGCTGAGGGTATTATGTGTCTGGTTTATCGCCAAGATTAGTCAAGCCCCAAATTATAGTGTTGAGGGAGAAATTTTTCACGTAATGAGGTATGGGGAAGTCATTTAGGCTTATACATGGTTCAGTGTAAACTTTGTGTGAACTGAAAGAGCCTGTCAAACACACACAGCACATCTGCTTTAACCATTAAGGAAAAGAAATGTCTGATTCAAAAATAAGGGTAAATGACTCCCTTCTTATGATGCCCATGTTAACACCCTCTCGAAGACGAGGTTCCTTTCCCACGTGCCAGGATCCTACTGTCTCACTATATATGTACTAAATCTGTCTCTTTTGAAATCTTTAAGGAATAGACCCCTGTCATGTTTGATGTATGTTCTTTGTTCTGATAAAGTAGAAGACTACCATGCTTCAGTGGAGAAGTTCCTTAGAGCCTTTTGAGGGGCTGCCTCCCAAATTATAGCCCTCAGCTTGGCTCAAATAAAACTATTTTCTGTTCCTATTATAAATTCTTTATTATTTCCCTCCACAGTGTGTTATTCCTTATGAAGTCCAGCTGTTCTAGGCTGACACCAAGCCACCCTGAAGCAGCCATCGTGTCTTCATTGTCTCTTTCTCACATCTGGGTCCTTGAAGGTTGCTGAGATCACACTTGCTTGTCTGTGTCCATGGAACCCAGGGCAGAGCCCAGGTCCTCCCACCAGGGCCCTGGATTCTGGTACCAAACCCAGGAGAAGGTGTGCTCTAGTTATATCAGCCTCACTTGGCACCAAGGCCAAGATTGTCATGTGTTTTTTCCCAGACTTCTTCTGTGGGAAAGGGTTTTGTGATGTTTTGTTTTCCATAGTTCACCCTAGAGAGATGCAAGGAGGAAGTCTGATGCAGACTTTCCAGCTTACAAACATCTGAGGGCTGTGTCTCAGGTCAGGATCAATGTTCCCTTTTCCATGGGCATTCAAGTCAGTGAGGCAGCCTGACTTAAGGGTCAGGACTCTGCCTCTGTAGTCCTGGAGTTGATGGCTGAAGGCTGGGGACAGGGGCGCTGCAGTTCTTCCCAAGGGGAATTAAAGGCCAGAAAGCCCTGGTTTCTGCAGGAGTCTGATAATCTCCTGGAATGTATGCCAGTTAACATATAATTTCTTTATCCTATTTATTCATTATTGTTATTTCTCATTGTACTTTGGGACTCAATTTTTTATTGTTATAGAAATCCAATGTTTTCAAAGATTCTCCCTCAAGGATTCTACTGTTAACATTTTTCATTAAGAGAAATGCCTGTCTATTCCTATCTTTTTTTCCCTCCATTATTTACTGTGTCTTTTCTAGGTCTTGTCCTTGTCTCCTAGGCCACAGTCAGTAATGTCTCCACTTATGTATTCTGAGTGTGTGATCATTTGGTCCAAGGGATTCTGCTGAATGAAGTATAAATTCTGATATCTTTCTCTTGCAAACTTTCAAAACCTACAAATAAAATGAAGATATGGGCAATATAAAATGAAAATATGATTTTCCATTCTTATTAATATCTATCTCTATATTTCAAGAGAATTCAATTATTGGCCCCTGATGACTATATTTTTCAAAAGAATTCCCTAGGGCTTCCCTGGTGGCATAGTGGTTGAGAGTCCGCCTGCCAATGCAAGGGACATGGGTTCGTGCCCTGGTCTGGGAAGATCCCACATGCCGCAGAGCGGCTGGGCCCGTGAGCCATGGCCACTGAGCCTGCGCGTCCGGAGCCTGTTCTCCGCAACGGGAGAGGCCACAACAGTGAGAGGCCCGTGTACCACACACACACACACACACACAAAAAAAAAACCCAAAAAACAAAACAAAACAAAAAGAATTCCCTAAATAATTACCAGTAATTCACTACTCTAATGTAATGTAGAAGATATTCTTAGTGTATTCTTCAAATTCATGTTGATGGAATGCTCAAGTTCCCTATATCAAATTGAGCTCCTATATTCCCTCTGAATAATAAAACTAAGATATGTTTGCTAAAGATTGTTGAAAAACAACATTTTAGCTTGACATAGACAGTACAAATATAGTATCACTAAGGGTGAAAATTTAGTATATGTCCTGTGGACTACCAGTTTCATGTTCCACAATCACAATCGAACCATTTAAATACAGAATTATTTCCTAATTCTGTTAAATAAATCTGATTGTAAATAACAAGCATTTTGAAAGCTTTAAATTTTTAACTATAGCTAATTAATTTGTACCTTTTCTCCTCTATCAACAAAAATTGACCTTCATGGTTAACTCAGTTAAAAAATAAAACAGCACAATAGGAAAGAAGTAAAATATCTCCGTTGCCTACAGTATATAATAATATATATAAATATGTTGATGAAAAAACGTGGGTCTGCTCTCCCATGTGCAGTAAAGCAAATCTACTGACACCAGGTTATGGCGAAGGAAAGTGCAGCGTTTACTGCAGGTGCCAGGCAGGGAGTTCAGGTCAGCTAGTGCTCAAAATACCTGAACTCCCTTTCCTGATGGGTTTCATGAAAGCATTTTTAAATACCAGGTGAGAGAGGGGAATCACAGGGTATGTGATCAGCTCCTGCACAATTCTTTGATTGGTTGATGTGAGGTAACAGAGTAGTGTCACAGTGGTTAACATTATCAATCCTCAGGCTCCAGTAAAAGATCTCCTACTTAAAACAGTTTTAAAACTTAATAAAAATAAACATTAACTGAGTAGAGGGAAGGTATCCTCAATTTCAGAACAGTGTAAAGTCAGCAAATATCACAACTGGTGCACCCCTTGAAGATACTGATCTTGACTGGTTGCAATTTTTAAGAAAACACATTTGGGTAAAATTAACTCTGCACTTAAAAAAATTGAGTCACAGGTTTTAGGTTTTCTAAATGCTCTAAAAGTACTTATTTTTCCTTTCCAAGAAGGGACTTTCAACCTCCCCCAAAGTAAAAGGGCAGTGCCTCTTGTATTGCTTTCTCTCACTGAACACACCGAAGAAAAATTGCATCATGTTGGTGTCTATCTGAATAATGTGCTCAGGGCTCTCCCTGAGTCACTGCATGGTTCTCATTTGCACGTGGGAGCCAGTGGGTCTAAGTGCAGGCCACCACAAGATGTGCCACTATGGCATGTGGATTATTTTGAGCTGAAAACAATCAAGGCCCAAAAGACTCAGGAAGAGCCTTTGAACTTTCCCCTTATTGCCTAAAATAATTTAAGACAGGAGGCCTGTCCCAGGAAGAAGCTATCACTAGAGATAAATGTAGTATAATACTAGGTGTGGTAGAACAGGAAGAACATTGAAAAGCCCATTTGATCAAAATCCTCTCTGTGGGGCTTCCCTGGTGGCGCAGTGGCTGAGAGTCCGCCTGCCGATGCAGGGGACACGGGTTCGTGCCCCGGTCCGGGAAGATCCCACATGCCGCGGAGCGGCTAGGCCCGTGAGCCATGGCCGCTGAGCCTGCGCGTCCGGAGCCTGTGCTCCGCAACGGGAGAGGCCACAACAGTGAGAGGCACGCGTACCACAAAAAAATAAATAAATAAAAATAAAAATCCTCTCTGTGTCTCATTGTCTTTGGATGGCTCAGCAAACATTTGTTTACCAAACATTAACTCTTTTTAACTTCCTGTGAATTACCTTACTTCCCCTTGAAATTTCAGACCCATACCTCCTTCTGATGCCGAAATTTGGCCTCTGTGCACTGGTATGGAATCGAATTCGGAGGCAGAGTTTGGGTGCAGTAGAAAAGAAGAGGTTTATTGCGTTGCCAGGCAAAGGGGGACACAGCAAGCTAATGCCCTCAAAACTGTGTGTCCCAACCTGGGGGGATTTGGTGAGGAGTTTTATAGCAATGGTTCAAGGTCAGGGTTGCTGATAAGGATTATGGTGTGTTCAGGGCCAGCAATCCTTTAATATGGCCTCAGGTGGTCTCCTGATGAGCTTCTATGCTTCTCAAGGTTATCAAACTGTGACCTTCTCTCTAGAATGAAGGATGCTTCATCAAGTAGTTAATATCTTCCATTTGTTGGGGTTTTAGTTCTGTAGAAGAGCTCAAAGTTATTGTTATATATTTCCCTTGAGGCAGAACCAGGATCTTGTCCCAAAGCTGCACTATTGTTTCTTGACAGTTCCTCCCTTGTCTCTGCAGCCCCTCCCTTCCCTGACTAGCAACTATTTGACCCTACCCTTTGGAATTCAGGGAAGGTTGTGGAGGCTGAAGCCTAGTCCCTGCAAACAAGAAATGGGGGACACAGAAAGACTTTAGTGCCCAGGAGCCCCACAGGGTCCTGCTCAGTTTCACTTCTCTTTAGTCAAGAATATATATATGTCACCTTGTCTTGCTGTCTTTGGAATTCTTCATACTTATGTGAATTCCCCATGTGCACATAATAATTTAATTTTCTCTTGTTAATCTGCCTTATGTCATTTTCATTGCCAGCCAAAGAGCTGATGTTACCCAAAAACCTGGGTTTGCCTCTTGGTGGGTGTCAAGCTGAAAGGCACAACAAAAACAAAGATTGGGAGAAGAAAGGATTTATTACTTGCAGCAAGTAAAGAGAACACCGGGGGTCTTTCCCAAAGCAGTGTCTTCCTGAACAGCAAAATTGGGGAATTTTTAAGCTAAGGGTATATGCATATTCATGAAGGGGTTTGGGTGGTCCATAGAGTCCAAGCTTTAGTGGACTGAAGTCATGAGGGTCAGAAAAGGTCAATATCATCATTCCTTATGTTCCCAGTTGATCAGGCTAATCTTTACCATTGAAAGAGAACTGGGAGTCTTTACTATTATCTTTGTATTGTTACTTCTTTGACCTGAAAACAGTCCTTTGATTCGTCATTATTTTGTTCCCTTAGGATCATTAATTACTGAGACCCTTTCAACGGCAAGCATCCTGGCCAGGCTTAGATCGCAAAATGGCTTAGGCCAAAAATGACTCCTAGATATACATATTATTAAACTTTTGTTTTATTTTCTCCTGTTAATCAGTCTCACATCAATTTAATTCTTAGACCAACTAAAAGTGTTACCTGAAACACTTCTTTTGTTGAGCCAAAAGACACAACCAAACCAAAGGGCAGGAGAAGGAAGGGTTTATTACTTGCAGCAAGTAAGGAGAACACCAGGGATTTTCCCAAAACAGTGTCTCCTTGAACAGCCAAATTGGGAAAGTTTTAAACTGTCAACTGAAAAAAAAAAAAAGCACAAACTGAGAGTTGTGAGTTAAGTTTTATTTGGGGCAAAATGAGGACTATAGCCAAGGAAACAGCCTCTCAGATAGCTCTGAGGAACTGCTCGAAAGAGTTAGGGGGAAGGTCAGTGTGTATGAGATTTTGGTGAAGGGGGACACATATAATCAGGGACACATTTTGGCAGAAATTTGCTGCTAGTCACAAAATGGTGGCTGCTAGTCACAAGGAGCAGATGTCTCCATTAATGATTTTAGTGCTTTTCTAGATATGAGAAGATAAAAGAAACTGGGCTCATAAAATCTTCTGAAAATATCTAACTATCTGGGGCTTCCCTGGTGGCGCAGTGATTGAGAGTCCGCCTGCCGATGCAGGGGACACGGGTTTGTGCCCCGGTCCGGGAAGATCCCACATGCCACGGAGCGGCTGGGCCCGTGAACCATGCTGCTGAGCCTGCGCGTCCACAACGGGAGAGGCCACAACAGTGAGAGGCCCGCGTACCACACACACACACACAAATCTAACTATCTGAAGGCCTGTTCTGCCAGGTTTTCCCAGAGCATAGACTGCCTCATTCCTGATCTCTGTCCTGAATTCCATTCAGGGTGTGTTGAAGGTTGTGAAACAAAATTTATATTTTATGGCAAGACAAAAGAAATTTAAACATAAATTCTTCTCTGCCCTTTGGTCTCCTCTCTCCCCACACTGTGCATTGTGCATCTGCATTATACATTGACCAAACCTCCCCCATAGGCAGGAACACTTGCTCAACCATAAAGAGCAACATTCTCCTAACATCAACAAGACAATTCCCTCCTTAAGAGATAACATTTCTTCTTGACCTTGTAAGGGGTTACATGACCAGCAGGATGGCACTTAGATCTGAATTATGTAAACGTTCAATAAAATGTCATTTGATGTATAGCCCTCTGTCTCCAAAAAAACTTATACACCTCCCTGGGTTTCTAATGGGCAGAACAGTTTTCTGAGATGCTCTTCCGAGGTTATAATCCTCAAATTTGGCTCAAAGAAAAATTTCCAGTTCTCTTTTAGATCAAGTGATTACTTTTTTGTCAAGGTCAGAGACTACAGTGGCTAGTGACTTCATTCTTATAGAACCAGATGGTAAGGGACAATTTTATTTCACAAGATCATTAATTACTGAGACCTGTTCAAGAGCAAGCATCATGACCAGGCTGAGATCACAAATGATTTAGGCTTAAAATGGCTTCTCTTATGTCAAAAAGTTATATTTGATTCTTTTTCTTTGGGGACCCCCTACTCCATTTGCCTACAGAAGGGCAGAGGGAAAGTTCTTCCTCTCTGACAGTCTTCATGACGGCCTTGAGAAACAATGATGGACTCAGGAGTTCTTCTCAGCCTCAATGTGCACAGAAATCTTTATGCCTATGGTAAAGGGGCATGGAAAGGAGAGGGTTCTCAATGTGTATAAGTTCAGATGCTTTCAAAGGCAGGCAATGTGCCCTGCACTATAATGCCTGTTGGGCAGGAAGAAAGTTTCCGGTACCCTTCTAGATTTTTCTGGTTAGTCTAGGAATTAAATTGACATGAGACAGATTAAGATCAACAGGAGAAAATCAAACAAAATTTAATAATATGTATACATGGAAGAGACCCAGGAGAACTCAGTAAATCTCCCAAATGGCTGAAATCCTCACCTTAAATACCACTTTCAACTAAAGACAAAGATGGTGGGTGTAGTGGTTTGGGACTTCAAAGGGGAGGAAGGCAATTCTTCCTCGGACCTCATACATGAAGTCACCATACCTCAAGGGGAAATTCAGCTTGCACTGCAACTTCAACTAAAGAACAGTTCTTCGTGTAACACTGCCGGATATTGGAAGATACACAGGCCCCTCGGCCGACCGAAGGCATTCCTTCATTGAGGCAGTTCGCTAGTCGCAGAACACCCTGCTTTAAAAAGTTGATTCAGTTTAGGGCACAGTGTGGGTAGCTTGTGTCTCTTTTACTTGTTAGAAAACACACGTATTTAGGCTGCATGTCAATCTAGACATGGTGTCTATAGCGAAAAGCCTGGTTTTCCCATTTTGAAAGCTCCATTCTTGCGGCCGGAAAAAACCTGAAAAACACTGTTGTTGCCGTGTTTCTAGTCCCTGCAGGCATGGCTCTGAGAAAAAAAAAAAAAGAGTTTTAAAGAAAGAAACACAGTGCTTCCTGTTCCTGGTTGGGAGCTCATCCTCCCTGCTCTATAGCTAAAGGGAAATTAAACTGAGCAGCAGCCCCGAAATAAGGCCCTGAACTGCATGCAGAATGAAAGGCGTGCAGCAGTTTCCATTCGGCAGTAGTCGCCGTTCTGCTTTAGTGGAACTGTAGTAAGATTTTCAGGACTCCTAGACTCCTCGCGAAAGCACCCGTTTCTGTGCAAGGGCCCTGAGTACCCCCAGGCTCTCCTCAGTTGAGGAGCGACACTCAGACACGGAGACACTTCGGAGCACCTGTGTGTTTGCCGAGTGAAGGACAGCATGTTGCACACGTCCTCAGGGGAGCTAGATTCCCTCAGCTCACCAGCAGCCTCAGGAAGATGACTGTAGCAGCTGCAGCACGCCATGGAAGTCCGCCTCATTGTCATCGCTGGCCTCATTGCCATAGCCGGAGCTATACTGAGAAAAACACTTTGCTTACAATTCCTTCCAGCACTTCATACCTGAACTCAACCTACCTCAAGGAGAAAGTCGGCTTGCGGTCCAAGAGCATCTAGAGCACAGTTTCTACTGTAACGCTGCAGGCTTTTGGAAGATTCGCAGCACCCTAGGAGACCTAGCGCATTCTTTCGTTTAGGCAGTTCACCTCAGGAAGAATACGCTGCCTAGAAAAGTTGATTGTGGAAGGACTCAGTGAGAAGCTTGGTCTCTTTGGCTTGGTAGAAGCCACTGAAGATTATGCCCCATGTCAACCTGGAAATGTCAGCCGTTTGAGACAGACCTTGTTTTCCTGCCTTGTAAGCTGCATTTATGCGGCCTTGAAGCCACGTGAAAAACACTGATGTGGCTCAGATTCTCATCCGTGTAGGCATGGCTCTGAGAAGAAAAAGAGTTTTCTCGAAAGAAAGAGGGTGATTCCAGGTCCTGGGTGGGAGCTCTTCCTGCCCTGCTCTAGAGCTAAGGGGAATCTCAACGTGGGCCCTAGCCTCGACGTAAGGTCTTGATTTGCCATCCAGAAGGGTAGGCGTGAAGCAGGTTCCCTGAGGCCTTAGTCGCAGTTCTGCATTCATTTAACGGCAGTAAGCGTCTAGAGACTCGTGGCCCCGTCGCGTCAGCGCCAGTTTCAGGACAAGAACTCTGAGGACCCGCCGGCTCCCCTGGGCTTGCTGGGCCACACTCAGACCCGTAGGCCCTTCAGGGTGCCCCAGGGTAGGCCGAGGAAAGGGTAACACACTGCAGTCTACCTTGGGGGAGCTAGATGTTGATGTTTCAACTACCTGTTTTTTTTTTTTTTTGGTAAAAACCCCTAAATATCCTGTGCCCTCCCTTACCTCTTCAGAACAGTCCCTCAGAGCTATCTGAGAGGCTGTCTCCTGACTTAAGTCCTCAGTATGTCCTCCAAATAAAACATAATTCTCAACTTTTAGGTTGTGCATTTTTTTTCAGTCAACATTGGCTTATGTAGGTACTATGGCTAAATGTAATGTGATGAGCTGTAAATTATTAAAACTAGATAAATTCTGTCAGCTCTACCACTAGCTGAGATCAGGCTTTCTTCTCTGGATACTTCTGTTATAGACCTTGGCAGATATGGGGTCTGTGTTGGTCTTAAAATTATTCTTAGAATTGTGGGGACTCATTCATTCTTTCCACAAATTTTACTGCTTATATTCTATGTGTCAGTTACAGTGCTGGGTCTTGAAATACAGAAGTCAACACACGAAAATACAAGGATAAAACACATTTTCTACCATATAAACTTTTTTCATTCATTAATTCATCCTTAAGTCATTCAACACGCATCTTCTTATTGAATACTGATGAGGGGTCAAATGCTATGCTAAACACTGAGTATATAACTGCAAATGAGATGGATAGGCCCTGATTTTGATGTCACTACTATCTTTTGTCCTGCCATATAATGGGACAGCTTCATTATTCCCTTTACCCTAAGTTTTTTTTTTTTTTTTTTTTTTGCGGTACGCGGGCCTCTCACTGTTGTGGCCTCTCCCGTCGCGGAGCACAGGCTCCGGACGTGCAGGCTCAGTGGCCGTGGCTCACAGGCCCAGCCACTCCGCGGCATGTGGGCTCTTCCCAGACCGGGGCACGAACCTGTGTCCCCTGCATCGGCAGGCGGACTCTCAACCACTGCGCCACCAGGGAAGCCCTACCCTAAGTTTTATCACAAATTGCTAATGAAAATAAAACTGTTAGTGGAGTTTCAACATGCATAGGTAAATGAGAACACAGAACTCCCCTTTCACATGCCCCATTCTCCTCCTTCTAACTCCCTATGTGAACTCACTTTGTGCCAAGACCAAGAAGATGTGCCCCAATAAGAACCAAGCTGATTTCCGCACACTGACTGGGGCTATTGCTTACTTAGAAGACTTGATGCTTAATTTTGATAAGTAGCTAGAAGACCATGGAGACAATCTATAAAAATGATTTGTCTTGGGAGAAAATACTAAAAAGGGTTAATGTGCTGTTCCACATGTCTAACATCCTGGGATTAAACCACAGGCACCAAGATACTTGGCAACAATGAGCTAAAAATGAAAAAAAAAGAGCATCATACTGTTATTGTATTCATTTTCCCCCAAGGCACTCTCTGATAAACACCACAACCTCTAAGGGAATTGAGAACAGCTTCCTTGTGGGGTAGGTTATATATGCACCTTTTTTCAAGCAGTTAAATCATACCCAGCTATCAGCACACCTTACTTAAGGTGATTGTAATGTATGAGATTAAATGTTCCTACCTGATTGGAAACCTTGTTGTCCTCAATTCATTGGCTATACTGGATTTTTTTTCTTGGGTCAGACCTTCAGACTTCTACCAGAAATCGTTCCTTTGGGGAAACCAGGCCTTCCCAGATACTCAGGAAACTGAAATGGAGACAGCAAGAGAGAAGGAAATTATTTGGACGTATAGACCTCAATTGTTTGGTTTTAAGTAAACGTCCAAGCAAACATCTTCTAAATGGTATAATAACTTCAGGGGAATTCACGGTTTATAAGTTTGTGTACTCATAAACTGAACATATTATGATAAGAGTACAGGTTGCATTTTGTGTCTTCAACTCAAGCAAAGACTTCAAAAAAGGCCCAGTTATCCTTTGTTCATTAAGACACAAAGAGAGGGCAAAAAGGGCAAGTTTCTAAGTCTTTTTCTTTAAAATTTACTTCCTTTCTTCAGTCTTCATCAAGATCTTCAGGAAATTAACTTTACTAAAGTTAATTATTCATAAAATAAACATAGGAACCTGCAGAAGACTATTTCACAGAGACCTGTAATGTACAATATCCATTGCATACATGCACCATGAGCTTGTCTTTTCTAGCACTGGCATACACAAAACTCTGTGTGTGTGTGTGTGCACATGTGTGTCTTTTTTGTGATGGAGCCATAGGGAGAAAATAAATCTATTGGCTGCAATTCAGTGATGTAGAAAGATTTAAGGGTAAAGGAAAAGGCTACATCAAGTGAAGCAATAAAGTCATGAGGTTGTGCTTCCATAATAATAACAATAGCAGTCTTCTGTAACCAAGGGAGCAGGCTCCTCAAATTATAGTCACACCTGTTAGACCATCTGCCCATAAATTTCACACTATCATTAATGGAAAACAAATGGCACTGTCTCTCCTTCCCTTTATCCATTGGCCATTCTCATATAAACAATTTTTCTCTTCAAGGTCATGCTCTTTCCTACCTGTTTAAAAATATTAGGATTTAGGAGGAGTGATACAGAATGTGCCATGCCTTGGCACTTGTACCAGTGATGGCTCTGTAAGGAGCACTGGATTGTTAGGAGGCTATAAATTGAATTCCCCTAGAAGCAGAACCTGAGGCAATAATTTGAATGCAAACTGTTCATCTGGGAGGTGCTTCCAGAAAACTCAGAAGTGGAGTGGGAATTGAGAATGGAGGCATGGAAGGAAGCCAACAGAGGTGCATTACTGAATAAATTACTCCTGCAGGGAACTGCTGCCAGTATTTCAGGGGAGTTCTGTGAAACTCTACAGAACATGTCTCAGAGTTACCCCAAGAATTGGTGAGAAACTTGAAGTACTTGTCTTCCAGTCCCCTCTGTCCTTGGTTGAAAGCTACACCCAGATACATTAACTCCTGTACATTTGTGGCCTGCCCTAAGGTGGATAATTGCAGGTGGTAGCATGATTCTATCAGCATATACTGGAATGATGAGTGCTGGGGAGATATGAGTGGAACATTGAAACCATCTAATACAGTCGGGGCAGTAGATATTAATTATTGGCTTGCAAGTCCAAATGGGTAACCTTAAATTCCTGGGTTAATGGTTTTACTTTGAGGTATTTAAGCATGATGTATGAGTAAAAATTTCCTCTATTAAATCAAGTTGAAGATCCTAAGTCCCTAATCTTCTGGAAAACTGTGGATATCTTTTTAACAGATTTTTGAAAAGTAACATGATTAAGATTTCAAACTGACCATTCATTCATTCATTCATTCACTAATTCAACAAACATTTCTTGAACACCTAAAGTATGCCATGGGTTGAACTAGGCACCAGTGTTACTGTTACTAAAATCATTATCGTGCCACCTAGAAGTCAATGTATTGTGACACTCAAATAAGAAAATCCATAGTTACCGTAAAAAATATTACAGAGTGATATAGGAAGACACGGTAAGACCTTAATTCATGCTGTGGACAGTAGTATATGGGGGATATCAGTAGGGCTTCCTGTAGAAGGCAATTGAAATGGATATGTAACATGAAGGAAGGGTGAATTTTTGAGGAAAAGAGAAGATAAATTCATGTTTGCCAGAAAATGAATGGTTAAGGATCAGTCCAGAAAGGAGTTCCATTCATAATCAGTATAAGAAATGTCACTGGGGCTTCCCTGGTGGCGCAGTGGTTGAGAGTCCACCTGCCGATGCTGGGGACACGGGTTCATGCCCCGGTCCGGGAAGATCCCACATGCTGCAGAGTGGCTGGGCCCGTGAGCCATGGCCGCTGAGCCTGCACGTCCGGAGCCTGTGCTCCGCAACAGGAGAGGCCACAACAGGGACAGGCCCACGTACCGCAAAAAAAAAAAAAAAAAAAAAAAGGGAAAAAGAAAGAAAGAAAGAAAGAAATGCTCACTGGAGTGTAAGAAAAGAAGACAATGGAGAGGGTGGTAGAAGCCAGACCATGAATGGTCCATGTATGTATACTAAGTGCTATGGTCTAGTCTTTGTGTTCCCCTCCAAATTTATATGTTGAAATCTTAATTTCCGGAGGTGATAGTATTAGTAGGTGGGGCCTTTGGGAAATGATATGGTATTAGTGCTCTTATAAGAGACCCCACAGAGCTCCTGAAGCTCTTCTGCCATGTGAGGTTACAATGAGAGGTCTGTAACTCAAAAGAGGGCCCTCATCTGACCATACTGGCACCCTATTCTTGCACTTGCAGCCTCCAGAACTGTGAGAAAAAAATTCCTGTTGTTTATGAGCCACCCAACCTGCAGTATAATCTTACAGCAGCCCAAAAGGACAAAGAGAGTTTGGATGTGAGATTTTACTCCAGGAAAGATGGGAATCCATTGAAGGATTTTAACTGGTAACTTAGAAGAGAGAAAAGTTTCATAACACAATCAGGTATTTATATAAGAAAAATTTGTTTCATTTTCAGAAAGATCACTCTGGAAATACCGTGACTAGATTTTTGGAGAAGGGTGATGGCAGTCCCGGATATAGAAAGATGAGTTAGTTGTCCATTAATGTAAGTCAAACAAGAAAGTGGATATAAAAAGTGTGAATTTGTGGCTGAGCGTTCTTTTCTTTTAGTACTTGGAAAATGTTATGTCAATGCTTCCGACTCCAGAGTTTTAGACAAGAAATATGCTGTCATTGGAATTGGTGTTTCTCAATAAGTAATGCATTGTTTGTGCCTGTCCACTTTCGAGATTTTTTTTGTCTCTACTTTTCAGAAGTTTAATTATGACGCATCTTGGGAAGAATATCTTTGTGTTTTTCCTCTTTGGGTTTGTTCAGATTCTTGAATTTGTGTTTATGTCTTCTAAAAAATTGGGAACTTTTTAGTCATGATTTCTTTGAATACTTTGTCAGTCCTACTTGCTCTCTTTTTTCATTCTGGAACTTTGATGATATGAATGTTAGTGCTTTTGTTACTGTTTACAGGTTCTTGAGATCCTATTCTTTCTCCCATCTCTACCCCTCAGTCTATTTTTCTCTGTACATTTGGTGGATTGTATTGATCTCTTCTAAGTTCATGATTCTATGCTTTGTAATCTCCACTCTACTCTTGAGCAAAGTTTTTTCATTGTTGTATTTTTCAGTTCTACTGTTCTCATTTGTTTTTATTGTTATAACTTCTAGTTCTTTGTTTACATTTTCTATTTTTCCCATTTCTGTCAAGGAACACATAATTGCTAATTGAAGCATTTATGTGACAGCTTATTTAAAATCCTTGTCTGATCATTTCAATAGATGTTTTGTCTCAGTGTTGGTGTATGTTTATTGTCTTTTCTCATTTATTCTGTGATTTCCTGGTTCTTGGTGTCATGAGTATTTTTCCATTGTATTCTAAACATTGTGAGTTATTATATGACTCTGTATCCCATTTAATTTTATTATTACTTTTTAGAAGGAAGTCATCCTATTTGAGGCGTAGTATGAGGACTGGGGGGTTACATACAGATTTCCATTGGGCCCTACTGACAATACCCCAGCAAAAGTGGGCACTTACATTGTCTCACTGCAGACAGATCAAGTAGAAGTTTAGCTATCCTATGGCCCTTCTGACGCCTTCCCCCCAAAAGTGGGAACATTAATATCATTGGGTTGCCTTTTAGTAGGAGTGGAAGTTCATCTCCCCAGTAGATTTCTTGACACCAGGGGAGGGGAGAAGTGAAGTGTTTGCTGTCCTTCCTCCCACTTCATTCCTTCTTGTTGATGCCGGGTGTGGGTAGAGGGTCAGCTACCTGCTGGCCCCACTGACACCAGGGTAAGAGGAAGAGAACTGACAACTAGCCCTGCTTGTGCCATCTCATTCTGTCTTACTGCCTCAGGATGGTTATGGGGATTCAGCACTCCATTGGGTCTCACTGACATCATGTGTTGGGGGTTAGTGGGGTGCCTACTCCCTCCAACCTGTAACATCCTATTCTTATTGATGTCAGGGAGAGATGGAGGCTAAGTCCCACCACTGGACCCCACGATTGTGTGAGGGCAGCCCAGTGTTAACTAGCCTGTCAGGCACCACCTTTTAAAGTCTGTTTGCTAATGGAAAGGGGTGGAGGCTCAGCTCACCACTGGACCACACTGAAACAACCCTGGTGGGGAATCAGAGCACTGGCTCTTCTGGAGGGCAGGAATGGGGTGGTGTGGAAGATCAAATCCTAGCTTGGCCCAACTGAAACGACAGGACATAGACGATGGGTGCAATATTCCACTGGCACTTGGCTCGAGTAGTGTGTATATTCCACTGGCACTTGGCTCGAGTAGTGTGTATATTATTGCCCAAATGGTCTTCTGTCTTTAGCAACCCCTTTCCTCATACTTTGGCTAGGGGGAACAGGGTTTTGTGGGGTTTTTTTGAAGCTTTTTTGTCTGTTGTTCTGTTGGTGGTTATTGTTTGGGGGTTCCTGTAATACCCTCTCCAATATGTATGGGGAGCAACAGGAAACACAGGGGACTCATCACCATGTTATTCCTCAAGTCCCAAAGTCCCTAGTTAAGTCTGCCTTTTCATTTCCACCTTTCAGCATCTTCCTATGTTTGTTTGTTGTTATGTTCAGGGTTTTAGTTTTAAGTGGGAGAACCTGGGAGAAATGGGCTACTTCATCTTCTTGGAAGCAGAGGTCTGGAGGCCTTTTGATGTTAAAAAGTACTGCTGACTGTAAATTAAAATTTGATGATATACACCTTGCCCTTTAAGAATTATTCTGCTAGATGATGTGGCTTCCTAAAGTTGCTACAATTTGATTTTCATACTTCTAAAATCCAAGTGTTTTACTGGAGTTGAAATTTAAAGATAAGCAAGAGATGAGGCTAAGATGATCTATGTGGTAACAGATTAAAGTTGGAAACATCAATATACATTCATGTTTAGCTTAATATTGCTTCATATTACCTTAATACACATGGTTATGTAGATACTTATAGATATGTGCATATACATGGGTCATGTACACACATATTATCTCTTTGCTCTTTCAGCTGAGAAGATCTAGAAGCAATGACATCCGAGCAGCAATTAGCACACCCCACACCCAGATCCTGCTGTCTAATATGGTTCTCCACTAAAAAGACCTAGTTATCCTTGAAGAAATAGCTGATTCTAGGACTGGGGTAGTAAATATACAAGATTTATATACAAGACCATCTTATAGTGTCAGAAAGTAAGGAAGTTCCAAAAAAATATATAGGATGGGGATACCTCAGAGTGGCACAAGAGCCAACTGAAAAGAGTTCACAAGGGTCAGACTAGAGCAATTTGAGGAACAAAGTAACTAAAGTAGAATTCGATTATAACCCAAAGTATAAAATAAAAATCCATGAGTTCTTCTGATATGAATAAATAATTGGATACATAAATGCAGGAGAATAGATACATCTCCAGTGCAAAGGAATTCCAAATAGTTTATGTAGTACTCCATCTTAAGCATAACTACCTATTCCTTAGTTGCGGGCTGAGCATATTGACTTCCTTCCAAAAAAGTACAGTATGAAAAAGTGAAAACAGTAATCTTACGATGGAGAAACCTGAAAAACACTACCTCAGTCTGGTGATCAAGGTCGATCTCAGCATTCATAATGCATATTGATACTTTGTACACTTGATGTGATCTGACAAAATAACCCTTCTACTCTGTGGTCTTCCTCCCCAAAACACATAATCCCAATATTATCATGAAAAATGCATCAAACAAATTCTAGTAGTGGGCATCCTACAAAAACCTAACTACTCAAAATTGTCAAGGTCATCCAAGGAAAATCTGAGAAGCTATCAAACCCAAGAGGAGCCTAAGGAAACATGGCAACTAAATGTAATGTGATGTTTTGGATGAAATCCTGGAACAGAAAAAGGACATTAGGTAAAAACTAAGGAACTGGACTAATGTATGGACTATAGTAAATGATAATGTGTCATTATTTGTTAATTGATTGTAACAATGTAACATACTAATATAAGTGGATCATCATAGAGGGAAATGGGTATAATGTATATGGAAACACTTTATACTATCTTCTCAATTTTTCTGGAAAATTAAAACACTTCTAAAAAATAAAGTCTATAAAAACGCTGTTTTCTTGTTTTATGATTATGTGCCTCTATTTCCTAATAAATATGTAAATTTGCTTTACCTTCCTTGATACTGATATTACAGAAAATACTAAGTAACTCTGAAAGAATTTGTAACTCCCATTCAACAAGCAATAATTCTTGGTATTAACTTTTTGGAAGAACCCACTGAATAAATCAAAGCAAATTGTCTTTAAAGGCTGAATTTCTTTTCAGTGTTTAATCTTTTATATGATTAATGCATACCACAAGCATGATTCTGTTTCAAAGGGCAGAAAATGTTGATTGCAGGCAATGTCCAAAGTACAGTGAAATATTAATGCCTGATGCTATAACAACTTTAATGTATTTCATGTTTTCAAAATGATGAATTGTTATTTCAGTCAATAAAGTATTCACTTTTATACATTCCCTACCCATCTTTTCCCAAAACACCCACAAGGAAATGATACTATCATCTGATATTAGGTTCATCAATTTAAATTGGAGTTTTTGGTTGCCAATGGTACTGGAATGTGTGATACTTTTACAAATCCTCTCCATGGCAAAATCTGATCTTCACAAGGTAAATCACAGTAGGTGCCTAAAACCAAATGACATATAGCTTTGTAGCTCGATTACCAAGCATTTTACTTAGAGGCACAATAGAATGTAGAAAAGGCCACTTCTCTTTCTGTCTTTTTCTGCTCAAAGGTCACTCACCATCTTACTTTTTATCAGCCATCTCAGAAGTTTTCCACAAATTTAGACTATATAATGTTACTTAATGTGAATGTAGCTCAACATTCTGTTTTACTACAGCTAATCTCACATTATTTTATTGGTGCTAAATATGCAAATCATCAGCAAATTTTTGTACTTAACTTTTTTTTTTGATGTGGACCACTTTTTAAAGTCTTTATTGAATTTGTTACAATACTGCTTCTGTTTTATATTTTGGTTTTTTGGCTGTGAGGCATGTGGGACCATAGGTCCCTGACTAGAGATTGAACCCACACCCCCTGCATTGGAAGGTGAAGTCTTAACCACTGGACCGCCAGGGAAGTCCCTGTACTTAACTTTTAAAAATAATTAAAATAAGCTATTCGACACATTTCCCCTTAAAAAAAAAAAGTAATTCTTCTTAGGCTGGCCCTGGGCACATACGTGACTTTGCCATTTTTTCCATGGACTATTTTCTTATCTGTTCTACTGTGTCACATTTGTTCTACCTTCTCAAAAAGAAGCATTTAAAAATTCATCTACGCACTCATGCATTCATACATTTATTAAATAAATCTATTGAACACCTACATACGGCACAGAAAAAAAGGCAGAAAACTAATCTGGGTTGCACAGAAAGTAATGAACTCAGTTAAAATTTTTGGTGAAAACAGGTGTTAATCTACTGGAAATTACATTTCATTATGGGGACTCACAGACTCAAGGAAAACCAAGACCTAAATAATAATAAAGTAATAAAAGCACTAGCCATTTACTGAGTGCCTGCTTGTACCTGTCTCTGAAACTCTAAAATCATTACAGATGTTTTGAGGATTGTCTGATATAATTGTAATCTCCATTTTACAGATGAAAATAACAAGGTTCAGAGACATTAGGTTACTTGCCTAAAGTGAGGTGGCCCAGAAACTACAGAACTGGAAATTGAAACTTAGACTTCATAATGCCAAAGTCTGTGCCTTTAATCACAATGTGTGTGTGTGTGTGTATGAGAGAGAGAGAGAGAGAATGTGTTTAATAGAGAACTTCTGAGAAATGGCAAGAAAACTGCCAGGTATCCATAAAACAATAAAATAGGAGCTTCCTACTATACAAGTAATTGTTAATCATATGGCTGAACTAAGGATCTCTCACTTTTGAACTAAGAAATCAAAAGCTTCCAGAAGTTGAGTCTAAATTTTACACTTACATAAGATACTTCATACAGAATGCTAAAGTATAATAACTAAAGAGCTCTGAAAATACTGGAAGCATTCATATTAGTATGATTTCATAATGTGGATAATAGAGGATTTAAGAAATTGGCAGATGCAACTTCAGACTCATTTCTGTGAAGGGCAAGATAAATGAATAAAATGAGAAAAATGAAAAAAGAATGGATAGCAATTTTAGGTAGTTTGCTTAATCTCCATACAAGGAAAGACTAAGCAAAAGAAAAAAAAAATCTTGAAATTTTATTTTGAAAGCACCTACAAGTGTATATGGTCTTTTTATACCAAATAACTTGGAATTATGAACTGTCAAATAAGTCTTATCTTCTCTGATGATAAAATCGCTGACTTTATTTGAAACTATGAAATGAAAAATGAGGTAATAATAAGAAATTCTTAAGAAAAGGAGTAGAAAAAACAAAATTATAAGAGTTATGTTAAAAAATATTTTGAAACAAACATAAAATCCCCATTACTGGTACAGAGCTTTTAAAACCTTATTTTGGTTTTAAGTTTTAATAAATATTTATATGTTTACATAATTACTGTCATAAGGAAGACACAATTTTAGGTCAGCTTTCTTCATTCTTTCTTTATTAAGCATTATTCTATTTTGCTCCATCATCTTGTAATTATAATATAGTAACTGTGTAATTTTCTACTAAGTGGATATAATTTCCTAAACTGTTTTCCTACTGTTAACAATTAAAGGTGTTTCTAATTTTTTGTTATTGCAAATGAGATGACAATGAGCATCTTTATATAATAATTTTCTGGATTATAAATTATTTATTGGCATAAGCTTCCAGAATTAGAATTAATGTATAAAAAGCTATTAACATTTTTATCTTGCTAGACATTGCCAAATTACTGTCAAAAGATGGAACCAAATTATATTGCAAAAATCTTTGCCAACAGAAGACATTATATATAATTTTTGATTTTGCTAAATTAATAAGTTGGAAACCTATGGTCCATTTCTTTGAATTCTTTGATAACAGAGTGCTGCTGGAGACTGGGAGGGCAGCCCTGTCCGTGAAGGCTCCCCAGAGTTGGAGCGGGGAAGTGGAAAAAGGTAAAAAAAATACTAATTGTATTTTCCCTCCATTGTTATCTCTCACTCTTTTCTGCCTCTGTGTAACTTATATCCAGGTAGCTGGAGAAAAATCATGTGGTAGGGCAAATTGGTATTCCAATAAATTAATAATCACCAACTTCAAATGGATTTTCAAGACTGGAAATATTGCTCTGACTTACAGTAAGTTCTTTCTAATTCTCCTTAAGGACTATTTTCTGAGAAGCTTTACCTGCCCTCCTCAAACTTTCCTCCATCCTCTCTACTTCCTTCACTCTGAGCTGGTGAGGTGCTTCATAACTCATTAAGAACACAGAAGTCAGTAAATAGTCCACTGCCAAATCCATTAATTCATTAGCATTTGCATTGATCTTTGTATTCCTTTTTACTACAGGAGTTAAAGTTAAAAGGCCATGTGCACTACAGATAGCATTTCATTTTCTCTCATCTTCTCAAGTACTTCACTGCACTGCATTTTCTACAACCCATCTACTCCTTATGAATGATTCTTGCCAAAATTCAACCTCATTCTAGACTAGTAACTCCAACTTAGAATGTTAAAAACTATACATGTAACATGAAAGCCTTCCTCCTCCCCTAATCCCTGCATATCTTCTTTAGCCAATTCATGTCTGAACTTTTCAAAATTGTTATCTTCATATATTGTTTCCATTTCCTCACGTCCCATTTACTCTATAATTTACATCCATCTGACTTCTCTCACAGTAATCTCTTTGCCCATTGTCCTGAAATTTTACTTATGAAGGTCACCAGTGATCCCCATGTCAGTATAGCCAATGAATAGTTTCTGTCCTATTTCTAGGCTCTTTCCTTCTTTAAAAAAGAAAAAGAATAAGAAAAACAAAAACCGTTTTTTTTCTTCTATGCTTTTATACTCTCATCATCTTCTGTCTTGGTATATTTTACTGGCTTTCTGTGTTTAATCTGATTTCTAATATTCTATTAGTTTCCTTTATCTTCAGTGGAATAAACCAGTATATGAAGGATTATTCTCAACAGTTATTTCTCATAATAACAGTACTAGTAGCAGCAGTCAATACTCTATAATGCTTATCATGTGCCAGACCCTATTCTAAGACACTGTTTAAATACATATATATATACACACACACATATATATATATATATGAGGTTTTCCTCCTCATAGGCCTATGAAATAAGCCTATTATTATACCCATGTTACAAATGAGAAAACTGAGGCAATGAGAGGCCATGGTCACATGATCAGTACTTGGTGAAGCCCCGCCTGAGTTAATGCTGGACAAGTTAAATAATGTCTCACAGATTGGCCTTAAAAGTGAGCAACATTTAATTAACGACTTGTGAAGTATCAGAAAAAAATGGAACATTTTAAATTGAATGGGAACTACTAAGTCATGTATCAGTAACTAAGAATAACTCTTATTGAATGAAATTATTTTTCATTATTCTTTTGAAAGAAAAATATTCTTGTGTTAGTGTTTCACAGTTTTTTTTTTTTCATTCACATGTTTATTCATTTATTAGACACACATTTCCTACACACCTTCTATGTGCCAGTGTCTGCTGCAAGCCTTGGAAGATTCAGTGGTGAGCAAAAAATTACAAAGTCCTTGCTCTTAAGCAAATGTCCAGTGGTGGAGGAAGACAGAGTAAACATGTAAATAAAATTTTGTACAGCGACAGAAATATGACTGGACAATGGGATGGAGAGGCAGTGAGGAGGCAGGTCTCTTTGGTCAAGATAGTAGTGGTGGCGTTTGAACCGAGACCTTAGTGATCAGAGGGAAATTGGTCTGGATAGAAGGATTAGCCAATCTAAAGCTGGGAGAGCAAGAAGTAGAGCTTGTTGCATCTGAGGGACTGAAAAAGACAACTGTGCCTCAAACCCCATGAAGGTCAGGGAAAGATGTAGTAAGTGACCAGAGCACATGGTCCCTGTGAGCCTGGCTAAGTAGTTGAAAATTTAATCTCTTTACAATAGATAGCCTTTAGAAGTTAGAAGCAGTGCAATAATAGCATCTGATTTGTGCTTTTTAAAAGCCTACTTTGACTGTGGAGTGTCCTACAAAAGCAAAATACCTGTGTCTCTATGAAGTGCAGATAATAAACTTTAAAAAGCCCAATGAGCTCATAAGCAGTTGGTTTACTAACTGTAATCATTTATCTTAACTAGACTTCATTAATATAAGCTTGGTTACCTTGGGGTCATGAGACATATTAGATTAGGGAAACCCAACTATTTTCAAATAGTGTGATTTGAAAAATTCTCGAAATTGTTGGGGTTCAGGAAGATTATTTTATTGCTGGGGCTGGATGGGAAGTTTGGAATAAGAAAAGAAAGTATGATGGCTGGCTTCCATCTATTCTCCCTTTCTGTGGGAGAAATGATGGTGGGGTGACTACTTTGCTGTTGACCCAATGCTTAAATTTCAGAGCTAGTTCAATCCAGTAAATATTTGCTGAACAACTATTATATGTTAGGCACCTAGCTGAAACTGGGAATATAAAGAGAATAATTAATAATAAAAGCAGATATTACTAACAAGAGACAGGCACTGTGCTAATGCTTAACATGCACCATCTCAAGTTACATTAATTTACACACTAACCATATGGGGTAGATGCATTTATTATACCATTTTCTGGGTGAGAAATCTAATCCCTTTAAGGGGATTAAGTTACTTCTCCAAGGTTACACAGCTTGTTAGGGGCATAGGCAGTATTTGAACTCAGGTCTGGTATCAGCACCAATTCTCTTAGCCATTATGCTCTAAAGGACCTTACTTGAGAAGTTCAGGATTATACATATATGGGTACAACCAACCCTAAGACCATCTGGCAAAACTGGCTGCTTGAGAAGTCCTGGCTTTACGTAAGATGCTCTTGGAATGGAGAAGATCGTGAAGGAGGGTCCCCAAAACACACTCTCTATACTAAGGGGCAACAGAAGAGAAGAAGAATTAGCCTACAGCAGTATGATATTGAGGACCAAGAAACAGTGTTTCTCTCTTTTGTGAATAGTTATTAAATTATTTCTACTTCAAAATATCAGAAAGAAATCACAGTACTATGGACAGTTTGCAGAGCCACCCTATCTTAGTGAATCCTGGCAGGTGTAGAGTTCATAGTATGACCCTGGCACCTAAGTGTAGTTAAGTAAGCTTTCATTTTTCTTTAGCCTTAAAGCAAAGTAGCTTTCTGATAGGTATAATTTAGGAAAGTCTTCAAAGAAAATATTTAAAGTCCACTATCTCAGAGAAAAGCAATTTTGCAAAAGATCTATCAGCAAAAGCAAGGCCAAACACACCAATTATTTAGTGAGACTTGTATTGTTATATCATTGCTCATGTTGTTTCTTTATGCATTTACCTGGAAGAAGGCTTTTTTTTGTGTGTGTGGTACACGGGCCTCTCACTGTTGTGGCCTCTCCCGTTGCAGAGCACAGGCTCCGGACGCGCAGGCTCAGCGGCCATGGCTCACGGGCCTAGCCGCTCCGCGGCATGTGGGATCTTCCCGGACCGGGGCACGAACCCGTATCCCCTGCATCGGCAGGCGGACTCCCAACCACTGCGCCACCAGGGAAGCCCTGGAAGAAGGCTTTTAATGTTCAACAATTCTCAAACAGATAAAGACCCACACTGATGTGTCAGAAAGAGCTTTGCCCTGGAATTAGATCGGTTTAGGTTTGGCTACTTACTAGAATTAGGTAACATTCTTAATCTTTCTGAGCCTGTTTCCTATCTGCAAATAGGGATAACACTATCTATTACAGAAGGATGTGGTTAAATTAAATGACACATGTAAATGAAATATATCCTTCCAGACTGAGAACATACCTAGTAAAAGTTAAGTGATCTGCAAATATTCTGCTTTCTTGAAATGGATGAAACCTGTTATCATGTTCTTAACCAATGGTCTAAATATCAAGACAATATTTAGTTAAAAGTTATATTTGCTCTTTCACCGTCCATCTGCATTTTAACATATTCTAACATATTCTCCTTGATCAATTGTGTCAATATTAGTAACATTTGTCATTTAAGCTATTATTGTTCATATGTTTAAAATATTTCAGTGTGATAAAAGTCATTACTCAAAGGGATGCCTAGCTGGCTTTGTCAAAGATTTATTTTAAGTAAAAATAAAAGACACATTTTTCATTTTCACCAAGTTTTATTGAACAGTGTATTCATTAACTGTATGAACTTTCTGGCCAACCCAATACAGTAGCCAAGACATGGAAACAACCTCAGTGATTTTTGTGGATGAATGGATGAAGAAAATGGGGTGCATACAACCTACTATTATTCAGCCATGATAAAGAAGGAAATCTGGCTATTTGTGACCACATGGGTGGATTTGGGGGGCATTATGCTTAATGAAATGTCAGGCAGAGAAAGATAAATACTTTAGGATCTCATATGTGAAATCTAAAATACTGAACTCATGATAGAAAGAATGGAATGATGGTTGCCAGAGCTGGGGGTTGGAGGTGAGGAAAATGAGAGAAGATGATCAAAAGATAAAAACTTCTAGTTATAAGTGAGTAATGGTGATGTCATGTACAGCTTGGTCACTACAGTTAACAATACCGTATTTTATGTTTGAAAGTTGCTAAGAGAGTAGATCTTGAAAGTTCTCATCACAGAAATAAAATTTGTAATTATGTGAATTAAGGTTAACTAAACTTATTGTGGTAATCATTTCACACTATATATATATATATATCAATCATCACATTGTACACCTTGGACAGATACAATATTATATATCAATTAAATCTCAATAAAACTGGAAAAATTTCATTTATATTTTAGCATAAATATATCAAATTGGGTTTCTTGACAAGATTAATAATAACTATAGATAAAAGGAAATAAGATATTGTTGTTGCTGTTGTTTGCTTTTCCAGAGTGCAAAACACTAAAAAGGGGGGAGGTGAGTATGGGCTTGCAAATGCTGCTCCATGGGCCCTAATGCTGTGATACAGACATTTAGTCCAGATCTGAAAGAGAACTTGAGTCATTTCAACAAATCTGCAAAACAGTCGTGTTCAAACGTGAAGAGATGAATAGATATCAGTGAATTCTTTTTCACACTGCAAGAAATCTGCCTTCAGCTTTCAGCAAAACCTCAGTTTTCGGGTTATGAGGGTAACAGTTCTTAAGCAAGCAGTACAATGCTTCCACCAGTGCATTATTATTATATCATTTACATTAAAACTAATCTGTACTTTCTTTCATCCACCCATGTTCTTTGTCCCCAACTGGGGTAAAGGAAATAAATGAACATTTATTGATTATCTACAGTGAGAGTATAGAATGCAGTGTAGGCTATAGAATTAGTGGTGTTTGTAAGGTCGGATCTTAACAAAGGGCATCGCGAAACAGAGGAAAGCTTCAAATGAGCTTTATTAGGGGGTGCTCCCGGGCGAGGTTCAGCGGTCCGAGAGAAAGGGGCCAGAGAAGTCGCACCCGGGCGAGGGTTGGGCAAGATTTCATAGGGGAAGAAGGGAAAGTGGTGTGGTGAATCTGGGAGGGCGCAGGGTATTCCTTATTTGGTGGTCTCTTCGGGTATCCTGGCAATATCTGGTGTCGGTTACATCAGTCTTGGGACCGCCAGTCCCGCCCCTCGAAAGGCAGGAAGGCTGGGCCGGGTGGAAAGCCCACTGGTCAGTTCCTGGAACTGGGTGGTCCGGAATGCCTCCAGGTCAGTTTCTGGAACTGGGTGGTCCGGAGACTTTCGGTCTGATGCAACCTGTGAATCTGATTGCATTCCCCTGCCTCGGGCCAGTTGGCCTTACAGTGTTCAAGACTGAAACTGACCTGGATTTGAATTCCAGACTTCTCACTTAACTTAGACTTTACTACGCCTCAGTTCCCTTACTAATAATTAGAGATAATAGACATTTCAGGGACCACAGTAAGGATTAAAAATATTATAATGTTTGGATCCAGAAAGGGCATTCATTACCTCATTTAATGTAAACTCTTAGATAATCTGATTGAGTTTTGAGTATCTGATAACGGCTCTGCATCCTTTTGCTAAAAATAATTAGATAGGTAGATAACTATTCATAGCATTTTGCATAGAATTCCAGGGCTTTGCTAATATGAAAATCAATCAAAGGCTTTAGTTGGCACAAAGAACTCGGAGAAATTGTTATGGGGCAAGAATTAGAATTCTTCTTGAAATACAGACTATCATCCTGGAGAAGAAAGAACAACATTTTAATGTGGTCAAATGTGGGTCAAAACTATGCACTTCCATAATGGTGTTTCTACCAGGTCTTGATTTGACTGAGATTGAAATTTCTGACATTACTGTCCCCATCACAGACTTGAAAACCTGGCAGACAATCAAGTGCAACCTACAGTTAAAGGTCGCTCATCTAAAAAAATGGGTATGTTACTACCATTCTGACAAGAGCGTTATGAAGATTAAGAAAAAGCACAAATAAACTCTCTTAACACCTGACAGCCAAGTAATACATCTTTCAGCTCTTTCAATTCTTTTTCCTTCTTACCTTACTTATTTCCTTCCTTGCTCTGAGTTCTCACTGTGTTTCATGTCCCACAATGCTGAAGTCATTGTAATGCTTTTACTCAGAAATCTCATTTAACATTTAGCATAGTAAATAAGAAAGCCTAAGAAGTGACTGAGGTAAACTGCCATTATTGCATCATTCTGATAACCTGATTTGTCCAGAAATGTAACTATGTGATTCTCCTTTACTTCTAGTTGCTCACCATTCATGGGCACAAATTGAGTGTATATCAGATATATTAAATTCCTGGAAAATTATCTGTGGTGTGGTTTGGGGTTCTATTTGTGTACTACAGCTTTCTTAAAACCAAACTATTATCATTTCTACCCCTCTTCTGTCTGAAAATCCTCAAAACATAATTTCTAACTAATAGTTATACTAATTGGCATTATAATCATTCTTTTTTGCTTTTTCTCTGATTATAAGTATCTTCTGACTCCTAAGTCAATCAAATGGGTTCTCTACATATGAGGAAGTTCAAAGGGGAAAATAGGATGAGTAGGGTAAGAAGACATTCACACATAGAATTAGTGGAAGACTTACCAGTAACAAAACTAGTGAAATTAGAGCTAATTAATTAGCAGTCAGGAAAATTTCATCATGTGTTGTCATTAATTGGTCAACTAGGGTAATTAGGCTTACAAACAATAGAAAGCAAAGAGTGGAAAATCTATTGTTTCTGCCAGCTTCTCCTGCTTTGTTATCAGCACAATTTTCTCCTAGTTTATGAAACAATAGCAGTTTGATATTAGGATTTAAATGCCATCAATATAAGATATGGAGATATGTGAAGCCTACTACACTTTCTTCGTAAACTAGTACTATAGCATCATAAATGATGCTACAGTAGAATGATTCAGTTGAAAGATAAAATTCATGCAGAGTACACTATTTGTTTAAACTTCAAAAAAATCAAAAAGGATTGCTATATCTTGGCACACTCTTCTTTGTAGAATGTTAGAGCCAGCCTTTTTTTGATTAAGAGCTACTGTTCTGTAGAGAACACTTTTTTCTTATTCATAATCATCAGGCAAATCAAGGATCTGACTTCCTTAGAATCAGTGTTTTTTTCCTCACTTCTTAACAAAGAACAGAACAGCTGATAAGAAAACTAAAATACCTCTTTTTTATTGATGTATAGATGATTTATGACATTATATTAGTTTCAGGTGTACAACATAGTGAGTCAATATTTTTATAGATTATACTACATTTAATTATTATAAAATGATGGCTATATTTCCCTGTGCTGAACAATAAAATCCCTCTTTTATTAAAAAAATAGCAAATGATGGAATGCTAGAAAATTAATTTATTTCCCATGAATAATGATCAATAACTATGGGACACTGGCCCATGTAAGTTAAGAAGCTTCTTTTTCCATGTGATTCTGAATACTAAATATATCCATATTCCAGAATCGTTTTCAAAGTGAATTTTTTTTGGTACCTTAATAATCATAATGGGTAGTAAGATCAATTTGTTTTAACACTTATGTAGATAAGTGTTAAATATAAAATGATAAAACGTAGGGTCTTTTCACTTTTTAATTTTAAATCTGTATATGAGACAGAGAAAACTAACTGCTTTCTATCACACTGTAGTTTTTGCTCAACTCCTACGACCAAAATTCTTGAAAGAGAGAATTACCTGTTTGTGTACTTTCAGAACAAACCCCTTGCATACCAGGGCCATAAAAAAATCAATAGCCTTGAGAGACCTTTCAAGGAAATCATTGTTATTGATTCATCCCTCAAATAGGACCCAATTTAGCAACAAAATGATGCTGAAGTTTATCGTTTTTTCTCAGTGAATTAATAACTCTGGAAGATTTAAACGTCTTTTCCTAGATGACAGAGGTGGCTTCTATACACATACACGATGGACACATACACACAAATAACATCCTGATATCCATTTTACATCTGTAATTCCACTCTGAATTCTCCCTGCCATTAACCGACTCAAATGCCACATTATTCAACTCCTTTCCCTTGCTGGTTGGATTGGGTTCAGGAAACAGGGAGCAATTTTAATGTCCTCTTTAGTAAACCTACACCCTAGTTATGAACTAAGAAGAAATAGTTTTGGTTTCTATTTTCTGATATCTTGAGCCTTTCATATGATTGCATCTCTCCAACTATGTAGCTTGCAGAATTAGTATTATGACTAGAGATGCAGAAAAGTTTTGATGCCTAAAAATGTCTTCTCATCTACTAACTGATGGTTGGCACTCAACTCTCATCCCTTTATCTCGGAATCTCATCCCTTTAGCTTAAATCTTTTTTTCCCATTAAAATTCAAATACTGGTTGTGCTTTAAGATCGTAGTCATTTTTACCTCAGCCTGAATGATCCAAAAGCAAGTTTTGATGATGTGCAAGAGGGAAGAGAACTTGAGGGCATAAGTGTTCTGCAGAGGGTATTAGGGAATAGAGAAGACAGAGCAATAAATAGACTCACAGGGGAAACTCAGAAAGTGGAGCTTGATGAAACAAGCAAACACCACGGCTTTGCTAAGGTCTATTCTAATTAGTTGTTATTCGTGTGTAAAAATTTGCCTAAAAAGCATAACCTATGAGTGATTTGTGCCCCTGCATATTACGGATGTATAATATAATTCAAACAGTGCAAGGAACACACAGATTACCACATGGCCTCAGCCATGCTCCATTTTGTAGTCTGCCCACTTTGAGCATCAGAAAATGGATTGTAGAAATCTGGTTCATCTTATTTTAAACTTCTCATTCCCCAAATTTGAAATAGTATTTATTTTAAAACTAGGCTCTTTATAAAGATTGCAAAAACACTATAAAGTATTCATTGAAAAGAACCTAACATTTACTACTGTAGTACATTATGTACAATTTATTGACTATTTCTACTGAATATACATTTATGTATTACATAATCTAACATTTATATTAAGTATAACTATAATATGATTCTTGTGTCAACCTTGACAAAGCTGGTGAAATCCTTTGCTACAAAAATATGTCTCTGCCTTATATTTTTGTTTCAGTGTTAGTTTCCACATTTGCCAGCAAGATACTTTTCATCCTCCTAAACTAATAGGCCACTTAGTTGAATACTGGATAAAATACAAATTGCAGAGAATTCTCCATTTCTGTTTATAATTTTAAAAATTTCAACTAAAAGTGCAAAGCTTTTATCAATTTCTGTAGCTTGCTCTCTTCCTAAACCTACTTGCTTCTTCCATCAATATTTAAGTTTCTGGTTTTAAATAACTGTGACTCTCCTTTAATGTGTTCTCTGTTAAAGGCTTTCTCTCCCTTTAGAATTGTTAGTAGGAGAAGTGGTATTTTTGTGGAAAGAAAACTGCATCTTCTCTACTACTCAGCTGTCAGGACTATAGAGCTACATCCTCAGTTGTATAATCAAGAACCTGGCCTGGCATCAACTAGTGGGATTAAAAACCACTTTTTCAATTCCTTGCAATTAAAATATTTACATCAACTTCTCCTTGTTTTGACAATAGCATATAGAACCCAGTGTGGGTGTGGCTCATGATTCTGCTTCTCTGACTCATGATCTTAGACTTCTTGCTTCCAACTTCCTAATGAATGTGCCCTTTAGCAATTGCTGGGGGCCAGGTTTGTTTACTGCTACTCCTTTCCAACAGTTCAATGCCACGAGGCATCTCTTGAATGTATTTCTTTGCTACAAAGTATTTCTCTCCCCTGCCCTCACCCCACTCTCAGGTTCTGTTGCTTATTTAAGATTTGCATCTGTAAAGAGTCCTTTCGGTTTGTTTCCTTGGTGGACTGGCTGTCTTCCAAGATTTTGTTGTTAATCTTGTCTGACATTTTAAAGATGACCTTTTGGTGTTGTTATAAAACTTCTCAAGAAAAGGAAAACAGAAGTGCTCATCTAACCCTCTTCTAAAGACTGCAAATAAGCCAGTTGTTTTAAAACATTATGGCTGGTGATATAAATGGCTGCAGCATATTATATCTACACCTGCATGTTTTTAACTTCCAGAAACTAAAAATCAGCTCTGCAACATGCAATCAGCCGTGAAGAAAGAAAGAAACAAACAAAAACCCAGCATTGAAAATTTTCTGCCTGATACGTGAATGTATTGGCGAACAAGCCTGCTACTTCTAGTATTTACATAAAGACAGTAGTCAAATAACCAATGCACTAAAACAAACAATTCTTCTGTGAGAAAAAAGAATGATGCTACTTAGAGTTGATGGACATGAACTTTAGGAATTTTAGAGCTGAAAATAATCTTGGAGGCCTCCTTTTATAGATGAGGAATATGAGGTCTATGGTGGTTAAGTGAATTGTCCAAGCCAGAGATGGGACTAGGGTCAAAGTTGAGGTCTTCTGCCAGGATGTTGAGCTTACTCTTTGAACTTGCTGGGTGTTTACATATTGCATCAACAGAGCCCATATGTACTGGATTTTCTTCCATTTACTAATAGAAGCAAGTTAGTGCCTTTACAGGTATTGTAGTATAAAATCAGCCCATTCAGTCAAACTAGTCAAAAATTAGTCAATCTAGGAGTCCCAAAGAGACAATGCTTTGCAGGCTTTTTCTTTTCTTTTCTACTGGAAATGGGAATTAGATAGATAATGCATGTTTGTGTGTATGTATGTATACATATATATATATATATATATATATATATATATATATATATATATATACTTATATCTTGTTCAAATTTAAAAGAATACAATTTTTTATAGTCTAATGTATGACATAAAAATAGAACACCATTAATCAAATACATTTGCAGTATTTATTTTTATAAGTAACTTCCTTTCTTTATATATCTATACAGTTTTAAAGATAATGGGACGACACAGAAATATTATTCATTTTCAAGCTAACACTGATAAATAATGTTTTGTAAGTGCCCTAAATTATGTAAAGACTAAAAGTTCCATTGTTCTATCTATTCTATGGAAAGTGGTTGATGTTTAGCTATGAAATAATGTATCAATCTCAGGAAACAATTCTTAGGTTAAAAAACTCATTTTCCCTGTGATGTCTTTTCACAAAGATTTAATTCAAAGAATTTGCCTTTGTAAGATCTCCATCACTTTTCACCATTGTTCCCATGCATGTTCCTGTTAAGAGTGCCTGATTCTGTTGCTAAGCAACCTTGCAGTCTTGTTAGGTCATGATGATGAACTAATGATTATTTAAAATGGGTCTGTCTGGATAGGGTCTTTTAAAGAATATCGTGATACTTTTGTGTAAGAGGCTGGGTAAGAGGGTTCTTCATTTCAACTTACAGTTCTACGGGAATATAAGTGATAGAATGATGTTTTCCAGAAGAGTTGGAAGAATGCCAAGAGTACACTAAAAAGCACTAGGTCTTACTTCCTCCCGGTATGCTTTTTTTCTAGAAAAGGGTAAAAGTCAGATGATAAGTCAAGAAATTTACCAAAGGATTTCAAAGAAATATGAGGAACATCAATATTCCTTTTATTGACTAGATTAAATTATTATGTTTTTCCTTATCATCCCAAATTCTTAAGAAAAATTGTCAAGCCATATTATGTTGAAAAATAAGTCCCATGTAAGCGAGACATGGGTATTAGAATTTTATCAGGCTTCCAGATAAAACTAAATTGTTGATTAAATCCTCTCCATCCTGCATGCTCTTGTCCCAGACATCCCTCTCCAGGAATATCCTCCTTTAAATAGCTTATTTAACCATATGAGGCTGATGCCAGTAGCCTTAATATTTTCTGTACGGTATACTGGGATATATAAGAGGACTACCATCATATCTCTAGCATGTAGTGAGAGTTAGTAAATAGCATTCCCAGTGTGTATCTGGAAAAACAAAAAGGTTGTTCCTTTAAACAATCTTTTTTGGTGATAAAGCAAAGAATCAACGGTATTTCATTACTAAAGAATCAGAGGATGTCTTAACTCTAAGAGAAGAGCACTTCTAATGTCATCTCAATATCCATCCAATCCAGAAGCAGAGCTGATGGTGCTACCAAGAGACAGAGTCTCCTTGTGGTGACACCACCTTCAAAAGTTTTGGGAGGTACCCCCAAACATTACCAGTTTTCTTTACAACCTTGCTTGTCTCTAGTATTTAAAGATACATCTGATACTTATTGATTCTATTTATATTTTGAGGGTGATCCCTTCTTAGGGATATCATCTCATATGCAAAGTTAAAAGTATTGATCATTTTTCTCTCCTAAACTTAAACTATTATAATTTATGTTTAAGGCAGCCAAATTTAATAGCTTTATGACTTGGGGCCATAAAGGTGAGTGTTTAAATATTGGTTCACTGTTCTGTAGGTGGTATATGGCCACTCCAGGTATCAGTTTTCTTACTTATAAAATAGGGTTTGCAGTGCTTTCTTCACAGATAAAGGATTAATATTGATATGCTAACATAGTGTCTACCATATAGTGTACATTAAATGTGAGTCCTCTTTCCTATCTCCACTGGGTGTGGCCAACTTCTAGTTTTCTAGGATTTACTAGAAAATTTCATATCTTCTAGGAATATATGGCTTCTGATCATATTCCCTCACCATCTTCATTTTACTAAACTAAAGGCTCTTAATTTTTTTGTAATTCCCACATTCTTATTTCCTATCTCAGCTACTTTTCTGTTAATTTTTTAGAATTCAGTTTATTTTAGCAGGCATTAATTGAGGTAAGGGGAATTACAGTAGGTCCTGTGGTTACAAATGTAAACAGGATCCCTGTTCTCAGGTACCTTACAGTCTAGTGTCAAGAGTAGTAAACAGACAAAAAATTGCAATTTGACCTGATAAATTCTGTGATATTGGTAAGCCTGTGACAACACAAGTGAATTATCTAAATCAGATTAGGGAGGATGGGAGGAGCTTGCCGTACTTGTAGGCTTTTCTCTAGAGTTGGCAAACATCTGTACCTGTGTTCAAGGTTTAGATTGACCAAGACAGCCTTCACATTCCTTTCAACTTACTAAAACTTTAGACAGGTTTCTTCCTGACTTATAGGCCCTTGACCTCCCCTTATTTAGAACATTTACTCTAAAAAACATACAAATTCTTTTTTCACCCCTTTGACACGTAAATCTTCTTCTAGTAATCTTGCCAGATTTACAACCCAGGAATGTCTTTCTCAAGGACATGGGAGCCATTTTTCGAAATGTAATCATCAAGAAAGATAGCACCACATTCTCTGTGGGAGGGCAAGAGTCTAACTTCAATAAGTGCTGATTAGCAAACACAGATGGCCTAATCACATTAACCAGTCTCCTCCTAATGTCCTCCAGTACCAGTCCACTAGCTCACTCCAGAATTGATAAACTGTCCCACCTTTTGTTTCAGCAGAGTTTAGTCTAATCTCTCTCTCCAATTGCAAGTTTTCAATAAACTTTCCCTTGCCTGTTTAAGTCTGTCCTTAGACAGGATGCATCCAGGTTTTGTACAAGGGGAAAAAACGGATTTTTGCCCAATAATCTACTCACTGATGCCTGGCACTTGGTCAACTTTTGTAATTGCTGATTAAAATAAGTCCATCATGTCAATGTCTAGGGGGAAATGTTTTCAATGGCTCTAAACACTTTGAGCACTGATAAATGAAATCTCTGAGTTCACCATCTTCTAACTGGAACTAGAATTATTTTTCCAAAAATATATTTCTTTACACTTATGCACAAAATGAGCCTCTGCCTCAAAGAGACTCTGAGTAGGCTCAAGTATCCACTCGTCCTAATAGCTTTATACTCATTCTTTTGGTATTTCAATTATCTCAAGTGTTCAGAATCATGAATAAAGTTGGGAGCAATTCATGATGATGTTAATCAACTATAAATTACTCAACAAGGGCTCCCCTTATTATACTCTCCATGAAGCTCTCTAGAGGATCAGCTCAGGCACTGGCCTCATGCACAGTCTAGATTGAGAGAGGATTTCAAATAATTGATGGTTTTAGCCAAAATTTTGAATTCTAAAAATGGATGGAAATTTGGAAATTCCAAAACAATCATAACAAATTACAAATTGTCATCAAGAAAGACTGCATAATAAAAATTTCTAAAGGTTACTGTAGAAATTAAGCTTAAATTCAAATTTAATTCTAAGGTAAATAAAAATATGTATTCCATTTTCTTTTTTTTTCATTATAAAATTTATAAAACCAGAATTTTCCTTCTAATGTGCTCATTTGGTGTACTTGCTTTTTATTTCCAAAAAACGTTTCACTAACTTAAGGACATATGCAACATATAGCACCTTAGAATTAAGGAAATATGGGAGAATGATTTTGATTACCTCCTCATGCTACATGAACTTTCTTGAACAGTTTTTTAAATGATGCCAGTTATCTAACTCATACAAACACCCATATACATATGTACATCTTTCTTGTTGGGGAACAGACTAATATTAGTGTAAATAAGTGGTCATTAAAGTTAATGTGTTCATTTTATATAGTCATAATTTAAGATATAGTAGAAATTGGTTTGAACATGATATATACCTTTTTAAAATATATTAGAGACTTATAGTACCACCTCACAGTGACTATATTTGTCCATTATGAGGTTTAGAATATACTTTACTACTTAAATGAGTTGAGTATGATATTTTATCATTATACCTTTGCTTTTATCATATATTGTGGATGTAGAGTCTTTGGTCAGAAACATACCCTCTATATTATAAAAACATCATTATTGAAAAATGCAGTATTCTTTTAATATATAATTTAACATGAAACTAGGACAGATTTTCAGCAAAAGAAGGGAGCTGCATATATTTGGCTTTTACTGGCAGGCCTGTTTCTGCCCAGTAATTACCCAGTCTTTACATACATGTTACAGTTCAGTGCTTTTAAGGAAATCCAGCTTTCTTTGCTCTCTGATCTTTTCTTCTCACAAAATACTTAGCAAACACATAGTTATTAGCTCCATAGGAAGTGGTTGTATACATCAGGTATTTTTCACAAGCCCACTTAACCAAGGTACCAAGTAATCTGACTAGAATCCAAACCAAATCAGTTGAAGAGCTAAGTGTGCAAAAAATCCTGTAACACACTAGATTCCAATGAGCCACAGTTTTATTAACACTGCATCACTTAGCAAACTCAGATGGGGTCTTTGTGTCTTTATGTTGAGTTTCTTTAATTGGCAAATGCTTAAGAGCACACTTTATTTATTGATTGATTTATTTATTAAAGAATCATCTTTTTTTTTTTTTTTTTTTTTTTTTTTTTTTTGCGGTATGCGGGCCTCTCACTGTTGTGGCCTCTCCCGCTGCGGAGCACAGGCTCTGGACGCACAGGCCCAGCGGCCATGGCCCACGGGCCCAGCCGCTCCGCGGCATATGGGATCCTCCCGGACCGGGGCACGAACCCGTATCCCCTGCATCGGCAGGCGGACTCTCAACCACTGCGCCACCAGGGAGGCCCAGAATCATCTTTTTTTAATTTATTTATTTTTGGCTGTGTTGGGTTTTCGTTGCTGCACGCGGACTTTCTCTAGTTGCAGGGAGTGGGGGCTACTCTTCGTTGCGGTGCGCGGGCTTCTCATTGCGATGCCTTCTCTTGTTGCGGAGCACGGGCTCTAGGCACGTGGGCTTCAGTAGTTGTGGCACACGGGCTCAGTAGTTGTGGTGCATGGGCTTAGTTGCTCCGTGGCATGTGGGATCCTCCCGGACCAGGGCTTGAACCTGTGTCCCCCGCATTGGCAGGCGGATTCTTAACCACTGCGCCACCAGGGAAGTCCCTAAGAGCCCACTTTAAATGCAGTTACACAATGACATCATGATAAGAAATGCTATAGGGGGGCCTCCCTGGTGGTGCAGTGGTTGACAGTCTGCCTGCCGATGCAGGGGATACGGGTTCGTGCCCCGGTCCGGGAGGATCCCATATGCCGCGGAGCGGCTGGGCCCGTGAGCCATGGCCGCTGAGCCTGCGCGTCCGGAGCCTGTGCTCTGCAACGGGAGAGGCCACAACAGTGAGAGGCCCGTGTACCACAAAAAAAAAAAAAGAAAGAAAGAAAGAAATGCTATAGGAATATAGGCATAGAAAAAAAAAATTAGCATCACTCACATATGCCCTGAGCATTTTCTGCTGGAGAATCTGAACTCCATAATGAGGGTACTAATATATTACATGCTTCTGATAGTAAGTTCTTATCACTTGAGAAATATCATTAAACGTTATATCTCTGCAGCTTAATCCTTCTTAACCTGAAATATACCTTTAGAAATAATATTTTAACAGTTTGAGAAAATTCAGCTATTACATAGCTATTTACCTAAATATTTACATGAGATAATTATGAAAGCATTCTATTAATAATTTTTTGAAGACATTGTAATAACAATTTAGTCTTAGAATTTTAGAAAAAAATAAACCAATAAAGGTACTTCTTCTGGTTCAAACTGTACAAATGAAAATTCTGAAGCTAAGTAAATTGGGCAAAGTATGTTGCTGTTTCATAAGTTAATGAAAGTAAATTTATTTATTAAATTTTTATTTATTTATATTTTCATGGGTTTATAACACATAAGGTTCATGTGTATATTTTGACATTTATATAAACTACAGTGTGCTCACCACCAAAAGGTTAGTTGTCAACTGTCATCATATTGTTGACCCCCTTTACCCATCTTGCCCTCCCTCCACCCCCTTCTCCTCTGCTAACCACTACTCTGTTCTCTGTATCTATTTGTTTCAGTTTGGTTTCTTCATTCATTTTGTTTTGCTTGTTTTTATATGCCACATATTAGTTAAATCATATGGTATTGGTCTTTCTCCATCTGGTTTATTTCACTTAACATAATACCCACAAGGTCCATCCATGTTGTCCCAAATGCCAAGATTTCATCTTTTTATGGCTATTATTCCACTGTAAGTGTGTGTGTATCTTCTTTATCCATTCATCCATCAGTGGACACTTAGGTTGTCTCCACATCTTGTCTATTCTAAATAATGCTGTGATGAACACAGGGGTGCATATATCTTTTCAGATTAGTCTTTTTGTATTCCTTGGATAAACACCCACAAGTGGAATAGCTACATCATATGATAGTTCTATTCTTAATTTTTTGAGGAATCTCCATGTGATTTACTATAGTGGCTGCACTAATTTACATTCCCACCAAAAGTGCATAAGGGTTCCCTTTTCTTCACTTCCTCTCCAGCACTTATTTCTTGTCTTTTTGATAATAGCCATTCTAATGGGTGTGAAGTGATATCTCCCTGTGGTTTTGACTTACATTTCCCTGATAATTAGTGATGTTGAACATTTTTCACATGCTTGTTGGCCATCTATATACCTTCTTTGGAAAAATACCTATTCAGTTTCTCTGCTCATTTTTTAATTGGATTGTTAGCTTTTTTGTTGTTGAGTTGCATGAATTCTTTATCTATTTTGGATATTAGATACACGATTTGCAAATATCTTCTCCCATTTGGTAGGTTTTCATTTTGTTGATGTTTCCTTTGTTGTACAGAAGCTTTTTAGTTTGATAATAGTCCCATTTGTTTAGTTACGCTTTTGTCTCCTTGCCAGAGGAGGCATATGCAGAAAGATATTGGTAAAACCAAAGTCAAAGTGAATACTGCCTATGTTTTCTTCTAGGAGTTTTATTGTTTCAGATCTTACATTGGAGTCTCTAATCCATTTTGAGTTGATATTTATGTATGGTATAAGATAGTGGTCTAGTCTCATTCTTTTGCACGTGGCTATCCAGAAAAACTAAATTTAGATGATCTCCATCCTTTCATCAAATTTTAAACCCATTCAGATTAATCTGCAAAACTTCATCAAGAGGTTTGAAGGTAGAGAACTTTTTACTGTCTAGCTGATTTTTAAGAGTGATTAGGGCAGAGTTATATATCAAATTACTGCAAAAAAACGTTCTGGCTAGTCCATGTCAGTCACTTTCCTTAATTTCAAGGTTATTGATTGCTCAACTTATATTATGACTTTAAATTTGAAAGCCTCAAATTAGCAACAAGTTTTCATAGGATTCAAAGCAGTAGGGGTTTTACAGAATGATTCTGTTAAATTAATCTTTTCCTCATTTGAAACATAGATGATTAAGATACATATTAATTTATTCAGAAAAGTCATACATTTTTTCAATGGAAAAAGTCTTCCCTTCTGTGCTCCCTAGGGCTATTTGTGTGCAAAATTTAACAAATATTGGTTCAACTCTTTTTTTTTTTTTCTGATTCAAGACTTCAGCATGAGTGATGATTAGTTGGATGGCTAACGAGATAGTAATCTTCTCAAACATCTTTTAACCCACTTGTACATTCTACATGAAGCAGCAGCTCAGTAAATGTTGAATGAACGAGTGGACAGATCCCACTTACCCAGAAGACTGAATTCTTCTTTAAGAATCTGAGGTTTAATTTTGTGGTCAAATGTTTAGAAATGGAAATAGAACTCAAAGTTCCACTTGACTTATAACGTGACTTCTGTCCTCAGCAGATGGTTAAAAAGGTTAGTTCTACCAGTGGCTTCAGAAAACATACAAAAGGTGTTAGCAGAAACATGATATTTACGGTATATATTTGATTGTTTCAAGAACTGAGTGAACAGGTATTTCTTGTAAGGGCAATCAGGTGCCAGTTTCAGTGATAAGGCCTGAACTGCAGGGGTTTCACACTCCGCCCTGCTACTTGTTAATTCTGGCTTCACTCATTATGCTTCCAGATGCTGCCACACAGCTCCTTATTTTGAGGTAATAGGTGATTTGACTATAGCTTTTTTGTTTGTTTTTCTAATGTTACACAGAAAGCTAGAGTCAAAAATTTGTGTGTAGTTTGAGAATGATACTTTGGATATATTGCTATTTATGATAAGCCCAGACTTACATGTTTACCTCGAACTGGAAAAAAATTGCTAACTAGAATTTCCCCCATAAAAGTAATTACTGACAATGTCTTCCTACTTAACCACATGGACCTATATCAAGGCTGCTTATCTGTGCAAGATACCAAAGTTGTTACCACAGGACTATGCTATCAGAAGCAGATTTTCTGCCAGTGGGCTGGGCTAGCTTTTGCAAACTACAGGAAACCTGGGTTCATAAAATAACCTAAGGGACACTCCTGATCTAAACTCAAACAGAATGGGGTTAATACATAAATCCTTGCAGGAAGTTTGGACACTGAAATGATCTGTCACTGAGAATGGCGATTCAGCTTAACAAATGAGGCAATGAGACTGATGGAATACGCCCTTTCCAAGGAAGAAGTTACAACGATTTCCGTTGATACTATCAGTATTTCCACAGTCCTGTTTCCAGGAGGTTATATATAGTATCACAGAAGAACCCTGAGAACAGATAATCAAGCCTTTATAAAGAATCAGAGAAATATATGAAATGTCTCTTAACAAGGAGAATTGAAGTTTTTTTACTTATAATAACCATTATTATCATTATAGAATTATTACATTGATCTTAATATTTTATTATTAAATAATTATTATCTGCAGGGAAGGTAGATTGGCATCACATAAGTGTTACATCACTGAAAACTAATCAATACACACACACAAAAATGTGCTAAGGCTACACTAGGGAGTCTCACTTCTGATCTCAAGGTTATGCCAGTTTATCCCAATTTCTCAACAAAACTCTTTATCAAACTTATTGTATCTTATCCCTCACTATAGCGGAACTGTTTCAAAAGGGATCTTGTTAGTCATTTTCCTTAAAAAAAAAAAAAAAAAGAGAAATCCAAGCCATGCCTTTTCTATGAAATCTTTGGAGGTTGCTATGACAATGTTATTTGTAGCTCAGCCCACAATTCATATTCTTCAGCTTTTACCCAAAGTAACCTGGTTCTGCTTGCTAGGTATCATCTTCTAAGACTCCAAGACATATTGCCAAAGTTTTCTCCAGAGACTGGGATTGGAAAAATGACGGCATTATTAAATGCTGAACTTTACAAAAATCATTTCTATTTTGAGCACCCTAACATAGTTATCTTCATTTTGCGTAATCCTTTTTTTAAAAAACAAAGATGTACATTTTTACATGGTTGCAATTACAGCAAACACAGGGTTTTGTGTTATTCCTTCACTATTTCCAATAACGAAAGCATTTTTCATATATTACATTTGGGAGATTATTTTAATGTTAAAGAATACATGATATTTAATGGATACAATCTATTTAATTTAATCAGATTCCTATTACTAGCTATTTGTCTTCATTTTTTCCTTATTACAGATGGATTCACAAATAACATTATTATGAATATTTTTTTCCTCTACAGAATTGTTTCTTTGAATGAGACAGCGGTTATGGTTTGGTTGGCTTGTATCGACAGTATTTATAAAAGTGTAAATCTGAATGTGTTTAGGTGAGGCAAGTACAGTAACCTGTATTCCCATTGCCTTCCCCCAGGCCAACACTGCACATTTAGATTACTTCCTTGACCCTGAAAGCATTTGAATTTTTGACTCCTGGATTACTGGGTCAAAGGCGTAAGTATCTTTATGACTTTCAATAACAATGATCATTTAACTCTTCTAAACCAGTTATACATGTATTTCAGTGTCACCAACTTTCATTTATTTGAGTACTTTCCAAACGTTAGGTGCTGTATAGGCATTGGGGACACAATAAGCAAGTAAGACAATGAACAGGGAGTTACAATGCAGTGTGAATTAATAGAACTTAGAATCAGGTATTAAGGGAACCCATAAGAGGGGCAGAAACAAGTCTTCTCCAAATCGGGTCATTACATGGGGAAGTGGTGGCAAGTAGAAGAACGGAGGGAGAGAACTCCAGGCAAAGAGAGCACCACATGCAATGGCCTGGACAACAAAAGCAAGCATATTTTAAGTATTATGAGAATGGAGAGGGCGAGGTTAGTGTTGAAAGACATGAATATATATGAAAAGGCATATATATATATATATGATTTTATAATGTAGTCATCATCATTTAATAATTTTTTGTCAAATTTATTAACTATATAAGCATGTTATACATGTAAAGTAGATTTAATAAGCATCGCATCTAAGAAACTCCAATTCCTGACATAATCAGCAGAATGATAAGTGACACAGAGATTAGAAAACTCCCCAGCACTTGAGAGAAGAGAGGTTTGTGCAGTTTGATGGCAGCACAGGCCCATGTGTAGGAGAAGGGGAGGTGATGGAGCAGCAGGGATAGGTTAGAACAGTTGGAGTGCCTGGAGGGCCAGGCCAAGGAGTTCACTTTGTATTAACTCAATGGTCAATGAAATTACGTAGCAATTTTAGAGGAAACAAAATTATAATTAAAACTGTAGAGGAAACACTAATTCCTTTCACTAAAGCAAATTCAGAACATCCTGGTGTCAGCACTGGAAAACAATCTCCAGGTAATTGAAGCAGGAAAACCACATCCATTTAGGGGTTCTCTCATTTTCATTATGACTGCTACCACCATAGCAGCCTTTAGACTTCCATTCTAACACTTTTGTCCAGGTATGGAGCAATCAAAAACATCTTGCTTTGTTTCACTTTAGTACAAATGATATAGAAAAGACATCAAAAGAATTTATTAAGTGATAAGAGAGAATAACTGGGAAACAGAGTGTGTATGAAATATATAAACAGTCTAGTTTACAAAGAACTACTTTATTCTTTATAGAACATTGTTAGCCCATAGTCCATATTACTCTACATTGGACACAAAGTATCTGTTAACCCTATGAAATAACATGTAAGACATTATGTGCATTTATATAGTCTTTGTATAAAGGATGTGATGGAAGAGGACCTCTACCAATAGATAGAAAAGAAATTCTTGCAATTGTCTGTTATGCAAGCCAAAAGCGGATGGGGTAATTTGCCAGAAATAATACTATAAGGGATATAAGTAATTTGGTCCAAGTACACCACTCTCTGGGTTGCATTATTCAAGAGTAAATTTTAGAATGTCTGGAAGCAGAGGTCTTACCCAGTGTTCGAGACATATGAGGTCTCTGAGAATTTCTCTGAAATCACACTGAACATCTTGTGTACATGTATGTGTGTGTGTATATCTCCTGGGAAGTCTTTAAAAGGCTCATAAGCTCTTTTATGGCACTTCATTTCACTTCTGTGCTGGGCCTCCCCATTTATGAAAGCAGAAGTTTCAGCCTCTGAGACTTTGGGCACAAGTCAGCAGGTGGTGACAGCTTTCTCTTCCAACACTGCATCTTTTAAGCATTCTTAAGAAAGCAAGCAGCCATCAGTTATGAGCATCATTCAGGTGACGTTCTGTATGTATGAACTGCATTTGAGATTAAAAGGCGGGGAAGAGATGGGAAGTGAGTAGACATGAGACTATTATAGGGCTCAGGAGAAAAGTGGCAGAATCTAATTACGATGGGATGAGTGGGAATACAGAAATGAGGATGGGCAGAGGACGCACATCTTGGTATTTGGTATATACCACAGGGTTTTTTTCACCAAGTTGTCATTCTGTGTTTGGAAAACAAAATTGGGGGAAAAATGAAATCAAAGAGTAAGTCAGTGCTTGGCATATAATAGGAATGTAATAAATTTTGGAAAGACTCACACTACCATGTTGAAACTTTTAGTATTAAACATATATTTAGTATTAAACATATATTCATTTGTAGAACAGACAGTAGTTGGACTTTTATATTACTAATGCTTACAATACTTCAACTTCTGGTCATCTTATACAAGTTCATTAGACCACTGATCGTTGTTGCAATACAGTTCTGAAAGTTTAATTTTGACATGTGAATGAGAAATGAGGTCATGGCATAGATGAAGACAGGCAATGAAACTATAAAATTGGTAAGCTTAGTCTATGAGAACCTATATGTGCAAAGAATCTGAAAAAGAATAGATATATGTATATGTATAATTGAATCACTTTGCTGCACACCTAAAACTAACACACTGTAAATCAACTATACTTCAATAAAATTAATTTTAATTAATTAATTAAAATTAAAAAATGGGAAGCTTGGTGAAGTGTAGTTGACCTTGTTCAGGAAAGTAGAAGTGGGCACTGGTTCTGGAGGATACAGGAGTGGTTTGAATAGAGAGAGGGCCAACTTTACTTCCTGACAGTAAGTTAAAATTAGGGGAATACAGAGATTATAGAATAATAATCAAAAAGTGGCATAAATGTAAGAAGCAGGCTGGCTCTTCTTATACTAGAGAAAGAGAAAGCTAAATTTGTGGTGGAGATGGTAGGGGAATCATTTGAAACAATCCAGATTTCAATTGAAGTGAAGAGGTCAGAAAATATTAAGGATAAATAAAGCTTAGTTTATTCATTAGGAACATGGAAATTAGGAACATGGAAGTTAGAGTTAGTAAAAACCAGTCTCAAAACAATAATTCTCTAATTTGATAATTCTGAACTAATCAGAAAAAAATATGAACTATAGTGCACATTAAGTCAATGTTGAGGAAAATGATGTATTTATTTGAGTACAATTCAGTTGTTATTTTACAATGCTTTAACAAAAGTACACATTAAATACATAGAGGGGCTTCCCTGGTGGCGCAGTGGTTGAGAGTCCGCCTGCCGATGCAGGGGACACAGGTTCGTGCCCCGGTCCGGGAAGATCCCACATGCCGCGGAGCGGCTGGGCCTGTGAGCCATGGCCGCTGAGCCTGCGCGTCCGGAGCCTGTGCTCCGCAACGGGAGAGGCCACAACAGTGGGAGGCCCGTGTACTGCAAAAGGGAAAAAAAAATTAAATAAATAAGTAAATAAATAAATACATAGAATTTTATATATACTATACGATAAGTATACTTTTTAGCATAGAAAATTACAAAATTATCTAATCACTTAAAATAGCATTTATCCTTCTCACAAAGTTCTGAAATTAAAGAAAAAAATTATGAAGATATAAACTATTCACTGAAGTTTCTGAAATAATCAGAAAGCTTGAATCAAAGAGAGATTACATTTAAGGAGGATGTGTTATGTTATTGTTTAATTCAATGGTTAAAGAAATAGAAAAATTAAATGGGAACACTTTTCTGTTAAACCTTCCCCTCTGGCGGCTGGTATAAATAAGGGAGCTAGTATGGACCCTCCATTTCCCTTGATCAGGTGTTAACTTCTTCCTGTTTAGAGGGTTTAACTTCATGGTTAAGAGCATGGCCTCTGGGCTCAAATCTTTTGTGCCTGAACCCTAGACATGTCACTTGTTAAGTGTGCAACTTTTGGCAAGTTTCTTAATTTCTCTAAGCCTCAATATTTAACTGTGTAATGTGGATAATATTTGTGAGGGTTAAATGCCACTGACAAACGGTAATTGGTATACATTTGAGCACTCAATAAATTTGTCTATCAGGAGGAGTTTGGACATAGAGGGAGACGGTAGATAGATTCAGAAGGGAAATGTGAGAATTCGTTTAGAATGAACAGTTTCGAGGAAGATAACAACTGAAAGGGGGGTCCTCCTTCCCATTCAGCTGCTAGAAAAAGAGGTGTGTTTAACAGGACAGAGAAAACAGGTTGAAAACTGGTGGCCCTGTGGGCATTGGAGTAGGGGAAGCATGTTAGAAGTGTTTCACACACAGACCGAAGAAGCTAAATACTACACATCCAACAGAGCTGCGGATATCTATTTAAGTATGTCTGTGGGTCTATCTGTACAATGTTTCTCTTGAAAAGTCAGCAAGCGCTGTGAAGACAGAGCTCCAATCCTCTCTGACACTTGTTTAGGGGAGGGGCAGCAGCAGAGAAATCTCAGAGTGGAAGACAATCTACAAATACCTGCAGGGACATACATGACTACTTTCCACTTTCCTCCTGGTATCAGAGCTCTCAAAGTAGTTTATCCCCTTTCATTGCCTTATTCATTCCCTTCATGCATCTTCCACAATCAGGCTTCTGTTTCACATTTTTTACTTCATTTTCCTCTGTAATGTTGTCATTGCAAAAATGAAGTGAACTTGCCTCAATCCTCTTCCTTTTTGTCCTCAATAAACTGTGAACTGGTAAATATGTATCTTCTCTTTCTCTTATCTAGAAATCCACGCTTTAGGGTGTGAAATCCTACAAAGTGTAAGACAAATAAACCTTCGCATTCATTATATACATTTATTATATTCAGTTGTTATTCATAATATATTTATTATATTAATATATATATAGAATGAATGTGAATATCAACTTTATCCCCTTAAATTTAAGCCCTCCAGGTAATAAATATTTTTGTCTTTTATGAGCTACATAGGTCTGTAACACATATTCTTTCTTTTTTTCCTTTTTTCTTTTTCTTTTCTTACAACCTTTTCAAAATGTAATAACCATTCTTAGCTCAAGAATAGATTTCACCTGTAGGCCATAGTTTGCTTACTGATGCTTTAAAATAAATAACTCTGAATTTGAGAAAAATACAATATAACTCAATAATCAGTTATTGATGTTGGCTATGGTCCACTTTAATGCAAGTGAGCGACAACAAGTACTATGGTGAGAATATGCTTATCAGTTCCCAACACATCTGAGGAGTGAAGGTAAGTTGTGTGAAAGGAAAACAGAAATGGAGTCATTACTGGTGGGGAGAGCTCTCTCACATGGAGCCTCTGAGGAAGCCACTGAGGAAGTGTGACTTAGGCACATCTCAGCCGAGATGGAATCTGAACTTTGACTACCTATTGCTTTGACACAGGCATCCAGAGCATCTGCCCACGTTCCAGAAACTCAAGATACTTACTGGACACTTAACCTAAAATAACTTGTGATGGAGAATCCCTTAAGGACAAATATTTCCTTTCCTGCGTCAGAGTCAATCATAATTCCTGACAGACAGCTTTAACAACCTTGTACCTTTTATCTTTATAAGTCCCTGGCTCTTTCTCTTCCACAGAGTATCTTTGGGTTTTACCTGAATCTGTGTCTCCAGGACTGCAATTATTAAGACCTCAAATAAAACTTTGTTCTCTGCAGCCTCGATACTGATTATTGTTCGACAGTTGGGCCTCATAGTCTATGAATAAGTGAGACAAGGTCTTATCTCTTGGTTCATGCATCTGATCTCCTTTTTCTTGTTCAATTTAAATGTTATTTCCTAAGAATGACTGCCTCCTTATATTGAGATAAAGTTCTAATTTTCACCTTAGATCTAGTCATGTGACAAAGGAATTATTTTATTCCTTTGTCACATGACAAAGGAATGAGAAAATATACTCATTTTCTCAATCTCTTATGGATTCCTTTCACTTTGATACAGCAAAAATGTTACTGTTGAGAAAATTGTTTCTTTTGCCTGTTAATTTGATCCCCTCAACCTTTTCTTGTACATTTTCTATGCTACATTTAATCAATTTAAATTACTGACAGTTGATTTCCAGGCCTACCAATATACCACTTCTGTTTTTCAATACTCACTCATCTTGTTTCTTTGCACTTCTCTTTTCTGTCATTTTTGCTCCAAATTGCTCATATTTAAAAAGTCCTCTTGCAATATCATGCATAATTCACAGATGTGAGGAGGAACAGCCTTCTGCCAAGGCATACACTCATTCACAATGCCCAGTGGTTTCCCAGTTGTGTGTAGGATTTTTCTGCTGGGATGGGTCTTTTATCATCTTCAAACATGCATGACTCAGCCACACATACTAGCTTCACAGAGTCTTCCTAGCTATAAAGTTTAGAACAAGCTTCGACTCCCAAGTATCTGCTATGGTCTGAATGTCTTATACATTGAATTCCTATGTTGTAATTCCTATGTTGAAACCCTAATGCCCAATGTGATAGTATTAGTAGGTGGACCTTTGGGAAGTGCTTGAGTCGTAACAGTGGAACCATCATGAATGAAATTAATGCCTTATAAGAGGCTCCAGAGAGATCCCCTGCCCCTTCTACCATGTGAGGACACAGGGAGTTGGTGTCAGCTTATGAACCAGGAAGAAGGTCCTCACCAGAAGGCAAACATGCTAGCAACCCAGTCTTGGACTTCCCAGCCTCCAAAACTGTGAGCAATAATTGCTGTTGTTATAATCTACCCAGTTGGTGGTATTTTGTTATAGCAACACAATTGGAGTAAGATAGCATCTTTCTACCCTAGAGGGATAATTCCTAGACTAATTACCTAGTAAAATTTGTGCATTATCTCAACATACACCAAGTGATGCTGGATGAGGTAAAATCCAGAAACAAGGTTGTTGAAGAGTGTTGTCATGATCTACTCTCACATACTATCACATACCTCAGAGATACTACATATTTACTCGTGTTAGGAGCTTCACATGGCAGTGGTTTTCTTCATGGCAATGTGAACACCAGCATCACTGCTACTTGCTACTCCTAAAGGAGCTTGAATGCCTCACTCCTCTTCCTTGTTTGAGAGCTATTCCAGTTTTCACTTGGCTGATCTTCAAGCTACTTATCATAAGTGTCCATTCTCTTGATTTTCAGGAACACTCATTACTATTATATCCCTCAGGGCAATTTTAGAAGTTTAAAGCAATGAAGAGTAGCTTCTTATGATAAGAAGAAAGAGTAAGATGGACTGTTGTTGATTTATTGATCATTTATGAGTAGCTGTCATATGCCAGGCATTGGGGCTTGTGCTTTTGATGTCAGAAGCAGTCCCTGCTTTCAAGTGGTCTCTGGTAAAGCTGGGAGGAGTTTCAACTGGACAGAATAGTATAACATAATGAGTAGATAAGTGCCAGGACAGGGTGCCAGGGTGGGAAGGAAGACACAGAGAAAGAACAAGTTTATCATGAAATATTTTTGAAGAACAGGATACCTGATTTGTGTTTTGAAGGAAATGTAGAAGTGTGAAAGACAACAAAAAAGTTTCAGAAATGAACATCCTAGGCAGAGGCTACAGCAAGATTTAAAACGCAAGAGGGCACAAACCACAGAGCTGATCTCCCTGTGCTATGTGGCTGCTTCCCACTAGCTATCTATTTCACATTTGGTAGTGAGTGTATATATGTCCTGTGACCACCTAGAGGGGTGGGATAGGGAGGGTGGGAGGGAGATGCAAGAGGGACGAGATATGGGGATATATGTATAGCTGATTCACTTTGTTATAAAGCAGAAACTAACGCACCATTGTAAAGCAATTATACTCCAATAAAAATGTTTTAAAAAATAAAATTAAATTTTAAAAAAGACACGAGGGCATAAAGAGCAACGGTGGCTCTAAAGAACTGCCAATAGGTACGTATGACTGGAGTGTAAGATCATTTGAGCAAGTAATGTAAAGGATACCAAAATGTGCAGTGGATAATCTAAGGTAAGGATATATCACCTTTCTTTTTTTCACTCGAGAAATATTTACTGAGTGACTCTTATGTGCCAATGATTGTTGTAGGTTCTGCAGTGAAAAAACCATGACTCTACCTGCACGGAATTTGCATTCTACCTAGGGAAGAGAGAGAAAATAAACCAATACCAAAATATTGATATATTGTTTGGCAGATGGGAACAAACATACGGAGAAAAATATATCAGAGATGGAATAGAACATGTGTAGGTTAATGTGTGCACCTGCATGGGGATGCACAACAGCTGTTTTTTATAGGATGATCAGGGTCTCCCTGATGTGGTGACATTTGACCAGAGACTTGAAGGTAGTCATATCCTATCTATTATCATAACCTCTATTATCATATTCTATTTATATGTGTATGGATTACTTTTGTAGAACATTTCCAGAAGATGAAATCGTAAGCGCAAGGGCCTTTGGATGGGAGAACGTTGAGTGTTGAAAGTATAAGCTAAGAGGCTGGTGTTCCTGGTGTGGAAAGAGTGAGAAGAGCAGTGGATAAACTGGAGAGCTGGTGGTGGCGAAGGGGGTGCAGAAAAGATAGGGCTTTTTAGAGTCTCTTTAAGTACTTGTTCCCTTGTGGCTCCCCACCTCTTAGACAGAATCAAGGAAATGTCTAGCCCCAGGCAGTGGAGAATAGGCATTTGGTAGTTTTTGCTAAAGAGTTAAGCTTAAAAGCCTAAAATCTTTATCGACAGAGAGAAATTTTTCTAAATTTCTTCTTTACTACATCAGAGTAGTAGATGGATAAATCCAAATAACTTTCCACAAAGGGAAAGAACCATCAGGATTTGCATATTTTTTGTCTTGTTTTTTAACAAGAGGGAAGGGAAATTACCGTTACTATTTTGAATCTGAGAAAGACTGGGGTAAAGAGAGGTTAAATGGCTCATTCACTGCAAACCTGGGCTTAAGAGTAGGACAGTCAAGAGTGTTCTACATGATGCCCTCAGCCAATCACTTACTCAGAGGAGGGCCAATTACTTTTTTAAAAAATTAAATTAAATTAATTAATTAATTTATACAGCAAATTCTTATTAGTTATCTATTTTATACATATTAGTATATACATGTCAATGCCAATCTCCCAATTCATCCCACCACCACCACCCTTGCCCCGCTTTCCCCCTATGGTGTCCATACATTTCTTCTCTACATCTATGTCTCTATTTCTGCCTTGCAAACTGGTTCATCTGTACCATTTTTCTAGGTTCTACATATATGTGTTAATATACAATATTTGTTTTTCTCTTTCTGACTTATTCACTCTGTATGACAGTCTCTAGGTCCATCCACGTCTCTACAAATGACCCAAGTTCATTCCATTTTATGTATGTACTACGTCTTTTTTATCCATCCGTCAATGGGCATTTAGGTTGCTTCCATGACCTGGCTATTGTAAATAGTGCTGCAATGAACATTGGGGTGCATGTGTCTTTTTGAATTATGGTTTTCTCTGGGTATGTGCCAGTAGTGGGATTGCTGGGTCATATGGTAATTCTATTTTTAGTTTTCTAAGGAACCTCCATTCTGTTCTCCATAGTGGTTGTATCAATTTACATTCCCACCAACAGTGAAAGAGGGTTCTCTTTTCTCCACACCCTCTCCAGCATTTGTTGCTTGTAGATTTTCTGATGATGCCCATTCTAATCGGTGTGACTTTCAATACGCTTCCCTGGGGCAGTAGTGATTATCTTCCCAATAGCTTGGGAAGCTTGGTGAAGAAGATCAGAAGCTGACTTCAGCTTTTCATAGCTCTAGATCTTTCTACTTCCTAAATTCCCATTCCTTTTACTTGAGCAGTGGTTCATCAAATATGTAACAGCAGCAGAAGTTTCTCCTAGAAACTTGTTAGAAATGCAAATTCCCAGCTGAGGCTCCAGAAATCATTGTTTTGACAAGCCTTCTGATTCTCGCTAAAGCTTGAGACCCATTGCTCTCCTTCTGATCTGAGAGAGAGGGAGAGGGGGAAAGAGAGAGAAAGCCCAGGAAAGAATGCTGGAAAGTAAATTCAGATAGCTTTTTATATGGGGTTTTTACTGTGGTAACTTACAAATGGTTGGAAAAAACCCACAAATTGAAACATGTAGCTACTTTAAGCACTCTTTAGCAGAAATCAATCTTATTCCCGATCTGTTACTTAATAGGTCATTTCCTCATAGGGATGACTAACAGCAATTCAACAGACAATGCTTTTTATATTTAAATAACACTTTCTGTTCCAAGATGTCAAAATGTTTGACAAGTGGTCAAAATGCAGCTCACTAATATTTTCAACCCCATGGTAGTAAATAACCCACATCTACCATCACTGCTGTTTACTGGTGATTTCTTGTCCAGGCAAGTTGAAGCGCCTTCCCTATCTCTGTAGAAAGTCAATGACTAAAGGAGAAAACGTGCTTCATCTTGGTTTCCATAGGAAACCAAATTGATAAATTACTCACTGACTTCTATTATTGCATCTCAAGGATAGTTAACAATGCTCATCAAGGAAAAATCCCAAAGAACACTCTTGCCCTATCTCTGATTAAACCTGATTTTGGAAAATCATCTGGCTCAATCTACATTTAATTACAATATGAATGCTACTTAATTCCCTATTACTTCTGATTACACAGGATCAATGCCACTTGAAGAGTAAGAAGCAAAGGTTCACTACATTGGGGTCTCCTTGACAGCCAAGCCTGTGCCTTAGTCATTTTGACTCCCTACTGACCAGCCTGGTATCTGGAACAGTATATGCGATCAGTAATTATTTCTTGAATGTATGATGTATGAATGAGTCAAGATATTTTTAGAGTTGGAGTCATGGGTCAAGAGGAGAAAACGTGGTTTAAAAAAAACTACTACAGGGTTTCCCTGGTGGTGCAGTGGTTGAGAGTCCGCCTGTCGATACAGGGGACGCAGGTTCGTGCCCCAGTATGGGAGGATCCCACGTGCCCCGGAGCGGCTGGGCCCGTGAGCCATGGCCGCTGGGCCTGCGCATCCGGAGCCTGTGCTCCGCAACGGGAGGGGCCACAACTGTGAGAGGCTCGCGTACAGCAAAAAAAAAAAAAAAAATACCTAATACATTCTCAGAAGCCGTGCTGCAATGAATGCTAATGACAACTTGACAATGTCCTCTGCCATTGCAAATAATGTGATACCAACATCTACTAATCAATCAAAATAAGACTTTCAGAATCCAAGTTTGGGTAGGATTTTGAGCTGGGGATTCCTCTCACCCACCTTTTCTTATGATAAAACTTGGAACTGTAGTGTCAACAGATAATATGCCAGTTTTTCACTTAAAATTGGAAAATTTAATGTAATTTCGGAGGCATGAAATAAAAGTGATGGGCAAATATTAGAATTTCCATCAATGAAAAAGCTTAATTTCTAAAATGCTGAAGGTTAGTTTATCAAAAGACTGAAATTGCCTCACATCATAAGTCAAAGCACCCTCTCTTTACTAAATAAGGAGCTATAAAGTTGCACAATTACTGTCAATAATTTTTTTACTTGGTTTGAAAAAAAGTTGCTTGTTTTAAATAAAACAAAGTTCAACTGAAGTGACTATAATATCAACAGTCTTGTAAAACTCCTTGTGTTAGATTTCTTCTATCCCCAAGATGCCAACTATGCATATAAAACTGACTCTTGTTTTTTGTGTATGATTTCTGTACATCTTTCCTATTTCAATTTTCATGTTAAGTACCCTTTCTTAGAGTGTGGATTGTAACCACTTTGTTTAACACTCTATCACCAGTACCTAGAACAGTGCCTGCCACATAAGAAACACTTAATAAAATTTCTAAATTATCTTGATTAAAATCCATACTCATCCTAGCTTTAAGCACATGAAGACAGAAATAGGTTCCAACTGCATAAGGACACGTGAATAATCCAGAGTAAATGTTAACTATAAGTACAAATTATCTGTTGATTAAAATACAGAACATGTCTGAGATTTGGAATTACTTCCTAATAACCCTGAGTCAGAGCTGTGGTAAAGGCTTACTGGGGGCATGTTACCATTTTCTGAGGACACACTCAGAAAAGGAAGAAGTTGATGAGACAGCATGCAAGATTTTCCAGGCTCAAAATGGAACTTGACTCATCTGCATGGAAACATCCAGCCAGACACAGAAGAGCTCACTCTTCTGCTGGATTAAGCTCACTCTGGTGAATGGAATGGAACAGAAACAAGAGACTGAGGTCTAGGTTTTGAGGATCTTCACTCCACTTACCTGCTTTCACAGGACCAGGCAACGGGCAAGAAGAAATGTGGAACTGTTGCTGTGTACCTCTAAACAAATACAGTCACCCTATGTAATAGAATGTGTCATAAATCTGACCAATCAGAATAATTCCTCCTTTCTTGGTGGAGTAGCTCTGATAGAAATGGACAGAGCTGGGCTCGGGGTGGGAAGGGGGTGGTTTCCTTCTGTTACAAGCTCTAAACTTTCTTCAATTTTCCTATGATTTAAGCCTAACTAAAATTTATGGACTTTTGAAAAAGAGTAGGTACTAAAATTAAATAAGCTGAGAGTGTTGAGGGTGAAAAAAATGATAACAAATTTAAGAAAAGGTAGAATTATTACTATGAGAATTACCAGAACTGTGTTTGTTCCAAATATGAGCCTGCTATAGCATTTTAATTATGAATAGAATTAAACAGAAATTCACTTGCTGTCTCCCATCTGATAATATTAACAGAGACTTCCCTTAAAGAAATTTAAAATTATTTATTCTATGTAAATCACTACAAGTCCTTAATTTCAACCTTATTATAAGAAATAACACACAGTATCAACAAGCTGGCAGAATTTTGACAATTCTCCTGCCTCCCTCCATTCCGCCTTCTTTTCCTCTTTCCCTCCCTCCCTTTCCCTCCTCTTCCCTCACTCCCTTTCTTTCCACAAAGCAAGTAAATGGGTATATAGCAAATAGTAGGGATCACACGCTTTCATTACAGGGGTTGGGAATGTGGACTCTCACAAAAACAGACTTGATTTTAAGTACTGTATCTGTGCTTTACTAGCTGTGTGACCATGAATAATTTAATCATTCTGTGCCTCAGTTTGTCAGGCTGTAAAATAGGTGCAAAGAGTACCTACCTCTTAGGATTGTTGTGAGGGGGGATTCCAATTGGTTTTAAAACAGTATTTAGCACAGAGGAAGCATAATAATTATTATTTTTCACTTCTCTGAATATATAAAACATTTAGTATTGGGATTCATAGTCTCAAAATCTAACACTCACTGATGTGAATATCTGATTAGCTAAATGGAGAAAAACATCGTTACAGTAATTATTTCTTTAGTTTCTCATTTTGTTTTTTTAACTAAAAACCGGAATCACAATTTCTTGGTATTATCTGTTATCAATGAACAGTGTAAGACTATAATATTATTTTTGACAAGGCACTGAATATTTGAACTGAAGAAAACTAAGAAATAGTAGTAAATAAAACTTTTCTTTTACTAATCCCAAGTGAAAGATGAAATTAATGATGATATATATGTGAAAACTCTGGAGAAGTCATACAGAAAGAACCTCAAGTACTTGAGGCACACTTGAAATTCAAATGACACTAAATAACTAATTCTTAAATCAAGAACCCTTCACTAAAATTAAAAACACAGATCTTTCTTTTTCTTGATTTCTTGTAGGAAGTGAAAGAGTACTCGGTAGGTGTCAGACTATTTTAAAAAGCAGGTTATAGAGATGATATTTCAGGAGCGTAAAAATACTAAGGCGGATCTCATAAATGATTGGTATATTATTTAATTCAGGTTAGCATCAGAATTGTCAATGTTTGTTTATTAAGCAATGCAATCCTTTAGGTAGGAAGCATGGTTCTTTGGAGAAGTTGATAGACACAAGATACACAAACTGGAATATGGTGAAAAAACAGACAGTATAGGTTTTTAAAAATTTAACCTAGGAATTATTTAACATGGCCATTTCTTTGGGTTGAAGAAAGAAATTCATATAGATTTTCCTGGTTCAGGCTCCAGTGAGGTCTATAGGCAAATTTGTAACTAGAGCAAGATTCAGACCTATTTCCATTTTTGTGCTTACCTCTTAAATATGTCCAGTTCCTAGAGCATAGAGGAAAGCACTAGATTGGCCATGGCATGAAACAGGTTAGAATTCTGGCCCTGCCACTTAATAACTGTGTATGGCTTAAATGGGCAATTTGCTAAACTTCATGAATTTCAGTTCCCACTCTCCAACCCCCACCCTGGGCAAAATGAGTATAATCCTTTTTCTACCAACTCTAGAGAGTTAGGATGGTCTGAGGAGAAAATGTATATAAAAATGCTTTGAAAATTATTTAATGCTTTAAAAATATTATTTATCATTATTATTTCAAGATGAGGGAAAACTCCCCCTCCTCTAATATATTCAGTTTTTTATGGCCAGCTAGATCTTCCAGAAAGCTACATAAAAACTGAACATTTTAACAACACTCGGCAATGTTTAGATGTTAAAAAAAAATTATCCAAACTGGCACATTTCTTCTTAAACAGTTCTAAAAGTAATACATACATAGTGCAATGAGTTTGGAAATACAGAATGAGAACGGGAGGAAGTAAAGGTCACCCTGACTCTCTTATTTCTTGAGTTAACCATTGATAAATAATTTTTAAATTTTCTTCGGGTCTTTTTTCTCTATGTGTGTGATATTCAAAACCAAGTTGTGAATATGCTGTATTTATTATTTAACATTCTTCTCTTCTCACTTGACATTTTACAAAAAACAATTTTAATTTGTTAGTTTCTGTATTGTTTCCGATTCTAAGCATCATAAAATACTTAAGAGTGAAGGTTACCTATGAGCTATTATGTAAAAAAAGTTCAGCATATATAACCTAAATAAATATATTAGAAATTCATATGCTTTAAAGCAGTGATCCCCAACTGTTTTGGAGCTAGGGACCGGTTTCGAGGAAGACAATTTTTCCACCAACAGGGTGGGCGGGGGAGGATAGTTGGTTCAGGCTGTAATGCAAGCGATGGCGAGCCATGGGGAGCAGCAGATGAAACTTCGCTTGCCCGCCCGCCGCCCACCTCTTGCTGTGCGGCCCAGTTCCTAACACAGCCAAGGGGTTGGGGACCCCTGCTTTAAAGGATATCCCTATGTTTTTATGTGTTTGACCATTTCAAAAGTTTCATAGACAATTCCAATATTTATATTTAATTAAAGACCATGAAACTTTTTTTAGTATTTTAAAATAAAAGATAGTTAAAGATTACTTCATTTAAAAGCTGATAACAAACCTCTAGAACACTTCCTTCTACTTAAGTGAGGTGTTCGATAAAATAAGCACTATAGAAATATAGATTATACTTGAGTTTAAATAAAAATCTGAATAAATACTATAGAATTGTTGTCTCCCCTTTATTCTATTAATAATTGCTAATAGGAATATTATGGAGAATGATTGAAGCTTAATAGTCATATGTCAATTACCAAGATCACATTTTTGTGGTACAATGAATTTGCAAAGGTAGACTATCAAATATATTTTATCGTCAAAGGTGGTCTGCCAACCGGCAAGTCATTTCATAAGTTATGCTCTAAAATATATCATTTATTGATATCCAAGAGACACCTCGATATGTCATTAATAGTGCAGAAACTCGAAGCCAGGGATATTTTTGTCTTTATAATTAATTTGAGACAGCAGCTAATAAAAACCAGAATAATAACCTTCAAATTAATTTTGACCCTAAGCTATAGCAATTTCAACAGAAGTTAGTATATTTACATACCAAATTAAAATTCCTAAACTAGTATTACAATAGATGCAGTGTTTTTATGAAATACTACCCATATAATATTTCATTAAAATAATAAAATGAGAACAATATAGAAATGTCATAAATATTTGTGTCCTAGAAAGGATTTAGAGGGAATTTCTGGTAGTATAAATTAATACATGATTAATCATATTATTTTTATTTATAAAGCATCCAAACATACACATCTGTAATCTTATATGTCTTTACCATCAAGAGAAATATATTCCAGAATTAATTTTAAAAACACTGCTTTTGGGCTTCCCTGGTGGCGCAGTGGTTGAGAGTCTGCCTGCCGATGCAGGGGACACGGGTTCGTGCCCCAGTCCGGGAAGATCCCACATGCCGCGGAGTGGCTGGGCCCGTGAGCCATGGCCGCTGAGCCTGTGCGTCCGGAGCCTGTTCTCCGCAACGGGAGAGGCCACAACAGTGAGAGGCTCACATACCGCAAAAACAAAACAAAACAAAACAAAACAAAAACACTGCTTTTACTGTGCTTATGTTTTCTAGTTGAGAAGTCTGGACTTTAAGCATTTTTATATTATAGAACTCATCAGAAGCAGGAGGAAACCAACAATACAACTGATGGCATTTGTTAATATAAACCTTTGTGTAAAAATGTTATGAAACTAACAATGGAAAAAGAATAGAATTATTAAGCAACAAATGGCTATTTTAAAAAATCTAGTTAATAGTACACTACCTGGGTTATTCTCTTACTTGAAAAAATTACAGTATATTAGGTTGTCCTAATTTGGAACTATGTAACTGCCACTCTCATGTTTCTAGTTTTACTAGAAGAGTGCATTTTTTTGGTATAAGCGTAAGAAAAAAAAAAAAAAAAAACTGGAAAGTTCCATAGTGCGGTTTCCTTCCTCCCTTTCCCCAACAGAAAAAATAAGAAATACTGTACCTAACCAACAGATCTGATGATTCCAAAAGGGACAAGTCTCTATTCTGAAACACTATTCAAGTCAGAACATTCCGAATTAGGATTTTGTGAGACACCAGAAAATTATGGCATGAAAAATAGAAGAATATTTCTAATGCACTATAAAATGTATTCCTCAAAGCAAAAGAGCTAATGGAAGGCCAGAGCACTTAATGGATAAAATATAATCAAATGAAACAGAAGCATGTTCCAAGCTGAAAGGCAACAATATCACTATTCTCACATAATTGGATAGTAGTCATAACCCAGTAAGATCAGGTTTTAAAACATTTAAATATATATAAATACACATATGTATAAATAACATATATAGCACCTGAAGTAAATACATATTCATATTCATATATTAAAGAATCACTGTGAACTTTTAAAAATATTTTTTAACTATTGAAAAATAAACAGCCAGTGAAAAAATAAGTTTTCTTTGCAAAACTTGACTCTGGAAACAAAGATTCTTCAAATGCTTCTCCAAGAACTTGTCTGTTTATTTTAAATATAATCAAATAAAAAAATAAAAAATAAATAAATATAATCAAATATTTGAAATAGAAGGCAAATGTTCATGAAAACAGACATATACATGCATATATATGCATATATATTTTTATACACATAATTGGCTAAATATAATTAACATATATAATACACATAAAATACAGATCTTCCTTAACTTACTATGGCATTGCATCCTGATAAACCCATCATCAATTGAAAATATCATAAATTGTAAATGCTTATACTACACCCAATCTACCAACCGTCATAGTTTAGCCTAGTCTACCTTAAATGTGCTCAGAACACTCACATTAGCCTAAAGTTGGGCAAAATCATCTAACACAAAGCCTATTTTATAATAATCTGTTGAATATCTCATTTGTTTTATTGAATACTGTACTGAAGGTGAAAACCAGACCGGTTGTAAGTGTGTCAGTTGTGATTGAGTCACTGAGTGGGAGGAGTGGCTTGCTGCTGCTGCCCAGCATCACAAGAGAGCATCATGCTGCATATCAGTAGTCTGGGAAAAGTATAGTTTCTACTCTAAATTCAAAGTATACTTTGAAAAAATTCAAACTATAGTTTCTACTAAACGAGTATCACTTTCGCACCATGGTAAAGTTGAAAAATCACTAAGTCGAACCATTGTAATTCGGGGAATGTCTGTATATAAATTTTTGTATAATATATATACGTATATATACGTATATATATATACGTGTATGCACATGTATATTCCAAACAGGAATTTAGACTGTTTGCTACATCTCATCTTAGAAGCAGACTATGCCCAAAATCTATGCCTCAAGCCTTTGGTGAATAGCTAATGAATTCAGTATTCAAATAGGGATTAAAAATATTGATTTGGAAATTCAGGACAAACTTACTACTAAAAATGTTTCACACTTTTTACTTAAAAGAACATAGTTAGGTACACATGATTAGACTCTACCAACTGAAATAAATTATTGTCGATTTGGCTAGAGTTGTTGATCACCACAAAATTCTCTCTTGTGGACAACCATGGCTTACATATTAAATGGAAGGCTTTAGGCAGTTTTTGTACTTGTTTCCTTAGACCTAAATGGTCCACATAATGATAAAAAGTCAAATAAGAAAAAAATGTAAAATTATGTGCTTTTTAAAGCCCAACAAAGTTGTTATCATACTAAAGCTCGCCTGTGTACTAACAGTGCAGTTTTTATAGGCAGGTGTTTCTGGTACTAAAGTTTTCATGTTAATTGAGGCTCTATTTTTGATTTCAGTTTAAAGGTGTTGCTAGTGATTGAATCTACTCAGTAGTGCACTTTTATGAATAAGACTCTGAATATTAAAATTCTTACATGTACTCTCTCAATTCATTGAGATTCAGTCAAATAGAAAGATATCATATACCAAGAAGATTCCTTTGTATATGATGTACAATGGAGTAACAGATTAATTTTCCTTTTTGGACAACTTAATGATATTGATTAGCATTAAAAAACTTCAACAGTTACATATTAAAAAAAAAAGATTGGGGTACAAGGCAGATAATTAGTAGTATTACCTTTAACAGCTTTTGTTAGAGGAAGTGAATGTTAACAACTCTTTATAAATTAAAGTTGCCCTCTCCCAGGAACTTCAATACTGTATCAGAAAAAAATAAAATAAAATTGTCAACTATTGCTTTTAAGAAAGGGAACAATTCCCATTTTCTATAACATTACTTCTGAAATCAACACCCTTATTCAACAACCTTGATATCATTTCTGATAATGAGTCAGTGAAAAGAGTGATTAGACAAATGGTACAATTCAGAAAGAAAATAAGATGCAGAAAAAATTCAGAAAGAAAATAAGATGCCAACTGAGTTTTCCCAGGTCATCCAATCAACTCCTTGCAGAGTTAAAAATAGAAGCTAAGACTAATTCCCACAGCTACTGCCAGATCAGAGCCTGACAACTTTGCATTGTGGTAGCTTCAACCTCTCCTGCTACTGGGATTACCTGCATTGAGACAATTTCCTATGAGGTTCAGTCATTTCAAGGTTTGCTTTAAAATGGAGAGGGGTAGGAAAAGGTTCATAATTTTAGGGAAAATCTCATAAATTGTAAATGTGGTAATGAGATCTCATTGTAAACTGCTCACGAGAATTTGAAAGCTAAAAACTGGAAATATTTACTAACCCTTACTATGTCTCAAACACTGCAATAAGTTCCCTTTTATGTTATCTTCTTTAATCTTCGCAACAACCCTGTGATTTTCCTGTTTTAAATATCCAGAAACAATTCACAGTGGTTAAGTAACTTACCCTAAGTCATAGAGATAGAAAACAATAGAGGTAGGATTCAAACTAGGTGAGGTTCAAAGTTCAAATTCACTTCCTGAAAAACATGATTAGAACATAAATGGTAGCCAAAACTCCCCAAAATAAATTAAAAGATTAAAAGAAAGAGAGAAAGGAGGGGAGGAGGGCCTAGTGATCTGCATACCTTAAAAATAATGTTTAGAACTTTTTGATTCATCTTAAAAATGACCAAAAGCTAGCTGCCTGAGAGCTCTAAGAATAAAATTATTAACAAACTAAACAAAAAACACTGATTTTTATACTCACTTTGAGATCAACCCAATTGCTTTCCTTTCATAACACTGTACTTTCATTTTCTATTATATTTATTAAGGGATATTTTAAAGACAAGTATTTTGCCTAACAGGTTAATGATTTTTTTTTCTTCTAAACAATAACCAAGATGCCAATCCTCCTCCCCTTATTCAATGGACTAATTTGTGTCAGATCATTTTAGTGTCATATTTAATTTTTGTGGTGAAATAGTGATTTCACAAACCCTGTGAAGATGTTACACATCCACTATAACATGCATGCAGGTGGAAAAAATTTTCAACTGATGTAGATTTTGCTTTCTCTATGATTGTATTCTTCACAATCAATGAGATAGAAAAAGACATAGAGATAAGAGAATTGTTGACTAATATTTTCTTATTAAAATCTGTATCTTGGGCTTCCCTGGTGGCGCAGTGGTTAAGAATCTACCTGCCAATGCAGGAGACACGGGTTCGAACCCTGGTCTGGGAAGATCCCACATGCCGCAAAGCAACTAAGCCCATGCGCCACAACTACTGACCCTGTGCTCTAGAGCCCGCAAGCCACAACTACTGAGCCCGTGCGTCGCAACTACTGAAGCTGGTGTGCCCTAGAGCCCGTGCTCTGCAACAAGAGTAGCCACTGCAATGTGAAGCCCGCGTGCCACAACGAAGAGTAGCCCCCACTCCCCGCAACTAGACAAAGCCCATGAAGAGCAACGAAGAACCAATACCACCGGAAATAAATAAATAAATAAATTACTTAAAAAAAATAAAATCTGTATCTTGCATTTTCAATTTTCTAAAAGTTCAAATCCATTGTGGTTGAAAAAAGAAGAGTAATGTCATATGTTTTCTTGTCCTGGGAAAATGGACTGTGCTTGGTTGAGTGTGTTTATTTATTTATTTTTTTATTGCCAAAATTTCTTTTTTATTATTTTTATATCTACTAGTACTTATTTGAATTCTACTCACTGTTTTTTTTTTTTTATCTTTGTTGGAATACAATTGCTTTACAATGGTGTGTCAGTTTCTGCTTTATAACAAAATGAATCAGTTATACATATGTTCCCATATCTCTTCCCTCTTGCATCTCCCTCCCTCCCACCCTCGTTTTCCCACCCCTCTAGGTGGTCACAAAGCACGGAGCTGATCTCCCTGTGCTATGCGGCTGCTTCCCACTAGCTATCTACTTTAAGTTTGGTAGTGTATATATGTCCATGCCACTCTCTCACTTTGTCACAGCTTACCCTTCTCCCTCTCCATATCCTCAAGGCCATTCTCTAGTAGGTCTGTGTCTTTATTCCCATCTTACCCCTAAGTTCTTCATGACATTTTTTTTTCTTAGATTCCATATATATGTGTTAGCATACGGTATTTGTCTTTCTCTTTCTGACTTACTGGTTGAGTGTCTTGAACTGCTCAAACTTTAAGGTCCATCACCTCTAAATTGCACCTTACCAAAACCTCAGACAAGAAACAGGAGAAAGGGTAGTGCCATCCATAATTCATTCCCACCACACCTACAAAAATAATCACAAGTAACTTGTGTAGAATACCAATTCTTTTGTATTAAGAAGGCAGTTTTCAAAATTAACTGGTATTGGTTCATTTGGTTGTTTAATAAATATCTTGAAAACGCTTATAATAAAGCCAAATACCAAACTGACCATTTAAGTTGCAGAAATTTTTACGTTCTTGATATTTTACTATTTTTCCCCCTTTTTTTTATTAGTTTCTGATTTATAACAAAGTGAATCAGTCATACATACACATCTGTTCCCACATCCCTTCATTCATGCATCTCCCTCCCTCCCACTCTCCCCAATATTTTACTATTTTAAAGTCACAGTTTACATTTGAGTGCTTACCACAATATGTAATACCAATGAGCTCCCTAGAAATCTAAACATTTATAAAATACACCAAATGCTACTGTCTCATGCCTTGCTTTGCAATCCTGGATTGCTTTCTCCTATGGAGATGATGCAAGAAATATAATCTAGATATCTCTTCTACAGGATCACCAGCCATGTCGCAACTAACTTATCAGTGGAGACTCTCGGTACATACATATTTATTTATTATAAAACTCTTCGGTACTGATCATTAGGTAATTCTGGTAAATGTGGGCACGTAATAATAGTTAAGAATGTCAGCCCCATTTCATTTCAGCTTGATCCACTGCAGGAAAGCACAAATTAGGTGAAAACAATTTCCCCAAGAACAACTCACTTCCCTGAGATGAGACATAAACTTGGGTGAACAATGATTTGTCACAATTTATTTTTGAGGGTAGTGGTTTAAAAAAAGTGCTAATGTAATCTTTTCAGAATGAATCCTTTTAAAAATGCATTAATTCTCCAGTGAATATAGCTTATAATTAAAAAGCTAAACATATAATTTTACATTTCTAAATTTTTACATATGACCATATATAATAAATATTGAAATCTTAAAATCTTCATTATATTTAAAATTTGATGGCCTTTAAATCTGAATTTGGATTTGGTGAGTCTGACGGATTATTCTTAGTGACTCTATTGGGTACCACCAATTCAGATTCAACATTATTTCTGCAAGTCTCAGAAGCATTAAGTTTTGTGAATGGACAGAGGGTATTAGCATCCTGGTTGTTTTTCACTACATTGAGATTACCAGAGAACCTGAGTGTGAAAGATCATGGAGAGGAGTGTAAGAAATGGCACTAAAGGTGTCACTGACTTCTCTATATATACTCAGATTCTGCAGTATACAACAGAAGGAACAAAGCAGGTTGTGTTGCTGCTACTCTTGCAATGACCAAGCATCCTCAGTCTCATAGCAATTGCAGTCCATTGTTTAAGATGTGAGTTTGTTGTTGCTTATTCAGGCAAAAGTCAGAATGCTTATTTGTTTTATGTCTGTTTTTTAATGAGGGTTTGATTAGACAGCAATCAAGACAAAAGTAAATAGGAGAAATGTTTATTAATAGGTCCCTCCATCCCTATCAACCAAAGAAAAGGCATACCTTAAAATATTGTTGTGAAATGTCGAGGGTGTGTCTGTCTGTGTTCTTGCAACCCTTCACCTTTAAGTAGCTTTTCAAAAATATGTTATAAACATGTTGCTTCATCCTTGCCCTTTTAGCCTGTTAATGTCTAATTTAAGTAACGCAGGATGCAATCCCCAGCAAGTTATCTGTTTCTCCTTTCTTGGACCATGTAAATCAAAACAGTCTTCTTCTAAGGAGGGTAGTGAAAAGTTTTGCCAATTGTGTTCATACTTCAGCTATTCCAACATTCTTTAGTTTAGCTTAAATGAGACATTCTCATCTTTGGGCTTTAATTATTCTGTTTAAAAATAAATTTTAAAAGATACTCTAAAGAGAAACTAAGAAAAAAAAAACAACAAGATAAAAGATTTACCATAATGCAGGTACATAAATATGAACTAAAAATAGTTTTAGATTAAAAATTAATCTTTTTTATTTTAAAAATTAATCTAATTAAAATTTCAGATTAGGCTGGATAGAAATGATCCATTGCTGAAGCTTAAAAAAAAAACTAGCTATAAATGTTACTAGTTTTCTACACTGTTGTTACAAGACTTGACTGACATCCGTGATGTACTCTGTAATATTTTTGAAATGATGAAATGTGTGATCCAGAGACTTGAAATATTTCAATACTTGTGTATAGGAATTTTCTTCCATGAACTAGAAATGAAAAAAGTGAGAATGTTTCCTTGCTCAAATCACATTAAGTGGATTCCCTTATATTACTTGCATTCATTTTTAAGATAGTCATAAATGGTTACATAAAATACAGGAATATAATCTGTTGAAGAAGTTGATGGTTTTTATAGTCAATGTATGTATTCAAATGATAAATGTTTCTGCATAATCTCTGACCTAACAATACCATTCCATGCCACTCCAAGAATTCTTCCATCAAAAGTAAAAGCTCCAGGACATAAAGACATGAACCTCTATGTCCATTACTACATTTCTTGAAATCATAAAACTGTCTGGAACTTAATAAATGTTTATCAATGGGTTTTGACTGAATGAAATTATGGCTCACTCATAGTACACATTACTGGGCATCTACTGAAGGTAATATGGTAGTGATATATGCTAGATATCATTAATATAATAGAAACACAATGTACTAAAAGTGTTTTGCAACTAAAAATCACTATACATTGTATGGCTTTAAAAAGGAATGAAATGCTGCTACATGCTATAACATGGATACACTCTGAAAACACTATGTTAAGTGAAAGAAGCCAGACACAAAAGTACAACTATTGTATGATTCCACTTATATGAGGTAGTTAGAATAGGCAAGTTATAAACCCAGAAAACAGAATAGAGTTAACCAGAGGCTAAGGGGAGGGGAGAAATAAGGGGTTATTGTTTAGTGAGTACAGTTTCTGTTGGGGATAATAAGAAAGGTCTTAAAATGGATAATGGTAATGGTTGCTCAACACTGTGAATGTACTTAATACCAATAAATGATACACTTAAAAATGGTTAAAATGGGGCTTCCCTGGTGGCGCAGTGGTTGAGAGTCCGCCTGCCGTTGCAGGGGACACGGGTTCGTGCCCCGGTCCAGGAAGATCCCGCATGCCACGGAGAGGCTGGGCCCGTGAGCCATGGCTGCTGAGCCTGTGTGTCCAGAGCCTGTGCTCCGCAACGGGAGAGGCCACAACAGTGAGAGGTCCATGTACCGCAAAAAAAAAAAAAAAAAAAAAAATGGTTAAAATGGTAAATTTTACATTATGGGACATTTTACCAAAATAAAAAATAAAAATATACTATAAAATAAAGTAAAAATTTACCTCATACTAGGCATACTAGGAAGTTTGCATAAAATTGCACTTATTTTGGGAGCTTATATGGTTATTATCATATTTGGGGACATGTAAAGAAAGCAACAGCTTAAGTAGTCCTCTTGAGTTCTTTCTCTCCATCTTTCCAACCCGGTTTCTTCCAGATTAATGGTTTTGTCACGCCTCTCTTTGAATACTAGCATCAGTAGGAATGCTAGCTAGTACTGGTCTCCTTAAGTATCAGCGAAAAATTTTAATGTATTTTTATGCTGGTAATTGTTTTAGAACCTGGGAGGGATGTCATTGTTTTCTTAACTTGGCAAAAGCAAATATATTACTGTAGACAGCATTACTAGAAAGAAATAGTAACTTTGAAGTAGACATATGTCCATCCTAAGAAAACTGAATATATTTCAAAGCAGACCACACCACTCAACTGCTGGCAATGTTCTTCCACATACTTGGCAGTATACTACTCTAAGTCTGAGAACTGTTTCTTTTTTGTAAAAATGATTTTGATTGGAAAACCCTGAATAAATCCTTTGGAATGTGTAATGTTTAGAGCTCCTTCTGGGATTCCTTTTCCATGAATCAAGGTTCTTTGATTCACTATCCTCCTTGGCACTTGCTTCCTAGTCATCTCAGCAGCCTTTGTGCCAGTGTTAAGGAAGAGCTCCCATTTTAGGTCCTAAAGCAGGGAGAAAAATAAAAGGAGAACCTCATTTCAAGTACCAGAAATGTCTGGGCTATAAAGGACACACATATTGTCAAAGTAAGCCCAGAGTGGGGTGACATCACCAAGGTCATTCCTGGCTCCGCGCCCCCTCCCCCCAGGAGGAACAACTAACAATTATTTGGAAACAGGACACTATTTGAGAGAATCCTAGAACATGGAGGTGAGGCTGAAGCACCCCCGTGCACCACAGAGACCAAGACAGACTGCATTAGAAGGGTGAGAGAAGGAGCTACACGTTGACCACACTGCCCCTCCCCCAGGCCAGTGGAGCACCATGGGTGAGGTCTCCCCTGAACCTCTGGTTCCTCCAGTAGGAGAAGAGAACTGGGGGACAGCAAGCACCACCACTAGCATTGGGGTTGCTTTGTGGGAGCCACTGCTTTAATCTGCTCCACTGGGATTGCAGGGGAATCTGCAGGGTTTGACCACTAAAAGTTGGACTGTGATGAAGGGGGAAGGGGCATGCAACAGCCAGCACATGGATTGTGACAGATGGAATTCATATCTGCAGTGCCCAAGTAGTGATCACAACTGGCATCTTTGCTTATCTACAGAGCCAGGTTGGCGGGGCACTACAACCAGGGAACTCAGGGTACAGATCCACCTGATACGCATCTGGCCCTTGAACCTGGTTTGCCCATACCCAGGGAAAGAGCAGAGTCACAGCCCACCCACTGTAGACAGTGTCTTCTGGCCATCTGACCAAAAGGGCTGGCAATAAATCCTGGAAGCTATTTGGCCCAGTCGTGCTCCAGCCAAGAGGTAGGCAGCCAGAGCTCATCACTGGCTCTGGTACAAAGCAGAGCCAGTATCAGGTGTGGAGGGATCCGGTACCATGCACAGGCAGGGAGATTAACTCATATCCAAGGCTGAGAGGAGCTCCCAGCTCCTCCCAACTGGGGAGCCTGTTTGAGAAATTAAGAGTAGCCTGGAGTGGCCCCTCCTCATCCCAGCCAGGCAAAGGAACTGGGACTAGCCCCATCCCATCTGTTGTGAAGAGTGTCTTCCTGGCCCATCTACGAGAAGGATTGGTGACAACTCCTAGAAACTGTGTGGCCCAGCAGTGCTCAAGCCTAGAGAAGGGTAGGCAGAGCTGATAGTCTGCAAAGCAAAGCCAGTGGCCTTGTTCAGCCACAGAACGTGGAGTGTGGATCAGCTTGAGTTAAGACAACAAAGAGCTTTACTGGCTTTAGAGCTGCTTCTCCTGCTGCACCCAGGCAGGAAATCTAATTCATAGCCCTACTCATCACTGAATACGGCCTTCAGCATGTCCAAAGCCTAACCAGAGAACATGGGAAGCTGTACAGCCCATTAAACAGCCCTAGATACAGTGGCACTTGAACAGACAGCACAGCCTGTGGCCTCCCCCTTCTGCAGGGCAAAACCAGTGCCCTCACCTGACCAAGGAATTAAGTGCACACTCTGGCCTGATTTGGGTTCCCAAACTGAACTATACAGGCTCTGGGTCCTGTCCAGAGCTAGGTCCTATACAAGCTCTGATTCTCTGCCAGGAAACTAAGTCATAGCCCCATCTACTACTACTACTGAATATAATACCCAGTAAACTCTGGAGGAAGAGCCCAATTACTCAGATATGCAGATACCAATGTAAGGAATCAAGGATCACAAAAATTAGGCAAATATGACACCACCAAAGGAAACTAATAAATCTCCAATAACTGACCTTAAAAAAATAAAGATCTGGGCTTCCCTGGTGGCGCAGTGGTTGAGAGTCTGCCTGCCGATGCAGGGGACGCGGGTTCGTGCCCCGGTCCGGGAGGATCCCACATGCCACAGAGCGGGCTGGTCCCGTGAGCCATGGCCGCTGAGCCTGCACATCCGGAGCCTGTGCTCCGCAACAGGAGAGGCCACAACAGTGAGAGGCCCACACACCGCAAAAAAAAAAAAAAAAAAAGAATATCTATGAACTGTCAAAGAATTCAGAATAATCCTCCTAAGGAAGTTTAGTGAACTACAAGAAAGCACAGACAGCTAAGTGAAATTAGGAAAACAATGCATGAACAAGACAAGAAGTTTGACAAGGAAATAGCAACATCAAAAAAACAGGAACACTAGATTTTAAAAATACAATAACTGAACTGAAGAATTCAATAGAAAGTTTCAAAGGTAGATTCAACCATGCAGAAGAAAGAATCAGCTGGAGGATAGGACTGGAGGATAGGACTTTAGAAATTACCCAGTGGAAGGAACAAAAAGAGTGAAGAAAGCCTATGTAAATTATGGGACACAATAAAGTAAACAATGTTCATGTTATGGGAATTCCAGAAGAAGAAAAGAGAGAGAGAAAAGGAAAAAAAGTATATTTAAAGCAATAATGGATGAAACCTTCCCAAACCTAGGATGAGAAATGGACATCCAGATCCATGAAGCCCAAACAAGCCCAAATAGGTTGAACTCAAATAGGGCTACTCTGAGACACACTGCAATTAAATCATCAAAAGTCAAAAACAAAGAAAGAATGTTAAGACCAGCAAGAGAAAAGAGAGAAGTTACATACAAGGGAACCCTGGGATAATTGGATATTCACATGTAAAAGAATGAAATTGGACCAATATCTTATACCACTCACAAAACTAACTTGAATTGGATTAAAGACTCAAATATAAGACCTGAAACTATGCAACTGCCAGAAGAAAACATAGGAATAAAGCTCATTACATGGGTTTGGTAATGACTTTTTGGATATGACACTGAAAACACAAACGACAAAATAAAAAATAAACAAATGGAACTACATCAAACTAAAAAGCTTCTGCACAGCAAACAAAAACAAAAACAAAAACAAATCAACAAAGTGATTGAAAAGACAACATATAGAATGGGAAAAAAATATTTGTAAACCATATATCTGATAAGGGTTAATATCCAAAATAAATTAAAAATTCATACAAATCAATAGCAAAAAAAAATTACCCAATTAAAACATGAGCAAAGGAACTGAACAGACATTCCTCCAAAGAAGACACACGAAAAGCCAACAGGTACATGAAAAGATGCTCAATACCACTAGTCATTAGGGAAATGAACATTAAAACCACACTGAGATATTACCTCACACCTGTTAGAACAGTCATCCTCAAAAAGTCAAGAGATAACAAATGCTCGTGAGGATGTGGAGAAAAGGGAACCCTTGTGCTGTTGGTGGGATTGTACATTGGTAAAGCCAGTATGGAAAACAGTAGGGAGGATCCTCAAAAATTAAGACTAGAACTACATATATCTAGCAACTCCACTTCTGGGAATATATCCAAAGAAAATGAAAACACTAACTCAAAAAGATATCTGTACCCCCATGTTCATAGCAGCATTATTTATAATAGGCAAGACATGGAAACAACATAAGTGCCCATTGATGGACAAATGGGTAAAGAGGTTGTTTTATATATTTATAGATATATACATATTATATGTGTATACACACACACACACACACACACACTGAAATATTATTCATCTATAAGAAAACAAAGAAATGCTACCATTTGAGACAACAGAAATGGACCTTGAAGGCTTTATGCTAAGTTAAATAAGTCAGAGAAAGAAAGGCAAACACTATATGATCTCACATATGTGGAACCTAAAAAAAAAGAAAACAATCATAGAAAAAGAGATCAGACCTGTGGTTACAGGAGACAGAGGGTCAGGGGAGGGGAAATTGGAGGAAGATGGCCAAAGGTACAAGCTTCCAATTGTAAGATAAATACATACTATGGACATAGTGTACAACATGATGACTATAGCTAACACTGACGTGTGATATATAGAAAAATCGTTAAGAATAAATTCTAAGCATTCTCTTCACAGAAAAGTATTATTTGATCTCATTTATATAAATGTGTGTGTTTGTATGAGAGAGAAGGACAGAATACAAAAATGCAAAAAGAAAAGTTGTAAAGTACGAAGCTGCTTAGGTTTATATCTCAATCTATAACAGATAACAATTTGTTTAATTTTAATAGGTACAAAAATAAATATTAAGCATAGAATAGGCAAAAAGAAAAACTGAGCCCAGCGTAGATGTCCTTAAAGCATTTGCAAAGGAGGGCTTTATTAGGTCCGCAAACACCTGCAATTACAGGCACATTTCTATGTGTGTGTGTTGTGTATGTACTTGGGGAGTGGATGCATAGCTTTTATTGAATTATTAAAGGAGATGTTAAGACCCAAAAGTTTAAAAAGCACTGGAAAGCCTGATCACAAAACCATTTTAAACTACTTTGATTATGTTTTTATAGTTTTCCTTCACTCGTTAACACTTCAAAGAACAGCACATTAATGTGGAAAGAATCTCTGTCATTTAGGTAAGATCTCTGAGTCTCAGTGTAAAATTAGCATATAGTAGAAGGATGAAATTATACACCATAGATGAAAGTACCTAGCAGAGCGCTTTAAGACTAGTACTTATTTATGCAAGACATCTTCCCCTGCTTACTTGTTTTCAGTAGAATGAAAGCATACTGAAAGCTGGTACAATGTCTTCTTTAAAGTTTTCTTTTGTAATGCTTACTATGCTTTTTGATACGGATGAGCCAATATCCACTTAAGGGCATGTAAGCTCACAATAACTTTTGTTGAATATAACTGTTTGAATGTACTTTCACTATATTATTATATAGGGATTTTAAACTAAAATTTACTTGCACACATTATTTAGAGCCTAACTTGGATATTAGAGTAGGTGGATATACACCCCTGGAAAATAATAGCTAATTTCTTCACTAAAAGCAAATTGCTGAACATCTACTTTGCATATACATAGCTAGGCACTGTATCACGAGTTGCAGGTAGTAAAAAGTTGTTAGTCAAAGACTCTGCTCTCTAGGGTTATTTTAGAACAGCAAATCATGTTCAAACTAAAGGATAGACCAAAATAGAAAGTGCCATAGGAATTTAGACAAGGGAGAAACACATCTGAAATGAGAAGGAAGGTGGGTACGGGGAAGGGTTCATGGAAGAGGCAGTGTATGCTGTGAGCAAGGTTTCAACGTGTAGCAGGGTGAGTGAAAGGAACAAATGAAGACATATAGTCGTGATATGATGAGGCACAAACTAGAAATAAACAGCACTTGTTCTAGGCTGGTCATGAGGTAATTTAAGGGGATTAGTGAGAAACTAGATAAAGAGATATCTCTTTATATATTACTTATTAATAATACTTTTGAACACAAGTATTTAATTTAGAAAAAAGAACAATATAGGGATAGGAGATTAGGAGGTACAAGCTATTATTATAAAATGAGCTATAAGGATATATTGCATAGCACAGAAAATATAGCCAATATTTTATAATAACTATAAATGGAGTATAACCTTTAAAAATTGTGAGTCACTATATTTTACACCTGTAACTTATATAATATTACACATCAACTATACTTCAATTAAAAATGCTATTTTAGTGAACAAAACACAAAGCAGTAAAATTTTAAAAAAAGAACTTAGAAGAGAACTCAAAAATAAAGACGTAAAGAACAGGTTGAAACAGCACAGAAATCTGGCAATTAAGAGGCCATTGATAACTTTCAAAATAGCACTTTTCCTACCCATTCTCAGTGGAGGCAAAGCCTTATTAATCCTACTATTTCTTTTTCTATTTTTCAAAATCTCAGGATAAGTCTATTTCAATTGTAGCTAATGGCAGTAATGCAGCACCAGAAAATGCCTTTTGTAAGGAGAGGTAACTTTGAATCCTAAATCGGTACTCAAGTCTTAAATTACTGATAACACTGACCACCCACCAGACTAAATTTTTTTTTACGTGATTGGAAAGCAACAGATTGATTTCAATTCTATCTTGTCAAATCTACAAAAAAGTTCCTACAGTTCATTTAGCAACTAATAGGTACATCCTTCTATTTGGTATTACTCCTCCTTAACACTGGGCAATTAATTTTTCCTTTCTCTGGGAGACGTTTTTAACAAAGGAAATAAGAGTCATAAATCAGTTTCGGTTAGGAAATCATACAACTATTTCTACCTAGGGCTTTGAATTTAGAAACTTTCCTCAGAAATTGTTTAAATATAACGAAGTCCAAATTCAGAAATACCTTAAATTTAATTATCTTAGCTGCACTAAAATAACAAATTCTATTTTCTATGTTGTTTCCTTTCTTCCCCAGAAGGTTTCTCCAGCCCTAATCCATAACTTAGTGCATTCATCTCACCTATAAAATCACTGGCAGGTATGATGCCGGCTTTGGCAGCTCCAGTCCCCTAATCCTGACCCATTTCTTGCCAAAGAATTCAGTTTCTTCAGAAACCAAGTAACAGACATTTCAATTTCTAACCATCATTAGCATATTTTCATGTACTAATAGTCAACATAAAAACACCTTTTAAAATTACAGAAATTTTTACTGTACTTAAGATCAATTGCACTAACCTGTATTTCATAAACCTTGGGCTACTTTCTTAAAAATGAATTATTATTTTAATATGTCTTTCCATTATTATTCAGAATAATTATTCATATAATTAAATATTTTACAATTAGGTAAGAAAGGTGGAAAATAGTTTTGCTATTCTTGTTCTTTGTTCTCTCTTCTACTTGGTGTGCCTGAGTCAAAATTTTAGAATATTGAAAATTTAATTTTTCAAACCCAAACCACATTTAAAGATAATAATAACAACCAGCCAAAACAATTTCGGTCCAGAGGTTTGCATGGTCCAGGGAACAGTTCTTTGAGTGGGCCATTTGGAGTGGGATTTGCCCACCCCCTTCCACTCCTTCTGCCTCATATACTGAAGATAGAAAGACAAAGAAACCAACTCAAATCTTTCCAAAGTGTATTTATAAATAGAGAATTTGTAATCAGAAAAACAATAACGATATATAATAGAAGTAACATGATTTTTCAGAACCAGTATCTTGTTCTAAAGCAATATTTAAAAAAGAAGGTAAGAAGGTTAGCTATAAACCCTGGCCCTCTTTTTCATTGATCTCCTATTTTAATTTGTTAAAATAAAATCCATGGCCTTTTGAGTCAAACTGTCTCTTTAATTTCAGATTTAAAGATAACAAATCTCTTTTTAAATGGAATATTGGCACACAGACACCACCCAGTCTGGCTTATTGCAACTGTTCTCTGTTAGTGAAGTGGCACATTTGCAATCCCCACCATAGCAATCTTCACCATTTCACAGAATATCGTTCAGTTGTACATCCCTAGGTGGGCAACAAGAATGGGCACTTGAGCTCAGCAGCAAAGCGTTTGTGGGGAAATCCTAGGTCAGAACCCCTAAAAGGGGAGACTAACTTGAGGATGCCCAAATAACCTGAGGTTTACCTTGGCCACCTCCCCTGGCTTTCTGACTGCCTGTGGGAAAAGCCTCTCTGGAAACTCTTTTGAGGTTATTGGGGGAATCCTAGGACAAACACACTGCTTGCTTTTGCAGGATGACTTGCCCCATACCCTACCCAGCTAGGTATCTCACAACCTAGCTGGACTAAAAAACCTTCAAGAAAAACGGGATAGACTGACATTTGCATTTCTACTTCCACCTATTCTTATGCACATGGAGCAAAATATGTAGGTATAGCCCTCTTTCTCACACCCCAACAGATTCTGTTGTCCTCGAAACCCATCTGGTAGCTGCAGTGACTACAATGAAGGGAGTTATCGGAAACCATGTTGGTACTGGGCTTAAAGGATTTTTCATGACATGCATTTTGAGGAAGGACACAGATAATAGTCCAAACGTGGTATAAGGCAATGCCCTTTCTGGGTCCTTGAAAAATCAGTCACGGAACAGAGGTGGTGGACAGGAGCTGACAAGAGCTGGCTTGTTAATGGGCACAGCATACCCGGGGTGTGGGGGGGAAATCAATGAAATGAATGACAAGAGAAGATGGTAAATGAAGGGAGAAGTGGGGACAAGTGCTGCTCAACCCAAGCTGAACTCCAGGAGGTAAGTTTCTCCTCTAATTTGAGATTCTTTCTAAAGGTTCAGTTTTAAAGTGGGTGTTTGACGTTGAAATGTGCAGACCCATTATGATAACTGGAAAGGGAGAAGACTGAGGAAGGCAAGAGGAAAGGGAAGATTTCCGATTACTTCTCTAGGCTGCTCACAAGAACCTGCTGCTCGCAAACCAGAAATTAACCAAGCGAAGGTTGAAGGTAGCAACGTAAAAGTGCAACTCAAATTATTTTACATTCTGAATCCTCTTCAATATCTAAGCGAGTGTGGCACAGCAATGGTTGATTATCTTAAGATTACAGAGGCTGACCGCCTTCTTTGTTTGCCCAGTAACACCGCTCCTCCAATAACCTCAAGCACTTGGCTGATTAACATTTCAGTTTCAGTTGTTGCTCCTAATCCCATTGCAGAAGGCGGCAGGGATATTCCCCTTCTTCCCTCTGTATTACAAACCCCATTACTAACCAAGCAGAAAGCACCGCGCAGTGTGGCCGAGGCTAATAATAGCCGGGCTGCTTACCTTCTCCGGAGGGATCGAATCAGCGCATGTCCCCGGTGCCGGCTGCCCCGGGGCCGCAGTGCCGCCGCGCCGGGTCTGTGCTCGTTCAGCTCGGCCGGTCCCCACCCGACCTGCCAGCTGCAGCAGCTGCTCCCGCCGCCGAGCTCCGGCCGCAGGAAGTCATCCCCCGCGCCGGGCCGGATCGCCACATTCCGCGCCAGCCGCGGGGGGAGAGGGGCCTCTCCGGGCTGCGGGGACCGGCTCCTGGAAACTGCGCTCAACGATCGCTACCCTTCCCGGTTGTAGGGTTATTTTCTAGGAATGCTTTTATAAAAGAAGCGTCGCCGGCTGGTGGACCGAGAGAGAAGAGCCAGAGTGACTTTCCCTGCAGAGCGCCTTTCCTCTGAGCGCTCCCCTGTCACTCCCGCGGCATGGACAGCTCCATTCCGCGGTGTGGGTTTTCCACCCTCTTCATCTTCCTTATCTGTATTGTTCATTTCGCTGAATTTGAGAGTGGGATTAGCACTTAAGATATCATTCAAACACTCCGAAAATATTTTAAATTGGCGACTAGTTTTTCTAAGCCCCTTGTAGCAAGCTCCACTCCCCCCCCACACACAGTTACTCGCACGTACACACCCAGCCAATCCACTCGCAATTATGAAAGCTGGGACCTCTCGCCCTCCTGCCTACGTAATGGAACAGGAAACTCCCGAAGGAGTGGGGAAGTAGGACCGGCTAGCGAAAGCACTCGAGGAAAGAGAGAGGGGTTGCCCCAAGATTTTGTTGCTGTTTAGTGGTGTCCTTAGTGGACAGATGTTCCCCCTCTACCCCCTGGCCTCGCCCCAAGCGGAATGGCTGGTCTGGTGACAGCTGTAACATTTGGAAACAAAGAAGCTGAACCACATTAACAGGTGGCTGCATCTCTTTCTTTCCCGAAGGATTTATCAGAATTGGCTTTAAGAATAATATTAGCATATACGTATATAATAAGCCCTTTCCTTCTCTCTTTAAATTGTCACCGGCTATTAACAGGTTTCTCTCTGTCTCTCATCTTCCTCCCTCTCTCCTTCCCTCCCTCCCTCTCCTAAGCTGACCAGATCATCAGTTTCCGGACTTAAGGGGGGAAAAAAGGCCAGGGATGTGCTCTCTTTACAGCTGAACCAGGGTTTATTTTCCCAGTTGAGCCATTCCCAAGAAGAGAGGCTCTTTGACACTAGGGTTCTCTGTGAGTGAACTTCTCACATTCAGCTTGCTTTTGGAATTGCCCATCACTAGGTCCAGGCCAGTTTTATCCTTGGATTTGTCCAGCAAACTAAACAGTATAATTGCACAAGGCCAAGGCAGTACTTTTAATCTAGGAAGAGTTCCCAAGTCTCTGTTTAGCAGTTCCAAAATTAGCAGGTAGTGTAGCAAACAGTTTCAACAAGGCTCAGTAAGAATTCTTGACCCTAGAATGCGGGCTTTTTAAAAGCTGGAACAACCTAATTCATCTCTCTGAGTTTCACTTTCATAAAATTAGACCTCACCAAAGAGCAGGGGATTCTTAATATGTATCAAAGTGTATGTGGAATCTGGATGGGAATATTACATCTTTAATTTCACTAACCTCTAACTGCAATTTACTATTTAGCATGTCCTTTAAATCGAAATGCAGACAACAAACCACAATAATATTAGGAGTACCTGTGACTATATCCCCAGCAGATATCACAGACAATTTCCTAAGGCAGTTTTTATAGATATCTCAAAGTATCACTACTCTGATGTTACAATCAAATCATCATTACCTTTTTTGTTTTATCTAATAGACTATATCTATTTTAGAATGGTTTTAGATATACAGAAAAATTAAGGGGATAATACAGAGTTCTTATATATCTCATTCCCAATTTCCTCTATTATTGACACCGTACACTAGTGTGGTACCTTTTTTACAATTAATGAGCCAATATTAATAAAATAATATTAACCAGAGTCTGTACTTTATTCAGATTTCCTTGGCTTTTGCCTAGTGTCCTTAATTCCATTTCAGGCTTCCATCCAGGACACCACATTACATTTAGTTATCAAACCCCCTTAGGCTCTTCTGGGCTGTGGTAGTTTCTCAGGCTTTTCTTGTTTTTGATAACCTTGACAGTTTTTTTTAAAATTTATTTATTTAATTTATTTATTTTTGGCTGTGTTGGGTGTTCGTTGCTGCGCGCGGGCTTTCTCTAGTTGCAGAGAGCGGGGGTTACTCTTCGTTGCAGTGCGCCAGCCTCTCATTGCAGTGGCCTCTCTCATTTTGGAGCACAGGCTGTAGGCGCGTGGGCCTCCGTAGGAGCAGCACATGGGCTCAGTAGTTGTGGCTCACGGGCTTAGTTGCTCCCTGGCATGTGGGATCTTCCCAGGCCAGGGCTCGAACCCGTGTCCCCTGCATTGGCAGGCAGACTCTCAACCACTGCGCCACCAGGGAAGCCCCAGTGTTGACGGTTTTGAGGAGCAGTGGTCAAGTGTTTTGTAGCATACCTCACTAATGTAAACTGTCCAATGCTTTTCTCATGGTAAGACTGGGATTATGGTTTATTGGGAGGACAACCAGATAAAGTGCCTTTTTAATAACATCTTATCAAGGGTACATTCTATCAACGTGATTTGACTGTTGATGTTGACCTTGATAACCTGGCTGAGGTCGTGTCTCAGATTTCTCCACTGTAAAGTTACTCCTCCACCCCTTCCACACTACACTTTTTGGAAGGAAGTCACTATGTGAAGTACAAACCCAAAGAGCGGAGAGTTATGATCCACCTCCTTGAGGACAGAGTATGTACATAAAGTATTTGGAATTCTTCCACACAGAGTTGTCTATTTTCCCCTAAATATTAATTTATTCAATTATTGATATTTATTTATATCAGTATAGACTCATGGATATCTATTTTATCCTTTGGGTTATAATCCAATACTACTTTATTTTGTTGTTTGAATTGTTCCAGCTTTGGCCATTGGGAGCTTTTGCTTTTGGCACCTGTGCTCCTTTGACATACTCCCTTTGGGGTGTGTGAGTTTGTGTGTGTCTGTGTATCTGTGTGTATATGTGTTTAGCATGCATGTTTGTGTGTGTGTTTAACACTTCCTGACTTTCTGGTACCACAAGGTGCTCCAGGCTCATTTTGTGTATTTCCTGCCCCAGTCCTAGAATCAGTCATTTCTCTGAGGAGCCCTGATTCCTTGTATTGGAGAGTAGTAATAGAAACCAAGATCTGGGCTCTAGATGTGCTGTTGCTAATGGCGTATTATTTGATTAGGCTCTCTTAACTGAGAGAACAAAGAAATATATATGTATACTAACCCATGTATATATACATATCAGTAAATATTTCTATATATAACTATCTATATCTATATTGAGCTGAGTGTATACTGATGTCTGCAACTATAATCCATTAACGCTGAGATCAGTTTAGCTTTCTCCTCTTGTGTATCTGTAAATTCATACTTCAATATTGAGAAATGTGGCTACCACCATCCACCATCTATTTATTTAATTGTTCAATTTCAGTACACATGTATCAGAATTGTTAACCCATCACCCCAACATTACTATTTTTAAGTATAGTAGTTAATAGAGTCTCTGTTATACCTTGTTATTTAATGAGTTTAAATACCCATTCGTTTCTATATCACAAATTTGGTTTTTAAAATATTCTAATGACTGCATTTAAAACATAGTAACTAGTTTCTTTTGAGATTCTATGTATTATATTTTATGAATTTAAAAGTGTTATTTTAAGACTATTTAAATGGGCTACTCCATATTGTCAAAGGATCCACAGTAAAAAGAAGGTTAGGATCTCAACCTCACAAAGATTATTGTCAGTTTATAATGAGATGATGTGAAATTGTCTGGTGCAAATGTTGGGAGCTCATGCTTGATAAGTGTTAGCTTTGTCCACTTGGGCAGGCTTCTTTCTCCTCTAAAATTCTAAATACCTTGGAAGAGAGAACATGCTAAACCTTATGGTTAATAATTTATAATGTAGTGGAAGGATTTGCTAGGTATCAGTGTTGGAGGTAAAGGTCCATATAAGGTTGACGGAGGATGAGAAGAAGACAAGGATGACCCTGAAGGTCAGGGGATTTGTAGTTGAACAGACTGGGGATTGGATCCTGCCATTCACAGCCTGACTTTGTCTCATTTTTGAAATAAGGAGAACAATGGCTATTACATAGGCTTGTCCTTAAGAGTGAAAGTAGATGTTTAATCTTTTCTTTCAATTTGTTTGAGACAGTGGGGCTTAAGTGTGGCGATTTGGGACAGTTACATAACATATTGGATTGTTCTTCCTTGTATAGTTTTCACTCTGTGAAGCCAGACTCCCTGGAGGTATAGATAGTTTCTCATGATAATTCAGGCTCCTTCATCCATGAAAGTACTCTTGCCAGGTGCTTTTTACTCAAAGAAGACAATCAGTGTTGATGGTGCTTGGGAAAAAACAAAAATTAAAGATATTAAATGGCAGGAATTAACTGCTTCAGATGCTATACCATGGCGAGAGACATGGGGAAAGAGAAAGAAAAAAAATGAAATGAGAAATGTCTTATGTCAACATGTACGGTTTGAATCTATCTGCTTGGAACTTGACATACACCAGTCTGCCAGATAATTTAATTTAATGAATAGTGGCTAGGGTGAGGTGAAATAGATCAGTTTTTTAATCTATGACTTTTCATTGAACAACCCTCTTTTAAAAAACAATCTTTGGATCATGACTTTGAGGTCTGCAGTAATTCCTTTCTGATATTCTGGAATTAGAGATCAAATGGCCTCATGATATCATGGGTCTCCGCAAAGGACAATATGAAAACCTGAGCCGGAGGCCCTGGGTGCCTGAAGCTGTCAGCATTAGAACCACTCCTTTGGGTTAAGTAGTCCTTCCAGAAAGGACTCATTTAAATGCAAATATACTATCAAGAGGGGTAACCATGCATCCAGTATCTGATTAGCAGCCATTAACAATTTAGCAGAGATTAGCTTCTCAGATTTATTATGGAGAGGAGTTGTCAGGGTGATTTGGCCCAGGCATCTGTCATCCACTGACTGCCAGGTCTCCTGCCCTCTTCACTACATAGGGGTCTGCCTAAAGCTGGGAACTTAGTTTACTAGGAAAGAATTGGGCACTCACTGCATGACAATCAATATTGTTTGACATAATTTTGACTTATGAGAAAGGGTAGGATGAGAATTTCTATAATAATAATACCTCTGTGTGTGTGTGTGTGTGTGTGTGTGTGTGTGTGGTAGCTGCTCAGCTTAGGTTGATTAATCATACTCTACAGAAATCTTAAAATTTTATGATAAACATCTACCCTTTCAATGAGGCCAGAAACTATATCATGTAAAATATGCACAAATGTAGTCTAGGGATGGCAAAGCTATAGTAATAGAAATAGAATTGCGTTCAAGTAATTATAGCTGGACTAAAAATTTCCTGCATTAATATGAAAGCACGGATACAAGAGTACAAGAAAATGATCATTCATATGAAGATTGATATTTCATATTGAATATCTGTAACAGAAATAGGAAAATGGAAGAAGGGAAATGACTACAAACAGAACAGTAACTGTTTCTTTAGATATTGCTAAGAATTCACCTTGTTTTTACTGGTAAGGAGTTCACATATAATAACAGATCTATATAATACAGGTAGTATTCTATAATTGGAAGCCTAGATTTAATTGCGAAATGTATGTGTACTTAAGTGAGATGCTTGGTAAATGGCATATGATACATTCAATAGTGTGGTGTAAGTAATTCTCAAATAAACCCTTTTTAAAATAAATCATCATGTAGAAGTCATGAAATAAAACAATGTACTTAGGCATTGCTCTTTAAATTTTTTAACCTTAAGTTTTTAAAGAATCTAAGAAAACCAAAAAATCCTTTCTGGAGAAAGGTATACTTTGAATAAAACTTCTGCATTGTAATGAATAGATTATTAAATAGTATTTATAAAGAATTATGTCTCTATAATTATTCATTTTTTTATAAAAATGAATATTCAACTTTTGAAATCAAATTTAAGCTAATAAGAAGAGGAAATTGAAATTTGATTAAAAAGTAGGTTTCAATGAACTGTGTTTGGTCATCAGGCAAGTTGATGTTCATCCATTCAGCAGATATTGATGGAGTGTCTAATATGTGCTGCTGTTCTAGGCACTAGAGCACTTGGCTCTAGGAGTGAACAAATAAATCTCTTCTTTATGGATCTTATGTTCCAGTGGAAGGAGACCACCATAAATACATAAATATAGCATGTTAGTTAGTGGAAGGACCATGAAGGAGGAGCGTAATGATGCAAGGTTTAGGGCAAGTATATAGGGTGGTCAGGGAACATTTGAGCAGAGATTTGAAAGAAGTATGGGAGCAAACCGTATGAATACACTGAAAAAGAGGCTTGGTGTATGCAGGTGGGTGGGCTTATACTTTATGTGTTCCAGAGACTAGGAGGTTAGTCGGTTTGTAGTGAAATGATCAAAGGGGAAGTTGTTAGAAGATAAGTTTAGAAAGCTAGGTTAGCGAAAAATCACTTCGGGTCTTTTAGGCGATGGTCAAGAGAGAACTTTAGAGGATTAAGAATTTGTTTTGGGGGCTTCCCTGCTGGCGTAGTGGTTGAGAGTCTGCCTGCCGATGCAGGGGACACGGGTTCATGCCCCGGTCCGGGAAGATCCCACATGCCGCGGAGCAGCTGAGCCCGTGAGCCATGGCTGCTGAGCCTGCGCGTCCGGAGCCTGTGCTCCACAACGGGAGAGGCCACAACGAGAGGCCCGCATACCGCCAAAAAAAAAAAAAAAGAAATTGTTTTTGGACATACTAAATTTGTGATGGCATGTGTGAACATGTGAAGTAGACAACTGGATATACTAGTCTGAATTTCAACAGCAAGAGATTATCATGGCTGTAGATGAAAATCGGTAAATCATCATGGTATTTAAAGTCTCTAGATTTAAAGATGAAATCACTTTATAAGTAGGTGTAGGCAGAGAATACATGACGTTGAAGGACTGAGCCAGGAGACACTCCATCATCTAGAGGATTCGGCAAAGGATATAAGAAGTGAGCAGGGAGATAAGAGGAATTGTCTCATGAGCCAAGTGGTAGGTGTTAGAAGGAAGAGGGAGTTATTATTAATCCTACTGGTAGATTAAGATGAGAACTGATCATTTAATATAGGACTTGGCAACATATAATAGATATCACTAATAACCTTAAGAAGAATAGTTTCTATGTAGTGGAGAGGACAAAAATAGGTAAGTGGGAGATAAGGAAATGAAACATTAAGTAGAACCATATGTTTCGAGTAGTTTTGCTCTAAAGAGGAGCAGAGTAATGGGGCAATGATTCGAATTGGATATGGGAAGAAAGAAAGAATTTTTCCCTTTAAGATGGGAGGTATTAGATCTTTGCATGCTAATGAAAGCATCTGGTAGAGAGCAAATAATGGAAGATACAGGGAAGAGGAGACACAGTAGAAGAGAAATCTCTGATTCGGCCAGAAGGGAGGTATCCAGTGCAGAGTAGAGGGTTCGGCCTTAGAACAGAGGACAAACATTTCTTCTGCCAAAGGAAGAAGGAAGGCAGAACATGTGGTTTCAGATAGATCCAGGTAGGATGGTAGACTTGGTATTTGGAGTTCACGGATATTCGATTTCGATCCCTCCTGTATTCTCAGTGAATTAGGAAGCAGCTCAGAATTTAGAGGAAGACATGTTATAGACGTAAAGAAAGGGGAGTTGTGAAATTGTTCTCTAGGACAGAAGAAAAGAGAATTGATTAAGCAATCAGTTTTCTAGTAAGTACTAAGAGTTCACATGGGGTAAAATGATTATGAATTTAAATGAGGCAAATTAGAAAGGTTGCTCGTTTTTTTCTCCAGCCATGTTTAGTTGTTTGGCCCAGATGCTGAATTGGCATAAGTTCTATTTCACTAGGGCTGGCATTTTGCACTGCCAATATGACTGAGAGTGAGGGCCAAGGGACCTCACAGTGTCTCTGCAAAAGAGTGATTCTAATGACAGACCATGGGCTCTAATCAGGGTAAGGCAGAGAACTGAGCAATTATGCCTTGAGCGCTACACTTGATTTTAACTGCATGTTGGAACACAAAACTGAAAATCTTGACTGATAATGGTATGGTAAGAGCAAACACAGCTAGAACCTCCACATTTCACTCTGTTACACAGGAATTCTCCATGTTTCTTTCAGCTGAATTCCTGTCTCTAATTTCTTGATCCTTAATTCAGTGACATTATCTGAGGTGAGGTATGCATTTTTGATAAAGTCTTTCAGAAATGTATTTTACAAGACTACTTTTAATTTTAAAGTTGTTAGACTAGAAATAAGTTTAACAGAGCTTGCAATGTTTTCAAGTGCTTTTCTTTTCTCTAAAGAGACATTTGTTTAACTATTACAGCGAGCTGCATCCTTCAGGTGTTCTTCCTCTGGCATTGAAAATAGGAGTAAAATGTAAAAATTAAACAAACATATTATCTTCAAACAGTTATGTATCACTGTTTTCTTTCTAATATGGGCCAAATCTTGCTATTGACACCATGTCCATTTTTTCCCAGTGTAACTAGTTTATTACTCGTTTTCCCTTCATTGTGTGTATGAGACATGTTTGCCCCCTCATGGATGGATCTGGAACTGTCACCATGAATTTTTTCTTGTTTTTATTAGGGAAAAATAGACTAAAAGTATAGATATTGTGGTCAATGGGAATTGTTTTTGAAGGAAATGTTGAGGCTGACCAAAAGAGGTTGAAATCATTAGATGTTTAACCTTCTTCAATTAGTTTCAGAACTTGGGATTATGTTAAGGACCACACTTTAAGTGAATCTGGAAGAAGATGATAGACAAAAAGTTTAAATTTTGACATCCTTTTAAACTATGAGGACACAGAATTGTGAAGAAAGCTAGTCTCACTCTTATTTAAATATTAAAATGCTTAATGTTTGTAACTTAACTCAGAAGGATGAGATGGCTTTTCTTAAATTAGTTTAAGATTATATAAATATAAATGAAGGAAAACCTGTCATTGATTAATCTTCACTTGCTACATATAGAATTATACAAGTTATGAGAAAGTCCATTCTTAGGACTGTGTGAACAACAATGAATCTGACTTTCCCTTAAGTGTTTTCCCTAACATTCTAGAAAAATTAACTTTAATGTGCTGAATTAGACATTTATGACTTATTTGCTTGTCACTGTTTTCGTTTCTAAGAATAAGACCCAGTTTCTTTCCTCAAGAAGTTGAGGAAGTTGATATAGAGACAAAAATTGCAATAAAGCGTAATCAATTCCACTGCAGAAGTTTGCACTTGATATAAATTAATAGAAGTGCAAGCAATGTATTTTAAGTTCATTCTAGAGGAGTAGTTCAGAATAGCTTCATAGAGGAGAAGACCTGAGCTATCTTGGGAGATGTTTAAACAAATGAGGAGTGGAGCTGGAGTTGGGAAGGCAAAGGCAGTGTAGCCTTAGAATGCAAATGTTCACAGACATGATCTTGTGGCTTATTCACCATTCTTACTGACCTAATAAGGACACCTGCTGGTAGCTTCATCATCATCATCATCGTCACCATCAACATCATCATCACCATCATGTTAATAAAGAATGGATATTTTTGCCAGGTAGTCAAACAAGCTCTTTACATGTAGCACCTAGATGTTTTCTACGATCCGCCTTATGAGTTCAATCATTGTAATTATTCTCATTTTTCACATACAAAAATGAAGACTTAGAGAGATTAAGTAATTTGTTCAAATCTTGGTGTGTGCCCTTTCAACTCCATGCTCTGTACCTCTGTGCTTAACAGGCTAGGATGATTTGCCCATATTAAGGGCCCAAATATTGGTTGATAAGTATAATAATCTCATAAAAGTTAAAATGAAGTAATCTGCTTTGATGTTTATGATGCAGTTTGGTGAATGCACTTAAGTGCCAATAGATGAATAATAAAAGTTAGAAACACACAAAAATAGAGAAGAAAAATTCATATATGTATGCCTGTTGGGAACAAAAAATCCTGTTGAATGTCTAACTTCTTAGTAAATATCAGGATATCACATACACATCATTAGGCAGCATCAATGGAGTATCCTCTGTACCCTGCAAGAGGGCACTGTTATAGATGCACAGAAAGAAAATTCATATTTCCTGCACATTAAAAATAAGGACATACTATGATCACTCTTTAAGAATGAAGTAATTTGAATTTTTAAATTTTCCTTATCAAATTGGTGTATATGCATCATGTTAGGTGAAGAATTATTGGTTGATTGGACATTTTATGTTTTAATTCTTTACAGAAAACAGTAAACAAATCCTTTTAGGCTTAAAATATCACATTCAGCAAATGAGCTATTATACTGAAGAAAGTGATGAATTCAGTAAAGTGTCTGGAATCTAAAATAAGAAGTAATTGAAGGAACTGGGAACAGATGACATAAAGCAAGACCAGGAGAGAAGTAGGTGGTCGCTCTAAACTATTTTAGGAGTTGTCCTATGAAAAAGGGTTTAGACTGTCCCACACTGAAGATTTTAGACCAAGTAGACAGGTTTAAGTTGATAAAAGGATGAATATTTTGACAAGTAGAACCTTTCAACTATAAAATGGACCGACTGCATTTTAAACTCAAGAACTCCCTGTTACTGAAGTGCTTTAACAGAGGTTGAAGTTAAGCAGTTGGAAAAGTAAGAGCCTTTACAGTGAGAAAATTCTATGATTCTATGCTTTTCAACTCATAAATTTGTGTAGTTCATCCATTTTACTCATTGTATACTCTTAAGTATATTGTTCCTTGAAATGGCCATTCAAAGTTGTTTCCTGTGCCACACACTATGAATGTTAGGGTTGGTCCTGTGTAAATCTTACCCCCATTGAATTAGTATTAACTCTAAACAAGCAGCTTTCTTCCATAAGGAAACAAAAAAAAGACGTTCAGAAATGTCCAAACTAAGTTTTTATAAAACTGTGTTATCAAATCTAATTTATCCAAAAACTTCAAACAGGGGCTTCCCTGGTGGCGCAGTGGTTGAGAGTCCACCTGCCGATGCAGGGGACACGGGTTCGTGCCCCGGTCCGGGAAGATCCCACATGCTGCGGAGCGGCTGGGCCCGTGAGCCATGGCCGCTGAGCCTGTGCGTCCGGAGCCTGTGCTCCACAACGGGAGAGGCCACAACAGTGAGAGGCCCGCGTACCGCAAAAAAAAAAAAAAAAAAAAAAGGAAGATGCAGACCTGTATGCTTCAGGATTTTCTCACCAAAACCCCACACAATTTCTTTACTATTCCAGCCAAGTATGGCCTAGCCCTACCCTCATCCCTGTTTTTCTTGGTTTAGTAATAAAGAAAGAGATGGAAATAAAGAAGAGATATCAGGTAGAAAGTTATAAAATAATGGGGAAAATAATATCAGTGAAGTCAAGTACCACCACCATTTACTAGTAGTGAACTTTCAGCACCAACATTAATATTTTTTCCTGTTATATCTGTAAATGATAATAACTAATATATACATAACAATTTTCAATTTAATCAAGTCTCATTTTTATAACTAACTACTTCACAGAAAGTAACATGCTAAGGCAACATCAATAGATGAAAAAAGGTAGTCCCTGGCCCCAAGGAATGTTGCCCAGGAGAAGACAGATATGTAAACAATACAATCAGAATACAGTGTAGCGAGTGCAGCAATCAGGCATGCAGAAGTGCAAGGGTAGCAAAAAGGAGCGTGTGATCACAACACTAAAAAGAAGACTGCACAAAAGACATAATATGTAGACTGAGGTTTGAAAAATGAAGTGGGTTGCCCAGGGGAAAAGGAATTCTTGGAGGAGGGAAAAGCATAAATGAAGACAGTGAATTGTTCATATAATCCAGTAGTGAAGTAGGCAATGGCAGGAGAAATGATTGGACACAGGCGTCATGAATACTTGCATGTCTGCATTTTAGCAAGTCCATTCTAAAGGAAACTTTGAGGATCAACTCGGGGGTGGAGGGCCGTGGGGGGGACAGAACTAGTCATTCCTGCAAGAAACAGTGGAACCAGTTTCTACCAACCCACCAAAATAACGACTTCAAAGGCAACATGGTATCACAGAAAGGGCTTGTTTTTTTTGTTTGTTTGTTTTTAGTTCATTAGGCCTCACTTAAAATTCTGATTCCACAATGCACTTGCTTTGGGATCTTGAACAACACTCATGACTCTGCAAGTCTCAGTGTAGTAAGTTTATGTGATTACCTTCATCTGTAATATCCCTGCGATGCAATATTAATGGAAACTCAAGTTCAGGTCAAAGACAAGTTTCTCTGTGACTTCTCCTCTGAATTGATTCAAAAGCCGTCTCTTCCATCCTCATTTGGCTTCTCTTATGGAATCTCATAAAAACTTCTATGACCTCTTTCGTTTGTTTTCTGTTGTTGTTGTCTGTTTGTTTTTTTATTTAAGTACAGTTGATTTACAATGTTGTGTTACTTTCAGGTGTACAGCACAGTGATTCCTTTTTCACATTCTTTTCCCTTATAAGTTATTACAAAATATTGAGTAGAGTTCCCTGTGCCATAGAGGAAATCCTTGTTGAATCTATTCTATGCCTTATTTGAATGACCGTAGCACTTGTTGTCTGTATCATTTTTATGTCTCTGGTTGCTTTGTGACTGAAAATGAAAAATTTCTATTTGTTCATGTCCTGGCCCTTTCTTAAAAATGTGTTCATTTATGTATTTCATATTTATTGACTACATCTTAGACATCGTGTTAACTGCTGGTTCTAGATGTTAGTAAAATATAGACCTTCCTGCTCAAAAAGTCACAGTATTTGTGGGAAAACAAAAAAATGAACAACCTATGTCTCAAAGAGCTTTGTCATTCCCAAAGAGAACACACCTAGTAGGTACAATAAATACATGTATCATACATAAATGTATAAATAGTTAATGGGATTAAAAACTAGAGATGACTGTTTTTCGATTCTGAGGAAATGATGATTATATTTCACCAGGAGCTCAATACCACTCTGAGAATGAGGGCTTAACCCCCGTCCTGACTCACTGAATCGCTTTCCTGTATAAAAATACACAAGTCTGTATATACGCTCTAGAAAAAGGCTTATCTGGCATGAATTTCAGATAGCAAGAAGAAAACTTCAAGAGGTTCAGACAAGCATCCAGAAGCTCAGATGATTGGCACTAATACAACTTGCTTGACAGGAAAATAGAGCTGTAAATCTCACAAAATTAGATGATCTTTGAAGAACTTCAAAACCTTCTGCTATTAATTGGAAATCCTAGAAGAACCGCTTCTTTTAAAGCATACTGATAATATGTTTTACAGCTTAATATTCAGAAGCCTGTGTTTTGGCTAAGTGAGCTTCAGGAAAGAAGGAAACTTGTGGTTCAGTTCCATCTACTCTGGAACCTCTGGTCAAGACACCTACTTCTGTGCTCAGCCATCTTATCATCTGTAAAATGGAGGCAACTCTAAGAAAACTTAGTTACAGAGATGTTGCACAGTTTCATGTGTCATTGTCCTTCATCTGTTTCAGAAAACCAATAACATCTAAGCTACTACTGCAAAGAGTGCAATGTTACCTGGGGTCATCTAGTGCAGCTCTGTCAAAGTAAAGAAAAGGAAAAGGGCCTAGAATAACTATAATTTTCCCAAGAGGGCACTACTATTTTATGGTAAATCTGAGTCAAGAACCCTGATCTCTTTGATGCCATTCCATTGTTCTTTCGTTGGGTTCTGAACAACCCAGAGAAAGAAAGGGAAATAAAACTCCTATGTGCTGTGTCACTGGTACAGGACATGGCAAGATTGGAATTGGAGAACTACATATTAACAGGTATTTGGGAAATCCTTCAAACTAATTAAGATATATACCAGGTACATAAAAAACAGCATGTTTTCTCAAGATGATTCTGTGGAATGAACAGAACTGGTAACTGAAGGTGTCTGTGTGCTGCAGTTCCAAACAGGATGGGTGAATGCTTGTTTTCTGGCACCTTGAAGACTCCACCCCAACATACACATTAAAATAAAATTAACATTTCAACTGGGTCATATTTAATTCTGCATGCTCTTGTAAGTCAGCAAAATATTCCATATATCATTTAAGTTGTCACTCACTTTTTTTTTTTTTTTTTTGCGGTACGCAGGCCTCTCACTGTTGTGGCCTCTCCCGTTGCGGAGCACAGGCTCTGTACACACAGGCTCAGCGGCCATGGCTCATGGGCCTAGCCACTCCGTGGCATGTGGGATCTTCCCGGACCGGGGCACGAACCCGTGTCACCTGCATCGGCAGGTGGACTCTCAACCACTGCGCCACCAGGGAAGCCCCGTATCTGATTTTTGTATTAGGACTCTTCTAATTTTTTATATACATTGGGAAGTAACTCGTGTCTTTCTAAGGTGTATATCTTTGATTATATTTTCTATTTTCATAAAGCTTCTTGTATTCTCTACTCAAAACAGGTGTAAATAATGGCTGCATATAACTAATCAATAATCAGCCATTTTGTCCAGATTTTCAGATGTGTTGGTATAAATCTACCATAGTATTCTTCTGTAATTAAAAAAAAACAATTCTCTCTGTTTTATAGCTAGTCCCATCTCTATCATATTTGGCAAATATTGCTTATTTTATTGGTCTTTGTAAAGAACAAGCTTTTGGTTTTATTTGTCAAGTTTACTGCTTTTCTTCTCTATTTTTGACTTTTCTCTTGATTAATTTTGTCCTTCTACTCTTTGGGATTTACCTTGTTCTTTTTCTATGTCTACTGTCCATTTCCTGTAGCTTCAAGAGCCATTTTCAACAACTCAACGAGCTCTGCCAGCTGTGTCATGGCCACTTCATCATATGCCATTAAAACTTAATCTCATACACTGGGTGAAGACTCAGCAGTATTATTTTGCTTTCAAAATTGTTCTATGCCGGGCTTCCCTGGTGGGAATTACAATTACTTAGCATGTTTTCAAGGCTCATCCATGTTGTAGCATGCATCAGTACTTGATTTCTTTTTATGGCTGAATAATATTCCATGGTGTGGATATTACTATGTTTCATTTATCCATTTACAGTAAATGGCCATTTGGATTATTTCCACTTTGGGACTCTTATGAATAATGCTGCTGTGGTTGGATTTACGTGCAAGTTTTGTATGCAGGTCTAGATTTGTTTTTTAAATTAACAGACTATTTTGGAGCAGTTTCTGGTTTAAAGAAAAATTAAGCAGAAAGGACAGAGTTCTCATACCTCCTTACCTCTCTACCCAGTTTCCCCTATTATTAACATCTTACATTAGCGTAATACATTTCTTATAGTTAATAAACCAATATTGATACATTATTACTAACTAATGTCCATGGTTTACTTTAGACTTCACTCTTTGTTTTGTACATTATATGATTTTTGACAAATGTGCAATAACCTGTATCCACCATTACAGAAACATACGCCAGAGTTTCTTTGCCTTGAAAATTCCGCGCTTCACCCATCCTTTTCTCCCTCACTACAACCTCTGGCAACCACTGATCTTTGAATGTCTCCACACTTTTGCCTTTTCCTAAATTTCATATAGCTTCAATCATATAATATGCATGTAGCCTTTGCAGATTGGCTTTTTTTCACTTAGCAATATACATTTAAGCTTCTTCCATGTCTTTTCATGGCTTCATAACCTTTTCTCTTCATTGCTCAAAGCTATTCCTTTGTACTGATATACCGTAGTTTGTTTATCCATTCACCTATTGAAAAACAGGTGATTTGATTGATTGATTGATTGATTGGTTGGTTGATTTCAAGTTTTGGCAATTATGAAAGAAACTGTTATAAACATCCATGTGCAGGTTTTCATGTGGACATAACTTTTCAGTTCTTATGGGTAAAGACCAAAGAGCATGATTACTAGATCACTGTATGTTAAAGTATGTTTCGTTTTGTTAAGAAACTGCCAAGTATCCTGCTAGCAACAAATGAGAATTTCAGTTGTTCTGCATCTTCAACAACTTTGGTATTTCAGTGTTTGGATTTTAGCCATTTGAATAGGTGTGTAGTGGTATATCGTTATTGTTCTAATTTAAAATTCCCTGATGACATGGAATGTGTAGCATCTTTTCATATGCTTATTTGCCATGTGTCTATTTTCTTTGTTTAATCATAGTTGTTTTGTTCTGTTTTTTAACCAACGCCTACTAACTCTTGTCCTCCTGTGTCTATTTATATTGTCTTTCTTCTTTCTTTCTTTTATTTTTTTTTGAGCTTTTGATCATTTAGTATGGTATGTCCAATTATTTTTTTATATTAAAATTGGGCTTAACTTATTTTAGGAAACTATAAAGATACCTCCACATTCTGGATGTTGTTATTGTTCTCTTGAAAAGATTTCCTTTTGCCCATGGCAGACAGTTACTATAGGGACTGGAAACCTTAGTCCATTCTCAGTTTGAGCTCATTCAAAGCCGTTTTTCAGTCTGTGTGAAGGGTGCTCTATTTCTGTCTTGTCCTTCCTCTGACCTTTGGGATTACCATGTGAAAGTTTGGATTCTCCCTATTCCCAACTACCCTTGTATTTGTTAGGCTTTAAATGTAATGGTTTCCCCAGCCCTGTGAGACTAAGGATACGTGTAGCTTGTCATTCCATTAGTTGTTGCTTTCATCTTGAGCTCTTGCCGTTTGGTTTCTGTGGTTACAGTCTTTTGAACTCCTTGGCTTTTCAGCTCCTAGGCTGTATGAGTTGAATCAGCAAATGCCCCAAGCAGAAAAGCTGCACCAAATGTCAACCTTGCGTCTCTGTTTCCCTTCTCTCCACAACTTGGCCCACATGTCTTGGTGTCTCTCTAACATTCGGATGCTGGCGAACAGATGTTTTCTTACTTTATCCAGGTTTCTAAAATTTCTTTAGACTTCCCTGATCTTATGTTATTATTGAAGTATCATCTCAATTATCCCTAGGAAGAAAGTTTACAATTTTATGTTTTATTTTTTTATTTTCTATATTACCTCAGTTTCTGTAGAGACCTTTTACCTGATAGTTCAGTCTAGTTCCTGTGTTACCAGTAAGATGGAGATAGGTGGAGGCTAAGAATATTGGGGGGAAAATCGCTGATGAATGATATGTCTCATTCTTTTTGTTTTTCCTCTCCTTATTTACTCTTGCAGCCTACATTTGCCCTTCTTGATTTGACCCAGTTGCCCAAATAAGCAACCCATTCTGGCAAAGACCTGACTTTACTCTCATAAATGTCTGCATGTTAGGATAAGCTAGATGATGAACACCATGCCAAAGTTCTTTGTGTGACCAGTCAGAATGGCCATCATCAAAAAATCTACAAACAATAAATGCTGGAGAGGCTGTGGAGAAAAGGGAACCCTCTTGCACTGTTGGTGGGAATGTACATTGATACAGCCACTATGGAGTACAGTATGGAGGTTCCCTAAAAAACTAAAAATAGAACTACTGTATGACCCGGCAATCCTACTACTGGGCATATACCCTAAAAAAAACGTAATTAGAGGAGACATGTACAACCATGTTCATTGCGACATTATTTACAATCGCCAGGACATGGAAACAACCTAAGTGTCCATCGACAGATTAATGATAAAGATGTGGCACATATATACAATGGAATATTACTCAGCCATAAAAAGAAATGAAATTGAGTTATTTATAGTGAGGTGGATGGACCTAGAGACTGTCATACAGAGTGAAGTAATTCAGAAAGAGAAAAACAAATATCGTATGCTAAAACAGATATATGGAATCTAAAAAAAAAAAATTGTTCTGAAGAACCTAGGGGCAGGACTGGAATAAAGACGCAGATGTAGAGAATGGACTTGAGGACACGGGGAGGGGGAAGGGTAAGCTGGGATGAAGTAACAGAGTGGCTTGGACATATATACACTCCCAAATGTAAAACAGATACTAGTGGGAGGCAGCCACATAGCACAGGGAGATCAGCTCGGTGCTTTGTGACCACCTAGAGGGGTGGGGTAGGGAGGGTGGGAGGGAGACACAAGAAGGAGGAGATATGGGGATATATGTATATGTATAGCTGATTCACTTTGTTATAAAGCAGAAACTAACACAGCATTGTAAAGCAATTATACTCCAATAAAGATGTTAAAAAAACAAAAAGTTAGAGAGTAAAAAAATTCAAAAAAATTGGCCACACTCTTCCAACATATTCTCCAACCTTTAGCAGAACAGAATTCACACTGAATCTGGTTTATGAGTAAAAGACAAGTCAACATTAAAGTGGATCAGAGATGACAACATTTCTTTTCCATGTGCCTGATTTGGAGCCATATTTCTGCTGACCACTCAATACCTTCCTCTTGAGTATTCTGTGATATATTAGAACCAGGAATAAGGGATGTTAGTGCTGGAAGGGTCAGCCAGTGGTCTGCGATTTAATTCACATATCCTTTCTGCACCAGACTCTTTAAGATCATTGAGTTAGCCTAAGAATTTTGAAGCTGTAGAATTCAAGACAGTACAGTACAATATGCCAATATTACTATTCTCCTGCTCTGACATTCTCCACTGATGGACAGATGAAGGAGAAGGAAGGGCAGTCAGCAGTAACTGAGAGTAAATGAAACTGGAATATTATAATTCAGTATCATTTGAGTGACTGAATTGGCTGGCAGAGTGTTCTCCGTTTAAGGGTGAGGGAAGATTAATTCTGCACATGACACCACTACTGTGTTTATACAAGTCTACTGGGACAGTTGTTTGCCTTGAATTGTTTTCTTCATTCATTTCAGTCAGAGTTGTGTTGACTGATTTTCCTTTTTGATGTATGAAATGACTGTTTGACTGAATTTACCATTTAATTTCCACTAATGCACTGTAAAAATGATACATTAGTCAAATTGGATCAGCAGGTATGAAAATGTTTACCCCAGAACTAGACAGAAATATAATATTGCCTTCTACAGAAATGTAAGTCATATGCCCTGGATTTTGGAGAAATGTTCCAAATTTAACGATTTTGCCACATTTCAAAAATGTAGGGTCACTGATCCCATAGTAAAAATAAGAAGATCTGTGAAGTCCAGATAAAAATAGTTTTGTGTGACTCTGACAATCACATAACACAAAAGACAAAACTATGATGAGATAAATTTTACAGAGTTTCATACTTATCAATAGGTGTTTCTATGTTAAACTTTTGAGTCTTATTCTAAAAGTTCTTTAGGAACAAACACTTCAAATATATTCATTGAAAACCCTCTTTATTTATAATTCCATTCTTCCAATATTTATAGTTACTATGACAGGCCATTTGTCCACGACCCATCCCATGATTCTCTGCTCCTATTGAACACTTGGAAATTGGTGGCATGAACAGGAAAGTGAAGCAGTTTCTGAGATTATTGAATAATGCTGATTTTATAAAGACTGCTTTCTTCGAAAGTTGACAAACTTATTATGGTACCGATGGTTGGATACTACTCTTAGAGATGAAAAAGGTCTTAAGGAATCTTCCGTATTCCATTCACCAATCTGTGTTCTTGTTCAAAGCAAAATTAATTCCTTTCAAAATTAACATATTAGCTTAATAATAATTTTTAATCTTAAAATAATCTATCTGTCAGAATGGGAATTTTGGGTAGGAAAAAGTGACAGAAGATGGGACAAAAAGAATTCATAGAAAGACAAAACAGAATTTTTTAAATGGTGGGTACGAACTTCTGTTTCCAACTATATCAGTTTACCTTAGGCCAGATAAATCATAAGCAACATTTGACTGTGAGCGTTAGAAATTTGACTGTGAGCTACTGAGGTAGCCATGACCTAGAAAAGTAAAATACAGAAAGAAACTCACTGAAGTGAGAACAATATTCTGCACATGCTTTCCTAGCCCAGTCATTTAGAAACTACTGATGAAGAGCAAAAGTCTGAGAAACCAAATGTGGCTCCTAAGAGATAGAAAAGTCAGTAGATCTTAGGACAATGTCATAGGACTAAGGAAACCAGAGTTGGAATTGAGAAATAAAAAGGCAGCTAGAATTTTAAGGACCAAATTCACAGAGAGAGTAAAGAGTCAGAGAACGGAGCTGGATTCAGCAACAGTGTTCCCTTGCAGTATTTTCCATTTATAATAGGTAGACAAGGCAAGATGCTAAGAAGTCAAACAAAAGCTAACTGAAGTCAAAGCAAAGACTTAGTTGGCTCATAATGCTGTAGAGACAAAATTGGAGTTCAGAACCTATGAAAGATTTGTGGCCCAATGGAAAACTAATGATATGAATTAGGACATTGAAAGTCTCTGTGTGTGTGTGTGTGTGTGTGTCTGTTTGTGTGTGTGTGTGTGTGTGTCTGTGTGTTAGGAAGGTTGAGGCAACATCTACACTGAACCTTATAAAGAAGGAAAATGAGTATGAAGTTGGTCCAGTGAATGAGGTGATCTTCCCCTCTGCTCCCTACTTAAGAATAGGAAATTCTCTCCTCAAGAAAATACAGTTAACCATTGAACAAGGTAGGGGTTAGAGATGCTGACTCCTTGTACAGTCAAAAATCCACATATAACTTTATGGTCGGTCCTTCTTATCTGTGGTTCTGAATCTGAGGATTCAACCAACCACAGATCATGTAGTACTGTATTACTTATTGAAAAAAAATCCATGTATAAGTGGATCTGTGCAGTTCAAACCCAGGTTGTTCAAAGGGCAACTGTAACATCATTCAGCTTCCCTACAACTTGTCATATCCCAAGTCTGGTATTCACTGAAGAACCACCAAGACTACCAAGAAAAGGAGAATTAGAATAAAAAACAAAACAGAATCAGAATCATAGATGACCTAAACATTAAAGTTCATACATATTTTGGTAAATATTATCAAGTTCAAGAAAATAGATGACAAGGTGGAGAACTTAACTTGACAACTAGAAACTATAAACTGATTGAAGTTGAACTGATAGAATTAAAAATTATATGAAATTTAAAACTCGGTAGTGGATTGGACACAGGTAAAGAGAGGTAAGTGAACTGGAAGATAGAGTAGTAACAATATTAAGACTAAAGCATGGGAAACAAAAAGAATAAAAAGTACACAAAAGTGCATTTGAGACATATGGGCCACAGTAAATATTTTTATCATATGTGTAAACTGGAGTCCAAAGAAAAAAGGAGAGAGAGATTGGGATGAAAACAATATTTCAGAAATATTAACAGCTGAGAGTTCTCTAAAACTAAAGAGAATATATGGAGCCATAATTCAATAAGCACTAAAGAAAGCAACAAGAACAAATACAAAGAAAACCACACCTAAGATCACCACAGTACAATTCATGAATAGTAAAGAAAAACATGACATCTTAAAAGCAGCCCAAGGAAAAAGAGACAGATTACTTTCAAAGGAACAATAGGATTAAGATTACAGCTTTCTTCTCAATGAAACTGACTGGATACTAGAAAATAATGGAATAACATTTTTAAGTGCTAAAGAAAAGAACTGCCCATTGGGAATTCTAGAGGCAGAGAAAATGTTGTTTGGAAGGAAAGATGAAATAAGGAAATTTGCAGACAAACAAAATTTAGAAAATATGTTCTCATCAGAACTGACTGAATTAAATTATAAAGGGAGACCCGCAGGCAGAAGGAAGATTATCACAGATGAAAATAAGGAATTTATAAAGAATTATGTATAACAGAAAGGATAAATAAGTGGATAAACCTAAATAAAATCTAACTGCACAAAAGAGTAATAATAAAATATATCAAAAATTAGAATGCATTAAAACAAATGGAAGAGGAAAAAGTAGTAAAAGAAATTTAAGGTCTCAGCATTGCTTGAGAAGCAGTAAAAGAGCTAATAAGTCATGGTACATGTGGAACTGCTACTTATGTAAAAATAACAAGCTAATACAAGGGAAAGTGGAATTTGAAGAAATCTAAAAGGAAGAAAGAAGAGCAAGAGGCACATAACAAGGTGGGACAAATAGTAAACGAGGAGTAAACGGTCTATAAGAAAATACATTAACTGTAAATACTCGAATGAAAGGACAAGGATTATTGAAACAAACAAAAAACCTAAATCTATGCCACCTACAAGAGATAAGAGTCAGATTGAAAATTAAAGGATTCAAAAATTATGTCCTGGGCTTCTCTGGTGGCGCAGTGGTTGGGAGTCCGCCTGCCGATGCCGGGGGCGCGGGTTCATGCCCCGGTCTGGGAGGGTCCTGCGTGCCGCAGGGCGACTGGGCCCGTGGGCTATGGCCGTTGAGCCTGCGCGTCCGGAGCCTGTGCTCCGCGGCGGGAGAGGTCACAGCGGTGAGAGGCCCACATAACGCAAAAAAAAAAAAAGAAAAAATTATGTCCTAACAACAATAAGTAAAATTGAAGAAGATTTTTTAATGTTAACATAGATTTGAAAGCAAAAAGTATCACTGGCGATAAGGCAGGATAATAAAACCCACTGTTACTTTACAAGGAATATATTATAAATCTACACTTCAATGCAATAGATGAAGGGAAATTCCAAAAAACTAAGTAGAAATAGAAAAATCTAAATTACCTAGATCAGTAACATAGAACCAGAAGAACAAATCAGCAGATTAGAGAAGATCTGAATACCATCATTAATAACTTTGGCCTACATTTACATAAAACACTGCACCAACAATGATGGAATATATATATTACGCAGAAATTTTTAGGTGCATATGGCACATTTATAAAATTGACTATATTCCAGTTATAAAACAAGACTCCGAATAAGCAAGAAATTTAAAAATATATAACCAATATTTTACCAAATAGTTGGATATTAAAAACATACTTCTGATCATTATGTAGGTCAAAGATAAAGTCGCAATGGGAATTAGAATTTTATTAATTGAATGATAATGAAAATATGCCATAACAAAACCTGTGGGTTGCAAATAAAGCTGTGGTCACAGAGAAGTTTATGTATTCAAATTATATTCTCTAAATGTAAAAGGGAAAGGAATAAAGCAACTAGAAGATAACCTATCACCCTGAGGTAGGCAGCTCCTGAACTGTACCTGGTGGGGAAGTCAGGGCAGAACTTCAGGAGGCCAGCTGAGAGCACGGTGAACGCCATGTCAGGAGCAGTCTCCAAGAAAGAGCATTAAATGTACAAAGGGATGACTAGAATATTTTTAAGAGCTAGCACCCGGACTCCTCTTAAGGATGACTTAACGTTGCTGGGGAAAAAATAAGAAGTGCTCGAGGTAGAAGGTGAATAGCTTTACAATTCCCAGGAGAATCTTGGTACCAGGACCACACAATGAAGAACTTGGAGTCCCCATGGCTAATCCAGCAGGGAGAAAAGGAGAAACAGAGATGCGAGAGAAAATAAAGGGAACTCTTGGTGCAATTTGGTGCTGCTGCAGGCCCAAGTCCAGGTATGTGCTCTCTAGCTCCCCATCTTAAATAAAAGCCACCATGTTCCTTAGTCTTTCAGGTACTTAGAATTTCTCTTTACAACCTGAAAATGGGGTCAGGTTTCCTGTCTGCATTGCTACAGTACAAAACAGAGGCAGGATGTTTGAAATAGTTCTCCATCTGGCAGAGGAGGCCTTGAAGCTGTGAGCCACTCACTGCAAACCAGCAGGACATGAAGGATTCTTGAGCAGATCTGAAGCTATTGGGAGGCCTTTCAGGAGTTAAATACCTTAGTAAATACTGTACCTTCAATTCTCCCTCTCTGTCCAGTCTTCCTCCACTCACATGGGGGCCCAAAGGGGCTAAATGAGCACTCTTTGACTTGTACTTGGTAGTCCGAACTTGACTTGGGCTTGGAGACTTCCATGAAAAGTCTGCCTTCCACCTACTGGCTTGGGTTTCTTGGTCTCTCTGCTCCAGGCTAATCCCTTCAACCTGCTTTTTCCATTTCTGCCAATAATCCCCCTCTCCAGACCTTCCTAATTCTCTTCTGGGGAGGGAGGAGACTTACGGAGGGCAATGTTTATTTCTAGAGGGAAAGGTGACCACATGACTTCACAGTGGTCGTCCCCTTGATTACTCAGTTTCTGTCTAGATTAGTCGTGGGTGTCTGTGCACCCCAGCCTCACTCCCAGGAGGCTGTAGAACACTGTCCTTATCTCAGCCCTGAGCCGCTCTCTACCCTCCTTCCCTCTCTCTCCTTACCCTTCTTTACCCACAGACTCGCAGGCTTTCTGCACCTCTGAGGAAGATAAGCACGTCACAGAACCTCTGCTACAGAACCAAACATACTGAAACAAAGCTATTGAAACAACAGAAAAAGAATACATGAGGATTGTTTCTCCTGAGCGTTCAATTACCTAGGGGGCCTTTAGCAAACTTTGATTGATAAATCTAACCTTTCTTTCCTTGGCAATAGTTGATCACACTGCGAGGAAAACAAGTTAGAGAATGGAAAAATAATATTTGGATTTCAATGAAATAATAAAGATGCAGGGACTATCTTTGACTTTTTCAAGGTGAGAAGAGAGTTTACATTTTGATTATTAATGGCAGGAATCCCTTTTAAAACAGGGCCAGTCTGCATGATGCATTTAAAAATCAACCTTTTCAAATATAGCCATAGCCCCCACAAGATTTCTTGATTTCTCTGGGGTCAGATAAACCATCACATTTCACAGTGGTGCCCTGTATATGAAAGTGATAAACAAAATCTGGAAGCATGGCAGTGGCTAAAAATATGGAGCTGGCAGCCACACGTTGAAATGATTTTTTGCTTTTAATTCATTGCATAAAATGCTAATGTCCAAATTCAGGCAGGTAGATCTTACCAACCATCAAGAGCTTCAACCCTGCTAACAGCTATGTATGCACTTTTAAACCCTACTTTGACTGCTCCAGAAAATTACTGGGTTTCTTTAATGCCTCTGTTACTATTTCCTTTGTGTCATTTTGTTTTTCTTTAAAAACATAGCTGTGTGATCTTGGGGAAGTTATATTATTTCCTTGAGACTTGGTTGCCTCTCTGTGGAGAGAACACGAGGCCTTGATGCACTTTCCTGGGGTAAGAAAACTTTGGTTGCATCCCTCGGTGGGCACATCGCATCGGCTCAGGACTGCCCTGCTCCAAAAGCTCAAGGTGTGGAGCCCGATTGCTGGAGATCAGCCCCATGTGAATCTTTCACGGATGAAACCGGCTCGCCATGGAACCATTCACAAGCTGCAGACCGTGGTGGCTGTTAGTCATCGACCCACCGAGAGCACTCTGAGGGAGAGGAGTTGCTGATGTTTGGTAGCAAAATCTCCTATTCCGAATTGAATCCTTTCCCTGTAAGTGGGTTCCTAAAGACTTGTCGCAGTTTCTCAGTTAGCTATAATGGAGGCAGACTCCCCTAATGCCCTGCCCCCAGGCTGCGATACAGACAGGCCGACTGCTTCAGCCAACAGGGACAGCTCACAGTAAAGATAAGAACCCTATGTATCAAAGCACTTGCATGATGCTCGCCAGAAGCACAAACACTGAGGGCAGGGCACCCTTCCCCTCACGCTGAGCAAATTTGTTCTCATGGAGCTCCTGCCCTGAGTTTATCCAGCTAGGAAGCAAACTTCAGGAAAGGTCCTCACGGTGCTGCCGATACAAACTTATTTCACCAGGCAGCCCAAATAGAGTATGCCACTTTGTATGTTCCACGGGCAGAACAAATGGTGTCAAGCGGCACGCCTCCAGCTGGGGGGTGACGTACACTTTTTCCATGGGAAAGAAGCCCATGCCTTCGGTGTGAAAAACCTCTATGCCTCTTTGCTTTCGCAGCCCAGGGCTAGCCTCAGCTCTGAAAAACTTCCAAAGGAGGAGAGTCAGAGAACCTTTGAAGCACAGAGCAGGTGCAGCACTGAACAAGGACTTCTCTATTGGCCTGAGAACACCCACTGCCCTGCGCTCCGTTGGTGTACACACGTGGTGGAGGAAGGGGGTTGAATTCTGGTCCGTGAGAACTTCTCCGGGTCACGTAGTGTGAGCACAAGTAAATTAGCCCTACATCTCATCCCAGTTTCCTGTGTAAGTTGTACAGGGCAAACTCCCTGCTTGAATCCCTGGGTGGGTTAAGTAACCTTGAGGGAAGCATCGTTGCTTGGGACATGGGGCTGGTATCTCGGTTAATGTTCTGTGCATCCACCTGGCAGCTGGTCTCTCTAAGCGGGCTCCGAAGGTTCTTCTGAAGAGTTTCCTGAGAGTGTCTGAAACAGGGAAGCAGCTGACAGGCCCACGAGGATACCAATTCTCTCAAGCAAAAGGCTACCAGCCTCAGACACTTGGGTTCTCTTTTGTATATGAAACAACACTGTGCTTTGAAGGTTCCTTCCACCCAGCTTGTGAATCGCACTTCCACTGTGTCTTAGGATTCCAAGTGTTTCCGTGCCTTCACCATGCCCACTTCTTAGGCCTATGACGGCAGCGTGTCCAGCAGCTCTAAAGGAGACCTTCAGAAGGTGGGCTTTTTGTCTCCTTCCACTGAGAAACCAGATCCCCCGGGTCCTCTGTCGTTAGTTATTTCATTTCAGACTAGCTGTGGGCACCCTCATTCCTCCTCGACATAAGAAACAAACAGAACTGCCATAAAGGGAAGAAGCCTTGTGAGTCCAGCACAGAGGCAGTCTCTCGCACTCAGCATTCCCACACAGCTGAGCCCAGTGTATGGGACCGAGAGAGGGAGAAAGACAGCTGTAACCCCGAGCTTTCTAGTATTTCCTCATTACAAGGACAAGGCCTCTTCAGACAGACCAGTTACTTTTTCCGAAGGGGAGACATACTGATTTCAAAACTTTGGACCCAGCTGGAACATGTTCTCTTCCCTACTTTTGTTTCTTCTGAGGGTTTGTGGAAACCCAGCTATCTTCAAGCCTCAGGTGGGAGGAATCTTGAAAGATGGGTGGGGGTGGGCCTAGGGGCAGAGCCTCAGCCTGAATTTGAATCTAATTTGGAAAAGGTCGAAGTGCATATCTTTCCGGCCCCTCCCGTCCCTCACTCACTGAAATTATGCACTGTAGGACCGGTACGCACATACAGTAAGTAAGAAGTGGATGGAAACAGCTCCTCCCACCTCCATGGAGCCTAAGTTCTAGTGGGGAAGACCCGCAATAATCAAGACACGTTGCGCAACGAACGCGTTCACGGGCGTCGTGGAAATCTAGCTCGTGGATGACGCCCAGCTGCGGCCCAAACCCAGTGACTCAGCCCAGCGCGTTGGTAGGGACGCGCTCCCGCCGTTTCCAGGCCATGACCCCTCGGGCGGACTCTCGCGAGGGTCCTCGAGACTTCGCGCGGAACCTAGCTTCGGTTGCCTGGAGACCTCGCAGCCTGGGCTGGGCTGGTGCGTTGGTCTGCCGGTCGCGGCCGGCGGGACTCCGGAGCCATGGTGAGGAGGGTTGGAGGTCTGGTAGGGTGTGTGCCGGGTGCCTGGGGCTCGGGGGCCGGCCCTGCGCGCAGGGAGACCCCGGGACGGGAGGCCTGGAGCTCTGGGGTCCCGGAACTGAGGGCTTGGCGCTCTCGTGGAGTCCTTGCGGGGAGGGCCCAGGGTTCTGCGGACCCTGGACCCCGGACCCCGCACGCACTTGGAGCTGAGAGACCTGGGCTCTCCAGGATCCTGTGCTCACAGGGGTGGGTGGTCAGAGCGCACCCGCCTCCCCCGCCCCCCAGACCCAGGGCCCGGTGTGCACGGCGTCCAGAACAGAGAACTTGGGTCGAGGGGCTTTCCTGCCTGGAATGGAAGACTCATTGATGAGATCCCTGGGACCTAGGGTCTCACCTGGCAGAGGCCTGGGTCACACAGGTCCTCCAGTCTCTGGGGTCGAGATCCAGGGGGCATACCAGGGTGGTCAGAGAACCCTCTACACTGGAGCGTCCTGACAGTGGGTCCAGTGCCCGTGGAGTCCTTCAGGGCAGAGCTTCAGGGTAGAGGAACTGCTGTTTCCTTGGAGAGCCCGCGAGGAGTGAGGCCGGTACTGAGCAGAGCAAGGCGGGAGCTTGCTGCCTCTGGGGCTCTCCATCCCGGCCCCTCTCTGTGGTAGGGCTCCCAGCTGCGCCACCCCACCCCCCGCCATGATGTAGGGGTTGTCGGTAACTCAGTTTCCAGGCAGGTGTGGCCATCAGCTGTGGGAGGCAGGGAGGATGCCTCTGTGTGCGGGAGCCCCAGGGGCTCTACCAGGCGGCGGCTGCTGGCTGACTGTCCCTGATGCTGGGTGGTGACAAACCTTCAGGCTCTTCTGATGGGGTGGACTTATTGGAGTAGAGGGATTGCAAAGAGGGCATTGTATCAGGAGTGAAGATTTCCGTGGATGGGTCTTTTGAAAGTCAACTGGAAAAAGACCACCAAAATACATCTACTTTTACTAGCTTGTGGGAGTATTAGGGTGATTTTCCTTGTTTTCTTTACGTTTTGTAAGATTTCCACAAAAACCTTTTTTGTAGTAAAAATGTTATAGAGTCACGTAGATGCGCGTACACACAAGCATGGGCCACAGAAACTTGGGAGAAGTAAAGGCAGAAGGATAAGGAAATTTGCCATCTGCTGAGCGGCCCTTGGGAAGAGAGTGAGGGTGGAAGGTCTCGTCTGGCACCTTGTTGAAGTTGTTAAAAGTGGCCTCGCCCCATTGACAGAGCCCGCAGTGAGCACCACAGTCTGCTCTGGCTCCCTCCACCAGGGTTCTCTGAGGTTTTGTGTTTTGAAGGAAGGAACCCTCATCTTGCCAGCTTTGATTGTTGCTGTGAGGCACTTCTTCCTACACTCACTGAACAGCTGATTGCAGGTTTCTTTATGGTGCTTGCCAAGCATTATAGCCAGTGGGATAACATTTGACAGTGTGGTACTGGGGAATCTTCCTTTTTGAGGCCGAGTAGATTTTGCATCCACACCAAGGAGGTCTCTGCTATATACTAAGGAACAAGTTTCCCTCCTTTCCTTTCTGAGGGAAAACAATATTCTCTGCTGAGAAGGCAGATTTCTCCTTGCTGCTCCAAAGGTATCAACAGAATGTGTCTGTGGTTAACGGTGGGGAACCTTAGGGCAGAGTGATGTGGTCTGGGTGGAAGCAGGAGACAGTGGGCAGTCAGTTGGACGTTCCAGAACAGGAATTCCTCTCCCAAGCGGCCCCAGGAGGGAATCAGCCAGCCAGAAGGTGAACTCTAACCCAACCATCTATTCTTCAACCAAAGGCGCCCAAAAAGAAAGAGAAGAAAGGGAAAGCCAAAGGTACCCCGATTGTCGATGGTCTTGCTCTGGAGGACATGAGCAAGGAACAGGTGAGCGGGCTGGCCTGAGCCGCGGACCAGCGCTGGGTCGGGGTGTGGGATGGGTTTGCTACTCCGGGCTTCTCCTAGGAGCCTCTTTCAGACCGCTGCCCCCGCTTCCGCGTGCACCTCCCCTCAGCCTGGCTCCTGCTGCCCTGCCCACACGAGGATACGCCCCTCCCACGCCTGCACACCCAAGCACAGCACGTGTTGTAAAACAACGCGGTACAGGCACATGGGTGAACTTTTTTATAGGGTAGTAGGAGTTTGGAAGGAAATGTCTTTCTGATATAAAAGCTGTTTTAAGTTTTCTGGGTTTTCTTTCATTCTTGTCTTTTGTAGGCACCAGATGTTTACAGAGCTGTTATCATAGTACATACACCTAGAGCATTCTCATTTGTTTCATTTACCATTAAACACTGTGAATTATTTTTGGCCACTTGTTCATTTTGATGAACTTAAGGGCTAGAGAACATGGTTATATAATTACAATTTCAATTCAAGGCTCCTGAGACCTGTAACATGTGCAAACTGTGGGAGCAAGTGTGGTCTGGGAGCGTCTGACATGCACTCCTGTGAACCTTAATGACCCTTACTTACTTTTGGTGGTTTTAAGATAAGGAAATGAAAGGTGACTGAAACAGGCATAAGACCTGAAGCTGGAGAGCTGGGCCGAGGCCCTTGACCAGCAGTGGAGAGGCTTTGTGTCACAGGCAGGGAGCCTGTCGGCAGTGTCCGCAGAAGGTGGTGGGTCAGGTTGCACTTTGGAAAGGTCCCCAGGCTGCCACGTGAACGGCTTACCCACCGCGCTGCCCCAGCCGTCAGGCTGTTTCTTGGCTCCCCATTTCCTCCTGTCCGGTGGGGACAGAACTGTGACATGGCAGTGGCCAGTCTTGCAGAGCAGAGCCTTGCTGTCCGGTGTTCCAGGCGTGGACACCTGGGAAGCTTCCAGGGCCCAGGCAGGAGTGAGAGACTCAGGGTAGCTGCGGCCAGTTCGCTGCATATTAACCTGTGGGCCCTGGGCTCCAGAGCTGTCTGTTTGCTGAGGTTTGAAGAGAAGCTTGAAATCTAGATATTTATAAGAAATCTAGATATCGAGTGATGGAACATCCAGCGTGAGCCAGTCAGAGTTGGGAGAAGTCTGGCTTAGATCCTTTGTCTGATTGACACAGTAGACCCCACTGTAGACCTCCCTCCTGGGGAGCCCAGCCCCGCCCCGGCCTGGTGGCCCTGTTTGTTTTTTGGTTTTTCTTCCTTTAACCTATTTGCAGATTTGCATTTGGCTCTGGACCAAACCATCTTGACTGTTTCGGGTCTACTGGTTTTGTATATTTTTTGTTTAACCTATATCTTTAAAGGTGAAAGTTTTTTTTACATTTTGCATTGTTTTGTGAACATATTTACATCATTCTCATATCTTTGTGTTGTTGGGCCATATAACCCTCTAGCTGATATACTCTAATTTCTCAACCATTCTCCTATTTATTTAATTTATTTATTGGCCGCGCTGTGTGGCTAGCGGGATCTTAGTTCCCCGACCGGGGATTGAACCCGGGCCCCAGCAGTGAGAGCACGGAGTCCTCATCACGGGACCGCCAGGGAGTTCCCAACCATCCTCCTACTGAAAAGCATCTTAGATCATTTCCTTTTTAATTCTTTTGCTGTTGTAATAATGGTGTAGCTAATATCTTTAAGCGGAAAGCTCCTGTGTTCTTTTGAGAAATTTCTTTAGTGTAAATCCCCAGGAAGGAATAAAAGCATATAATCATTTTATGGCTCTTGGCCAAATACAAGAGATTTCTGCTGTTTGCTGCACGTTCCCTGTCCCCGAGCCTTCCCAGCTCCCTGCTTTAACTTCTCACTTTTAGCTCTGACTTACTCTGAGGTGAGAGCAGCCCCTCCCTCTTCCTTCCTGGCCTTTCTCCGTCCACCCTCCCCTGGCGGCAGGTGGCCCGCCCCGCCCCACGCCCAGCTGGGCCGCCTCACGGGCCCTGTTCTGCCCGCCAGGTGGAGGAACACATTGGCCGCATCCGGGAGGAGCTGGACCGCGAGCGGGCCGAGCGCAACTTCTTCCAGCTGGAGCGGGACAAGATCCACACTTTCTGGGAGATCACGCGGAGGCAGCTGGAGGAGAAGAAGGCTGAGCTGAGGAACAAAGACCGGGAGATGGAGGAGGCTGCGGAGAGGCACCAGGTGGAGATCAAGGTGAGTGGGGCTGGCCTGTCCCCACAAGAGCTGCCATGTGGGCAGAGGAGCCGGACTGGGGGCCAGGGGCGTTGTCTCGCCTTGCTTCTGGGAGTCACAGCCCTTTGTGTCCTTGACGTGGGGAACCTGAGGGTATTTTTTATGTGTGTGCAGGTGGGCATGTGTGTGTAGGTGAGCCTCTGTGTGCAGGTGGCATGTGTATACAGGTGGGCAGGTGTGTGCACGTGAGCCTGTGCAGGTGGGCAGGTGTGTGCAGGTAAGCATGTGTGTGCAGATGAGCATGTGTGTGCAGGTGTGCATGTGTGTGCAGGTGAGCAGGTGTGTGCAGGTGGGCATGTATGTGTAGGTGGGCAGGTGTGTGCAGGTGTGCATGTGTGTACAGGTGAGCCTGTGCGTGCAGGTGAGCCTGTTCAGGTGAGGTGTGTGCAGGTGGGCATGTGCACGCAGGTGAGCGGGCAGAGCAGGTGAGCAGTGGTACTCCCCCCGCCCACAGGTCTATAAGCAGAAGGTGAGGCACTTGCTGTACGAGCATCAGAACAGCTTGATGGAGATGAAGGCGGAGGGCACCGTGGTCATGAAGCTGGCGCAGGAGGAGCGCCGCGCACAGGAGAGCGCCCTGTGCAGGAAGACGCGGGCGCTGCAGGTGGAGCTGAAGGAACAGGAGCTGGCCGGTGAGCTGGTGGAGAAGAAGCTGAGGCTGGTAGGTGCCAGCATGCCATGAGCACCTCGGGATGCACTCCAACTGGGAATTCATATTTCTGTATATTAACTCCTGCATTTTGGGAATTAAATATTAAACAACAGCAGCAGCAGCATCATGCCGCCAAACAAGCCCTGTTTGGGGTCCAGGCACAGAATTCTGTCTCAGGCTTGAGCAACAGGTTGGCTTCCCAAGAGGGAAAGCCAGCTCAGGGTCCCTCTCCGCATACTGCTGACCCCTGACCCCAGAGACGTGCGTGCGGCCCCTGAAGTGACCAGCCCTCCAGCCCTTTGGCAGCCACAGCAGTTTGTCCTGTGAGCTGTGCTCTCAAGTGCCTCGCTGACCTTTGAGACTCTTTGGTCCTTTCTGAGGGAGGCAGCGGGGTTCCAGTTGGAGGTTGGAATTCCTTCTTAAGTGCCGGGCCCGGTTCTGATCTCTGGGGACACAGAGGATGGGGCTGACAAAATGCCTGCCCACTCACGGCTGATGGTCTAGAATGGAGAGGCTGCCCCTGAGACAGAAGACAAAATAAACTGTCAAACCTGTGTCGCAGGTCTGCGGGCATTAGTGCTACAGGAAGTTCCTGGGAACGAGGGTGGTTGCATTTTTCTACGCATTCTGGGAATTCATTGAGAAGGTGATACCTGGGCAAGGGCGGGGGGAAGGCAGGGCTGGGGGAGACCAGGCCTTGAGAAGGGCTGGGGATGGACCAGTGCCACGGCCCCCAGGAGTGAGGAATGAGGGGTCTGGGGGATAGGACTGAGTCGGGGACCTCTGGAGGGTGTGGGCAAAGGGAGGATGTGTCCAACTTTGGTTTTCAAAGGTTGTTCCTGGCTGTGGGTTGAAAGACTTTGTCAGTGCACTTGCCTCTGTGTATGTCTGGAGGCAGCCCAGCCTCAACTGAATCTAGAAATAAATCAGTAACACTGCAGACTTTGCCGTGAAGCTTGAGAGTGCTGAAGTCTTGGACGCTTGAGGGCGGTCTGGCCTTTCTGACAGAAGCACAGAGTGGGCTGCCTTCCAACAAGTACAGCGGTGCGGGCTTTCTGCTTACGCGCGGCCTTGGGCGTGGAGTAGGTACACGGTCAGAGTGCTGCTCTGAGTGAAAACACTGCTCTGGAGTCTAATTTAAACTTTTTATTCAGAATTTATAACTGTCTATTACAATAATTTGTAACAGTATTCTAAGCCAAAGCAGGTTAGCCGACAGCAGGGAACCGGCAGCTCTGTGTGGGTCTGGACCCTGCTGTCCAGCCTCTGGGTAGGGCGGGAAAGGCTGGGCACGGCCAGGGGCTGGGATGTCTGTCAGCATTCTCTGCAGCTCCGAGGTGACCTGCGCTGAGGGACGTCCATTATCAAATGTGGAATTTACCAAACCTTGTTATTCCGGGTTGGGTCCATGAGCTCGGAGGTGAGGGGCCCAGCAGAAGCAGCACAGGTTTACTGAGCCGGGCTTTCCTTGCCAGTGAGGCGAGGGGCCGGGCTGAGGGGCCGGCATCTGTTCCGTCCCCTCTGACCTCCAGTGACTGACCACTTCCCCCTCTGCAGAAACACGCCGAGGAGATCACCAAGATACGCAAGGACTTTGAGCGGCAGGTGCGAGGTCAGCATCTCCCACGCTCCGTGTAAGACGGCCCCAGAACCCCTCCCGTCAGGAAGGGACTGTCCCAACAGCTCTTGCTAACCGGGCACATAAACCAGTTAAAACAGCTCAGACGTGCAAAGCGAGGCTGGTGGACTATTCAGGATCCCAGAACACCCTATTCCATGAGAGGTGGGAGGCTGTGAGGACGGCCCACACCCTCAGGCACGAAGCGGCACCTAGAAGCAGGCAGTAGTCATCCAGCCTCGTGGGCAGCGCCCAGGTCTCCCGGCCTGCGGAGGCTCCAACCTCAGAAGTCTGTTTGGTTTACTACTAGAGCCCGTAGTCTGTCTGTCTGGCTGTGGTTAGAGCCCACTGGGACTGGGTGACGTTCGGCTGTTGGGATCCCTGAGGCAGGGATCGATTAGCAATGCCTGCGATGGGCAAGGAAGGCAGGCTGGTGTGTGTGCTGGTGCCGCAGAGCAGGGGAAAGTCCCCACCCCGTCCTGCCGTCTGCAGAGCTTGTTGGTGAGACCTTCGTCTTGGTGGGTGTTCTCGGCCCTGGGCTGCCATCCCTTCTCGTAGCCACAGGACCAGCATTCTGCTCAGCTGCTCTGTGTGCTGCTGCCTTTCAGAAATCGAGGCCAAGTACGATAAGAAGGTCAGGATGCTCAGGGAAGAGCTTGACCTGCGCAGGAAGACAGAGATCCATGAGGTGGAGGAGAGGAAGAACAGCCAGATCAGCGTGCTTGTGCAGCGCCACGAGGAGGCCTTCACGGACATCAGGAACTATTACAACGGAATCACCCGCAACAACCTGGCTCTCATCAACTCCCTCAAGGTGCGGCCGGGGTGCCCAGCCCCCTTGGGCCGACCCCCCTGCTTGTAGAAACATTTGACCCTGCCCTTCACCTGCCCTTGATCAAAGCTCACAAGTTGTGTTGCCCGCTACAGCCGTGGCTGTGGTCCGGCTGTTGCCCTGACCCTCACGTGGCAGGGAAGTGATACACCTGTGTGCACTGGGATATGTCGAAGGTCAGGTGGAACCACAGGGGCGTCATCGTCACCCAAGTGCTGGCAGCCGTGGAGGATGTCCTCTGGGGGTCATGAGCAAAGTGTAATCTCAATTTGCACAGAGGCTGAAGTACTAGAAAATTCAGAATAAGTTAAAACTGTGAAAAAATACTGTGTGTTTACACATAAAACAGATGTAGGTCCTCACCATGCCGGCAGGACCATTGTCTGCGGGCAGGGGGGATCGCGGCCCTCGTCCTGCAGGCCGCAGCCCCTGATCCTGCCTGCCGATCCCCCGCCCCTCGTGCCCACAGGAGCAGGTGGAGGACGCGCGGAAGAAGGAGAAGCACCTGGAGAAGGAGATGATGGAGGTGTCCGCGCAGAACAGGTGCCTGACAGACCCCCTGCAGAAGGCTCGGGACGAGATAAGCAAGATGCAGAAGCAGCTCGGGGGCTACGAGAGGGACAAGCAGATCCTGCTGGTGGGTTTCTGCCCGATTCCTGGCCCTCCCTGGCACCACCTCCTGGGCGTGGAAGGGCAGGGAGGCATCTCCTGAGGACCAGAGAGGAGCCTGGCCCTCGGGGCAGGAAGGGCAGGGGCGCTGAGCCCCTCCTTCCTGGGCCTGGTGGCCCTGGGGCACGTGAGGCTGGCACCTGTTCTGGGAGATGGGTGGCTCAGCCCCTCAGGTCTGGGAGCTGCATCGTGTGGGTGCCTGAGTCGGGAGGGCTTTCTCCCCCACCCCCATTTTCTCTCCAGCACACGAAAGCCCGTCTGAAAGTCGCCGAGGAGGAGCTGAAGAGCCTGCAGTGGGAGCACGAGGTTCTGGAGCAGCGCTTCATGCAGGCGAGCTCCCGGGACGCCTGGGTTCTGGGCTGCGCTCCCAGCTCCGGCCGCTGGAGGTCCCATGGCCCTCCTCGTGCCACGCGGCTCTCGGTGGGCGGCAGGCCTGGGTCTCAGAGGGTGGTCCCTGGTGGGGAGTGGGTGGTGCCCACGGCTGTCCCCTGGGTCTCTCCTCTGAAGCGTGGAGGTGGCCTGGCCCCTTGAAGGAAGGGCTTTTTTCATCTGTGTGTGTGTTTCTAAGTCCCAAACCTTCATGTGTGCGTTGTAAGGAAGCCTGTGGGTGCAAACATGAGGGCCCTGGGGCCGTGCACTGGTCCTCACAAGTGGTCAGAGCTTCCTGACTCTCCTCCCAGACTCTTGTGTGTCCCGGCATAGGGACACTGCTTCCTAGAAGTGAGGGTGTCTGGAGTGCCCGTGTTCTCATCTCAGCCTGTGTGCCGTCTCTCCGATTGGGTCACACTTGAAATCTCTGTTTCAGTCCTTTGCTGTTACAAGCATCCTTTTAAGTTGTCTTTGTGCAACTGTGTATCCCTTTCAGGGAAGTCGATTCCTAGCAGGGGAAATGCTGGGTGAGAAGGTTCACGTTCAGGGTGCAGATAGTCTGCCGGGAGGGATGTTCAGAGTTGTGACCCCACCCACAGTGCCCAAGGGGCCGCTTCCGCCGGCACCAGGTCTTCACTGATGTGATTGGGTGGCAGGTGTCTCACTGCACGTGCTTTTCTGCAGAGTTGGCCCTCCCTGCCTGCAGGTCCCGGGGTCTGGCCCTGGGCCTGGCCGAGGGCAGAGCCGCCCCCTCTGTGTGAGCCGTTAGCACAGCTACCGCCGCAGACTGACAGTGGAAAGGACATCCCGTAAGCGGTCAGAGCTAGTCACCGTCAAGAAGCCTCCGAGGGTCCCGGAGGCTGAGGGCAGCTGAGGGGAGGGTCCGTAGGCAACCAGGGAGACGCGGCTCCCCGCTGCAAGGTGGCGTGAGTGGGGAGGGGACTCTACCACCTTCTCTTCCGTCTGCATGTCGTCTGCGGCAGGGGAGGCAGGCAGCGCCCCTAAGAAACCAGACTCGTCACGTTTTAAAAAGCAGAGGGATGGGGACTGGATTGAAGCACATCTTGAGAATACGATCCTGTAGTTAGAAAGACACGGTGCTACAGGGTTTCAGCACAGCCCTCTCCTCTTCCTAGCAGTGATGTGTGTTTCTACGGCAGTGCAGAACATTCTGGAAGGAGTCCCAGCAAATACTCAGATGGTGGCCTCTGGGAAGTAGGGTTGAGGAGTGTTTACTTTTTCCTTTTTACACCCCAACTCAGTCTTGATTGTTTAATGGTGCACAGTTAAAAGTTAAAGGAGATGAAAAGGACACTGTCCTTGGTGGACAGGCGGGTGGCTCCAGTGCTCGCTCTAGACCTGTGTTCCAGGGTCTGGGGCTGGCAGAGGGGGTGGACCTCCAAGGGGCCCCCACCCCAACACTGCTGAGTCTGAGGCCCTGGACCTCATGGGGATGATCATGTCCTGAGCCTGCTGCCCAGACCCAGGGCAGGGCTGGCCCCAGCCCCTCTGGGGGTCTGTGCAGCTTGTACTAGGGTCCCTGTGGCTTCCTGAGACACCTTCCCAGAGATGTTTCCTCCTGCCGCCCATGGTGTGGACAGCCGCACACCTCTAGTTCGGTCACAGAGTGGGGCTCAGGCAGTGTAGACGATGCAGACCCACCTGCCCGTGGCCGGGCGCTGGTGAAGGCGCTGTGCCGTGCGTGGCCCCGAGGCAGAGCCGGGAGGGGCTTCTTGCCAGTGAGAAGACTGGGCCCATCCCGCAGGTGCAGCAGGAGCGGGATGGGCTGTACCAGAAGTTCACCGCAGCCATCCTGGAGGTGCAGCAGAAGGTGGGCCTCAAGAACCTCGTCTTGGAGCGCAAGGTACAGGCACTGGCCACCGCGGTAGAGAAGAAGGAGGTGCAGTGCAACGAGGTGCTGGCGGCCTCCAACCTGGACCCTGCGGCCCTGACCCTCGTGTCCCGCAAGGTGGAGGTTGGTCCTGGGGGTTCCCGGGGAGGGGCTTCTGGCGGCCTGGGCTCGGGTTGGGGCTCCTGTCTTGTGCTCCAGCCTCCGTCCCTCAGTGGAGAGTCTCAGTTCACCTCGGGGAGGGGCTGTTGTGGTTTCCTGGCCCGAGCGCCCAGGCCTGTGTGTGCCGTCGGGCTCCCCAGGTTCCCGGGCTCTGCCCTGGTGTCTCTGAGGTCTTCCCCAGCCCCTCCTTAGCCTCCTGGCACCTTCGAGCCCGAGTCCACTGCCCACTCCAGCTTAGCCTCTCAGCCAAGGCCACGGCCGCCGTCCGCCTGGGACACTGAGATGTGCTGGTTGAGGCCGTGGCAGGGGGAATGCAGGGCCGTGGGTGGCCTTTGTGATGGCTGCTGGGAAGGCTTCCCAGAGGGAGTCACATCTGAGCAGAGGCTGGAGCATCTGTTCAGTCGTGGGTCTGCAGTTGTGTGTGGCTTTCCTCTGGGCTGGGACTGTCCCAGGCATGGGGCACAGCAGTAAAAAGACAGACGAGGCCTCGGTGCCCACAAGCCAGCAGGGAGAGCTGAGGACTCAGGACAGCAGTTGCCACTGCCACTGGCTCAGCAGGCAGAAGCCCTGATGCCCCTGGCGGTGACCTTACCTGGAACTGGCCTTGTCCCTCTGCTCCCTGACCTGGGTGGGACGTGCCACAGAAGAAAACGGGTGAGGACAGACAAGGGGACTTTGGTGCTGCTAGGGAAGCGTGGCCTGGCTCTGGGGTCCTGGGCAGTTGGGTGACCTGTAGCCGCCAGGCCTGAGGTGGCCCCAGGTATGGTTTCCTTGGGGGTCTAGGAGATGGACACAGACCACAGCTGGCCTCCATGACTCCACGGAAGGTCCTTCCATGCTGGAGGGCCCTGTCTGTCCCTGCTCTTCATTCACACAGAAGCAGATCTTCTGGGTTCCAGGCCTCAGATGGCAACAGGAGGGCAGGAGAGGGTGGGCAGGGCTGACAGAGGATGACTCGTCACCAGTGGAGGAGGGGGCTGGGGTCCGAGGTGATGTCGTGCCCACGGTTCTGGCTGAGACCAGGTGTTTGCTCAGAGGGAAGCGATGGCCCTGGCTCAGTGGGTGGCACTGCCTGGAGGACCCAAGTTACCCAGGCTCGGCTCTCAGGGCTGGGGTAGTGCAGCCTCATGGTGGGGCCTTGTCTGGGCCGGCATCACCATGGTCCTGAGTCTGGGGGCTCGTCTCTGTTCTTGTCCCTTTTGTGTGTGAATCACAGAGGGGAGGAGGGCTTTCCTGCTCTCCTCTTGGGAAGGACAGCCGGTCTTGCAGCTGGGCCAGCAACCCAGTGCTGCCAGTGACCAGGGTGAGGGTATAAAAACTCGGCCCGTCCATGGCAGTCACCATGGCTGCGCCTAGGGGCCAGGGCAGGGCAGGTGGGGGATCGAGGGGGTTTTCCCTGGGATGGCGTTGGCAGCCGGGGTGGCCCTTCTCACCATCTGGGCAGTTTCCTTATGGAGATGCAGATCTGTCTCCCTTGGAGACCTTTCCACACCAGCCGCTCCCCGTGTGGACATCCTGACACCTTCCTTTCCTCAGGACTTTCTGGAATCGAAGAACAGCACCATCAAGGACCTGCAATACGAGCTGGCCCGGGTCTGCAAGGTGCGAGGAGACCCCCACCCCTCCCCCATGTTCTTCCAGGTGCCCGGGACTCCACACCCCTCCCTCAGGCCCCTTCCTCACCCAGGACCCCACCTGATCTTTACCTTTGGGTGCTGACACAGTCTGAGGCCGTCTGCGCCTGCCCAGGGTCACTTGACCTGCAGGTGGCCTGGAGTACATCCGCATGGCTCCGACGCTGTCCTGGTGTCCCTGATGGGGCCTGGCCAGTGAATGTGTGGCGTCCTGTCCAGCAGGCTGTCCCTGTGTCCCTGTCCAGCCCTTGCTCTGGCGCCACGGCGCTAGCCTGGCCTCTGGGGCGGTTTGGGGTGGGCGGGGGGTCTCTGCACCCTCAGAGTAACCTCCACGTCTTCCAAGCACGTCTTCCAAGGCCTTTATGAGTCTGGCAGAAGCCACACACAGAGGCCTCCTGCAGCTGGGGAGTGCAGTGCCCTGACCCTGGTGCCGTCTGTGCCCTGCACCCAGCGTCCCCAGCTCCGTGGCTGAGCCCGCGGCTCTGTTAGTGCTTGGCCTGTGGGGACACAGACACAGTGCTGCCTGCAGACATGCTTCCCGAGAGCGAGCACCCCGCGAGCATGACTCAGATGTGAGCCCTGGGCTGTGGAGCCCCAGGATGAAGGCAGTGCCCATCACGGGCACTGGGCTCCGTGGTGACCAAATGCCCTGGGCCTTCCCTGCCCATAGGGCCCTCCCCAGGTGCTCTGGGAACCCCTGACACTTATATGCATTCTTGGGGGAATTTCCATAACCCACATCTGATTGTGGGGAGGGCTGAACCCCAGAGATGGGTGAGGGCCAGGGCCCAGCCCCTGAGTTGTCCTGGAGCCCAGCCCTGGCTCACCCTTTACTCTCAGCTCCCAGCACCTTATCTTGGCGATGCTGAGGGCAAGGAGCCCCTTTGAGCTTTTGCTCTGCGTCAGGCCAGGCCCTAAGCATTTAACATGTGTCAGCTCTTAAAACGCTTACAACCGTCTGGTGAAATGTGCCCTTTTAAAAACATCTGCTTTTAAAGGATGGGGGAACGGAAACCCTGTCTGCGTTGGCCCTGCCAGCGCTGTTGCCCAGATCTCAGCATTTCTGGGATGGGGGAAGGGAATAGATGCCAGTAGACAAGGCAGGGAGGGTCATCCCTGAGAAGGCAGGGATGCTGAGCCTGAGTGAGAAATGCTTGCAGGGAACCAGGAACTCAAACCACAGTCCTGCTCTGAGTGCACACCCTCTTCAGTCTCCCCAGCCATGAAACGGGGACGGTGGGGGCATCTTCCATTGTGGATTACCCGAGGTCCCACACATGAAGTGGTTGGGTAGTGCCCAATAAAAGTCCTCAGACTCGGGCCAGAGTTGTTCTCAACAGAAGGAAAGCCTCTGGTTGTCTTCTACCTGAGCCAGGAGGTGTCTGTGCATGGCCATCACCACCTGCTCATCTGGACCACTCTTCTGGGGAGGTGGAAACTCAGCTACATAAGATCCCTGGGCAAGTCACTTGGCTTAAAAGGGTGGCCCCTTCCATGGGGCCTTTGATTGGTTTGGTCTTGAGGACTCCAAACACTGGGGTTTGTCCTGCTTATAATAATCATAATCATACCCCTGGTGCATTATGTTTTCCCAAAAGCTTTAAATGCTTGTTCGCAGCCACTAACCACCAAGCAAATGGTCTCCTTAAGACTGTAATATTGAAAAAGATGTGGGGAATGACGGACTTAAAAAATGTGAACCCGAAATCTTGACCTGTGAATCCCAGAGATTCAGGAAAACAAAAACAAAAACCCAAACAGAATCAGCAAAAGCTGAGATAATACAGGTGGTAGCTGTGAGCGGCACTAATGCCTTAAAATTTTGATCATATCTCTCAGGCTAAGAGTTTGATCAAAAGGGGGGACTGTTAAAAAGAAACAACAGGCCCTAAATGGAGTCACTTATGTGAACCCTACCAAGACTTAATACCTAATCTAATTGAAGTTTTAGCCTCTCCCTATAGTGGAAATTTAAACCCATCAGCAGTGGGAGGTGATCTGCCTAAGACCCCCTGCCTCCCCTAAGGGAAGGTGCCCACCCTTTTAACCTCCTTGTCCCACCCTCCTGTGCCCATAAAAGCCTCCATTTTATACAGCTCCTTGGAGCACCCTTCCGCTTACTAGATGGGATGCTGCCATGAGTAAAGCCAATTAGATTCTCAAATTTAAATGTGTGTGAGGGTCTGGGTCTGGTGTAGTGAGCACCTGGTAAAGGCTAGCTCTCCACGGGGCTGGGTGTGCCTGAGCGAGGGTCAGCCCCGGCTGCCCCTCCCCTGAGGCCTCTGTGTCCCCACAGGCCCACAATGACTTGCTGCGTACCTATGAGGCGAAGCTCCTGGCCTTTGGGGTCCCCCTGGACAACGTGGGCTTCAAGCCCCTGGAGACAGCCATGATCGGGCAGACGCTGGGCCAGGGCCCCGCAGGACTCGTGAGCACCCCAATGTAGCCCCTGCCCGGACAACACCCACCTCACGCACCGAGGACAGCAGGTATTTGTTCTGAAGACATGCGTTGTCAGCAAGTGAAGGTTTTCACAAGTGCTGCCTGTCCTGTTGCGTGGCTGTGTGGAGAGGCCCCCAGGGCCCACGGTGCCGTCCGGCCCCTTCCCCAAGCCCACCAGCTCTGTGCGCACACCCGCCCCCATCCCACCTGGGGCTGGACAGCTCCAGCCGAGTGTGCCTAGTGACCACAGCCGCCTCGCAGATGCCAACAGCTTTATTGAAGCCCTGCCACTGGGAAATCGGGGCCAGAACGTCCCCAGAAAGTGTGACCCTGGTGCCCGCGAGCAACAAGCCTGCCCTGCTGGTTGGGGGCGGCTCAGCCTGCCGTGGTGATGGGTCCGGGCTCGTAGGCCGGCTGCCGGTCAGCCGCTAGCTCCCTCGGTACGTGGTATAAGACCACGGGCTCAGCAGCAGCGGCACGTGCAACTTGTGGGTCTCGTTTGTGATGGTGAAAACGACCTGATGGCAGAGGGGACACCGGGAGAGCCAGGGGCCAGCATGGAGTGCACTCAGCCTGGCCCCAGTGCTGCCATGGACTCAGCAGCCCAGACGGCTGGCCTGGGGCTGCAGTTGGGGTCAGGAGCCCCAGGGCCAGCTGGGGGGGGGGCGGTGGGTGTGGCTGGGTCCTCCCCAGAGAAAGCACTCGATCTGAGGGGCCTTGGGTCTGCAGGTTCCCAAGGTGTCCCGCCCGAACAGGTCAACTGAAGGGGGACAGTGAGCTGGATGGGGCTCGGGTGAGCCTCTGTCTGCAGGGGCTGAGTCAGCCTGACCCCGGAGCAGGGCAGGGACAGGTGTGATGTGGTCAAGTCCGGCACCCCTTTCTTCTGGGAGCCCAAAGCAGGTGCGAGGTGGTGGAGGCGCAGGGCCAGCCTGCCGGTCACAGTGAGTCGTGGGCCTCCACCCGTCTGGCCCTCACCTCCACGTACGGGTAGAAGCTCTCCTGGCCCCGCTTCTGCCAGTAGCCCTCAGTGTCAAAGACCAGCTTGTAGGTGCCCGCCTTCATCTGGCCTGGCAGCAGGAGCCCAGGGCAGTGGCCGTCATGGTCCGTGTAGCTGGGGAGAGGAAGCGGGGGCACTGCAGAGGGGGCTGAGGGGCCCCCGGCCTGGGGCCCCCGGGGCTGCATGCCCACCGGCCTCCGATGTCCCCGCAGCCTGACTGGGACTCGGGTGAGCGGGCCTGGGCAGCTGTGGAGCAGGACAGCCTCCAGGACCTGGGGCTCTGGGGCAGCCCAGGGACACTGCGCACTGTTTAAGAAATCACAGAGAAGCAGAAGGCAGAAAATTCCCACAATCTACCCCATGAGCAATCATCGCTTTATATCTGGCATGTATACTTTTCAGGTTTTCTCTATGCATAAATATGCTCATTTACAAACTTTAAAAACGGGTTGTACTAGTCACACTGTTTTATAACGTGTACTTTTTGTTTAATATACTGCGTGTGGCTTTCTGGTTCAGTAACTGTACCCAAATCGCTGTCCGTGTGGTGGCCTGTTTGCAGCTTCACCAGTGGAGGCTCTGAGGGCCTCTGCTCGCTAGGCGCCCCCGTCACCTGCAGCCGTGCTCGCAAGCGTCTGTGCTGTGATCAGAAAGGGTGGCATTTACCAGCACAGTTTAGGGGGTGTGGTTGGGAGTGGGTCTGTACGGCCCCCCGCCCTGGACTCTGTGTGTTCCTCCAAGCTCAGACGGGACCTGGACCCCCGGCTTTTCTGAAGGGCTCCATACCCTCAGGCCTGGAACCTTTGGGGTCCAGCCTACCAGCCCACACCAGCGGGAGGGTCGGGGGAAACTGCTCACAGGCTGACCCATGACACCTGCCAGTCTGGGCTGGGTGTCCCCCAGCAGAGCCTGGGCCTGGGGCAGGGGTAGTGCTGCCAGGCAGCGGACACCTCCTGCTGTCCCAGCCGTCCCCCCTCGCCCCCCAGTCTAGGAAAGGGGTGCCTGTGGTACCTGCACACAGGGTGTAGTGAGAATGTAGAGAACGTCCAGTGCTCGCCTGCTGCCCTGCACAGGCCACCCGTCCGGCAGTGACAACCAGGGCTTTCAGGTCCCACCTCAGGCCTCGGCCGGCCCAGCCTGCAGGAAGAGACAGACCCCTCTTCCCCCTGCAGTGGGCACTTGGGCTGGGAGCTGTCCCAGCACGTTCTGTGGCCCTGACCAGGCCTACACAGCCTGTTGAAAGAGCGGCCCTGAGAGTCTGCAGGGGACCGTCCGGCTGTGGTCAGCCCTGGTCCCTGCCCTCCAGGCATGCACCCCTTGCCCTGGTGTGGGGCGGGGAGGTGGTCTGGACTCAAATCCTGCCCCAGACCGCCCTCCTACCTTTTCCTCAGCTCGGTCCACTGCTGGCCATGGTCCTCGAGCCTGGACAGATGGAGGCAGAGGACCTCGGCCGGAAGCCCTGAGGCAGTGTCCAGTACGTGTGTGGTCAGCGGGCTGCTGCCCGGCTCCATGCCTCTGCCCTGGGCCACGAGAGGGGCAGGGAAGCTGCCTTGTGTCCACACCCGCCGGTATGAGGCAGCGGAGTTGGTGTAAACAGCCCCGGGGGACAAAGTCCCAAACTGCCCCTGGGCCCTGGGTGGTGGAGTTGCCGAGCAGCCCGAGCAGGCTGCGGTGACACACTGCCATGCAGGTCGCTGACCTGTCCCCCTCCTCCCCCAGCAGCCCCCTCCCCCCAGCACTGAAGGGGTCTCCACACCCAGGGGCCTCTCCCTCAGTCAGTGCCGGCTGTGGGTGGCCACATGGGGTTCTTCTCCCGGCACCCAGCTCTGTCCCCTTAGCCCCAGGTGAAGGAGAGTTCAGGGGTTCCGAGTCCGGGCCTGTCCCCCTACCTCCGGGGAGCCCAGGTGTCGCTGGAGTGTCCGCAGCCGCAGGGCGACCCCGGAGCTCATGCCAGGCCGGCCTGGGGGCTGGCGAGGTGGCGACACCACGCTGCCACCCCCAGAACCTCCCCGGGCCCCTCCCAGGCCCCGGGGCCACGTGTCTGACCAAACTCGGGGCGGAGCCACAGGGAGAGGTGAGGCTGGTTTGGTTCGCAGGGGCTTCACCTCGGTGCCCACCTGGAGGGGCCCAGGGGGCTTCATGGGGGCGGTCGGGAGGGGTGGGCGATCACGGTGCACAGACCTGCGGGGCCGTGGAGGCTCCTCCCGGCCCGGAAGTGGAGCGGCCCTGGGGGGCGGGAGGGGGCCCGAGGGGCAGGGCTCCGGGACGTTGGGGTGGAGTGCTGGGCGGGACCGGACGGGAAGGGGCACGGGGAGGGGGTGGGGCTCTGGCGGGGCGAGTATGTCCAGCCAAGGTCCACTTCGGCAGCTGGGCGGCGCAGGGCGAGCCTGACGACCCCCAGGAGTCCCTGAACCGGTGTAGCTTGTTTTCTTCCCTGGGAAGGTCGGGATTTGATGGAAGCCCCGACAGGCCACGTGGTGGTGCCTCAGGCGGGACCCATGGCTCGTGTGGTCACACTGCCCGCCCCTCCTCTTACCCGCTCTGGCCCTCGACCCCCAAGGAGCAGGGGCCCTGCACACTGACAGGGTAGTGTCTGGGCTATTCAGAAATGAGGAAACAAGAGACAAGGCTGAGCCCGACGGGCACGAGTCCATGATTGTTTCGCAGTAGTCTGTGATGTACACACGGAACAGACTGTATCTAATGTATAAATAAAGATAAGGGCATTCTGTGTTTAAAATCTGGGTGACGTTGCCTGGCAGGTTGGATTGCTCTGGATGTGGAGTCATTTTTCTTGTCGCTAAAGAGGCTTTTCTAATTATTTGGATAGTGAGTGTGGCCAATTTGTACGTTAAGGATCAGACCCCTCTGAGGTGGGGAAAGGGGCCTTTCTAGCGACACTTGGGTGTTGGTTACAGTGCTTTGCAGGCAATCAGGAAATGTCTGTCTGAGAGTTAAATGCATGTGACATTTGGCAGGGCTCACGTTTTTAGGAGGTGGCCCCAAAGAGACACACAGCTGTTTTGGTAAACGCCCATGGGGACGGGACCAGAAACAACCAGACTGTCCTCACAGGGGACAGTTAAATACATGAACTCTGCCACACACAGCAACTGTGCAGCCCAGTGAAAAGAGTGAGGCCCATTTGTGTGTAAGGTGGATGGTCTCGGGGCGGGAGGCGTGTATAGCTTTGTGGTTTTAAATCCACAGTAGCTTTCAGCCCGTTACAAGGGCAAGCTCACTTATCACCATCACAAGCTCAGGGTGCAGCTATTAGAATCCCCTTTTTACAGAGGAGGAAACTGAGGCACAGAGGGGCCATGTACAGCAATATTTTCTAGTGTGGTACACAAAAGACTGATGATACCAGGTCCACCTCTGGGACAAGCAGTGTCGACAAGCGTTAATTATTTTCTTTCTGTAACCTTTCTTTGTACAGTAAAAGTCTCAAATGTCGTAAGCAAGCTGACAAAAACAACAATCAAACCTTTTTTTGGAGGGTGCCCTTTCACCCCCTTCGTCCTTCTCTGCCCCGAGAGAAAACCTAGTTCTGGGAGAGTGCAGGGCAGGGCAGGGCGTTGTCACAGCTCCTTCTGGGGCCTCGCTAGGGCCCCCTCCCCAGCCTGCAGGCTTCACCTGGAACCTTCCCTGTGCCTCTGGGAGGGCAGTGGGTTGATTAAGAGTAGGCATGGGGGTCCAGCCTAATAGGCCCAGTGCCAGCCATGCCATGCTCGCTGCGTGACCCCCGAGCTGTGACCCTGCTGCCTTACACATTCCAGCCAGGAGCGGCCACACACCACACTCAGGGGAGCAAAGTGCGCGTCTACCTGCTGGGCCTCTTGTAAAAAGAGACCAGACACAGGCCTTGAATCCTCCCTCCTCCCCACTCCTTTCTGACAAGGTGAGTGTGATGCTGGAGTTGCAGCGTTCCACACCCCCGCCCCGCCCCCTCCCCGGCACCAGGAGGACAGACACAGGCCCTAAGGAAGACACACGCTGAGGAGGAAAGAAGCTGCATCCCTGGTGTTGCCGCTGGGCTGCCTGGCAGGTGGGTGGGATCTTTCGTGTCTGGATTGTGTTACGTGCAGTGATTTTAAACCACTCGCGTTGATTTTTCCAGGTGGGTAGCCCAAAGCGTTTCTGCTTCAGGGAGTTGAGATCACGCAGGTAAAACGTATAACTACACACAGGGTGCTCAGTACCTTGGAACTGACCGTTCTTCCCAGGTGGCTGAGACGCTGAGCAGCGACGAGGGTCGCCCGTCCTCCTGTCCCAGTGAGAAGTCAGCTGGTCGGGCTGCCGTCTGGGTCCGTGCTGGCACTGGGAGGTCCCCGCCTTACCCTGAGCCCCTGGAGAGGCCCACGTGGGACCAGCCTCTGGGGCTCCCCTGAGGCACTGCAGCTGCGCTATGACACCAAGGGTGCCCGAGCCCCTGCCCCTACTCCACGCCCCACCCCGGGAGTCCTTCCAGGCCGCTGTGGTGGGAATTTGTGGTCAGAACTCAACGGAAGGGACATGAGGGCAGCTGGGACCTTCCTGCACTGAGGAAATATTGAACATCACCAGGTACACTGAGGTGACACAGGTGACAAGGGGAAGGCCATTTCACATGGTGCTATGAGCTGAGAAGGCCACACGATGGGCAGTGCCAGAGGGTAACAGGCGCTGGAGGTCAGGGGGCCTGCCGGCAGGCTGAGGAAGGCAAAGCCAGGGGTGGGGGTCACAGGAGGGACGCATTTGGCCCCCGATAGCATTTCAGCTCCCCAAGGACCTGGGTTATTGTCTGTTTCGTCAAGGCTGTTCCCATGCCTGGATAGGACCTGGCCAGAGGTAGGTGCTACATCAATATCCCTTGAATGAATGGAGAGAAGGAGTGTGCATATGTGCACAGAGGGACAGTGAGTGTGCAGATACGCAAGGGCAGAGACATCAGGCTGCAGAGCGGGAGTTAAGTAGATGAAGAAGGCAGAGATGAAAGAAGAGAGCGTGGGAGAGAGAGAGGCATGGTTTCCAGGCCCTGCTTCCCAGCCCGCATCGGGCTCCCCTGCACCCCAAGCCTGTCTGCACTCTGTTTCTTTACGGGAAGTTCCCTCTGGCCTTCACTCACCCATGTGTCCTGCGCTGCACGTCTCCGGAGCAGCTCCGAGTCTGTTCCCACCACACCACCTGTGCCCGAAGCCTCCTTAGTCTTAAGCCGGGGCATCAGAGAACTCTGGCCGGAGGTGAGGCCCCTTCCCTGCCCTGGGATAACAGCACCTTGTCTGTGTCGTGGACTCTGCTTTCAGCACCTGTGTGCCCATTCGGGTCACTGCCTGGTCCAGGATTGGCTGCCCTTGCCCTGGGACAGGGAGCATTTGTGGGTCAGTGTGTCCCAGGGGGTTCTAATGTTCCGCCAGGCTGAGGACCCCTGGCCTGCATCATGACACTGCTGCTCAGCAGTGACACATGGGCCACCGTAGAACATAGTTCACGAGACATCCACTGGCCTCAGCTGGACTTCGAGGTCGGGCCGAGGATGGGGGGGTGGTGCTGCTGGTGCCTGTGATGCGGCTGCGGTCACAAGCCTTCACCTTGGGGGTTGCCGGCACACAGGCACGTTGGTGGTCAGCGTGGGGACCAGAGGTGCCACCAGAGAGCAGATGCACCAAACGTGGGAGGTCTTCCCTCCACTAAGTGACTGGCTTCCGGGGCGCTGTCTTGGCAGGCACACCTCAGGGCTCAGCTTGGCCCACCACTCAGCAGAGAAGCAGACTTGGATAAATTCAGACCACCCCCTTCCAAAACTGACCCAGGAGGAGACTTCTCCTGGATTGAGACCTGATCAACATATTCCTAGTCCCAGCACTAAACTGGGGGGTCCTGGGACCCCTTCAGTTATGTGGTCAACACTTACGGGGTCAGGATGCCAGGAATGTTTTCCGGTTTCACCAGGGGATGTGGTCTAATTTTGTGTCACGCAGAGCCACTTTGTTTTGCCAGTTAGAGGAGGGGTCTTGGGGGTACAGTTCTGATTTCCTCCAGGGATCCCTCAGGGCTCACTGTGCCCTGGGCTCACAGTCAGCCTGTGTGCGCCAGCAGGACCCCGCCTGCAGCAGCCACCTCTTCTGACTGGTTGGTCCATGTGCCAGTTGGTCTGGGATCTGTTCTCATGGGTTGAGTGTCTGTTCTGAGTGGCTGGTGTCTTCTTTACTTAATCGATATATATTTTTTATTGACATATAGTTGATTTACAATGTTGTGTTAATTTCTGCTGCGCAGCAAAGTGATTCAATTATACATATGTATACATTCTTTTTTAAAAATAATCTTTTCCATTATGCTTTACCATAGGATATTGAATGTAGTTCTCTGTGCTGTACAGTAGGACCACGTTGTTTATCTATTCTGTATATAAAAGCTTACATCTGCTCACCCCAACCTCCCACTCCATCCCTCCCCCAGCCCCCAGCCCCTTGGCAAACACCAGTCTGTTCTCTATGTCTGTGAGTCTGTTTCTGTTTCATAGATAGGTTCATTTGTGTCATGTATAGATTCCACATATAAATGATTCCATGCAGTATTTGTGTTTCTCTGTATGACTTACTTCACTTAGTATGATCATCTCCAGGTCCATCCATGTTGCCGCAGATGGCGTTATTTCATTCTTTTTTATGGCTGAGTAATATTCCATTGTATATATGTACCACATCTTCTTCATCCCTTCATCTGTTGGTGGACATTTAGGTTGCTTCCATGTGTTGGCTATTGTGAGTAGTGCTGCTATGAACATAGGGCTGCATGTATCTTTTTGAATTATAGTTTTGTCTGGACATATGCCCAGGAGTGGGATTGCTGGATCATGTGGTAGTTCTATTTTAGTTTTCTGAGGAACCTCCATACTGTTCTCCATAGGGGCTGCACCAATTTACATTCCCACCAACAGTTTAGGAGGGTTCCCTTCTCTCCACACCCTCTCCAGCATTTATTATTTGTAGAGTTTTTAAGGACGGCCATTCTGACTGGTGTGAGGTGGTACCTCATTGCAAGTTTGATATGCATTTCTCTAATAATTAGCAATGTTGAGCATCTTTTCATCTATTCTTCTTCCTTTTCTTTTTTAAAAATATTTATTTATTTATTTGGCCACATGCGGGATCCTTGTTGCCACGTGTGGGATCTTTGTTGCAGCGTGCAGGATCTTACGTTATGGTATGCAAGATCTAGCTCCCTGACCAGGGATCAAACCCCGACCCCACGCATTAGGAGCTCAGAGTCTTAACCAGTGGACCACCAGGGAAGTGCCCTGTATGTCTTCTTTGGAGGAATGTCTGTTTAGGTCTTCTGCCCATTTTTTGATTGGGTTATTTGTTTTGTTTTTTTGTTGCTGAGTTGTATGAGCTGTTTGTATATTTTGGAAGTTGAGCCCTTGTAGGTAGCATCATTTGCAAATATTTTCTCCCATTGTGCAGGTTGTCTTTTCGTTTTGTCTATGGTTTCCTTTGCTGTGCAAAAGCTTGTAAGTTTGATTAGGTCCTCTTTGGGTTTTTTGTATGTGTGTTTCTTTTGCCTTGGGAGACTGACCTAAGAAAACATTGGTACGATTTATGTCAGAGAATGTTTTGCCTGTGTTCTCTTCTAGGAGTTTTATGGTGTCATGTCTTATGTTTACGTCTTTACCGCTGGTGCCTGTTCTGATTGGGTGGTGTCTGTGCCTCACCAGCTGGGACAAATGTAGATTTGATTGCATCACTGGGTGGCCCCCCTCCTGACCCCTGACCTGTCACTCCAGCCCAGCAGCGGGCACACCGATGGTTCCCCTGTGCTGGTTGATGGTGAACGTGTTGTGATGCGGCCCTGAAGGGCTTTGCCTGAGGGTGTAGGCAGTGGCCATGTTGTTCGTATCCTTATCGCCATCTGCAGAGGTTCCTGTGGGGACAAAGGGGAGAAGAGTTGATGGTGTCAACAGCTAACAAGCAGCACGACCAAACAAATTAATATAAAATCTAAAATTAAGGACTTGGGCTTCCCTGGTGGCGCAGTGGTTGAGAGTCCGCCTGCCGATGCAGGGGACACGGGTTCGTGCCCCAGTCTGGGAAGATCCCACATGCCGCGGAGCGGCTGGGCCCGTGAGCCATGGCCACTGAGCCTGCGCGTCCGGAGCCTGTGCTCCGCAACCGGAGAGGCCACAACAGTGAGAGGCCCGCATACCGCAAATAAATAAATAAATAAAAAATAAAAAATAAAAAATAAAAAATAAAAAATAAAATAAAATAAAATTAAGGACTTCCCTGGTGGTGCAGTACTTAAGAATCCGCCTGCCAGCTCAGGGGACATGGGTTCGTGCCCTGGTCCGGGAAGATCCCACACGCCGCGGAGCAACTAAGCCCGTGCACCACAACTACTGAACCTGTGCTCTACAGCCCACAAGCCACAACTACTGAGCCCGCGGGCCACAACTACTGAAGCTTGCGTGCCTAGAGCCCACGCACTGCAACAAAGAGCAGCCCCCGCTCGCTGCAGCTAGGGAAAGGCCGCGCACAGCAACAAAGACCCAGGGCAGCCAAAAATAAATAAATAAATAGTAAATAAATGTATTTAAAAAAACTCTAAAATTAAATGTCTTCGCTTTTTAGTCTAGTCACTATGCAGATAACAAAACTGCATCAGGTGATGTAAGTGCCAGCTCAAATACTTCACCAAAGTCTTATAATTATTTCCAAATGATTTGTTTACTTTCTCAGAAATCTTCACGTCATCCTTTGATGTGACTGTCACTATAGGAACGCTGTGCACCATTAACTTCAGGGGCTGAGAAACTGTTAGGTGGCTGAGGGGAGTGAGGGGAGGGCGGTCTTCCATACCCCATCTTTCCATCTGTCCCACTGCTCTCGGGTCCCTTCTGTCCTCCCTTTTCCCCTGCCGTTGTCAGGGGAGTTCTGTCTGGACCCTGGCCACGCTGCGGGATCTGGGGCCGAGCACACAAACCAGAGGGAGAGAAGTGGTGAGGCTGGGCCGAGGGGTTGGGGGCAGTGTGTCCTGGTTGCTAGAACCAAGCCTCTGGTGTCTGGTCCACGGAGAGGACCCGAAATGGCTTTGCACCTCAGGAGGGCGATCCAAACACAGCCTGTGCTGCCTGGTGAGTGGCGTGGAGGCCCAGGAGGAAGCATTAGTGGCAGGGGAGGTCGCAGGCGAGGAGGAGACAGAGCACATCCTCTCACAGCTCCCTTTGCTACGAAATGCCCGGTACCTCCTGTGAATCTCAGTGTCCATCCCCAGGTGTTGGTCAGAAACGATGGGTATATGGACACGGCAGCGCTTCCCATGGTGCCTCGTGAGACCACGTGAGACCAACAGAAGCTTCCAGACAAGCAGCTGCTGGGGTGCTGCCGAGGCTGCGAGCAGGCTGGCGCCTGGGGAGGGAGAGCCGGAGGGAGTCCTGCTGGCCCCGGAATCAGGAGCAGTCAGTCAGTCACGTTGCTGCTTTCAGGGGCACGAATTGGGGGCATGAAGGGAATGGGGCCAGAGCAGCCGCGGGGGAGGGTCTGTGAGCAGGAGAGACACGGCAGGGATGCGTCCCCGGACAGCGGGCGACCCTGGACAACAGCAGCCCCACGATCCCCGAAGGGCCCCCGTGCTTTGTGGCCCCTGTCGACCCATCTCTGTGAGATTCTGCCTGTGACCCCCCGAGCTCCCCAGCCCCATTGCTGTGGAGCAGGGTCTCTGCTGCTTGAAACCACAAAAACCTTTGCAGTCCTGGAGCTGCCCCTGCTCATGTCAGGGAAAACTTTCAGGGCAGTAAGAGTTTCTTTGATATTCGTACTTTAGTTTCCCAGAGTCTTCATATTTTCCCTGATTTTGCTGCCGTGTGTCCCTGAAACCCTCTGTTGTCTCACGGGGTGGGCTTTCTCCGTCACAGACCCCTCAAAGGCCTCCCGCCAGGTGAACGTGGGCTTGTCACTCGGCTGCACAGTCTCCACGGGGCCCCTTGTCCCACTCTTGCTGTCCCCAAGCTGGGTCTAGAGAAGGCCCATCCCAGCGAGAACCCACTTTCTGGCTTTATCTCTCGTCCCAAGGACCGGGGAGTCTTCCAGCCTCGGAAAGAGCCCTCAGGGTGTCCTGCTTCAGTGCTCACGGCAGAGAGCTCGCGTCCTCACAGGAGGCACTTCAGCTGGGCACATGCGTCCCTGCAGCTGCACGTGACTCGTGACCGTGCTCCCAGGGACGGACCACGAGGGCTGATGGGTGAGCTCCTGCACCACTTGCCTGAAGGCACTTTGCCCCCCAGCCCCTTCCTTCTCCCCACTCGGGGGTGGAGTGTGGGCCTGGCCACGAACTTGCTTTGACTGTGGGTGAGGGCGTCCTAGAGTGCGAGCACGGAGGGGGACCTGGGTCCCCAGTGAGGCCACCCAGTGAAGTGAGGCTTCGTCTGGGCCTCGGTTGGGCTCGGAGGGTATGGCCGAGGGTCTGCTGGACAGGACACCACATGTAGAGGGCCCTCAGCCTCATATTGATGACAGCAGTGACTGTGCTGAGAACTTCCTGTACCAACCCAACAGCAGGGGAAGTGGAGGCTCCAGGGCTTCATGGTAACTAAGTGCAGAGCAGCGACTTGACCGAGCTGAGCTGGTGGCTTGGATCCTGCATGCTTAACACTGGAGTGACAGGACCTGCTTGTTCGCTCTGCTCAGCTCTTCTTGCCACCTTCTCCTCCACCCCACACCCTTATTTTTGCTGCAAGAGTCATGCCTCTTTCTTTAGTTTGTGTCTTTGCAGCTAATATTTGCGGTAGAAAATGTCTACTCCACCATCAGAAGCCGGCATCTCATGTAATCCTCAGCCTCTTCCACGACCGTAGGGCTGGTTCCTGACACCCAGCTCTGCCCACCTCCACCTCTGCAACCCTCACGTGTGGTACCTGCAATATAACAGGTGCTTAAAAAATGTTTCATGAATAACTTCAGGACTCAGTGGTTGTCTGACATATTTAGAAAAGGAGTGGCCGCCCCTATTGCCGGCAACCCTGAAACCCCGCAGGAGACACAACCTAGTGTGGTCCCTTCTCTCGCCCAGGGGAGCGTCACACCAGCCGCCCTGTCTCCCTGCCTGTAACAAACTCACCGTAAGGAGGCTCGCTGGCCCCTGGGCCAGTGATGCTGTGAAAACCCGGCCTTGCACTCATGAGATTTGGTGTGAAGACAACACAGAAACAGAACCAGCAAAGAAGGGTCCTGGTCAGGAGTCAGTCCCTCTCCACAGTGACCCTGTGAGACCCAAGCACTCCCTCTGCTAAGCCTGCTCCGACTGTTTGGGAAGGGGCCCTTGTGACTCCCCGGGCAGCAGGTGGGAGGGATAACCCAGTCTCTCTTCTGCCTCCTGAGACCAAGGTGGGCATCGGGGAAACAGCCACACCTCCAACGGGGGTTCAGAGAGGGTGTCCCGAAAGGACAGGGCCTAGCCGTCCAGTGAGGCCAGGTCTTGTCCTCACCGCACTGACCTGCTGGAGGGTCTTGGGTTTCCTGTCATCCAGCACTCCCTCCGCCAACCCCAGCCTTCAGCGTCTTGGGAGCCCCTCGCTGGCAGGCCCCCCGGGGGCAGAAAGCCGCACAACCACCGAGAAGGAGGATAAGCACGCAGGACAGGTGAGACCAGCACTGAGTGTCCTATGTCCCCTCTGCTCCCCAGGGAGCACCCCAGCCCCGGGCCAGCCATGGCCTTTGTCCTCTTCGGTAGTGTCTTTGCAGTCAGTAGTCCCAGACACCTTCCTCTGGAGGGGAAGACGCAGTGACCGCGGGAGGGGTGAGGGCGGGGTGTGCTTTAGCCCTAAACCCGGGAAGCTGCAGAACTTCCTTGAGCCCCGAATGCACCACATGGGTAAACCTGCAGCAAGCCAGGCCAAGATCTGGACAGATTCTCTCTGGAAACACTTTTCATGTCCAACAAGAGAAGGTCTGTTAAGCCCCGCTCCGACCCCGGGACGTGAGGCACGTTGTAACCATGGAAACTGAAGGGAAGGCGTTTGAGAAGCTTCTTCCTTGGTGTCTCCCCCAGTGGCCCCTGAAGGTACTGCACCCGGAGGAGAAGCGCTCGCTCGTCTCCTCACTTAGGGCCAGGCGGTGCCCACCCCTCACAGCCCCTGCTGCCTGCCTGCTTCTGAGTTGCATGGAAGCCTACCGGTCACGAGGCCAAAGCGGGCTCGTCTTGGTGAGCAAAAACAGAGGCCGGTGACAAGGTAAGATGGGGGCTCCAAAGATTTTGTAGAAGAAAAACATGCACGTGTGTTCCTGTGTGTGTGCACATGTGTCTGTGTGTGGTGACCAGATGCTGTGTTAATTGGTGTTCCCTATACAATTATGAGTGGCTTTTATTTTCTGTACTTTCTAAATTTCTTTTTTTTCTAAACACCTGCATATTATGAGAAAAAAAGAAAACAAAGCTGTTGACATCGAGCACGAGAGCTTGCAAAATAAGACCTTAAAGTACATATTTCAGAATGTTACAGGAGTTTTCTCTGGGTGATAGATGAACGGCCTCCTACTTTTCAAAACGAACTTAAGAAAACCTCTTTGGTAAGTTTTCAGGGGCCTGAGCTTTGAGGACAGCGTCTGTGGGTGACACCCTCCCCACAGGCAGCTCTGCCTCAGGCACTGGCTGGGCCAGTGGCCGACCAGGCTGAGTCTGGCAGCCGAAGACCAGTTTACCCTCTGTGCTCCGCGCTCACCTGCTCAGCTAGGGTCCCGGTAGAGCAGCAGGCAGGTGGGGCTGGCACAGCCATGGGGCCACTGCAGTCAGAGCGGCACGTGTGGTGGAGGCTGCTGGTGTCCTGTGTGCCCGTCCAGGGCACCCGCAGTGTCAGGTGGAGGCCCTGCAGGCGTCCCGGGGACAGGACAGGCGCCTCAGCTGAGCCCAGCGCGTGTCAGGCAGCGCACATTCCTCCGAGCCCCCCTTCAGCATGCGGATCGTGGCTGCCAGCAGCTGCCGGTGGCGGCAGGGTGTATAAACCGCCAGCCCCGTTGCTAGAGGTGAGCCGAGACTGGGTGAGAAGCCGGAGTGCCTTTTTGTGCCTGAACTGTGGGGTCGCACACCATCGCCGCCACCACACAGGTCATCCATCTTCTGTGCAGGCCGCGGATGATGGGGGCCAGGGACTCGGGGCGTCTTCGGGGCTGGCGGCCTCACCAGGAGTGAGGTTTTTTGCCAGAGGGGAGGGGAGGGGAGGGGTCAGGCCTTGAACTGCTCAGCCTTGCAGGGGATTCTAGGGCCACCTCTGGTGGGAGGTGCCGGTGAGAGGCCCCTGGAAGTTTCTGGGGCCCCTCCCCCACAGTATTTCAGTCGAAGCCCCTCTGCCGGCATCACCCCCAACTCCGTCCCTGCCGTGGCCCCTGCTGAGAGCCGCAGAAGATGGAAAGTTTATGGTGCTTCTCTTCCCATAGGGAAACAAAGCCACAGACACACATGTTCCCTTAAAAAAGCATGAAAGAAAGGAGACAATAATAGTGGATGTTTGTTATTGACATGCACATGGTTCACGTAGAGATGCTTCACAAGCCTGCATGGGGAGGGGGACTAAGGGCCGTTGTTCGCAGTCATGGGGTCTGGGCTCCCCGCTTCGGCTCTGCTCACAGCGTGCCCCATTCTCCACCAGACTTCTCTTAGAAAAAGTGAGTTGAAGGATAAAATATTCAACAGTTAAGAATTTCAAGGTGGCGACACCGTTGCACTGAAGCACACAGGCCCAGGTACACGGCACGTGCATTAGAGAAGCTGCGGTGTGGGCTTCGAGTACACTGTGTACAGCGGGGCAGGAGAGGTTCCGAGACTCACGGGTGGCCTGGTTCCTGCAGGCGCGGCTCCAGACTCCGTTCTCAGCAGGTGTGGGTGAAAGCCGCCTTTCCCAGGTGACTGTGTGTGCAGAGCCTCCGGGGCTGCCCAGGCTCAGCGGGAAGGGCAGCGGTGGGAAGGGAGGTTGCCCGCACTGAGCATCCTGTCCTCTCACCTCCTCGTCAGGGCAGCCGAGTCTGCAGGTGAAGCAGCTGTGTCTGACCAGTGCCTGAGTGGCCCCTTCTTTGTCCAGCTCTAAAGACCTGGAAGACGTGGGCAGGGAGAGAATAACAAAGGGCGGGGCTTGCAGTCTCAGCCAGCCTCTGTGCCAGATTCTGCCTGTGCTTATCTATCAAACCAAAAGACTGGCACTCCCATCCCATTTTATAGATTAGAAAAGAGGCACAGAGAGGTTGAGCACCTTGCCCTAGGTCACACAGCTAGTGAGGGCAGAGCTGAGAATTGACCCACTATGGTTGGATCTGGAGTCCACATGCTGTGCTGACCCTGAGGGGACAGCAAAGAGAGAGCGAGGGAGACCAGATACCCCAGATTGAGCCAGGCACACAGGCATGCACACATTCATGTACGAGGTCTTCACCTTTGAGGCTACAGAAGTCAGAGGAAACCAGAGAGGAACGAGGAGAGGCCAAGGTAGAATGCCCTTCCAGGGGTTCAGTTCCTATGGAGACTGGGGCTGTGAGTATGAGCTCTCTGTGGCCCTCTTGGACCCCACTGCTTTCAGTGATAAGGGGGGAATGAGGTACACAGTCTGGGCTTCAGATTTGTATGGAGACAAAATTTATTAAAACAGGAGTCCAAAAAACCATGAAGGGGATTGGTATGAACATCTCCAGGGCAATTAAGAAACCGTCTGCTGTTTATCTACCTTCTCTCTTATCATGAAAGCAGAGGATCTATTTAACCAGTTATTTCTGTGCTCATCACACTCTTAGGGAATGTAAGGGGTCATAGACTTCCTTTGAAGCTCCCTCAGAGCTGAGGTATGTGGTGGCTACATTTATCCTCCCATGGTTAAGATGTGGTTTATTGGTAATGACTCCCTCACCCTCCCCGCAAACATAGGGCTTCTCCCCTGTGTGTGTCCTCTGGTGTCCGATGAGATGTGACTTACGACTGAAGTCTTGCCCACACTCCCCACAAACATAGGGCTTCTCCCCCGTGTGTGTCCTATGGTGTCCGATGAGATTTGACTTTTGACTGAAGTCTCGCCCACACTCCCCACAAACATAGGGCTTCTCCCCTGTGTGTGTCCTCTGGTGTCTGATGAGATTTGACTTTTGACTGAAGTGTCGCCCACACTCCCCGCAAACACAGGGCTTCTCCCCTGTGTGTGTCCTCTGGTGCTTGGTGAGACTAGACCTATCCTTGGAGCCTTGCCCACAGCCTCTGTACTTGACTTTTACAACTCTTGATACTCCTGCCCCCATAAGTAATTTTCCTGTGTCCTCTGGATTCACTTTCTGGCCTGTGCTGGGCCCTGCCTCCATCATTCTCTCATGTGCCCTAGAGCTCCCCATTTGTCCTTTGGGAGAGTAGGAAAAGGCCCTTGAAATCCTCCTCAGCCTTATCCTTTTCAGCAAAGGTTTGGACCTTTCCTTGACCTCTTGACCTTCAGGTTTGTCACTCCAGCTGTGTGGATCAGAATATTGCTGCTGCCAATTTTGATAGTCTGGGCAGGGATCCTGTGGTTGGACGCGGTCTCTTGCAGATGTTCTCGGGAGGACCTGAGACGGGTGACTGTGTTCCACGTGTTGGCTGAGGATTTTCTGACTGGAGAAGGCCAGAGAGCAGGAGCCACACGGATGGATCTTGGGCTTTGGGTCTGCTGAAAGAGGAAGCTTGTGGTCAGGTAGATGGTTTGTCTCCGGTAAGGCCTGAACCACTAATCATCTCAGTGTTGACAGCGCAAGCTCTGTCTCCCAGCAAGTGTGCCTTTACAGTCTACTTTTCCATTCCATTTTTACTCACTCTGTCTTCTTCAGAAATCCAGAAAGCCCGTATCAAGGGCCTTTTCTACCTGTGGCCCTGACTAGGGACCTTCAAGTAACATCAGAGGCAGCGTCACTCCTTATAGGAGGTGGAACTGCAGTGACCTTTGCCCACATACGAGTATCTGAAAAGTCCTATATCACTTTGTGACAGAGGGGCCACAGGTATTTTATCCTGTTGGGAGAGAACACTCTTGATGACAGGTGGAATCACCCCAAGTGACTTCCTACAAGGGGAAGGAATTTATTAAGTTAGGGGCACTCATCCTGGAGATGTCCAGATGTGGAAGGCAGGGTGGGGAAGTGGTTAGAGCTCCTCATTCACAGAGACATATTAGTTGAGCAGCCATTGTGTCTGAATCTCTGTGAGTACGTGGGATTCAGATTGGACAAGACCGAGTGGTCCAGGTCCCACTGACTAAAGGACTCTGGCTCCTGATGCCCCAATTAGGTCATGAATTGCTTCTCTCTCAGTTTTCCATAAAGCGGAAAATGAAAGTACGCCCTTCCTCAGAAAGCCTCACGAATATTCACACCTCATCGATTTCAGTCAGGCTTAGTCCGTTTAAAATGCAGTAGGAAGTCCTGTTTAAAAATACACCCCAGCTCCTGCCCTTCTTCAGCCAGTCCACTCTCCCCTCTCACCTGGAGATGAACTGACCTCTGAGCGGATTCCCCACTGCTGTCTCTTTCCAAAAAATGGGCCAAAGCATCACCTTAGAGCAGAGAACATGCCCCCTGCAGCTGAAAACCGCATGGTTTCATGTCACCCAGGGGGACCCCCATGTCTGTGCGTGGAGCACAGGCCCTGAGGCCTCCGTGTTCTGTCCAGCCTGCTTCCTCTCCCTCTGTGCTTCCTTCTCTGACCACCTGCATGGCCTCTCTTTCCTGCCCTGGTGCTGCGGCACTGGCCGTTCCCCTGCCTGGAACACTTTGCCCACAAATGCTGTCTCTGGAGAGTGCCACACCCCACCCCTCCACTCACATTGATCCAAGGCACTTTTTCTGGGCTACTTTTCCTCAAAGCACTAATTGCTGTCAGGTATGAGGCACGTACTGCTCTAGGGCAGTGATTCTGACCGTCCTGTTCAATCTCTATTTCCAGTTCGTGGAGCCCTGTCTGACACAGTGTATGAACTCGTGTGACAACGAACCGAAATGGTGACTGAATGCAAATCAACGTGTACACATATCATCTAGAAACATGGAGGAGATTAAGAAGAAACGGCTAAAGGTGACAGAGCTGGTAGGTGCTCGAAAACTTGTTTTTTTCCTCTAAGCCTTTCAGCCCTATATGATGTTATATATGTTTTGCATGAGGGATTAAAAAAATTAGAAGAAAAAATTTTAATATAAAAAATTTCCGTAAGAGTCAAAGGCTTATGGATCAATTTCTGAAGCATCTTAATTGAAATTTTACTGACTCCAGACTGGAGTTTACTCTGATCAACAGCCAGACCATGAAAGCTCCCCAGGAGTGCTTCTTGCTTTGCGTTGGAAGAGTGGTGGCGCCCACCTCTGCCCGCCGTCGCGAGCTGGCTCTTCCACCCGCTGCCCCACTGGATGCCGAGCTCCTGGCTGTACTCGTCCCTGTACAAGACCAGCAGTTCACAGCCCGGCCTGACCACCCGGCAGGTTCGGTAGAAGATCTGCCTGTGATACTGGAAGGCCACCAGGTTCTGCTCCTCCTCATCCCGGGCACAGTTCACATACCTGGGGTTGGGGCCAAGAAAGGGAAAGAAAGCGCAGCCGATGAGTTCCCTCCACCTGTCAGACCCGAGCCAGCTCCTTGCCTTCGCGGCCTGGTGCTGTCCCCAGCGGCCGCTGCTCCTGCTCGGGAACCTGCTGTTCACACCTTCGACCTTGTCCTGTGAATCCCTATCTCCAGATGCTGTTGCCCGTGCTCATCCAGGCCGGATTGCTTTTCTCTCCTTATGTAATTATCTGTTTTCCAAAGCCCAATTCCAGACCTGTCTCCACCTGGACTGGCCATAAAACTGGTGACCTCTGGCTTCTCTAAACTCTCAATGAAGTTCTGTTTTTATTCCGCAGGACTTGGTGCTTCTAGTTTAGCACACATCCCTCAGCACTCAGCCCCAGCCTACGTTCTCTCGAGAGGCCTGTCTCCAGTCTCCCCACGTGTATCCAGGGCCCCCCATTCACTTGCCTCCCCCTGTAGAAACTTGGAGAGAGCTCTCTGACTTAGCTCGAAACACAGAACAATAGTAGTTTATTCATTTTCTGCCTCCCCTGATGAAAGGAGGAGACCTTAGAGAAAGGGGCTGCTCACAACCATCCTGCAGTCCATTTGTTCCCTGGCTTCAGAACCCAGTTCTCATTGGAACCAAGGCTGGGAAGGTGGCCGCCCTCACAGACTAAAGGTCCCTCACGTCAGGTTATGCTGGTGCTGTGCACTTCTTGAAAAATAGGAAAATTATGATTAAATATTCCTAAAGTCAATTGCTTAATGTCTGTCTGCAGTGTGTCCTCCGTAAGGACATGGGTTATGTGATCTGTTTAAGTAATGGACTCCGTTTTCTAAACTGGAGCATAATAGTGAGTGTTTGATAAGTATTAATTAGGTAAAGAAGTGTTCCTGGTGAATCTAGACTCCTCAAGTTGTTTTCAAGTACCCCAATTTTCTTGAGCACAGAGACGTATTTTGAGGACACATACTATATTTTTATTTCCTATTTTCTGACATCTCTTGAAATGAAAGAGCATTGTATGGAGAAAAAAGAGGGACAGAAGATGTAAAAACCATTGAGGGGGGCAGTCTGAGAAGGAAAGGGACATGGGCTTGAGAGAGATGAGTGTCCTCTCTGGAACCTGGAAACCTACTGGACCTACCTCATCCAGTTGGCCCAGGACTTGTCCTTTCCATCCACATACTCGTAGCAATTTCTCCCTTTGGTGATCTGAGTGTCAGACAAAGAAATTAAAGGCTTTTTTTTTTTTTTTTTTGGTGGGAGGTAATAGAAGAATTATTTCACTCTGCTGTCATCAGTGCTCTTCAGCCGCATGGATGCAACTGCCAATCGTGAGCACACAATAAGCTCCTTAATCACCATCCTCACGTCTGAGTCTATTTGTCTGCTCAGGTCGAGGGCCCCGCACGGGAGGAGCTGCTTCTTTGTGCCTGTACCACCGTGCTCCCACCTGGCCTCTGATCTTTAAGTTGAAGTTCCGTGTTCATGCAAAGCGCAGTCAGTACACAGAGCTAACCGTGTGGTCCCCATCCACATCCTAGCGTGTTGAAGGTGAGGCCCCCCCACCCACAAAAGGGATGTGGAGGCCAGAGGACAGGGGAAGAGGTGGGTGTTTCTCACCAGCCAGGAGTATCCACTGTTGGCGGCCTCTTCATCTTCTGTGATCCGGCCCTCATAGGGGCCAAAGTGCAGACCCAACGGCAGATCGGATGCCTCGTTCCATACTCCAAGCCCAGCCTCAGGGATGCTTGATGGTCTGATACTTAATCCAGGGGGCAGAGCGAGGGCTGAGCGGTTGGGATGCCCCTTCTCCACTGCACTGTCCTTTACAAATGTAGGGGCCCCGTGAGCAGCACAGCTGTCAATGAAGAAGTTCTGACACTTCTCACAATCTGGAGGCGAGAGCAGCAGGGATTAGGGAAGTGCGTGTTCCTGGTCGTAAAGACCTTCAGAGAGAACCAGGGCGCTCATGTCATTTGGCCTCAATCCTGTACCCCAAGTCACTAGACAAAGGGGATGATTTGGGGACCAAATGCTAAGGTGAGATTATTGTAGCAAGACATAACAGCCTTCTCTGTACTGGGCCAGTGGGGTCACTCACAGAGGTAGTCCTCGTCCTGGGGCTCGCTGACCTCTTGGTTCACGTGGACCTTTCTTTCTCGTAGGCTATACATCTTCACTTCAATCTGCTTTGTTCTGCGTTCTAAGTTGGAGAAGAGTAGGTAAGCAAGGTTGGTGGGGTCTGGAGTGTTGGTCCCTGTTTTATCAGAAAATGTGAAATACCCTCCCATCAGATGATTGCCTGTCCTTCTGTACACTTTGGTTTTTCCCCCTTTAACTACTGGTTCAGAGGGACCGAGGCTCCACACTGACTACAGACGCCCAGTTCAATGTTAGCTTCCTGTTCTTCCCGTTATTAGGTTTAACTTCCCAACCTTTCTACTTAGAAAATGGTTCATTGACACATTTACTCATTCAGAAAATATTTGTTAAGGCACATTACATGTTAGGCATTGAGCAGAGGCCTTAACTAAGAAAGCATGGCCCCTATTATCACAGATGGATTTTTGAACAACGTGTATGTGTCAGTACTTTTATATTCAATTTAATGCTTTCAAACACTATACGAGTTATGTATCCTTATGTTCACTTTAGAGATTAGCAATCAGGACCTCAGAAAACATGTAAGATTTTCCCAAGGCCCCAGTGCTAACTTCAGGTCTCAGATCAGTCCAGCCTAAACTCACGCCTACCCCAAGTCCACCCCACACACCTAGGCCATACTAATCAGCCTTTCTAGAAAAATTAGAGGGACTAAAACCCCAAGTTATTTTCTCTTACCCAGCTTTTGTCTAGTGTGCCGTGCAGAGGTGTTTGCTGCTCCGGGAGGGGGCGCTGGTCCCTGGGCCTGCGCAGGGCCACTTGCCTTCTGCAGTTGCGCTGCTCCGGGCAATTTCTTCAAACTAGATTCATTACTTAATGGCACCGGGGGCACTGCCTTCAACGGGAGAGTCACACAGTAAAAGACAACATGCATTTCTTTAGTTCTTTAGGGCTTATGACGTGTTTTCACATGCATGACTTTAGTTAATACTTCAACAACCCTTGGAAATACCCGGGGCGGGTGGAGTCTGAACACTAGAGCATAAATAAAGGGCCTAAGTGGGTAGTGAATCAAGACTAGAACCCATATCTTAAGGTTCCTTCCCTTCAACTTTCAAATTTCTCGGTAAAAGTGAGAGCGAGGCAGGGAGAATAATTGGGAAGAATCAACAAAGTCTGGGAAAGAAGCCGAGGGGTAAGGGCTTATAGAAAAAAAAAGGGGGGTCTTCTATTAATTAGTGGACCTCTGATGGACGAGGAAATGTGGAAAAGTACAGAGGGGACAAAACACTTCTGGAAAATGAGGTGACAGAGCAGTGAGACTGGGAAGAGAAGAAAGAAATGGTATGGCAGAAACATATCTAGACACCAAAGAAAATGATGCTGAAAGCTGCAGGTGGCCATATCCTAGAGAGAATGTTTGGAATGAGAGTAGCTGGTTCCCATCGATTCTGCTTGAATGAGGCTGTACGACTAGCTAGTTCTCCTCAGTTTCCTGATCCATAAATTTGTATACATGCTAATTCATGACATGAAATTTAATAACGTTCACCAAGTTGTTTTGTGAGCTATTGATATTTAATACAGTGTGAATGTGAGAGTCCAGCCCTGCTATCAATTCACCCCCTCAACTGTCTGCCTATTTGAAATCTAGCTCACAGATACTATCTTCAGCACTCCCTGACCCTCTTACTTCTAGGTGAATGTTTAAATGTGGAGTCACTCATTCAGAAAACATCCAGGGGGCCCTCAGGGGCCTTGAGCTGGGCCTGGGACTTCTGTGAAGAAACGGGTATGGACCAGGCTCTCAAAGCTTGCAACGCAGGGGCAGGCTAAACAAATGATTCCAAACATGAGAGTTGCCTAATTAGAGCTCAGAGGAAGGAGCTGTTACTTCCTCCTGCAAGAATGAGCATTTGAAATCAGTTCCAGAGGGATGAGTTTCTGTTGAAACGCGAGTAACCTATATGAAGTCCTTAAGTTATTTTCTTATTTGTCATTTTTCAATTATCAAACTTGAAGCTAGTCAGGGCTGGGAGATGCTTCCTCTTATTAGAGTAGGAGGAGGCTCTGAGGTTGGGGATCCATCTCCTTCTTCGTCTCGGACAATCCACTCTACAAATTGCCTACAGATCTGTAAGGTTCCCTTAGTCAGATGGTCTTAGCATGTCACTCACTTTGGCGTAGCAGAAAAGAACTGAGGTTGAAATCATCCATCAGATGAATGATATAAAGATGTATGAATAAGACACTGTAAACTTTATAAAACTATGGAAGTTCTACTCAGCTTGTAAGTGTTTTAGAGAAGGAGCTTTGGATGAGATGGCACTACCAGTGATACTGTGATCTCAGGCATATAATCAAACATTTCTTTACCTCAGTTTCTTGATCTATTCAATATAAATGGTGATAGTTACACTACCTATAGGTACTACAGGATTGTTTTAAGGTTTAAAGTGAGTTTATTCATGTAAAATGCTTAAAATAGAGTCTGAAATATTATGAAAATAATGTGAAAATAGAACAACCTACTATTGTTGCTATTCTTATTAACTATAAAAATGATGATGATATCAGACATTGTGCTAAAGAACCATGAAAGGAAGCAGCAGTTTCTAGGATACTCTGTGTATTCTCCTATTCTTACCTTTGATTGGATCCATGAGGAAGGTTTTCTTGTCAACAGGATTTGGGAAATACTTACCTTCTGGTGTTACTGTGCTCCACTCTGAAGGCCACCCAAGAAGGTTTAACTAAAAGATGATGAGAAATCAGTCTTTTGGTTGGTAAATGTTTCCAAACTCTGGGCATCTGAATTAAGGACACAGAATTCTGAACCAGAGAGTGACAAGTACAAGGATTACCAAAGGGGGGGATGGAAAATGATTTCTGTATCATCAACGCCTATGCTTCCACTGGGAGCATCACATAGTTTTCTTAAAATTAAAAAAAAAATAGACAAAACCTCATCTGTGCTTCATCCTATGTTCATAAAGTATCTAATAAATTTACTTCATGACAAAAATACTCAACAAAGTAGGAATAGAAGGAAATTACCTCAATATAATAAAGGTCATATATGAAGAGTCCACCTCTAACATCATACTCATTGGTGGAAAAAGTGATCTCTTCTAAGATCAAGAAAAAAGGCAAGGATGCCCACTCTCACCACTTCTATTCAACATAGTACTAGAAGTTCTAGCCAGGGTATTAGATAAGAAAAGGAATCAAAAGCCTTCCAATTTGGAAAGAAGTAAAATTAGGTTTGTTCACAGATGACATGATTTTATGCGTAGAAAATCTTTAAAATTCCACAGAAAACACTGTTAGAACTAATAAAAGAATTTAGCAAAGTTGCAGGATACAACGTCAACACTCAAAAATCTTCCTATGCACTCGGGACTTCCCTGGTGGCGCAGTGGTTAAGAATCCACCTGCCCATGCAGGGGACACGGGTTCGAGCCCTGGTCCGGGAAGATCCCACATGCCGTGCAGCAACTAAGCCCGTGTGCCACAACTACTGAGCCCGCATGCTGCAACTACTGAGCCCGCGTGCTGAAACTACCGAAGCCTGCGCACCTAGAGCCCATGTTCCACAATGAGAGAAGCCACTGCAACGAGGAGCCCACACACTGCAAAGAAGAGTAGCCCCCGCTCGCCGCAATTAGAGCAACCCCGCACGCAGCAACGAAGACCCAACGCAGCCAAAAAAAAAAAAAAAGAAAACTATTGAGAATTATACTGGAAAACCTATACATCCACCTCCATTCAGTCTTATGTCACCATTCTGCCACAACCACTGCGGGTCTTTTAATTTCTATTTCAAAATTCAAAAACAAAATAAAAACAAACAAAAAACTAACCAAGACACAGTGAAGCCACCTGCCAGCACTTACTCCTTTGGTGATGAATTTTGTACTTCTTATTCACATGCAAATTTTTGTACATTTACGGCCTTTTAATGTACCTATAAACAATATATATATATTTTTTTCCAACAAAAGTTCTCATATTTATTACTGAACCAAAGCACTAATGCAGAAACACTGACACAAGGAGAAAAATCATTTTTTCCCCAATGAAACAAATGGATGCATTTGTCCAGATAGTAGTGATGTTTTCAGAGTGATATGGTAAGATGCAAGTGACGTTCCACAGCATAAATACGTGTGCCACCTCATGTGTGGCTCCTTATAGACCCAGCTTGCTGCTTCTCCAGTGTCTTCTCTTGGAGTTGTACCTGGTTTTATTACCAGTTTTCTTTTCTTTTCTTTTCTTTTTTTTGCGGTACGTGGGCCTCTCACTGTTGTGGCCTCTCCCGTTGTGGAGCACAGGCTCCGGACGCGCAGGCTCAGCGGCCATGGCTCATGGGCCCAGCTGCTCTGCAGCATGTGGGATCTTCCTGGACCGGGGCACGAACCCGTGTCCCCTGCATCGGCAGGCGGACTCTCAACCACTGCGCCACCAGGGAAGTCCACCAGTTTTCATTTGAGTCCACTGGGGAATGGGACGATTCTCCTTTTGTTTCTTGCCCAGGAATCGCTTGATCGTGAGTCTTGTGAGAAGACATGGTGAGGGGCAGAGTCAACCGCACATCGGATGGCAGAGAAGGGGAGGCTAATTATTTTACATATTTAAAAACTTTATATGGATAGTCTTTTACTGTATAATATTCTGTTTTGCATCTTGCTTGTTTGGTGAAAAATTATGGGGTTTTTTTTGCTAATGCCTGAGATGCAGCTGAGACCTAAACCCAGGTTGGTTTCAGGAAGACACCTCTAAATCTTCCTGGCCCCTCACCTTGCTGCCTTGGAGTCCATTCTTCATCAGAATCCTCAGGGTCATCCACCTGGGGTTTGATGGCCTGCCTGCGGTGACACATGAAAGCTGGCCGAGGGGCTCTGAGACCTGGAAAGAAGCAAAATCTTTGTTCCAAAAGGGAAGAGCTGGAAGAAGGAACAAAGCCCAGAGGCAATGGAAAGTGCCACAAAGTCAGTGTGACTCGGTAGGATGGGCTGGGAGAGTCTAGAACAAGGCAAGAGGTGAGCTCTGCATTGCCAGGGCCAGGCCCACACTGAATACAAAAGAACACAAATTTCCTGCAGGTTAGTCTCCACACAGAAGGGAACTGTGAGCAGATGAAGCCACCTAAGAGAGAGCCAAGCTAACACTGAGACCGAAGACCTGGTTCCCGTTTCCCAGGCTCACAGGCACCCAGCATTTCCTGTTACCTATAGTAATCAGTGCTTCATAGTTCTTTTTCACATTCCTATATCGGATTTTTTCCCATTCTCCCATCTCTGTCCATTCTTCCTTGGAGAAGTATGTGGAAATGTCTTTGAAAGCATCTTTGGCCTAGAGAAAATAATAGATTTCATCAGTGACTTACTAATCTAAGTCAGAACTTAGAGCTGGGCCCTCTCCTTCACCTTGTGCAGGGTGTAGCCTGATGCCGCTGGGTGGTCTCTGTGAGAGACAAGGACGAAGACTTTCCTTCCTGACTGTGTCCTGCTTAACTGCACAAACACTGAGCATTTTCCTAACTCTCCCTGGACACAGAGCAGTTGACGATGCTACAGTGTCCTGTCCCCACCCCCCACCCCGCCCCACCATTTTAGACAGGACCAGGCACCCCCATCCTGTGTACCTTCACAGAGAAGGTCACCCAGCGGTGCAGGCCAGGAGTCTGTGGTCCTCCAGGGACCAGCTCCCTGTCCCTCCTGTAGAGCCGGCTTAGAGCCCGGCTTTGCCTCCTCCACCGCTCACCGTGGGCTTCCACTCTGTTCTCCCAGCATCTCCCTCGGTGCTCTCCTCCGGCCACCTGTCGGTGCTCATGGTCCTGGGACCACCTCAAGGCCAAGGTGCCTGTGGAAGGAGAAGGTGCTGAGGTAGCCCAGGCCCCTGCCCAGAGCCAGGTCTGTGTTCCTCGGCTGGGGCATCCCGAGCAGGAAGGTGTGAGGACCCCAGCAAGGAGTAGAGGATGTGGAGGGTATTGAAGGGGTGGAGGGATCCTCAGCAGCCACGACAGCCCAGCCTAATGTGAACTAGATTCGGTTTCTTTGGTCCCCCTGCAACTCGGCCCCTCGGAGGAAAGGCGCTGGGAGGGCTGAGTCTGTGGGTGTCTGAGGGAGTCCCAAGGAGACCTGGGAGCCCCGGACTGCTGGACTGGGGTCAGCTTGACAAGAAGGGCTCTGTTCCAGCGAGGGACAGGGACTATTTCTCCAAGAAGGGTTTTGGGGATCTCCACCTGGGGACTCCAGAAAAATCTGGGCATAACATGCCTTCTATGTCTAAGGGACAGATCGCTCAGCCTGAGGAGATTTGGGTCACTCCGGCTGAGGGAATTGGGGCTCCTCAGACCCGAGGGGATTCGGGGTCCCTTAGGCTGATGGTATTTGGCGTCTTTTGGCTAAAGGGATGTAGGAGGCGCAGGCTGAGAGAACTTGGCACCTTTGAGCCTGAGGAAATCGGGGGTCTCTCGTTAAGGGGCTTTAGGTTCTCCCACACTGAGGGTAGCTGGGGTCTTTGAGGCTGAAGCGGTTAAGAGTTCCCGCACTGAGGGTAGTCGGTGCCTCTGAGGTTAGGGAAATGTGGTCTCTCTGCAGGTGCTATTTTTAGGGCGCCTAACCTCTAGGGGTTACTCCAGGTATTTGGGGGGGTCAAAGCATTAGGGGATTTTGTATTTCTGTGGGTGAAGGGACTTTGGGTCCCTGAAGCTGAGGAGATGTGAGGTCCCTCAGGTTAGGACCCGGGGTCCCTCCGAGCTGATGGGATTTGGAGCCCCTCAGGGTGAGGGAATCTGGGGCCTCCTAGCCTGGAATTTGAAGGCCTCGGGCTGAGGGTTTATAAGGGTTTCGCAGGGCGTGTTCCTGTCAGTCTCCCCGCTGTCCCCTCGCGTAGCCCACCCCGGCCCGGCGCGCGTTCCACCTCCAGCAGCTTCGCGTCCTCCTGAGGTGAGGCGAAGCGAAGGGCGCGGAGGCAGTTGGTAAAGCCCCGTCAGGCACAAGCCACCAATCGGTGCTGCGACTGAAGCGGTCCCGCCAATAGGCGGCCGGGAGGGTGCGGAGCGCGCAGAAGGTCCCGCCCCACCGCTCGGGGATTGGCTGCTCTGGGTCCCGCACGTGTCTGAAAGGAAGCCTCCAGCGCGCAGGCGCAGCTTGGTGGTTTTCATTGATATCTTTTCCGCCCGCCGTCAGGCAGCCCGTCTTAATCCTGGAGCCTCAAGCGGGAGGTGGGTCTTTAGGGTGGATGTGGCCATCCAGTGCCCTGAACAAGAATCTTTGCTCCACCGGATTGTAGTCTTGCTCCCGAACTTTCTCCTAGGCCCACCTGTTCCCTTCCTTGTAAAATGCAGTTTGGGCAAGAACTGTTTGGGGTGAGTATTACTTTATTCAGGGGAAAACTAGGTAATTAACTAAAATCTGATGAGACAAAATAAACAACATACGGTCAAAGATTTAAACGCAACAAATGGAATAATAAGTATATTAGAAAAAACACTGGGAGAATTTTAAATCTCAAAGTAGAAGGGGCATTTAGGAGTAATCTGTATGTTTAAGCAATGTAGGTCTAAAAAGGCTTCAGAAATGAGACATAAATAAAACCAAAAAGCCCTGCAAGTGTTTTCCATTAAAATGAGGCATCAAATTCGAGGACAATGGATCTGCAGAGGGGGCTTCACAAGATAAAATGGGGATAGTGTTTCTGCCCCTTACCTAGCTTTGGTCACAGAAACATAACATGATTTCCATGTACTGGAAGCAAGACAACTGACTGTAGAATTATTGTCAAGGTGGGACCACGAGTGCTGGTTGGGGGTCTGGATGGAGAGATGTTACCAGAAAACTGGGTTTGCCTCTTGGTGGGTGTCGAGCCAAAAGACACAACCCAGCCAGAGATTGGGAGAAGGAGGGATTTATTACTTGCAGCAAGTAAGGAGAACACCAGGGATCTTGTCAAAACAGTGTCTCCCCAAACTCCCAAACTGGGAAGTTTTAAGCTATGGGTATATGCAGTTCATGGAGGGCCTTGGGCAGTAGGCAGAGTCCAAGCTTTAGATGATTGAAGTCTTGAGGGTCAGAAGCGGTCACCATCGGCCTCCCTTAAGTTACATTTTATCTGGCGTTGGTAGATGATGTAGATATAGATATCTATTCTTTTTCAGATTCTTTTCCCTTATAGGTTATTACAAAATATTGAGTGTAGTTCCCTGTGCTATACAGTAGGTCCTCGTTGATGATCTATTTTATACATAGCAGTGTGTATGTGTTAATCCCAAACTCTTAATTTATCCCTCCCCCTGCCTTTCCCCTTTGGTAACAATAAGTTATAAGATTTTATATTCCTCGGAAATGGGGGAGCTGAAAGAGAGGTATCATTTTCAATGGAAAAGCATTCAAAAGAAGATTGAAGCTTCAGCCAAGATTATTAGTTGTACATCCTTGGAAAAAAATCACTTAATTTCTCTAAACTTGACCTGACAAATAAGACAAAAACCCTCCACTGAACTTGCTTATAATCAAGTGATGGAAATATCAAATGGAAGTGTTAGAAACATCTTATTTTACACAAGCCTTATACACTACTCTACGTTCATTACAGTTTGGTTCACACATCTGTTCACTGAAGTTACAACGTTCTCAAATTCTGTTACTGATCCTCCAGAATGGGCCCCAACGAGGGTCCACTGCCCAGTGTCATTGGAGCCAACAGAACGAGACTGAGTTTGGTTCAGAAGCAAAGGAAAACTTTATATTTTGATCAGAGAATGGACAGGTGAGAGCGTGCACTCCCCCGCGGGCTGTGGGCGGGGCTGCTGTGTAGGGATCCTGGCAGCATCAGCGGGAGGGAGGGGGCGGAGCTCTCGAGGGCCGGGTTGGCTGCAGCTCAGGCTCTATGTCGCGGAGTCTGCACGGGGCCCCGTGAGCTGAGGTGCCGACCCGGCCATTCTGCACTAGGAAATCGGGTCTGAAGTGCCGGGTGTGGGACCTCTGCATGCGGAACCCTAGGAGCACGTGAAATTAGACAAAGCACAAAGGAAAAAAAGGTTAGACTTTATTTTGTTGCCCAGATTCTATTTTTATCTGCCAGGAATTTTTCATGGGCTTTGCCGGTGACAAACCCCTCCTCTGCCTTTTGTCCTGTTCCTCATTCTTGGGGTGCTGAGGGTGCAGACCCCTCTTCTGTAACTGCTTCGTGCTGAGTTGGGAGTCCTCATACCCGGGGGGAGGGGCAGAACTTCTCCCCAGCAGCCTCCAGGTGAGGTTGATTGTCCCCAGGCCTCCTGCCTCACTGCTCGTCCACCTGAGCACCAGCATTGGAAGTGTTATAGATTCTAATGACCTTTAAGGGTCCAGGAAAGAGATGCACAGAGACGCTGGGGGGGCAGGTTTTACCCCGTCCCACATTTGCTCGGCGACCTTAGGCTGACGGTTTCTGCCAGCCTAGATGCTCTGACCAGTAGTCTGCGCTTTCTTTAATTAGGCCCCTGAATTAACGTACAAACAGCAACAGGTGTCAGAGCCCTGCCTGGTCAACTCCCAGACAGTCCAGGGCCAGTGGTGATCCAGGACCATGACGGCCACTGATTCAACGGCCTTTTGAAGTAGCCAGGAGTCCAGCCGGTCTCATTGGCCGCCGTCACCGTGGTGTCTGTAGGCTTTTCTATGGTGACAGCGTGATATACGGTTCCCCCGCCAAGCTTATTAGCTCCCCTCTGGGTGCAGTAAGTCCTGCAAGCAGTAGTCTGCTCTTTCGGGGCACACTCTTGTTGTTTTCTGAGAGAAACTCCAGGTCAAGTGATGGTCACACGAGTCGTCATGGGGGCCCGTTGCCCCCGGTTGTCTCTCTGGAGGTTGGAGTTGGAGGGCCTCCTCACTCGAGGTCAGTGTGTCCACGGAGCGACCCCTGCAACTTCAGGGCATGGTGGGTGGTTAGGATCACCACGTGGGGTCCTTTTCCCTTAGGAGGGAGCTGGCCTTGCAGGCTGCTGATTTCCAGGTTTTTAGATACTCCCAATATCCTGGCCAGATGGGGTGGCGGGTCCAGCCCTTGGTTACTGAGGTTTCTCCTACCTGGAGGGCATACTTGAGTTGTTCCATTTCAAGTGGTCCCAGTTTTTGCACTAATACTCCAAGGGCGATTCACCTTCTGCCGGGAATGTAAAGGTCAAAGGGTTTAGCTAAATTAGGGAGTTCCAGGGCAAGGGCCTGAATTAACTGCTCTTTTAGTTCTTGAAAGGCCACTTCTGGATTCTATTCAAAAGGATCATCATCTTTTCCTTTCAGTATGTCATATAGAGGCCCAGCTATTAGACTGTAGTTAGGGATCCAGATGCAGCAAACCCCGGCCTCCCCAGGAACCCCTAAGCTGTCTTCTAGTTTTAGAAGGGGTAAGGCTGCAAGTGGCTTTTTCCCTTTCCTGGGATGGGCTTCTCTGACCTTCTGTGAGAATGAAGCCCAGGCAGGTCACCTTAATCTGTGATATTTGAGCCTTTTCCTTGGACACCTTCTATCCTTTCTTGGCTAGGTAGTTCAGAGGCCTCCTTAGTAGGGCTGGCGATCAGAACGTCGTCTGCATATTGAAGGAGGGTTCCCTTTTCCAGAGGTAGAACTTTTAGGTCTTTAGCTAACGTTTCCCCAAAGATGGTGTGGGAATTTTTGAACCCTTGGGGCAGGACGGCCCAGCAGTATTGATTTTGTTGTATGTTGTGTCCTGCCACTCACAAGCCAAAATTTCTTGTGACTCTGGGACTAATGGAATACAGAAGAAGGCATCATTGAAGTCTAATACAGAATAGCATGTCCTGGTGGATGGTAGAATGACCAGCAGGGTGTAGGAATTAGGGACTACTGGATGTATATCCTCAGTGGCTTCACTGACTGTCCTGAGGTCCTTTACCAGGTACCCAGCAGCCCACGGGGCTTTCGTGGTCAGGCCCCTCCCAGGATATGGAGCTCACCTGGGCAGGTACCAGCAGCCCACGGGGCTCTCGTGGTCAGGCCCCTCCCAGGATTTGGAGCTCACCTGGGCAGGCACCCCCGGCAGGGCTGGGCACACAGGAACCGTGCACATAGCCCTCATTGCAGAGCACCCCCAGCTCACCTGTCGCTCAGAGCTGACCCAGAGCACCTCAGAGCAGGACTTGAACTAACAAACAGCAGCTCCAACAGGTCTGTGACCCTGGGCTTCACTCTGCGCGGCCTCCCTCCACCTGGTCTTCCAGAGACTTCCACTGCAGCCGGGGCACCAGGCCTCTGTCTCCACCCACCACCCCTCCTCTCCCTGACTCCTGGGTTCTTCTCATTAGGAGAGGGTCTTCTTGAAGTTGTCTCCCACTCATGGACCAGATAAAATGATTAGAAAACAAGCCAGGGCTGCAGCCCCTTGTCTATGCTGACTCTCAGGAGCCCACACCTGTTCCTTGGACCTGGCTGGTGCAGCAAGGCCCGTTTTCTGCAACTATGAGCCCCTGAAGGATGAGGATTGGCTGACCTGGGCAGCCTGACCCTGCCTGCCAGCTCTCCCCAGGTGTGCCTGGGTTGAGGTCAATATAAACACCACTCCAGGCAGCAAGAGCCCCTGCAGCTGTGCCTGACGCCATATTCTCTGCCCCGTCAGCAGTGTCAGGGCTGGGCTGGTGGGAGGGAGTGAGGGGCCATGGCTTTGTGGGTGGCCCAGTGTGAGTGGGGCTCTGCTGGACTTTCTGTAGGAGTTGCCAGGCTGCCACCTGCTAAAGAAGAGGATGTGTCACCCATACCTGCCACTGGAATTTCTCCCCGGGCAGAGGTGAGGAAGGAAAAAAGCAGTGGGGGCCGGGACAGGAGGGGTATCTCAGGCAGGGAAATGGAAAGCTTCCAGAAGAGTGTCTGGGGCCAGGACCATCCTGGCTGGCCTGCAGGCACCAAGTCAGCCTGCGTGCTGTCACTGGTGTGGCTCCACGGCCCTTCCTCTAGGCTTTCAAGTCCTTGTACATATTCAGGTGTTTTACCTGGGAAGGGTGGGAACAGTTCAGCAGCAGCTGGCCTGGGGCTCAGCTCACGTTTACTCACAGACGCCTCGGCTCGGTTCACCAGCTTTGCAATGAGGACGCTCCTTGCAGGGTGGGGGGGCTGCTGGCTGCATGGGAGACGGTTCCCCACCTCTGACCAACTTCAGAATTGTTTACCACTGGAGCAAGTGCCCTGATAGGGTTTTCCTCTGTATAACTGGTAAGTTCTGGGTTTTTTTTTTTTCTTTTTTGGTTCAAGGTAGGTTTTATTCCTCTTTTTTGTATTTATAGATATAAGCATGGAAATAATTCATTCATATAAATATGCCTATGGGAAGGGAAGAACTTTTTTTCTGTGTTTTTAAAAAAATGTTATTTATTAAAAAAATTTTAAATTCAATTTTTTAATACAGCAGGTTCTTATTAGTTATCTATTTTATACATATTAGTGTATACATGTCAATCCCAATCTCCCAATTCATCCCAACCCTCCTCCCCCACCACTTTCCCCCCTTGGTGTCTATACGTTTGTTCTATACCTCTGTGCCTCAACTTCTGCCCTGCACACCGGTTCATCTGTACCACATTTCTCAGTTCCACAGGTATGCATTAATATACCATATTTGGTTTTCTCTTTGACTTACTTAATTCTGTATGACAGTCTCTAGATCCATCCATGTCTCTACAAATGACCCAATTTGGTTTCTTTTTATGGCTGAGTAATATTCCATTGCATATATGTACCACATCTTTGTCCATTCGTCTGTGGGCATTTAGGTTGCTTCCATGACCTGGCTATTGTAAATAGTGCTGCAGTGAACATTGTGGTGAATGTGTCCTTTTTTTTTTTTTTTTTTTTTGCAGTACGCGGGCCTCTCACTGCTGTGGCCTCTCCCGTTGCGGAGCACAGGCTCTGGACGCACAGGCTCAGCGGCCATGGCTCACGGGCCTAGCTGCTTTGCGGCATGTGGGATCCTCTTGGACCGGGGCACGGACCCGCGTCCCCTGCATCGGCAGGTGGACTCTCAACCACTGTGCCACCAGGGAAGCCCCCCCGCAGTTGATTTCTAATCTCATAGCGTGTGGTCAGAAAAGATGCTTGATATGATTTCACTTTTCTTGAATTTACTGAGGCTTGATTTGTGACCCAAGAGGTGATCTATCCTGGAGAATGTTCCATGAGCACTTGAGAAGAAAGTGTAATCTGCTGTTTTTGGATGGAATGTCCTATAAATACCAATTAAATCTCTCTGGTCTATTGTGTCATTTAAAGCTTGTGTTTCCTTACTAATTTTCTGTCTGGATGGTCTCTATTGGTGTAAATGAGGTGTTAAAGTCCCCCGCTATTATTGTGTTACTGCCGATTTCCTCTTTCATAGCTGTTAGCAGTTGCCTTATGTATTGAGGTGCTCCTATGTTGGGTGCATATATATTTATAATTGTTATATCTTCTTCTTGGATTGATCCCTTGATCATTATGTAGTGTCCTTCCTTGTCTCTTGTAACATTCCTTATTTTAAAGTGTCTTTTATCTGATATGAGTATTGCTACTCCAGCTTTCTTTTGATTTTCATTTGCATGGAATATCCTTTTCCATCCCCTCACTTTCAGTCTGTATGTGTCCCTAGGTGTGAAGTGGGTCTCTTGTAGACAGCATATATATGGGTCTTGTTTTTGTATCCATTCAGTGAGCTTGTGTCTTTTGGTTGGAGCATTTAATCCATTCATGTTTAAGGTAATTATCGATATGCATATTCCTATTACCATTTTCTTAATTGTTATGGGTTTGTTTTTGTAGGTCCTTTTCTCCTCTTGTGTTTCCCACTTAGAGAAGTTCCTTTAGCATTTGTTGTAGAGCTGGTTTGGTGGTGCTGAATTCTCTTAGCTTTTCCTTGTCTATAAAGCTTTTGATTTCTCCATTGAATCTGAATGAGATCCTTGCCGGGTAGAGCACTCTTAGTTGTAGGTTCTTCCCTTTCATCACTTTAAATACATCGTGGCACTCCCTCTGGCTTGTAGAGTTTCTGCTGAGAAATCAGCTGTTAACGTTATGGGAGTTCCCCTGTATGTTATTTGTCATTTTTCCCTTGCTGCTTTTAATAATTTTTCTTTGTCTTTAATTTTTGCCAATTTGATTACTATGTGTCTCGGCGTGTTTCTCCTTGGGTTTATCCTGTATGGGACTGTCTGTGCTTCCTGGACTTGGGTGGCTATTTCCTTTCCCATGTTAGGGAAGTTTCTGACTATAATCTCTTCACATATTTTCTCTGGTCCTTTCTCCCTCTCTTCTCCTTCTGGGACCCCTATAATGCAAATGTTGTTGTGTTTAATGTTGTCCCAGAGGTCTCTTAGGCTGTCTTCATTTCTTTTCATTCTTTTTTCTTTATTCTGTTCTGTGGCAGTGAATTCCACCATTCTGTTTTCCAGGTCACTTATCTGTTCTCCTGCCTCAGTTATTCTGCTATTGATTCCTTCTAGTGTAGTTTTCATTTCAGTTATTGTATTGTTCATCTCTGTTTGTTTGTTCTTTAATTCTTCTAGGTGCTTGTTCTTTAATTCTTCTAGGTCTTTGTTAAACATTTCTTGCATCTTCTCGATCTTTGCCCTCATTCTTTTTCCAAGGTCCTGGATCATCTTCACTATCATAATTCTGTATTCTTTTTCTGGAAGGTTGCTTATCTGCACCTCATATAGTTGTTTTTCTGGGGTTTTATCTTGTCCCTTCATCTGGTACAAAATCCGGTGCCTTTTCATTTTGTGTATCTTTCTGTGAATGTGGTTTTCATTCCACAGGCTGCAGAATTGTAGTTCTTCTTGCTTCTGCTGTCTGCCCTCTGGTGGATGAGGCTATCTAAGAGGCTTGTGCAAGCTTCCTGATGGGAGGGACTGGTGGTGGGTAGAGCTGGGTGTTGCTCAGGTGGGCAGAGCTTAGTAAAACTTTAATCCACTTGTCTGCTGCTGTGTAGGGCTGGGTTCCCTCCTTGTTGTTAGTTTGACCTGAGGCAACGCAGCACTGGAGCCTACCTGGCTCTTTGGTGGGGCTAATGGCGGACTCTGGGAGGGCTCACGCCAAGGAGTACTTCCCAGAACTTCTGCTGCCAGTGTCCTTGTCCCCATGGTGAGCCACAGCCACCCCCGCCTCTGCAGGAGACCCTCCAACACTAGCAGGTAGGTCTGGTTCAGTCTCCCCTGCGGTCACTGCTCCTTCCCCTGGGTCCCAATGCTCACTCTACTTTGTATGTGCCCTCCAAGAGTGGAGTCTCTGTCTACCCCAGTCCTGTCAAAGTCCTGCAGTCAAATCCCACTAGGCTTCAAAGTCTGATTCTCTAGGAATTCCTCCTCCCATTGCCGGACCCCCAGGTTGGGAAACCTGACGTGGGGCTCAGAACCTTCACTCCAGTGGGTGGACTTCTGTGGTATAAGTGTTCTCCAGTTTGTGAGTCACCCACCCAGCAGTTATGGGATTTGATTTGATTGTGATTGTGCCCCTCCTACCATCTTATTGCAGCTTCTCCTTTGTCTTTGGATGTGGGGTATCTTTTCTGGTGAGTTCCAGTGTCTTTCTGTCAATGATTGTTCAGCAGTTAGTTGTGATTCTGGTGTTCTTGCAGGAGGGAGTGAGTGAACGTCCTTCTACACTGCCATCTTGAACCAATCTCCACTGGTGGGCTCTTAATTAGCAATGTGAATGGTAATGTTAAAGGTCCTGAATCGGGATTGAAATACTTACTCCCCACATGGACAGGTTTAAGAACCTGGAGAGGCCACGTGCAGACAGCACCCTTAGGGCTTCTGACTTGACCCCTCAACAGTCTGGTGTCCAGCCACTGCTTTAGGATTTCTGGGGGCCAATGCTGGCTCTAAGTGTTCCATAATCCAGCCTCTGTCTGCCTTTAGTGAGATCCACATCTCCAGGATCCTACAGAGCAGGGTCTGTGTGACTGTTCTGTGGCTTCTCTAACAAATGACTACAAGCTGCGTGGTTTAAAACCACAGGAATTCATCCTCCCCCAGTCCTTGAGATCAGACATCTGAGATCAGGGTGTTGTACGACTGAAGTCCCTCCAGAGGCTCCAGGATATGGTTCTCCCTGCCTTTTCCAGATTCTGGGGGATCCAGGCTTCCCCAGGTTTGCGGCTGTATCCCTCCTGTCTCTGTCTTCACGTGGCTTCTCCTGTTTCTGGATCTCTCCTCTTTTGTCTCTTACAAGGACACTGTCATTAGATTGGGGGCCACCCTAACCCAAGATGACCTCACCTCGAGATCCTTAACTACATGTACGAAGACTCTTTTCCCAGATATGGTCCTGTTCATGTGTTCTGGGGGGACACATCTTTTGGAGCCACCATTCAACCCATTATCTGTGTATAAAATAACCCTCATTTTAGGAGATTATCAAGGTCTCATATAGACTGGCACAGACAACAGCCATGTGGGTGGGGGTCTGGTGACGATGAGGACCCTAGAATCACCAGGAAAGGGTCAAGGCCTGGCTTCATCAGAAAGTGAGCTCTTCCACCATAGGGCCCGTGGAAACAGCCACTCCACTCTGTCCGTGGAAAGGGACCCAGTGCCAAGTCCAGAAGTGGCTACCTTGCAAAGCTGGCTCCTCTGGGATTTCATCATCAATAGCATCATGTAACCAATAACTACGGGCTTGGAGGAATCGCTTTCTGGTACGTGATGACAGCACTGGCACTTTAGACACAGCAAGCCTAGAATAGGGATGTTTGAAGGAGAAGAGTTTGGGAGATTGCGAAGCTTGGTTGTCAAGGAAACTGAGCAGGTTTTTCAAGGTTGTCCGAGAAACTTCTCTCTTAAACTGAAGGCAGGGCTGGGAGAGCTGAACTCCAGGGATCTTTTAAAGGGGCTGCTCTGAAGCACCGTCACCTGAGTGGTAGTCTCAGCGTGAGCTGGGGTTTGCAGAGTGTGAAGAGATTAAGCCTGACTTTCTGTGACAGCTGGGGAGGGGTTTGTAAAGCACCTTGGCTTTTAGAGCAAAGGTTTGTTGCTGAAGCAAAGTGTCTCCCAAAATGGGCTGAAGCTGAAGATGTCTCTGTTCCCTTCTTGTAAGAGTCCAGGGCAGGTGGGTGTTGGGGCCCAGTCTCTGTCACCATTGTTTCTCCTCTCTGCTTCCAGGTGAGCGCTCTAGCCAGCAGGGTGGGGTGACCACGGGGGCATCATGCCCTCCATCCTAGGATGCAGGCTGGCCAAGCCCCTCACCACCTCCACCCCTTCCCCTTGGTAACACGAGGCACTGGGTCCCAGCTGCAAGGAATGGGAAGGCTGGGAGGTGCAGGGTAGCCGTGAACAGGAAAAAGGGAGATGGGTTCTGATGGGCAGCTGTGCAGCTCTGCTGTGAGGGTCACCTGGACGGTAGCGCACAGACACTGGGGCCTGTGAAGCTTCGATGCTTTGTGGTTCTGGAAATGCTATAGGAGACGGTCCACAGCAGGTGAAGCTAATGCCCTCGGTGGAGGTGGTGAAGCCAAAGATCTGCAGTTCAGACTGAAGGTGTCGATGTACCTACAGGACAAAACCATCTCGTGTGAATGGACTTCAGGCACGTTTAACGTGAGTGCAGTCATGTTAATGCCTAGCATCTTCTATCTTGTGCCTCCCCTCAGGGACCCCCTCCTCAGTTCCTGAGGCTCCTGTAACTCATGTACAGGGGAATGGAGCATGGGCTCTGTCCAGTCTGAGCCCTGAGTTACCCTGTGTGTGAGTCTGTTCAGGGCCGCTGTAACAAATACCACAGACACGGCAGCTTGAAAAACAGACATCTCCCAGTCCTGGACGCTGTCTGAGATCAAGGTGTTTCTTTGAGGCCTCTCTCCTTGGCATGTAGACAGCCATCTTCTCCCCATGTCCTCACATGGTCTATCCCTCTGCCTATCTGTGTCCTAATCCCTCCCTGTAGGACATCAGTTCTATTGGATTAGGATCCACACTAGTGACCTCATTTTTACCTTGATCTCCTCTTAAAAACCCCGTCTCCCATACAGCCACATCCTGGGGTCCTGGGTATTAGAGATTCAGCATGTGAATTTGTGGGGGACATGGCTGAGCCCACACCATCCTGCTTAGGAACCAATATGTGCCTCGGTCCCTCCTTCCCTCAAGTCCCACAGGGATCATGCGATGGCTCAGGAAATGTTTGTGCAGAGTTTGTGTCCCAGCTGGGGAACCCTTCTCTGCTCTCTGTGATCAGGCAGTGGCAGTGCGTTGCTAGCCCCGTCCTGAGGTGAGCAGTTCCAGCGTTTCCTGCCATGTCGCCTGGCCTGCTGAGGTGCTCATTGTCAGGGAACCCAGGAGCCGGCAGCCTAGTGGGGATGACGGATAATCTCAGGGCCATAATGGACGCCTCTCGCACCAGACAGCCCAGCAGAAGTGGGGAAACGTTTGTGGGGGTGAAACCGGCTCGCCATGGAACCGTTCACAAGCTGCAGACCGTGGTGGCTGTTAATAGTCGACCCACCGAGAGCACTCTGAGGGAGAGGAGCTGCTGATGTTTGGTAGCAAAATCTCCTATTCTGAATTGAAACCTTTCCCTGTAAGTGGGTTCCGAAAGACTTCACTCAGTTTCTCAGCTATAATGGAGGCCAGTCAATTGGCAGACTCCCCTAATGCCCTGCCCCCCAGGCTGCAATACAGACACGCCAACTCCTTCAGCCAACAGGGACAGCTCACAGTAAAGATAAAGACCCTATGTGTCAAAGTACTTGCATGACGCTCGCCAGAATCACAAACACTGAGGGCAGGGCACCAAGGCTCTTCCCCTCACGCTGAGAAAATTTGTTCTCATAGAGCCTCTGAACCCCGAGTTTATCCAGCTAGGAAGCAAACTACAGGAAAGGTCCTCACGGTGCTGCCGATACAAACTTATTTCACCAGGCAGCCCAAATAGAGTATGCCTCTTTGTATGCTCCACGGGCAGAACAAATGGTGTCAAGCGGCACGCCTCCAGCTGGGGGGTGACGTACAAGTTCTCCATGGGCAAGAAGCCCATGCCTTCGGTGTGAAAGGCATCTATGCCTCTTTGCTTTCGCAGCCCATGGGTAGCCTCAGCTCTGAAAAGCTTCCAAAGGAGGAGAGTCAGAGAACCTTTGAAGCACAGAGCAGGTGCAGCACTGAACAAGGACATCTCTTTTGGCCTGAGAACACCCACTGGCCTGCGCTCCTTTGGTGTACCCACGGGGCGGAGGAAGGGGGTTGAATTCTGGTCCGTGAGAACTTCTCCGGGTCATGTAGTGTGAGCACAAGTAAATTAGCCCTACATCTCATCCCAGCTTCCTGTGTAAGTTGTACAAGACAGACTCCCTGCTTGAATCCCTGGGTGGGTTAAGTAACCTCCAGGGAAGCATCGTTGCTTGGGAAACAGGGCTGGTATCTAGGTTAATGTTCTGTGCATCCACCTCGCAGCCGGTCTCTCTAAGCGGGTTCCGAAGGTCCTTCTGAAGAGTTTCCTGAGAGTGTCGGAAACAGAGAAGTAGCCGACAGGCCCACGAGGATACCAATTCTCTCAAGCAAAAGGCTACCAGCCTCAGACACTTGGGTTCCCTTTCGTACATGAAACAACACTGTGCTTTGAAGGTTCCTTCCACCCAGTTTGTGAGTCGCACTTCCACTGTGTCTTAGGATTCCAAGTGTTTCCGTGCCTTCACCGTGCCCACTTCTTAGGCCTATGATGGCAGCGTGTCCAGCAGCTCTAAAGGAGACCTTAAGAAGGCGGGCTTTTTGTCTCCTTCCACTGAGAAACCAGCTCCCCCAGATCCTCTATCGTTAGTTATTTCATTTCAGAATACCTGTAGGCACCCTCATTCCTCCTCGATGTAAGAGACAAACAGAATTGCCATAAAGGGAAGAAGCCTTCTGAGTCCAGCACAGAGGCAGTCTCTCCCACTCACCATTCCCACACAGCTAAGCACAGGGTATGGGACCGAGAGAAGGAGAAAGACAGCCGTAACCCCGAGCTTTTCCACAAGGTAGTATAGGCATCACCCTTCGAGCCCACATAAATTTCCCAGAGAAAACACCAGGCCTTGGTGTGCTTTCTTGTGGGAAGGACACTTTGCTTTCATTCCTTAGGTGGCACACTGGCTCAGGATTGCCCTACCGCAAAGACTCACAGTGTGCAGCCCGATTGCTTGAGCTCAGCCCTCTTGGCGCTACCACGGATGAAACCGAATTGGAAAAGAGCCTTTCAAAAGCTGGGAACCATGGTGGCTTTCACTAGTCTTCACAGCTGGAGCACTCTGCAGGAGAGGAGCTGCTGAAGTCCGGTAGCAAAGTCTTCTAATCCGAAGAGAAACCTTTAATTTTAAGTGGGTTTCAAAGGCCTTGATGCATTTTCTCGGTTAGCGATAGTGGGGGCCTGTCAGGTGGGACACTCCCCCAAGGGCCTGCTTCACTGGCTGTGATACGGACACGCCGCCTGCTTCAGCCAAATGGGAACTCTTCCCGTAAAGTAAAAACCCAGTGTGTAAAAGGTCTTGCCTAACCCTCGCCACAACCAGCACAAGCATATTGGCCTTTGGTCAAAGGCTTTCGCCACAAGCTAACACGTTTGGTCTCATCTAGCCTCAAGCCCGAGTTTACCCAGCTACAAGTCAAACTTGAGGAAATCTGCTCAGGTTGATGCGGACTGCACTTAATTTCACCCGGCAGCCCCAATCGAGTACACCTACTTGGATTTTAAACTCGCAGAACAACGGGTGTCAACCGTGCGCCTCCATCTGGTGGGCGAAGTACATATTTTCTCCATGAGCTACAAGCCCTTCTTTCAATGTGAAAGGCCTCTGGGCCTCTTGGCGCTGGCAGCACAGAGGTGTCACCAGTTCTGAAAATCTTCCAAAGGCACAGTGTCACAGAACGTGTGGAGCACTAAGGAGGCGCAGCACACAACTGGGTCTTCTCTGTCGGCCTGACAACCACCAGCGGCCTGCGCTTCTTCGGGGCACACACGTGGTAGTGGTCGGTGATGAATTCTGCTCCGTGAAACCGTTTCCGGGACATGCAGAGTAAGCGCACGTAGATTAGCCCTCCACCTCATCGCTGTTTGCTGAGTAAGTTGTACTAGTACAAGGCAAAAATCCCTGCTGGAATCTCGGTGTGGCCTAAGTATCCTCCAGGGAGCGATCGCTGCTAGAGACACTGTGCTGGTATCTAGGATAATGGTCTGGGCCTTCACTGCGCTGCTGTTCTCTCGAAGCCGTTTCCGAACGCTTTCTGGAAGAGCTGGCTGACAGTGTCGTCTCCTTAGAGTCAGCGACAGGCATACGAGGATACCAGTTCTGTGAAGTAAACACTACCGGCCTCAGCCACGTGGGCTTAGTTTTGTACAGGAAAGCACACTCCGCTTTGAAGGTTCTTCCTTCCAGCTTGCCAGTTGCACTTGCAATGTCTCCTAAATCTCGCAGGGTTTCCATGCCGTCAGAAGATCCGTATCTCAGGCTTAGGACGGCACAGCTTCCGGCAGCTTTCAAAGAGGCCTCCAGCATTCTGGCATTTTGACTCCCTCCATGAGGCACCAGCTCCTCAGCACCACGTGTCGTTAGTTGTTTCATTTCAGAACCTCTGTGGGCAACCTCATTCCTCCCGCACGTAAGAGACACACAAACTTGCCATTGGGGGAGGAAGGCTTGAGAGTCCGGAATGGAGGCTGTCTCTCCCACTCAGCGTTCCTGCACGGAACTGAGCCCGTGTGCATGAGACCGTGAGAGGCAGAAAGACAGGCGAACCAGTGAGCTGTTCCACAATGTACTATTACGCATCACGCTTCAAGCTCACGTTCATTTCATGGAGAGAACACGAATCCTTGATTCACTTTCCTGGGGTAAGAAAACTTTGTTTGCATCCCTTGGGGGGCATATCGGCTCAGGACTGCCCTGCCCCAAAGGCTCAAGGTGTGGATCCCGATTGCTGGAGATCAGCCCCATGTGGATCTTTCACGGATGATACCGGCTCGCCATGGACCCGTTCACAAGCTGCGGACCGTTTTGCCTGTTAGTAGTGGACCCACTGAGAGCACTCTGAGGGAGAGGAGCTGCTGACGTTGGGTAGCAAAATCTGCTATTCAGAATTGAAACCTTTCCCTGTAAGTGGCTTCCTAGAGCCTTGCCACACTTTCTCCGTTAGCTATAATGGAGGCCAGTCATTTGGCAGTCTCCCCTAAAGTCCTGCCTCCCAGGCTCCCATACAGACAAGCCGACTGCTTCAGCCAACAGGGACAGCTCATAGTAAAGTAAGAATCCTATGTGTCAAAGTACTTGTGTGATGCTCGCCAGAAACACAAACAGGGCAGGGCACCAAGGCTCTTCCCCACACGCTGAGCAAGTTTGTTCTCATGTAGCCTCTGAAGGCCGAGTTTATCCAGCTAGGAAGCAAACTTTAGGAGAGGTACTCAGGGTGCTGCCGATTCAAAATTATTTCACCAGGCAGCCCAAATCGAGTATGCCTCTTTGTATTTTCCACGGCAGAACAAATGGTGTCAAGCAGTGCGCCTCCACCTGGGGGGCGACGTACACTTTCTCATTGGGAAACAAGCCCATGTCTTCAGTGTGAAAGGCCTCTACGCCTCTTTGCTTTCGCAACCCACGGGTAGCCTCAGTTCTGAAAAGCTTCCAAAGGAGGAGAGTCAGAGATCCTCTGCACCACAGAGCAGGTGCAGCACAGAACAAGGACTTCTCTCTTGGCCTGAGAATACCCACTGCCCAGCGCTCCTTTGGTGTACACACGTGTTTGAGGAAGGGAGTTGAATTCTGCTCCATGAGAAGCTCACCAGGCCATGTAGTGTGAGTGCAAGTAGATTAGCCCTACATCTCATCCCAGTTTCCTGTGTAAGTTGTACAAGGCAAACTCCCTGCTTGAATCCCTGGGTGGATTAAGTAACCTCCAGGGAAGGATCGTGGCTTGAGACACTGGGCTGGTATCTAGGTTAATGTTCTGTGCATCCATCTCTCAGCCGATCTCTCTAAGCGGTTCCGAAGGCTCTTCTGAAGAGTTTCCTGAGAGTGCCGGAAACAGGGAAGTTGCTGACAGGCCCACAAGGATACCAATTCTCTAAAGCAAAAGGCTTCCAGCCTCAGACACTTGGGTTCCCTTTTGTACATGAAACAACACTGTGCTTTGAAGGTTCCTTCCACCCAGTTTGTGAGTCGCACTTCCACTGTGTCTTAGGATTCCAAGTGTTTCCGTGCCTTCACCATGCCCACTTTTTAGGCATATGATGGCAGAATGTCTGGCAGCTCTAAAGGAGACCTGAAGAAGGCGGGCTTTTTGTCTCCTTCCACCATGAAACCAGCTCCCCCAGATCCTGTGTCTTTAGTTATTTCATTTCAGAATACCTGTGGGCACCCTCATTCCTCCTCGACATAAGAGACAAACAGAATTGCCATAAAGGGAAGAAGCCTTCTGAGTCCAGCACAGAGGCAGTCTCTCCCACTCAGCATTCCCACACAGCTGAGCCCAGTGTATGGGACCGAGAGAGGGAGAAAGACAGCCGTAACGTCGAGCTTTTCCACAAGGTTGTATAGGCATCACCCTTCAAGCCCACGTAAATTTCCTACAGAAAACACCAGGCCTCGGTGTGCTTTCTTCTGGTAAGAAAACTTTGCTTTCATTCCTTAGGTGGCAAACCGGCTCAGGACTGCCTTACCGCAAAGACTCACGGTGTGCAGCCCGATTGGTTGAGATGCCCTCTTGGCGCTACCACGGATGAATCAAACTCGCAAAAGAGCCGTTCAAAAGCTGGCGACCGTGGTGGCTTTCACTAGTCTTCAGAGTTGGAGCACTCTGAAGGAGAGGAGCTGATGAAGTTTGGTAGCAAAGTCTTCTAATCCGAAGAGAAACCTTTAATTTTACGTGGGTTTCAAAGGACTTGATGCATTTTCTTGGTTAGCGAGAGTGGGGGCCTGTCACATGGCAGACACCCCCAAGGGCCTGCTTCCATGGCTGTGATACGGACCCGCCACCTGCTTCAGCCAAATGGGACAGCTTCCCGTAAAGTAAAAACCCAGCGTGTAAAAGTTCTTGCCTAACCCTCGCCACAGCCAGCACAAGCATATTGGCCTTTGGTCAAAGGCTTTCGCCACAAGCTTAACACGCTTGGTCTCATCTAGCCTCTGAAGCCCGAGTATACCCAGCTAGGAGTCAAACTTCAGGGATGGTCCTCAGGGTGATGCAGACTGCAAATTATTTCACCAGACAGCCCAATAGGAGTGCACCTACTTGTATGTTAAACGCGAAGAAGAAAGGGTGTCAACCGTGCGCCTCCATCTGGTGGGCGACGTGCACATTTTCTCCATGAGATGCAAACCCTTCCTTCAGTGTGAAAGACCTCTAGGCCTCTTGGGGCTCGCAGCACAGAGGTGCCACCAGCTCTGAAAATCTTCCATAGGCACAGTGTCACAGAACGTGTGGACCGCCCAGCAGGTGCAGCACACAACTGGGTCTTCTCTGTCGGCCTGACGACACCCACCGCCCGGCGCTTCTTCGGTGCACACACGTGGTAGTGATCGGTGATGAATTCTGCTCCGTGAAACCTTTTCCGGGACACGCAGAGTAAGCGCACGTAGATTAGCCCTCCACCTCATCCCTGTTTCCTGAGTAAGTTGTACTACTACAAGGCAAAAATCCCTGCTGGAATCTCGGTATGGCCTAAGTATCCTCCAGCGAGCGATCACTGCTAGAGACACTGTGCTGGTATCTATGATAATGGTCTATGCCCCCAATGCGCTGCTCTTCTCTCGAAGCCGTTTCCGAAGGCTTTCTGGAAGAGGTGGCTGACAGTGTCGTCTCTTTTTTTTTTTTTTTTTTTTTCAGTATGTGGGCCTCTCACTGTTGTGGCCTCTCCCATTGCGAAGCTCAGGCTCCGGACGCGCAGGGTCAGCAGCCATGGCTCATGGGCCTAGTTGCTCCGTGGCATGTGGGATCTTCCCGGACCGGGGCACGAACCCGCGTCCCCTGCATCGGCAGGCAGACTCTCAACCACTGCGCCACCAGGGAAGCCCTGTCGTCTCTTTAGAGTAACCGACATGCATAGGAGGATACCAGTTCTGTGAAGTAAAACGCTACCGGCCTCAGACACGTGGGCTCAGTTTTGTACGGGAAAGCACACTCCGCTTTGAAGGTTCTTCCTTCCAGCTTGCCAGTTGCACTTGCAATGTCTCCTAAATCTCACAGGGTTTCCATGCCGTCCCAAGGTCCTTATGTCAGCTTAGGACCACAGAACGTCAGGCAGCCTTCAAAGAGACCTTCAGCATTCTGGCAATTTGGCTCCCTCCATGAAGCCCCAGCTCCTCAGAACCATGTGTCGTTAGTTCTTTCATTTCAGAATCTCTGTGGGCAACCTCATTCCTTCCCCACGTAAGAAACACACAGACTTGCCATTAGGGGAGGAAGGCTCCAGAGTCCAGAAGGGTGGCTGTCGCTCCCACTCAGCATTCCCGCACGGAACTGAGCCCGGGTGCATGAGACTGTGAGAGGCACAAAGACAGGCGTACCACCGAGCTGTTCCACAATGTACTATTATGCTTCGCCCTTCAAGCTCACGTTCATTTCATGGAAACGGCACGAGGCCTTGATGCACTTTCCTGGGTTAAGAAACTTTGGTTGCATCCCTTGGTGGGCACATCGGCTCAGGACTGCCCTGCCCCAAAGGCTCAATTTGTGGAGCCCCATTGCTGGAGATCAGCCCCACGTGGATCTTTCACAGATGAAACCGGCTCGTCATGGAACTTTTCACAAGCTGCGGACCGTGGTGGCTGTTAGTAGTCGACCCACCGAGGTCACTCTGAGGGAGAGGAGCTTCTGACTTTTGGTAGCAAAATCTCCTATTCAGAAGTGTAACCTTTCCCTGTAAGTGGGTTCTGAGAGCCTTGACGCAGTTTCTCAGTTAGCTATAATGGAGGCCAGTCTCTTGACACACTCCCCTAACACCCTGTCTCCCAGGTTGCGATACAGACACGCCGACTGCTTCAGCCAGCAGGGACAGCTCACAGTAAAATTAAGAACCCTATGTGTCAAAGTACTTGTGTGATGCTCGCCAGAAGCACAAACAGTCAGGGCAGGGCACAAAGGTTCTTCCCCGCACTCTGAGCACGTTTGTTCTCAGGTAGCCTCTGAACCCCGAGTTTATCCAGCTAGGAAGCAAACTTCAGGAAGTGTTCTCAGGGTGCTGCAGATTCAAAATTATTTCACCAGCCAGCCCATATCGAGTATGACTCTCTGTATTTTCCATGGGGAGAACAAATGGTGTCAAGCAGAACGCATCCAGCTGGGGTGCGATGTACACTTTCTCCATGGGAAACAAGCCCACGACTTCAGTGTGAAAGGCCTCAATGTCTCTGTGCTTTCGCAGACCAGTGTTAGCCTCAGCTAGGAGGCAAGTCAGAGAACCTCTCAACCATAGAGCAGGTGCAGCACAGAACAAGGACTTCTCTCTTGGCCTGAGAACACCCACTACCCAGCGCACCTTTGGTGTACACATGTGGTTTTGGAAGGGGGTTGAATTCTGCTCCATGAGAACTTCTCTGGGCCACGTAGTATGAGCTCAAGTAGATTAGCCCTGCATCTCTTCCCAGTGTCCTGTGTAAGTTGTACAAGGCAAACTCTCTGCTTGAATCCCTGGGTGGGTTATGTAACCTCTAGGGAAGGATCGTGGCTTGGGACACTGGGCTGGTATCTAGTTTAATTTTCTGTGCATCCACCTCGCAGCTGGTCTCTCTAAGCAGGTTGCAAAGTCTCTCCTGAAGAGTTTCCTGAGAGTGTTGGATAAAGGGAAGTAGCCGACCGGGCCACGAGGATACCAATTCTCTCAAGCAAAAGGCTACCAGCCTCAGACACTTGGGTTGTCTTTTGTACATGAAACAACACTGTGCTTTGAAGGTTCCTTCCACCCAGCTTGCGAGTCACACTTCCACTGTGTCTTAGGATTCCAAGTGTTTCCTTGCCGTCACCATGCCCACTTCGTAGGCCTATGACAGCAGAGTGTCTGGCAGCTCTAAAGGAGAGCTTAAGAAGGTGGGCTTTTTGGCTCCTTCCACCGAGAAACCAGCGGTTTCTGTTGCATTGGTCGCTTACTATCATTGTCAATTTCTCCTTTTATATCTGTTAAGATTATCCCTATATGTTGAGGTACTTCTATGTTGGGTGCATATATATTTACAATTGCTATATCTTCTTCTTGGTTTCATCCCTTGATCATCAGGTGTCCCATGCTTTGTCTCTTGTAACAGTCTTTATTTTAAAGTTAAATTTGTCTGACATAAATATTGCTATTCTAGATTTCTTTTGATTTCCATTTGCATGGAATAACTTTTTCAATCCCCTCACTTTCAGTCTCTATGTGTCCCTATGTCTGAAGTGAGTCTCTTGTAGGCAGCATATATATGGGTTTTTTTTTTTGTATCCATTCATCCAGTCTAATATCTTTGGTTGTAGCATTTAGTCCTTTCACATTTAAGATAATTATTGGTATGCATGTTCTTATTGCCATTTTCTTTAATTGTTTTGGATGTTTTTCCGTAGGTCTTTTTTCTTCTCTTCCTCTTTTGTTCTCGTCTCTGTGTTTGATGAGTAACTTTAGTGTTATGTTTCGGTTCCTTTTTCTTTTTTGTGTATATATCTATTATATATTTTTGTTTTGTGTTTACCATGGCCATGAGGTTTTTGTACAGCAGTGTATATATATATATATATATATATATATATATATATATATATATATAAAACTTAAGTTGCTGATCTCTTAATTTCAAATTCATTTAAAAGAACCCTGCATTTGTACTCTTTTCCTGTCATAATTACTGTTTTTGAAATCATATTTTACATCTAATTGTTTTATGTATCCCATAACTTCTTATTGTGGCTATAGTTGATTTTTCTACTTTTATCTTTTAAATTTTATCTTTTAACCTCCCTAATAGCTTTGTGTGTGGATGATTTTCTATCTTTACTGTACATTTGCTTTTACTGGTGAGCTTTTTCATTTTGTAAATTTCTTGTTTCTAGTCATGGCCTTTATTTTTTCTCCTAGAGGAGTTCCTTTACAACATTTGTTGTAAAGCTTGTTTGGCAGTTGCTGAACTTTTAGTTTTTGCTTGTCTGTAAATTTTTTGCTTTCTCCATAAAATCTGAACAAGAACATTGTTGGGTAGGGTATTCTTGGTTGTAGGGTTTTCCCTCTCATCATTTTAAATATATTGTGTCACTCCTGGCCAGCAGAGTTTTTGCTGAAAAATCAGCTCATAGCTTTATGGGATTTCCACTGTATTTTTTTTGTCTCTTTTCCCTTGCTGCTTTTAACATTCTCTCTTTATCAATTTTTGTCATTTTAATTATGATGTGTCTTAGTGTGTTCTTTTCTGAGTTAATCCTATATGGGATTCTCCTTCTTGGACTTGGGTCATGTTTACTTTCCCAGGATAAGGAAGTTTTCAGCTATTATGTCTTCAAATATTTTCTCAGGCCCTTTCTCTCTCTCTTCTCCATGCAGAACCCCTAAAATGCAAATATTAATGTGTTTGATGTTGTCCCAGAGGTTTGTTAAACTGCCTCAACCATGGAGAAGTAGTCTTCTGTAGGAGATGTCTTATGCATCCAGCAGTGCACACCCATCTTTTTACCCAAGCTATGCACTCTAGGGATTTCCCCTAAGAGGGCTGCAAGTGTCCTTCTTTTGTGGTGGGCTGACTGTGTGACTGGTCTAGTAGGCTCCGTTGACCCCTAGCCTGGGTTAGTTGCCAGACTCTTCCTTCTGTGGATGCTGCTGGCTGCTGTTTGGCAGGGTCTGGTCATGAGACAGCTGGCTGTAGATCTTAGGGGGTCCTGGGGCTAGTGCTGGCTGACCATGGGCAGAGTCAGGGTCTCAAATACTCTGGGGCTGTTGACTGCCCACCAGTGTGTGAAGCCAGATCCTGGGGTTAGTGCTGGAGTATTGGAAGGCAGAGATGGTTCCTGGAGTCTTGTTGCAAGGCCCAGGGATCCCAGAGGTCATTTAAGATTATTGGTGGAGGGAGGATCAGTTCCTACGCAGTTGTGTATGGGGTCTGGGATGTCCAAAATCTTGTGTTGGCCTGCTAGTGTACAGTGCTAAGGCTCGGCTGGTCCCAGGGTAGAGTCTGGCCTGTTGTGGGCAGGCTGTGTCTTCAGGCTGTAGGATGGTGGTTTTCTTGCATCTGATGTCTGCCCACTAGTGGGTAGGCTGGTCTAGAGGTTAGTGAAGGCTTCCTGGAGGGCAGTCCCATGTCTAGGGGTGTGTCTAGAGGTAACTGTGGGCTCAGGAAGTCTTTAGGCAGCCTGCCTGCTGATAGATGAGACGGTGCCTCACCCAGTTAGTTTGGCCTGAGATGTCCCAGCTCTGGCAACTACAGACTATTGGGTGGGGTTAAGTCTTTGTGCTAATGAGCTAAGATCTCAAGATGGCAATCACCAGCAGGAGTGTTCTTGTGGTAGAATATTCCCAAATGTGGCTGCCACCAATATCTATGTCCTACAGGTAAGCCACAGCCACCCCCTCTGCCTCACCAGGAGACTCTCCAAGACCAGCAGGTAGGTCTAGCCCTGGCTCTTATCAAATTACTGCTTTTGCCCTGGATGCACATGAGATTTTGTGTGCACCCTTTAAGAGTGAAGTCTCTCTTTCTCCCAGTCTTATGGGGCTCCTGAAATGAAGTCCCACTGGTCTTCAAGGCCAGATGCTCTGGAGGCTTATCTTCCTGGTGCAAGGGAGCCCAATGTGCGACTCAGAACTCTCACTCTTGTGGGAGAACCTCTGTATTATAATTATTCTCCCAGTTTGTTGGTCACCCATCCAGGGGGATGGGACTTGATTATATCCTGAGTCCACCACCCCTAACCATATTTTTGCAGTTCCTTCTTATGTCTTTAGTTGTAGATCTTTTTGGTAGGTTCTGGTCTTTTTCATCAATGGTTATTCTGCAGATAGTTGTGATTTTGGTGTACTCATGAGAGGAGGTGAGCTCAGGGTCTTTTTACTCTGCCATCTTGGCCAATCTCCTAGGATTCTGCAGTTCTAACAAACGCCCCAGCAGTGCTGAAGATGCCAGTCCATGGATCATGCTTTGAGAAGGAGAGTTTTACATGAGACACCCCCCTTAATCACCATAGTGACTATGAAGTAGTGTTTAATTTCCACTTTACAGTTGAGGAAATTGAGACAGAGTTTAAGAAGCTGGTCCAAGGACAAACAGATAGTAAATGGCAAAGCACGGAATTGATTCCATTTTGTCAGGGTTCAAAAACTGCTCTTTCCACCAAGTTAAACAAACAAACAAACAAAACAAAACAAAACAAAAACAAGAATAAGAATGGGGGCCAGAGAGGACAAAGCCACAATTTGTAATTATTTTTACATGAACATTGGTAACCTCTCTCTTCTTGGGGTAAAATTGAAAGAAGGTTTGGGATCTGGTAGCAGCTATTAGATGGTTACCATAGGTCAGGGTGTGATCCATACATTTTCCTGTTCTCATACATATGATTACTTCATTCACATGTGAAAAAATTACTAATGTATGAATGAAGCTCAGGGCATTTAATATCCTTCCAGAAAAGTCAGTATTTAGTTTTTAACTGCATAACTTCAAATCTACCTTTGGTTTGAGGGATTACATTAACTATAAAGAAAAATAGGTGGGCTTTTTCATCCTGGAATCCTTCTTTTGTGGATATTAAGAAATAGTAGTATTGGCATTTGAACTCTCTCTAGATAGAAAACTATTTTTTTATTTTTTCTTTAACCGTTTTAAAAACATAGTCATTTATCAACACCAGGTGATTTGTTTGTGATGCTCATCACACTTCTACTGACTTGTATCTCTCACTTCTTTACCAGATCATTAGCTGTGTGAAGCAGGAACTATATGACTTTCTTTACCGCATCCTAGGGGAGTTTCGCACCATGCCTTGCACACAATAAGAAAACATGTGTATGAATGGATGGTTGTATAGGTGATCAAAAGCTCCCTAAGAGTAGAGATAATTTTCAAATTCATGTCATCTATACCCGGGTTTTCCATATGGCAATCAGACATGAGACATAATTTAGGTTTAGAGCATACAGTCACAGTTTTTCCATGTCTTTGCAATCTTCTTTGGGAAACGCCAGATGTGAACCTTCATATTTGACATCAGAAGTCCACAGTTCAAGCCTTGGACTTCTCTGTGAGTAGTCATGTGGTCATGTGGTTGTGCTTCTCTGAGCCTTAGTTTCGTCTACTGTCAAACACAGAGTTGCATGATATAAAATTACTTTGAAAGCTCTAAAATAATACAAAATACCAAGTAAAAACCTCTAGTATTTTGTCTTCAGTAAGGCAGCATCTAATGTTGATTGATTTAAAGGTTGCCACCTTCCCTGCCTGAGTTGGTGTAGCCTACCGAATATTGCTGATCCTTTCTCTAACACCAGGACCTCAGAGCTGCTAAGAATATCAGTTTTCAGGCCCTGAATTGAAGAAAAAGTAGAAATTGAGGAATAAGCAATATATGAGAGCCAGAATTGGGCCAAAAAGGTTTGCACCCCCACTCTGGCTTTACTAACATCATGGTGATGGGAAAAATCACCATGTTCTGAGTCTTGATCCCATCATATATTTCATGGGACAGTATCAGTGCCAATTTCACCAGACCATTTCTATGCAGTGCTTTCACCATGACTAGTACAGACAGCAGTCAGCAAATGGCAGTTATCAGGTAGCTAAGGAATCCAGTGACTCCGACTCAATTGATCAAGGTCTAGCTTTGCTTCCACATTTCTGTTTGCTAGTCTTTCCATCCTGTCTGAGCTCAGCTTCCCTAAGGAAATCCAAGGTCCCACATCCTCTAGATGGCCAGCATTCCCTAGCTCCTTATTTGCACAAACTGAATTTAAGGATTTTTTTTGACGGAGAAAAAGCAACACAAAATTATTCCTTTTATTTCTACTTTGGTAAAATTGATCATAGCAAGTTAAAAAACAGCTTTATTTATATATTAACCCAGAAAAAATAATCAAAACATTAAAAACAACACTACAGGAAATTTACAAACATAGAAAAGAAATAAGCTCTCTGGAAACAGAGTATGATGTTATTTTCATTTGTCTGAAGTTAAAATGTGTTGCCCTGGGCTTCCCTGGTGGCGTAGTGGTTGAGAGTCCGCCTGCCGAGGCAGGGGACACGGGTTCGTGCCCCGGTCCGGGAAGATCCCACATGCCGTGGAGCAGCGGGGCCCATGAGCCATGGCTGCTGAGCCTGTGCGTCCGGAGCCTGTACTCCGCAACGGGAGAGGCCACAACAGTGAGAGACCCGCGTACCACACACACACACAAAAAAAATGTGTTGCCCTTCTGCAGTTCCCCATGACTGAAAAAATACATGGAAAGAGATGACCAGGTGAGTTCTGAATATTGATTTCCCCACATTTCATTGAAAGGAAAAAATGTTTTTGTGTTTGATACTTACAGTTGGACTTTTAATGCAATTGCTAACTCCCCAAGTGACTAAAATTCCACCAACATCCCCTGTCTAAAAGCAAGCATTTGCCCTTCTGTGAAGGACTCCCAGAGGCATTTTGCTGTCCAGGTCAGTATGTCCTTCCCTGACTTCCCCTTGCCAGAACACGCTTCTAAAACATCAGATCTGACACTTTGTGTAGCGTTTGTGATTTGACAGTCTGGTTACTTTCATCTGTGGACAGCTAACTGGCTAGTTTTATTTTTCACTTTATCTTTTTCCAATCAATAAAGCTATATAGTTAGTGTTTTAGATACTACAGTAGATACTGAGGTCAGCAGACAGTATATGCTAATCATTTTTTAATTATGGCTTTAATTTTTATATGATGCCATTTAATTTTATTAGATGTGTTAAAGTGAAGCTGTCAGATCACAGGATCTACCACTTGGGTCAGGGCAAGGAAGGTCCCAGAGGCTGCATGCAGGTGTATGACTTCATTAAGATGGTCATAATTGGACGTACATTACAATGTGCATATTGTGTACATAAATGTCACATATGATTGGGTGACTGGAATGGTTTTACCACTGGCAGCACCTGAGTTAGTGGAGCCACTGTGCTCAGTGCCCCTCAGAGACCACATGGGACTGTGGACTGTGAGCTGACTGTAGACCCAGCATTGCCACCAACTTGTCCCATGGCCTTAGTTAAATCTGTTATTTTGCTTCCTGGACTGTAGATTCTGCATCAGTGAAACGGGGATCATGTCCCTTATAGTCTTCTTGGAGAGAAATAAAAAGCAGTACAAACTCAGCCAGGATTATTGGCATTAACCTCCCTGCCCCTGGAAATTAGAGAAAGAAAGAGAAAGAAAGAAAGAAAAAAAAGAAAGAAAGAGAAAAGGAAAGAAAGAAAGAAAGAAAGAAAGAAAGAAAGAAAGAAAGAAAGAAAGAAAGAAAGAAAGAAAGAAAAGGGGAGAAGAGGAGAACAGAATGAGGAGTGTAAGGGATACTGATGGTGCTTTGCCTGCATCCCCTTGGATCCCTCCTCCAGGTTCCAATTTCTTTAGCTTCCCAACAGCCTGAACGCTGTCTCAGGCTAAAGCCACTTGACCTTCAAGAGAAGGAAGGAAGACAAGGAAGACAAGGAAGGAAGGAAGGAACACAAACTCTCAGGTGTTACCTATATTCTAAAGGCCTTTTCTGCATCTTCTCCTTCCAGTTCCTTCTTCCCCTAATTCCTATGGGGTTCTCCAGAGTGTACTTTCTTAGTAAATCCCTTGCATACATATCTGTGACTGAGTAAATGAGGAAAAGCACACCTAAGATAGGGAAAAAGAGCTGAGGAGGCAAATCGATCATGTCACAGGCCAAGAAAAATTTTTATCTAGCTTCAGTTTGAAGGGCAGAGACATTTTACACCAAGATTTGTTTATCAATTGTCATGTGCATACATGTACATGTGTATATGTGTGTGTACAGAATATTAAAGACTCTTTTCCATTTTAGCAGGCTGTGATACCCCTGAAAAAAGAACCAAGATAATATCCGATTGTCTCATGGAAGCAGTATTGCCATAAGGATTCTGTACTTCTGTGCATGAATGACTTGCCTGAATTTCCACAACTGGCCACAAATGCCACATGTAGTCAGCCATTAACTAAATAGAAAGGGCTCAACTACATAGGAAATAGAATGCAGAACCTCCTAAAGTGGAATATAAATTAATTGAGCAGACTAATGGCATAAAATTGTTTTGGTTTTGTTTCAAAATGGCAGAGAAATGTGCAAAGTTGCTTAATGTCTTAATTTCTACTTTGTTTTCATTGTCATAAGGCAGAAGGAACACTCTTTTAGACTCATGGAATTTGGAAGGCCTTCTTTCAAAGATTTTTGACAGGTATCTTTGGGCAGACTTAAGGCTACTTTAGTGACATTAATCCAAAGAGGTTTGGTTTGCTGCCTTCTCTCTGTTGTTTTTCCTTGACCCAGACTGCATGCCATTTTCTCCTTGGGTAAAACAAATGATTCCCGTGCCATGTCCCCTCCCATCCTTATCTGTACTTTTCTTGTGGCATTTCTTTCCTTACATTAACTGGATGGACACGTGTCTCTCAAATGAAACTCTTTTCAATTCGATCATACATTCACTACATAGTTACTAAGCACCTTCAATATGCAGACTGTTCATCTATGCATGCTACCCTGTTTATTGAGCACCTACTATGTATCCATACTCTTCTAAGCACAGCGTGATCAGAGGTGAACAAGACACTGAGGTCCCTGTCTAGGGAGCTGCAGTCTATTGAGGGAAAAAAGTCAGTAAATAATTCCTGATAGTGATAAGAGCCACAAAGGAAATGAATCAAAGTGATGTGATAAGAAGTGGGGATGGAGAGTTCAGGGCAGTTTGAGGGTGGGACATTTTGACTGAGAAGGAGCCAACCATGGGAGGTAGGGGAAGCAACTGAGCTGAGAAAGTGCCTGAAATAGGGAGAAGGCCAGTAGAGCTGGCACATGTTGGGCCAGGTGGAAGCTGATAGGAAATAGGGTCAGGAAGGTGGGCAGGGGCCAGACTGGTGGGACCTTGTGGCCATGAGGCGCAGCTTGCATTTCATTCAGCTGGACAATGAGGACCTGTGCCAGATGCCTTTGCTGGGGCCTCCTTATTGTGTTCCCTTAGGAGATGACTGGAATGTGTGTCCATGTATTCTGAATAGTTTCAAGTTCTGTAAATTAGCAGGTGAGGACATGTCAGAGACTGGACCACTATTTTCAAGCTGGCAACATTCTCTTGGCTGGAGCTTTACGCTGAGACCTATGGCTTCCACTATCAGGAGACATACCATACAGAGGGCCTCTGTCCCAGCCTCTCCCCACTCTCCCCCTATGGCCCCTCATCCTGGGTCACACTCTCCAGATTCAAACCCTAACCTGTTTTTTCTCCTATTGTTTTGCCTCAAAAGTGGGGACAGTATCTTGTCAGCTCCTATGACAGGTGCACAGTGAGCATACACTGAATAAAAAGGTGCAGACTCAAAGGCCTGTGCAAGGCCAGGTGAGTGGTACAGGTGGGTAAAGAGTCCCAGGCAGGACCTACAAAGTCTGGGAGGGGAGATCCTGGCAGTAGGAGTCAGCTGCTGGCCATTTGGACATAACAATTCCAGCACTGGCAAAAATACCTGATTTTTTGCAAAAAGCTAGAAATCCATATTATTACATCCTTTAATTTGTAAATAGTTATAACTGATTCACATTTTAACACTGTGAGGGTCAAATATGTCTATTAGTTATATAATAATAGCAAGCACTCACAAAGCAATTACAAAGTACCAGGTGCTCTTGCAAGCACTTCCATATATACTAACTTCTGTAATTTTTAAAAACCCTATTAGGCACCATTTTACTCCCATTTTCTTGATAAGAAAACTGAAGTGCAGAGAGATTATGTAACTTGTCTAAAACCAGCTAGAAAGTAACTGAGGCACTGGGATCTGAAGCCAAGCTGTGTGCTCAAAAGCAAATGCTATCTGTAGATCAAGCATGGACTCTACTGCCTAGAGTGCCCCATGCCTGTTTTGCCCTGTAATGGAGCTCTGATACCTCTCTAGGCCCCTATCACCTTGCCTGGGAAGTTAGCTTGAAGACCAAACATGGCTAACTGGGGCTGAGCCAGGAGAATCTCATGGAAAGAGGGCAGATTCACTCTGGACATTCAGGCCTCCTTAGGGGCTGAGGTGTAACAGTGCCCATGTACCTGGCATCGGTGGTGTTACAGTAAGGCACGCAGTGGGGGAGCGCTGCAGTTGTCATTAGCTCCATCATGCACCAGCAGTATGACCTTGAGCTGTATGGTGGTAGGAACACAGAACTAAGGGTCTAACTCTAGGTTCTGCTTTCTTTGTGCCCCTCGAATAAGCTAAGTCACCTCTCTGAAACTCCTTCTCAATAAAGGAGTAAAATAATCTTTACATTGTAGGATTGTTTTACATGAAAGGGAAGAAGCTAAGGTGAGACAGAAAAGATGCCTGAAGTGCAGAATGGAAGGAGGTCAACTAGGCACTTTCAGGACCCTGAGAATGAATGTCTCAAATTTTTCCCTGTAGGTGGCACTCTTGCCTCACCTTCATCTAGCTCTGAAGGAAGTAGTGAAGTAGAGGGCTAAGCTCAGAGGAAACACTTCATGATTGTTAGGTGTTATATATTGGTGAGAAGATCTTTGGGGAATCTGTTATCTGCAAGTGAGAATGAGGGTTTATGACAACTTTCTCAGGCTTGTGAGTACTGCATGGAATACTTGAGATAGGCCACTTGACATGGTGCCCGGCACACAGATGAGAACACACAAAGGGCATTCCCAGGCCTTTGGGCGACTCCAAGTTTACTGCCTCAGAGACAGGGGCTGACCTTGGTCAGCCATGGTAAGTGTCAGGAAGCACCTGACAGAGTGGTTCCTATAACAGTGCACTGCCAGCTCTGACAGTGCTATTTGTATGTGTCCTTCAGTCTGAAAAATAAGCACTTCTGCCCAATTTCTAGCAGTTGACACAGAATGCTGACTTGAATATAGCTAATTTTGAAATGAGAGGATTATGCAAAGACATGTTTCCTCCCTCATAGCATTCTGGGGAGGGCCATGACCCTGCTGCTTACCTAACAGTTTGGGGCAACATGGGATACAGGGGAGGGGGCAGTGGTGTGTCTGTGATCATTGCCACCAATTCCCATCTGCCAGACCAGACTCCACCTGAACCAGCACACCCAGTGTGTGGTGCTGTGTCCTGGGAAGAAGCAGCCATGTGCACCTCTCCCTACCCATTCAACCAGTATCTCCTGAGTGTGGGCTCTGTGCCTGGCACTGTGCTAGAAACAGGGTCTGAGGACCAGAATGGTGCAGCCCTTATCTTAGGGCACTCACAGAGGAGGAAACATTTAAGTAAAATCAAGGCAGTAGGAAAGAGACTCTGCTATAAGGAGAGAGAGGCCAGATACATCCCATGGACTTCCCTGCCAGATTATCAGCTCCTCAAAGCAAACACCCAGCTTATACATCTTTGCATGAGTACCCAGAGCTGAGGGCATAATAGATGCCCAATAAAATCTGTTGATTAAAAATGCAAGTAGACAGCAATGCAAAGGGATTCCAAATTTAGAAATCCCAACACACAAAGTAACTGAAATAAAAAGGAAAATTCACTGTTCATAACATTTGCCACATGGTCCCTATAGATCACCATCAATCTCACATAGTGTTAAACAAAGGGAATGGTGCCTCTAAAGGCCTTCAGAAGACTGGAAACTGGCAAATAAAGTTGCCCTTCCAAACACAGGGTGTCAAAATTATTGTGGGATTTAACAAAAACATACAGGGGACTTGCCTGATGGTCCAGTGGTTAAGACTCCGCGCTTCCACTGCAGGGGGCATGGGTTTGGAGGACTAAGATCTTGCATGCCCTGTGACATGGCCCCCAAAAAAGAAATGTATACAAATTCGCTTGCTGTGAAGTAAGGTATCTGCCCTTCTTGGGGGACCATGCCTGCTCAAGAACTTCTTGTTTAGAGCAGCCAGAAAAGTGGTAACAGCCAAGTCATTCTGGAGGTAATTATGGTCCCAAAGCGCAGGGCAGGGCAACCAGCAGGCTGGGGCTGGCCTTCTGGCTAGGGTGGGTCAGGGCTGCTCAATTCCCAGGACTCAGCATAGGCCACTCAAATCATGAGCTTTAGGCAAATTTCCCAAACTGGGGCCTGTTTAGGTGTTTAGGAAAGAGGCCAGGTTCCTGGGCACCCTTGATCAAGATAAGATTGTAAAACGAGTCTGCTAGTTTCACACTGGGATGGGAAAGGGAGAGTGTGATACTTAAAAAATAAAAAATAAAAAAATAAAAGCCCTGATGAATGCTGAAGAATTGAGCAATTAGGATCACATGAAGGATTGCATTAGAAATGACAATAATAATCCTTGAATTTATAAAACTTATATAAATTTGCATTTCACACGTATTATCCCATTAATCCTCATTTTTAACAATTTAACATTGATTTTGTGTGTTTCTGAGTTTTTAGTGAAGCTTCATAACCATGCTGGGCTACTTTCACAGGACTGTAGAGGTCTATGAGGAGACATTGTAAAGATTTATCCTAAATCATGCAGCAAAAAAATAACATAGAGGAAAAAAAAGAACCATTACTCCTCATCCCTCCAACCAAATATGAGGAATCCATCTTGTCCTCTCTGGGCTCCCACAAACTTGGCTTGAACTTGCCTTTTCCTAAACCCTCCAACTCTGACACTAGCTTTGTGTGCATGATTCTCACATCCTCTGGGATCCCTGAAAGATCTGGGGCCTTGTCATTCATTTTTGAACCTCTGGTGCCCAGTTGAATTCTCAATAAATATACAATATTAATACAATAAATATGCAATATAAAATACAATTAATAAATAAGTGAATATTAACATGAGTAATGCTTTGCAATACTTCTTGTGTTGGGCAGTAGTTTCTCCAAGTGCAGAAGCCACATATTCCCAGGTTGACTGTATTTTCCTTAAGGCAGCAACCATGTGTCATTATTTTTTTTTTTGTCTCATTTTGCATTTGATAAAGTGACCAATAAGTGCCAGAAGCTAAATAAATGTCTGTTTATTAAGTTAACTCAAATTTTCTTCATGATTCAAACAACCACCATGAGAGGACAGCAGAAAGAAACACATTTAGGGGCCTCCATCTTCCTTGCGGATCAAAGGTGGTCTTGGTTTAAATTTTCCCCAAAGTAGAGCTTGAGACAAGGATTTGAATACAAGTAGTTTATTTTGATGAAATAAGACAGGGAAGGGAAGGCAGCAGTAAGAGGTATGTTATCAAGTCAGGGACCACCACGGGCAACGGAGCTGAATCCCACTGGGGAACACTGGGGGACAGTGTTGAACACACTCAGAGTTATCCCACCCCAGGGGTGAGGGAGCTGAGATATTCATCCAACAACCCCTGTTAATCATTTTTGGGCCGCTCCTAATTGATTGCCTAACACTTTGAACCTGGTATGGTTCTGGCAGCCAGACAGTCTTCAGGCAGAAGAATGCAAGTCTTAGCTGTTGAGAGTCTCAGCAGAGTACACAGAAATGGTGAGCACTGATGACATCTGCTATAATTGCTCTTTAAATATGGAGTCAAGAGAGATATGGGGTCCAGACTTTGACTGGGAACCCTGGATTCCAACTCTGGGTTCAGAGTTCTCAGGATTTTTTGCCTCTTTCTTGGCTGCCCCAAGTAAGTGGAGGACTCACCATCATTCTTTGGATCCAGAGCTTCATGACAGGAATGAAAAAGCCTGCCAGGGTTCTGTGATGGAATGGGGAGCACTGACTCAGGATGCCCTGGCTTGCATCTCAGCTCTGCTTTTAATCAGCTGTGTGGCTCCCTCTTTGGGTCTCTATTGAGGACAATGTGCATGGTTTGTAAGAACCCTCCCTTCTTGCTCTAGTAGGCTCAGCAGACTGTATACTTCCTCTCTTTGAATCATAGTATTTTTCTTGGTTGATATTTTTTGCCTTTACATAAGTAATATATAATGCATGTTTATTGTAGCATGATTAGAAAAATGTAGATAAGTAAATAACCCATAATCTTATGGCACAGAGAAGACTACCATAAACTTTTTTGGTGCACACCCTTCATAGACACACACACACACACACACACATTCAACATCAGTGAGTATGCTAAAATTGTCCAAAATCTATTCTAAGCTCTTGAAACACCAAGGTGAAAAAGCATACAAGTTTGCTGGCATTCCATTGAAGGCCACAGAAAATAAACAATATAAATAAGAATTTCAAATAATAACTGTGCAAAAACAGGTGATATGATGAGAGAAATACAAATTCCAGTTAAATAAGAGGTGATATTCTGCTGTTCTCCTTTAAAAATAGAGTAGGTTTTAGGATAAGCTGAAAATAAGACAACTCTAGCAAGATTTAAATGGTCTTTGGCACTCAGGGTCTATTACAGTAGTATTTTAAAAGTTTTTTTATCCCTATTTTCTCAGACTTTAAAATGAAGATCTATGTGCCCTTTGCCAAAATACTGCTGAATATAAAGAGAAACCAACGTAAGGGGACATTTAATGATTTAAGGCCAGAAACTATCATAGATTAAAACAGCAGGAGTGTGTGAAATATGATCTGCATACTTTAAATGAGTGACCTTGATCTGTTGTTTCCAAAGTACCCCCTCCTTCCCCAGCATCAAGCTCTTAGTTATACTCTTTTTGTACAATTACTTGGCAGCTCTCTCTGCCATGGAACACTCCCTTCCTCATTATTTCAGGTCGTTTCTCAAATATTATCTTATTGGAGAGGCCTTTCCTGACAAGTATATATAAAAGAGCCACCCCCGCCACCCCCCGCTTCACTGTTCTTCATAGGCCTTATTTGTTTGTTTGCCTCTCTCCCCAAACTGCAAAATCCATGATTTCTCAGGAAAGTAGAACATTCCCTGGCATGTGGTAAACATTCAGTAATGATTGTTTTTGTTTGATGAAGAGTAGGTGTATCAAGTCAGGAGAAGGAGGTCACTTTAGGTTGAAGGAGGTTAAGAAAGACTTCTGTGTAATGTCAACATTTGAGCTAAAACCAGAATGACAGGAAAGAGACACCCAAAGAAAAATCTAGGTCAGAGATTGGCAAACTTTTTTTGTACAGTGCAATACAGTAAATGTTTTAGCCTTTGTAGGCTCCATGTGATCTCTGTCACATCTTCTTCTAAAAAAGAACAACAACAAAAACCCCTCTAAAATTATAAAAACGTTTTTAGCTCATGGCTGTACAAAAACAGGCTATGGGTCATAGTTTATTGACCCTTCTCTACAGGGAAAGCATTTCAAGTGAGGGAGCAGCTAGTGCAAATGCCCTAAAGTGGTATGTACTTAGAGAATTTAACAGACAGAAGGATGGCCAGTGTGGCTGGAACATAGTGACCAGGTCCCAAAGAGAGAGGAGGAGGAGAGAAATCCAAAGATCTAGGAGGGACCAGACAAGTGGGACCTGTAGGTCATAGTAGGACATTTCTATTTGATTCTAAATGCAATTGGGAAACGATTGGAGGATTTTAAGCAAAGGGGTGAGATGATACAATTTATCCTTTACAAAAATTCTCTAGCTGCTTATGGAGAAAAGCATTTGATGGGGAGAGGAAGGGAAGTGAGGCCAGGCAGGGGTGAAGCAGGAAGTAGATGAGAGATGAGGTGAAGAAGAGACACCAACAGACTTGGGACACAGCACTATAGGAATTGTTTTCAACCTGCTTCTTTTCATTTAACACCTAATCTGTGGCATTTAATATCTTTTAACCCTGTCTTTTCATATAATAGAAATAGAACTCTTCAGAATATCATATTGTACTATAATTTATTTTAGCCATCTCTAAAAAGCAGGCATTGAAATTGTTTCCAATTATTAGATATTAAGAATAATACTCCAGCAGTTCTTGATTTGCTCAATCTATTAGCCTAACCAAGATAATCTCTCTGATGGAAACTAAAATTTTGGTGGTGAGCACTCTTATAGTGTATGCAACGTTATACACTATACATACATAATGTATATATAAACTACACATAATGTGTAGTTAAACTATATACTCATTATGTATATATAAACTATATATACATAATGTGTATATAAATTATATACACAACTTATATAATGTTATACACCAATGTTACCTCAAAAAAGAAAAAAAAAAAAAAACCCTAGAAGGAAAAAGAATCCTTTGAATTGGTCTCTAGTACTCATGGAGGGCTCCCATATTCCCTCCATTTCAGGAAGAGCCAGAAAAGCAAGTAAATAATATCTCCTGTCTAGTGACCTCTCCTAGGGTCTGGAGTCCTCCAAGGTCCTCATTAGCATCCCTTCCCTGCCAGCACCCCCATCCCTCCTCACCCACAAACCTTCATGCCCTTTGTTACCCACCGTTTTTCCTTTGAACAATTCCTTTGGATCTTGTCTCCTACTAAATTCTTTTTCCCCCCGATCAACCTCATTTTGCTACCTGAGAGATCATTTTCTCCCCGGATCTGGCGTACTAACAAACTAGAGAACTTGCGGGTTAGGTAGACTCGAGAGCGCACAACGTGGTCCTTCCTGGCTATTGGCTCCTCCCTCCACCCCCTCAAATGGTCCTCCCCAGTGATTGGCTTTCCTCTGGGATATGGCCCTCCCCACCCCATGTTGCCCTTTCCCGCTTTATGGTCCTTCCCAGTGACTGGCCCTCTTCTGTGATTAGTCCACCCCAGTGACTGACCCTTCCTCACTAAACTTCCCAGTTAGAATCTGTGAGGACCTCAGGGAGAGAGTTCTCATCCCGCTTCAGGCAGGAAATTATGATAGTTCCACAAATGACCCAGCTGAGAGCAGGCAGCAGGAAAGGAAACCCAGGCTTGGGTTCCCTTTCCCTTTATGGACCCACAGAGGGCTCTACCTCCCTGTAAAACCTGAACAGACAGTTTTAGTTGGAATTCCAGAAGCAGAGCCCTCCTCCAGAGGCAGCAACCAAGAAGAGAAGGAAATCCCGGATTCTCTGGGTGGGCTGATGTTGAATCTCCCACACACTCACCTCTATTTTTTTTCCTTGTTCCTCTTCTCTTCATTCTAACTGAGTTTTGCATTCACTGCCCTTAATATAGAAGACTGGTTTGGGCTGAGCTGGGAGGTTGAGGGGAGCTGAGGAGTAGCAAGAGACATGGACAATTGAAAAGTCTCTGAGATGGGAATGTGAGCCCCTAGTGATCGAAGAAAAGGTATGGAAATCCCAGAAACACTGGGGAATCTGAACTCAGGACCTTTGCTAATTTCTATGGAATCACATGTCTCTGTTATGGGATCTCCCCAAAGCCAGGAAGATGGGATCTCCCCAAAGCCCAGAATATTAGGGCAGACAAGGTAGTTCCTCAGAGCCCAGGCTGGGCAGAAACTGTATTTCCTAACAGCCCAGAGTGTGCCCACAATATAGTCTCCCACAGCTCAGGACTGGAAGACACAGTTGTCCCTCCAGCCTAGGACGGTGCAGATATCTTAGTCCTACATAACCCAGGATGGTGCCAACATAGTCATCCCTCATACCCAGGACTGAGCAGACACCATAGTCCCTCACAGCCCAGGACTCTGCACACATTTTATTCCCTACAACCCAGGTCTGTGCAGACACCCACTACCTTAGAGCCCAGCATGGGGCAGATAGTAGACCCTCATAGCTCACAAGTGGGCAGGCACTGAAGTATCTCACAGCTCAATACTGGAAAGATGAGAAAGTGGCTTAAGTAGACCTTGTTAACAGAATCTTGGGCATTCAGAGTGTGTGTACAATGACCGAAGCGCAATAAGAACCAGACAGCACTGTAGATGTCAGTGTGGACAGAGGCTGCCCAAGGATAAACCACCCTCTCCTCAAAACTAATGTTTCAAAGTAAGATGAGTCTTACATATTTAGATGCTACTCTGGGGAGAATAACATTTCTGGATTAAATTTATCTGGATTAACTATGATGCAAAGGTTATGTTACTGAAAAATATATTAACTCCTTTGTGCACACTTGGATTTTAAAGAATTAAAGTAACCAGCCTTCACATTTTCTTAGGTTCCATAATCCTTTTGTCTCCATGTTAGGCGACCATTATGGGAGCACATGGAGAAGGACACCCTAAATGTGCTTTTGTACTACCTATCTTCTCACAGGATGGTTCCCATTGCCAAAAAATGTGGGCTATTTAGCTCTCAGTACTCAAAGGAAAACCTTTCACAGAAATCAATCTTGATGTCCCCATCTCAGCCTCCTTAAGAGGTTTTCTTAGAGGACCCTCAGGCAGTCTGGGTTACATGTTAGATGGAAGCTTTATTTTCCCCCAAAGATATTTCTTCAACAGCCTATTTCTACCAGGAAATCCAGCCCTTATCACTGCCTTTGACAAAAGAGCCCTTCATGTTGAGTGTTGCTCTCATTGCTCCTGTTTTCTCTGTGTTTAGACAGAGACAGTGGATTCATGTTTTATTAAACAGTGGTAAGCCTGGGAAAATCAATTAACAAACAGAGTGATCAACAGTAATCATGATCACTACCATTTGCCAAGCTCTTATTATGTGCCAGACACTGCATCAGCACCTCACGTGCATTGTCTCAGTTTACCTTAACACAAGGAGGCAGGAATTATCTTTTCACTTTACAAATGAATAAGAGGCAGAGAGAGGTTAACTGACTATCCCAGTCACAGAACTGCTAAGTGTCAGATCAGGATTTCAAAACAGGTGTTTGTGATTCTGTAGATCTTGCACTAAGCAGCTGGGGCTGCAGCCAGGCCTCACACTGCACACTGTGAGACTTCAGGGAGTTACCAGGGACCAGGATACCCCAAATGCAGCCGGGTTGGGGCAGGTTGTGAGCAGCCTGGAAGGGATCCTATGAATGATTTGTGTACCTTTCTTTCCACAAGTGGGTAATTTGGTTTCCTTTCTTATTTTCTGCTTTTGTTTTTTAATTTGAAATAACACCATCCAGTTGGCAAAGCCTGTGAGGAAAACCATTTTATTACTTCTTCTAGATATAATATGAAAAATTGCTGACCCATAGCTCTGGATCAGGAGCCAATTATGTAAGGTCTTTTAAGAAGGGGACAGATGGCATGTGGAGTTGCAGACGTGGGGCTCTCAGATGAGATTTTGTGGAGGAGTTAAGGCCCACATTCTTGTTCTCTTCCTAATTTAATCATCACATTAGAGTAAGAATGAACCCTTTTCATGAACTACATTTGAACTTTGTGATGATATTTACAAGGAATGCCTCTGAGCCCCGATGGAAGCCACACTACCTCCATGATGTGTTCACTGAGCCAACCTGCTAAAGGGTCAGATATTCTGCATTTTGGAATTTCAGTGTATGCCGCCTTGACTGTTCTATCTTTGTTTTCTAAATTTGCCTCTCCAGACTGTTTTCTGGAGAAGCAGGAGTTGGCTTGCACTTTCTTTTGCTCACTCACTCAGCGTCTGGCAGTGACGGGCATTTCAGCTCTCAGTAGTCACTTGTTGTTTGATAATGTCTGTTTGAGCCTCAAATCTTACTCTTTAATAGGAACAATAATGGATGTACACATTTTAGGGGTGTTGGGAGGATTAAAGATAATGTAGGCAAAGTATTCATCACTTTGCATGATTAATTAATGGTGACTACTACAACGTGTTTCAGAAAGAAATGCTTGCAAATGGTACTCAAGTTGTTTTCCTTCAAGGAGTGGGATTATGTCTCCTGGAATTCTGTGGAAATGGGTCATCTGTGTTGTCATTTAACTTTCTTATCGATCTTAATCCACCCACTGATGAGACCTTCTGGTGATGCTGCCCTGGAAGGTGTAATTAAAAATAAACAAAGCTAAACCAAACAAAACAAATATATGAGAGAGTTGAGGAGTGAGGGCTGGGAGCAACATGGTAACAGGTTGGAAATGGAAAAGAGGCAGTGATAAAATAGTCTTCACACCTAAGAGAATGGAGAAATTACTCAAGACCTAAGAATTTTTTACGAAATGGTAAAGGCAACATGGGAGAACTGCTGGGGAAGAATCACAGATCCAGGTAACTTGAGTCTGTCAGGGGCCTTCTAGATGTCTAGCGGTCATATCCTCTCATTGTATATGTAAGCAAGAGGGTATCAGAAAGGTGGAGGGACTTGTCCAAGATTCCAGAGGAGGTAAACACCTGTTCTTCTGTGTTGTGTTCTGCTTCCAGGATACATGTATATTCTTCTGGGAAATCACCTCCACTCCCACATTTAGTTTATGTGCCCCAGTTAGACTCCAGGGCCCTCTGGTTCCAAGTGATTGCATGTGACTCAAGCCTGGGCAGTTGGCCCCCCAAATGCCCTAGAGATGGTGATTAATTCATGGCACATCCTGTGACCCAACCTAGTCCAATGAGAATGGCACCCAGGATGAGTGTAGGAGTTATTGGGAATAACAGTTTCTTTCCCACTGGATTTGATGTTGGGAGAATGTGAGGGTGGAACATTTGGGAGTCCTTTAACCACCAGGTGGAATCTGAGAATAAAACATCAGGGAGGAAAGCAGAGACAAAAGATTGGGTTCCAGTGACATTTTTTTTTTCTTTTTATGAGCTCCTGGATCAAAGCACACCTGAAGATAACAAACTTGTTGCATTTTCCAGTTATGTGAGGCAATTAATTCCCTCTATTCTTGTCCAGTTTGTGGTGAGTTTTCTTTCACTTTCAACACTCATAGTTCTGAGACACTGGGTCTCAGTGGGGAATACAGTAGAATGGTTTACTCAACATAATTTCCAGTCTCTTTCTAGTGGGTTTTCCTTTACTGCAGGAATGGCGGAGGGGGAGCTAAAGGCTCCAAATTGAAGAGTTCTTACAGCTAGGACTCTGTATGTGATTAAGGTTTTACCAATCAGATGCATTCCTGTAAGACTTGATTTACAACCAAGTTAAATGGGGAAAGAGAGGAGACATCCATTTGATCAATACTTTTGCAGAGATAGCAGTTGTAGGGGTGCTTCTTAGTCTCCATATGCTGCCAAAGTGGTAGAACCTGGAGTTAGTGCTTAGGACAGAGACATGTTGATTTACCCCTGCCTGACTGTGACAAAAGTAGCAAGGAGGGCTTCCCTGGTGGTGCAGTGGTTAAAATTCCCCTTGCCAATGCAGGGGACACGGGTTCGTGCCCCGGTCCGGGAGGATCCCAAATGCCGCGGAGTGGCTGGGCCCGTGAGCCATGGCCGCTGAGCCTGTGTGTCCGGAGGCTGCGCATCCGGAGCCTGTGCACCGCAACGGGAGAGGCCACAACAGTGAGAGGCCCGCGTACCGCAAAAAAAAAAAAAAAAAAAAAAAAGTAGCAACGAGTTCATTTTGGTGGCCACTTCTACAGTGATGGTCTTGTTCTCAGTCTTGTAAAGCCTGTAGAGCCCTAGGCCTTCCAGGGATTTTGTCAGCATGTTATTTCTAGTTTTAAACCCCCTTCTGCTTGAAATAGCCAGAATGGTTTCTGTTTCCTGCAATAAACCGTGGACCAATAAACCAGAAATCCTGCCTCTGGACAGGGCACTTGTTTTCCATGATTAGGCATCAATGTCCCAGGCTCTCCCTGACCTGGGGCATCTTAGTGTTCTTGGGCGGCAGGAGACTGATGACTGCCATATGGACTCCCAGAGGTATGCATTGATTGTTGGTTGTGCTTAACTCCAATCTGATGCAGATTTGGGGTGGAGGAAGAAGAAAGTTGTGGGGAGTGGTGCAAGGGGGTAACTGGGCTGAATTAGAAAAGAGAACATTCAGTGATGAGCATTGCACACTATCCCAGATAGGGCTTCCTTAGGCTTTGGGAAGAATAGCAGTTGAGCCCTTCTGTGCATACTCCACAGAGATAGCTTAAAGGCAGATTATGCAGGGGCCACTGATTGTGATGCAGCCCAGTAACTGTGCAGAGGAGTGAGATGGGTTCTTGATTTTTTCTCAAAAGTTGTGTGACATTGGGATCACTGGTTATAAAACCAATGACCTTATGATTTTACACTAAGCAGGTGAGGCCACCTATTCCCATATCATCCAGCTATGAGCACATCTCAATGTACTCTCCATGTTTCTGGATCTTAAGTCTTCTCAGATATATGGATTGTTCCCTGAGATTAAGAATAGGGCACTGAGTTCTCACAGTGTAGTTGTGCCCCAGTATTTATATTTGAGTTCAAGCTCCAGATAAGACCTCCTCAATATAAAGATTCTGCAGATTTGCTGATGACATCTGTCTGACTCTTTGTGGTCCTTGCAACAGCAATATCAGCATCACCACAGAACTTGTTAAAAATTCAAGTTATCAAGCCCCGTGAGATAAAATGTGAGATTTCTGGTAGGGTTACCATGGTAATTAAACTGGAAAAAAGTGGGTAACACATCTAGTTAAGTGCCTGCAGCCACAGAGCTGACTCTCCCTGCATTTGTGTGTCTGTCTAGGTCTTTGCCCAAACTGGTGTCGCTGTCTGCATTGACTCCTTCTCCCTCAACCTGCTGAACCTATACTCTTTCACATCTTAACTAACAACCCTTAGCCTATTTGCCTCTTTAATCTTTCCTTATAGTCTTCCCTCCTGGTACTGACCCCTCCCTCCATTGAGCTTTCGTCTTGTCAAAGCAGATGTGTCCCACAGCACTCCGTGTTTACATGTCTAGAGTAACTCTTGTGGCCGATCTAGAATCCATTCACCCTTATCCTGTTCGCGACATTCTCATTGTATTTTGCGAAATCTTGCCTCCCCCAGTCTTAGTCCATGTAGTTTGGATAGAATTGATCCTACACCCCGACCAACAGCATATTGCTTAGATCTGGCCAATCTTATTCCACTGAATGACTGTAGCAGTTGACTAACAGGTGGGCATGTAACACAAATAGTTCCAAGGATGGTTAGTCTACAGATTTTGGTTTGAAATACTGGGAAATATAAGTTTATTTTTGGATGGGGGGTGGGGGCTAAGTTGGTATAATAGGAGAAATCATGTCGAACACAAAACCACCTTCTGGGGAAGCAGAGGGGAGCCATAGAGACAGGTTTCTGTCCCTTTTTGATGCTCAGATTTGTCAGAGCCTGCAGTCAGACCTTACAAAGTGACAGCTCTATGCATGAACCAAGGCATTTTTTTTTAATTTTTAAATTAGTTTCTGCTTTATAACAAAGTGAATCAGTCATACATATACATCTGTTCCCACATCCCTTCCCTCATGCATCTCCCTCCCTCCCACCCTCCCCATCCCACCCCTCCAGGCGGTCACAAAGCACCAAGCTGATCTCCCTGTGCTCTGTGGCTGCTTCCCACTATCTATCTACCTTATGTTTGGTAGTGTATATATGTCCATGCCTCTCTTTCGCTTTGTCACAGCTTACCCTTCCCCCTCCCCATATCCTCAAGTCCATTCTCAAGTAGGTCTGTGTCTTTATTCCCGTTTTGCCCCTAGGTCCTTCATGACTTTTTTTTTTTTAATTCCGTATATATGTGTTAGCATACGGTATTTGTCTTTCTCTTTCTGACTTACTTCACTCTGTATGACAGACTCTAGGTCTATCCACCTCATTACAAATAGCTCAGTTTCGTTTCTTTTTATGGCTGAGTAATATTCCATTGTATATATGTGCCACATCTTCTTTATCCATTCATCCGATGATGGACACTTAGGTTGTTTCCAGCTCTGGGCTATTGTGAATAGAGCTGCAATGAACATTTTGGTACATGTCTCTTTGAATTATGGTTTTCTTAGGGTATATGCCTAGTAGTGGGATTGCTGGGTCATATGGTAGTTCTATTTTTAGTTTTTTAAGGAACCTCCATACTGTTCTCCATAGTGGCTGTACCAATTCACATTCCCACCAGCAGTGCAAGAGTGTTCCCTTTTTTCCACACCCTCTCCAGCATTTATTGTTTCTAGATTTCTTGATGATGGCCATTCTGACTGGTGTGAGATGATATCTCATTGTAGTTTTGATTTGCATTTCTCTAATGATTAATGATGTTGAGCATTCTTTCATGTGTTTGTTGGCAGTCTGTATATCTTCTTTGGAGAAATGCCTATTTAAGTCTTCTGCCCATTTTTGGATTGGGTTGTTTGTTTTTTTGCTATTGAGCTGCATGAGCTGTTTATAAATTTTGGAGATTAATCCTTTGTCAGTTGCTTCATTTGCAAATATTTTCTCCCATTCTGAGGGTTGTCTTTTGGTCTTGTTTATGGTTTCCTTTGCTGTGCAAAAGCTTTGAAGTTTCATTAGGTCCCATTTGTTTATCTTTGTTTTTATTTCCATTTCTCTAGGAGGTGGGTCCAAAAGGATCTTGCTGTGATTTATGTCATAGAGTGTTCTACCTATGTTTTCCTCTAAGAGTTTGATAGTTTCTGGCCTTACATTTAGGTCTTTAATCCATTTTGAGCTTATTTTTGTGTATGGTGTTAGGGAATGATCTAATCTCAAACTTTTACATGTCCCTGTCCAGTTTTCCCAGCACCACTTATTGAAGAGGCTGTCCTTTCTCCACTGTACATTCCTGCCTCCTTTATCAAAGATAAGATGGCCATATGTGCGTGGGCTTATCTCTGGGCTTTCTATCCTGATCCACTGATCTATCTTTCTGTTTTTATGCCAGTACCACACTGTCTTGATTACTGTAGCTTTGTAGTATAGTCTGAAGTCAGGGAGCCTGATTCCTCCAGCTCCGTTTTTCGTTCTCAAGATTGCTTTGGCTATTCGGGGTCTTTTGTTTTTCCAAACAAATTTTGAAATTTTTTGTTCTAGTTCTGTGAAAAATGCCAGTGGTAGTTTGATAGGGATTGCATTGAATCTGTAGATTGCTTTGGGTAGTAGAGTCATTTTCACAATATTGATTCTTCCAATCCAGGAGCATGGTATATCTCTCCATCTATTTGTATCACCTTTAATTTCTTTCATCAGTGTCTTATAATTTTCTGCATACAGGTCTTTTGTCTCCTTAGGTAGGTTTATTCCTAGATATTTTATTCTTTTTGTTGCAATGGTAAATGGGAGTGTTTTCTTCATTTCATTTTCAGATTTTTCATCATTAGTGTACAGGAATGCCAGAGATTTCTGTACATTAATTTTGTATCCTGCTACTTTACCAAATTCATTGATTAGTTCTAGTAGTTTTTCGGTAGCATCTTTAGGATTCTCTATGTATAGTATCATGTCATCTGCAAACAGTGACAGCTTTACTTCTTCTTTTCCGATTTGGATTCCTTTTATTTCCTTTTCTTCTCTGATTGCTGTGGCTAAAACTTCCAAAACTATGTTGGATAAGAGTGGTGAGAGTGGGCAGCCTTGTCTTGTTCCTGATCTTAGTGGAAATGGTTTCAGTTTTTCACCATTGAGGACAATGTTGGCTGTGGGTTTATCATATATGGCCTTTATGATGTTGAGGAAAGTTCCCTCTATGCCTACTTTCTGCAGGGTTTTTATCATAAATGGGTGTTAAATTTTGTCGAAAGCTTTCTCTGCATCTATTGAGATGATCATATGGTTTTTCTCCTTCAACTTGTTAATATGGTGTATCACATTGATTGATTTGCGTATATTGAAGAATCCTTGCATTCCTGGAATAAACCCCACTTGATCATGGTGTATGATCCTTTTAATGTGCTGTTGGATTCTGTTTGCTAGTATTTTGTTGAGGATTTTTGCATCTATGTTCATCAGTGATATTGGCCTGTAGTTTTCTTTCTTTGTGACATCCTTGCCTGGTTTTGGTGTCAAGGTGATGGTGGCCTCGTAGAATGACTTTGGGAGTGTTCCTTCCTCTGATATTGTTTGGAAGAGTTTGAGAAGGATGGGTGTTAGCTCTTCTCTAAATGTTTGATAGAATTCGCCTGTGAAGCCATCTGGTCCTGGGCTTTTGTTTGATGGAAGATTTTTAATCACAGTTTCAATTTCAGTGCTTGTGATTGGTCTATTCATATTTTCTATTTCTTCCTGAGTCAGTCTTGGCAGGTTGTGCATTTCTAAGAATTTGTCCATCTCTTCCAGGTTGTCCATTTTATGGGCATAGAGTTGCTTGTAGTAATCTCTCATGATCTTTTGTATTTCTGCAGTGTCAGTTGTTACTTCTCCTTTTTCATTTCTAATTCTATTGATTTGAGTCTTCTCCCTTCTTTTCTTGATGAGTCTGGCTAATGGTTTATCAATTTTGTTTATCTTCTCAAAGAACCAGCTTTTAGTTTTATTGATCTTTGCTATCGTTTCCTTCATTTCTTTTTCATTTATTTCTGATCTGATTTTTATGATTTCTTTCCTTCTGCTAACTTTGGGGTGTTTTTGTTCTTCTTTCTCTAATTGCTTTAGGTGCAAGGTTAGGTTGTTTATTCGAGATGTTTCCTGTTTCTTAAGGTGGGATTGTATTGCTATAAACTTCCCTCTTAGAACTGCTTTTGCTGCATCCCATAGGTTTTGGGTCATCGTGTCTCCATTGTCATTTGTTTCTAGGTATTTTTTAATTTCCTCTTTGATTTCTTCAGTGATCACTTCGTTATTGAATAGTGTATTGTTTAGCCTCCATGTGTTTGTATTTTTTACAGCTCTTTTCCTGTAATTGATATCTAGTCTCATAGCATTGTGGTCAGAAAAGACACTTGATACAATTTCAATTTTCTTAAATTTACCAAGGCTTGATTTGTGACCCAAGATATGATCTATCCTGGAGAATGTTCCATGAGCACTTGAGAAAAATGTGTATTCTTTTTTTTAAATGGAATGTCCTATAAATATCAATTAAGTCCATCTTGTTTAATGTATCATTTAAAGCTTGTGTTTCCTTATTTATTTTCATTTTGGAAGATCTGTCCATTGGTGAAAGTGGGGTGTTAAAGTCCCCTACTATGATTGTGTTACTGTCGATTTCTCCTTTTATGGCTGTTAGTATTTGCCTTATGTATTGAGGTGCTCCTATGTTGGGTGCATAAATATTTACAATTGTTATATCTTCTTCTTGGATCGATCCCTGGATCATTATGTAGTGTCCTTCTTTGTCTCTTCTAGTAGTCTTTATTTTAAAGTCTATTTTGTCTGATATGAGAATTGCTACTCCAGCTTTCTTTTGGTTTCCATTTGCATGGAATATCTTTTACCATCCCCTTACTTTCAGTCTGTATGTGTCTCTAGGTCTGAAGTGGGTCTCTTGTAGACAGCATATATATGGGTCTTGTTTTTGTATCCATTCAGCTAATCTGTGTCTTTTGGTGGGAGCATTTAGTCCATTTACATTTAAGGTAATTATCGATATGTATGTTCCTATTCCCATTTTCTTAATTGTTTTGGGTTCGTTATTGTAGGTCTTTTCCTTCTGTTGTGTTTCTTGCCTAGAGAAGTTCCTTTAGCATTTGTTGTAAAGCTGGTTTGGTGGTGCTGAACTCTCTCAGCTTTTGCTTGTCTGTAAACGTTTTAATTTCTCCATCAAATCTGAATGAGATCCTTGCTGGGTAGAGTCATCTTGGTTGCAGGTTTTTCTCCTTCATCACTTTAATTATGTCCTGCCACTCCCTTCTGGCTTGTAGAGTTTCTGCTGAGAGATCAGCTGTTATCCTGATGGGGATTCCCTTGTGTGTTATTTGTTGTTTTTGCCTTGCTGCTTTTAATATGATTTCTTTGTGTTTAATTTTTGACAGTTTGATTAATATGTGTCTTGGCGTATTTCTCCTTGGATTTATTCTGTATGGGACTCTCTGTGCTTCCTGGCTTGATTAACTATTTCCTTTCCCATATTAGGGAATTTTTCAACTATAATCTCTTCAAATATTTTCTCAGTCCCTTTCTTTCTCTCTTCTTCTTCTGGAACCCCTATAATTCGAATGTTGGTGCGTTTAATGTTGTCCCAGAGGTCTCTGAGACTGTCCTCTGTTCTTTTCATTCTTTTTTCTTTATTTTGCTCTGCAGCAGTTATTTCCACTATTTTATCTTCCACCTCACTTATCCGTTCTTCTGCCTCAGTTATTCTGCTATTGATCCCATCTAGAGTATTTTTTATTTCATGTATTGTGTTTTTAATCGATGCTTGATTCATCTTTAGTTCTTCTAGGTCCTTGTTAACTGTTTCTTGCATTTTGTCTATTCTATTTCCAAGATTTTGGATCTGGGAAATAGAATCTTGGATCATCTTTACCATCATTATTCTGAATTCTTTTTCAGGTAGACTGCCTATTACGTCTTCATTTGTTAGGTTTGGTGGGTTTTTATCTTGTTCCTTCTCCTGCTGTGTGTTTTTCTGTCTTCTCATTTTGCTTATGTTACTGTGTTTGGGGTCTCCTTTTTGAAGGCTGCAGCTTCGTAGTTCCCGTTGTTTTTGGTGTCTGTCCCCAGTGGCTAAGGTTGGTTTAGTGGGTTGTGTAGGCTTCCTGGTGGAAGGTACTAGTGTGTGTTCTGGTGAATGAGGCTGGATCTTGTCTTTCTGGTGGGCAGGTCCACGTCTGGTGGTGTGTTTTGGGGTGTCTGCGGACTTTTTATGATTTTAGGCCACCTCTCTGCTAATGGGTGGCGTTGTGTTTCTGTCTTGCTAGTTGTTTGGCATAGGGTGTCCAGCACTGTAGCTTGCTGGTCGTTGAGTGAAGCTGGGTGCTGGTGTTGAGATGGAGATCTCTGGAAGATTTTCGCCGTTTGATATTATGTGGAGCTGGGAGGTCTCTTGTGGACCAGTGTCCTGAAGTTGGCTCTCCCACCTCAGAGGCACAGCACTGACTCCTGGCTCCTCAATTTGGGATGATTTGTTGTCTATTCATGTATTCCACAGATGCAGGGTCCATCAAGTTGATTGTGGAGCTTTAATCCGCTGCTTCTGAGGCTGCTGGGAGAGGTTTCCCTTTCTCTTCTTTGTTCTCACAGCTCCTGGGTCTCAGCTTTGGATTTGGCCCCGCCTCTGCGTGTAGGTCGCCGGAGGGCGTCTGTTCTTCGCTCAGACAGGACAGGGTTAAAGGAGCAGCCTCTTCGGGGACTCTGGCTCACTCAGGCCGGGCGGGAGGGAGGGGCACGGAGTGCGGGGCGAGCCTGCAGCGGCAGAGTTCGGCGTGACGTTGCACCAGCCCGAGGCGCGCCGTGCGTTCTCCCAGGGAAGCCGCCCCTGGATCCCGGGACCCCGGCAGTGGCGGGCTGCACAGGCTCCCGGAAGGGCGGTGTGGACAGTGACCTGCGCTCGCACACAGGCTTCTTGGCGGCGGCAGCAGCAGCCCCAGCGTCCCACGCCCGTCACTGGGCTCCGCGCTTTCAGTCGTGACTCGCGCCCGTCTGTGGAGCCCCTTTAAGCAGCGCTCTTAATCCCCTCTCCTCGCGCACCAGGAAACCAAGAGGGAAGAAAAAGTCTCTTGCCTCTTCGGCAGCTCCAGAGTTTTCCCGGACTCCCTGCCGGCTAGCTGTGGCACATTAGCCCCCTTCAGGCTTAGTTCTCGCCGCCAGCCCCAGTCCTTTCCCTGTGCTCTGACCGAAGCCCGAGCCTCAGCTTCCAGCGCCGCCCGCCCTGGCGGGCGAGCAGACAAGCCTCTCGGGCGGGTGAGTGCCGCTCGGCACCGATCCTCTGTGCGGGAATCTCTCCGCTTTGCCCTACCCAGGTATGTGGGGAGTTTCTTGCCTTTTGGGAGGTCTGGGGTCTTCTGCCAGCATTCAGTAGGTGTTCTGTAGGAGTTGTTCCACGTGTAGCTGTATTTCTGGTGTATCCGTGGGGAGGAAGGTGATCTCCGCGTCTTACTCTTCCGCCATCTTACCCGGAAGTCGAACCAAGGCATTTTTGTGTTTGTTTCCCCACATCAGTGTGAATTTGGTTTCTACCACTCATAAAAGAAAGAGTCCTTGGCTTTTGTGACCCCCTTAAAGGAGCTTGTTTAGAGGCTCCTGCAAGGTGCTTGGTCTGTGGTGGGTTCCCAAGAAGTGTTGACTGATGGGATGAATATTGACAAAGAGCAAGAGAAGGCGGAACCTCTGTCCTTGATGTACCTGCCCTTCAGCCCTTTCTTCTCCTTTTTAGCACACACTCACCAGGCACCTCCCAAGCACCAAACATCTCTCCACTGTGCAGTTTGCCTTGTGAGGCCTTTCCTGACCTGACCACCCAACCCTCAGAGGGTAGGCAGAGCTGTGGTCACACTGAGAGCCAAGCAAAGGCCAGTCCATGCCTCCCTTACCTGAAAGCATTTCAGCTTCGATGGCCATGCTGAACTATCCCTCACAGAGGGGAACAAATGCTTTTGTCAAAATGTCCCTTTGAAACTTGCTCCGTATGCCTCTCTCCCACATGAATTAATTCCCTCTTGTAAATGAGAGTAACCATCCTGTCATCCAAAGGACATTTGTCAATCGTGTCACAGTGACTGGTGGCCAACCTGCTGGGGCAGCAGTCCCTAACCTTTTTGGCACCAGGGCCCGGTTTCATGGAAGACAGTTTTTCCACAGATGGGGTGCGGGGAAGGCGGGGCTGGTTCAGGTGGTAATGCGAGCGATGGGGAGCGGCAGATGAAGCTTCACTCACTCTCCTGTCACTCATCTCCTGCTGTGCGGCCAGGTTCCTAACAGGCCATGGACCAGTACTGGTCCGTGCCCCAGAGGTTGGGGACCCCTGTGCTGGTGGATGCTTAGTGGGGGTAACTCTCCACAGGGAGTAGCTTCTTCTCTCCATTGACTCCCTATTCTTCTATTCAGAAAACTTTGGCTCAAACTTTTGGGCAGCTGCAGGATTGCAGGAAGTCTGCCCTGGAATAAACTCTTGGTGGCCTCCTGTGGGGAGAGCATGAACTGGGCCTGTTTCTGCCTGAGGAAGACTGCAGACCACAGGCTGGGTCAGAGCTTTTTATTCTGATGCTTTCACATGGAAGTTAGAAGTCCTCTTGGGGGTCACTTGCCCAAAGGGTCCCAAAGTAAGTCCCTGGCAAAGCTTAGATCTGAATTCCACGCCCTGGACCCCTGAGCGGTGCCCTCCCACTCACCATCCCGTGGGGGAGGAATGGAATGAGAGAGAAGATAAGGTGAGGCTAAGAGAAGAGGAAGAGGGGAAGAGGAAATGGTATCAGTGATGCTGCAGACCATAGGTTAAATTGTTGAGACCCAGTGCCATGAGTCTCTCCTTAGAAACAGCTCTCAAATACACTGGGGCAAATAGTACCTGGATATTCAGAACAGGAGTTTCCCTCTTCTATCTCACTCCCCCATGGACATGGTTACACCCACAGTATCAAGGACAGGATCTTGAATCAGAAAAAAGGACAATTTTTGTTCAACTACTCCTTTTACATGTGAAGACCCAGGCCCCAGGGATTAAGAAATGTGCTGAAGAAAACAGAAATGTAAGAGCTGAACTGGGCTAGAATCTGTTTCTGGACTTCTAGCCCTAGGCCTCCTGTCTGAAGGAGTTTTCACCGAACCCAGAGTTCTAAGGTGCTCATTAATTACACAAATCCTAGATGCAGGTGTACTGGTGTTGAACAATACGTTATCCTGGATCGCCACCTGGTGGATCTTTGGATGACCTTCTTTCAAAAGCTATAGGAAGGGCTATAGTGGCAGGATCCTGACAGAACCCCATTTCCTCCAAGGCTGAGAGGTAGTTGGCTCCAGCTACTCCTCCCTCTCTCACACCTGTGATGACCATCCCTTCCCCTCTTCTTCAAACTGGATTATCCCACACTTTTTTTTCTCAAGCTCTCTGTGCTTTTCTGTTCAAGCACTGAACAGAGTGTGTTAACCGAATGCTTTTGTGTGCCAGAAGCACAGTGAGGACAAACAAACCAAAACGGTCAGAGCTGGAGCGGAGAAAGGTTTATTGCAGGGCTGAGCAAGGAGATATGAGTGACTCATGCTCAAAAAACCTGAACTCCCCAAAGGTTTCAACAAAGCATTTTTAAAAACATCTTTATTGGAGTATAATTGCTTTACAATGGTGTGTTAGTTTCTGCTATAAAACAAAGTGAATTAGCTATATGTATGCATATATCCCCATAACCCCTCCCTCTTGTGTCTCCCTTCCACCCTCCCTATCTCACCTTTCTAGGTGGTCACCGAGCTGATCTCCCTGTGCTATGCAGCTGCTTCCCACTAGCTATCTATTTTATATTTGGTAGTGTATATATGTCCATGCCACTCTCTCACTTTGTCACAGCTTACCCTTCCCCCTCCCCATATCCTTAAGTCCATTCTCTAGTAGGTCTGTGTCTTTATTCCCGTCTAACCCCTAGGTTCTTCATGACATTTTTTTCTTAGATTCCATATATATGTGTTAGCATACGGTATTTGTCTTTCTCTTTCTGACTTACTTCACTCTGTATGACAGACTCTAGGTCCATCCACCTCACTACAAATAACTCAATTTCATTTCTTTTTATGGCTGAGTAATATTCCATTGTATATATGTGCCACATCTTCTTTATCTATTCATCTGTCGATTGACACTTAGGTTGCTTCCATGTCCTGGCTATTGTAAATAGAGCTGCAATGAACATTGTGGTGCTTGACTCTTTTTGAATTATGGTTTTCTCCAGGTATATGCCCAGGAGTGGGATTGCTAGGTGGTATGGTAGTTCTGTTTTTAGTTTTTTAAGGAACCCCCATACTGTTTTCCATGGTGGCTGTATCAATTTACATTCCCACCAACAGTGCAGGAGTGTCCCCTTTTCTCCACACCCTCTCCAGCAATTTATTGTTTGTAGACTTTTTGATGATGTCCATTCTGACTGGTGTGAGTTGATACCAAATTGTAGTTTTGATTTGAATTTCTCTAATGATTAGTGAGTTTCATGTGTTTGTTGGCAATCTGTATATCTTCTTTGGAGAAATGTCTATTTCAGTCTTCTGCCCATTTTTGGATTGGGTTGTTTGTTTTTTTGATATTGAGCTGCATGAGTTGCTTGTATATTTTGGAGATTAATCCTCTGTCAGTTGCTTCATTTGCGAATATTTTCTCCCATTCTGAGGGTTGTCTTTTCATCTTGTTTATGGTTTCCTTTGCTGTGCAAAAGCTTTGAAGTTTCATTAGGTCCTATTTGTTTATTTTTGTTTTTATTTCCATTTCTCTAAGAGGTGGGTCAAAAAGGATCTTGCTGTGATTTATGTCATAGAGTGTTCTGCCTATGTTTTCCTCTAAGAGTTTGATAGTTTCTGGCCTTACCTTTAGGTCTTTAATCCATTTTGCATTTATTTTTGTGTATGATGTTAGGGAGTGTTCTAATTTCATTCTTTTACATGTAGCTGTCCAGTTTTCCCAGCATCATTTATTGAAGAGGCTGTCTTTTCTCCACTGTATATTCTTGCCTCCTTTATCAAAGATAAGGTGAACATATATGTGTGGGGATTTCTCTCTGGGCTTTCTATCCTGTTCCATTGATCTATATTTCTCAACAAAGCATTTATAAAGGCTTGGGCAGGTGGTTGGGTCACAGGGTACAAGATCAGCTCCTGCACAGTTCTCTGACTGATTGATGGTGAGGTAACAGGGTGGGTAACATTATCAATCATTAGGCTCCAGAAGGTCTGGGGGCTAGTGCTCGTGAACATCAAGTAGTTAATTTCTTCCATTTGGTGGTGGTTTTAACATCTGAAAAACTCAGAAAATATGCATCAGATACTATTATCTAGTTACTTCCCAGAGGAGCTACAGCAGAGGATATGGGGGAGAGGTCTGCCCCCGGAAGACCCCATAGGGTCCTTCTCCCTTACAAGTGTGGATCTAGAGAGCGGTAGGTGTAGGTATAGTGTGTTTACAGTGGTCTCCCCACTAGATGGGATGCCTCCTGAGGGAAGGGACTTCACTCTTTGTTGTTGTAACCTTATTATTTGATAACTACACCTGGCACAGAGCCTAGTATATGTTAGGCACTCAAATGTTTCTTAAAGGGAAGTCAGGAGAGAGGCAAGGACACTTGCTTTAGACAGTTTTGAATGCCTGCCACATCCAAAATAGAGCCTCATGCAGAGTAGCATTGATCAGAGACAGACCAGTGGGTGGATGAAGGAATGCCTCTCTCCAAGACCTTCCTTTTGTCAGGCTCTCCCTGCTGGGCTCCAGCAGCATTAGTCCCCTGTACTGTCCTAGCTGATGTCTGGTCTACAGTGAGGGGGTCACCAGAAGCTTTGTTTATCCTTCCTTACTCTCCTTTGGGTATTGCTTTCTGATTCAACCAGTTTTTCTCCTTCGTTAATTCATTCACTAATTTAGCAAACATTTACCAAACAACTTTAGGTATCATACCTTTGGGTAGGCAATGTTGCTATCAAGATAAATAAAATACAGTCCCTGCACTCAAGGAGCTGCAGTCTCTGGGAAGAGGGAGCAAGACTAGAAGCAGGGAGACCAGTTAGTAAACACTTGCAGGCCAGGAGAATCAGTGTTGTTATAACTAAAACTGACTGGACTAACTAGGTCTCCAGCACCTTACACTTCACTTGCATGTCCTCTTTCCCATACATATTTTTCTTTGTTTTGCTAATGAGTCCTTTGCCCCTAATCACTGAAAGTAACTCACCTGTTAGTTAAAGCTATATCAGGCACCTGGTGTTTCTCCTCTTTGAAACACTCCCTAACACTTCTCTTCTTTGTAATCATTCTTCATTCCAGAAGAGAAAGTCATGGTACGGTAACCCCAGAGACCACCAGTGTGGATTTCCAGACCTCCCAACGCTGGGCTTGACAGCTTTGAGATGTTCAATGAGAAGAGAAGATGCAGGCACCACACCTGTCCCAACAATCCTTATGAAGAATCCTATTTTGAACTAACCCTACAAATTTTACTCACTGAACACTTTTGGGGAGGACACAATCTTGAGGGCACTAGCCTGCTGTGGCCTCTTTGCCTGGCAAAGAAATAAAGCTACTCTTCTTCTTCATCCAAAACTCTGTCTCCATGATTTTGATTCAGTGCCGGTGTACGGAAGCCGAGATTTCAGTAGCATGGTGAGTTTTTGAGATCAAGTGTGTGGTAAAAGTAAACAGTTGAGGCTAGATTTGAGCTATATGACTGTTAGGCAAGCCTGGGGTCCCATTGTCTATGGACTTTCAGTGGCACTTTCTGTGTGTTTCCATAGGCAATGGAGCCCAGAGATTGGATGTCCTCTTCATTGTTATGAAACCACAGAGTCCCTGATTGCCTTAGAGAAAGTTCCTGAGATTCCATGAGAAATGACTTGATTCTGGTTGCACCAAGGTCCATCTAGCCTGAACTGGACATTTTGACAATCATCTCTGCCCAAGGAAAGTTTCAACTGGGGAGAGGTGGGGGGCAGGGCTGATGCTCATTTACCTTTCAAGAAAATGCATCAGAGACTATTCTAACAGGGAAAGAAAGTATAACTAAATGAAATTAAATTCAAGGAAGAAAAATGAGCTCTGATAATGATTAATATCCAACTTAACTTAATAGATCAGCAGGACATGCTGAGTTGAGAAGTTGCTCAGAGGGTTCCAGTCTGATGTCCATGAAAAGGAAGAACAATGAAAGAAATAATTTCAGCTCCCCCACCTCCCCTACAGCTTGTCTCTGGGGAAACACAATTATTAATTGCTCTGAAATGTCATTTGCTTTGCTTCAAAGTAGAAACTTCCTCAGCTACTTCCTTGATTCTCTCCCAACTTCCCCACAAATGATTTGTAATGTGAAAATCAACTCTTCTCTTTGAGATCCAATCTGGGGCCTGGCACCCACCCCATCCCATCTATGTCCAACGAGCTTTGGACAAAGGGACAAATCAGCTTGATTCTACATGTATGGGTGGAGAGTCTGCTGCTCCCCACACCTGTCCTCAAGGAGGCACAGACAAGCCCAGAACAGTGTAAAGCAGGGTCTGGAGGCACCTGCAGGAGAGACAAGGGGCCAAAGAAGGTAATGATGTCTTCCTGAAGGCACAGCCTCTGGATTCAGGGCTTTGGGGAAGGGGTAGCTGGGGTCTGCTGCTCTTTCTTTTCCAGTCACAAGTGACAGGTAGGAAAAGACCACTCCCTGCTGGTTCCCCCTTTAGGCATATGGCCCCCTAACTTCCTGCTTTATTCCTTGTTTGGGTTTCATGGAACCCCAAGTGTGTGCCAGGCTCTGGGATGGAGAGGAATAGGAGCAGCAGAGAACACTAGGCTCCAGACCCTGCAGTTCACAGGAGAACCTTGTGGCGTCTGGGAAGTGGAGAGTTGGGAAGTAAAGTGCTAGGAGAACTCAAAGTAGGCAGACACAAGGGCATGGCATAGGGAGGGGACATCTGTGTGACAGCCAGATAATCCCCCTAATTTGGACTCTTGTATTTAACTCTGCAGTTTTTAAAAAGGTAAAAGCTGCCATGAAGAAGGGGGAGAAGTTCAGGCTCAAGCAAAGTGAGGATGCACTATTGTGGGTTTGCTCAAGAGGTGGGTGCAGAAAAGCAGTGTTGTCTAAACTGTTGGGTTTGCATGCACCATCATCACCTTGGGAACCTATCAGAACTTCTCCACACTGAGCTCTAATTGGAATCAGATTCTTTCTTAGAGCAGGAGTTAGAGACTTAGGTGGGAAGGGGAGATCTGGGAGATCAGAGATAAATATGGCCAACTGCATAATTTGATTGAGAGTCTCCTCTGGGAGCAGAAGGGCTGAGAAAAGGCAGAGGTGTGGCCAGCTGTGAACATCTTCAGGGAAGATGTGGTTGAAGAGAGGATGTAAGGAGATAATCAGAGTGGCCAGGCCCCCCTCCTGACAATGAGGACTCCAACATGAGCAACACTGAAGTTACAGGCTTAAGGTTAGCAACCTGGTGAGTATCTGGATCAATGTTCCATGGGAGCTTCAGAAGGCCCAGGCTACTACCCAAGGAGTCTGCTCTGGGGTGTCTCTGTACCCTTGGAGGCATTACTAAGACATGCTTCCAGTCCAAGCGGACTCTGACAGGTACAAGCCAAGAGCCAAAGCATAATTTTAACAGAAACTAATGGATGCCTTATCTGGCTTTCAAGAAGCATTGGTGTGCTTACTGAAGCTTCTCTTTTCTAGTCCTGACTCAGGGACACTGAAGGGTGTGTGGGGTGTGTACCTCCCAGTCTGTCTTTTCTACCTTGGGGGCCACAGGAGCAAGAGTCAGTCAAGGGGCAGGTGACTTGTGCTTCTGGGACCCTTGATCACTACTACTGAGATCTAAGAGGACTCAACCCCATCCACCCACATGGAAAGCAGCTCTGCTCACAAATCAAGTATGCTCCAAATTAATTTTTCCAGCAAAGCACACAGAGGCCATTCCTCAATAACTGCTTAATTTACATTATAGGTTCTATTACTGTTTTCTAAGGTAAAGTCAGGCTGGGAAGGCTGGTTGGCTCCTGTGTGTCTGACATCTGGCCAGACTTTCTGTGTCTGCTTGCAGGGTCCAACCTGGCTCTTGGTGGAATGTTCTCCTAGTACAAAGGAAAAGGAAGCCACAAAATATACAAGGGTAAGCCCTTCACAGGATGGAGGAGTCAAGAAATGGAATGAAGGTCCTCTGTGAGCAGGGGCTGAAGCACAGAAGGGTGACTGTCCAAGGCTGTACAGAAAGAAAGAACAGCACTTAAGACCTGCAGGCTTTGAGTCCAAATGCTTGGGCTTCAAAGAAACCCACCTTTTGGGGGACACTGGGAACTGGGCAAGGTGGAGAGGCAGTGAGGTAATTATGTCAGAGCATATGAGCAAAGAGACAAAGTGGCCATCTGTGCTGAGTTTTGGTGGAGAAGAATTGGAAAGGATTTGAGTTAATACATTTTAAACAACGAGTTTTCAAAGATTGTTCAAGGCAGTCTTGGTAGATGCTTTTTATGGAAGAAATCTCCAGCCACATATCAGGAGCCAAGCTGCAACTTTATTAACATTAACAGCTGAAATAATGCCATAAAAGTGCAAAGAAGTCTGTGGAGATGCCTTGGGGATTCAGTCCTTCAAACTTGCCTTCTAGGAGATGACCGTGCTGAAAAGTTCTGCTGTGCTCTGCTGAGCTTTTGTAAGCATTGCCTCAGAGCAGAGTACAAGGTTCTACATTCTGCTTCACAACTTGGACTTCAGTTCAGTGGCAGTGGCTGGGGCTGTTGGGCTCCATGAAGGGAGTTCAGTACAGATCTCCCTGCTGTGTGGTGCTGTGTCTAAGCATCTACTTCCCTCGAAGAAACCATCAGGGCAAATCTAGAAGGTGTACAACGAAGCCCACACAGCCTTACATATATACATACATACATATACATATATATATATATATATATATATATATATATATATATATATATATATATATATATGACTGGTATTAAATAGTGGCTATTTGAAGAAATGATAATAAATATCTTTGGCAGCATAAGGCTGGTTGGTGACTGCTTGAGTCTCGATGGCTGAAACTATGTCAGCCTTTTATTATGAAACCAATTTTTCAGGATTTGTAATTTGGAAATAAGAATGTGTTCCAGGCAGAAACCTGGCGTATGAGGTCTCAGTCCAGAAAGGGACACTTGAGCAGATTTGCTCAGATCAGTTTGGGAGCTGTAAAGGGAAACTTCACTGTGTGTGCAGAAGAATCCAGTGCTGGGATAAACTGCCCAATTTTGACTGCAAGAAAGTTAGCACTGGGGTAAATGTTAGGGGAAACTTTGTCCAGAAAGAACCTGCCTGATGCTGTTTACCTGGCAGTGCCGATAAGTGAGTTGAATCCTGAGAGCAGATAGTCCCAATGGCTATTGGAGAGTAAGGAACTGGGTGCCTTCCCCACTAAAAGGAGCTCAAAAGTGATCTGAGCCTAGGGTCTGTGGCTAGCTTCCTGACTGGAAGGAATTCATCGAGCCTGGTTTCTAAAGGCTGTCCAGTGCTGACTGTCCTTCCAGTGTCATGAGCCAAATTCATTCTTCCAAGTCACACAAGCCTTCTAAGTCATGCAGGCCCCATGCATAATAAATGGGCACCCAAATGGGGGACACTAGTTTTCCATCATTAGATGTCTTCACTCTATTTCCCAAAGACCTTGATAACAAGGTTAGCTAGATTCCTTCCCAAATGTAATTTTCAAGGTCTAGAAAATAATCAAATGAAATGAAATCTCATCGTCTTTAATAAGACCATCAGTATTGCTAATAGGTGTGTCTTTCTGATAGAACTATTGATTCAACTGTGGATGTGGATGCCATTTGCATCAGTTGTTTATAATCAGAGGGTGATGAGATAAATGGCAATGAGCTGAGACAGGGCTAATGCTTTCAGGGAATCTCAGCTCCAAGAGACATAGACCAAACTCTTAGTGGGGTTTCATTGGGAACCTCCATGATCAAAGCACCCCAGGGATCAATCAGTTCAGCAGCTTAAAAACATTTTGTCTAGTTTTTTCCTGTACAAAATCTGGAAAATACAGAAGGGAAAGATAAGAAAATAAAAAGTACTCAGACAACATCATCTGTCCATCGTCTATATCTAGCCAGTGTTAACATTTTTCGAACTTCCATCCAGTTATTTCTCGATGATACAGATCCAAATATTTTACAAAACTGGATTATATTGTATATTTCTATATTTTGCTTGATTTATTTAGCATTATTTTATCAATAGGTGCACTTTCCTATCTCATGAAAAATCCTTAGACCCTTTAAAAATTAACTCTGCAATTCTCCCTTGAATGGATTTAAATATTCTATTTCTGGACATATTTTTTTTCTTACTTTTTGTTCTTATTAAAAAATGCATTGATGAACATCTTCACACATAAATATTTTCCTTTATTTCTGTATATATCCTTAAAGTAGGCTCCTGGAATATTCTAAAAATAACTGTGTCAAAGGATGAACCTATTACAAATCATCAAATTGCTTTTATGCAAAGTAAGGCATGGGCCACCATATATAGCACAAAATATTTCTGTTCCTTCCTGCAAAAAGAGAGATTGTCAAGCAGAGATGAAGTTCTTGCATAGGTTAACAAGTCAGTGCCTCTTTTTTCCTTTCTGTTGTGGAGCTGAAAATAACAAAATAATATTATTAGTTCACTTTTATTGAGTACTTACTCTGTGCCAGGCACTGAACTGAGCACTTTTTCTTATGTGACTTTCACAGACTTGTGAGGAAAGCACTATTTTCTCTGGATTAGTAGGTAATATTTATTCACAATTGTTCCTCCCCCTACCCTTTCCCTGTCTTAGTTTATTGAGTGCAAAGCATACATCCCCACTCCACTGACTTTGACTTGGCAATATGATTGCTTAGATAATGTGATATGAACAGATATATGCCAGAGGCTTTAAATACATTGTGTTTTGTTTTGGAGTTTCTGTCCATTGTCTTCCACTCTTGCACTCAGCTATGAAAAGAGTATGCCCCAGCTAGCCATTAGCCCCAGAATAAGGAGATATATGTGGCCTTACCTAAGCCCAAATCTCTCTCTGGAACTAAGCCAGCCAAAGCCAGCCAAGCCATAGATGACTTACACACCCATGAGTGAGACAAATAATTGTCATTGTAAGCCACTAGGGTTTGGGAGGATGTTTGTTACAACAAAACCTGATTAGAGCAGCTTTGTCTGTGAGTAAGGAAAATGAAACTCAGTAAAAGGAAGTAACTTGGTTAAAGTCACACAAGATAAATGTTGGAACCCTGATTCAAACTCAAGTCAACCTTAGTTTTGGAGGCAGTATTCAAAGTGGTCAGTGCACACATGCGGTTAGTGCACATAAGCATGGTATTATAACTTAAGTATGTTGGCTGGAGTTCTAGGGGTTTCCATAAATGCCTAAGACAACTGTGGACCCAAGATCCTGCTTCACTGTAGATAAATATCTGCTGTTATAGGCAAGGTGATAGACAGGGTCAGAGCAGAGCATTGGCTAAGCTATACGAAAGCAGCATGATAAAAATGACTGTCCCATTTAAATCATTTTTTACAATGACAATTAACTTAGAATTTGTGAAAATTAACACCAAAGTTTGATGCTTCATGCACAGAAATTTATATTTATAAGTGTGAACTGGGGAACTACACTGCTTGGTTTTGAATTTCAGCTCCGTCACTAGCTTTTTGACTTTAGGCAATTTATGGAATATCTCTTTGTCTCAATTCTTTCATTTGTAAAAGGAGATAAGAAGAATACCTTTCTCATACACATAATGTGAAGATTAAATGAAATGATGTTCATAAATACATTGAAGAGTAGCTGGCATACAGTAAGCACTCAATAAATATTAACTATTTGCTAATTTTTTTTTTTCTTTTTTTGCGGTATGCGGGCCTCTCACTGTTGTGGCCTCTCCCGTTGCGGAGCACAGGCTCCGGATGCGCAGGCCCAGCGGCCATGGCTCACGGGCCCAGCCGCTCCGCGGCATATGGGATCCTCCCAGACCGGGGCACGAACCCGTATCCCCTGCATCGGCAGGCGGACTCTCAACCACTGCGCCACCAGGGAGGCCCTATTTGCTAATTTTATTAACCACCCTTTGTAGCCTCGGGGACCTAATGTAAAGCACTGACAGTGTTTGGCTTATTTTTTCCTGCTAATTGAAAAGATTAATGGTTCTATGGTTAAGGCATGAGGTTTTCTCATGAAACGTAAGCTACATTTCTTTAAAGTTGCATTCCTTTGGTCATTAGTAAGGTTGGACATATATATTAGTAACTGGTATAATTGGGGACTTTGTCAATAAGCAAATGCTTAAAATCATATTTCAATCCCATCTTCACTTCATCTTTCTCAAAAATCTCTGGTTATGATCCAATTACACAGAGTATAATATTGACACACATTAGAATTTCCAATCTGTCCCCTTCTTCTTGGATTCTGCCCATGAAAACATCCCATTTGCCTATCTTGAAAAGTTTTTATATTAAAAGTGCCAGGGCCTTAAAAATTAATATACAAGGGAATGAACAAGAAAGAAAGAAATGCATTTGGACCTGGAGATGTTAAATAGTATGGATTTATGGCTGTGACCAGATTGTCAGAGGCATCTAGGAGTTAGCACATTTGTCAGGAGAAGGTTAGCTCACAGACAGTCTTTTCCCAAACACCAGATGAAAGTCAAAGGCTAGAATGCTCTATTGGGGAAAAGAGATGAGGAAATTGGCCAGCTTTGCTGACTGGGTCAGTTGGTCAGCCCTACTGTGAGTTAGTTTTTGAGTTACTCTGAAAGGATGATGCCACTTCCTGCTGATATGAGTTTGCCTGGTGCCATTTGACACTTGTTGCAACAGCTGGGTGCTGAGATTCAAGCATGGGGCCCTCCATGAACTAAACCTGGGCATATTCCTGGTGACACATGAAATAAGAGCAGTGGAGGGGAGTTGCAGAAGGGTCCTAGAAGTCAAGAAGTGTTGGTGCCCACTCACTACCTGCTTATCAAGAGGAAAAGAGCGAGACCTTCAAGATGGTGGAAGAGTAAGACATGGAGATCACCTTCCTCCCCTTCCCTGATAAATACATCAGAAATATATTTACATGCAGAACAACTCCTACAGAACAACTACTGAATGCTGGCAGAAGACCTAAGACTTCTCAAAAAGCAAGAAACTCCCCATGTACTTGGGTAGGGCAAAAGACAAAAGAAAAATAAGAGACAAAAGAATAGGGATGGAACCTGCAACTCCGGGAGGGAGCTGTGAAGGAAGAAAAGTTTCCACATACTAGGAAGCCCCTTCACTGGTGGAGATGGGGTGGTGGGGGGAAGCTTCAGAGCCATGGAGGACAGTGCAGCAATAGGGGTGCAGAGGGAAAAGTGGAGAGATTCCCACACAGAGGATTGGTGCCAACCAGCACTCCCCAGCCCAAGAGGCTTGTCTGCTCATGCACCAGCTGGGCTGGGTGGGGGTTGGGAGCTGAGGCTCGGGCTTCGGAGGTCAGATCCCAGGGAGAGAACTAGGGTAGGCTGTGTGAACATAGCCTGAAGGGAGCTAATGTGCCACAGCTAGCCGGGAGGCAGTCTGGGAAAAAGTCTGTACATGCCTAAGAGGCAAGAGACCATTGTTTTGGGGTACACAAGGAGAGGGGATACAAAGCAGTGCCTAAAGGAGCTCCAGAGATGGGCATGAGCCACGGCTATCAGCGTGGACACCAGAGATGGGCATGAAATGCTAAGGCTGCTGCTGCAGCCACCAAGAAGCCTGTAAACAAGCACAGGTCACTATCCACACCTCCCCTCCTGGGAGTCTGTGCAGCCCACCACTGCCAGGGTCCCGTGATCCAGAGACAACTTCCCCGGGAAACACATGGCGCACCTCACACTGTTGCAACGTCATGCTGGTCTCTGCTGCCACAGGCCCGCCCTGCATTCCATACCCCTCCTTTCCCCTGGCCTGAGTGAGCCAGAGCCCCCTAATCAGCTGCTACTTTAACCCTGTCCTGTCTGAGCAAAGAACAGATGCCCTCAGGTGATGTACATGCAGAGGGGGAGCTAAATCCAAAGCTGAACCACAGGAGCTGTGGGAACAAAGAATAAAAAGAGAAATCTCTTCCAGCAGCCTCAGGAGCAGTGGATTTAGTCTCCACAATCAACTTGATATACCCTGCATCTGTGGAATACCTGAATAGACAACAAATCATCTCAAAACTGAGGTGGTGGATTTTGGGAGCAAATGTAGACAGGGGGTTTGCTTTCTGCATCTAATTTGTTTCTGGTTTTATGTTTATCTCAGTTTAGTATTTAGAGTTTGTTATCATTGGTAGATTTGTTTATTTATTTGGTTGCTCTCTTCCTTTTATATATAGATATAGATATAGATATATTTTTCCTCTTTCTCTTTTTGTGAGTGGGTATGTGTATGCTTTTTTGCATGATTTTGTCTGTATAGCTTTGTTTTTACCATTTGTCCTAGGGTTATGTCTGCCTGTTTTTTTTTTTTCTTTCTTTTTTTATTTTCTATTTTTTATTTTAATAACTATTTTATATTCTTTCTTTTCTGTTCTTTCTTTCTTTCTTTCTTTCTTTCTTTCTTTCTTTCTCCACTTTCTTCTGAGCTGTGTGACTGACAGGGTCTTAGTGTTCCGGTGGGGGGTCAGGCCCGTGCCTCTGAGGTGAGAGAGTCAAGCTCAGGACACTCATTCACCAGAGACTTCCTGAATCCACATACTGTCAAATGGTGAAAGTTTTCCCAGAGATCTCCATTTCAAAGTTAAGACCCAGCTTCTCTCAACGACCAGCAAGATACAGTGCTGGACACCCTATGCCAAATAACTAGCAAGACGGGAGCACAACCCCACCAATTAGCAGAGAGGCTCCCCCAAATCATAATAAGGTCACAGGCACCCCAAAACACACCACCAGATGCGGTCCTGCCCATCAGAAAGACAAGATCCAGCCTCATCCAGTAGAACACAGACACCAGTTCCCTCCACCAGGAAGCCAACACAATCCACAGAACCAACCTTAGCCACTGGGAGCAGACACTAAAAACAATGGGAATTATGAACATGCAGCCTGTGAAAAGGAGACCCCAAACACAGTAAGTAAAGCAAAATGAGAAGACAGAGAAACACGCAGCAGATGAAGGAGCAAGGTAAAAACCCATCAGACCAAACAAATGAAGAGGGAATAGACAATCTACCTAAAAACTAATTCAGAGTAATGATAGTAAAGATGATCCAAAATCTTGGAAATAGAAGGAAGAAAATAGAAGAAACATTTAACAAGGACCTAGAAGAACTAAAGAGCAAACAAACAATGAAAACAACACAATAAATGAAATTTAAAATTCTCTAGAAGGAATTAATAGCAGAATAACTGAGGCAGAAGAACGGATAAGTGACCTGCAAGAGAAAATAGTGCAAATAACTATCAAAGAGCAGAATAAAGAAAAACAGAATGAAAAGAATTGAGGACAGTCTCAGAGACCTCTGGGACAACATTAAATGCACCAACATTCAAATTATAGGGGTCCCAGAAGAAGAAGAGAGAAGGAAAGGGACTGAGAAAATATTTGAAGAGATTATAGTTGAAAACTTTCATAATATGGAAAGGAAAGAGTCAATCAAGTCCAGGAAGCACAGGGTGTCCCATACAGGATAAATCTGAGGAGAAACATGCCAAGACACATATTAATCAAACTACCAAAAATTAAATACAAAGAATAAATATTAAAAGCAGCAAGGGAAAAACAACAAATAACATACAAGGGAATCCCTATAAGTTTGACAGCTGATCTTTCAGCAGAAACTCTGCAAGCCAGAAGGGAGTGGCAGGGCATATTTAAAGTGATAAAAGGGAAAAACCTACAACCAAGATTACTCTGCCCAGCAAGGATCTCATTCAGATTTGACAGAGAAATTAAAACCTTTACAGGCAAGCAAAAAAAATAAGAGAATTCAACACCACCATACCAGCTTTACAACAAATGCTAAAGGTACTTCTCTAGTCAGGAAACACAAGAGAAGGAAAAGACCTAAAATAACCAACCCAGGATAATTAAGAAAATGGTAATAGGAACATACATACGGATAACTACCTTAAATGAAAATGGATTAAATTCTCGAACCAAAAGACATAGACTGGCTGAATGGATACAAAAACAGGACCCATATGTATGCTGTCTACAAGAGACCCACTTCAGGCCTAGGGACACATACAGACTGAAAAAGATATTCCATGCAAATGGAAACCAAAAGAAAGCTGGAGGAGCAATTCTCATACCAGACAAAATAGATTTTAAAATAATAATTATTATAAGACAAAGAAAGACACTACATAAAGATCAAGGGATCAATCCAAGAAGAAGATATAACAATTGTAAATATTTATGCACTCAACATATGAGCACCTCAATACATAAGGCAAAGGCTAACAACCATAAAAGAGGAAATTGACAGTAACACAAACATAGTAGGGAACTTTAACACCCCACTTTTGCCAATGGATAGATAATTCAAAATGAAAATAAATAAGGAAACACAAGCTTTAAATGATACATTAAACAAGATGGACTTAATTGATATTTATAGGACATTCTATCCAAAAACAACAGAATACACTTTCTTCTCAAGTGCTCATGGAACATTCTCCAGGATAGATCATATCTTGGGTCACAAATCAAGCCTTGGCAAATTTAAGAAAATTGAAATCGTATCAAGTATCTTTTCTGACCAGAAGGCTATGAGACTAGATATCAATTAGAGGAAAAAATCTGTAAAAAATACAAACATATGGAGGCTAAACAATGCACTACTTTATAACTAAGACACCACTGAAGAAATCAAAGAGGAAATCAAAAAATACTTAGAAACAAATGACAATGAAAACACGCTGACACAAAACCTATGGGATGCAGCAAAAGCAGATCTAAGAGGGAAGTATATAGCAATACACTCCTACCTCAAGAAACAAGAAACATCTCAAATAAACAACCTAACCTTACAACTAAAGCAATTAGAGAAAGAATAACAAAAATCCCCCAAAGTTAGCAGAAAGAAAGAAATCATACAGGTCAGAACAGAAATAAATGAAAAATAAATGAAGGAAATAGTTGCAAAGATCAATAAAACTAAGAGCTGGTTCCTTGAGAAGATAAAAAACATTAACCAGACTCATGAAGAAAAAAGGGAGGAAGACTCAACTCAGTAGAATTAGAAATGAAAAAAGAGAAGTAACATGTAACACTGCAGAAATACAAAGGATCATGAGAGAATACTACAAGCAACTATATGCCAATAAGATGGACAACCTGGAAGAAATGGATAAATTCTTAGGAAAGCACAACCTTCTGAGACTGAACCAGGAAGAAATAAAAAATATAAACAGACCAATCACAAGCACAGAATTGAGACTGTGATTAAAAATCTTCCAACAAATAAAAGCTCAGGACAAGATGGCTTCAAAGGCGAACTCTATCAAACATTTAGAGAAGAGCTAACACCTATCCTTCTCAAACTCTTCCAAAATATAGCAGAGGGAAGAACACTCCCAAACTCATTCTACAAGGCCACCATCACCCTGGTACCAAAACCAGACAAAGATGTTAAAAAGAAAGAAAAATACAGGTCAATACACTGATGAACTTAGATGCAAAAAATCCTCAACAAAACACTGGCAAACAGAATACAATAGCACATTAAAAGGATCATACACCATGATCACATGGGGTTTATCCCAGGAATGCAAGGATTCTTCAAAATACTCAAATCAATCAATGTGATAAACCATATTAACAAACTGAAGGAGAAAAACCATATGACCATCTCAATAGATGCAGAAAAAGCTTTTGACAAAATTCAACATCATTTATGATAAAAACCATCCAGAAAGTAGGCATAGAGGGAACTTACTGCAACATAATAAAGGCCATATATGACAAACCCACAGCCAACATTGTTCTCAATGATGAAAAACTGAAACCATTGTCTCTAGGATCAGGAACAAGACAAGGTTGTCCATTCTCACCACTCTAATTCAACATAGTTTTGGAAGTTTTAGCCACAGCAATCAGAGAAGAGAAAGAAATAAAAGGAATCGAAATCAGCAAAGGAGAATTAAAGCTGCCACTGTTTGCAGATGATATGATACTATACATAGAGAATCCTAAAGATGCTACCAGAAAAGTATTAGAGCTAATTAATGAATTTGGTAAAGTAGCAGGATACAAAATTAATGCACAGGAATCTCTTGCATTCCTATACACTAATGATGAAAAATCTGAAAGAGAAATTAAGGAATCATGCCTAATTACCATTGCAACATAAAGAATAAAATATCTAGGAATAAACCTACCTAAGGAGACAAAAGACCTGTAGGCAGATAACTATAAGACACTGATGAAAGAAATTAAAAATGATACAGACAGATGGAGAGGTATACCATGTTCTTGGATTGGAAGAATCAACATTGTGAAAATGACTATACTACCCAAAGCAATCTGCAGATTCAATGTAATCCCTATCAAACCACCAATGGCATTTTTCACAGAACTAGAACAAAAAAGTTCACAATTTGTATGGGAACACAAAAGATGCCAAAGCAATCTTGAGAAAGAAAAACGGAGCTGGTGGAATCATTCTCCCAGATTTCAGACTATACAAAACTACAGTAATCAAGACAGTATGGTACTGGCACAAAAACAAAAATATAGATCAGTGGAACAGGATAGAAAGCCCAGAGATAAACCCACACACATATGGTCACCTTATTTTTGATATGGGATGGAAGAATATACAATGAAGAAAAGACAGCTTCTCCAATAAGTGGTGCTGGGAAAACTGGACAGCTACATGTAAAAAATGAAATTAGAACATTCCCTAACACCATACAGAAAAATAAATGCAAAATGGATTAAAGACCTAAATGTAAGGCCAGAAACTATCAAACTCTTAGAGGAAAACATAGGCAGAACACTCTATGACATAAGTCACAGCAAGATCCTTTTGGACCCATCTCCTAGAGAAATGGAAATAAAAACAAAAATAAACAAATGGGACCTAATGGAACTTAAAAGTTTTACACAGCAAAGGAAACCATAAACAAGATGAAAAGGCAACCCTCAGAATGGGAGAAAATATTTGCAAATGAAGCAACTGACAAAGGATTAATCTCAAAATTTACAAGCAGCTCATGCAGCTCAAAGTCAAAAAACAAACAATCCAATCCAAAAATGGGCAGAAGACTGAAATAGACATTTTCCAAAGAAGATATACAGGTTGCCAACAAACACATGAAAGGACACTCAACATCACTAATCATTAGAGAAATGGAAATCGAAACTACAATGGGGTATCAACTCACACCAGTCAGAATGGCCATCATCAAAAAGTCTACAAATCAATGCTGGAGAGGATGTGGAGAAAAGGGAACCCTCTTGCACTGTTGGTGGGAATGTAAATTGATACAGCCATTATGGTGAACAGTATGGAGGTTACTTAAAGAACTAAAAATAGAACTACCATACGACCCAGCAATCCCACTACTGGGCATATACCTGGAGAAAACCATAATTCAAAAAGAGTCACATACCACAATGTTCACTGCAGCTCTACAATAGCTAGGACATGGAAACAACCTAAGTGTCCATCGACAGATGAATGGATAAAAAGATGTGGCACCTATATACAATGGAATATTACTCAGCCATAAAATGAAACGAAATTGAGTTATTTGTAGTGAGGTGGATGGACCTAGAGTCTGTCATACAGAGTGAAGTAAGTCAGAAAGAGAACAGCAAATATTGTTTCCTAACACATATATATGGACTCTAAAAACAAAGAAAGAAAATAAATGGTTCTGAAGAACCTGGGGGCAGGATAGAAATAAAGATGCAGTTATAGTGAATGGACTTGAGGACACGGGGACTGGGAAGTGTAAGCTGGGGCCAAGTGAGGGAGTGGCATGGACGTATATACACTACCAAATGTAAACTAGATAGAGAGTGTGAAGCAGCGGCATAGCACAGGGAGATCAGCTTAGTGTTTTCTGACCACCTAGAGGGGTGAAATAGAGAGGGTGGGAGGGAGAGGCAAGTGAGAGGAGATATGGGGATATATGTATATGTATAGCTGATTCACTTTGTTATAAAGCAGAAACTAACACACCATTGTAAAGCAATTATAGTCCAATAAAGATGTTAAAACAAAAGAGGAAAAGAAAATTTCCCTGCTATTTGCCATACTCTTGAAGCCTGAGGCTCTGTGGTTGTCATCCCCTGCCTGTGCCTACCACAGTGCTTATCACACAACAGGTCTTCAATTAACATTCATCTTTATCTCTCTCCAAGACAGATCACAGTGTTGCATTCAGTGCTGCTTAGAAAAAAATAAATAACTACAGAATTTCTGAATAGGACGTGACCTCAGATGGTAGCTATTGCAAGTCTTCCAAATTGTGCTTAACTGGCTTCTGTTTGCAGACTCATCATGTGAGAGAGCTCACTATATGCTGATGCAATTAATTCCATTGATGGACAGCTCTGCATATTTAAAAGCTCTTTATTATATTGAGTGGAAATTTGCCTACTGTTTAGCAAAGTGAATGAAGGAGATGCCCGAAGCCTTGTAGACAGATACGCTCCTTTCTCCCTCCCCCATTCATTCTCATCCCAGATGAGTTATTGGCACAATAGAATGGACTTAGGTGGGACTTGAGATTAATGAAGAGGTGCTGCTCCCAGCTTTGTTAGCAGGAAGGATTTTGGTCTCCAATTATTTCACCTTGAGGTTAAGGGTATTTCAAGCCTGAATAGTTATTAAAATGACCCAATGTAGTAACATCACCAAATGCAATGTTTTGGATAAATATTTCAGATCCTTCCATTATAAATTATTTATTATGATCACCCTCTCAGTGGTCATGGGACAAGATGATGTGCTTTTCTTAATGAAGTATTTCATATAAATATCTTTCCATTTATCTTAGTGCTGGCTGCTATTTGAACTGAATGGCAAATGAGGTAATAAATGTGCAAACCTTTAAATGTGTCCACCTCCTCATGTTAGAGGGCAGGAGAAGAGAGGGCTTTCCTTTAACTGGCTTCAGAAGCCTCAACCCTGAGCAGTGCCTCCCCATGCTGACCCTGTACTGTGGTATTCAGGGGCATTTGACTTCAGTTGTATTAGGTTCCCAGAGCTCCTTCTTCAAGGAGTTTGGTGGGATCCAGAGGAAGCATTAACTGGTGAGGTGAAAAGTAATGAACATTCAAACACAATTTGAACTTTAACTTTTATGCTTGTGAGTTCATCTAAATCAGTTTCCAGAAAAGGTCATGACCTGGCCAAGACAAGTACTCGAATGAAATAAATGCATTTTGGAGATGACAGTAACATAGCAGGGGTGGGGACTCTCAAGGGTCCCCTCCCCTCCTTATAATCATCAAACATGTTAATTCTTAGAAATAGGATCAAGACATTCATGACAGTTTTATATAAAATGTATATCTCTGGTCAGGCTGATCTAATTTAAATGTCTTTGTGTTTGGCATTCTCCACTTGACATTGTAAAGACAAATATAAAGGGAAGGTTAAAATACCAGAATTACAGGGAACAATTATACCTTGGATATATTAAAAATCACATATGTTCTGGGGTTATACATTTAATTTGAAACATCTGTATTCCCTGTTCATGACATCTCTGCAACTGGCTGTCCTGCTATACTGTTATTAAATAAGTTAATTTAAATGAGTCAAAGTGCTCCTTTGCCTTCCACAGAATTTCAATGCTTTTATTGTTAAGTTTTTTTTTTAAAGATCCTACCTCCATCAAAATGGAATGAATACTGTATGTGGAGGACACTGTTCTTCTCAACTAGGTTCCCAATCCCACATACGATGGTGATGTCACTTTCCATCAGATCTCAGTTCTGCAGAAAACAGTGCACCAGGAAGGTCTGTGCTAGACTCAAGGGCCCAAGGACACAGAACAGAGGAGAATATTTCCCTTGAGGCTCTGCAAATTTCAAAGAGAGTCACCCAAGGGGCCATATGACATGTATGCTGCACCTGGGGTATGTTGCCCCACCTTCTACCCACCGTGGATGGGACTAGTAAATGCCTCCCAGCTGAGGGATATCTACAGAGCCAGGTCTGACCACGAAGTTGCCCACCATTAGATAAATGTTGATCCAGGAGCTAGAGAATAACCTCTCCCATTCCCAGTTAACAGTAGGGTGCAACAGTAGACCAGAAGCTAGAGCCTGAAGCCGGATAGTGGCCTCCTTTTTAACCTTCTCTCCCTTTTTGTCCCCATATCCCAGTCAGCTACATCTCCCTAAGCCATTATTCTGGTGATGCTCCTCCTCTGTTCCAGACCCTTTAGAGACTCCACTTCGCCTGCAGTGAGCTGGAGAGTCCTGCTCTCTAAGACCCAGCCTCCACTTGCCCTCTCTTGTGCCTACTCCCCTGTAGCATGGTCTCCTTAGGATGCCTCAGTGCCTCAACATGCCTCACGCTTCCCTGCCTCAGAGGTTCCCACTGTGTCATTCTTTCATCCTGGAACCTGCTTTCTCACCCTTGGCTTGCTGGTTTCAGTTCACTCTTCAGGGCTCTGCTCACAGGAGTCCTGTAGTCAGCAAACACTGTAGCATTCCTCATGTCAGGCCTCTAATCACTTTACCACTCTTAAGTCATTAATGCTCTTAACAAGCTGGGAAGTAGGAACTATTGTTATCACAGCCCCGGTTTTATGGATGGGGAAACCACCCAGGGTCATGCAGAGGATAAGTGGCCAAGCTGAGCTCAGGTAGTCACTTTGCTATGCTGCCCCTCCTGCTTTCTTCATGGAAGTGTCCTTTGACAACCTTCACAAACTTTCATGCCCTTCCCCTCCACTGGACCAGGGCCCCTATTGCAACCTCCCATAGACCCCATTCCTTTTACTTCGCAATGCTGATCATGGTTTGTAATTTTATAAGCCTCACTGCGATTACTAATTCAAGTGTGTCTCTCTGCTAAGTAGTTTGGTCCCTGTGGGCAGAGCCTTGCCTGTTTTGCTCTACACAGTGTGTATCACCATTGCCTGGCAGAGTCTCTGACCTGTAGTCAGTGACGAAGCTGGGCATTTGTTCTTCCCCTAGGTAAGCATTTCAGCCATCCTGCTAGGTGGGAGCAGGCTGAGCCAGCTCACTTCCAGACATCTTGTCTGCACTTTTGCATGGTTCCCTTGCCAGGGTTCTGTACACTATGGCTCACCTGACCTGAGCTAACGGAGACAGAACAGGCATGACACTTGACCTTGTGGGGAGTTTGGTGTTCTCATGGTCTGGAGAGGGAAGTGAGCACGGTAAGTGTCAGAGATGTTGCAGCTGCCCACGTGGGACCCTCCATTTGCATATATAACTACTGAGTCTTCCCTTTAAGAATAACAGAAGTTAGAAGAACAAAGGGGAGACATAGAGAAATAAGGGGACAGTGGGTTCTTTCCAAAATTCTTTACTGTCACACTGTTTTTTTTTTTTAACATCTCTATTGGAGTATAATAGCTTCACAGTATAGTGTTAGTTTTGGCTGTATAAAAATGTGAATCAGCTATACGTATACATATATCCCCATATCCCCTCCCTTCTGCATCTCCCTTCCACCCTCCCTATCCCACCCCTCTAAGTGGTCACAAGCACCGAGCTGATCACCCTGTGCTATGCAGCTGCCTCCCATTAGCTATCTATTTTACATTTGGTAGTGTATATATGTCCATGCCACTCTCTCACTTTGTCCCATCTTACCCTTCCCCCTCCACATGTCCTCAAGTCCATCCTCTATGCCTGCGCCTTTATTCTTGTCCCGCCCCTAGGTTCTTCAGAACCTTTTTTTTTTTTAGATTCCATATATATGTGTTAGCAAATGGTATTTGTTTTTCTCTTTCTGACTTACTTCACTCTGTATGACAGACTCTAGGTCCATCCACCTCACTACAAATAACTCAATTTCATTTCTTTTTATGGCTGACTAATATTCCATTGTATATATGTACCACATCTTCTTTATCCGTTCGTTGTTCAATGGGCACTTAGGTTGTTTCCGTGTCCTGGCTATTGTAAATAGTGCTGCAATGAACACTATGGTAAATGGATCTTTTTGAATTATGGTTTTCTCAGGGTATATGCCCAGTAGTGGGATTGCTGTGTCATATGGTAGTTCTATATTTAGGTTTTTAAGAAACCTCCATACTGTTCTGCATAGTGGCTGTATCAATTTACATTCCCACCAACAGTGCAAGAGGGTTCCCTTTTCTCCACACTCTCTCCAGCATTTATTGTTTGTAGACTTTTTGATGATGGCCATTCTGACTGATGTGAGGTGATACCTCATTGTAGTTTTGATTTGCATTTCTCTAATGATTAGTGATGTTGAGCATCCTTTCATGTGTTTGTTGGCAATATGTATGTCTTCTCTGGAGACATGTCTATTTAGGTCTTCTGTCCATTTTTGGATTGGGTTGTTGTTGTTTTTATACTGAGCTGCATGAGCTGCTTGTATATTTTGATTAATCCTTTGTCAGTTGCTTCGTTTGCAAATATTTTCTCCCATTCTGAGGGTTGTCTTTTTGTCTTGTTTATGGTATCCTTTGCTGTGCAACAGCTTTTAAGTTTCATTAGGTCACATTTGTTTATTTTTGTTTTTATTTCCATTTCTCTAGGAGGTGGGTCAAAATGGATCTTGCTGTGATTTATGTCATAGAATGTTCTGCCTATGTTTTCCTTTAAGAGTTTTGTAGTGTCTGGTCTTACATTTAGGTCTTTAATCCATTTTGTGTTTATTTTTATGTATGGTTTTAGGGAGTGTTTTAACTTTATTCTTTTACATGTAGCTGTCCAGTTTTCTCTGCACCATATTTTGAAGAGGCTGTCTTTTCTCCATTGCATATTCTTGCCTCCTCTTTCAAAGATGAGGTGACCATATTTGCATGGGATTTTTCTCTGGGCTGTCTATCCTGTTCCATTGATCTATATTTCTGTTTTTGTGCCAGTACCATACTGTCTTGATTACTGTAGCTTTTTAGTATAGTCTGAAGTCCAAGAGCCTGATTCCTCCAACTCTGTTTTTCTTTCTCAAGATTGCTTTGGCTATTCAGGATCTTTTGTGTTTCCATAAAAATTGTGAATTTTTTGTTCTAGTTCTGTGAAAAATGCCATTGGTAGTTTGAGAGGGATGGCATTGAATCTGTAGATTGCTTTGGGTAGTATAGTCATTTTCTCAAGGTTGATTCTTGCAATCTAAAAATATGGTATATCTCTCCAGCTGTTTATATCATCTTTAATATCTTTCATCAGTGTCTTATAGTTTCTGCATACAGGTCTTTTGTCCCCTTAGGTAGGTTTATTCCTCTATATTTTATTCTTTTTGTTGCAATGGTAAATAGGAGTGTTTCCTTATTTTCTATTTTAGATTTTTCATCATCAGTGTATAGGAATGCAAGAGATTACTGTGCATTAATTTTGTATCCAGCTACTTTACTGAATTCGTTGATTAGCACTGGCAGTTTTCTGGTAGCATCTTTAGGATTCTCTATGTATAGTGTCATGTCATCTGCAAACAGTGACACTTTTACTTCTTCCATTCTGATTTGGATTCATTTTATTTATTTTTCTTCTCTGATTGCTGTGACTAAAACTTACAAAACTATGATGAATAATAGTGTTGAGAGTGGGCAACCTTGTCTTGTTCTTGATCTTAGTGGTAATGGTTTCAGTTTTTCACCATTGAGAATGATGTTGGCTGTGGGTTTGTCATCTATGGCCTTTATTATGTTGAGGTAAGTTCCCTCTATGCCTACTTTCTGGAGAATTTTTATTATAAATGGGTGTTGACCTGTGTCAAAAGTTTTTCTGCATCTATTGAGATGATCATATGGTTTTTCTCCTTCAATTTGTTAATATGGTTTATCACATTGATTGATTTGCATATATTGAAGAATTCTTTCATTCCTGGGATAAACCCCACTTGATCATGGTGTATGATCCTTTTAATGTGCTGTGGGATTCTGTTTTCTAGTATTTTGTTGAGGATTTTTGCATCTATGTTCCTCAGTGATGTTGGTCTGTAGTTTTCTTTTTTTGTGACATCTTTGTCTGGTTTTGGTATCAGGGTGATGGTGGCCTCATAGAATGAGTTTCGGAGTGTTCCTCCCCCTACTATATTTCGGAAGAGTTTGAAAAGGATAGGTGTTAGCTCTTCTCTAAATGTTTGATAGAAGTCGTCTGTGAAACCATCTGGTCCAGAGCTTTCGTCTGTTGGAGGATTTTAAATCACAGTCTCAATTTCAGTGCTTTGGGTTGGTATGTTTACATTTTCTATTTATTCCTGGTTTAGTCTTGGAAGGTTGTGCTTCCTAAGAATTTGTCCATTTCTTCCAGGTTGTCCATTTTATTGGCATAGATTTGCCTGTAGTAATCTCTCATGATCTTCTGTATTTCTGCAGTGTCAGTTGTTACTTCTCCTTTTTCATTGCTAATTCTATTGATTTGAGTCTTCTCCCTTTTTTTCTTGATGAGTCTGGCGAATGGTTTATCAATTTTGTTTTTCTTCTTAAAGAACCAGCTTCTAGTTTTATTGATCTTTGCTATCGTTTCCTTCATTTCTTTTTCATTTATTTCTGATCTGATTTTTATGATTTCTTTCTTTCTGCTAACTTTGGGGTTTTTTTGTTCTTCTTTCTCTAATTGCTTTAGGTGCAAGGTTAGGTTGTTTATTCCAGATGTTTCCTGTTTCTTAAGGTAGGATTGTATTGCTATAAACTTCCCTCTTAGAACTGCTTTTTCTGCATCCCATAGGTTTTGAGTCCTCATGTCTCCATTGTCGTTTGTTTCTAGGTATTATTTTATTTCCTCTTTGATTTCTTCAGTGATCATTTCGTTATTAAGTAGTGTATTGTTTAGCCTCCATGTGTTTGTATTTTTTACAGATCTTTTCCTGTAATTGATGTCTAGTCTCATGGCATTGTGGTCGGAAAAGATACTTGATACAATTTCAATTTTCTTAAATTTACCAAGGCTTGATTTGTGACCCAAGATATGATCTATCCTGGAGAATGTTCCATGAGCACTTGAGAAAAATGTGAATTCTGTTGTTTTTGGATGGAATGTCCTATAAATATCAATTAAGTCCATCTTGTTTAATGTATCATTTAAAGCTTGTGTTTCCTTATTTATTTTCATTTTGGATGATCTGTCCATTGGTGAAAGTGTGTTGTTAAAGTCCCCTACTATGAATGTGTTACTGTCGATTTCCCCTTTTATGGCTGTTAGTATTTGCCTTATGTATTGAGGTGCTCCTATGTTGGGTGCATAAATATTTACAATTTTTATACCTTCTTCTTAGATCGAACCCTTGATCATTATGTAGTTTCCCTCTTTGTCTCTTGTAATAGTCTTTATTTTAAAGTCTATTTTTTCTGATATGAGAATTGCTACTCCAGCTTTCTTTTGGTTTCCATTTGCATGGAATATCTTTTTCCATCCCGTTACTTTCAGTCTGTATGTGTCTCTAGGTCTGAAGTGGGTCTCTTTTAGACAGCATTTATATGGGTCTTGTTTTTGTATCCATTCAGCCACTCTGTATCTTTTGGTGGGAGCATTTAATCCATTTACGTTTAAGGTAATTATTGATAGGTATGTTCCTATTCCCATTTTCTTAATTGTTTTGGGTTCATTATTGTAGTTGTTTTCCTTCTCTTGTGTTTCTTGCCTAGGGAAGATCCTTTAGCATTTGTTGTAAAGCTGGTTTGGTTGTACCGAGCTCTCTCAGCTTTTGCTTGTCTGTAAAGGTATTAATTTCTCCATCAAATCTGAATGAGATCCTTGCTCGGTAGAGTACTCTTGGTTGTAGATTTTTCTCCTTCATCACTTTAAATATGTCCTGCCTGTCCCTTCTGGCTTGCAGAGTTTCTCCAGAAAGATTATCTGTTAACCTTATGGGGATTCCCTTGTGTGTTATTAGTTTTTTTTCCCTTGCTGCTTTTAATATATTTTCTTTGTATTTAATTTTTGACAGTTTGATTAATATGTGTCTTGGTGTGTTTCTTCTTGGATGTATCCTGTATGGGAGTCTCTGCGCTTCATGGAATTGATTAACTATATCCTTTCCCATATTAGGGAAGTTTTCAACTATAATCTCTTCAAATATTTCTCAGTCCCTCTCTTTTTCTCTTCTTCTTCTGGAAGCCCTATAATTCTAATGTTGGTTCGTTTAATGTTGTTCCAGAGGTCTCTGAGACTGTCCTCAGTTCTTTTCATTCTTTTTTCTTTATTCTTCTCTGCAGTAGTTATTTCCACTACTTTATCTTCCAGGTCACTTATCCGTTCTTATGCCTCAGTTATTCTGGTATTGATCCCTTCTAGAGTATTTTTAATTTCATTTATTGTGCTGTTCATCGTTGCTTGTTTCATCTTTAGTTCTTCTAGGTCCTTGTTAAACATTTCTTGCATTTTCTCTATTCTATTTCCAAGATTTTGGATCATCTTTACTATCATTATAATGAATTCTTTTTCAGGTAGACTGCCTGTTTCCTCTTCATTTGTTAGGTCTCGTGCGTTTTTTCTTGCTCCTTCATCTGCTGTGTGTTTTTCTGTCTTCTCATTTGGCTTATCTTACTGCGTTTGGGGTCTCCTCTTTGCAGGCTGCAGCTATGTAGTTCCCGTTGTTTTTGGTGTCTGTCCCCAGGGGCTAAAGTTGGTTCAGTGGGTTGTGTAGGCTTCCTGGTGGAGGGGACTGTGTTCTGGTGTATAAGGCTGGATCTTGTCTTTCTGGTTGGCACGTCCACGTCTGGTGGTATGTTTTGGGGTGTCTGTGGACTTATTATGATTTTAGTCAGTCTCTCTGCTAATGGGTGGGGTTGTGTTCTTGTCTTGCTAGTTGTTTGGCACAGGGTGTCCAGCACTGCAGCTTGCTGGTTGTTTAGTGAAGCTGGGTGTTGGTGTTGAGATGGAGATCTCTGGGAGATTTTTACCATTTGATATTATGTGGAGCTGGGAGGTCTGTTGTGGACCAGTGTCCTGAAGTTGGCTTTCCCACCTCAGAGGCACAGCACTGACTCCTGGCTGCAGCACCAAGAGCCTTTTGTCCACATGGCTCAGAATAAATGGAAGAAAAACTAGAAAGAATGAGGATAAAAGAAAATAAAATAAAGAAAGGTAAAATAAAGTAAATTTATTAAAATAAAAAAATAATTTTTAGGGAAAAAAATTTTTTAAGTAAAAAAACAAAAAAGAAAAACAGAAAAAAACCAGATGGATAGAACCCTAGGACAAATGGTGAAAGCAAAGTATACAGAGAAAATCTCACACAGAAGCATACACATACACACTCACAAAAAGAGGAAAAGGGGAAAAATTTAAAAATCTTGTTCTCAAAGTCAACCTCCTCAATTTGGGGTGATTCATTGTCTATTCAGTTATTCCACAGATGCAGGGTACATCAAGTTGATTGTGGAGATTTAATCCGCTGCTCCTGAGGCTGCTGGGAGAGATTTCCCTTTCTCTTCGTTGTTCACACAGCTCCCGGTCCAGCTTTGAATTTGGCCCCGCCTCTGCACGTAGGTCGCTGGAGGGCGTCTGCTCTTCGCTCAGACAGGACGGGGTTAGAGGAGCCACTGATTCAAGGGTCTCTGGCTCACTCAAGCCAGGGGGAGGGAGGGGTACAGAGTGGTGGGCGAGCCTGCGGCAGCAGAGGACAGCATGACGTTGCACCAGCCTGAGGCGCGCCATGCGTTCTCCTGGGGAAGTTGTCCCTGGATCCTGGGACCCTGGCAGTGGCGGGCTGCACAGTCTCCCCGGAAGGGAGGTGTGGAGATTGACCTGTGCTCGCACACAGGCTTCTTGGTGGCGGCAGCAGCAGCCTTAGCGTCTCATGCCCCTCTCTGGGGTCCACGCTGTTAGCCGTGGCTGCACCCGTCTCTGGAGCTCCTTTAAGCAACGTTCTTAATCCCCTCTTCTCACACATCAGGAAACGAAGAGGAAGAAAAAGTTTCTTGCCTCTTCGGCAGGTCCAGACTTTTTCCCGGACTCCCTCTCAGCTTGCCATGGTGCACTAACCCCTCCAGGCTGTGTTCAAGCCCCCAGTCCTTTCCCTGCACTCCAACCAAAGCCCGAGCCTCAGCTCCCAGCCCCGCCTGCCCCAGCGGGTGAGCAGACAAGCCTCTCGGGCTGGTGAGTGCCGGTCGGCACCGATCCTCTGTGCGGGAATCTCTCTGCTTTGCCCTCCACACCCCTGTTGCTGTGCTCTCCTCCGCAGCTCCGCAGCTCCCCCACTCTGCCACCCGCAGTCTCTGCCCGCGAAGGGGCTTCTAGTGTGTGGAAACCTTTCCTCCTTCCCGCTCCCTCCCACTGGTGCAGGTCCTGTCCCTATTCTTTTGTCTCTGTTTATTCTTTTTTCTTTTGCCCTACCCAGGTATGTGGGGAGTTTCTTGCCTTTGGGAGGTCTGAGGTCTTCTGTCAGCGCTCAGTAGGTGTTCTGTAGGAGTTGTTCCACGTATAGATGTTTTTCTGATGTATCTGTGGGGAGGAAGGTGATCTCTGCGTCTTACTCTTCCGCCATCTTCCCCCTGTCCCATTCTTTTTTCTTTACTGTGCTCTGCAGTAGTTACTTCCACTACTTTCTCTTCCAGGTCACTTATAGGTTCTTCTGCCTCAGTTATTCTGTTATTGATTCCTTCTAGAGACTTTTTAATTGTATTTATTGTGTTGTTCAGCATTGCTTTTTTTGCTCTTTAGGTCTTCTAGGTCCTTGTTAAAGGTTTCTGTATTTTCTCCAGTCTATTTCCAAGATTTTGGATTATCTCTACTTTCATTACTTGGAATCCTTTTCCAGTAGACTTATTTCCTCTTCATTTGTTTGGTCTCGTGGGTTTTTACCTTGCTCCTTCATCTGCTGCGTATTTCTCTGTGTCTCATTTTGCCTAAGTTACTGTGTTTGTGGTCTCCTTTCTGCAGGCTGCAAGTTCGTAGCTCGTCTTGTTTATGTTGTCTGTCCCAAGTTGGTAAGGTTGGTTCAATGGGCTGTGTAGGCTTCCTGATGGAGGGGACTCGTGTCTGTGTTCTTGTGGATGAGGCTGGATCTTGTCTTTCTGGTGGGAGGACCACGTCTGGTGGTGCGTTTTGGCATGTCTGTGACCTTATTATGATTTTAGGCAGCCTCTATGCTTATGGGTGGAGTTGTGTTCCTATCTTGCTAGTTGTTTTGCATTGGGTGGCCAGCACTGGAACTTCCTTGTCGTTGAGTGGAGCTGGGTCTTAGCATTGAAGTGGGTGTCTCTGGGAGAGCTCTTGCTGTTTGATATTACATGGGGCTGGGAGGTCTCTGGTTGTTCAATATCCTGAACTCAGTTCTCCCACCTCAGAGGCTTAGGCCTGACACCTGGCTTGGGCACCAAGACCCTCTCAGCCACATGGTTTTCCTTCTTGTCGCTGGACTCTGTGTGGACCACCATCTCGTCCTCATCACAGACAGATGCTTTCACCTAGGTAGATGAGGAAAGGATGCGTCACACACTGGTGGAGAAGTCAGGGGCTGGCCAGCCCAATGGGCTCCAGCAATGGGTGAAACACACTGCAAGTTCTACCACAATGTTTGTTTTTAAAAGCAATCCCTGACTGTGCTTTTCCAGCCTGCTAATGGAGAATGAGGCTGTTTTGCTGCAATATGGCCATCGGGGGACAAATAAGCCATTTCTGCTGGCTGACACTAAGAGAATCCTTCCTGCAAAGGATGCGCTAATGTTGGTATGCAGCTGCCTTGGGTATAAATGCAGCTAAAACTGACAACAGCTTTGCAAAGGGCACATTGGGTAAACTGTTAGGTCCCCCAGAGCTGGCAGCTATCTCCCAGTATAGCATTTTCAGAGGCAACTCTCCAGAGATGCCCTAGGTTCAAATTCCAGTTCTACTACTAACTAGCTGTGTGAGCTTAGGGCTCACTTTCAGCTCGAAGTGCTCACAGGCAAATTGTGGGAATGACACTTTTTTGTCTGAAATGATGGACAGGTTAATAGAGCCTGAATTTGATAAACCACTTCACTTTTTCTCTTACTCAGTGTCAACAACTGGGCTAATCATTGTATAAGTGCATTGTAGACACAAAGCAAATCTTACTTTATAGAGAACAGTCCAGACATCTATGAGGCCAGATTCTTCTTTCTACCTTGTATAAGTCCTTTTGAGCCAACTTGCTGGAGCCCTATTCCAATATCTCCTGCAGAAGATTTATAGCATGTTGCCTGGTTAATATCCATCCTTTCTACTGGTAACACTTCTTGATTGCTCTTTGGTGAATGGACTCTCACTTGCTCTAGCTCCCTGTGGTCGGGCAGGCTCTGACCTAGCTCTAGGAAGATACCTGAAGCCCGTGCTTGGCCATCAGTGACCTCCATCTGCCAGCCACCATGGCTGATCTATCTTTGAACACATGATAGCATCAGACTCAACAAATTGGAGGCAACCACTGGGAAAACTTCCCTCTCTTTTCTCTGAATTTGCTTAGCTGCTACAATAGAAGACTTGGACGGCTGGATGCTACCATGTCACTCGAGCCAGCCTGAGAATGGGGACACAAAAAGGAAACAGAGGCAAGGAAGAGAGACCACATTTAAGGTCCTGGAGTTAGGCTTTCTTCTCAACCTGACAGATACATGTGCACATAGATTTCCTTTTTTGGTTAGTTAGTTTCAGGTTGACTTTCAACCCTTGCAACCAAAAGTGTCTTGATACATCTTTTTCACTTATTTGTTTGTTGCTTTATCTATAAGGTTTACTGACTGCAAGAGTCTGTCCTGGGAATATGTCAGCATCAGGGAGGATGAAGACACCATCCCTGTCCTTGAGGAACTTAGAGTCTAGTGGAAGAGGTATGATTGGGTCCCAATCAGAATGGCAGAAGGCACTAGATAAATATAAAAAATCATGAATGTGGGAGGCCAAAGAAGGTCATTTGGTGAGAGTCTTTCAGACCTATGGAGCGAATAAGGATTTGTGGAGGGAGTCACACTTGAGCTTGGATTCCTACCAGAACCCTATGCTAGGCACCAGTTCTGGGTTTTTACAGGGGTTGTTTGGGATTCTACCACATCTTTTTTCCCACCCATGGGTTCTATGGATCCAAACTCCAATGGTGACTGGCTGGGCAAGGAATTACTCAGTTCCAGGAATATGCAGCATCAAAAAGAAGGTAGGATATTAGGATAGCAATATTGTATTAAACTTATATAGTTCTGGATATTTGTTCCCCTCTCACCCCAGGATGGGATGTATATGGGGCAGACTTTGAATTAGACTGTAAGCTTTCTGAGGACAGGATAAATACCTTCTTTTTTCTCTCCTGTGGTGCCTAATGTTAGGACACACAGTCACATACACACATACACATATACACACTTGCACAAGACACTTAATAAAGCTTAACTGACTCATATATTTTTTACAACTCTGTGACATTTCTGAAACGATTGAACCATGTCATAAAAAAGCCAGACATCTAAAGGGAAAACCAAAATAATATGTTAGTGTTTTTCCAAATGTGGATTGTTAAAAGAGAGACCATACAGCACAGTGCTTAAGTCTGGTGCCAATTATTCTGGATTTAAATTCTCACTTCTTCACTTATTTGCTATGTAATCTTAGGCAAGTTACTCTATTTATGCCTTGGTGTCCCCGTCTCTAACCTGGGCATAATCATAGTACCTGTCTCATAGGTTAACAGTATGGAGTAAATGAAGCAATGCACCTAAAGTGTTAAGAGTAGTACCTGTCCATGATAAACATCATGCATGTGTCAGCTCTTGCTACTACTATTATTATAGAAAGAGAAAGGGAGAATGCTATTAAAGATGGAATCCAGGAGTATCAAAATATTATATCATAAATGATAACTGTCATTGACTTAGGGAAACATTAATTTATAGAATGGAACTGATCGACTATTTATAATGAGGAAACTGAGATACAGAGAGGGGAAGTGTCTTACCCAAAGCTACACCTCATGATAGAGTCTGACCATAGAAAATAACAGATCTTCTGCCTCCTGGTCTAAAACTCTTCCTGTTCCATCTCTCTGGGTTCCTAGCTCTTGTGTCTGAATACCAACCAAATGTGCAGGATGTCAAAACTAGACCATCCCACCAGATATCTGGACCCAAATCCCATAGCAGACTTTTCCCATGGTAGGAAAACTGTTCATGCACAAGAGGCTGGCTTAAGGAGGCAAGAGTAATTTTCAACACTATAAATATGCCAGTTGCTGAGGCTTGTCCCCATGTTTCCCTGGAAAATGTGCACTTTGTGTTTATGCAGCTTTGAAGTAATTATTTCATAAGAAAGAAAATCTCTTGATCACATTCCTTAATGTTTTCTAAATGAAAATTTGGTATTTAGTGGCTAAGCAAATTTACTTTTATATAATGAACAGAGTGGATGATTGAAAGCCATTTAATATACTGAGATATGGATGCCCTCTGCCCAAAGGATTACTTAACTCACAGTTTAAACTCTCTTTTTTATTCAAAAGGCAAACATATTTCCATTATACCAGAGAGCTTGGGATTAAGTGCTTTCTTCCCATTAAAATCTAACTAAATGTGTGAATCATGTGCTTTTGTTTATGTGCTCTATGAAGATATATAGATATGCTTTTTTCCGTGTTGAAAGTCCCTGCCATTTTGCCTGGATTTCCTCTTTAAATGGGCATCTCTCTGCATTGGTGCATGCCTGCTGAGTAGGGCTGAATGGAGATTCAGTTTCTAAGTGGCACTGAGTTAGAAAAAACATGGAGACCTCCTCTGGCATTCAAGTTATTAGTGTTTTTAAAATTGAACCCACATAAATGCACCTTTTATATTGTCTTTAGAGTGAGCAATGGAAAGCAAACTGACTCTCTTTTTCTTTTTTTAAATTTTTATTGGAGTATAGTTGATTTAAAATGTTGTGTTAGTTCCAGGTGTACAGCAAGGTGAATCAGCTATACATATACATATATCCACTCTTTTTATAGATTCTTTTCCCATACAGGTCATTTCAGAGTATTGAGTGGAGTTCCCTGTGCTATACAGTAGGCTCTTATTAGTTATCTATTTTATATATAGTAGTGTGTATATGTCAATCTCAATCTCCCAATTCATTCCTTTCCCTGTTATCCTCTGGAGCCATACGTTTGTTTTCTACATCTGTGACTCTACTTCTGTTTTGTAAATTAGTTAATTTGTACCCTTTTTTTTTTAGATTTCATGTATAAGAAATATCATATGATATTTGTCTTTCTTTGTCTGACTTCACTCAGTATGAAAATCTCTAGGTCCATCCATGTTCCTGCAAATGGCATTATTTTGTTCCTTTTTATGGCTGAGTAATATTCCATTGTATATATGTACCACATCTTCTTTATTCATTCCTCTGTTGATGGACATTTAGGTTGCTTCCATGCCCTGGCTATTGTAAATAGTGCTGCAATGAACATTGAGGTGCATGTATCTTTTTGAATTATGGTTTTCTTCAGGTATATGCCTAGGAGTGGGATTGCTGGATCATATGTTAGTTCTTATGAACTACCACTTTTTTAAAGTTTTTTAAGGAACCTCCATACTGTTCTCCATAGTGGCTATATCAATTTACATTCCCACCAACAGTATAGGAGGGTTCCCTTTTCTCCACACACTCTCCAACATTTATTGTTTGTAGATTTTTTGTTGACAGCCATTCTGACTGGTGTGAAGTGATAGCTCATTGTAGAATTTTTTTTTAACTTTTTGTTTTTTTTGCGGTACGCGGGCCTCTCACTGTAGTGGCCTCTCCCTTTGTGGAACACAGGCTCTGGATGTGCAGGCTTAGCAGCCATGGCTCATGGACCCAGCTGCTCCGTGGCATGTGGGATCTTCCCAGACCGGGGCATGAACCCGTGTCCCCTGCTTTGGCAGGCAGACTCTCAACCACTGCGCCACCAGGGAAGCCCCCTCATTGTAGATTTGATTTGTATTACTCTAATAATTAATGATGTTGAACATCTTTTCATGTGCTTTCTGACCATCTGTATGTCTTCTTTGGATAAATGTCTATTTAGATCTTCTGCCCATTTTTTTATTAGGTTGTTTATATTTGATATTGAGCTGCATGAACTGTTTGTATATTTAGGAGATTAATCCCCTTTTGGTTGCTTCATTTGCAAATTTTTTTTCATTCGGAAAGTTGGTTTTTTTTGTTTTGTTTTGTTTATGGTTTACTTTGCTGTGCAAAATCTTTTAAGTTTAATTAGATGTGATTTGTTTATTTTTGTTTTTATTTTCATTACTCTAGGAGGTGGATCAGAAAATATCTTGCTGTGATTTATATCAAAGAGTGTTCTGCCTATATTTTTCTCTAAGAGTATTATATTGTCCAGTCTTAAATTTAAGACTTTAATCCATTTTGAGCTTATTTTTGTGTATGATGTTAGGGAGTGTTTTGATTTTATTCTTTTGCATGTAGCTGTCCAGTTTTCCCAGCGCCACTTATTGAAGAGACTGCCTTTTCTCCATCATATAGCTTTTCCTCCATTGTCATAGATTAGATGATCATATGTGTGTAGGTTTATCTCTGGGCTTTCTATCTTGTTCCATTGATCTATATTTCTGTTTTTGTGCCAGTACCACACTGTTTTGATTACTGTAGCTTTGTAGTATAGTCCGAGGTTAGGGACTCTGATTCCTCCAGCTCCGTTTGACAAACTAACAAAAAAAGAGAATTTATTAGAAGAATATGGAATGGGAAAAAGAGTTCTAACAACCAGGACTTAGAAATATAGGAAGGTTGGTGGGGGGACAGGATAACTGTAAGGTTCTCTGCAAAGTTTATGGACTTTCTACAGGACCCATGTTCAGTGACTTCAAACCCCTCTCTCTTTCATGTTTCAAATTCAGTGGAGAGAAAATTTGAGTGGCCCGGCCTGAGGCAGGTATCTGCCACCTGATCGATCACTTGAGACCAGGGAGGCAGTGCCAGGCAACAGAGGCATTTGCAAAAGAAGGGACCTTATTGTGAGCTAAGAAGTAAGCCCAAAATGCACTCACTGATCCAAGATGAAAATGTAACCAAAAACCTTTTCTAATATTAAGCTGTTTGCCTGCTGTAATAGACAAGTAGACACTGTCAGTGGGCTGCCAACTCCTCCCAACCACAACCCCTCTGCACTCCCTATTCTGCACGTGCATGGCTCTCCACTGCCTCTCAGTTGCAATGACTCCAAGTGATTGTTATGTCTCAGAATTCTCCAGTGGAGTGAGCCCTGGTTGTTCCCAGCAGTGACCTGCTCATTAACTCATTCTACATTAGCCTCTTTCCTTCTCTTGATTACTTCCCCACTCTCCTATCAGTGCTTTCTGGGATCACTTCCTAAGCAAACCCCTTCCCCCCAAATATTTGTTTCCAGATCTGCTCCTGGAAAAGCCCAGCCTGAAATACATTTCTTTTCAAGGAATATACTAGTCTTCTTGTGACTAATGGATATTATCCTTAAGTGGACTTGACAGCTGCCTCACTCCAGAGGAAGTCTGGAAATACCTTGCTTTTCCAGCTATCCCATAACTGGGGAAGGACCTGGTAGCTGAAGAAATATCCTTACACCATGACTAGCTGCTGAGATAGTTATGATCCCCTTTGTTTGGAGAGAAGCTGTCTGCAGTCCTGAAAGTCAGCTCCACAGCTTAATGGATGCAGTATGGATTGTTTCAAGTTTGTGGTTGTTACCTCTCCAACTTCATGATGAGCTGCTTAAAGCCAGGGATCAGTTTCCCTTTCTTTTGCCTCCCCTATGGGACAAAATAGAGGGATGGGAACATTGAAGGTACTCAAAAGAGATGTATTGCTTGATTAAAGAACCAAGGAATAGGCAGGCATAACAATTTCCAGTTTTCCATCGGCCAGAGGGATTTCTACTCTACATGTCCAGCAATAATCTAAATAATTTTGTGAAGGGTGTTACAGGCATTGCCAGAAGTCTAAGACTTTCTCCTTGGCAATTACTGTTTCTGAAAATCCCAGTGACTTGCCTTCTCTGGCAGCAGAAGCATGCTTAATCTTGCAAAGGTGGCAGACCACATGAGGCAGCCCTCCATCAGTGACAAATGGGATGTAGTGAATAAACACTTTGACTTCCTTGTCCTTCAGATAGAACAGCTCTAAACAGTGTTACACAGCATCTGCAAAGGAAATCCAACAGGACTGGACCCCAGTTTCCATGAGGTAGCCTGCTCTGTCCCACATTCTGTGTTGGTTCCCTTCCCTTCCTGTCTTCCCAATTTCTTCCTCCTCAGCTGGTACTTCCTGGAGTTACTAGTAGCTCCCAAATCATCATCACAAGATGTGCTTCTGGCTTAATCTAAGACAAAGAAGTACTGGTACTTGCAGAAAGTTCCTTCAGTGTCTAAGAAAGGATTAAGGGAAGTTTAGTGTCAGTATATATTTGCATTAGATTACATTTATCTCCTCTGTGGACCAGCTTATGTTTTCTTCTTATTCTTTTTTCTTTTCTTTTCATTTTTCAGTACATGTGTGTCTGCATTCATGCAGAACATTATTTTACAAGATATAAATTATTTTCCCAAGCTGGTGAAAATTACTATCAAACAGTGGAGCCCTTTCTCTAGTCATCATTCCTGTGGTACCTGGCCAGGCTCAGATAAATGCCTTATTCTGGAAGCATGTGGAACTGGATGAATCATAATATAATCCTGGGAATATTGCAGCCCCAGTGAATGGGCCATGGTATATCTGTGAGTGTGACCTCGTGACGAGCTCCTGGAGGGGAGGGCTTTACCATGGCTGAAGCTCATCCTGCTGGCGAGTCCTGGTAACTCTGTAGGCACAGGTTCAGTTGTCCAGGGATGTGTTTAGAAGATAACATTTACTTTATGGTCTCTTTCTACAACCTGACTTGCATGAGGAACAAGTCATCCAAAACCCAGCTAGTGGGGAAATAAGTAGCATAAGTTTCCTAATTTTACTTTCTGGGTATCAAGACTTATTTGCTGAAGTGGACACTGCTTCTATTAACCTCTTTCTCAAGTTGAGATTAGATGTTTACAAATGGAGAGCTTATTTGGAGACGGTCTTGGATGTGTTTTAGTTATTATACATATGTAAAGCCTTCACTTAACAGCAGTTCTCAAACTTTTGGAATCACTTTGAGATTTGATTAAAAGGCCTGCAGTCTTCTCTGCATACAAAATTAGAAGGCAGCTGGAACCACTGAGCTCATCCATGGACTCACTAGTGGCCCATGGATCTTCAGCCAAGACCTCTGTGCTTGACACTGGTTAGTGACTCTGGTAGTTTTGAGAGAGGAGATTCAGCCTGAATCATCCTTCTGTTGAGTAGGATGTATAGTCTGTCCAATGACAAGCATTCATTTATGAATGTCACACACTAGACTGTAGAAAAATTCACTGTGAAGCATTTGGGGATGGAAGCTAAACTTGAACAATAAGTCCAATATCCCTCCTCCTGATCAATTTTAGAAACTTTAAATTAGAGAATTTATTACTTTAAAGAACTGTGTGTATTAACGTTCTTTCAGGTTAGAAGCAAGGCACCAGTGCTTGTACTGGATTGTCTTTTGTTATTGTAGCTGTTAGTTTATTTTCTTTCCAGATTTTTAATGTAATAAAATAGTATGTTTTATATACTTTGCATAGACCATTTGCAAATATACGTTGTTAAATAAAATCCATTAAATTCAACAGTAACTTCACTACTCAAAGGCTAACACTTTGAATAGTTTGAAGTTCTTCTTACTCATCATTCGCTATACATATATTTATATAGTTTTTAATTAATTTACTTAATATATTATTTGTTTTCACATTTTATCAGATTTTATAAAACCATATTTGAAGATTACATGATTTTTATTTATTTAACCATTCTCCTCTTGTTAGAAGCTTCAGAATGTTCAGTTTCTTACTCTTTATGTTCCTCTTGATGCTCAAACTCTTTTGAGAGTTTCTCCTCACACTCGGACCTGATCCTGAGCTTCCTGGAATCACCTCCCAAACAAATCACTTGCCCATAAATCCTTGGCTCTCAAGTGGCTTATTAGAGAATTTATTTTTTCTCCCCCAAAATGTGGTCTTTCCCATGAAATGAATGGTGGTGGTGTGACTCTCTGTTGCTTGTTACAAATTCGCTTTCTCATTTAATCCTCATAATAGTTCAGTGAGGCAGGCATCACCCTCTCCATTTGTCAGATGAAGAAGCTGAGACTCAGACATGTTATGTCCTTTTCCCAAAGCCACACGGAGGAGTTTGGGGATCTGATCTCAGTTCTACCTTGTTCCAAGTTCTTTTTTTCTCAGCAGATTTTCTCTACTGTCTGGCATGGGCACTCCACTCATTACCCCTGTGAGTTCTTGGGTGTGCTGCCTTTCCTCCCAGCTCTGCTATCTCACTTTCCCACACAGATGTTTTAGGAATTTTGGGGCCACCTCAGGCAAAGAGCAGCAAGTTGACTGATCACTGCCTGAAGGGCAAAGCTCCTTTTCTGGGTTAAGATCATCAATTTCTGTAAAGTAAATTCTACATGCACCCAATTATCTAATTAATGAAACATTTTTTTGTGTAGGAGGAAATGTATTACCAATGAAGAAAATGTTGCCTGCCATATCAGTAAACAAAGGATGTTTCAGCCATCAAGCCATCACATTGCAGCCACCCAGATGGTGAACCCTGAGGGAACTCAGGATAGAAAGAGGATGCCTGCCATCTAGCAGTCAGCACCTGCAGCTGCCTCTGATGGCTGAGCCCTGAGGAGACTCAGGATGAGAAAGCACAGGATACTGGTCTCAGATAGCAGAGTTGAGTAATTGGGACAAAGACCATATGGCCAGCAAAACCTAAAATATTTTCCATTTGGTCATTTACAGAAAGTGTTTGCCACCCCTGATCCTCATAACAACCTTGTGAAGGGGGTATTAATTTTACTGATGAGGAAACTGAAGTTCAGAGAAGTTAAAGGATCAGCTCAAGGCCATGCAAATCATGGCAAAGCCATGATTTATACTTATGAGTGGCTGCTTTGCTCAGCCCTGGTGTTTCTCAAGCTATCAGGAGCTGCCCTCATGTGTTTCAGAAAGAGTGAGCAGCCACCGGTTTGCTCATCTACTCTGGTACCTATTAACGTTGAGCAGCCCTGCAGCTGCTGATTTCTGTTCTGTATGGTCCCTCGTCTCCACCGTCACAGAAACTGTGTTTTGTTTTGCCTTCATCAAGAATGTAACTGCTGTTCCACAGACCTGTCTTATCAACAAATGAGCACAGCAACACATTCTGTCATGTTCAGTACAAGAAATGAAAGTCTATACAGTTGCTTCAAAAATACTGAGAAAAAGATCAGTGATTAAATTTTTGTCTTCTTTTTTTCTTCCAAGGTGTTGATTTAAAGCTGTAGCCATGAACAGCATGTTTGTGGGACCTTTAACAGGCTAATTTTGAAGAAGAACAATGATTGCAAGTGTACATAAGTCCTTGTTCCTCACTGACACCTCTTGGGTGACCTCCTGACACTCAAATGTGGTCACAGGGAGTCCCAACATCATGGCTACCTCCACTGACCACCTCCTCATCAACACCTCCTCCTCTTGCATGGGCTCCAGAAGTCCCCCCAGCTGTACTTCTTCTCCCTAGGACCATCCCCTCCACCTTCTCTGATTCAGTTTTACTCACCTAGCTGGTACAATCAGTTGTAAGGTGAACTGACATAATCTGGTACCAAAAATAGTACCAGAGTATAAACATTTACAAATTATTTACCTGTTTCCTTTTGATTCAGTTTTACTCAGCTAGCTGGTACAATCAGTTGTAAGGTGAACTGACATAATCTGGTACCAAAAATAGTACCAGAGTATAAACATTTACAAATTATTTACCTGTTTCCTTTATTTTTCATCTTTTGCTAAAGTATAACATATACATAAACGTTCACAAATCACAAATATATAGCTTAATGAATTATCACAGACTGAACAACATCTGCATGACCAGAATCCAGACTAAGGAACAGAATATAATCAGCTCCCAAGAAGCCTGTCTTGTATCCCCTTCTAGTCACTATTCCCAGGAGTAAGAGTTATCCTGACTTTTATCACCACTGATTAGTTTTGCTGCTCTTGATCTTCATGGAAGTGGAATCATTAAGTGCTCTTTTTTTCTGACTTCTTTCCCTTAAAATAATGTTGGTGTGCAACATTCATCCACACTTACCCTGATTTTGGTGTACAATTATAGATCACTCATTTTAATTGTTGTCCAGTGTGAATTTACTACAATTTATTTAATTGTTCTATGGTTGATGAGCATTTGAGTAGATTTCAGATTTTGCTATTATAAACTGTGCTGCTTATGAATGTTTTTGTACATTGCTTATGGTGTGAATAAGTAGGTATTTCTGTATGAATGTAATGACTGGGTCATAGTGTAGCCTACACTTGACCTTTATAGGTACTGGCAAATGGCTTTCTAAAGTCGTTGCACCAATGTGGATTGGATACATCAGTGCATGAGTGTTCCATTTTGTTCCACATTCTCACCAAACTTGATAATTTCATCTTTTAAAAATTATTATTTTAGAAAGATTCAAGTTTTGTCTTATAACAATATCTCTTTTACTATTTTTATCTATTTCATTTTAGAAGAAAAGAAAGTTGGAATTAGAAGAGGTTTTTCAGGTTATGTACCATTTTGGGGTGCTCTCTCTCATGCATTGGCAAAACCTCTGTTAGGTACCTATTTGTTCCATTTGACAAAGTTATAATACATAGCTGTGTTTTCCCTCCTGGCAGAAACTTTGCATATCATCGAAACACACCTTCCTGTAAATGTCATCCTTTTCTGGGCCCCATGGGACCTGGCTCTACATAATTTATCACTGTCCTGTATCACACCTCCCTTTCAGACATCTGTGTATTAAGACAGACACAAACCCGGCAGCTCATGACCAGCTTTCATCTGTCCCAGTACTTCATGTTCATGTGCCCCCTTTGTAATTTTTGTCATGATCATATACCATCCGTGTGCTTATTTACTTGAAACTTTAAAAATAAAATTTGAATTATCATGTGTGATATGCTGGTTACCTATTTTTCTAAAATACGTGAAAATAAACACATAACTTCTAAAAGGTAGTCTCTGCATCGTGGCAGATGTGCACGTTGCCTGACATGACTCTCGCTACAGTTGTTTCTGCTCCCTGGTTTGGAGTCATCACTACTGCCACCATAGGCCAAGGGGTCCTCTAAAATTGCTGTCTCTGGCCCTCAGTTGCTCACAAGTACACCCTAAGAGCATCTCACCTCACCTGCCCTGTGTACCTCTGGTCCCTACCCTGAGGTTTCCCTCTTGCTGCTGAAGCATGATATCTTGAGAAACCCACTCAGCAATCCCAGGGGAAGTAGGACCACTGTAGAAAAGTATAGAGAGTTAATGCTGCATGACAGTAAACTTTGGACCAGTGAGAGATAAGAACCTATGACTAATCCTTCCTCCTCCCACCTTCATTCCCCTATTCCTCCGTGTTGGGCGAGAGGCACAGCAGCTCTCACTAACCAGGAACTGGGGCAAACATAGCTCTCTCACACCATCTTCACTCCTGCTTTTCCCTGGGATTGCACTCCACAAAAAAGTGTCAGCAAATGAGTTTTTGCCTCATCTTCTGTTTTCTAGGGAACTCAGACTAAAACAAGTGTATTGCCTAAAATCATCTCCTCTCCCACCATGTATGCACTCCAGCCTTTGCTGGAGTATTCATGCAGCAACTCCCCTCCATCTTTGGTTAAGGGCTGCTTCCTTCTTGTGCAGGAATGGTCAGAAAAAAAAGCCCTCAGGCCAGGATTTGCAAAGGTTGTCTGCAGCAGTTTCTGCCTTCATAGAGGCCCACAGAGCACCAAGAGCCTTTCTCCATGAGGTCTTCACCATTCCCCTACTGTCTCATGGGGAACACACTGTGCTACCTCTCAGGAGCTGTGCTATCAATTAGTCATACAGGGTGGGTGGATGATTTCCTCCCCAGTGTTGACAGGACCACCTCAGGAGCAGCATGGCTGGCATGACACCCCTTCCTGGGTCAGACAGGTGCACACATTCTTCCACCACTCATGCCCAGGGCCTTTTGTTCAGCTCCAAAGAGCTTCCTCTGGAACACCTGTCTAGCCTCTCTACTTCATGTGAGTTTTTACTCATTTCTTGAGAAGAAAAACCTTCCTGCCTATCTTAAAGCCCTAATAGCACCAGTCAAAAGCCCAGCGAGATGACCAACTCTGCTGCCACTGTCTGCAGAGCTGCTATCCCCTGCTGGGCTGTCTGGTGATAAGTGACGGGCTGATGAATCGTCTTCCTGCCATTGTGAAACAAATTCATTCTATCTACAGGCTAAGACTTCACTCACACAGACTGAAAACTGAAACACTCTGCAAGGACTCTTAAGCTAGATTTAATTTCAGTGAGGGTTTCAAAGCCCTGCCCTTGGCCCTGAAGCACGTCAATTTTTCTTCTCTTGGGAGAGAGGAGAGTGAGGTCTCTAGAGGCCAGAAACTGGCTAAATCGCAGCATGTAGGTTTGGGAGTCTGTGGTTTCTGTAGGCTGTTTGGGGGAAAATAATTTATGTTTGCAGAGCTTCAGAGATTGCCAAGGCTTTTTATATGACAATTACTGTGTTAGGGCTGAAATGGTGTCCACTTCCTTTCTTAAATACAGATGGTCATGATGACAATGCTGATCAGATTATATGGGGCATTTCCTATAGAACTAGACTCCAGGCTATACTGTGCCCTACTCCCAGGCTCTACTCTCAGGATGCCAGAAATAAATGTCAGATGGATTGGGCCTCTTGTTAAGGACACATGGGACACATGGAACAGGTGAAGTTGCTCCCTCCACTGTCCCGCAGGGCAGACACCATTAATCAATCCTGAGCCTGGAAACAGAATCCTCCTTTGTCTTTCCCAATACACCATTCTACTAGCCATGATCAACGAATTGGGTTTTGCATACAAGTTAAATTGTATTCTGGTTTGTGTCCCTGTTGAAACTGACATCTATAATGAGCATCGTGGGACCTGGAAAATACCTATGCACTACATGGACTTTTCCCCACTTATGCTACGTACATATATTCACAAGAAGAATTCACCCATCCCTAGTATCCAATATTAATTGGATAATTATTTTCTTGTTTTTTTTAAATCTTTATCAGAGTATAATTGCTTTACAATGGTGTGTTAGTTTCTGCTTTATAACAAAGTGAATCAGTTATACATATACATATGTTCCCATATCTCTTCCCTCTTGCGTCTCCCTCCCTCCCACCCTCCCTATCCCACCCCTCTAGGTGGTCACAAAGCACCGAGCTGATCTCCCTGTGCTCTGCGGCTGCTTCCCACTATCTATCTACCTTACGTTTGGTAGTGTATATATGTCCAAGCCTCTCTTTTGCTTTGTCACAGCTTACCCTTCCCCTCCCCATATCCTCAAGTCCATTCTCAAGTAGGTCTGTGTCTTTATTCCCGTTTTACCCCTAGGTTCTTCATGACATTTTTTTTTTAAATTCCATATATATGTGTTAGCATACGGTATTTGTCTTTCTCTTTCTGACTTACTTCACTCTGTATGACAGACTCTAGGTCTATCCACCTCATTACAAATAGCTCAGTTTCGTTTCTTTTTATGGCTGAGTAATATTCCATTGTATATATGTGCCACATCTTCTTTATCCATTCATCCGATGATGGACACTTAGGTTGTTTCCAGCTCCGGGCTATTGTGAATAGAGCTGCAATGAACATTTTGGTACATGTCTCTTTTTGAATTATGGTTTTCTCAGGGTATATGCCTAGTAGTGGGATTGCTGGGTCATATGGTAGTTCTATTTTTAGTTTTTTAAGGAACCTCCATACTGTTCTCCATAGTGGCTGTACCAATTTACATTCCCACCAGCAGTGCAAGAGTGTTCCCTTTTCTCCACACCCTCTCCAGCATTTATTGTTTCTAGATTTCTTGATGATGGCCATTCTGACTGGTGTGAGATGATATCTCATTGTAGTTTTGATTTGCATTTCTCTAATGATTAATGATGTTGAGCATTCTTTCATGTGTTTGTTGGCAGTCTGTATATCTTCTTTGGAGAAATGCCTATTTAAGTCTTCTGCCCATTTTTGGATTGGGTTGTTTGTTTTTTTGCTATTGAGCTGCATGAGCTGTTTATAAATTTTGGAGATTAATCCTTTGTCAGTTGCTTCATTTGCAAATATTTTCTCCCATTCAGAGGGTTCTCTTTTGGTCTTGTTTATGATTTCCTTTGCTGTGCAAAAGCGTTTCATTAGGTCCCATTTGTTTATCTTTGTTTTTATTTCCATTTCTCTAGGAGGTGGGTCCAAAAGGATCTTGCTGTGATTTATGTCATAGAGTGTTCCTCCTATGTTTTCCTCTAAGAGTTTGATAGTTTCTGGCCTTATATTTAGGTCTTTAATCCATTTTGAGCTTATTTTTGTGTAGGGTGTTAGGGAATGATCTAATCTCAAACTTTTACATGTCCCTGTCCAGTTTTCCCAGCACCACTTATTGAAGAGGCTGTCCTTTCTCCACTGTACATTCCTGCCTCCTTTATCAAAGATAAGATGGCCATATGTGCGTGGGCTTATCTCTGGGCTTTCTATCCTGATCCACTGATCTATCTTTCTGTTTTTATGCCAGTACCACACTGTCTTAATTACTGTCGCTTTGTAGTATAGTCTGAAGTCAGGGAGCCTGATTCCTCCAGCTCCGTTTTTCGTTCTCAAGATTGCTTTGGCTATTCGGGGTCTTTTGTTTTTACAAACAGATTTTGAAATTTTTTGTTCTAGTTCTGTGAAAAATGCCAGTGGTAGTTTGATAGGGATTGCATTGAATCTGTAGATTGCTTTGGGTAGTAGAGTCATTTTCACAATATTGATTCTTCCAATCCATGAGGATGGTCTATCTCTCCATCTATTTGTATCATCTTTAATTTCTTTCATCAGTGTCTTATAATTTTCTGCATACAGGTCTTTTGTCTCCTTAGGTAGGTTTATTCCTAGATATTTTATTCTTTTTGTTGCAATGGTAAATGGGAGTGTTTTCTTCATTTCATTTTCAGATTTTTCATCATTAGTGTACAGGAATGCCAGAGATTTTTGTACATTAATTTTGTATCCTGCTACTTTACCAAATTCATTGATTAGCTCTAGTAGTTTTTCGGTAGCATCTTTAGGATTCTCTATATATAGTATCATGTCATCTGCAAACAGTGACAGCTTTACTTCTTCTTTTCCAATTTGGATTCCTTTTATTTCCTTTTCTTCTCTGATTGCTGTGGCTAAAACTTCCAAAACTATGTTGAATAAGAGTGGTGAGAGTGGACAGCCTTGTCTTGTTCCTGATCTTAGTGGAAATGGTTTCAGTTTTTCACCATTGAGGACAATGTTGGCTGTGGGTTTGTCATATATGGCCTTTATTATGTTGAGGAAAGTTCCCTCTATGCCTACTTTCTGCAGGGTGTTGAATTTTATCAAAAGCTTTCTCTGCATCTATTGAGAAGATCATATAGTTTTCTTCCTTCACTTTGTTAATATGGTGTATCATGTTGATTGATTTGCGTATATTGAAGAATCCTTGCATTCCTGGAATAAACCCCACTTGATCATGGTGTATGATCCTTTTAATGTGCTGTTGGATTCTGTTTGCTAGTATTTTGTTGAGGATTTTTGCATCTATGTTCATCAGTGATATTGGCCTGTAGTTTTCTTTCTTTATGACATGCTTTCCTGGTTTTGGTATCAGGGTGACAGTGGCCTCGTAGAATGAGTTTGGGAGTGTTCCTCCCTCTGCTATATTTTGGAAGAGTTTGAGAAGGATAGGTGTTAGCTCTTCTCTAAATGTTTGATAGAATTCACCCGTGAAGCCATCTGGTCCTGGACTTTCGTTTGTTGGAAGGTTTTTAATCTCAGTTTCAGTTTCAGTGCTTGTGATTGGTCTGTTCATATTTTCTATTTCTTCCTGATTCAGTCTTATCAAGTTGTGCATTTCTAAGAATTTGTCCATTTCTTCCAGGTTGCCCATTTTATTGGCATAGAGTTACTTGTAGTACTCTCTCATGATCTTTTGTATTTCTGCAGTTTCAGTTGTTACTTCTCCTTTTTCATTTCTTATTCTATTGATTTGAGTCTTCTCCCATTTTTTCCTGATGAGTCTGGATAATGGTTTATCAATTTTGTTTATCTTCTCAAAGAACAAGTTTTAGTTTTATTGATCTTTGCTATTGTTTCCTTCATTTCGTTTTCATTTATTTCTGATATGATCATTATGATTTCTTTCCTTCTGCTAAATTTGCGTTTTTTTTGTTCTTCTTTCTATAATTGCTTTAGGTGCAAGTTTCCTTTGTTTATTCGACATGTTTCCTGTTTCTTAAGGTAGGATTGTATTGCTATAAACTTCTCTCTTAGAACTGCTTTGGCTGCATCCCGTAGGTTTTGGGTCGTTGGGTCTCCATTGTCATTTGCTTCTATGTACTTTTTTATTTCCTCTTTGATTTCTTCAGTGATCACTTCGTTATTAAGTAGTGTATTGTTTAGCCTCCATGTGTTTGTATTTTTTACAGATCTTTCCTTGTAATTGAAATCTAGTCTCATAGCATTGTTTTCGAAAAAGATACTTGATACCATTTCAATTTTCTTAAATTTACCAAGGCTTGATTTGTGACCCAAGATATGATCTATCCTAGAGAATGTTCCATGAGCACTTGAGAAAATGTGTATTCTGTTGTTTTTGGATGGAATGTCCTATAAATATCAATTAAGTCCATCTTGTTTAATGTATCAATTAAAGTTTGTGTTTCCTTATTTATTTTCATCTTGGATGATCTGTCTTTCGGTGAAAGTGGGGTGTTAAAGTCCCCTACTATGAATGTGTTACTGTCAGTTTCCCCTTTTATGGCTGTTAGTATTTGCCTTATGTATTGAGGTGCTCCTATGTTGGGTGCATAAATATTTACAATTGTTATATCTTCTTCTTGGATCGATCCCTTGATCATTATGTAGTGTCCTTCTTTGTCTCTTCTAATAGCCTGTATTTTAAAGTCTATTTCGTCTGATATGAGAATTGCTACTCCAGATTTCTTCTGGTTTCCATTTGCATGGAATATCTTTTACCATCCCCTTACTTTCAGTCTGTATGTGTCTCTAGGTCTGAAGTGGGTCTCCTGTAGAAAGCATATGTATGGGTCTTATTTTTGTATCCATTCAGCCAATCTGTGTCTTTTGGTGGGAGCATTTAGTCCATTTACATTTAAGGTAATTATCGATATGTATGTTCCTATTCCCATTTTCTTAATTGGTTTGGGTTTGTTATTGTAGGTCTTTTCCTTCTCTTTTGTTTCTTGCCTAAAGAAGTTCCTTTAGCATTTGTTGTAAAGCTGGTTTGGTGGTGCTGAACTCTCTCAGCTTTTGCTTGTCTCTAAAGGTTTTAATTTCTCTGTCAAATCTGAATGAGATCCTTGCTGGGAAGAGTAATCTTGGTTTCATGTTTTTCTCCTTCATCACTTTAAATATGTTTTGCCAGTCCGTTCTGGCTTGCAGAGTTTCTGCCAAAAGATCAGCTGTTAACTTATGGGGATTCCCTTGTGTGTTATTTGTTGTTTTTCCCTTGTTGCTTCTAATATGTTTCCTTTGTATTTAATTTTTGACAGTTTGATTAATATGTATCTTGGTGTATTTCCCCTTGCTTTATCCTGTATGGCACTCTCTGTGCTTCCTGGACTTGATTAACTATTTCCTTTCCCATATTAGGGAAGTTTTCAACTATAATCTCTTCAAATATTTTCTCAGTCCCTTTCTTTTTCTCTTCTTCTGGAACCCCTGTAATTCGAATATTGGTGCATTTAATGTTGTCCCAAAGGTCTCTGAGACTCTCCTCTCTTCTTTTCATTCTTAATTCTGCTCTGCAATAGTTATTTCCACTATTTAATCTCCCAAGTCACTTATCCGTTCTTCTGCCTCAGTTATTCTGCTATTGATCCCATCTAGAGTATTTTTAATTTCATTAATTGTGTTGTTCATCATTGCTTGTTTCATCTTTAGTTCTTCTAGGTCCTTGTTAAATGTTTCTTGCATTTTGTCTATTGTATTTCCAAGATGTTGGATCATCTTTACGATCATTATTCTGAATTCTGTTTCAGGTAGACTGCCTATTTCCTCTTCATTTGTTAGGTCTGGTGGGTTATTATCTTGCTCCTTCATCTGCTGTGTGTTTTTCTGTCTTCTCATTTTGCTTATCTTACTGTGTTTGGGGTCTCCTTTTTGCAGGCTCCTGGGTCATAGTTCCCGTTGTTTTTGTGTCTATCTCCAGTGACTAAAGTTGGTTTAGTGTGTTGTGTTGGCTTCCTGGTGGAGGGGACTAGTGTCTGTGTTCTGGTGGATGAGGCTGGATCTTGTCTTTCTGGTGGGCACGTCCCCCGTCTGGTGGTGTGTTTTGGGGTGTCTGTGGACTTAATATGATTTTAGGCAGCCTCTCTGCTAATGGGTGGGTTTGTGTTCATGTCTTGCTAGTTGTTTGGCATATGGTGTCCAGCACTGTAGCGTGCTGGTCGTTGAATGAAGCTGGGTGCTGGTGTTGAGATGGAGATCTCTGGGAGATTTTCGCCATTTGATATTATGTGGAGCTGGGAGGCCTCTTGTGGACCATTGTCCTGAGTTTGGCTCTCCCACCTCAGATGTACAGCACTGACTCCTGGCTGCAGCACCAAGAGCCTTTCATCCACACAGCTCAGAATAAAAGGGAGAAAAGTAGAAAGAATTAGTAGAAGTAGAAACAAAGAAAGAAAGAAAAAGGAGGGAGGGAGGTCGGAAGGAAGGAAGGAAAGAAAAAAGAAAGAAGATAAAGTAAAATAAAATAAAGATAAAATAAAATAAAATAATTAAAATAAAAAATAATCATTAAGAAAAAAAAATGGACGGATAGAACCCTCGGACAAATGGTGGAAGCAAAGCTATACAGACAAAATTTCACACAGAAATATACACATACACACTCACAAAAAGAGGAAAAGGGGAAAAAAATCATAAATCTTACTCTTAAAGTCCACCTCCTCGATTTGGGATGATTCATTGTCTAAAGGAGGGAAGGAAGGAAAGAAAGAAAGAAAGAAGGATGATAAAGTAAAATAAAATAAAGTAAGATAAAATAAAATAACTTTATTAAAATAAAAAATAATTATTATGGAAAAAAATGGACGGTTAGAACCCTAGGACAAGTGGTGGAAGCAAAACTATACAGACAAAATCTCACACAGAAGCATGCACATACGCACTCAGAAAAAGAGGAAAAGGGGAAAAAATAATAAATCTTGCTCTCAGAGTCCACCTCCTCAATATGGGGTGATTGTCCATTCAGGTATTCCACAGATGCAGGGTACACAAAGTTGATTATGGAGATTTAATCCGCTGCTTCTGAGTCTGCTGGGAGAGATTTCCATTTCTCTTCTTTGTTCTCACAGCTCCCGGGGCTCAGCTTTGGATTTGGCCCCGCCTCTGCATGTAGGTTGCTGGAGGGCGTCTATTCTTCGCTCAGACAGGACGGGGTTAAAGGAGCCACTGATTCGGGGACTCTGGCTCACTCAGGCCGGGGGGAGGGAGGGGTACAGAGACGGGGAGAGCCTGTGGTGTCAGAGGCTGGCGTGACGTTGCACCAGCCTGAGGCGCACCATGCATTCTCCCCAGGAAGTTGTCCCTGGATCCCGGGACCCTGGTAGTGGCAGGCTGCACAGGCTCCCCGGAATGGGGGTGTGGAGAGTGACCTTTACTCGCTCACAGGCTTCTTGGTGGCAGCAGCAGCAGCCTTAGCATGTTATGGCTGTCTCTGGGGTCCGCACTTTTAGCCGCGGCTCACGCCCGTCTCTGGAGCTCCTTTAAGCAGCACTCTTAATCCCCTCTCCTTGCGCACCAGGAAACAAAGAGGGAAGAAAAAGTCTCTTGCCTCTTTGGCAGGTCCAGACTTTTCCCCGGACTCCCTCCCGGCTAGCCGTGGTGCACTAACCCCCTGCAGGCTGTGTTCATGCAGCCAACACCAGTGCTCTGACCGAAGCCCGAGCCTCAGCTTCCAGCCCCTCCCACCCCGGCAGGTGAGCAGACAAGCCTCTCGGGCTGGTGAGTGGTGGTCGGCACTGACCATCTGTATGGGAATCTCTCCACTTTGCCCTCCGCACACCTGTTGCTGCACTCTCCTCCGTGGCTCCAAAGTTTCCCCCCTCTGCCACTCGCAGTCTCCGCCTGTGAAGGAACTTCCTAGTGTGTGGAAAACTTTCCTCCTTCAGAGCTCCCTCCCATTGCTGCAGGTCCTGCCTCTATCCTTTGTCTCTGTTTATTCTTTTTTCTTTTGCCCTACCCAGGTACGTGGGGGAGTTTCTTGTCTTTTGGGTGGTCTGAGGTCTTTTGCCAGCATTCAGTAGGTGTTCTGTAGGAGTTGTTCCACGTGTAGATGTATTTCTGGTGTATCTGTGGGGAGGAAGGTGATCTCTGCGTCTTAATCTTCCACCATCTTCCCCCTCTATATTTATGTTTTTATGACAGTACCATATTGTCTTGATTAGTATGGCTTTGTAGTGTAGTCTGAAGTCAGGGAATCTGATTCCTCCAGCTCTATTTTTTTTTCTCAAGATTGCTTTGGGTATTCAGGATCTTTTTTGTCTATATACAAGTTTTAAGATTTTTTGATTCTAGTTCAGTAAAAAATGCCATTGGTAATTTCATAGGAATTACATTGGATCTTTAGATTGCTTTGGGTAGTATAGTCATTTTCACAGTATTGATTCTTCCAATCCAAGAACATGGTATATCTCTCCATCTGTCTGTGTCATCTTTGAATTCCTTCATCAGTGTCTTATAGTTTTCTGAGTACAGGTCTTTTACCTCCTTAGGTAGTTTTATTCCTAGGTATTTTATTATTTTTGTTGCAATGGTGAATGGGATTGTTTCCTTAATTTCTCTTTCTGGACTTTTGTTGTTAGTGTATAGGAATGAAAGTGATTTCCGTGCATTAGTTCTATGTCCTGAAAATTTCCCAAATTCACTGATTAGCACTATTAGTTTTCTGGTGGCATCTTTAGGATTTTCTGTGCTTTGTGGACTTGACTATTTCCTTTCACATATTAGGTACATTTTCATCTATAATCTCTTCAAATATTTTCTCAATCCCTTCCTTTTTCTCTTCTTCTTCTGGGACTCCTATAATTTGAATGTTGGTGCATTAATTTTGTCCCAGAAGTCTCTAAGACTGTCCTCAATTCTTTTCATTCTGCTCTGTAGTAATTATTTCCACTATTTTATTTTCCAGGTCACTTATCTGTTCTTCTGTCTCAGGTATTCTGCTATTGATTCCTTCAAGAGAATTTTTAATTTCATTTATTGTGTTGTTCATCACTGTTTGTTTACTCTTTAGTTCTTCTAGGCCCTTGTTACATGTTTCTGGTATTTTCTCCATTCTATTTCCAAGATTTTGGATCATCTTTACTATAATTACACTGAATTCTTTTTCAGGTAGACTGCCTTTTCCTCTTCATTTGTTTGGTCTGGTGGGTTTTTACCTTGCTCTTTCATCTGCTGTGTGTTTCTCTGTCTTCTCATTTTGCTTAACTTACTGTTTGGGGGGTTTCCTTTTTGCAAGCTGCAGGTTCATAGTTCCCTTTGTTTTTGGTGTCTACCCCCAGTGGCTAAGGTTGGTTCAGTTGGCTGTGTAGGCTTCCTGGTGGAGGGGACAGGTGCCTGTGTTCTGGTGGATGAGGCTGGATCTTGTCTTTCTGGTGGGCAGGACAGCATCTTGTGGTGTGTTTTCTGGTGTCTCTGACCTTATTATGATTTTAGGCAGCCTCTCTGCTAATGGGTGGGGTTGTGTCCCTGTCTTGATAGTTGTTTGGCATAGGGTGTCCAGCACTGTTGCTTGCTGGTCTTTGAGTGGAGCTGGGTTGCCGGAGTCCAGCTCCAGCGAGTCCAGGGATACCCGAGGGATGGATAGCATCGGCAAAGGAAATAATTCTATTACTTCAGCATTGCATGTTTCTTTCTCTCAAGTCTTTATTCTTCATTCTTCTCTATTGTTTACAATCACAGGTTTATATATTGTAGTTGATTACATTACCAGGTACGTGGCCAAACAATCTTAGCACAATCAAACCTCAAAATACTCTATAAAGATTTATTAAAACAAATATCCCCTAGTTTCTAGGTGTCCTATTAAAATATTTCCCCAAGTTCCCATTCATCACAGGTTGTTTCTTAGTAACCAAGTCAAGCAGTTATATGATTATTTCAATTGTAAAAGTTGGAGCTACTTGTTCCTATTTTTCTTCTCGCATGAGCAACCTTTTACAATGGTTCCATGAAAATATTTACAATGTACCTGCATTCTCTTTCTCGTTGTTTCCTTTAACTGAGACAGTGTTTTATCCCTATCCTGGCAACGAATTCTGCTCTAGTCATTTGTTTTTCTGTAATTAATCTTCCTTTATAATAGAACCATAAATTTCCTATGTCATCATCAGGAACTCCGGCCCATGGCCATAACTCCATACTAGAGGGTGTTTTTCATAAAAACATCCCCTTAGTTCCAGGCTCTTAATTCTTTACCTATTTCCCCAGGGCTTTAGTGGGTACTTCCCATTCTGTGGTAGTTTCAGGAGGGGGAGTCCTAGAGGAATTTTTCTTTCACGTGGAGCAACATCCCCCCAAAATTGCCCCTGTATGTAAATTTATTATCATAAAACATAACAACGGAGCTGTAGTCCACCTTCCTGGCATGGCGCTGCCTTGCAGTTTCGCCTTCCATTGCTCATGACTTTGTCATGGTGCAATGGCTCCAGGATGGCTTCCGACACTGGGTCTTAGTGTTGAGATGCAGATCTCTGGGAGAGCTTTTGCTGTTTGATATTATGTGGAGCCGTGAGGTTTTTGATGGAGCAATGTCCTGAACTCAGCTCTCCCACCTCAGAGGCACAGGCCTGACACCCAGCCAGAGCATCAAGACCCTGTCAGCCACACGGCTCAGAAGAAAAGGGAGAAAAAAAGAAAGAATAAAATAAAATAAAGTTAATAAAATTTAAAAAATATTAAAGATTTAATAGTAATAAAAAAAGAAAAAAGAAATAAAGAAAGAAGAGAGCAACCAAATCAAAAAAATACACCAATGATAAAAAGTACTAAAAACTATACTAAAAGAAAAAAAGCGTACAGAGAGAACCCTAGGACAAATGGTACAAACAAAGCTATACAGACAAAATCACACAAGGAAGCATACACATACACACTTACAAAAGAGAAAAAGGAGAAAAAATATATCTATATATATATATATAAAATGGAGGAAGACCAACCAAATCAATAAACAAATCTACCAATGATAATAAACTCTAAATACTAAATTAAGATAAACATAAAGCCAGGAGAAAAGATGTTCAACATTGCTAATCATCAGAGAAATGCAAATGAAAACCAGAATGAGATATCACCTCACACCTATCAGAAAGGCTAACATCAAAAATCTACAAATAACAAATGTTGGTGAGTATGTGGAGAAAAAGGAACCCTCGTGTACCATTGGTGGTATTGTAAATTGGTGCAGCCACAGTGGAAAACAGTATGGATGTTCCTCAGAGAACTAAAAATACAACTAACATATTATCTAGCAATTTCACTCCTGAGTATATACCTGAAGAAAACAAAAACTCTTTTTTTGTCTTTTGGGATTCTCTTAGCAGCCGTGTGTGTTTTCTGTTGCAGAAGCAGGAACAGTTTCTTTTAAACATGAGGTGTTGTGGATTATCTTCTGCCCAAGATCACTGTGTGACATTCTAGAAGTCACATCTTACAATTTTGAGCCCTCTGATGCTAAATACAGATGATAAAGCCTATTTTTCTGGAGTGTTTTTTTATGAGCACAAATGAAGATGGATGTTGAAAACATGATGGAAAACTAATACATGAAAGAAAGCTATCTGCATAACTTAGCAGAAGGAGAGCAATTTCTAGACATGATCTGATTCCTAGTCATTGTTGTGGTCACAGTGCCCTGGTCACTGAGCCAACACAGTAGAGTAAAGAAAAAGGAAAACTCATGCAAATGTGTAATTTACTATCCCCAGCTGCCTCTCTAGCAAGGTGAATTGTGTCATGGAGGACCTTTTCCTGAGTAAGTGATAGATAATGGAGACACAGGAGTGGAGAGGCTGCAATAGATCTGGATTGCTGTATAGGAGAAAGAGAAATAAGTTAAAAATAAGGTAGTAGAGAACACAGGAATGGGGGTAGGGCCAGGGGAAATTTAGTGGCTGGAAGGTTGATAACATGAAGGGAGAAATGATGGAGGCTACAATGTCTACAGGGTGGGTTATGATGTTGTCTGATAGTGATAAGTGATGTAGACCCTCTTCTGGGTCTCTTTGTGAAACTTTCAGTAACACATGACTTGCTAATGTTTTATGAAGGGGGCTTCATTTGGGAGCTTCGAATTTGGCCTGAATTTAGATCTAAGCTTGCCTGTAGGAGACCTGTCACATCCAGGCTGCATTGCATGAGAACACTCCTTTCTTTGCATGGCTGGTCTGGGATTTTACATGCCCTGACTCAAGTCCATAGTCTGACACTGCCAGGTGTGAAGCTGTGCTCTACAATTGATCCAAACCTCCTTTACATTATTTACTCTAATTTCCTTCTAATTGTATCAACATATTATACACTGGAAGAAGATGGGGCAGAGTAGAGAGGAGGCTGGAGAGAGGACAGAAAATCTATATCAGAAAATCTAAATCTATATTTTCCTTTTAACCAAAACCTATTAGGTATTCGGCAGAAATTTTGAGTCTAGTGTTTGGCATAGTTTAGTAGTGTACATTAATGACTATAATGTTCCCATATAGTCAAAATACTAAGAAAATGAAGAGTATTTCACCTACTTCAACACAAAATAGTAACCAGGGCAGACTTGCAAATAATGGTGAAGAATGAAGGGCCAACAGTTTGTTGTTAACTCCAGATACAGGCATATAGCACTCCACAGTTTAAAAAGTTTTTTTTAATATATGTTATGTCTTTTAATCTTCACAATATCACTGTGTGGTTGATAATGTTGTTCTCACTGTGTGGACACTGAAACTGAAGCCAGCGAGGTTAGGAAATTGTTCATGTCCAGGATAAAATTCAGATTTTTAAAGTTCATTTTTTAAAAAAGTGATATTTGGGGTTGGGTGAAATGGAATGGAGGATGGGAGGGCAGTCAGTTGGCCCAACAGATCCACAAGACCCTCTCATTTCCCTTTCCTATACATTTTTCATTTCAGGGAACATTTCTAGATGGTTCTTGCCCATCTCTCTCTAAGTCTTCCGATGGAGGGATGGGGGAATTGCTGGCTGTCCACCAAAGTTCTATCTCTCCCTTTCATTTCATAGAGTTGTTTCTGGGAAGTAACTGCACAGAGAGCGTCCATATTTCCCAGTCTCCCTTATACATAGGTTAAGTCATATGGTGAGATCTCACCAATGGAATGGAAGAAGAAATAATGAATATCATGGAGAGCAACAGGTATACAAGAAGTGTGTGTGTCTGCTCCATGTTTTCTCTTCCCTTCCCTCTGAGGGGATGGTGAGGATTCTGAGACTCTTGAGGATATTAGACTGTTAGGTGGATGAGATATAAAGTTCTATTTTCGTTAAGTCCCAGGGTTTAGGCATTTATTTGGAAAGCAGCAAGTGCTACCCTAAATAAATAGGTGGTCTCATACCTTGCTATGGAATATAGGAATAATTGGTACCTATTGTTTTGGGTTTCCCACCAAAACTGAAACAGAATGAATACCATTTTGAAAAACAAACCCCAATTTCTGACATAGCAGAAGGCTCTAGAGGAAGTGGGAACTCTCTTTTCGGGAGGTAAAGGAAAAATGTCATTCCAAAATCAGCAGGTATAGAAATTTGAAAAAGAACAGGCCAAAATAAAAATACTATTTACCTGAAAAAATGTCTGATGAATGGCTAAGCAAGTTGTCCTCCCTTACACACATTTAGCAAAGGAGTTTATATCAAGATATTGCTATCTGTTTATAAGTGGCAGCCAGCCCCTCTGTATAGAGTCCTCTTTTCCCTCTTCTGTGGGCCTGTACGTTGAGCTTAGTACAGCCTGTAGGCCTGTCCACTCCCATCCCTCCAGGTAAATCCTATCAGTGGACAAACACTACCCATCTACCCAGAGCTCACAATCAGCTTTGTTCAGGAGAAAGGTCAGAAATAATACAGAAAACCCATAGTTTTCTATTTATAAATAATTTTACACAATTAAGAATTACCAACTACTCATGAGTAAACAGCAGCACAGAAGAGAGACCAAGATGTACAGAGGTTCCAGCTCACACTTACTGAGCACTTTGTGTCATGCATTTTTCTAAAATGTAACTCTCACATCCACTCTTTGAGGAGACTTGCCTCAGGTCAAAATACTAGTAAATATATGATACATACCCAGATTCTTAACCACTGAAGTTCCTGTCTCTCATAATCAACTAAATGTGTGGCCCTTGAGGGAACAGAGCAAATTTAGGGGAAGGAGAATTAGGTCTTAAGTGCTCTCAAAACACCAAAAACAAAACAAACAAAAAAGGAAATATGCAAGGTGATGGATGTATAAGTTAACTTGATTTTGGTAATCATTTCACAATATATACAAATATCAAACCATCACATTGTACATCTTAAATACACACAGTTTTTATTTGTCAACTGTACCTCAATACAGGTGAAAAAATAAAAAGACTTTAAATAATTTCCTTAGAGAAATTCAACATGTCACATCTATTAAAAAACAAAAGAACAAGTTGCTATATAAAAGAAATAAAAACAAGAATTGGGAACTAAAAATATGATAGCAAAAATAAATATGTAATTAAAAGTCTAAAAAGCCAACAAATATCCCAAAATATATAGCAAAAAGTGAAAAGGAAAAGAAAGTTTAAGAAGCCTAGAGAGGCGCTTCCTTGGTGGCACAGTGGTTGAGGGTCTGCCTGCCGATGCAGGGGACACGGGTTCGTGCCCCGGTCCGGGGGGATCCCGCATACCACAGAGCGGCTGGGCCCGTGAGCCATGGCCGCTGAGCCTGCGTGTCCGGAGCCTGTGCCCCGCAAGGGGAGAGGCTACAGCAGTGAGAGGCCTGCGTACCGCAAAAAAAAAAAAGAAGCCTAGAGAATCAATCCATCTAAAGGATAACATCCATCTAATAAATGTTCTAGAAAGAGAGAATTGTTGAGGTGGTAAGAGAAAATATAAAAGAAAAAGGAGAAAACTGTTTCCTAGACCTGAAGGATATCTGGAGTTTTCAGATTTAAAGTGTCCACTGACTTCCTGGTAACATGAATACAAAATGCTTTACATATAAATTTATCCTCATGAAATTTCAAAACTCTTTCAAGAAAAGTTTTTCAAAACTGCCAGAAATGAACCAAGAACTTCAGATTGGCACAAATGTTTCAATGGAACTACTAGGCAGAAAAGATGGCAGAGGCATAATGCCTGGTGCACCTCAGAGGCCAACATTATGGGTTACCTTGCTTCTGGCTTTTTAGTTTTAACTCTGAGAGGTACCAGCAGGAGATTGAAGAGGAAAAGGAGACTGAATTCAAAATATTTAGCCCTTAGTGTGTTCCCTGCCAGATAACTGTGCATTGGCTGTGTCTCCTCTTGAGACCACAGCTCCTTCAGGGAGCCTTCTCCTTTCAACTATTCTCTCTTTGGGCCTGGAGTGGAAATAGCTTCCTGCTCTTGCTGGCCCTTGGGTACTCCAACCAATCCTGTTGGTTTTCCTAAATATTGCCCACATCTCGTGATGATCTCTTTACTCAGGTTTCCTCAGTTATATGGTTTAGGTGGACCACCTATTTTTAGCAAAATAGATAAACACTGGTAGAGAGTATAGAATTTCAAACATAGAAATTAATACTCTTACAGAAGATGGTGGAGTAGGAGGACATGAGCTCACCCCCTTCTTACAAACACACCAAAATTACAACTAACTGCTGAACAACAACCAACAAAAAAATGCTGGAACCTACCAAAAAAGATACTGCACATCCAAAGACAAAGAAGAATTCACAATGAGACAGTAGAAGGGACGCAACTGCAATAAAATCAAATCCCATGCTCACCGGGTGGACAACACATAAACTGGAAAACAATTATACCAGAGAAGTTACCCCACAGGAGTGAAAGTTCTGAGCCCCACATTAAGTTTCCCAGCCTGGGAGTCCATCGATGGGAGGAGGAGTCCCCAAAGAATCTGGCTTTGAAGGCCAACAGGCTTCGATCACAGGACTGCCACAGGACTGGGGAAAACAGAAACTCCACTCATGGAGGGCTCACACAAAGTCTTTTGCATACAAGGACCCAGGGGAAAAAAGCAGTGACCCCATAAGAAACTGGGCCAGATATACATGCTAGTATTGGAAGGTCTCCTGCAGAGGCATAGGGTGGCTGTGCCTCACTGCAGGGACAAAAACACTGGCAGCAGCAGTTCTGAGAATTACCCATTGGTGTGAGCCATCATGCAGTCCTCCATTAGCCCCAGCAAACAGCCTGTAGGCTCCAGTGCTGGGTGGCCTCAGGCCAAACAACTAACAGGGTGGGAACACAGCCCCACCCATCAGCAGGTAAGTGGCTTAAACTTCCCCTGAGCACAGCCCTGCTTACCAGAGGGACAAGACCCAGCTCCACCCACCACTGATCAGGAACCAGCCCCTCCCATCAGGAAGCCTGCACAAGCCTCTTAGACCAGCCTCACCCAGCAGTGGGCAGACAGCAGAAGCAAGAAGAACTACAATCCTGCAGCCTGCAAATGGAAATCACAATCACAGAAAGTTAATCAAAATGAGATGGTAGAGGAATTTGGCCCAGATGAAGGAACAAGATGAAACCCCAGAAGAACAACTAAGTGAAGTGGAGATAGCGAACTTACCAGAAAAAAAAAGAGTTCAGAATAATGATAGTGGAGATCATCCAAGATCTCAGAAAAAGAATGGAGGCAAGGATTGAGAAGATGCAAGAAATATGTTTAACAAACACCTAGAAGAACTAAAGAGCAAACAAACAGAGATGAACAATACAATAACTAAAATGAAAAAATACACTAGAAGGAATCAATAGCAGAATAACTGAGGCAGAACAGATAAGTGACCTGGAAGACAGAATGGTGGAATTCACTGCTGCAGAACAGAATAAAGAAAAAAGAATGAAAATAAATGAAGTCAGTTTAAGAGACCTCTGGGACAACATTAAATGCACCAACGTTTGCATCATAGGTGTCCTAAAAGGAAAAGAGAGAGAAAGGACCTGAGAAAATATTTGAAGAGATAATAGCTGAAAACTCCTCTAACATGGGAAAGGAAACAGTCACCTAAGTCCAGGAAGTGCAGAGTCCCAGGCCGGATAAACCCAAGGAGGAACATGCCGAGACACAGTGTAATCAAATTGACAAAAATTAAAGACAAAGAAAAATTATAAAAAGCAACAAGGGGGCTTCCCTGGTGGTGCAGTGGTTGAGAGTCTGTCTGCCAGTGCAGAGGACACAGGTTCGAGCCCTGGTCTGGGAAGATACCACATTCCGCGGAGCAACTGGGCCTGTAAGCCACAATTACTGAGCCTGCATGTCTGGAGCCTGTGCTCTGCAACAAGACAGGCCACGATAGTGAGAGGCCCGCGTACCGCGATGAAGAGTGGTCCCCGCTTGCCACACCTGGAGAAAACCCTCGCACAGAAGCGAAGACCCAACACAGCCAAAAATAAAAATAAAATAAGGAGTTATAAAAAAAAAGCAACAAGGGAAAAATGACGAATAACATACAAGGGAACTCCCATAAGGTTATCAGCTGATTTATCAGCAGAAACTCTGCAGGCCAGAAGGGAGTGGCACAATATATTTAAAGTGATGAACGGGAAGAAACTACAATCAAGAATACTCTACCCAGCAAGGTTCTCATTCAGATTTGATGGAGAAATTAAACCTTTACAGACAAGCCAAAGTTAAGAGAATTCAGCACCACCAGACCAGCTTTGCAGCAAATGCTAAAGGAGCTTCGCTAGGCAGGAAAGAGACCAGCAACTTAAAACTACTTTGTACATATATATACTGTTATATCAAAACCTCATGGGAACAGCAAAACCCCAAACTATAATAGATACACACACAAAAAGAGAAAAAGCAACCCAAACACAACACTAAAGATGATCATCAAACCACAAGAGAAAAGAACAAAAGAGGAAGGGAGGAAAAAAGACCTACAAAAACAAACCCAAAACAATTAAGAAAATGGCAATAGAAACATACATATCAATAGTTACCTTAAATGTAAATGGATTAAATGTTCCAACCAAAAGACATAGACTGGCTGAATGGATACAAAAACAGGACCCATATGTATGCTGTCTACAAGAGACAACTTCTGACCTAGGGACACATACAGCCTGAATGTGAGGGGATGGAAAAAGGTATTCCACACAAACAGAAACCAAAAGAAAGTTAGAGTAGCAATACTCATATCAGAAAAAATAGACTTTAAAAGCTGTTATAAGAGACAACGAAGGCCACTACATAATGATCAAGGGATCAATCAAAGGAGAAGATATAACAATTTTAAATATATATGCACCCAACATAGGAGCACCTCAATATATAAGGCAAATACTAACAGCTGTAAAGGGAGAAATCAACAGTAACACAATAATAGTGGGGGATTTTAACACTCCACTTTCATCAATGGACAAATCATCGAGACAGAAAATCAGTAAGGAAACACAGGCCTTAAATGACACATTAGACCAGATGGACAATCGATATTTATAGATCATTCCATACAAAAGCAGCAGAATACAAATTCTTCTCCTGTGCACATGCAACATTCTCCAGGATTGACCGCATACTGGGCCACAAAGAGAGCCCTGGTAAATTTAAGAAATTTGAAATCATATTAAACATATTTTCTGACCACAATGCTATGAGATTAGAAATAAACTACAAGAAAAAAAAACCTGTAAAATAAAACACAAACACATAGAGGCTAAATAATATGTTACTAAACAACCAATGGATCACGGAAGGAATCAAAGAGGAAATAAAAAAATACCTAGAGACAAATGAAAATGAAAGCACAATGGTCCAAAACCTATGGGATGCAGCAAAAGCAGTTATAAGAGGGAAGTTTATATCAATAAAATCTTAGCTCAGGAAATAAGAAAAATCTCAAATAAACAACCTAACCTTACACCTAAAGCAACTAGAGAAGGAAGAACAAACAAAACCTAAAGCTTATAGAAGGAAAGAAATCATAAAGATCAGAGTGGAAATAAATGAAACAGAGACAAAGATTAATGCAACTAAAAGCTGGTTCTTTGAGAAGATAAACAAAATTGATAAACCTTTAGCCAGACTCATCAAGAAAAAAAGGGAGAGGACTCAAATCAATAAAATTGGAAATGAAAAAGGAGAAATTACAACTGACACCACAGAAGTACAAAGGATCATAAGAGACTACTACAATCAAATATATGCCAATAAAATGGACTACCTGGAAGAAATGGACAAATTCTTAGAAAGGTACAACCTTCCAAGACTGAACGAAGAAGAAATAGAAAATATGAACAGACCAACCACAAGTACTAAAATTGAAAGTGTGATTTAAAAACACCCAACAAACAAAGTTCAGGAACAGATGGCTTCACAGGTGAATTCTATCAAACATTAAGAGAAGCATTAACACCTATCCTTCTGAAACTGTTTCCAAAAATTTCAGAGGAAGGAAAACTCCCAAACTCATTCTATGAGGCCACCATCACCCTGATATTAAAACCAGACAATGATATCAAAAAAAAATTACAGGCCAGTATCACTGATGAACATAGACACAAAAATCCTCAACTAAATACTAGCAATCGAGTCCTACAATACATTAAAAGGATCATATACCATGATCAAGTGGAATTTATCCCAGGAATGCAAGGATTTTTCAATATCTGCAAATCAATCAGTGTGATACACCACATCAAAAATTGAAGAATAAAAACCATATGATCATCTCAATAGATGCAGAAAAAGCTTTTGACAAAATTCAACACCAATTTATGATAAAAACTCTCCAGAACGTAGGCATAGAGGGAACATACCTCAACATAATAAAGGCCATATATGACAAACCTACAGCTAACATAATACTCAATGATGAAAACATTTCCTCTAAGATCAGAGACAAGGATATTCACCCTCACCACTTTTATTCAACATAGTTTTGGAAGGCCTAGCTATGGCAATCAGAGAAGAAAAAGAAATAAAAGGAATCCAAATTGGCAAAGAAAAAGTTAAAATGTCACTGTTTGCAGATGACATGATACTATACATAGAAAATCCTAAAGACAATACCAGAAAACTACTAGAGCTCATCAGTGAATTTGGTAAAGTTGCAGGTTACAAAATTAATACACAGAAATCTGTTGCATTTCTATACACTAACAACTAAAGATCAGAAAAGAGAAATTCAAGAAACAGTCCCATTTACCATTGTATCAAAAAGAATAAAATATCTAGGAATAAACATACCTAAGGAGATAAAAGACCTGTACTCCGAAAACTAAACAATGCTGATGAAAGAAACCAAAGAGGATACACACAGATGGAAAGATATACCATGCTCTTGGACTGGAAGAATCAATATTGTCAAAATGACTATAATACCCAAGGCAATCTACAGATTTAATGCAATCTCTATCAAATTACAAATGGCATTTTTCACAGAACTAGAACAAAAAATATTAAAATTTGTATGGAGACACAAAAGACCCTGAATAGCCAAAGCAACCTTGAGAAAGAAAAATGGAGCTGGAAGCATCATGCTCCCCGACTTCAGACTATACTACAAAGCTAGAGTTATCAAAACAGTATGGTAATGGAACAAAAATAGAAATAAAAATCAGTGGAACAGGACAGTAAACCCAGAAATAAACCCACACACCTTTGGTCAATTAATCTACAACACAGGAGGCAAGACTATATAGTGGAGAAAAGACAGTCTCTTCAATAAATGGTGCTGGGAAAACTGGACAGCTACATGTAAAAAAGTGAAATTAGAACAATCTTTAACACCGTGCACAAAAATAAACTCAAAATGGATTAGACCTAAATGTAAGACCAGACACTATAAAACTCTTAGGGGGAAACACAGGCAAACAGTCTCTGACATAAATTGCAGCAATATCTTTTTCAGTTTGTCTCCTGGAGTAACAGAAATAAAACCAAAAATAAACAAATGGCACCTAATTAAACTCAAAAGCTTTTGCACAGCAAAGGAAACCATAAACAAAATGAAAAACAACTCACAGAATGGGAGAATATATTTGCAAACAGTATGACTGGCAAGAAATTAGTCTCCAAAATTTACAACCAGCTCATGTGGCTTAATATCATAAAAACAAAAAACCCAATCAAAAAATGGGCAGAAGACTTAAAAAGGCATTTCTCCAAAGAAGACACACAGATGGGCAAAAGGCACAGGAAAAGATGCTCAACATCACTAACTATTAGAGAAATACAAATCAAAACTACAATGAGATAATCATCTCATGCCAGTAATAATGGCTGTCGTCAAAAAATCCACAAACGATAAATGCTGGAGAGTGTGTGGAGAAAAGGGAACCCTCCTACACCGTTGATGGGGATGTAAATTGGTAGAGCTACTGTGGAACACAGTACGGAAGTTCCTTAAAAAACTAAAAATAGAGCTACCATGTGATCCTGCAGTCCCACTCCCGAGCATATACCTGGAGAAAAACATGGTCTGAAAGGACACATGCACCACAAAATTCATTGCAACACTATTTACAATAGCACTAATACAATAGTATTTACAATACTATTTACAAGACATGGAAGCAACCTCAATGTCCATTGACAGAGGAATGGATAAAGATGATGTGGTACATATAGACAATGGAATATTACTCAGCCATTAAAAAGAATGAAATAATGTCATTTGCAGCAACATGGGTGGATCTAGAGATTGTCATACTGTGTGAAGTAACTCAGACAGAGAAAGACAAATATCGTATATTGCTTATATGTGGAATCTAAAAAAAAATTATATAAATGAACTTATTTACAAAATAGAAAGAGACTCACAGACTTAGAGAATGAACTTATGGTTACCAAAGGAGTGGGAGGGAGGGATTGTTAGGGAATTTGGGGTTGACATGTACACACTGCTATATTTAAAATTGATAACCAACAAGGACCTACTGTATAGCACAGGGAACTCTGCTCAATATTATGTAACAACTTAAATGGGAAAAGAATTTGAAAAAGAATAGATACATGTATATATATAACTGAATCACTTTGCTGTACACTTGAAACTAACACAACGTTGTTAATCAGCTATACTCCAATATAAAATAAAAAGTTAAAAAAAATACTCTTCCAAGCTATCAAGAAGACAAGAAAATATTAAATCATTATGTTGTACACTTGAAATAATTATGTTATATGTCATTTATACTCAATTTAAATAAAAGAAGATAAGAAATAGAGGTGTATGTATATTATGTATGGTTATAAGAGAAAGTAAAAGGATAATTAAATTATCATTTGTAAGAAAATTCAATGCTATAATAGTGCAGCGAGATAAGTTGTCTTCCATATTAAAGAGAAGGAATATAAAAATTTCTAAAATGTACACTCAGAGTAAATGACAAACAGTGACAATCTAAAAATTTATACGATAGCCCTAAAGAGTTCCTTTTTACAAAACTGTGGTTGTGAGTTGGTAATGGATTCTTAACCACCAGAAATGACATATAAACCCTAACTTCATCTTTTAGATATTTGGCTATTACACTCCTCCTATAAGCTTTCTTGTCCCTAGATTAGTTGTCCAAAGTGGTTGAATTATCCTTTCAGGATATGTAATTACGTTAATAGGCATTACTAAAAATTGGTAAAAATGTTAACTTTTGAGTCTACTGCATGAAGCATGACTGTGAGAGCTGATCAAATGATTATGGGCAGGTAATGTTTTAGTTTCATAAAAGTGAACTGAAATCCAGAAAGTTCTTATATCTCAACTCATTCCAGGGAACTCCTGCTAAGTATCATGAAGAGGATCTCAAAAGATAACAGCCAGCACAACATACTAGTATCCTCCTGACCCATCACCCATAGACACCATTCAAAGAACTTTTCCTCCAACTTGCAGACTTCCTTTGTTCCAGTGATATCACGGCTGGGCAATTCTGTATCAGTTCAACATGCACTGAAGTATTAATAGCTCCAGACTTTGGATGGCATATTTGAGCACATCTGATTTATTTTTACTTCTTTGGATAATCAACCTCATTATAGTAAGGACTCAAATTTATTGTAATATGTCTTATCACCATAAAAAATTTAAAAGAATCCTATCACAAAATCAGAACTTCAGAAATGTACTCAACAATTAATGAAATTTAGTATACAATAAAAGCAACAACTCAAATTAGTGGGGAAAAGTGAAATTAGTAAAAAGTAGTATTGGGAAAACCATATATCATATGGAAAAAGATAAAATTTGTGGTCCTGCCTAGTCTACTATTTGGACTAAGAAGGAAGAGAAAACTGGTTTAAATAACTGGTTTCAGAGAGAATACAACGGAAGAGACAGGCATGAAGAGTTGCAGTTCTCTTTTAAATATAAGAAAATTACACTATATACTATTTCCCATTTTTTGAAGTAAATGGTAACATACTACCCTCATTACTCTCTGTTATTTTAATCTCTTAAGAATATCCTGGAGATTACTCCATGAAGTTTGTAAAGATATCTCTATTTTTTTCCTTTTGTATATGCATGTTTTTTCAGTGTAACCAGAGTTGATAAGGGAAAATTTCTCTTTATAGACACATTCCAGCTAACAAATAAATGATGGATTAGAATATCTCCTTTTGTAGCCTCCTATGAAGTAAGAGATCTTGGCATGATCATCAATGGCTATTAACATCACACAAAGGGAAACAGGAAGATATTATAGGCCTCCTGGCAAGACCATCTCTGAAGCAGTCTTGCCAAACGTCAAACCTGAACCTGACCTAACATTTAGATTTAATTATCGATATATAGAAAATGCGGGGACAAATTAGCATGTTAAAATGATAACCTGGGGGTATAATCACAAAATCCAGATTTTTGGACACTCTCCAAGGACAAAAGAGCCAATTTCTTCAACAAAAGCAGTATCAATAACAAAACAAAACAAAACAAAATGTAAGAGAGAAAACACAGAGAGAGGGAGAAAGTAAAATAAAAGAAATATAAGATACACCAGTCAATCACAATGTCTGGATCAGGTTTGGATCCATATTCAAATGGTTTAAAAATTTATAAAATATTATATCACAGTTGAGGAAATGTAAACACTGACTTAATTTGATATTATTAAAGTATCATTGTTAATATCAATATTTTAGGTATAAAAGTTGTATTGTAGTTATAATGATCAAAAGAAGTCTTTTGGAAAGCTATAGATATAGACTGAAATATTCATAGATGAAGTGACAGAAATCTAGAGTTGCTTCAGAATGATCTGGGGCTTTGTATCAGAAGTAGGTTGGAACAGAGGTGAAATAAGGTTGGCCATTCATCAGTAATTGTTGAAGCTAACTGATTGGTACATGAAAGGTTCATTATATCTCTCATGTAACTTGGGGAGATTGTATACAGCATGAAAATGACATGGTACACTTCCTTCCCTACAGGACAAGGACACATTTGTGAGTCTTTTCACCCTCATCTCCTTGGAGATGTTATTAGGCACAGAATCCTCAGTAGGCAAGAAATCCTTTCCCAAAAGCAGAGCGGGATACATTATGCCCCATTTATTGTTTACCCTAACAGGTAATGTAAAAGAAGATGTAATTCACAAAGACCCTGTAAAGATAGTGTATCTCTGTATAGTCCTAATATCTTCTTACCTTTTCAAAATTTTCAGATATGACCAGAGATTTAGGACATTCTCCTGAGGTTTGTTGTAAAGGGATTTTTCCTAAATAAGGACTGCAAACAGCAAGGAACTGCCCACTTAACTGCAGAGAAAAAGAAGGGTATTGATCTTTCCTAGCATTTAAAAAACAAAACTGAACAAAACAAACCACCACTCTGCACACCCATGGGAATCATACAAGGGAATATACACAGCTTCCAACTTTCTTGATTTCAAGTGAAAGTCAGTGTTTGGAGAGAGGAATGGGGAGAGTAGATCTTACTGGATCTTCTGATGCTCATAGCAAAGTGATCAAGGCAGCTGAGTCGACTATTGAGGCTTCTTTGAACAGAAGGACAAAGTGAGAATATGGCAAGCTTGCCCTAAAGTCCCAGAAGTTTTGAGAGAAAGAGCAGAGTGCTCCTTGCAAAACAGACTGAGCTGGGTGTATGGATCTTGATGGGTAAGGAACAGAGAATACCACAAGTCTAAAATTTTAGACAGTTTCACTGCCCTTTGTGGGTACAGATTTGATGCTTCCCATGAACCTCTGAACCCAGAGTCAACTGACTGGGGCAACTGATTCACCAAAAGGCTTATCTAATTTCCTTCTCCAGGCACTAATTACAACCCTATGCAGTAGGGCCTCTCATTGCCACCTAACAGCCCAGGAAATGATACTGTTTCCACAACTGGTTTTGTCCCTTGTGTCACTCTAGGACCATCATGACCATTTCTCCATTTTTTCCTACACAGACCACACTTATATCCTCAGAGGAGAATCTTGACAACTACTTTCTTGACCTCTGGCCCTGGAGTCAGGGATACTCAAGCAACTCCTGTACTCCAGAATCCAGAGCGGTGTAGATTTTGTCATTGATGGAGAACTAAGAGCTCTCATTGACACAATCTCTGGGTCCCAGAATTCCCACTATATTCCTTCAGCTCTGAGCCTATTCCTACCACTCCTTTCAGGGAAGATAAATAGGCATGAATAGTGGGCAAACCAGCTTCCCAAAAGCTCAGATGAGGCACGGGGCAGATATGATGAGCAGACAGTATGGTTCATGCTGAGGAGTCCTGGGTAAACTAGACCTAATTCTCAGTCACTTTCTTTACTGATAATTGGACCCAACAGGGCCACTCCAATTCATTTCTCTCTCTTCAGTTATCCTTCAGTTCCATCCAAAGGGTCAGTTTAGGTTATAATTAAGTCAATTACTTTCTGAAAGGCCATCATGGCAGCCATTACAGAAAATGATAGCAGGCCCCATTCATGCTGTGGGAATTATTAACTTGTCAGCCTCAAGGCTCATGGAGACAAAGGGGCAAAAAATCAAGGGATTTGGTTGTTCACCAATTCATTCATCTATTCTTTCATTTGTGTTTGTGTGTAAAACCTATTATGACCCAGAACAATCCTATTCCTTGCCTTAATGGGGCTTATAGCTTAGTGGAAAGCATAGAAGTGAATTCAATAATATCCCTAATAAATATACTGCTACAGATGCAGGAAGATTATGAGAATGTGATGTACAACAGAAACCTATTTTCTACTGTGGGGCCCAGGAAGTTCTTTTTGAAGCTCATTCTACAGGATGAGCAGGAGTTAGCCAGGCAAAGAGGCATAGATACGTCTTTCTGGCAGGCCTTTACACAAACTTTTCTTTGCTGGGAGATGAGAAAAGGACAGTGTGGCCAGAGACCATTAGGTGATAAGGAGATGGACATGAGATAAGACCTAAAAAATGGGCAGGCCGGTGCAGGTAGAAGCTTGTTGACAAGGGTGTAGTGATAGAATAAGAGATGAATGTGGTATAACAGAGAGAGCATGGAAGTTGACATCAGGGTATCTAAATTCTGGAACCACTGGCCATGCTGTGTTTCTTCATGTGGGTCCACCATGGCTTTGCAAGGCCTGGGATGAGGACTTAGAGTGCACTGTGTACTCTGGGCAGGTGTGGTCCCTGCACTGCAACAAAAGTTATGGAACTAAGGAAGGGAGATGAAAATGAGAAAGAAATGGGACAGACTTTAAGACCAAATCCCCTGGATTGTTTCTCAAACCAAACTCTGGATGCCCAAATAGGTTTTTATACCACATGCCAAGTGCACTGGAGACAGTCTGTGAGCCACCCAGATCCTCTCAACAATTTCAGCTTCCTGAGCTCTGGCCAGTTGCCAGGGCCCCATTCTCATAGATGTAAAGCTCTAGTTACCACTGCCTGTCATCTCATCCCCTCGCACATCAGTGGGCTCAGCCTTCCCTGGGGAGGGTACCAGGCTATGCATGGCCCCCATTGCACTTGCCATGGCAGGAGCTAGAGAAATCTGAGCACCTTAGTTCAGCTCCACTGGATTCATGGAGGCTTTGGTTTCTTCAATGGCTGCCCAGATACAAGGGGGTCAGGTATCCAGTTACCTGGATATGTGGAGGCATTGAAAGCCTATAAGGTGGACTTTGAGCAATGAGAGACGGGAAATGGAAAGAAGACAGAAGATAAATTGCTTGACTTTCCTCCCCTAAGATGGGCTGTTATGACAGTGTTTTCACATGTCCTACCAGAGAGATCCCATGTGACTGAGCAACGGGATGGAGTTCTTGAGAAACTGTGGTCAGCTTGGTAACATAGCACCTTTTATTTGCATTCTCTCCTTGCTGCTTTACTTTCCTTTATCCCTCACTTGGGTTGCTGGGATGCATCTCCCAAGAAAGTATTAACATGTCAACTTTGCTTGGTGCTCTGTTTCTTGGGTTAAGACACTGGCTCTGGCTGCCTAGGAAGTGTGTTGAGAAGGTATCTGAGCTGAGCTCAGACCTGGTGAACAAGAACACTGTGAGCAGTGAGTGAGATCTACCACGAGAGTGAGAAAATGTGCCCAGTATCCGTCACCTCTGAACCGGAGCTTTCTATGGTTAATGTCTGCCCAACATTAGCAGTCCCAGAATACACTTAGGAGCACAGATAAGATGAAATCAAACTTGCCTCCAAACTAAAATGAACACAATAAAGAAGAAATATTGGGTGCTCAGAAGATCATAGCTAAGAGCAAATTAGGCAATCCCTCTGTGGGATTCAGCATGAACTACAGGAGAGGCTGAAAATAAAACCATGGATAAAATGGCTTCATGGATAATCATAGTAATACTCAGTTACTGCACACGAGACACTGCAGTAAGATTTTCACATGTTCCATCTCATTTAGTCATCATAACAGTACTATAAGGCGTACACTCTTACAAAACCTCATTTTACAGATGAGGAAACAGACCCAGAGAGGCTGAGTAACTAGCCTAATGTCACACAGCTAAGAAGAGGGAGAGGAGCCCAGGTAGTCTGGCTCCAGGGTCCATGCCCTAACTGGAGCACTGTGCTGCTTAGTGGAGCCCTCTGCCAGCAGATCAGGTCTGACTTCCAGGGAGAGATGAACATATATCTATCTATTCCTAGAGGCTCATACCAAGGAGGAGACTAGACCATCCTGTAGCTTGTCCCTTCCATGACTTTTTGAGTTAGAACCTTGGGTCAGAGAGAGGCAGATGCTGACCAAGGTAGAGAAACAAGCTGTAGGAGTACTTGAGGGCTGTTCTTATTTTAGAAGTTAAAAAAAACAATTACCTCCAATATCCATTAGAAATACTCCATACTTCACATCACATATTGGGGGATACTCCGAGACATCTTTCAACACTTTATTGCTCATTTCCAAAGTTCAGTAGATGTGATTCCCACACACCTTTTATGAATTGTGGCTCCAGCAGGAGAGGAAGAGTCTAGTGTTTTATAAAGGATGGACTTAGGCGTCTCTAAGGAATAAACACTTCACAAAAATAGTCTCTACAAATATAGGGTCAGAATTAGTGTCTTAACATTAATTAAGGTAGAGGAAGGGTTACTATCTTAATACATGCGTGTCAGCAGGTCCACCAGCACCAACAAATTGCAGAGACCAATGTGGGGCTCTCCACAGCATGGTTAGAACTTGGCAGGTTGAAGACAGACAACCTCCACATTGGAAGGGCCTTTAAATGGTTAATTCCCCCCTCCACTGTTGCTTATTAACATGGGAGTCTGATTAGAAATTAGATTCTCTGTGAGAGCTTCAACTTATAATTTAAGGACTTTTGCTGTACAACCATTACAAAACAATTACATAAAGATTAATTAGCAAATTCCCAAAACAGTAGTAAACAGCAAAGTAGTTTAATTAAAACCATTATCTCCAAAATCTGAATGTTAATAACAGTTGTAGCCCAGGGAGGAATGAGAAACAAGCCAGCAGAGAGTAGGGGAAAGAGTATAGTAATGTCCTTTGGCGCTGGCACCTGTCTGCACTTCCACATCTGCTCTCCTGGCTAATTACTCTTGGGACTCTCTGGCCTTTGAGTCCAGCAAGGTCCCAGGTTCTTCCTAAAGGCCTCTATGGCTGTGGCTTTGAGATCCACTGCAGACAAATCCGTTACTACCAGCCTGCCTCCAACAAGAGGCCTTTAATCTTCAAAAGAGAGAGAGGCTGTAGGTCGGGCAAACAATAAAACTTTCTAGTGGGGAATTCATAATGATAAGTTTTACTCCAACCTAGACTGCTTATCACAGATTATGAATGAAGTGTTTGACAAAGGAACCCAACTAAAATGAAATTTAACCATAGCACGACTTAGTAAGCACACATACTAGGCTCGGTTCATTTCCTTTATGATCTTATTTTATCACAAGAACCTCACAAAGCCACATTGCCTCTGTTCCCAAGCAGAGTAACTCACTTAGCCTAGGACATAGGGAACCTGATTGTTGAGCTTCACCCCACAGGCCTACAAGGCCTGTGCTTGCCCAGCCTCAAGACCAAAGAAAGAGCACAGAGTCAGCGACAGAGACATCAGTGGTTTAATGGATGGAGGGGCTTACGCGTCTGAAGTAAGGTCTTGGAGCGACACCCTGCTGTGTGCAGCAGATGGGGATGGTGGGCAGGACATGGTGGTGGCAGTCTTCGTTCCCGGGGTGGGAGGGGAGATTGCCAGTTACACGGGAATCACCTCAGGTTGGGTCATCAGTTACCGGGGAAACCAGCTGAGGGGCAAGTCCCTCACTGTCCCTTTGATAAGCATAGTGGAGAGTTCTGATCTAAAGCTAAAACAGTCATTAGCTGGGGTCTGGGGCAAGATGTAGAAGGTCAGTCATGTCAGAAGGGTGTAGGTGAAGCAGGCACTGGTCAAGCAGGGGATGTACAGAGAGCAACAGAAGAGCCATTTTGAGTGGCCTGAACACACACTGCTCTTTCCTTTTCTAGGCCCATTTATTTCTCCTATACCACAGGGATCCCCTCTGGTGGTGTAACAAGGATAAACATTTAACTCATTTAAGGCAGAGACTTTTATCATTCTGTGAGCCTGGCATGAATTACAGCATAGACTTGACAATGATCGATTTCTCCAAAGCAAAATGCACATGAACTTCAAATCAGAGAAAACTTGCCCTCAACCAGGACAGCCGATGTCTGTGCAACTCCACACCAGCTACCATGAAGGGCCGGCCTGGGCTTGAAGTTCCTTAAGCGCAGGTGAGGGCAGTCCCCTGACCCACTGCTTCCAGTCTCTGGTTTAGACCCTCTGTTGCAAGCGAGTGTTGAGAAGCCACCTTCTGGCTTATGTATGCATTCCATCTATCCTGCCTCACCTTCACAGTATTCAGGGACTGACATATGTAAGTGTCCTCTTCCTAGTCATACAAGGCCCTGCCCTCTGCCAGTGGAGTCAGACTGTCTGCCTGCAGCCTGGCTTCTCATTTTGCTTTACTCCAGAAATTATGCAAATCACAGCTATTAGTATAACAGCTTCTGAAGATTTCAGAAGGAAAAGGGAAAAAAATGCTACCACAAAATCCCTGTGCTTGGTTAAAAGACCATGAATTTCCCATTCTCTTCATTCACTCTTGTCAGTAATATTTATGCATCTGAAGCCTGTTTTTCAGTCATATGAATATCTATAAAAGCTACATCAGTCAGTCAGCAGAAACCTCTGGAACTGCAACCATGGAAGAGAATAAGGGAAAAGCCCAACTAGAGCCAAGATGGAGGGGAAGAGGGAGAAGGGCTAGATGGGAGATGCTGTTCCAGAAGGCCTGGGTGGAGGTCTGACGTTAGAGGACCTGGGAGGCAGGGGGCAGGGCTCACTCTGAAGTTGGACAAATTCAGCCCCAAGTTCACTCTGAGCACTATCTGCTGTCCTTTGGGATTGCCTTGTTCCCCTTTTCATTTATCTTGCTCACTAGACAGGAAGCTTTCTGAGGGCAGGAGCTGTGTAAATTCACCTCAACCCCACCATGGCCCTGAGCAATGTGAAAGCACAGAGCTGGCTCCCAGAGAGTACATGGTGAAATTGAGTACCTGCACATGCCTGCATGCCTGCATTTTGGTGAGACAGTGGTGCCACTGCTGTATCAGTCATGGTCCCTGAAAGAACAGATGGCACATCAACATCCAAAGGTTTTATAACATGACAGTTTACAAATGTCTGGGTGGACCTGTGACCACACAAGTCTGAAAGGATGTGGGGAACAAGAGATCCCCTGTTCTCAGAAGAAGGAGTTCTATGTACATACTATCTTGAGAGGAGGGAATTAGCCAGCTGAAGGCAACGCTGCTGGGAGGAAGCAAGAGGAATAAATGCCCTGGGCCCCCTACTCCCTCCCTCTCTCTGTTCTCCAGCCTTTCAAATTCCCTCCTGGGGCATAGGGTGGAGAAGATCCTATGGGCCAGCTCTGGGCAGGACTTCTTGGAGTTACTCTAGTAAAATCAACAGTCTTGGGAAGGCATAGCAGGCCACCCTGGTGCCCTGGGTCATACCCACTCCTCAGCTCACCTCTAATTGGAGTTTCATGCCAGCTTGTTCACCTGGCACTGGTGTTGTCCCACCTCAAGGTCATTCCACTTTCTGCCCCAGGGCTTTGTCTGATTTCTTGAGAGACCTTTAAGTCTGCACTAAGGGACAGTGAAGAAGTGTGGGCTTAACACCACTGGGGACAGGTCCCAAACGAGAGGAAAGGGAGATGGTGGATAAATTATCCTGCTTCCCATCTCTCAAGTGGATGATCCTGGAAGACATTCTGTTCACATCCTGGCAGGTCCTAATGGACTTGAACCCTGTTTTCCACGTAGCAACTATGATTGTTGCTCTCCTCACACCCTCACTCTTGCTTCCTGCAGTCACCTCCCAAATGAGACTCTGCCTTTGAGCAAACTCCACTAAGACAGGTGGACTAGCCAATAAAGTGCACTGGAACAACAGATTACCTATATAAAGATATATTACACTGAATTGCTGCCTCATGCCATACACAAAAATCAATTCCTGATGGATTAAAGACTTCAATGTAAAAGGCCAAAGCTTGAAATGTTTAGGGGCATGTATTTATGACCTTGGAGAAAGGAAGAACTTCTTAAATAAGACAAAACTGCTAACAATAAAAAATATGGATAACAAGTATGACATTATAATTAAGAATTTGTTTATCGAAAGACACCACAAATAAAGTGAAAAGGCAAGTTACTAACTAGAGAAGTTATTTGCAACACCTGAAACAAAGAATTATTATCCAACATACCCTAAGAAAAATCAATAAGAGAAAAAAAATTTAAAATATAGGTCAAAGAAGAGGATACATAAAAGGTCATAAATATATTAAAGGATTCTCAACCAGTTACTAATCAGACAAGTGCAAATTAAGACCAAATGTGATTATTAAGAAGAACAATAAGACACAACAGTTGAAAGCAAAGCCAAAATGTTTGGCAGGATCAAATCCTGGCTTCACTGTGGGCTAGCTATATGATCTTGCTTACATTACCTTACCACTCTGTGTGTTGCAGCTTTCTTATGCATACAATAGGACTAACAGTAGTTCCTACTTCATAAGGCTGCTGTGTTAAATGAAAGAAGGCCTGCAAAGCACTTAGCATATTGCTTCACAAACAGTAAACATGCAAACTATTTTCAAAAACAGTCCCTCAGGCTACTCATAGATCATGTAATTGATGCTTAATAGGAGTACCACATTACAAGTCTTTGTTCTACGTGACCCCAAATATTGCCTTTAAGTAACACTTAGGTGGCCTACATAGGAAGGAACAGTTTCTATAAGCAGTGGGTGTATTTACCATATTGCAGCCTTAAACAAAAAGAATGGATTAGCTACATGTAAATCATCATGATTGAAGATATCTGAAAATAAATTTTATATTTATCCAGAGTGACTCCAAAGTTCTGTTTCTTGGGAAAAGGCTAGGATTCAGGATTTTACAATTTTCTCTATCACTTGCATACACAAAGGAAAGCATTGCCAGGGCATGGGCACCTAGAGAGGATGGCAGCCCATCCTGTGTGGGGTCAGTGGCAGGTTACCATGCTGAAGACAGAACAGAGCAGGTCCTAAGGACTCCAAATGGAAACTGAAGATATACTCTTAGCCTGATAAAATTTTGGCAACAATATTCATAAGGACATTAAAATTCTCAACATCAAGATGACCCTATGAAAGGAAGGAACACTGGGCTAGGGTCTGGATTCCAGATCTATCTACTGCTGGAGTGCTCTGGAGGGACAGTTGCCTCTAGCACTTCATGGGGTTATGGTTGAGGCTCCGCAGAAGTAGCCATCACATGTGAGCATGTAGCAAGTACCAGACACTGTGCTAAAGAATTTATATACATTTTCTGATTCAATCCAAAGAACAACTCTGTGAAGCAAACTAACAGGAACTAAAGTATTTCAAGATTAGAAAGTGGTAGAGTTGGTACTCAGACCCGGCCTCAATGAAATAATGTTTGAGAAAGAGCTGGATAAAATCAGAGGATTCTATCCAAAGTTAGACCCAAGTAGGCTTACAAGAACAGGCATTACTGTTGAAACTAAAAGCATTGCTCCTTGGGGTTCATAAGGAAGAGCCCAAGCAAACCTTAGTGTAGGAAGGGCCCCTAGTCAGAGGCAGGCAGTGTGCAGCAGCTCAGCCCTCCCATTCTACACCACGTTCAGTACGAGCATGAGAGGCTTCTAAGATATCCCTGGGCAGGCGAGGGTACTTCCTCCAGGCCCTGTAGTTCAAAGAGGGAACCACTTGCCATTAATAGCCCATGTTGGTTGTTCTTTGTGTCCTCTGGGCCTCAAGCTTGAAGGATTGAGCCTGCTCCACCTGGGTTTCTACCTTACCCTAACACTATGGCTCAGGTGAAACCTACAGTCAAGGTCAAAGGCAAACTGTCATACTAACCTCTGCTCAAAGTGAAGGAGATAAAACACCAAGGATATATGTGTGTGTCTTTGGGTGAAAGTGGAAGCCCAGATCTGAAAGCGTTTAGAAAATGGAGGATTATATATCTCTAGTGATAATAATCATCACCATGTTAATCCTTATATAGCAGTTACTACTTGCCTGGCACTGTTCTAAGCACTTCACATGTATCAACTCATTTATTTCCTTCAATAACCCTATGAGGTAGGTGCTCTTTTTACCCTACTTTGGCTTATGGAGAAATAAAGGTACAGAGAGATTTAGTATGTTTTCAAAATTACAAAATTAACAAGTGGCCAGAGCTGAGATTTGAAGCCACATTATCTGGCTCCAGAGCCCTTTACCTGAGATGGCAGAGGTGACAGGGGAGAAGTGGAGAGAGTGATTTTTAATTACACTTATTGTGAATGGACTATTCATCAAAATTATGGGAATTCAATTTAATGTAACAAACACATGTTTGCAACCTGCAGAGTGTCATGTACTATGGAAATACTGACATTGATGCTGCCCTCAGGAGATTTAGGACACAGTCAACAGTCAGGGTCACATCATGACTCCAGGAGCCCTCCTGAAAACTGAGGGCATCCCTGGTTCCCAAGCTCTAGGCCTCAAGAGTGTGGTCTCTGCTCTAGACAAGGCACAGGTTGGCAAAGCAAGTGTCTGTACTTGAGGAATGGGGCACATGAGTCTAGTCATACTACTGCTAGGCATGCACTCTGATTCCTGCTGAGCATGGTCCATGACAGGTCAAGGAGCCCTCCTGAAGGTGAGAACTGAGGAGACACTGCAGCAAAGGACGTGAGGAAAGAAAGGAGTCATTGGAGAAAAAGTGGAATGGTGGAAAGGAACAGCAAGGGCGAAGCAGCAGCGACTCTGAGAAGAGCATCTGGGATTGACCTACTTGTTCATTCACATATTCAGTGAGTCATCTCTCTGCTGAACACCTGTTCTGAGTCCTGGGGATAAAGAGTTAAAAAATAAACAAGACAAATTTTAAAACAGGCAAGTCCCCTGCTTACATGGAACTAACATTCCAGAAAAGAAGACAATAAGTCTTATGTGTGTGTGTTTGTGTGTGTGTATATATATATATATATATACACATATGATTACTAGAAACTAGGCAAGGTTTCATTACTGTTCTTAAACTCTAAGGAAATTCTACTATATGGTAAAATATGAACCAGATTTAAAAGTTATATAGGATTGATCCATGAGCCTTTTTCTTAAGACAGCACTGAACATGAGAAGCAAGGAATTGGTACTCTTTCCTAGTGGAAGACATCACTTCTACAGAGTTGCCAACACCAAGAGGCAAGGAGAGACCATGGGGAGGGCCATGTTCTGGAATGCTAAGGTGTCAAAGACATCTGCCCAGGATGAGAGCTGCAAGATGAAGGAGGTTTTAGCAGTGCCAATTTTGCTTCACCTTAAAGGAGGAATTGAGAGAAAATCACTGGACCAGTGAAAAGGTCTTACAGTATACAAGGAAGAAGATTGAAAGAAATGGCCTATTACTGAAATAAATTTGGCACAAGGAGTCAGATTTTCTTTTTCCTAGAAGATATTGCATCGAAGAAACTAGAATATGCTATCTTGAAGAAGCAGCAGTCTGAGCATACAGCAAAGTCCAAACATAGTGGGAGTTTAGTGGAGAGTTGCCTAAGTAACTGAATATATGAATAAATAAGTGGCCAGTCTCAGAAGCTCTTCTCAAAGTCGATACCTCTTCAATTCTACTGTTTCTTTCCTCCTCTCTTTCCATGCCTTCTTTTCCCTCCTAATGTCCTTTAGTTGCAGTGTTTCCTCAGTTCTCACCTCCAGGAGAGCATTCTAGCCCATTCTGGCTCCTAAGCTTGTTATCATGGCCTAAGAGATTCATACTTTGTGGCCCCTGGCTTCTCCCCTGGCTTCATCTGTCCCATCACACCTGTCTTGTTAAGACAGAGGGCACTTGCACACTTCCTTCAGGCTTCTGCTCAAATGTCATCATATCAAGGAACAGCAAACCTCCTATAAAACCAGCACACACTACCTACCCACCTCAGTCCCTCTCAGTCCCTGTCTCGTTCCCCCTCTTCAAAGCACTTTCACCATCATCTGTTTCTAGTTTTGATTGTGTGTCTCCCTCCATCCGAAAGCATTTTTCCATGAGAGCAGGGACTTTGTTCTGTCACACTATAACTGGAGTTTCTAGAACAGTGATCAGTGAAGTTTCTTACAGTTCTAGCCATTGAATGAGTAAGGTTTATACTCAATAAATATTTATTGAATAAATGAATGGAAGGTTAAAATAAAACAGATGGTTTTTATTGGTTAAAATAAAATGGAAGCAATATCAAAAAACTAAAGTCAGAAACTTTGCTGAGCTGAAGAAAGACTCTAATACACTGATTGAAAATGTTTCCTGAACACCAGAAAAAATGAGTGAGAAAAGGTCACTTCCTCAACCAGGGATGGCAAATGGGTACCCCCTCCAGGGCCAGCTTTCCTTGAGAGGTAGCAGGAATACGGGATATGGCCTCTGCAAGAAAAGAGGCCAGTGGTCAGCTCAGTGCCTGGCAGGAAGACTGCAGGAAGGAGGGCTGCCATCGGCTGCGTGTGTCATTCTGGACTAACTGGCATTTTAGAGTCTCAGGGAAAATTAAACTGTCCGTAACATCTAGAGAGGAAAAATATCTGCCTTTGTCTGTTTGAGCTACCATAACAAAATGCCACAGATGGGGTGGAGGCTTAAACAACAGACATTTACTTCTCACAGTTCTGGAAACTAGAAGTCCAACATCAAAATGTCAGCATGGTAGGCTTCATCCTGAGGCCTCTTTTCTTGGTTTGCAAGCAGCCACCATCTGGCTTTGTCCTCACATGACCTCTTTTTTGTGCACATGCAGAGAGAGAGATCTCTGGTGTCCTTTCTTATAATCCTATCATATCAGGGTCCCACTCTTGTGACCTCATTTAACATAAATTATTTTGCTAGAGGTTCCATTTCCAAATACAGCCACACTGGGGGTTAGGGCTTCAATAGATGAATTTTGGGGTACACAAACATGCAGTTCATAACAGCCTATAAACATCTAGACAGGCCAAAAAGTAGTTTTAAAGGAATGGAAATCTTTCTGACCTCAAATTTCTCTGCAACACTGAATGCCTATAGGCAATGAAATCCTGTCTTCAGAAAATAGAGAGAGAGGTAGCTGGCAGTTATGTCTGTGCAGAACAGATATGCAGTTTGAGGACTGAAGAAAGTTAAGCAAGACAAGCCTGTGGAAATCAGGAGAAATAATAGAGATTAAATCATAAACGAACAGGTGTGAAAGTGGAAACATTAAGATACATCTCAGGTGGCTTCGGCTTTGGGTCGCAGCAGTGAGAACACCGAATCCTAGCCACTAAATCAATGGTCAGTGACAAGGTCCTGGCTCTATGGCTTTGCAGAAAAAGAATTCCCACAAAGGTGGAAAGTAGTGAAACAAGTAAAGTATTTATTAGGAGAAAAAAAGAGTACAGTACTTGTGGATAGACACACGGGCGGGCTCAGAGAGTCGCACCCTCGTGGCAGTTTGAATCACTTTTATAGGACATTTCTTCTGGGTTTCTTTTGGCCAATCATTTTAATTTGTCTGGTTCAAAGTCTGTATTTGGTATAGCTCAGGGTCTTCCCCGTGTGCGTGTGCGTCTCTAAACCAAGATAGATTCTAGTGAAGAGGCCTATGGTAGATTTGACCACTCACCTTTTGACCTCCAAGGAGTCTTTCTGCACATGTGTAGTCAGGGAGGTCTTCTTACTTTGAAAATGAGGAATATGTGGTCACTTATCTTCTATCTGGGAAGGACCCAGCCTCCTCTCTCTCTCTCTCTCTCTCTTTTTAACATCTTTTAAGGAGTATAATTGCTTTACAATGGTGTGTTAGTTTCTGCTTTATAACAAAGTGAATCATCTATACATATACATATATCCCCATATCTCCTCTCTCTTGCGTCTCCCTCCCACCTTCCCTATCCCACCCCTCTAGGTGGTCACAAAGCACCGAGCTGATCTCCCTGTGCTATGCAGCTGCTTCCCACTAGCTATCTATTTTACATTTGATAGTGTATAAATGTCCATCCAGCCTCCTCTCTTAATTGTCCTGTTATTCTTGCCTTGGAGTATCAGTCTACTGAAATGAACTCAAACCATTTGCCCCAGGGGCCCATCTATATCTTGCCTCAAAATTATTTAGTAAGTTTGAGAATTGACCCTTTGAAGAACCCAATGAAATATAAAACTTTAACAAATCTAATTAAGAAAAATAGAAATAAAGATATTGGAAATAAGGAAAGTGGCATAACATATGGTGATAAAAGTAATTATAATTGTGAGATAATATCAGGTGCGGTTATATGCTAATAAATTCCATCACATGTAAAAAGGTAATATTTAGTGAAAATAATAAATCAGGAAAAATAGCTCAACAGGCAGTAACATTTTGGAACAGACCATAACTATGGAAGACATAAGAAAGTGCTGTCAACATACTGCCTTGGGAAGTGCTTGGGTGCTCTGTGGCTTTACTGGTGAATGTTTTCTGGACTTCATGGAACAGACAATTTCCATACTATAAAACCTATGCCAGAATATGGAAAAAAATAAAAGGTTACTCAATTTATTTTATGAGGAAATTATGTTCACCAAATTTAACAAAAATAACATGAAAAATTTATTCACTAGCACTTCCCAAAATATAATGGTGGGGAAGGTCTTCTTAACATAATGGCAAAGCAAGAAATCATAGAGAACAAGATGGATAAAGGTACTTAAGTAAAAAATGTAAATCCTTACATCAGAAAATACCATAGTGGAATTAAAAGGAAAACAGCAAACCAGAGAAAACATTTGTAAGAAAGAGAGCAAAGGATGAATTTTTTTTTTTTTTTTTTTTTTTTGGCTGCGTTGGGTCTTGGCTGCTGCACGCGGGCTTTCTCTAGTTGTGGTGAGCAGGGCCTACTCTTCATTGCAATGCATGGGCTTCTCACTGCAGTGGCTTCTCTTGTTGCAGAGCATGGGCTCTAGGTACACGGACTTCAGTAGTTGTGGCACACGGGCTTAGTTGCTCCGCAGCATGTGGGATCTTCCCCTACCAGGGCTTGAACCCATGTCCCCTGCATTGACAGGCGGATTATTAACCACTGCACGACCAGGGAAGCCCCAAAGGATCATTTTTAACATATTAAAAAAATCCTCTAACAATTAGAAAAATATTATATAACCATGAGAGAAAAGGACATTGAGATAACCTATATAAGAAACACAAATAAGCAATAAATACGGAAAATAAAAATGGCTCAAGCTCACTAGAAGGCAAAGAATTGAAAGTTAAAATCAGGATGTCATATTTTTTGCCTATTAAATTGGCAAAGATGTAATGGTTCTCTGCCATGGGCAAAACCAGGTACTGATAATGGAAATATAAATTGATGTTACTTTTTTGGAAAATAGTATGAAAACATTTAGCAAGAGTTTTAACTGTGTTCATACCCCCTTTGACCTAGTGAAGCCAAATCCGTCTTCTGTACCCTGACACCAAATTAAATTTCAGAGACAGAGTTTTGGGTGAAGTAGAAAAGAATAGATTTATTGCTTTGCCATGCAAAGGGGGTCACAGTGGGCTAATGCCCTAAAAATTGTGTGTCCCAACCTGGAGGAGGTTTTAAGAAATTTTATAGTAATGGTTAACTCATGGACATTCTTCTGATTGGTTGGTAGTGAGGTAAGTGGGAGTCAGCATTGTCAACCTTCTGGTTCCAGTGGGTCTGGGGTTATGTGCTTGTGGGCAACATACCATTAATTTCTCCCACCTGGTGGGGGTTTCAGTAGCTACAAAACAGCTCAAAGATATTGTTATGTGTATCCCTTGAGGGAGAACCAGGACCCTGCCCCAAGGCTGCATTATTGTTTCTTTCTTTTTTTTTTAAATTTATTTTTGCACTATTGTTTCTTGACTATTCCTCCTTTGTCTCTGTATCCCCTCCCTTCCCTAATTAGCAACTGTTTGAACCTGACTGTTGGAACTCAGGGAAGGTCCTGTAGGCTGAATGAAGACTATTTCCTGTAATCAAGAAATAGGGGACACAGAAAGGCTTTTGTGCCCAGGAGCCCCACAGGGTCCTGCTCAATATCACTAGTAACTCCACTGCTAGGAATTTATTCTAAATAAATGATCAAAAATGAATAGAATATGTATAAAATAGATACCTAATAAGAACCTGCTGTATAAAAAATAAATAAAATAAAATTCAAAAAAGAAGAACAGAAAATGTCCGTCCTTCCTTAGCACAGCTTGGGTTTTCCTACTAACTCATGGGCCTTCCCATCCTCCTGCTGACTCATCATCCTCTACTTGCTCTCTAAAGCTGGAGGGCCCAGAATCAGGATGCAGGGCTACTTTTGCATTCACTTTCTCCCTAAGGAATCTATTGCTCTTCCAGAGTTTTAAAAGCTATCTACACCCTGATAACTTCTAACTTAATGTACCAAGTTCCAGCTTCTCCTCTGAGCTCCAGGCCTGTTTATCTGACTGCTTACTAATCATCTCTATTTGAATATTTAGTAAACATCTCCAACTTAAAAGTTTCCAAATCAAACTCCTGGTCCCTCTCCCAAAACTGTCTCTCCCATGTTCTATTTTGTCAGTAAGTGGCACCACCATTTACCCAATTGTTTGGCCCAAAGACCTACAGGTCCTCACTGAGTCCTGTAAGTCTACACTGCACTCTTTTCTAGGTAAATCCTGAATACAGTCACTCCTCACTCTTCCCGATGAATTTAAGTTTCTTGCCATGTAGCAAAAGAATTCAGAGATGAAGCGGGGAGGTTAAGAAGGTAAAGTGAGAATTTATTTAAGCAAGAATATGCTCTCAGAGGGAGAGTGGGCAGTCAGGTGAGGAGGAGCTGCTGCCCTGGGTGTCTTAGGCAAGCCGATTAAGAGGGGTACACAAATGAAGGGGCGGTATATTCACTGGGGAAGGAGGAGTTTCGGGGTCATATTCCCTGATTTTCATCCCAGCTCCATCTTACTTCCCAAGGGGAGGAGGAATTTTTGTCCTTATTTAGCTTAGATCAGAAGTGTCATGACGTCGGTGCATAATGGGTACTTCTTATCTGTAAGGCTAATTTTATTGTAATGAGAGCATAATGAGCAACAGGTTACATTCGGATGTGGGAGACTCCCGTCTTTCCCCACCTTTCTTCATCTGTTCCCAGGCCACTTATCACCCAAAACATATGGTTTCCTGTCAGTCCGGAGGTTCCTGATTTTCTTTGTCTGCTCATGGACCCCCACTGTTTACAAGGTGTGTGATTTCCTGGCCCCTGGCCCCATTTCTCTGCTCATATGTAGCTACCTGACTGTTGTAACATCACCAACTCTTTGTTACTACCCACATCCCATACATCAGCCCTCACCAGAAGCACTTCTCTAAGTTCCTATCTATCATTTCTGCTTCTAATTGCACCCTACCCTCCCCAACTGCACCACTCCCTGAAGCCAGAGTGAGCTACTCAAAAACACACCAGATCTCATGACTCCTGAGCTTCCTTCACACTTAGAATAAAATCAAAATTCATTACACCGGACCATAAGATCTTTATTATGTAGTATCTGTAGTATTGTGTAGTATCACCTTACGAAGCTCCTCCCCTACCACACTCCCTCTGGTGCTTGCCACCCCACCCACACTATCCTCACTATTCTTTAAATGGGCCAAACCTTTTCCCACCTCAGGGCATTTGTACTTGCCTAGAACAATCCTCTTCTAGATTTAGCAGGATGTACTTCACCTCCAGGAGGACATTCCTGCCCCCTAGATCCAAATTGCTTCTCCCTTTTTCCCCTATTTCCATCACCCTCTAGTCCCTTACCCTATTTTAGTTTTCTTTATGACACTGATCACAACCTAAAGTTATAAATTTTACATATTTATCATCTGTCACGGCTCGCTGAAGATGGGATCACATCAGACGACATCATCCTCACTGCTAGGCTCCAGTGCCTGACATGGACTAGGCAGCAATACTGGTTGAAAAAAATCAACAGTAGTGAAAACCAAAAGCTACCTTAATGTCCAAAAATAGTCCAATATTTTTTTAAATATAAAAATCACCATTGTCATTAAAATCATGTTCTCAGAAAAAACTTGAAGAGAAGGAAAATTTTCACTGTTATACAAATAATGTGAAATGGAAAACAAGATGCAAAATTATACATTTTGGTGATTTCAATTTTTTGAAATAAAAATAAGGAAATGTTCTAAAATGGTAACAACCATTATATCCATGCAACGGAATAACATGAGTTTTTATTCTATTATTTATACTTCTGAATTTTTCAAATTTTATTAAAAGAAATTTGCATTGGTATATATTTTTAATTATATGCTATAAATTAACAAAGAAAAGGACTCCTGCCAGAGACGTGTTTTAGACAAGGAGCCATGTAAACTGCACCCTAAAGCCCAGGGGAACTGTGGGAACTGGTCTACTGACTGCCCAACTGTTGACCAGGAGGGAGGTTAGGTCTCTTGGACTAAGAGATGGGGAGTGAAGAAAGGGGAGCATTGGCTCTGGCATGAGGAGCTGTCTAGTATTCTCAATAGGGATCATAGCCTTTAAAACCTGGATTGTATTTTCAAGTTGCCAACTAGAACAGGAAATACATGGATGCTTAACAAATGAATGTGTGAATGAAAGATTAACAGGTGAACTTACTCTGGCTTGTAATTAAGAACAATCCAGAAAACAAGCAGTAGTAGAAACTTTGGGCTCTTCACAACCAGCATTTGCACAAATGTTTCCTCATCCACTGTGCACAGAGGGGCAACAAATGACTCTCACCTTTGCTGTAAAGTGAAAACAGCGTGAGCCTAGGCTTGAAAACATGGAGGACTTTTGTGCCAGGTAAGCACCTTTAGTAGGAGGGGAAGAGGAAGAGGAGGAGGAGGAGAAAGAAAAAGAGAAGAAGAAGGGGAGTTGGAGGGGGGAAAGAGAGGAAGATGGGGAGGAGAGGAAGGAGAGGGAAGAGGATGAGAGGATGGATTTGGGGGATGAAGGCTAGATACTTATGAGGTGTATGGTATCCCCCACCCCATTTTGCACATAAGAACTGAGGCTCTGGAGAGGAAAGAGGGGTGATGTAGCTTCATGGGACAGAGCCAGCATCTGAAGCTCCACCAGCCCACAGGTGTGCAGAGGAAGATGAAGATGAAGCACCTGCTGGGGACAGGAAGAACCAATAAAGGTCAAGAACATTTATAGAGCTGATCAGACAGGGCAGGGCTGGAAAGGTCACAGCCTAACAACATAGTATGCATCTGTGCAGCCCTACAGACCTCAGGTATTTTTGTCTCTGCATAGATGGATGACACTTCTGGTTTCCAGACCTTGCTTCAGCCTTTGCCCAAGCATTGCCACAGAAACTCACCATTTGGAAGGTGCTCTCTGCAGACAGCTAAATGTCATTATCCCAAAACACCAAGCTGGCCAGCTGAGCTTGCTGTTTTGCTGAAACGCTGTTTGACAGAAAAACAGGTCACCCCCAGGGTTACGTACAGAAGGATAAAACTCATGAATATGCATAAAGTCCTCTTTCTAGAGACAGTTGCTACAGCCATTATTGGAACAGAACAGGCTGGGTGGGAAGGCAACTCATCCACAACGTACTTCTGCCTCCCTGTAGGAACTTGTGATGGTTAAGATAATTTCCTGTATCCCCAGGACCTGGTCCTCAGCACTAGCAGGACCCATGAGGTCCTCTGAGCTCCCTCATGTCCCTCACCCCATCCCACCTTGGTCAAAGCAGGAAATAGAGCCCAGAGAGGGGAAGCAACTTGCCTGAGGTCACACAGCAGTTCCTGCAAGGCCAGGACCTCCACCTTTAGACCAGGTGGCTCCCACATTGCAGGTCCCTGGAAGAACACAAAAGTAGACTGACCAAGTAGAATCTGACCAAGAGCAAGCCCTCAGCATAGCACAGACGGTCTCTCTAGCTCCCACTAGGGCTGGGTTGGGGGAGCTGCTGTGCAAGGCAGAGCTAGGCAGGGGACCCCACAGAGAAAGCTTTGATGGGATTTCCCTTTGACACCTGCCTCCACCCCTTCAGTGCCCAGCCCCTTCAGGCCGTCTGCAATTTCTTTCCATAAAAAGGGTGAGGTCTCTCATCCAAGTACTAACCAGGCCCGACCCTGCTTAGCTTCCGAGATCAGACGAGATCGGGCGCGTTCAGGGTGGTATGGCCGTAGAGACATGTACCAAAATGTTCATTGCAGCTCTATTCACAATAGCCCGGAGCTGGAAACAACCTAAGTGTCCATCATCGGATGAATGGATAAAGAAGATGTGGCACATATATACAATGGAATATTACTCAGCCATAAAAAGAAATGAAACTGAGCTATTTGTAATGAGGTGGATAGACCTAGAGTCTGTCATACAGAGTGAAGTAAGTCAGAAAGAGAAAGACAAATACCGTATGCTAACACATATATACAGAATTTAAAAAAAAAATGTCATGAAGAACCTAGGGGCAAAACGGGAATAAAGACACAGACCTACTTGAGAATGGACTTGAGGATATGGGGAGGGTGAAGGGTAAGCTGTGACAAAGCGAAAGAGAGGCATGGACATATATACACTACCAAACGTAAGGTAGATAGATAGTGGGAAGCAGCCGCAGAGCACAGGGAGATCAGCTTGGTGCTTTGTGACCACCTGGAGGGGTGGGATGGGGAGGGTGGGAGGGAGGGAGATGCATGAGGGAAGGGATGTGGGAACAGATGTATATGTATAACTGATTCACTTTGTTATAAAGCAGAAACTAATTAAAAAAAAAAGGGTGAGGTCTGACCAACACAATCATGCTAAGGTATGAGTGTGTGTCATCCTTCCCAGGTTAACTATGTCTTTTAAGCAGAGTACACTAGAGATGTCAAGGGGCAAAGCAAGAATAATGGGATAGGGATCAGGCATTCCACAGACCACACAGACTACACCACTAATCCATCAGAGAGTGACCCTGCCCAAAGCCCTATGAAGCCATGGTGACAGCTGAAGTCCTTCGATCTGACTCCTCATGCAACCTCCATATCTCAGTGAAAAGAAGCAAGGCAGGGGGGCCCCCAAGTCAAAGTGGGCAGTTAGACATTTCCAAAGAAGTTCAAGCATGCTCAGACAGTGGGGTCCAAGTGATGTCAGCATCTGCTGCCCTGTGCTCCAAAGTCTGAGGAGAGTGAGCACTGGGCAGGGCTGGGCCAGCTGTCAGGTACTTGCTTGTCATTTTCTCACATTGAAGAGGCAGGGGAGAGTGATTCCTTTGAAGGGCTAGGCAGATATGAGGTTGCTGGAAGTGGCAAGCCCCATTTCATCCTGCTTTTGAAGGGGTCTGAGATAGATGGATGGCTGAAAGGTTAAGTTGTACTGAGCATCAGGGCCACTCTTCTGCAGAAGCTGCTGTGAAGTGGAAACCCAAGCTCACTTTACTGGAACAAACTGCACTCTGCAAGCCCAAGACTGGGCGACCCCCCCACACACACCCACTCTTGGAGGTTACAGGCATTTAGGGACCAGAGGGAACATGTTACTAACACTTACATCAACCTGTTTGACACCATGGCACCTACAGACCTAAGAGTGAACCACTAGGTCTGCCCCTTTGGACAATTTGTCAACCCTAAGCCTCAGTTTCCTCCTCTGTGAAATGGAGGTTAAGAATAGATACATCACAGGGTTGTTGAAGGGATTAAATGTGATAATGACACAAACAGTCTCTTAGAGAACATTCTGTGAGTGGGCAGTTCTTTGTGGCAGTTATTGTGGTTCTGGTTGCTATTGTTGTACTAGGCACTCGGCATACAAAGATGAAAAGTATTCAAGAAACCTGAAGACTTTTGAAGGAGAGACACCTCCAGATAAATACCATGAAGCAGGATGGTGGTTAGAGTGAAAGGATCATGAAGGTGCAGCAGAAACACAAAGAGGGGAGCTCTCCAAAGGAGGTGGCTTCTGCACAGCCCTCAAGATAGATAAGATTTCCATGAGGACAAATGAAAAGGGCATTTCAGATCCTGGAAGCATGATGGGCCAATGCACAGAGCTCCTTGACCTGCAGCCCCGTACACATTTGTCACATATGAGTCTGGCATCTTCAGCCAGGGCACAGAGAGCAAGTCAGACAGACAAAACTATCATCTCAGCATAGACTTGGATCATAAGGTTCTCCAAGACAGTCTCAAGAAGCCTGAGGAGTGTTCCTGAACAGATGACCCCTAAGATGAAGGCTAGAGGAAATGTAGGTGTCAACCAGGTAAGTGTATAGAGATGAGGAAAGGGAAGTAGATGAATTTCTAAGTGATTTAAAATATGCAATGAATCTCTCACCCGAGAGCTGCATGTAGAACTGGACAGGCAGCAGCAGCTCAGTAAGTTGGCGATGCCTGATCTTCTTTGGACATCTGCTAAGGATGCTGCCATGGACATGAGAAACTGCTTGGTTATCAGCTTTGTGCCCTCAGATCCGGAAGCCCTGGGAGCCTCCCCCAGCCATGGTACTTTGCCCACAGAAAACTATTCAGAAAACTCACCAAGAAAACTGCCTCTCTTTTTTCTGTTTCTATTCTCATCATTTGATTACATCTGAAATGTGTCAGCCTTGTTCTTCTGAAATAGAGAAAATGGTGTCCCCAGGGAATAACCGAGTGTGAGTATATGCCCCTGGAGGTGTGGTGCAAGGTCTCTACCCAGGCTGAGAGCCTTTCCCAGGCATATATATGCTCCACATATTCTCCTATGGTGCTGGAATAGGATGCAGAGCTTCCCTAACTCTCGGAGATTGAATCAGGGATGGAAAGATGGAAGCTGACAGAGTGCAATACCCCCAGAGAACCACAGAACATGTGCCCCATGGTGATTAGAGTAGGGCTGTTTGCAATAGGCTGGCTTGACAGACACACAAGACAGAATTTTCTAAACTTTAATATGCCTACAAGTAACCTGAGATCTTATCAAAATGAGGATTCTGACCTGAGGTCGGCCCCAAGATTCTGCTCTTTTAACAAGATCCCATGTGATGCGGGGGATACTGGTCTGCAGGCCACACTTGGAGCAGCCAAACATGGACTCTTCACTCATGTAGCAAAGAGTTACTGCACTTCCTAAGCATTAGACTGCACTCTATGTACAGTACGGGCAAAATAGGCAAAGACCCTTGCACTCCAGGACCATGCTATATTTGAGGAAGATAACAATAATCAAGTAAACAAATAAACAAAAAAGATAACATGATAGACTGAGAAGTTCTTTGGAGAGACAGAGGAGGACTTGGGTGCAGATGGTGGAAGTGCTTTAGGCTGGCTGATGAGGGAAGGCTGCCCTGGAGAGGGAATTAAGAAGGCTGACCTGGAGAAGGAGAAGGAGCCATCTGGAAGAGGCCTGGTGGGAGAACATTACAGAGAGGAGGAGAGCAAGTGCAAGGGCCCTGTGCTATGAACAAGCTTGGGTCATTCAAGGAGTACAATCTCAAGATGGAACAAAGCACTTTGACCTCAGGGCCACAGCCTTTTCCCTGGATTCAGCCACTTGTCCTTGGTTGTGAGCTTCTGTTAAACTGGGTTAAACTAACAAAGCCCTTGACCATCCAGGGTTTAAAATAATTTCTGATCTCTTCTAGAACCCCATACCATTCTAGGGTCCTTGTGAAACCATGTCTGAAAAGTAAAGATTTAAACAAAATCTTTAATACCAGAATTCTACTTTCCCACTTGTCCTGGAGACCCAGTATTACTTTTCCAAGGGAAGTAGCATGGGAGGGAGGGCTTGGTGATGACTCAATGACAAAAAATGGCCGAAATACAGCCTGGCCTATTTGGGAAAAGAAGTAGAGGTGATTTTTGTAAAGCCCTGGAGAAATTAGACTGGCCTCCAATCCATGTTGACAAGTGGTACCTGTTGGTGTGGGGTTGAAAGAACATATTGAGTGCATGCGCCTGCTGTATAGCAGCAAGGATTGGGTTGAGAAGGGATGCTGATGAATACAAGATGGCTTAGAGGAAAGCATGGTGACCAATAAACCAAATCTGTGATGTTGCCCATTTCTTTACATACTCTGCTATCCTCTTCCCATTCATCTTAATGGCATTCTCCCTCCCAATGCTTTACCACCTCTTACTGGGCATGCAGTTGATATGTTGGTCTAGGTTGATTTGGACTTTTGCCACCTTCTGCTTCTTGGAGACTGTACCTGACACATTTTGTCCCACACACCACATATGCTCATGGGCCACTTTTTTCTTTTGGTCACTACACTGCAATGGGAACTGACAGCTCCCAGCCTCAGTTCTGTTGGGCATTTCTCTCTGCCTGAGAACTTCTCTGCCATCACTGCACAAGACTCTTGCAAGAACCTATTTGGGCATTCTGATGCATGTACCAATCTGGAGGTAAGAGGGAACTAGCACCGTATGTTACCACATTTGACCAATGGGGGATGGAGCTAGTGGACAAATATGCCTCTCTTCTGCCCTTCAGACAGACAATTCTTAGGTGACTTATTTGTGGCTCTCCAAAGTGTCCCAGCAGGATTGAGTCTAGTTAGTGGTGATCAACTCAAGAAGGCACCCCCATATCAACTTTACCTCCTTCCCTTTTCCACTCTTCTCAATGTCCCACTTCCGTTCCCTGAAATCATTTCTAAAAGTCAACCTCCTACATATAAGCTCTTGTCTCAGACTCTGCTTTCTGGAAGGGATAGAAGCTAGGACAGAAGAACGTTCCAACGAACAGAAATCTAGCCTCGTCACATGTGATCCTATCCGATTGATGGCAAGACTGGGGTTTTACTGCCCTGTCTCCAATTGTGAGTTGTTACAGGCTGGGAGATGAGTTAGCTCAGGATCTGGGCCATTCTTCTGCCTCGCTCCCACCTGGAGTTACCATGTAAAAGACCCCTGGATGGATCTTCCATGTGGAAGAAGAGATCCTGAACTGCAGACACATGATTATTCTCTGAGATCTCTTCTCAGGGCTTTGGAATTTGGAAATTGCTTTCCACTAGTACTCAGCCACAACCCTTGGTGGTATGTCACAGATCTCCCTAAGACCTCTCCCAAATGGGTCTCAAAGGCAAAGGGTCTGTGCTCTCCCAACATCTCCCCTCACCTCAACACCCTCTGACCTGCCTAGGAGAAATGGCAACATAGAGGCCATATATGATGAGAGAAATAAAAAGAAGAACAACCTTGGAGAACTAATTGATTCAGGGGTGGGGCAGAGAACATCCAAGATGAGCCTGAAGCATATTGTGGCACCAGACAGCAAGAAGGTATTAAAAACAAATAAACAAACAAGGACAGTAAGAATACATATGTGTATGTTATATGTATTTCAAAGGAACACAGAACTAAACTGAAGGAGCTCCCAATGGCCAATGCTGGAAAAACTTGAGCAAAATATATAACTATAGTTTTGAATTATAACCCAAAGAATAATATAATTATCCATGAGTCCATACTGATTAAACAAATAACTAAATAAATAAATGCGAGAGAAGCAGCAACTCTTCCTCACAGAAGAACTCTAATTAATAAATGTACAAGAAATGAGGGAAAATCATCAGTAGCACACCAGAGTAATAATTGCCATAGCCAAGACCTACTGATGGATATTAAAATACATGGGTGAAAGTTTAAGCAGAAGTGGGATATTTACATAGTCTCCAAGTACTGCCCTCAAACACTTAGTAATTGCAAAAAGAAAAATAGTTTATAGCATAAAGTCTTGGTAGATACTACCTTAGCCAAGTGATGAAGTAATCTGCAGTAATAAGACACTGACGTCATGAGCCCCTTAGTTTGATGCACTGAGAAGGGCACATCACCCCTGTGGGATCATTCCCAATAAAGCATAACCTAAATCTAATAAATAGAAAACATCAGACAAGCCCAGGTGGAGAGACATTCTACAAAATAACTTACTGGTCCTCTTCAAAACTTACAAAGTCAAGAAGGACAAGGAAATCTTGAGGAACTTCCACAAATTGAAGAGGACTGAGGGGACAGTGTAACTAAATTAAATGTGGGAGCCTGGATCAGAAGCTGGAACAGGAAAAGATTGTCAGAGAAAAAAATATGAAATCTGAGTAACTTTTGTACTTTGGTTCATAGCACAACTCCAAGGTTAATGCCTTAGTTTTGATAAATGTTCTATGGTCGTGTAGACATTTAACTTAAGGGGAAACTGGGGGAAGGGCATAAAGGAACCTCTGTACTCTTTACAACTCTTTGGTAACTTTAAAATTATCTCAATATTTAAAAAATATATTGACTGTCAAAAAATAAAAAAAGAAGGGAGCAGGAGACAAAAGTAATATAAACGTGGATAATTCCGTTTGTCATGCCATTCCACAAGCCTGAGATAAAAGAGCAAATCTGCTGCTCTGTCCTTTCATCAAGCGAGAACCTCACATATGTGACCCTGAAGCAAAAGCCAATTATTTCATCTGTCGCCCCAAAGAAGGAAGAGCAAACGATTCAAAGAAGAAAATCCAGTGGTCTGGGTGGATTGAGAAGGACTTCTTGATGCCCAATGAGGTAACCACTTACAGGATTTTTAAGCAATACGAACCAGTGCTGGATAGAGACCACCATGCCTGTGTCAGGCAGGACTCCACTTTATCTCTTGGTGTCTCTTTTTTCTCCCTCATTCCTGTCTAACTCTGGAACTTAGGCTGGAAATGAACTCTGGAAATCACTGTCATGCTTCTCTTCTCTGGTTCCACATTTCCCTCCAGCCCTGTTCCTGTCCCTCCACTCACACACTCTGACCTACTCAGCCATTTGTCACTTCCTGTTAATGCACAGTGAGGAAGTTCCCGTAAGCTCCCTCCCACAGCAGTAGGAGCACCACATGCTGTGCTTATTCTCTGGCTCAGATCAGGTATTTTCTTCCTACTTGGGGTGGAGGCTACAGAGAGCAAAGTGAGATTGTCTTGGAGTTCTGCTTCTATACACCCTCAAGATTCAAGGTCAAGAGGCTACTCAACCAGCCCCTGTGAAAATCCATCTTCCTTTCTGTGTACAAACCCCCAAAATAAAACTGAAGCCAGAGTGGACTCACAATGCACAGGGCTTCCTTGGTGGTGTTTTAGGATACAAGGTTCATGAGCCAGAGCCCAGGAGAATTGGGAGCCAGTAGGGCTCAGGCAGCATCAGCAGCACCAGAAAGCTCTGACACCTTACGGACTGTCACCTACATGAGGTACCCTCATCAGGGAGAAAGAAAAGCCATCATTTTGACAAACCAGCCTGCCTTTTGCCTGTGCTGCTTAGCTGGCCATATAGTTTGGAAAGAAAACATGTGATCTCTCCTTCCTGCCCAGTTAGTTTTACTGCACAGGACTGGGTGACAGCCACATCTGGCCCCTTCCAGAAATCACCTCCCTGTGGGAGGCCAGAGGCATGGGCAGGGCTTGGGAGTATGGTGGGGAAGAAAGTTCATAGGTGGGCATCTCTTAGTCCATTAGTACCAGGAAAGCCACACTCTTCCCTGGGACCCTGCAGCCAAGGGCATCCCCAGGGCATTGGTTTGTCAGTGAGAAGAACTCTCCTGGCCGTGAAACTTGTACCTGACATTTACAGTTTCCTCTGCCCTAGGTGAGTCCCCAGAGACTTCCTTATAACCCCAGTACTTGAACTGAAAGAGGGGAAAATAGAATACTTCCTAATCAAGCATGGGTGTGAAAATTTAGCTGTAAGGTTATTAACAACAGGAAACCTAAATAACTAAAAAGGCACTGGCGAAATAATGTGCATGCACACTTGTTGCTTGTGGCTGAACATTCATTTCCTCTGTTCAAAATATGGGACTGAGAATGTCTTTCTGGAATTCAAAGGGAATTCTTGGTATTGCGGTTTCTATGTGATTGAAGCAAACCACCTTCAACTACAGAGGTCCCTTTTCAAGGGCAATTCACAAGTGAGCATATGACCCAAGCTTGTCTGATAAGAGTATACCCAGGACTTTTTTCTGGAAATGTTCCTTTTCCCGCTGACCTGACTGCCATGAGGATGTTGAGACAGTTAAAATAATTATTGCAACTATAGAGGGAGCTTATCTGAAGAAAAAATAGACACCCAAAGGAGAGTCTCAGAAAGATAGATGACATTTTGAATCTCTAGTTTGAGCTACACCTGAAGCTAGCCCAGCTTCTAGCTAGCCCAAATTTGTAGTGTCCTTCAAACCCAGGGGAAGCCCCCACCTATATATTCTAGTAGCTCTAGTCTGCATGGATCCTGCCTGCCAGGGCCCAGCACACCTTTCTCTGGAAGTTTACAGCCTTTTGACTAAAACTTATATATTAATCATGCCTTTTAATTTTTTTCTTTTCTTTTTTTTTGGCCGCACCACATGGCACGTGGGTAGTTTCCTGACCAGGGATTGAACTTGCACCCTCTGTAGTAGGCTTAACCACTGGACCACTACGGAAGTCCTCACCTCATGACTTCTAATTTCTATATCTCTGATGCTTTGACATCATGGGCCTTGTGAGCCCTGCAGAGACTGCCCCTTCCAGGCCTAGCCAGTTCCTAGAGATAATCAATGAGGGTGCTTTCATATGCAAATTAACCAATCCCATAGCACCCAACCACCTCCTTTACCAGGCTCTCCACACTCTGGACCAGTGTCCCCCTGCCCTAATCACCCCAGGGCCAGACAACTGGAGACAACCTCTGTGCTCCAGATCCTGCTGAAATTAACTAACTAGCCAATTCTAAGTCTGCTTACCCTGCTGTGCCTTCCCTTTTCCTCAGAAACCACAATAAAGGCTCTTGCCCACATTTTTCTCTCACTCCTCCTGCCACCTGACTGACCCTGGTTCTTCCCTCTGTGGCCCTGCCTGGCATGCCCACCTCCCCTTAGGAACGATGAGTAACAAACTATCTTTTCAATGGCGATTGTCTCCTGATTATACCTCAATAATAAAAAAACCTACATTTTAAAACAACTTGTTCATCCATTAGGAACCACACACTCAACAGGGTGCTCAGACAAACCCAGAAAACTATCAGTGACAAGTGGCTCCATGCTCAGCCACAGGTGCTTCTTTGACACCCCAGTTGCAGGAGAAATCCTAGACTTACTTAGATCCTCTCTCTAGTTTTTCCTAATTAGTGTAATGCTAAGCAAACAATGCACACTGGTTGTTTGATGAAGCAGACTGATCAGGCTACACAGATGCCATAATCACTGTACGACTATTGCTGGGAGGGACCTCCAAGAGCTTCTAGATCATAATTTATAAAATACCTCTCTCAAGAGACATTATGAGGATCTATCTCATTGGGGGCTCCCAGAAGCAGACCCTGAGACAAGATTTGCCTGCCAGGTGGTTTATTTGGAAGACAATCCCAGGAAGCACCAGTAAGGAAGTGGGACAGAAAAGGGAAAGAAGCCCAAACAAGGTATGTTAATGAGCAACTGTGTCTCTGTCAACTGGGGACCTCTGAAAGAAGGGGGAAGTGGTCCTCAAATTGTGACGCACATCAGAATCACCTGGAGGGATCCTTAGAACAGAGTCTGGCCTGAACTTACAGAGTTCCTGATTCAATGGGCTCCCAGGTGACACTGACGCTACTTGTTCCAGGACCATACTTGGAGGTTGCCTTCCACCTCCATCATCAATGGGCAGAAAGCTGGGGTATTCATCACCCAATTGCCCTTCATCATTGGCTGAGGGTAGTTCTCAGGGGTGGTGACTCCCCAGCACTTGTGGCCTGACTCTGTGTGCATGGAGAGAAGGTCCTCAGGCAGAGAATTGAACACTGGCAGTGGAACAACATGAGCATGCATGGAGACAGTGCTGAAAGGTGTGGGCAGGACACTGTCAGCATTTGTTACGATATCCTACCCCAACACTTCTGTGGTGAAAGAAGATAGAGGACACCCACCCCCATTCTACATCCCTTTTTGGAAAGTCACAGTGTTCATTAGCATAGCAGTGGTTCTGAGAGGTCCTCAAATAAAGAAATCTGTTGAACTTAATATTTCCCAAATGTCTTTGAACTTCTTTCAAAGAAGAAAGTTTGGGGATTGCTATCTAGACCAGGATTTGGCAACTAAGACCTATGGAGCAAATGTGACCTGCTACTTATTTGTGTAAATGAAGTTTCACTGGAACACAGACACACTCATTCTTTTACAGACTGTATATGGCCACTTTTGCTCTGCAATAGAAAAGTTAAGTAGTTGTGACAGAGACTGTAGGGCCCACAGGCCTAAAACATTTATGATATGGCTCTTGGCAAAAAAAGGTTGACAGAGCCTTGTTCCAGACTCTTTTCTCCCCATTTTAAGGACAGTGAAACTGTGACTTCAGGAGGGAAAAATGTCTTGTCCAAGGTCACTGAAACAGATTATAGTGATGCTGGTGCAAGAGCAGTGGGTTCCTGATTCTTATGCCCTTTCAAAGAGCCCCTTCCACTCACAGCTCTGCCTCATAGTCCCTCTTCCTTTATCTCTTGTTCTCTATACTCCTGGTCTACTAATGTGAGCAATGATGGATTCTCCAGAAAGAAATCCTTGTGCTTCTGTTTAAAGGCTCCCCTATATGCCATTAGACCACTCACTCACCAAGTCTTCTTGATGGACCAGGCCTATTCTAGGCATGGAGATTCCACAGGAAATAAGAACTGGCATGCTTCTGTCCTGTTTGGAGCCTAGTTGAGCAAGGGTGTAAAAAGCTGTCTTTAAAAGAAAAGTGTGGGGGCTTCCCTGTTGGTGCAGTGGTTGAGAACCTGCCTGCTGATGCAGGGGACACGGGTTCGAGCCCTGGTCTGGGAGGATCCCACATGCCGCAGAGCGGCTGGGCCCGTGAGCCACAACTACTGAGCCTGCGCGTCTGGAGCTTGTGCTCCGCGACAAGAAAGGCCACGATAGAGGCCTGCACACCGCGATGAAGAGTGGCCCCTGCTTGCCACAACTAGAGAAAGCCCTCACACAGAAACGAAGACCCAACACAGCAAAAAAATAAATTAATAAACTCCTACCCCCAACATAAAAAAAAAATGACCTTCTAAAAAAAAAAAAAGAAAAGTGTGTATTGTCAATGAAAAGTGTTTTAGAGACAATGACACAAATGAGGGAGAGGTTGAGGTGGCTGGTTGGGATTCGAAGGCCATGGGAGCCTTCTGCAAGTGATGACATTCAAGCTAAGACATGTATTACAGACCTAAGACATTGTGTGAAGGCTCGAGGGAAAAACATTCCAGGTGGGAAGAAAGGCAAGTGCAGTGACTTGAGATGGGAGCATCTCACTAGGCTCCAGCCTAGTGGGAGGGAATGGAGGAAGCATTTGATGCAGGGACCATACCAGGGCAGGACTTTGCAGGCCATGATCAGAAATTTGGATTACATTCCAAGTAGAAAAGCTTGTGAGATCAATCCCCAAGAAACAGTTCCTGAAATCCTGATAGAGATGTAAGCTTCTCCATGGACACTTCTGTTCACAAAGGCCTAGGTTATGCAAGAAAAGACACATGCCTGGCCTGGCAGATGTTCTAAGGACTGGTTAAACATGCATACGTATGCACCATAGAGAAGCAATGTGTGTTGTCCTTAGTATGCCTCTCCATCCCAGTGTGCCCATGTCAGTCCCTGTCCACATCTATTGCCCTGGCATAGATTACTAAGAGCACCCCCTTTCACTTCTAACAGTGTCTCGGTTTGAGTGATAAATTATACCATCACCTTAATTATACCACTTGCTTCCATGTAATTTAAGCCTCGGCTCATGAAGTCCATTACTCTCAGGTCATAATTCTCAGGAATTATTCTATTCCTTACAATTAATAGAAATCATCACAAGGTTATGTCTTATTTCTCCTTTGGCACTCCATATTCCCAGAGGACAGGACACGTGTGTTTATTTATAAAGAGTGTTTGCCAGGTCTACCATGAAAATAATACATGGGCACATTACTTTTCAAAAGTTAGGTAACGTAGTCTTCACTACAAAACTGCTGGATAGGTCAAGAGTCATTTCCCTTTTATGGACAGGAGAAGTAAAGTGACTAGCCAAGATCTCACAGGCAGTAAGTGTCAGAATTAGAACTCAAACTTAGATGGACCTAGCTCCACATCTAAGCATCTTTGTACACCACCATCCTGCAGCTTAAGGCCTGGTTGATCTCTCTTCTATGGCAGATACTGACAGCCTAATGAGAAAGAGGAGAAGACACAATAACCTCCTGTCTGGGCTTTGCAAATATAAAGTGCCTTGTAACAACTGAACAATAACAGCCATTGACGTTAGCAGGTGATCAGGATGCAGCTAGTGCTGTTGACAGTGCAGAGATTTTTATGACTATCTCTTAATGTATGTCAGGTCAGATGTAATACCCTGTAATGTCAGAGCTTATCAGTCTTGCTCGAGGCAGGCACACATGACACACACCACTGGGGGCCCTTGGCACACGTTCAAACCCAAGCTGTCAGGGCTTTCTGAACACCAGCCTCTGGGCAGGTACACATGGAAGGTGAGGATCACCCAGGGACGGACTGTTAAGCTGAGAGAGCCACACCTGGGACCTGCATCAGCACAACATAACCTCAGGGTGGTTTCTAAAGTAACTTGTTACCCTATCAGGGACAGAGCAATGGCTCCTGTGGAACCCCAGGAACTGGAGTGTCCTCACCTTTCATCAGGCTAAAGTCTCTCTCCCTCCAGAGACAGGCTAAGAACTACTGCTGCTAAACCTTATTCTTGTCCTGGCTCAGCCTCAAGCCATCTGGGTAACCTTGGGCAGGTCCTCAGGCAGGAGGAATGTCTGGAGAGGGCTAGGTTCAAATACTGGCAAGGATCACTTCTCAGTCCCTCTGAGGCTCACACTCCTCCCCTATAAACCCTGGTTGTAGCGATCACCTTGCAGGACTGCTGTGTAAGTGAAATACCCAGAGGTTTTCATATAGCAGGCCCTCAGAAAAGGTGGGCTGCGCTCTTAGTATCACTATCATCACCATCGTCATCTCCCCTTAGAGGCTAAAACAGCAGAAGGTGGATGTGGAGGAAATCACCTCCCTGCATTTCTGCTTTCTGCATCTCTGTCCTGGAACACTCCACGGTTAATGGAACCCCAAGCAGAGATGGCAAAGCAGGAGTGCTAACTCACTTCCTGGAACATGGTCCCCTGGTCTAGCACTTCTCCTAGGTGTGTACACCTTGCAATTAGTCAAGTAATTAGGTTCATGAGTAAATTGAATTAGGAAAAATGATATTCTAACCCCTTCCCCTTTCTCTGAGCAAGAGCTGTTTATTAATGCCAGTGGGGGTGCACATCCAAGGGTAGTCCTTCAATTCTCTATTTCTAATTTTTTACTATTTTCTCTTTTTACTTTTCATTAGGGAAATTTTCAAATACTCTAAAAGGAGAGAAAAAAATATTACAAGACTTCATTTTCAACAATTAACACCCCTTTGCCATTCTTTTTTTTTAATATGCCTAATACGCATCTATTTTTAAGGCAAATTGCCAACATCATGCCATTTCCTCCATTTCATCCTTATTAGTAGGGCAGGGGCCAGGGTGGGGAGCAGTGGAGAGTGGAGAAGGCTGTCCAAGGACTCAGACAACTTGTCCTGGAATGAGACCTGGGCTCAGGGCCTCAGAAACTGCTATTTCACAATAAAAGGGACAGATGAGGGGAAGGAGAGTTAGGGGCAGATCTGGAGGAAGCTACATTGGAACCTGCCTTGGAATCTAAGAATACAAGTTTCAAGAATAGGGTGATTCACTTGACTGAGTTGTGAGTTAAGTGTTATTTGAGGATCTTACTGAGGACTGTAGCCAGGAGACAGACTCTCAGATAGCTCTGAGGAACTGCTCTGAAGAGGTAGGGTAGGAGCCAGATATAGAGTAGTTTTCTTGCTAGGAAAAAAGCAAGTAATCAAACATCAAAAGATTGCTGCTAATCACAAAGAACAGACATCTCAAGTTAATGATTTTAGTCCTTTTCTATGTATGGGAAGATGCAAGGGTTTGGGCTCATTGAAATTATTCCTTAGATATGCATTTAACTATCTAGGGCCAGTATCCAAAGCACAGAATACTTCCTCTTTTTCTCCATCCAGAATTCCCCTCAGGGTACACACTGAGGGGTAGGGGGTAAAGTGGGAGGGGTATCTGCAGTGGCTGATGGCTTGATGGTGGGCAATATTTGTTATTTACTGGAATGGCAGGCAACATTCTTTGTCGGCAATTCCTCAGGACAAAAGGTGCACAAGCATTTCTGGGAACAGTTGGTGTCTCATGCCCCTAAAACCAGTGTGGAGGCCATTATGGAGCTCTGGAACTGTCCTGGAGCCTGGAGGTACATCCACACTAGGACCCATAGCAGGGGAGATAATATAACCATCCCCTAGGACTCTCAAGAAGCAGCCTTGGAGAAGAATGGCATCACCAGACAGTGAACAAGAAGTTGGAAGCAGCCACTGTTCCAGCCTCCCACCACTCAGCTCCCATCCTGCCAAATGTAGATCCTGCTATCTCTTTTCATAGAAGTAGACTTACAGGAGGAGTCGATTAAGGGAACAAACACCTGGCACACCAAGAGAGGAGCAAGCCAGCTTCAATAAGATGAAAATGTGCCATCCCCACTCAAAAAAAAAAAAAAGTGTCTTCACATCAAGAAAACAAGGTGTGCCCATTTTGTGGATGAGGAAATTAAGCCTCAGAAAAGAAAATTGCTCAAAATAACAGCTAGCAAATGGCCAAAGCAGGTCTACTCACTCTTCTTCCTCATCCTTTCTTCCTAGCTCAAGATTAGCTCCCAGACTTGGAATATTTATTTCTGGTAGGAAACATTTTTGTATGACTGATTCACTAATCAACTTGGTTTGAGTTTCATAAAAGGCAGTGCTGGGAACACTGAGTCAGTACTTCTTTCCTGTTTCCAGCTTACAGAGAGGAAGAGAATGCAAAAAGCTCAGATATGCAAATGAACATTTGGACTGATTTCTACTGGAATTTTAGCCTCCAAGAGAGTTCTTTATACCCTACAGAAATGCATTTTTGTTTCTGCTTAACTGGTGGAAAAGAAGGAAAGATATTTCCAGATGACCTAGCCTAGGAATAAAAGTTTCTGGAAACAAATGTTAGTGAAACAAGGATCATATTGGCTAAATAAATGTTCCACTCATCGAAAGGAATAGAGAAAGAAAATTCCCAAGTTCTAAATTGTGAGAGCAAGTGGGTGTGTTCTACATTCATTTCTCACCTTTCTTCCACTCAGGCCCATACCTCAGTCAAGGTCTGGGATGGTCTCAGGCGGGTACCCAAGGATGTGAGTAGGAAAGTGGGCAGCAGCCTCCCCTCTAAGTTAAAAAAAGTCAACTGTAAGGAACTAAAGCATGTGGTTTATACACGACACCCTCTGCTGGCCCTGGGGTTGAGAGGGGAAACAGAAGCTCTGTAGCCCTTACCCTCAAGAGGTCCTGGGTCCCAAGAAGGACTAAGATGCATAAATAAAGGCAATTAGGAATTACCCAGGTGTGCTCAGGGAAGACAGGCCAGGAGCTCTGAGTGCTGCCTTCCAGGGGAATTTCTAATACTATAGGTGCCCCAGGCCACTAATGGGATCCTTTGGTCTTGAATGAAATGTCCAGACTTTAGCCCTGTGTGCTCAGTCACTTTTATTTTTTTTTAGTTAAAAAAAATTTTTTTTTTGGCCGTGCAGTGCAGTTTGTGGAATCTTAGTTCCCTGACCAGGGATTGAACCTGGGCCACCGCAGTGAAAGCACTGAGTCCTAACCACTGAACAACAAGGGAATTCCCCCAGTGACTTTTATTAAGCTGGACAGATGTCCAATACATAGTAAGTCTTGACCAGGCTGGTTCACTACAGTGCCCCACCTTGCCTCCTTTCCTGTGCTCCCCATCTCACCCAGGCCCCACACATAGGAGGCACCTCTCAGAACCCACACACAGGATAGTTCAGGCAGTGACTGTCCACTCCTGATGAATGCTCTTAGAGTCAAGTTTCCAGAGCTGCTGATAACCTGGCAATTAACCACAAGGCTGAAAGAATACAGTTTGAATCCTTTGCTAACTCTTGGCATGCCTCAGCACTATCTCCTTTTGTTTTCAGTCATCCTGACACTGCAGAGGCAGCTGTAGAGTGATGCATATATTAATGATGCCCTGAGAGTAAGGCCAGACTAATATAGCTACCAATGCCTGAGGTTGAGTTTCCCAACTGTTTGTAACTGGGTCACTATTTTTAGTTGGAAACTCCAGTCAAAAATGTCAAACAGGGAAAATGAATGTGAATTTGGCTGAGAAGAAAGAACAAGGGGTGCAGTTTCCATTCCATTTTATTTAGCAACTCATCATGGGTCTGAAAAAAAGCATTTCCTAGCTCTGGGTCTCAGATTTTCTCACCTGAATGACCAAAGGTTTGGATTCACCTTTGTTGACGGAAATAAAAATGCTCAACATGAAAGCTATGAGTTTCAGTTTTATTGGGGCACTTACTGAGGACTATAGTGTGGGAGACAGCCTCTCAGAGAACTCTGAGGAATTGCTCTAAAGAGATAGGGGGTCAGCATATATGTGACTTTGGTGAAGGGGTTACATGCAGCCAAGCACACATCTTGGTCAAAGGTTGCTGCTAGTCCTGAGGAACAGATATCTTAGTTAATAATTTTAGTGCTTTGCAAAGTATGGGAAGATACAAAAATTCAGGTTCATAAAGATTTTCTCCTGAAAATACCTAACTAGCTGAAAGCGTGTTCTGCCAGTTTTCTCCAAGCACAAAGTGCCTCATTCCTGATCCCTACCTTGAACTCATTTCAGGGTGTGTTAAAGGTTAGCAGGTACAGTGGCTAATGGACCTTTATGGAGCTGCATGGTGAGCAAAATTCTTTAATTTTAAATTCTCATTTAATTTTAATGCCACCTTCAATTGGACATTCTATGAATCAGACCAGCAACACCGAAGGGAGAAGGGACTCAGCTTCATGAAACAAACCATCCTGCTGAAGAATTCTTTCAAGTGTCTCTAACACTAAAGCTTGTAACAAGGTATCATATCCTTGCCCAGGATAATTGGAAAGGAGTAATATTCAGCAGGGTCCCACCTGACAGAGTTTGATTCTAATGTCACTGCATAAGGCAAGAATAATACACAGTTAGATTTCCCCATAGGAAGGTGCCACTATTCCACCAGCCAAGCCCACCAGTGTTCCCCTCCAGCCTCAGGACTGCCAATGTTCTTTCATTAAAGAATTGGCTTGCTTTTAGGGGCCATAAAAAATAACACACTTTCCAAAATATGTAAACAGCTCATATAACTTAATATCAAAAACAAACAACCCAATTAAAAAATAGGCAGAAGACCTGAATAGACATTTTCCCAAAGAAGACATACAGATGGCCAACACATGAAAAGATGCTCAATATTGCTAATCATCAGAGAAATGCAAATCAAAAAACCACAATGAGATATCACTTCACACCTATCACAATGGCTATCATCAAAAAGACCACAAATAACAAGTGTTGGTGAAGATATGGAGAAAACGGAACCCTTGTATACTGTTGAAGGTAATGTAAATTGGTGCAGCCACTATGGAAAACAGAATGGAGGTTCCTCAAAAAACTAAAGATAGAACCACCATGTGATCCAGCAATTCCACTCCTAGGTATATATCTGAATAAAATAAAAACACTAATTCAAAGAGATACATGCACCCCAATATTCATAGCAGCATTATTTACAATTGCCAATATATGGAAGCAACCTAAGTGTCCATCAATAGATGAATGGATAAAGAAGATGTATATATATATATATATATATATATATATATATATATTCCTGAAACTAATATACTATTGTAAATCAACTATACTTTAATATTAAAAAAAAATTTTAAACAGCATAATTAAGGTATTATCAGAGCCTAACTGACTGGGGAAAGGGAAATACCCAATATCAGCTGGCCCTAGCATTCCACGTGGGAAGAGGGAAATACTCCAGCCCCTTCTAGCCATTCTGTCCTACCTAAAAGGAGAGAAAACACATTGAGAAACACTTGTGAAGTTCACAGCCCAGTGGCACATGCTCACTAAAAGACTAGACCTAATCATAAGAATGCTCCCTCTCTCCCACACCTCATCACCATATTACTAAAGGCTTATTTACAGCAGTTCCTTTTACCTGGTATATCATGTCTAGCTATCAATAAAAAATTACAAGGCATACCAAAAGACAAAACCACAATTTGAAAAGACAGAGCAAGCATCAAATCAGACATGGCAAGGATGTTAGAATTATCAGACCAGGAATTTAAAATAATTATAACTGATATACTAAGGGATCTAATTGATAAAGTAGACAGCATGTAAGAACAAATGGGCAATGTAAGCAGAAAGATGAAAATCCTAAGGAATAACTAAAAAGAATAGAGAGTTTAAAAAAAACACTGTAATAGAAATGAAGAATGACTTTGATGGGTTCATGAGTAGACTGGATGTAGCTGAGGAAAGGTGTTCTGAGCTAGAGGATATATCAGTAGAATCTTCTAAAATCAAAAAGTAAAGAGAACAAAGACTGAGAAAAAGAACATAAAATCCAAGGAATGTGGGACAACCACAAAATCTATAGTGGGTATACCAGAAAGAGAAGAAAGAGAGAAAGGAACAGGAAAGATATGTGAAACAATAATGAGAAAATTTCCACAATGACAGATCCAGGAGGTTCAGAGAACACCAAGCAGGATAAATGTCAAAAAACTTCACTTTGGTATTTTAACAGAAAAGCAAAGAAAAAGTCCTGAAGGAAGCCAGAGGAAAAACACACATTACCTACCTATAGAGAAACAAAGATAAGAGTCACATCTGACTTCTTTACAGAAACCATGCAAACTAGAAGCAAGTGGAGTGAAATATTTAAAGTACTGTGGGTAGTGGAGATCAAGATGGCAGAGTAGAAAGATATGGAGCTCACCTCTCCCCACAAACACATCAAAAATACATCTACATATGGAACAATTATCACAGAATGCCAACCAATGCCTGGTACAGCTTAGACAACCAAAGCTGCGAGAAACATCCCCACAGGATGAAGAGAAAAAAAGAAAAAAGAAAAAGAAATGAGGATGGACAAGTGCCCTGGGAAGGAGCTGTATAAGAGGAAAGATTCCCTCGCCCTGACAACTCCCCTCTCTGGCAGGAGGTCCTCTGGGATCAAGAGGGAGCTAGAGTAGCCTGGACTTTGCTTGAGAGGAGTGTGTGGATGCTGGCTTGCTAGCAGACAGGGCAGAGAGAGACCAGCACTAATAGCTGTCACATTGTCACATTTCCCAGCCTGAAATGAGTACATGCTAGTACATGCAGTGGCTGGTTGCTGAAACTCAGGCTTCAGTAGAGGGACCTGGGAAGAAGACACAGTTTAGCTGTGCAGAGACAGCCTGAGAGACCTGGAGTGTGATCTGGGCCAACACTGTTGGTGCATGCAAGACAGGGCACTAGTCCACCATAGGAGCTCAATTTTCAACATGTTAATGGCAAGGCATGGCTCCAGCAGCAGTGAACACCCACACCACACAGGCGGGGCTGACATCCAAGTCTATTGTCAACACTCCCTCAGTGGGGGTGAGTCCAAGAGTGGCACCAGCAGCAACACACTTTGTTGGCACTCACACCAGGTGGTGGGTGACATCACAGAATTGCATGTCCCTGGCAGACAGCCCTTGGGGAGGAATATGCAGCAGCTCCGTTCCTAGTGGGAGCGCTCCAGTGGTTCCTACCTCACACTGCAGCTTAGAACTGAATCTGGGGGCTTCTACATGGGGCTGTGACAACCACAGAGCAAAGAGGAGGCCCTGTGCAACATCTCCTGCAGGCTCTGGTCACCACAACACCAATCATACCCCCATTAAGAGGACAACGGTCAGAACACTCTGAGGAAAGACATAGTAGGCATTCTTAGAAAAGGCAGCCCTCACACCAAAAATATTGGACTCACACTGTCTACACAGAGGCACTCTCACATAAAAACATCCCTTCAAAACCACAGTAGATAAGTGTTTCTCCTAAATTCATAGTCAGAGAAATTTAAGTAAAATGAAAAAGCAGGACTACTCCTTATTAAAAGAACAAGATAAATCCCCTGAAAGAAAAAACAATTAAACAGACTTCTCCAGTCTACCAGACCCTGAGTTCAAAAATGAGGTAATAAAAATGCTGAAGGAATTAAGAAAGATTATCTATAGAAATACAGATCACTGTAACAAGGAACCAATCAAAATTAAACAACTCAATTGTGAAGACAAAAACCGAGCTAAAGGCAATGAATAGCAGATGAAATAATGCAGAAGAATGAATAAATGATCTGGAAGGTAGAATAATGAAAATCACCCAATCAGAACAGCACATAGAAAGACAAATAAAAAAATAAAATCAACATATGAGATCTATGGGATAATATTAAGCATGCCAAACTATGAATCATAGGGATTCCAGAAGGGGAAGAGAAAAGGAGATAGAAAATATATTCAAAGAAATTATGGCTAAAAACTTCCCAAACCTAAAGAAGGAAACATATATTCAGAAACAGGAAGCACAGTGGGTCCCAAACAAGATGAACCAAACAAAATCACACCAAGACATATCAGAATTAAAATGGCAAAAGTTAAAGACAAAGAGAGAATTCTAAATGTAGCAAGAAAAAAACAGAGTCAGTTACAAAGGAAACCGCATGAAGCTATCAGCAGATTTCTTCCCAGAAATTTTAAAGGACAGAAGGGAGGGGCATTATATGTTGAAAGCCTTGAAAGGGAAAAATCTGCCACCTAGGACACTCTACCTAGCAAGATTATCATTTAGAATAAAAGGAGAAACTAACAATTTCTCAGATAAGCAAAAACTAAGCATACAGTGATCCTAAACCTAACTTAAAAGCAATATTGAAAGGTCTTTTCTAAATAGAAAAGAAACAAGAATCTATAGTAAAGGGAAAATCACAATAGGAAAGGCAAATATATAAAAGGATTGTAGAGCACATAAATAAGCCAGTACATAGATCTAGAAACAATCAAAAAAAATTTTGAAAGGCAATTATAACTACAATGAACAGCAAAAAGATAAACGTGAAGATGTTAAATAGAACATCAAAACACAAAATGTGGGGGAAGGGAGTAAAAATGTAAATCTTTTAGAATGTGTTTTTAACTTGTATGACTGTTGGTCTAAAACAAGTAGGTATAGTTATGGGTTAACACACTTTAAAACCAGGGTAACCACAAATCGAAAACATTCAATAGATTCAAGAAACTAAAACAACAACAACAAAAAGGAACTCAAGCATAATACAAAAGAAACCCTTCAAACCACAAAAGGAAAAACAAAAAGAAGAGGAAAGAAATGAAGAAGAACTACAAAATTAACTGTAAAATAAGGTTGAAAATGGCAATAAATACATAATTGTCAATAATTATTTTAAATGTCAGTGAGCTAAATGCTCCAATCAAGAGATACAGTGGCAGATTGGATTAAAAAAAAAAAACAAGAACCTACAATATGCTGTCTACAAGAGACTCACTTTAAGGCAAAAGATACACATAGTTTGAAAGTGAGGGGATGAGAAAAGATATTTCATGAAAATGGAAATGACAAGAAAGTGGGGGTAACAATACTCAGACAAAATAGACTGTAGAACAAAGTCCATAAAGAAAGACAACGAAGGACACTATTTAATAATAAAGGGATCAATAAAAGAAGAGGGTATTACATTCATTAATATATATACACCCAATATAGAAGCACCTAAATAAGTAAAACAAATACTAACATACATAAAGGGAGAAATTGACAGGGATATGATAACAGTAGGAGACTTTAACACCCCACTGACATCAATGGACATATCTACAGAAAGAAAATCAGTAAGGCAACAGAGATCCTAAATGACATGGTAGAGCAGTTGCAAAACAAGAAAAAAAATGAAAAGAAAAAAATACACATTCTTTTCAAGCATGCATAGGTAATTCTCTAGGATATACCACATACTAGGACACAAAACAAGCCTCAACAAATTTAAGAGGATAGAAGTTATTTAAAGCCTCATTTCTGACCACAAGAGTATGATACTAGAAATCAACCACAGAAATAAAAACGAGAAAAGAAAAAAAGAACATTTACATGGGGACTAAACTACATGCTACTTAAAAAACGAATAGGTCAAGAATGAAATCAAAGAGGAAATCAGAAAACTCCTCAAGACAAATGACAATGAAAACACAACCATACAAAATCTATGGGATGCAGCAAAAGCAGTTCTAAGAGGGAAATTCATAGCAATATAGGCTTTTATCAAGAAATAAGAAAAATCTCAAATAAACAACCTAACCTATCACTTAAAAGAATTAGAAAAAGAAGAACAAACGAAACCCAAATCAGTATAAGAAAGGAAATAATAAATATCAGAGAGAAAATATTTTTAAAAAGCAATAGAAAAGATCAATAAAACAAAGAGCTTGTTTTTTGAAAGGATAAACAAAATCGACAAACCTCTAGCCAGGCTCACCAGGAAGAGAAGAGAGAGGACACAAATAAATAAAATATGAAATGAAAGAGGAGAAATAACAACTGATACTGCAGAAATACAAAAAAGCATAAGAAAATACTATGAACAGTTTTATGCCAACAAATTGGACAACCTAGAAGAAATAGACAAGTTTCTAGAAAAATATAGCATGCCAAAATATAGTCAAGAAAAATCAGATAGTTTGAACAGACTGATGTCTGAAAGTGAAATAGAATCTGTAATAAAAACCTCCCTGCAAACAAAAGTCCAGACTGGATGGCTTCACTGGGGAATTCTACCAAACATACAAAGAACTTCTACCTATGCTTCTCAAATTATTCCAAAAGACTGAAGAGGAGGGAACACTCCAAAAGTCATTCTATATAGCCACCATCACACTGATACCAAAACCACATAAAGACACTAAAAAGAAAGCAAATTAAAGGCCAATATCTTTGGCCTTTAATATATATTGTGCAAAAATTCTCAACAAAATATTAACAAACCTTATCCAACAATATGTAAAAAGGATCGTATACCATGATCAAGTTGGATTGATTCCAGGGTCACAGTATGGTTCAACATGCACAAATCAGTCAATGTGATACACCACATCAACAAAAGAAGACAAAAAACACATGATCATCTCAATAGAGGCAGAAAAAGTATTTGATAAAATTCAACATCAATTCATGATAAAAACTCTCACCAAAGTGGTTATAGAGGGAACATATCTCAATGTAATAAAAGTCATTTATGAGAAATCCACAGCCACTATAATACTCAAGAGTGGAAAGCTGAAAGCCTTCCCACTAAATTCGGGAAAAAGACAAGTGGGCACCACTTTCACCACTTCTATTTGACACAGTATTGGAATACCTAGCCACAGCAATCAGACGAAAAAATGGAAAAAAGCATATCCAAATTGGAAGGGAAGAGATAAAATTGTCATTATATGCAGATGACATGATACTCTGTATAGAAAACCCAAAAGACTCCACACAGAAAACTATTAGAACTAATTAATGAAGTTAGCAAGGTAGCAGGAAACAAAATTATTATACATATGAAATGAAATGAAATGAAATATCAGAAAGAGAAAGTAAAATAAAATCCTGTTTAAAATGATGTCAAAGAAAAATATGTAGGAATAAACCTAACCTATGAGGTGAAAGACCTATATGCTGAGAATTGATATAAAATATTGATAAAGGAAATTGAAGATGATTCAAAGAAATGGAAAGATATCCCATGCTCTTGGATTGGAAGGATTAATATTCTTAAAATGGCCATACCACCCAAAGCATCTACAGATTTAATGTTATCCCTATCAAATTACCCATAACATTTTTTACAGAACTAGAACAAATAATCTTAAATTTTATATAGAATCACAACAAATCCTGAATTACCAAAGCAATCCTGAGGAGAAAGAACAAAGCTGGAGGCATAATCAACCCAGACTTCAGATTATACTACAATCTACAGTAATCAAAACAGCATGATATTGGCACAAAAACAGACATATAAATCAATGGAATAGAACAGAAAGCCCAGAAACAAAGCCACACACCTATGGTCAATTAATCTCCAACAAAGGAGGCAAGAATATACACTGGAGAGAAAACAGTTTCTTCAACAAGTGGTATTGGGAAAGCTGGACAACCTCATGTAAATCAATGAAATTAGAATACTCCCTCACACCATATACAAAAATAAACTAAAAATGGTTTAAAGACCTAAATATAAGACATGACACCTTAAAACTACAAGAAAAGGGGAATTCCTTGGAGGTCCAGTGGTTAGGACTCCAATGCCACACTTCCACTACAGGGCATGGGTTTGATCCCTGCTCGGGGAACTAAGATCCCACAAGCTGCACAGTGCAGCAGAAAAAAAACCCAAACAAACAGACAAAAAACCTCCAAGAAGAGAACATAGGCAAGATATTCTCTGACATAAATCCATAAATCTTAACAATATTTTCTTAGCTCAGTTGCCCAAGGCAAAAGAAATAAAAGCAAAAATAAACAATTGGGACCTAATTAAATGTAAAAGATTTGCATAGCAAAGGAAACCATAAACAACATGGAAAGACAACCTATGGACTGGGAGAAATATTTGCAAAGAATATGACTGACAATGGTTTAATTTCCAAAATATACAAAGAGCTCATACTACTCAATATCAAAAACAAAACAAAACAAAACAAAAAACCCAATCAAAAAATGGGCAGAAGATCTAAATAGACATTTCTGCAAAGAAGACATACAGATGGTCAATAGGCACATGAAAATATGCTCAACATCTCTGATAATTAGAGAAATGTGAATCAAAACTACAGTGAAATATCACCTCACACCAGTCAGAATGGCCAATGTCAAAAAGTCTACAAATATTAAATGCTGGAGAGGGTATGGAGAAAAGGGTGAGAATGTAAATTGGTGTGACCACTATGGAAAGCAGTATGGAGGTTCCTTAAAAATCTAAAAATAGAGCTATCATATGATCCAGCAATCCCACTCCTGAGCATATATCCACAAAAGACCAAAACTCTAATTTGAAAAGATACATGCACCTCAATGTTCATAGCAGCACTGTTTACAATAGCCAAGACATGGAAGTATCCATTAACAAATGGATGGATAAAGAAGATGTGGTATATATATGCAATGGTATATTACTCACCCATAAAAAAAGAATGAAATAATGCCATTTGCAGCAACATGGATGGATCTAGAGATGATCATACTAAGTGATGTAAGTCAGACAGAGAATGATAAATATTATATGATATCACTTATATGTGGAATCTAAAAAATAATACAAATGAATTTATTTACAAAACAGAAACAGACCCACAGACACAGAGAACAAAACTATGGTTACCAATGAGGAAAGGAAAGGAGGGGAAGGATAAATTAGGAGTATGGGATTAACAGATACATATTGCTATATTTAAAATAGATAATCAGCAAGGACTTACTCTGTGGCACAGTATAACACAGTAGCAAGATAATCAATATCTTGTAATAACCTATAATGGAAATATATTTATATATATAGAATACTGTAAATCAACTATACCTCAATTAAAAAAAAAAGAAGAAAGTGTTGAGAGAAAGCAAAAGCCCCACCAAACCAGAATTCTGTACACTGTGAAATTATTCTTCATGATCAAGGACAAGTAAAGACTTTCTCAGACACACAGAAGTTGAGGAAATTTATCACCAGTAGATCCACCTTGCAAGAAACATTAAAGGAAGTTATTTAGAGAGAAGGAATATAATATAGTTCAGACACTAACTCTACATAAAGGGAAGGAAAGGAAGAACATAAATGAAGGTAAAATAAAAAATTTTTCACTCTTAATTGATCTAACAGGTAACAGTTTGTTCAAAACAATAATAACAAAACTATATTTGATTACATATGCTTATGTATATGTCATATATGTGTGTGTATTAGTGTGCTTATGTATGTTTATATATAAGTGAAATGAATGACAGCAGCATTACAAGAGATGGGAGAAAAAAATAGAATTATTTTATTATTATAATGTACTCACACTACCCATGAAGTAACATAGTGTTATTTAAAAGTAGACATGGATTACTTATAAATGTATATTGAAAACTCTAGGACAGCCACTAAAAAAAAGTTTAAAAGAAGTATAACTGATAAGCTAAGAAAGATGGGAAAATGGACTCATATAAAATGTTCAATTAAAACAAACAGAAAAAGGCAAAAAAAGAATAGAAATCAAAAACAGGAACAAAGTAGAAGGACAACACAGAGACAACAGTAATGGATATAGTAGATATTAATCCAGCTAATCAATAAACACTTCAGATATTGATGGTCTAAATGCACCAATTAAAGACAGAGATTGTCAGAGTGGATCAGTAAAATATGACTCAACTGCATGTTTTCTAAAAGAAACCCATTTAAAATATAAAGACGCATATAAATTATAAGTAAATGGATGGAGAAAAGTACACCATGCTAACACTAACCAAAAGAAAGCAGTAGTAGCTATATTAATTTCAGACAGAACTGACTTCAAAGTAAGGAAAGTTATTAGGGGTAAAAAGGACATTACATAATGCTAAAGGGATTCATTCTCCAGGAAGACATAAAAATTTTTAACATGTAAGCACCTAACAACACAGCATCAAGTTAGATGAGGCAAAAACTGCTGGAATTGTAAGAAGAAATAAATCCACCGTCATGGTTGGAGACTTCAAAACCCCTTTCTCAGAAATGGATAGATCCAGCAGGTAGAAAATCATTTAGCATGTAGTAGAACTCAACAACACCATCAAGCAACAAGGTATAATTGACATTTATTAACTACTTCATCCAACCACAGCAGACTACACATACATCTGAAGCTCACAGGGAACATTTACAAAAACTGACCACATTCTGAATCATAAAACACATGTTACCAAATTTAAAAGGGTAGAAATCATATAATGTCTGCTCTCAGACCACAATGTAATTAAATTAGAAATTAATAACAAAGATAACTGGAAAATCCCAAAATAAACGAAGATTAAACAACACACTTCTAAATAGCACATGGGTCAAAGAAGAACTTTCAAGATAAATTTTAAAATATTAGGACTAAAAGAAAATAAAAATACAATTTATCAAAATTTGTGAGATGCAGCTAAAGTGTACCTAGAGGAAAATTTATAACATTGAATACATATATTAGAAAAATATATAAAATCAATAATATAAGCTTCTACCTTAGGAAACTAGAAAATGAAGAACAAATTAAATCCAAAATAAGCAGAAAATAAATGATAAGAGTTAGGACAGAAATTAATGAAATTGAAAACAGAATATCAATAGAGAATAGACAAAACCAAAAGCTAATTCTTTGAAAAGATCAATAAAATCAATAATCCCCTAGCCAGGCTCAATAAAAAAAAAAGACAGAAGACACAAATTACTAGTACCAAAAATGAAAGAGGGAGGACTTCCCTGGCAGCACAGTGGTTAAGAGTCCACCTGCCAATACAGGGAACACGGGTTTGAGCCCTGGTCCAGGAAGATCCCACATACTATGGAGCAACAAAGCCCGAGCGCCACAACTACTGAGCCTGCACTCTACAGCCCATGTGCCACAACTACTGAGCCCCCATACCACAACTACTGAAACCCATGTGCCTAGAGCCCATGCTCCGCAACAAGAGAAGGCACCACAACAAGAAGCCCGTGCACTGCAACAAAGAGTAACCCCTGCTCACCGCAACTAGAGAAAGCCCGTGTGCAGCAATGAAGACCCAATGCAGCCAAAAAGAAAAAATAAGAAATGAATAAAAATGAAAGGGGAAAAAATGAAAGAGGGGACATCACTACAGCTCCCATGGATCTTAAAAAGAAAATAAAAGAATATTATGAACAACTCTATGCCTACAGATTTGCTAATCTAAATGAAGTGGACCAATTCCTTGGAAAAAAAAGAAATCTGCCAAAACTCACATAAGAAGAAATAGATAATTTGAATAGGACTATATTTATTAAAGAGATTAAATCCATAATTAATAACCCTCCCAAACAGAAAGCACCAGGCCCAGATAGGTTCACTGGTGAATTCTAGCAAATATTTAAAGAAGAAATTATACCAGTTATTTACAATCTCCTCTAGAAGAAAGAAACAGAGGAAATACTTCCTAACTTATTCTATGACACCAGTGTTACCCTAATACCAAAATCAAAGACATCACAAGAAAACTACAGACCAATATCTCTCATGAACATAGATGCAAAAATCCTCAGCAAAATATTAGCAAATCCAATCCAAAATGTATAAAAAGAATTATGCACCATGACCAAGTTGGATTTATCCCAGATATGCAAGGTTGGTTCAACATTCTAAAATGTAGTTCATCACATCAGTAGACTAAAAAAGAAAAACCACTTGATTATATTAATAGATGTAGAAAAAGCATTTGACAAATCCAAGACCCATTCATGATAAAAACCCTCAGTAAACTAGGAATACAGGGGAACTCCCTCAACTTGATAGAAAATATCTACAAAAAACCTACAGCTAACATCACACCTAATGGTGAGAAAAATCAAAGCTTTCCCATTAAGATCAGGTACAAGAAAAGGATGTCTCCTCTCACCACTCCTTTCCAACTTCTTACTGGCAGTCCTTGCTAATACAAGCAAAGGAAATAAAAGGTAAATAGATTTGAAAGGAAGTACTAAAACTGGTTTTGTTTGCAGATGACATGATTATATATGTAAAAAATCTGGAAGAATCAACAACAAAACTCCTGAAACTAATAAGCAATTACAGCAAGGTAGCAGGATACAAAGTATATGTACAAAAATCAATCGCTTTTCTATATACTGACAATGAACAAGTATAACTTCAAATTGAAAACACATTATTATTTAATTATCACTCCCCAACATAAAATACTTAAGTATAAATCTAACAAAGTATGTACAAGCCTTATACAAGGAAAACTACAAAACTCTGATGAAAGAAATCAAAGAAGAATTAAATAACTGGAGAGCTATTCTACGTTCATGGATAGGAAAACTCAATATTGTCAAGATGTCAGTTCTTCCTAACTTGATCTATATATTCAATGCAATTCCAAACAAAATCCCAGTTATTTGATGGATATTGACAAACTGATTTTAAAGTTTATATGGAGAGGCAATAGACCAGAACAGCCAGCACAATATTGAAGAACAAAATTGGAGGAATGATGCTATCAGACTTCAAGATTTACTCTAAAGCTATAGTAATCAAGATTGTGTGGTATTGGCAAAAAATAGACAAATAATTTAATGGAATAGAATAGAGAACCCAGAAATAGACCCACAGAAATATAGTTATCTGATCTTTGACAAAAGAGCAAAGGCAACACACTAAAGCAAAAATATTGCGCTGGAAAAACTAGACATCCCTTGCGGGGCGGGGGAGTATATCTAGACACAGATCTTAGACTCTTCACAAAAATTAACTCAAAATGGAGCATAGAATGCATAAAATGCTAAACTATAAAATTCCTAGAGAGTGACATAGGAGAAAATCTAGTTAACCTTGGGTATTACTATGCCTTTTTTAGATGTAACACCAAAGACACAATCCATAAAAGAAATAACTGATAAACAGGACTTCATTAAATTTAAGTACTTCTGCCTTTAAAAGACAATATCAAGAGAATTAGAAGGCAAACCACAGATTTGGAGAAAATATTTGCAAAAGGCATATCTGATAAAGGATTGGTATCCAAAATATACTAATAATTCTTAAAATTTAACAGTAAAACAGCCCAATTAAATAATGAGCCAAAAATCTTAAGATATCACAAGGAAAATATACAGATGGCAAATAAGCATATGGAAAGATGTTCAAAATCATATTATATGAGGAGAATGTGCAATAAAGAGATACCACTGTGCACCTATTAGAATGGCCAAAATCTGGGCCACTGACACTAAATGCTGGTGGGATGTGGAGCAATAGTAACATTGCTGGTGGAGATGCACAATGGTACATCACTTTGGAAGACAGTTTGGTGGTTTCCTATAAAACTAAACATACTCCTAACATAGGATTCAGCCATCCCACATCTTGGTATTTACCCAATGATTTGAAAACTTATGTCCATACAAAAACCTGTACATAGATGTCTATAGGAGCATTGTTCATAATTGCCAAAACTTAGAAGCAATCAAGATGTCCTTCTGTAGGTGAATGGATAAATAGACAGTGGTACATCCAGATGTAGAAAAAGCATTTGACAAATCTAAGACCAATTCATGATAAAAACCCTCAGTGTTGTTCAGCACTAAAAGGAAACCAAGTGGTGAAAAGACATGGAAGAAACTTAAATGCTCATTACTAAGTGAAAGAAATCAATCTGAGAAGGCTACACACTTTATGATTCCAACTGTATGATATTCTGGAAAAGGCAAACTATGGAAATAATAAAAATATCAGTAGTTACCAGGGGTGAGCAGGGTAGGGGGAGGAAGATGAATAGGTAGAGCACAGAGGATCTCTAGGGCAGTGAAAATACTCTGTTTGTTATTATGATAGTGGATATATGTCAATGTTATTTGTCCAAACCCATTGAATGTAAAACACCAGAAATAAACTCTTAAGTAAACAGTAAACTTTGGGTGATTACGATGTATCAATGTAGGTTCATCCTTGGCAACAAATGTACCATCCTAGTGAGTGATGTTGGTAATGGGGGGGGGCAGGGAACATATGGGGAATCTCTGTACCTTCCTCTCAATTTTACTGTAAACTTAAAACTGCTCTTTTAAAAAGTCTTTTAAAAGGTTGCACCTTAAGTCTAGAGATTCTCATACCATGAAAGGGGTGAGGGACAGGAGACTTAGAAGAGAGATCAGCCAAGACAAGTCCCCTATCTCCTGGGCTCACTGATGGAGTTATTGGAAGAAATGCTTCCATGGCTTGAATACTTGTATGGGAATTTTCATATTCCCTCTGTCTCTCTGTTTCTCTTTCTATCTACTTATCTATCGACATTTATCTATTATCTATCTATCTATCTATCATCTATCTATCTATCATCATCATCTATCTATCTCTTTCTCACTCAAAGTGGAATTCTCATAAAATACATATGATGTTATGCCTACATATGTTCCAAATTTTATAATTATTCATTCTCAGATATAACACATATGTTCCAGGTGATGACTAGAAGGTCACCTTGGGGCAGGCCCATCTTCACCCACCTGATTCAATGAAGAGTGCTCATATGTGGGATACAGAAAGGATTTAACCATACAATTTTTTATCTATAATGTGAATTAATCATAGAGACCAGAACTTTGATGATCAGAGAACCTGGTCAAATGTGGTCCTTTCATGAGAAAGCTGGCCCTGATCAATTTGTATTGATAGTATGAAGAAATGGGACAAGTCTATGAGAAGTGGCTGTAGTAAACTAGGTTACTGTATCCCTGTTTGTGCTTATAGCTGTTTGTAAAAGCTTCTTCTTAACCAGGTCTGGACTGGAATATGACTCCCAGGATGTAGGAAATAACATACGGTTATACATGTCTTGTCATGCTGACAACCAAGGGAACTTTGCTGAATTTGTTTGCACCAAGACCCTGGGAGCCACAGCTATGGTAGGGAATGGGTCTGTTGTACTCAGAACTTTCCCATTTTTTCTTTTTCCTATTTTACAGCTCTGCCACCCAACCCCTTCCCCAGTCACCAGTCTGCAAATGTGTAGAGATGAGTCAGTCTAAGAGCTCACTTGCTGAGAGACTCTTGCCTCCTGACCACATGTAGAATAATAGCCTCACTCTCTAAGCACCTAATGTGAGCTACACACAGCTCTAGACCACTTGGCAAAATGGCCACCTGGTCAAATTGAGGCAGAAGATAGGTAGGCTCCAGTTAGGCATTTACAATCAGCCTCCTCTTTGTTTTTCAAAATAGAAATAACAACAGAAACAGGGTAAATGTGGACACCTTAAGATAACAGTCATGGCAGGAACAGAGAGCGGCTAAACCCTGTTTGAGTAAAGGATTAAGAGGCCACATATTTCCCCTCCTTGGGGCAAGAGAGACACTGCACATGCGCAGAAAGTCTCCTTGGGGGTCAAAAGGCAGGGGACACCAGACTATAATAAGTGTTAACATCCTCCCCTCCAGACACCCTTGCGCTGAAATCCATCTTGGTTGAGGAATGCGTGCGCACCTAGGGGAGGGTCCTGAGACCAATTAGCCATGGGGGCAAAACAAGACAATTGGCCAGAGGGAAGACAAAGACCCGGAAAACTGCCCCCCTTACTAATGATTTAAACTTCCCAAAGGCGCGACTCTCGCTACTCTTGCTGAGTTTGCCCGTGCATCTTTCCGCATGTACTCTGCTTTTCCAACAAACGCTTTACTTTTCTCTTCACCTTCCTCTTCCTTGTGAGAATTTTCTTGTCCCAGGTGACCAGGTTTCAATTCCCAATCAGGGAACTAAGATCTTGTTTCTAGCTACTGCTCACTCATTGCTGAGTGCGTCTGAAATCAAAATTAACATAGCAGAGACCCAACAAATTTCACCTCATTTCCTAGAGAGGATGGTCCTCCTCCAGCCTGAGAGGCAGCTCTCAGTATCAGGTGGCTCTTCCCCAGTCACATCTGAGTAGACATCTTCAGGATGGGCCACTTAGATTCTTTCTCTGAGGGATGTGGAATTGAACACAAAGATACAGGCCAGTAACAGACAGACCCAGGGCCATGCAGACCTGAGCTGACACTTGCAGATGGGAACTCCAGAATATCTGTTTTCAGAGAGAAGGAAATGAAACAAATGTGTTAGAGGAGGGGAGAGAGAGAGATTGAGAAAGAGAGAAATTGAGCTGTTGACTACCAAGACTTTTGACAGATTCCTGGATCTCACCTACAACACTTATGAGAACTCACTCTCTCTTGGATGTATTTTTAAATCAGTATTTATTGAGTATTATCATAAGTCAAACCCTATTCTAGGGCCAGGTATACAGCAGTCTCTGTCCTCCTGATGCTTCCTTTCTAGCAGGTTCTGGGAGAAACATCCATTCCTTTTAACGTCTTTCTTTGCTTGAGTGAGCCCAAGTGGGTTTCTGTTGCCCACACCCAAGAGATCTTGCACTAAGATCAGGTTGGTATTGCTTTTCCTGTTCTACAGATGAACACTCAGAACTCTGAGGGGATAAAATAAGTTGCCCAAGTTCACCCAGAGGCAGAGCTAGGCTTTTAGGGCAGCACATCAGATCTGAAGCCTCAGCACTTCATGCTGGTCCCATCACCTCCCGGTGGACGAAGTCATCCATTTTACCAGAGGATTTCAGGTCTCTGCACCCAGAGGTAGCCCCTGGGGTCAGTAGCAAAGATCCCAAGGGGTGCATACAGAGAAAGGTCTGCTCATAGAAACACACTCTTGAAGGCGTATAAGTACTTTTTGACATTGGATTCTCACAACAGCCCTGCTGGAACTACAGGACAGGCATTCACTCACTTTTATAGTTGGGGAAACGCTGAGCTCAGAGCCACCAGGTGACTTGCTCAAAGTCACAGAGTTGGTGAAAAAGGAGCCAGGACTCCACCCAAGACTCTTAGTCTATGCTTTTTTCACTACTCAGCTATGACTTTAAATCTATACCAACTATTTTATTTTATCTCATCATATTACCCCCTCCTCTCTTTGGGCTCTTTGCCATTTCTTCTCTGCCTAGTCTTTACCCATGAACTACCACCCAGCTTCTCAACTGTTTCCTACCTCCTACCCATCCTCACTGAACTCACACACTCTCTCTCTCAACATGTCCAAAAGCAAACACTTTATATTGCCCCATCACCTAAATCATTTCACTCGGGCACAACCCATCCCAGTTAAGTGTCACCATCTCCAACCCAAAGACCAGGTTAAACCCTGGAGTCAGCCTTGTCTTCAGTGCCCTTCCATCCATTAGCAACACGTCAATATCTTGTGCAAAATTTCTGTCCAATCCAAGTACTTCCACTGCTGTGACTGCAGCCTAGTCCTGTGTCAACTGGATGACTGAAGTGGCCTCCAGACTAATCTTCCTGCTTTCTGAATTGTGACCTCAGGTTCTATTCTGTAAACTGCAGTGAGAGAGATCCCCATATACTCTTTGGATGAAAGCCAGACTCAGGAGAATTACCCAGGGCTCTTGTTAAATTGCTGATTCCCAGGACTTGAACCTAACTAATACCCCAAGCTGGAGTTGCTAAGGAAGGGGCCAGGGATTGTCATTTAATGAGCTCTCAGGTGATTCGTGTGCATACTAAATGTTAAGAACTATTGAGGGTTCTGACAAATGAAGAGGAAGGTTCGTCAGGGGCATGGGCTGGGAGCTTCTCTTTGGCCCTTTAGCTGCTGAATGGAGCCAAAATCTAAGCTCTGGGGTGGAAGTTGAGAAGTAGTTGAGGGTCAGGAGCCCATGTTAAAGACTTGGCTTTGCCACTTCCTACATATGGGGTCTCAAGCTGTGGAGCCCTCATCTGGAACCCCAAGTTCCTAGTCACAAAATGAGATAATGACACCTGCCTGGTAGGGCTATTGTAAGGATTAATAAATACCTTTACAGTTTACCCAGAACTTAACACAGAAACTAAATACCTCACAAATGTGGGACATAATGGTAATTAGTGATGTGTCTCCCTGAAAACATCAGTTATTTTCTGGTTGATGGATTTATACAACTTGAAGGCCAAATGTGGCTCCCCTGTGGAATGTTTATCTTATTCCCAACAGGAGAACATTATTCTTCTGTTACTTTCTCCTTATACACACAGACAAATACACACACACACACACCTAATATGTATATATATATATATATATATATATATACACATATATATATATATATATATATATATATATCCCACCTAATTCACACATACACACACCCCAGGCTTCATCAACATTCCTGGATGTTACTCTTCTTCTACCCCCCAGTACTGTTTACTGTCTTATTCACAAGGAATTTTTTTTTTGCCTCTACCACTTCCTGTGTCAACTACAAATTGGCACTTGCCATTAGCACTTGCCATCTAACTCTACAAGGATTAAATCATGTGCTGCTGTAGCTGCTGACTTTGAATACCCCCTGAAAGGAGTTTAGGGTAGAGAGAAGAAATGAGGCACTATGTGCTCTGGGGAAAACTGGCAGAACAGGTCTTCAGATAGTTAGATTTTTTCAAAAAATAGTCTTAGAAGTTTTCTTACCAAGATAGTACCAAGCTTTTAAACACATTAAACATATCAACATTAAAAGCCAAGGAGATCTAGAATATTTTCATCTTGCAAAACTGAAACTTTATACAAATTGAACAAAAACTGATAAATGGTACATTTAAAAATGGTTGAGGGCTTCCCTGGTGGCGCAGTGGTTGAGAGTCCGCCTGCCGATGCAGGGGACACGGGTTCGTGCCCCTATCCCGGAAGATCCCACATGCCGCGGAGCGGCTGGGCCCGCGAGCCATGGCCGCGGAGCCTGTGTGTCCGGAGCCTGTGCTCCGCAACGGGAGAGGCCACAGCAGTGAGAGGCCCGCGTACAGCAAAAAAAAAAAAAAAATGGTTGAGAGGATAAATTTTATATTATGTCTTTTTCCTAATGAGCCTTTTCACAGAAGGCTCATTGTGTGTGCTCATGCCCCAAGATCTAGTGCTACTGAATACCTCCTGGACTCGGTGCCCCACATACCACTGGAACTGGTACCACTGCATGCTCATGGAACTGGCACCCCCACATGTCTCCAGAGCTAGTGCAGGACCTGGCACTGGCGTGGACCCTGCTCAGTTGGTAGCCTTGTGCAAACCTGCAGGTAAATGTCTTTTCACACCAAAGCCAGATTGCTAAGACTGGAAGAGGTAACTCCTTCAAATGCACAGAAGCCAATTAAAGCTTACGTGGAACATGAAAAATCAGGGAAACTTGATACCACTAAAGAAACAAAATACATTTCCAGTAACTGATCCCAAAGAAATGAAGATCTAGAAATAATCTGATAAAGAATTAGAAATAATTGTTTTAAAGATGCTCAGCTCCATAGAATGAGAAGATATGGTACATACTGGAAGAATATATTTACAAAAGACACATCTGATAAAGGTCTGTTATCTGAAACACACAAAGAACTCTTAAAATACAACAGACAACCCAATTAAAAAATAAGCCAAAGACCATATTAGACACTTCACCAAAGAAAATATTCAGATGGCAAATAAGTATAAGAAAAGATGTGCCACATCCCAAATGTTACCAGGAAAATGCAAATTAACACAATAATGAGATACCACTACATACCTATTAGACTAGCCAAAATCTGGGATACTGACAACAGCAAATGCTGAAGAGAATGTGGAGCAGCAGGAACATTCATATGTTGCTGGTGGGAATACAAAATTGTACAGTCACTCTGAAAGACACTTTGCCAGTTTCTTATAAAACTAAACATATTCTTACCATACAAGCCAACAATTGTACTCCTTGGTATTTACCCAAATGAGTTGAAAACATATGTTCACACAAAAACCTGCACACAAATGTTTATTTCAGCTTTATTCATAATTGACTAAACTTGGAAGCAACCAAGATGTTCTTCAGTCTGTATATGGGTGGTATATATACTGTGAATGAATATACTGTGGTATATTCATACCATGCAGTATTATTAAGCACTAAAAGCAAGTGAGCTCTCAAGCTATGAAAAGACACAGAAGAAACTTAAATGCATGTTATTCAGTGAAAGATGCCACTCTGAGAAGGCACCATACTGTATAATTTCAACTATATGGCATTCTAGAAAAGGCAAAACTATGGAGACAATAAAAAGTTCAGTGGTTACCAGCGATTGGGGTTGGGAAGTAAAAGATGAATAGGCAGAGCACAGAGGATCTTTAGGACAGTAAAATTACTGTGGATGACATTATGGTGATGGATATATGTCATACATTTATTCAAGTCCTTTGAATATATACCACCAAGAATAAAGTAAACTAGAGACACTAGGTGATTGTAATGTGTCAGTGTAGGTTCATCCTTAGTAACAAATGGACCAGTTTGGTGAGTGGTTTTGATAATGAGAGAGGCCAAACCTGTGGGAACAGAGCTATATGGGAAATCTCTGTATCTTACTCTCAATTCTGCTGTGAAATTAAAGCTGTTCTTAAAAAAATGTATTTAAAAACAGATGAGGAGGAATAAGCTCAGTGAACTACAAGAGAACACAGAGAGACAAATCAATAAAATCAGGAAAACAATACATAAAAATATTGTTGAGAACTTCAACAAAGAGATAGAAAGCATAGAGAAAAAGAACCAAACAGAAATTCTGGAGATGCAGAATTTCACAATGAATGAAATCAAAAATTCAGTACAGTAAGTCCCCTACATACAGATGAGTTCCATACCAAGAGCACGTCTGTAAGTCCAGTCTGTTCCTAAGTCCAAAAAAGTTAGCCTAGGTACCCAACTAACACAATCAGTTATATAGTATTGTACTGTAATAGGTTTATAACACTTTTCACACAAATAATACATAAAAAACACAAAAACTAAAGAAAACATTTTTTTTTTTTTTTTTTTTTTCTTTTTGCGGTATGCGGGCCTCTCACTCTTGTGGCCTCTCCCGTTGCGGAGCACAGGCTCCGGACGCGCAGGCCCAGCGGCCATGGCTCACGGGCCCAGCCGCTCCGCGGCATATGGGATCCTCCCAGACCGGGGCACGAACCCGTATCCCCTGCATCGGCAGGCGGACTCTCAACCACTGCGCCACCAGGGAGGCCCTAAAGAAAACATTTTTAATCTTACAGTACAGCATCTCAAAAAGTACTGTAGTGCAGTACCACAGCTCGCATACAGGGGCTGGCATCAAGTGATCAGGTAAAAAGAGTTACTGACTGGAGGAGGGAGAGGAGTTGGGAGATGGTAGAGCTGAAGGATCATCAGCAATAGGAAATGGAGGGCAAACTGGAATTTCACTCACACCTGACATTGATGGCACAGGTTCTGGTTCCTTGCTGGATTCAATTCCATCTACCCTCTTGAGAAAACAATCCAGCGATGTCTCATCATAGATGACACGGTAGCACTGGATAGCACTGGATTGCATTCTGAGCAGCTGCTGCAACTTTTGTGTACCATTCTACATTTGGGTCTTGTGCCTCAAAATTGTCCTTCCAAAAATTGTTGCAAGATTGTCCCTGATTCATCACTCACCTTCACTGCCTGAAGAAAAGTGTGATGTAAATATTTCTTGAAAGTCGCTATAACTCCCTGGTCCATAGGTTGGATGAGCGACGTAGTATTTGGTGGCAGATGCAGTACTTTGACAATGGGATGAAAGGCATCCATGAATGGGGTATGTCCTGGAGCATTGTCGAGCAGCAAAAGAGTGTTGAATGGGATGTCCTTCTCCAAGAAATATTTCTCTACCTCCAGGATAAATTGATGGAAAAACCAGTCCTGGAAAATGGCCTGTGTAAACCAGGCTTTGGGGTTACTCTTCCACACAACAGGAAGAGAGCCCTTGACTATGATTTTTAGGGTTCTTGGGTTCTCTGAATGATAAACTAATAGACACTTCAGCTTCATATCACTGGAAGCATTGTCACCAAACAACCAAGTTAGCCTATCCTTTGCTGCTTTATAGCCTGGCATCACATTTTCCTCCTCACTGATGTAACTACAGTCTGGCATCCTCTTCCAGTACAGTCCTGTCTCATCCACATTAAAAACCTGCTTGGGTAAATATGTGCCTTCATCAATAATTTCTCAAAGCAAGTATTCCATGCAAATGATAACTGAAAGAAGCAGGGCTGCCTATACTTATATCAGACAAAATACACTTTATGTCCAAACTGTCTCTAGAGATAAAGAAGGTTTCTATATGATAAAAGGGTCAATTTAACAGGAGGATCTAACAATTGTAACCATATACACAACAAATATCAGAGCACCTAAATAGATAGAGCAAATTTGACAGATCTGAAGGGAGAAGTTTATAGCAATACAATAATAGTAGGAGACTTCATACCCCATTTTCAATAACGGATAGAATATCTAGACAGAAAATCAATAAGGAAACAACTGACTTGAACAACACTATGGACCAAAAGGTTATAATAGACATATGTAGAATCTCTCCCCAACATGAGAAGAATACACACTCTTCTCAAGCACACACGGAACAGTCTCCAGGATGTAACACATGGTAGGTCATAAAACAAGTCTTTAAAAATTGAAGAAAATAAAAAAATATTCCAAGTATCTTTTCTAAGCACAATGGAAATAGACTATAAATCAATAACAGCAGGAAAATGGAAAATTCATAACAATTTGGATAAACCAGAAGACCTGGATAAATTCCTAGAAAAATACACCCTCCTAAAACTTAATCAAAAAGAAATAGAAAACAAATAGGTGAATGACAAATAAAGAGAGGTAAGCAGTAATCAAAAAAGCAACCCCAGGACTAGAAGTCTTGATGAGAGAATTCCATCAAAATTCAAAGAAGTATTAATACCAATCTTTCCTAAATTTTTTCAAAACATTGAAGAAGGAACACTTCTAAGTTCATTTTTATGAGACCAGCATCACACTGATACCAAAGTCATACAAGCACATCATAAGATTTAAAAATACAGGCCAATATCTTGTTGAACATAGATGCAAAAATCCTCCATAAAATACCACCAAACAGAATTCAACCAGACACTGAAAGGATTATACACCATGACCAAGTGGGATTTATCCCTGGCATGCAAGAATGGCTCAACGTACACAAATCAACCAATATGATACAACATAATATTGGAATGAAAGATAAAAATCACATAATAATCGTAACATGTACAGAAAAATCATATCACAAAATTCAACATCCATTCATGATAAAAGCATATAGGCAAAGAAGGCATAGAAGGAACTTACCTCAACACAACAAAGGCCTTATATGAAAAGCCCATAACTAACATCATAATCAGTTAGGAAAAACTGAAAACTTTTCCTTTAATATCCAGTACAAGGCAGGGATGCCCATTCTCACTACTTCTATTCAATAGAGTAAAGGAAGTCCTAATCAGAGGAATTAGGCAAGAAATAGAGAAAAACAGCATCCAAATCAGAAAGGAAGAAGTAAAATCATCTCTCTGTAAATGACATCATATGTGTGCAAAACTCTAAAGATTCATCAAAAAACTATTAGAATTAAGAAACGAATTCAGTAAAGTTGCTGGATACAAATTCAACATTCAAAAATCATTAGTGTTTCTATATACAAACAATCTGAAAGAGAAATATAAAAAAATACCATTCACAATAGCATCAAAAAGAATAAAATATTTGGAAATAAACTTAACTAAAGAGGTGAAAACTTGTACTCTGAAAATTATAAAACATAAGAAAATTAAAGACACAGATGAATGGAAACACATCTTGTATTCATAGATTGGAAGAAATAATATTAATAAAATGGCCAAACTATCCCAAAAGATCTAGAGATTCAATGCAATCCCATCAAAACCCCTATCAAATCCCAAATGAATTCCTTAGAAATGTAGAAAAAAAACCCCTAAAATTCATATGTAACCACAAAAGACCCAGAAGCCTTGGGTCTTTTTATAAAGAAAAAGCCTTGGGTATAATAAGCTATATTTCTTAATATAGCCAAAACAATATTAAGAAAGAAGAACAAAACTTAAGGCATCATATATTCAAATTATATTACAAATTGTATTACAGAGGGACAGTAATCAAAACATGGTATGTAACAAAGTATGATACAGGCATTAAAAAAATTACGCATAGACCAGTGGAACAGAATAGAGAGGCCAAAAATAAAACCATGCCCATATGGTCAACTGATCTTCAACCTGGGTGCCAAGAACACACAATGGGGAAAGGAGAGTCTCTTCAACAAACAGTGTTAGAAAACTGTATATCCACATGAAGAATAAAATTGAACCCTTATTCAAAATTTTACAAATTGAACCTTATACAAAAATAAACTCAAAATGGGTTGAAGACTTAAATGTAAGACTTGAAACTGTGAAGCTACTAGAAGAAAACATAAGGAGTAACCTCCTTGTTATTGGTCTTGGCAATGATTTTGGGATTTGACACCAAAAGCCCAAAAAACAAAAGTAAAAATAGACAAGTGAGATTGTGCCTCAAACAAAAAACTCTGCACAGCAAAGGTAAAAATCAACAGAGAATGGGAGAAAATATTTGGAAACCATATATCTGATAAGCGGTTATTATCAAAAATATATAAGAAATCCATACGACTCAATAGCCAAAAACCCCACCTGATTAAAAACTGGGCAACGGACCTGAATAGATATTTCTCAAATAAGACATAAAAATGGCCAACAGGTATACGAAAGGGGCTCAGTATCACTAATCATCAGGAAATGAAAATCAAAACCACAGTGAGGTATCACTTCACACCTGTTAGGATGGCCATTATCAAAAAGGCAAATGCTGGGAATTCCCTGGTGGTCCAGTTGTTAGGACTCCGTGTTTCCACTGTCAGTGGCCCTGGTTCAATCCCTGGTGGGGGAACTAAGATCCCTCAAGTCACACAGTGTAGAAAAAAAAAAAGACAAATGCTAACAAGTCTGGGTAAGGGTATGGAAGAAAAGGAACCCTTGTACAGTGCTGCTGGAAATGTAAATTGGTGCAGCCACTATGGAAAACATTATGAAGTTTCCTTAAAAAAATTAAAAATAGAATCACCATTTGATCCAGTGGTTTCATTTCAGGGTATATATCCAAAGGAAATGAAATCAGTATCTCAGAGAGGTATCTGCACTCCCATGTTCTTTGTAGTCTTTAAGAAGAAATAAATCATGCCATTTATGACAACAGAAATGAACATAGAGGGCATTATGCTAAGTGAAATTAACAAGACACAGAAAGACAAATACAACATTATCTCACTTATATGTGTAATCTAAAATAATCAAATTTATACAAGCAGAGAGTAGAATGGTGCTTTCCAGGGCCTAGGGGAAAGGGAAATGAGGAGATATTGGTCAAAGAGTACAATGTTTCAGTTATACTAGCTAAGTTCTGGAGATCTAATGTACAGCAATGTGACTACAGTTAACAATGTTATATACTTGAAAATTGTTAAAAGGGTAGGTTTTAAGGGTTCTCACCACACACACACACACACAAAGAAAACAGAACTATGTGAGGTGATGGACATATTAATTAGTTTGATTGTGATGATTACTTCACAATGTATATGCACATCAAAACATCAAGCTGTACACCTTAATTAATATACACAATTTTTATTTGTCAATTATACTTCAATAAAGCTGGAGTAATTAAAAAAGACAACAAGGAAAATAATTACTTGGACCCCTAAAGGAAATGAGAGCAATCAAGGACTCTAATACAAGATATGAAAGATGAGAAGATATGACAAAAATATAATATGAAAAAGAGAAATGACAAAGGAAAGGCAAGAAATTAAGGGAAAGAAAACATCATTGGAAAACTTAAACAGCATTTGAAGCAGTGAGAAAAAGGGGAAAATTAGAAAAAACAAAATCCATAATATACAGGACAGGCTTTAAAAAATTGTACAGAAATAAAGAAGAAAGGGTCAATGAAAAAGAAAAAGTAAAGAGTAAATGATGAATATGAACAGTAAAAGAAACAGAGATCCAATATAGAGCTAATTAGTGTGTCTGAAGAAAGGAACAGAACTTTTTTTTCAAATATGTTATCCTGAAGTTAGACTTCTGATTTGAAAACACCGTGAACATGGTAAAAAATAATAATTATCTACCCTCTTGAGGAACAAGGTTAAAGACTACGAAGGCTCCTAAGCAGAAAAATCATGTCTCCTATACTCACATTAATGATGTTCTGCCTCAGGGCTGCTACCTGAGCTTCACCTCTGCCTAGTTGAAAGAATTCACATGGCTGGGTCATTCTCACCCTTCTATTTTCAAATCTAATGTCAAATTCTCAGAAGCCTTTCCTAACCTTCCTCTATAAAATAGATCTTTGAAATACTATCACTTCATCCTGGTTATTTGTTTCTTGAAAATTATGGTTGTGGTTGTTGAAATTTTCAAAACACATCACTATTGTTAATTTTCTGTAACTTACAACTAGCATTTAAGCCCCATGAGGAGGGAGGAACCATGTTTGTCTTGTTCTTCACTGTGTTCCTAGCATCTACTACAGTGATTGGCATATAGTACGTAGTCAATAAATGTGTTGAATGATAAATGAATGAATAAAAAATAAAAATTTAAGGCCAAGCAGCATCAAAACAATAACTTCCTGCTGAAGGGAGTTTTTCTCTTCATCTGTGTTTGAATTCCTTATCTGTGTGTGAATCTTTTATGACAGAGTTCATATGTTACTTGAACTAAAAGTAGATTTAAAAGTCAAACTAAATAAATGGATAACTTAAAAAATCACAACAGACACCCCATAATCACAGCCTGCATCCTTTAGGCCAGCCTGAGGCAATCTACTTGGTGATCAAGACATCAGGTCCAGTCCTATCTCCACCTCTCATATGGTATTTGACTTCTCTGACTCATTTTCTTCACAGAAAAATAAAAGCTGCTACTCACAGGTCTGTGGCTAGGATTAAGGGAGTGAGTGTATATAAAGCACTTAGTACTGTGACTGGGGCAGAGCAAAATTAACACGCACCAAACATTTGCTGGGACATTTGCCATACTATATTAAGCTCTTTATATGAATCAGAACCACCCTATGAGGCCGATGTTATTACTATCCCCATTTTAAGGATGAGAAAACTGAGGCATATAATTAAATAACCCACTGCTGATAAAGTGTTGTGTTGAGATTCAGACTCTGGCACCCTGATTCCAATGCTGTGCTCTTTTTCTTATTAATTTTTAAATTTTATTTATTTTTTTCTAGGGCAAGTTCTTATTAGTCATCAATTTTAGGCACATCAGTGTATACATATCAATCCAAATCACCCAATTCATCACACCGCCATCCCCAGCCCCACGTGGCTTTTCCCCCTTGGTGTTCATACGTTTCTTCTCTACATCTGTGTCTCAAATTCTGCCCTGAAAATTGGTTCAACTGTACCATTTTTCTAGGTTCCACATATATGCGTTAATATACGATATTTGTTTTTCTCTTTCTGACTTACTTCACTTTGTATGACAGTCTCTAGATCCATCCACGTCTCAACAAATGAGCCAATTTCGTTCCTTTTATGGTTGAGTAATATTCCATTGTATATATGTACCAGATCTTTTTATCCATTCATCTGTTGATGGACATTTAGGTTGCTTCCATGATCTGGCTATTGTAAATAGTGCTGCAATGAACATTCGAGGGCATGTGTCTTTTTGAATTATGGTTTTCTTTGGGTATATGCCCAGTAGTGGGATTGCTGGATCATATGGTAATTCTATTTTTAGTTTTTTAAGGAACTTCCATACTGTTCTCCATAGTGGCTGTATCAATTTCCATTCCACCAACAGTGCAAGATGGTTCCCTTTTCTCCACACCCTCTCCAGCATTTGTTATTTGTAGATTTTCTGATCATGCCCATTCTAACTGGTGTGAGATGATACCTCATTGTAGTTTTGATTTGCATTTCTCTAATAATTAGTAATGTTGAGCAGTTTTTCATGTGCTTCTTGCCCATCTCTATGTCTTCTTTGGAGAAATGTCTGTTTAGGTCTTCTGCCCATTTTTTGATTGTGTTGTTTGATTTTTTTAATATTGAGCTGCATGAGCTGTTTATATATTTTGGAGATTAATACTTTGTCTGTTGATTTATTTGCAAATATTTTCTCCCATTCTGAGGGCTGTCTTTTCATCTTTTTTTTTTATTAGTCTCTGCTTTACAACAAAGTGAATCAGTCATACATATACATCTGTTCGCACATCCCCTCCCTCCTGCGTCTCCCTCCCTCCCACCCTCCCCATCCCACCCCTCCAGGCGGCCACAAAGCACCAAGCCGATCCCCCCGTGCCACGTGGCCACCCCCCACCAACCATCCACCCCACGCCCGGCAGTGTATACACGTCCATGCCTCTCCCCTGCCCCGTCACAGCCCACCCCACCCCTCCCCATATCCCCAAGCCCACCCCCAGTAGATCTGTGTCTCTATTCCTGTTTTACCCCTAAGTTCTTCATGACATTTTTTTTCTTAAATTCCATATATATGTGTTAGCATACGGTATTTGTCTTTCTCTTTCTGACTTACTTCACTCTGTATGACAGACTATAGGTCTATCCACCTCATTACAAATAGCTCAGTTTCGTTTCTTTTATGGCTGAGTAATATTCCATTGTATATATGTGCCACATCTTCTTTATCCATTCATCCAGTGATGGACACTTGGGTTGTTTCCATCTCTGGGTTATTGTGAATAGAGCTGCAATGAACATTTTGGTACATGTCTCTTTTTGAATTATGGTTTTCTCAGGGTATATGCCTAGTAGTGGGATTGCTGGGTCATATGGTAGTTTTATTTTTAGTTTTTTAAGGAACCTTCATACTGTTCTCCATAGCGGCTGTAACAATTCACATTCCCACCAGCAGTGCAAGAGTGTTCCTTTTTCTCCACACCCAATCCAGCATTTATTGTTTCTAGATTTCTTGATGATGGCCATTCTGACTGGTGTGAGATGATATCTCATTGTAGTTTTGATTTGCATTTCTCTAATGATTAATGATGTTGAGCATTCTTTCATGTGTTTGTTGGCAGTCTGTATATCTTCTTTGGAGAAATGCCTATTTAAGTCTTCTGCCCATTTTTGGATTGGGTTGTTAGTTTTTTGCTATTGAGCTGCATGAGCTGCTTATAAATTTTGGAGATTAATCCTTTGTCAGTTGCTTCATTTGCAAATATTTTCTCCCATTCTGAGGGTTGTCTTTTGGTCTTGTTTATGGTTTCCTTTGCTGTGCAAAAGCTTTGAAGTTCGTTAGGTCCCATTTGTTTATCTTTGTTTTTATTTCCATTTCTCTAGGAGGTGGGTCCAAAAGGATCTTGCTGTGATTTATGTCATAGAGTGTTCTGCCTATGTTTTCCTCTAAGAGTTTGATAGTTTCTGGCCTTACATTTAGGTCTTTAATCTATTTTGAGCTTATTTTTGTGTATGGTGTTAGGAAATGATCTAATCTCATACTTTTACATGTCCCTGTCCAGTTTTCCCAACACCACTTATTGAAGAGGCTGTCCTTTCTCCACTGTACATTCCTGCCTCCTTTATCAAAGATAAGTTGACCATATGTGCGTGGGTTTATCTCTGGGCTTTCTATCCTGTTCCTTTGATCTATCTTTCTGTTTTTGTGCCAGTACCACACTGTCTTGATTACTGTAGCTTTGTAGTATAGTCTGAAGCCAGGGAGCCTGATTCCTCCAGCTCCGTTTTTCGTTCTCAAGATTGCTTTGGCTATTCGGGGTCTTTTGTTTTTCCAAACAAATTTTGAAATTTTTTGTTCTAGTTCTGTGAAAAATGTCAGTGGTAGTTTGATAGGGATTGCATTGAATCTGTAGATTGCTTTGGGTAGTACAGTAATTTTCACAATATTGATTCTTCCAATCCATGAGGATGGTCTATCTCTCCATCTATTTGTATCATCTTTAATTTCTTTCATCAGTGTCTTATAATTTTCTGCATACAGGTCTTTTGTCTACTTAGATAGGTTTATTCCTAGATATTTTATTCTTTTTGTTGCAATGGTAAATGGGAGTGTTTTCTTGATTTCACTTTCAGATTTTTCATCATTAGTGTACAGGAATGCCAGAGATTTCTGTGCATTAATTTTGTATCCTGCTACTTTACCAAATTCATTGATTAGCTCTAGTAGTTTTCTGGTAGCATCTTTAGGCTTCTCTATGTATAGTATCAGGTCATCTGCAAACAGTGACAGCTTTACTTCTTCTTTTCCAATTTGGATTCCTTTTATTTCCTTTTCTTCTCTGATTGCTGTGGCTAAAACTTCCAAAACTAAGTTGAATAAGAGTGGTGAGAGTGGGCAGCCTTGTCTTGTTCCTGATCTTAGTGGAAATGGTTTCAGTTTTTCACCATTGAGGACGATGTTGGCTGTGGGTTTGTCCTATATGGCCTTTATTATGTTGAGGAAAGTTCCCTCTATGCCTACTTTCTGCAGGGTTTTTATCATAAATGGGTGTTGAATTTTGTCGAAAGCTTTCTCTGCATCTATTGAGATGATCATATGGTTTTTCTTCTTCAATTTGTTAATATGGTGTATCACATTGATTGATTTGTGTATACTGAAGAATTCTTGCATTCCTGGAATAAACCCCACTTGATCATGGTGTATGATACTTTTAATGTGCTGTTGGATTCTGTTTGCTAGTATTTTGTTGAGGATTTTTGCATCTATGTTCATCAGTGATATTGGCCTGTAGTTTTCTTTCTTTGTGACATCCTTACCTGGTTTTGGTATCAAGGTGATGGTGGCCTCGTAAATGAGTTTGGGAGTGCTCCTCCCTCTGCTATATTTTGGAAGAGTTTGAGAAGGATAGGTGTTAGCTCTTCTCTAAATGTTTGATAGAATTCGCCTGTGAAGACATCTGGTCCTGGGCTTTTGTTTGTTGGAAGATTTTTTATCACAGTTTCAATTTCAGTGCTTGTGATTGGTCTATTCATATTTTCTATTTCTTCCTGATTCAGTCTTGGCAGGTTGTGCATTTCTAAGAATTTGTCCATTTTTTCCAGGTTGTCCATTTTATTGGCATAGAGTTGCTTGTAGTAATCTCTCATGATCTTTTGTATTTCTGCAGTGTCAGTTGTTACTTCTCCTTTTTCATTTCTAATTCTATTGATTTGAGTCTTCTCCCTTTTTTTCTTGATGAGTCTGGCTAATGGTTTGTCAATTTTGTTTATCTTCTCAAAGAACCAGCTTCTAGTTTTATTGATCTTTGCTATCGTTTCCTTCATTTCTTTTTCATTTATTTCTGATCTGATCTTTATGATTTCTTTCCTTCTGCTAACTTTGGGGGTTTTTTGTTCTTCTTTCTCTAATTGCTTTAGGTGCAGGGTCAGGTTGTTTACTTGAGATGTTTCCTGTTTCTTAAGGTGGGATTGTATTGCTATAAACTTCCCCCTTAGAACTGCTTTTGTTGTGTCCCATAGGTTTTGGGTCGTCGTGTCTCCATTGTCATTTGTTTCTAGGTATTTTTTTTATTTACTCTTTGATTTCTTCAGTGATCCCTTCATTATTGAGTAGTGTATTGTTTAGCCTCCATGTGTTTGTATTTTTTTTTTTTTCTTTTTGCGGTATGCGGGCCTCTCACTGTTGTGGCCTCTCCCGTTGCGGAGCACAGGCTCCGGACGCGCAGGCCCAGCGGCCATGGCTCACGGGCCCAGCCGCTCCGCTGCATATGGGATCCTCCCAGACCGGGGCACGAACCCGTATCCCCTGCATCCGCAGGCGGACTCTCAACCACTGCGCCACCAGGGAGGCCCATGTGTTTGTATTTTTTACAGATCTTTTCCTGTAATTGATGTCTAGTCTCATAGCATCGTGGTCGGAAAAGATACTTGATACAATTTCAATTTTCTTAATTTTACCAAGGCTTGATTTGTGACCCAAGATATGATCTATCCTGGAGAATGTTCCATGAGTACTTGAGAAAAATGTGTATTCTGTTGTTTTTGGATGGAATGTCCTATAAATATCAATTAAGTCCATCTTGTTTAATGTATCATTTAAAGCTTGTGTTTCCTTATTTATTTTCATTTTGGATGATCTGTACATTGGTGAAAGTGGGGTGTTAAAGTCCCCTACTATGAGTGTGTTACTGTCGATTTCCCCTTTTATGGCTGTTAGTATTTGACTTATATATTGAGGTGTTCCTATGTTTGGTGCATAAAGTTTTACAATTGTTATATCTTCTTCTTGGATTGATCCCTTTATCATTATGTAGTGTCCTTCTTTGTCTCTTCTAATAGTCTTTATTTTGAAGTCTATTTTCTCTGATATAAGAATTGCTACTCCAGCTTTCTTTTGATTTCCATTTGCATGGAATATCTTTTTCCATCCCCTTACTTTCAATCTGTATGTGTCTCTAGGTCTGAAGTGGGTCTCTTGTAGACAGCATATATAGGGGTCTTGTTTTTGTATCCATTCAGCCAACCTGTGTCTTTTGGTGGGAGCATTTAGACCATTTACATTTAAGGTAATTATTGATATGTATGTTCCTATTCCCATTTCCTTAATTGCTTTGGGTTCGTTATTGTAGTTATATTCCTTCTGTTGTGTTTCTTGCCTAGAGAAGTTCCTTTAGCATTTGTTGTAAAGCTGGTTTGGTGGTGCTGAACTCTCTCAGCTTTTGCTTGTCTGTAAACGTTTTAATTTCTCCATCAAACCTGAATGAGATCCTTGCTGGGTAGAGTAATCTTGGTTGCAGGTTTTTCTCCTTCATCACTTTAATTATGTCCTGCCACTCCTTTCTGGCTTGTAGAGTTTCTGCTGAGAGATCAGCTGTTAACCTGATGGGGATTCCCCTGTGTGTTGTTTGTTGTTTCTCCCTTGCTGCTTTTAATATGATTTCTTTGTGTTTAATTTTTGACAGTTTGAGTAATATGTGTCTTGGCGTATTTCTCCTTGGATTTATTCTGTATGGGACTCTCTGTGCCTCCTGGACTTGATTAACTATTTCCTTTCCCATATTAGGGAAGTTTTCAACTATAATCTCTTCAAATATTTTCTCAGTCCCTTTCTTTTTCTCTACTTCTTCTGGAACCCCTATAATTCGAATGTTGGTGCATTTAATGTTGTCCCAGAGGTCTCTGAGACTGTCCTCTGTTCTTTTCATTCTTTTTTCTTTATTTTGCTCTGCAGCAGTTATTTCCACTATTTTATCTTCCACCTCACTTATCTGTTCTTCTGCCTCAGTTATTCTGCTATTGATCCCATCTAGAGTATTTTTCATTTCATTTATTGTGTTTTTAATTGATGCTTGATTCATCTTTAGTTCCTCTAGGTACTTGTTAACTGTTTCTTGCATTTTGTCTATTCTATTTCCAAGATTTTGGATCATGGAAATAGAATCTTGGATCATCTTTACTATCATTATTCTGAATTCTTTTTCAGGTAGACTGCCTATTACCTCTTCATTTGTTAGGTCTGGTAGGTTTTTATCTTGCTCCTTCACCTGCTGTGTGTTTTTCTGTCTTCTCATTTTGCTTATCGTCCTGTGTTTGGGGTCTCCTTTTTGCAGGCTGCAGATTCGTAGTTCCTGTTGTTTTTGGTGTCTGTCCCCAGTGGCTAAGGTTGTTTCAGTAGGTTGTGTAGGCTTCCTGGTGAGGGGGACTAATGCCTATGTTCTGGTGGTTGAGGCTTGATCTTGTCTTTCTGGTGGACAGGTCCACGTCTGGTGGTGTGTTTTGGGGTGCCTGTGGCCTTATTATGTTTTTAGGCAGACTTTCTGCAAATGGGTGGTGTTGTGTTCCTGTTTTGCTAGTTGCTTGGCATAGGGTGACCAGCACTGTAGCTTGCTGGTTGTTGACTGAAGCTGGGTGCTGGTGTTGAGATGGATATCTCTGGGAGATTTTCGCTGCTTGATATTATGTGGAGCTGGGAGGTCTCTTGTGGACCAGTGTCCTGAAGTTGGCTCTCCCACCTCAGAGGCACAGCACTGACTCCTGGCTGCAGCACCAAAAGCCTTTCATTTACCCGGCTCAGAATAAAAGGGAGCAAAATTAGAAAGAAAGAATTAATAGAAGAAAGAAAGAGAGAGAGAAAGAAAGGAAGGAAGAAAGAAAGAACGGAGGGAGGGAGGGAGGAAGGACAGAAAGAAAGAAAGAAAGAAAGAAAGAAAGGAGGGAGGGAGGGAGGAAGGGAAGGGAGGAAAAAAAGAAAGAGAGAAGATAAAGTCAAATAGAATAAAGTATAAAATATTAAAACTATTATTAAAAATAAAAAAGTAATTATTGAAAAAAATGGACGGATATAACCCTGGGACCTATGGTGGAAGCAAAGCTATACAGAGAAAATCTCACACAGAAGCATACACATACACATTCACAAAAAGAGAACAGGGTGAAAAAAATTGAAAATCTTGCTCTCAAAGTCCACCTCCTCAATTTGGGATAATTTGTTGTAAAAAGAGGAAAAGGGGAAAAAGTCTGAAATCTTGCTCTCAAAGTCCACCTCCTTAATTTGGGATAATTCGTTGTAAAAAGAGGAAAAGGGGAAAAAATCTTAAATCTTGTCCTCAAAGTCCACCTCCTCAATTTGGGATGATTCGCTGTCCATTCATGCACTCCACAGACGCAGGGCACATCAAGCGGAGCGTGGAGCTTTAATCCGCTGCCTCCGAGGCTGCACAGAGAGATTTCCCTGTCTCTTCTCTGCTCTCACAGCTCCCGGGTCTCAGCCTTGGACTTGGCCCCGCCTCTGCGCGTAGGTCGCTGGAGGGCGTCCGTTCTTCACTCAGACAGCACGGGTTTAAAGGAGCCGCTGATTCGGGGGCTCTGGCTCACTCAGGCCGAGGGGAGGGAGGGGCACGCAGTGCGGGGCAGGCCTTCGGCGGCAGAGGCTGGCGTGATGTTGCACCAGCCCGAGGCACTCCGTGCGCTTTCCCGGGGAAGCCATCCCTGGGTCCCGGGACCCCGGCAGTGGCGGGCTGCACAGGCTCCCCGGAGGTGGGGGTAGACAGTGACCTGCGCTCGCACACAGGCCTTGTGGCAGCAGCAGCAGCAGCCCCAGCGTCTCACGCCCATCTCCGGGGTCCGCGCCTTTAGCCGCGGCTCGCGCCCGTCTCTGTAGCTTCTTTAAGCAGCGCTCTTAATGCCCTCTCCTCGCGCACCAGGAAACAAAAGGGAAGAAAAAGTCTCTTGCCTCTTCGGCAGCTCCAGACTTTTTCCCCAGACTCCCTCCGGGCTAGCCGCGGCACACCAACCCCTTCAGGCTCTCTTCCTGCCACCAGCCCCAGTCCTCTTCCTGCGCTCCGACTGAAACCTGATACCCGAGCCTCAGCTCCCAGCCCCGCCCGCCCCGGTGGCTGAGCAGACAAGCCTCTCGGGCTGGTGTGTGCCTGAGGGCACCGATCCTCTCTCCGCCTTGCCCTCCGCACCCCTGTTGCTGTGCTCTCCTCGGCTACTCCGAAGCTTTCCCCCTCCGCCACCCGCAGTCTCCGCCTGCGAAGGGGCTTCTAGTGTGTGGAAACCTTTCCTCCTTCACGGCTCCCTCCCACTGGTGCAGGTCCCGTCCCTATCCTTTTGTCTCTGTTTATTCTTTTTTCTTTTGCCCTACCCAGGTATGTGGGGAGTTTCTTGCCTTTTGGGGGGTCTGAGGTCTTCTGTCAGTGTTCAGTAGGTGTTCTGTAGCAGTTGTTCCATGTGTAGATGAATTTCTGATGTATCTGTGGGGAGGAAGGTGATCTCCGCGTCTTACTCTTCCACCATCTTCCTCCGGATCTCTGTCTTTTCATCTTGTTTATGGTTTCCTTTGCTCTGCAAAAACTTTTAAGTTTCATTAGGTCCAATTTGTTTATTTTTGTTTTTATTTCTTTTACTTTAGGAGGTGGATCAAAAAAGATCTTGCTGTGATTTATGTCAAGGAATGCTCTTCCTATGTTTTCCTCTAAGAGTTTTATAGTGTCCAGTCATACATTTAGGTATCTAATCCATTTTGAGTTTATTTTTGTGTATGGTGTTAGGGAGTGTTCTAATTTCATTGTTTTACATGTAGCTGTCCAGTTTTCCCAGCACCACTTATTGAAGAGACTATCTTTTCTCCATTGTATATCCTTGCCTCATTTGTCATAGATTAGTCGATCATAGGTGCATGGGTTTATCTCTGGGCTTTCTATCTTTTTCCATTCATCTATGTTTCTGTTTTTACGCCAGTACCATACTGTCTTGATTACTGTAGCTTTGTAGTATAGTCTGAAGTCAGGGAGTCTGATTCCTCCAGCTCCGTGTTTTTCTCTCAAGGATCTTTTGTCTATTCGGGGTCTTTTGTGTCTCCATACAAATTTTAAGATTTTTTGTTCTAGTTCTGTAAAAACTGTCATTGGTAGTTTGATAGAGATTGCATTGAATCTATAGATTTCTTTGGGTAGTATAGTCATTTTCACAGTATTGATTCTTCCAGTCCAAGAACATGGTATATCTCTCCATCTGTTGGTATCATCTTTAATTTCTTTCAACACTGTCTTATAGTTTTCTGCATACAGGTCTTTTGTCTCCCTAGATAGGTTTATTCCTAGGTATTTTATTATCTTTTATTGCAATGGTAAATGGGAGTGTTTCCTTAATTTCTCTTTCAGATTTTTCATCATTAGTGTATAGGAATGCAAGAAATTTCTGTGCATCAGTTTTATATCCTACAACTTTACCAGATTCATTGATTAGCTCTAGTAGTTTTCTGGTGGCATCTTTAGGATTCTCTATGTATAGTATCATGTGATCTGCAAACACTGACAGTTTTACTTCTTCTTTGCCAATTTTTATTCTTTTTATTTCTTTTTCTTCTCTGATTGTCGTGGCTAGGACTTCCAAAACTATGTTGAATAATAATGGTGAGAGTGGACGACATCCATTTCTTGTTCCTGATCTTAGAGGAAATGCTTTCAGTTTTTCACCACTGAGAATGATGTTTGCTGTGTGTTTCTCGTATAGGCCTTTATTATGTTGAGGTATGCCCACTTTCTGGAGAGTTTTTATCATAAATGGGTGTTGAATTTTGTCAAAAGCTTTTTCTGCATCTATTGAGATGATCATATGGTTTTTCTTCTTCAATTTGTTAATATGGTGTATCACATGGATTGATTTGTGTATATTGAAGAACCCTTGCATCCCTGGGATAAATCCCACTTGATCATGGTGTACCATCCCTTTAAGGTTTTGTTGGATTCCGTTTGCTAGTATTTTGTTGAGGATTTTTGCATCTATATTCATGAGTGATATTGGTCTGTAATTTTCTTTTTTTGTAGTATCTTTGTCTGGTTTTGGTATCAGCGTGATGGTGGCCTCATAGAATGAGTTTGGGAGTGTTCCTTCCTCCCCAATTTTTTGGAAGAGTTTGAGAAGGATGGGTGTTAGCTCTTCTCTAAATATTTGATAGAATTCACCTGTGAAGCCATCTGGTCCTGGACTTGTTTGTTGGAAGATTTTAAATCACAGTTTCAATTTCAGTGCTTGTGACTGGTGTGTTCATATTTTGTATTTCTTCTTGGTTCAGTCTTTGAAGCTTATACCTTTGTAAGAATTTTTCCATTCCTTCCAGGTTGTCCATTTTATTGGCATAGAGTTGCTTGTAGTAGTCTCTTAGGATGCTTTGTATTTCTGTGGTGTCTGTTGTAACTTCTCCTTTTTCATTTCTAATTTTATTGATTTTAGTCCTCTCCCTCTTTTTCTTGATGAGTCTGGCTAATGGTCTATCAATTTTGTTTATGTTCTCAAAGAACCAGCTTTTGGTTTTATTGATCTTTGCTATTGTTTTCTTTGTTTCTATTTCAATTATTTCTGCTCTGATATTTATGCTTTCTTTCCTTCTGCTAACTTTGGGGTTTGTTTGTTCTTCTTTCTCTAGTTCCTTTAGGTGTAAGGTTAGATTGTTTATTTGAGATTTTTCTTGTTTCTTGAGGTAGGCTTGTATAGCTATAAACTTCCGTCTTAGAACTGCTTTTGCTGCATCCCATAGGTTTTGGATCATTGTGTTTTCATTGTCATTTGTCTCTAGGTATTTTTTGATTTCCTCTTTGATTTCCTCAGTGATCTCTTAGTTATTTAGTAACGTATTGTTTAGCCTGCATGTGTTTGTGTTTTTTACATTTTTTTCCCTGTAATTCATTTCTAATCTCATAGCGTTGTGGTCAGAAAAGATGCTTGATATAATTTCAATTTTTTAAAATTTACTGAGGCTTGATTTGTGACCCAAGATGTGATCTATTCTGGAGAATGTTCTATGTGCACTTGAGAAGAAAGTTTAATCTGCTGTTTTTGGATGGAATGCCCTATAAATATCAATTAAATCTATCTGGTCTATTGTGTTATTTAAAGCTTCTGTTTCCTTATTTATTTTCACTTTGGATGATCTGTCTATTGGTGTAAGTGAGGTGTTAAAATCCCCCACTATTATTGTGTCACTGTCTATTTCCTCTTTTATAGCTATTAGCAGTTGCCTTATGTATTGAGGTGCTCCTATGTTGGGTGCATATAATATTTATAATTGTTATATCTTCTTCTTGGATTGATCCCTTGATCATTATGTAGTGTCCTTCCTTGTCTCTTGTAACATTCTTTATTTTAACGTCTATTTTATCTGATATGAGTATTGGTACTCCAGCTTTCTTTTGATTTCCATTTGCATGGAATATCTTTTTCCATCCCCTAACTTTCAGTCTGTATGTGTCCCTAGGTCTGAAGTGGATCTCCTGTAGACAGGATATATATATATATATATATATATATATATATATATATATATATATATATATATATATATATATATATATGGGTTTTGTTTTGGTCTCCATTCAGCAAGCCTGTGTCTTTTCGGTGGAGCAGTTAATCCATTCACGGTTAAGGTAATTATCAATGTTTGTTCCTCTGACCATTTTCTTAGTTGTTTTGGGTTTATTTTTGTAGGTCCTTTTCTTCTCTTGTGTTTCCCAGTTAGAGAAGTTCCTTTAGCATTTGTTGTACAGCTGGTTTGGTGGTGCTGAATTCTCTTAGCTTTTGCTTGTCTGTAAAGCTTTTGATTTCTCCATCAAATCTGAATGAAATCCTTATACGGTAGAGTAATCTTGTTTGTAGGTTCTTCCCTTTCATCACTTTAAGTATATCATGCCACTCCCTTCTGGCTTGTAGAGTTTCTGCTGAGAAATCAGCTGTTAACCTTATGGAAGTTCCCTTGTATGTTATTTTTCATTTTTCCCTCGCTGCTTTCAATAATTTTTCTTTGTCTTTAATTTTTGCCAATTTGATTACTATGTGTCTTGGCGTGTTTCTCCTTGAGTTTATCCTATATGGGACTTGCTGTGCTTCCTAGACTTGGGTGGCTATTTCCTTTTTCATGTTAAGGAAGTTTTTCACTATAATCTCTTCAAATATTTTCTTGGCTCCTTTCTCTCTCTCTTCTCCTTCTGGGACCCCTATAATGCGAATGTTGTTGTGTTTAATGTTGTCCCAGAGGTCTCTTAGGCTGTCTTAATTTTTTTTTCATTCTTTCTTCTTTATTCTGTTCTGCAGCAGTGAATTCCACCATTCTGTCTTCCAGGTCACTTATCCATTCTTCTGCCTCAGTTATTCTGCTATTGATTCCTTCTAGTGTAGTTTTCATTTCAGTTATGTATTGTTCATCTCTGTTTGTTCTTTAATTCTTCTAGGTCTTTGTTAAACATTTCTTACATCTTCTTGATCTCTGCCTCCATTCTTTTTCTGAGGTCTTGGATCATCTTCACTATCATTATTCTGAATTCTTTTTCTGGAAGGTTGCCTATCTCCACTGCATTTTGTTGTTTTTCTGGGGTTTTATCTTGTTCCTTCACCTGGTACATAGCCTGATGCCTTTTCATCTTGTCTATCTTTCTGTGAATGTGGTTTTTGTTCTGCAGGCTGCAGGATTGTAGTTCTTCTTGCTTCTGCTGTCTGCTTTCTGGTGGATGAGCCTATCCAAGAGGCTTGTGCAAGTTTCCTGATGGAAGGGACTGGTGGTGGGTAGAGCTGACTGTTGCTCTGGTGGACAGAGCTCAGTAAAACTTTAATCCATTTGACTGCTGATGAGTGGGGCTGAGTTCCTGAGGCAACCCAACACTGGAGCTTACCTGGGCTCTTTGGTGGGGATAATGTCAGACTCTGCGAGGGCTCATGCCAAGGAGTACTTCCCAGAACTTCTGCTGCCAGTGTCCTTGTCCCAGTGGTGAGCCACAGCCACCCCCGCCTCTGCAGGAGACCCTCCAACACTAGCAGCTAGGTCCGGTTCAGTCTCCCCTGGGCTCACTGTTCCTTCCCCTGGGTGCCGATGTGCACACTACTTTGTGTGTGCCCTCCAAGAGTGGAGTCTCTGTTTCCCCCAGTCCTGTCAAAGTCCTACAATCAAATCCCACTAGCCTTCAAAGTCTAATTCTCTGGGAATTCCTCCTTCCGTTGCTGGACCCCCAGGTTGGGAAGCCTGACATGGGGCTCAGAACCTTCACTTAAGTGGGTGGACTTCTGTGATATGTGTTCTGCAGTCTGTGAGTCACCCACCCAGCAGTTATGGGATTTGATTTTACTGTGATTGTGCCCCTCCTACTGTCTCATTGTGGCTTCTTCTTTGTCTTTAGATGTGGGGTATCTTTTCTGGTGAGTTCCAGTGTCTTCCTGTTGATGATTTTCCAGCAGCTAGTTGTGATTCTGGTGTTCTCACAAGAGAGTGTGAGAGTATGTCGTCCTTCTACTCCACCATCTTTGTTCAGGCCCCAATATCTTTATGTATTGACTGCATCCCTCACTCTAAAGTAGGTGAGTAGCTCCTGTGCCCTGCTCTTAACCACTATGGTTAATATCTATGTTAGTTTCCTAGGGCTTCTGTACAAACATACTGAAAGTTACATGGCTTAAACAACAGAAATTCATTTCCTCACAGTTCTGGAGGCTAGAAGTCTGAGATCAAGTTGTCAGCAAGGTTGGTTTCTTCTGAGGTCTGTGAGAGAAGCATCTGTTCCAGGCCTATCTCCTTGGCTTGTATATAGATGGCCTTCTCCCCGTGTCTTCACATGGTTTCCCTCTGTACATGTCTGTGTAGAGGTTTCTCTTTCTTATAAGGTGCCAGTCACATTGGATTAGGGGCCCACCTAGTGACCTCACTTTAACTTAATTATCTCTTTAAAGACTCTATCTCCAAATAGTCACATTCTGAGGTACCAGGGCTTAAGATTTCGACATATGAATGGGAGGTGGCAATTCAACACATAGTAATGCTTTGCACAGAGGGGACTCAACAAACATTCACTCCTTTTATGGTGACAAGGCTCAAGGTTCAGCCTAGCAGTGAGGTCCTTACATGAGGAAGCTGCAAAGGCAGCGGCAGCAGGTACAGATGCACATAAACTCCCTATGTGAGGACCCGGGAGGTGTGACTGCGTCAGGAAAGCTTCCTTCAAGAAGTGGATTTAGATCTCTGTTTTCAGGTCTTTTAATAGGATTTTGGAAAATATACTCCTATCTTAGAAAGGCCTCTGGGTTTGTTTTAATCACTTCTCAAAGCTATGCTAGACATTCACAGCACAGGATCCCCAGTTTAGCCTAATTAAAAAAAAGTAATTACATCATATTAAAGATAATTTGATTGGTACTGAGATGCTAATTGAATTGAAATGCTTATTGTAACAGACACATCAGATTGGCAAGGAGGAAACTCAGCCTAAATGCAAACAGTGTTGATAGTAGAATTGAAAGATTGTCAGTGCAGTTAATTAAATAGTAATTATTTTCTGAACATATCCTGAGTAGCAGTGATACAATTATATCTACAAACAGTCATAAGAAAAGAATTACTCCACATTCCACCTAAAGCGATAGTCCATAAAAGCCCTGATAATGTTCTCCATGAAGAGCATGGCTCTTCCTCCATCAGACCAATACTGCAGACACCAATACTGAAAAGAAGATTCCCTAAGAAGCTCAGCATTCACTGAGCGGCCCTGTCAAGATGTTCTTTTCAGCACGCCATCCCCTCTCCCCACCTGACACCCCTCACATGCCTAGAGTGAACATAACCCAGCAGAGTCTTCTGCTTCCAGAAGGCTTACTCACGTCTTCCATTCTTAGACCACAATCTCCCATCCTCCCTGCTTACCCCTTTGGCCACCCCCCACACACCCTTGTCCAGGTCTCTGCTTTCTCGCTCTTTGTCCCTCCTGGACTGACAGCCTCCTGTACAGTCCAGAGCCCATGGTCCACCACATCAACCCTCTCTTGTGAGGGACCTTGCCTCTCTGTCCCACCCCCTGCCCCCCACCCCAGCCAGACTGTAGCCCTGCCTCAGTCAAGCCCACTGAGTGATATCAGGGAAACCTCACACCTAGGCCCCCTAGCTGCCCAGGAGTCTTGCTACATCCCCATATCAGTTAGGTTTCTGCAGAGAAAGAGAACCAATAGGATATATATACACATGATTTATTATAAGGTATTGACTTCCATGATTATGGAGGTTACGCAGACCCACGATCTGCCTTGTGCAAGATGGAGTTGCAGGAAAGCGGGTGGCTCAATCTGGAGTCCTGAGAACTGGAACACCAAAGGCAGGAGGAAATCAGTGTTCCTCAAGCAGTCCGGGAGAGAGAAAATTCCACTTCTCTCTGTTTTTTGTTCTCTTCATGCACTCAGTGGATTGGATGATGCCCACCTACATTGGGGAGGACCATCTGTTTTACTCAGTCTATAGATCTAAAGGTAATCTCCCCCAGAAACATGTTCACAGATATACCCAGAAATGTTTAACCAGACATGCAGGCACCCCGTGGCCCAGTCAGGCTGACACATAAAATTAACCACCACAGTCCTTCTGTCTGCTCTCTCTTGTTCTCCTTGGCCACTAGTTCAGGTCATCATTCTTTAACCTCTCTAACAATTGACCCCATCTCCCACATTCACTTTCCCACAATACTCAGTAGATAATCTATTTCCAATCTACAGGAAAAATGAAATGAAATAAAGGCTCCAGATGGGAACCCTTTCAACTCTCTGCCTCCCATTTCAGAAGTTGCCTGAAAACACATAAACATGTAAAGCTTTTCTCCTTGGGTTTTGTCTCAAACCAGCACTTCCTCTCCTCCGGATTAAGGCAAGTTCCTCCCGGCATGCTCCTCCAATCCTCACCCACCTTGGCTCCCTTCAACCAGCTCCCAAAATGACTTCAGGATCCCCCACCTTGAAAGCCCTTCCCTCAACTTTGTATCTTCCTCCCTGTTAAACTTGCAGAAGCACTCCCTCCATACTTACGTTCTACCTCCTTGCATCTTGTCTGCTGACCCCAGCTCTTGCAACACATCACTCAAGCCCTCCTTGGTCTTTCAATCAAGACACTCCAGCGCACACAGAACTGGGTCAGCGTCTGTACCAGAAGTTGGAATTCTGGTTGGATATTCTGACTCCACTGGCTCCTGCTTTGCCTCTTTCCTTTCTCTGCCACTTCCTCCTAGGCATCTGTGGTTCACTTTCCCATGACTATTCTGAAAAACTTTGTTATCATTAGTGTCCCATCCCCAACCTCTTCCTCTTAGCATCTTCTTTATGGTATTCTCTGTGGGTAATCTAATCCTTCCCCAAGGTTTTGATTGTGCTGATGATGCCCTGGTGTATATCTGTAGGCTGAATTTTCATCATCCTAAACTCAGCTTGTACATCTCCTATGCCATTGTATTCTCTCTTCTCCCCTCCCCCCCCCCCACACACACACATCAAAAATTTTCTTCTGACATTCTCTAGTCTGAGATTGTGATAGTTCATGTTCTTGGAGAAGTAGATCCCAAAATGGGATTAGGCCTGCAGGATTTTATTAGATAGAAAATAGAGAAGGAGTGGGAAAGGCTGGGAAAATCATCAATGATGCAAATCTGGCCTCAAGAGTAGGGAAGCAGAAGGAATTTTGAGTGGGAGCATCCTAGATCACAGTGCAATCTAGGGAACGTCCAGCAAGGCTGCCAGGGAATCCATTGGCCAAAATCATCCACAGAAGGCCCAGCTCCCCGTTTTTCCATTTTTCAGGCCTGCCTTGGGATCCCTGCCTAGCTCCAGCATTGAATGGGAGTAGCTTCCGGGAGCTTTGGTGTAATTGTTCCAGCTTCTCGGAACAGAGCAGCTTGGTCTACCTCCCTAGTGTTGGACATCACCAGCTATGTTCTCATGACTACACAGTGGCCAGACTCTGCTGACACAGGAGGCTTCCTGAGGGGCCTCCCTGGGACCCATACTTTCCTATAGTGCTGCAATCCAACAGATTCTTTCTGTAATCACTAACCTTTCTCCTCCATAGAGGAGAAAGTCTCCCAGGCCCTAGGAAAGGCATTCTTAGACCAGCAGTGAGAAGACATAAACTTTCTTAGGGAGGGGGGAAGTGGTGGGGGTGGATAGGCTGGGCATCAACTAGAGGTGAGGGGCCAGGTTAAGGAGGGGGAGAGAAACAGGGCCCAACAACTGTGGTCTGATTGGATGCTTGCTACCTTGAGGCAGTGTTTAATCTTTGTATCATTTCCAAGATGGGTGTATCTCATACTTTACCACGCAGTGAGAATCACCTGAAAAGCTGGTTGTCTTCCACTGGATCTCACTCCCAGAGATTTGGGGTCGGGGTGGGGGCTGAGAATTTGCTTTTTTAACTAGCTCTCAGGTGATGGTGGTATTGCCAGCCCAGAGACCTCACTACTCAAAGAATAATTTTGGCAAAAGCAATGTTTGACTCTCACCCTTAAACTTGGGCTGCTTCCTTTCTGGGATGGAAACCCACATTTTGGGGTGAGGGCCCAAGGGTATAGCTGTTTGCCTTGGGGACCTACTGGCCAGACCTGGTCCTTCATCTCACCCATGTAGCATAACACTCCCTTTGCAGATGCTGCTATTTAGGAGGAAGGAATGGGAAGAGACACCAAGCTCACTCAAAGATGGAGCAGACCAATGCTCAAGTCTATCTTGTTCTTGTCACCTGTTTCCTCCCATGCTCTGTCCTTCTTCCTACTGGAGGCTGCACTTGGTGGGGGAGTTCACTAAGGGCAGACATTCCTTTCTCACTGGGGCCTTATGAGGGATACAGTGTCCAAAGGGAATTCAGCTTCTTGGAAGCAAAGTAGTGAGGTAATCCACACACACACAAAAAAAACCTGTATGGTTCCCAAGACACACCCATGGTTTGGTGAAGAAGGGTTCATGCTGGTGCCTTGAAGCTCTGTTGGAAAGAAGATAACACCACTGGTTGATGCACAAAATAACCAGGTCATGGAGATACTAGTCTGGGTGTCTCTCCTTTTCCCTGGTGGAAAGTTGTGGAATTCAGGTGAACGGTGTGGCATTAACAAAGACATATGAGAAGCCTGCTGTGGGGGTGGAGCACAGGGAAGAATTGGCAAAGGGGAGGACCTATTGAGTCCTGTTTATCAGACTCCATATGAGCTTTAAATGAAAGTCATGGAAGGGAAGAGATAGAGAAAGAAGCAGAAATGAGAAATGTTCAGGCTTGATAGTGATCAGAGAACACATCTCTGATTTGATAATGAAAGTCAATGAGAAAACACAAGTCAATTTGCAGCTAATTTCTCAGGAGTGGAAAGCCCCTTATTCTGTTCTGCAATATCATTCCAAAGACAGGTCATGTGTAAGGAAAGAAAAAAAAAAGTAGGTGGTTATTTTACTGGAAGAGTCACCTGTTCTGGAAAATAATCTCTGATATCTGGGTTCTAAGGAGGGACACACTTGGCCAGCTTGTCCTGGCATTGTCCCTCTAATTAGACCATCACTGGGGAGGGACCTCCTCTTTTGAGCCCAGCCTGGCAGTATTAGCTGATCAGGACAGAGGCAGGACATTCAGTCTATTAGGACCACAGGGTTCTGTGGTTACCCTTCCTCTCAGATTCCTTCTGGGGTGATGTGGAAGGGTCATTCCTGATGTAGTTAGTTCAAATGAGGTTACACTAGAGTTAGGATGGACCCCAATTCAGCATGACTGGTGTCCTTATGAGAATATGGCAATGTAAAGACACAGAGAGGCAGGGAGAAAGCCACGTGAAGTTGGAAGCAGAGACTGGAGTGATGCAGCCACAAGCCAAGGAATGTCTGGGGTGACCAAGAACTAGAAGAGACAAGGAAGGATCCTCCCCTGGAGGCTTCAGAGGGAACATGGCCCAACTGACACCTTGATTTCAGCCTTCTGGCCCCCAGAACTGTGAGAATAAGTTTCTGTAAACCCACTCAGTTTGTGGCACTTTGTTATGGCAGCCTGAACAAACTCATGTCTGAGGAACTGTGCTTGAGGGTGTGGATGGAACAGGTGGGGACAGGTGCAGGGTTGCGTTAGCAGAACTGGGGGCTGGCTGTGAGCCCAGGACCTCCTTCTCCATATGCCCCACATGCAACTCTGGGCCCCTGCTCAGCAGCCCAAACAGAGGCACTGGCCGACTCCAAAGATAGTTCCATCCCTGAGCCTCAGAGTGTTCTGAGAGCTGCACTGGAGGCCAGATCCTTGCCCCCCTAACTATGTTGCTCCATGAGCTGTGGGACCCACACCCATCCCAGTTCAGTGCATGGGCGGCCCTGAACTTGGAAGCTGCCAGTCTCCTAAGGCCCTTACTCCAGTCGGGAGGACTTAAGCATGTCTAAGCAATTAGAATAAATCAAAACAGATGTTCCTTTCAGTGTGCTGGCAATTACTTTGTAATTAACAAATGGGCTCTGTAGCAGCCACTTTTATGTGTGTCTAATGGCTGAGATGGCCTATTCCGTTGCCACCTTGTGGCAGGGAGGGAGAACTTGTGAGCTCTGAAGATGTACCTGTCACATTGCAGCCAAGGAACCACAGCCACAGCAGCGGGGCCTTGACCCTGGCACATCCCCACCACTCACTCAGTCCCTACAAGAGGAGCAGCACGGTGACCACTCCACATGGTCTCATTTGTTCAAGAGCCCCACGAAAGAAGAGCCTTAAGCACGGAAGGGTTAAAGACATGGAGCCTGAGAAGGGCAGACCTGGGCTTCAGCCTCAACCTGTCAGATTCCTGAGCCAGTGCTCTGAAACTAGCGTTCAGGTAGGGCAAGATGTATTTGGGGTGCAGCCATCTCTGGGGTGTCTTCCTGCCCACCCAGCCCTGAACAAGGAGACCTTGCAGGCTGGAGGCAGGGCACCCCACTGTGGTCAGATATGCAGGTGCATAGAAAATGAACTTGAGCTAAATGATCAGGCAGGACCCGTGGAAAATGGAATTGTTCAATAATTAGATTTTGCTAATGATTTTAAGTGCTTCTTTAATAGGTTCCCTCTCTAGCTTTCCCAGACTGGCACATTGTAGTGTGGTTGTGCTGGAGGGAGCAGGTGCCACCTCCCCTCACTGAGATGGGTCAGCTGAGCTACCCACTGCCCTGGTGTCTCAACCCCCCTCTCCCTCCCCTTCTCTCCCTCCTCCCTCCTTCCCTCTTTCTCCCTCCCTCTGTCTGTCTCAGTCTCTCTCTTACCCTCTCTGTCTCTCTCCAGGGCCTCCTAGCCCAGCTCATATAGACACTGAATGCCAACCTCTACCACACAGAGTACATCAGCAGAGGGTCTGAAGTCTAATCATCTGGGTTCAAACCTCAGCTCTGTCACATGTGTGCTGAGTGACATCAGGGAACTTACTTCTTCTCTTTGAGTCTTAACCTCTCAGTATAGAAACTGAAGATTATAAATATATTTCACAGGGTTTATTCATTTATTCAACTAATATGAGAAAGCCTTCTCTGTGCCAGGCACTGCTGGAGGCTCTGGTTATAAGTAATGAACGCTGCAAAGCCCCTGCTCTCCCCAGTGGGAGACAACAAACAAACAAACAAACAAACAAACAAAGGAAGGGGTGAGTGAAGCTAAGAAGCAAAGAAAACAGAGTGGAGGCTTGGAGTGTGGCTTCTCCACCACAGCAGAGGTGCAGGGCTCAGCTGCTGGGGGCGGCCTGAGAACCAGCCCACACAGAAGAAAGCTGAGCCAAGCTGCGGAATGAGAGGACAGGACTAGGGTCTTGATGACTGCATTTTTGTCCTGAGTTTCAGCCTTGCCTGAAGGGACACCTACCCTCCTGGTCTTCGTAGTCCTTTGAATCAATCCACCTGTGCACACCTCACCCTGTTTTTTCTTTTTTCTTAAATCAGATTTCGGTTTCTGTCACAGACATCTGAGAAAGTCCTGACTCATGTAAGTGGTTAAAATTTTCTTATTTGCTTATTTTTCTCTCCGTTTAGAGAAATATTTCACCATGTGGTCTCAAGCAGGAGGGCTGTGTGGAGGAGGAGGTGGGGCGGGAAGGGGAAGGGCTGGAGGCTGAGTGATGGGAGAGCAGGAGAGCCCTCAGACCCCCGCGAAAACTCAGCCCTCTCGTGGTGAGAGCACTTTAGCGGTCACCACGCATCTGTGGACTTCTTTATTAATTGCTCCTTTGAGTCTAAAACTCAGTTCTTTTATTAAAATTATGAAACCATCAAGCAACCTGACAATGACAATAATGCCTTTGTAATGTCTGTGTGGTAACAATCTTTCCCTTGTCTTCTGAGCCATATATTCATTCCTGTGACTATTGAATGGGCAGGAACAATAGGACAGTGTGATTAAAGGGACCCTCCACAGCCTTCTCCAGAGAGTGACAGGGCTGGGAGAGGAAAGCAAAGCCTTCTTCTATCAGGAGTAGATTAGTAATAATTCCATTCCCTTCAGACCGGTTATGATCATTAATCTATCCTGAGTCTAAAGTCCTAGAAATCTGAAGCCTTGACTATGGGCAGGCGGAGACAGCCCCTGCCCTAATGGCATGCATAGCACAGAGCTGTCCACCCCTCCAGAGGACAGCCCCAAGGGAGTGCCTTGTGTAGACCCTGGAAGCAGCCTCAAGGCTGCCTGAGCAGGAACTCCAGGGTCCCTGGAGTAGACAAAGCATGGATTGGATGGGGAGTATGGGCTTTGGAGGGGCACATCCCCTTTGACCCTTCCATCCCCCCACCCATGAGAAGTGGAGAGATCAGAGCAGGACCCTCTATGGTGTAAGACCTAAAAAGGGGCTCCATCTTCCCCACATCTAAGAGCAGTCCTGCACTCGAGTGTGAGCCTGCAAATCCCTTCTGCCACATCTGGACTCTGGAAGGCAGGAGGAAGACCAAAAAACCTTAGAGTAGAATGGCACATGAAAACATCTCTTCGGGTTCTTATTTGATGGATGATAGAAGAAGGCCCAGAGATTCAGTGGCTCTTGCCTGGGGTCTCATGTGGGCAAACTGTGCCCAGAGTCTGTGCTCTTAGTCACCACACATTAGGGCCTCCCTGGGCACATACCAGGTGCTCAGTAGGATTCTTTGTGCCAGCCCTCCTCTGTCATGGCTGCTGTAAAAACAGGCCCCAGGTGAGAACACTGGCAGAGGGCTGAGGAAGTTGAGATAGAGTGTGGGTTCCAGGTGGTGGCAGGAAGCAGTGAGGGTGTGGAGAAGGGGTGGGGAGATGTGACTACCTCATCAAGAAAGACCATCCTGTACTGATCTGTAAAGGAAAACCAGACAGTAGAGTACTGTGAAGCGATTCAGAGCTGCTGAACTTAGGAAGCTGAGGTGAGGCAAGGGCCTGGAAATGCCTTCCCTGGAGGAGGCACACAGACCAGGAGGGACAGGTAAGGGAGATGTGAATACACATAGGGATACTGAGAAGGAAAGGATTAGCCATGGGGGTGATGGCTTCAAGAGCACCCCACCCCATTCATTCTGGGAGACCCTCCCTCTGCAAATCCTTTCCAGACTGAAAGACTGAGAGGTACTGAGCTGGACAGGAGGGGTGACAGCTGAACTACAGCACCACTGATTGAGCCGAGGGCAAACATGACCTACCTTTGTTCTCCTTAATCTAAATTGAATCTGGGTGGGGGAAAGATTACAGGATGGAAATGAAAACTCAACTGCATTTCAAATTACACTGACTGGAATGGAAATAGTCTTGGAGGCTTCAAGGAGGAATGGCCAGTCCTGGTACAAGCCTTACTTCACTTTGATTCACACTTTTGTGTAGAAAAGGGCAGAAATACTAAAAACTAAACTAAAATGATAATAATACTAAAAACTAACAGTCTGGCAACTGGCAACTGTGCTGAGGCCAGGGAGACTCTGAATCTGGTGTCCACACACTCCCACCTAGAGGCCAGGCTTCACAGGGTCCATAGGCTCCCCTGCAGAGAGAGGAGCCACACACCCACCACTGGTCTCCAGCCAGGAGAGCCAGTGCTGTGACCTCTGGGAAATGGAGACAATCTCCCCAGCCCTGATCACCTAGCCCCTCTCCTCCCAGGACCCAGCCATACATGCCTGGTTGTGGAAGCAGAGGGTGCTGGAGAAGGGTAGTAGCTAGGAAGTTGCCAGCCCGGCCCCAAGTCTGTCCTCTGTGGGGCCCCCAGAGTCACCCACCCTTAAAGAGAGAGAACGTTCTCCTCTGTCCATAATGACCTAGTCTCCCTGGCCCAGCCTGTAGTACCCTCAGCAACCCTATTTGGTAAGTCCAGCAAGGGTGGGGGGCAGAGTCCCAGGATACCAGCAATCATCCTAGGAGCTCATCAGCTTCCCCCCTTCCTTAGGCCATACCCCTTCTTATCTGTCCCTGAAATTAAGCAGCATTCAGTAGCCTGCAGAAAAGCAGCCCATTATTTTCTTTTATGTTAATCTAAATTAAATCTGTAAATGTAAAGAAGGACTAGTGTGAGAGCAGGCCAACCTCACCAGCCACTGGCAGAGCGTGAAAGGATGTGGATGTGGACGTGCTGGAGGGTGAGCCTTACTGGAGTGAGGACACATGTGTTAGTGTCTGGGAAAGGAACATGGCCCATGATGCCTGACTTACTTCTGGTGAGGTCCCTCTAATTCTAGATGGTATATATTTAAAAGCAGTTCTGTCCAGTGGTTTTGAAACCACATACAAGCCCCTGTGTCCCTGTCCTTTGAAATAAAAGGCTTTTGCTTTAGTCTCTCAGGCCTCTTTTGAGTCTCAAAAGGCTGGTTCAAGAGTTAATGATTAGGAAATGTGAAAACATAGAAACAAAGAATAGTTGTTGGGTCAGGAATCTGGTAACAATTTAGACTATAAATCAGCCATGTAGCAGTCACCAAACTCCTAGTTTCCTGAAAGATACAGATAAAAATCTGACACACATTCCTAAGCTGTTTTTACAGGAAGCAGACCCACCAGATGAAAAGTGCTGACAACAAGCACATAGACCCCAGACCAGTTGAAACCAGAAGGTTTATGGTGCTCGAAACTTCACCTTGATACTAACCAATTCAAGAATTTGGCATGAGCTCATCATACACCCTGCAGCTCCCTCCATCACAATGTCTTTAAAAACCCTTTCCTGAAAGCCATCAGGGAGTTCAGGTCTTCTGAGCATGAGCTGCCTATTTTCCTTGCTTGCCCTGCAGTAAATGCTGTACTTTCCTTGGCCACAACCCAGTGTCAGTAGATTGGCTTTATTGAGCAAGGGCGAGTGAACCCAAGTCCAGTAACTAAGCCGTCTTGTCTTTAGAGGGCTCTTGTCAAAGAGGGATACTCTGCCTGGCCCTGGTGAGGAAGATCCAGAATGTGGAGCACTAGATAGGGATAGTGGGTGGTTGGGAAAACAAAGTTCTTCAAGTGACTTAACCTGCTGATAGGGTTACCAGATAAAATACAGGATGCCTAGTTAAATTTGACTTTCATACAAACGACACAGTTTTTTATAAGTATGCCCCATTCAATACATGGGGTATGCTTACACGAAAATATTATTCATTATTTATCTGAAATGTAAATGTAACTGGGCATTTTGTATCTTTATTTGCTCAGTCTGGGAACCCTAACTGCTGAGGGCCAGTAACATCTTGTAAATAAGACCCAGGGAGCTACAATCTCTGTGTGTCCTCCCAACAAGCCAGCTTTCAGAGAAAGGAGCAGGCAATGCCAACCAGGAATTTCTTCATCACTGTACCAAAGCCACCACAAATGAGTTTACAAATTGAATTCTGTCTTTATCAATGTCTGTTTAGTGAGGTCTTCCCTGAGACTGCTGCTTGAAGACAGACATGTTCTGTGTCCCAGTCATATCTGTGTCCCCCGCGGGGCTCAGTTCAAGCCCTGGTGTTCTGGGAATCAGGGATTTTGGGGTTTACTTCCACTTCTTCTGGACACAACCTTTCTAAGGCTCAAGTGTCCTCATCTGTAAACTGGGATCAATAATCTCTTCTCACTATTAATTGTCAAGAACAAATGAGAAATTCTAGGAAAATATTTGAAGCATTTTAAATCGAACACTATACAGGATTTGTGTTGCTTTTGAAACACGATTATTGAATTCCATTGAAAAGAAATTCTTCATTTGGTCCCTTCCACCTCTTCAGGAACAGCCCACCATGCAAAGAAATTTCCTCCCATAGTGCCGCTGCTGCTAGTACCTGGGCTTCTGGTGTGGGATGTGGGTGGGGGCATGCTGCCTGTCAGCGAGCATGGTGGCCCCACCACAGACATTTACAGTGAAGCCTCCCACCCGCACTCCCGCATCTGCAGACAAATACTGCAGGCATTGCATCATCATTTCCCAGCTTGGGGAACCACTGGCCTGTTTGTTTTTAAAGGGAAATAAAGGCTGCAGGGGATGAGAATTGTCAGGAGTGAGTATAATTTAAGCTACCTGAAATATCAAGATGGACAGATAGCAAGGACACATCCATGGGCACAGGTTGGCTCCCACACTTCTGACAATATACTCAGTAACTGTTTCCCGTGCCTACTATGTGCCAGCTCTTCCCTTTGGGAAGCAAAGGCAGGGATACTGCCACCGCTCAGTGCAAGGCAGGGTGCCCATTAGATGCTTCCCCTGCCCAAGGCTTACAGTGCTGCATCTCAACCTTGGACGGGGCCCTCCTCCACACATGCTCCACAACACCTCTCCTGAGGGGGCATTTGGAGCTGCGCTGGACTTGGTGATGCCCAGCAAGTCTCAAGACCTCCCAGAGTTCGAGCTGACACCCACCCTTACATACTCTGAGGCTGGGGTGGAGGTTCCCTTTCATGGTTAAACCTGATGAGCCTCAGCTTTCATGGAAAGCCAGCTTATTGAGTCTCATCAAGAAAGTAGTCAGAGCTTTGTGGCAGCTCACCACTCACTCTCAGGGAGCCTTCCCAGGTTGCTTCAGCTCACACCCTTCCCTGCTTCCTTTCTGTTTCTTGGTGGACACTGATCATCTGTCTCATCTTGCCAAGAATATCTCCAGCTCCTGGGCCAGGCCAGTGGCTGCTCTCAGTAACTACCTCAGGGCTGGGGACACAGGAGTGTATAGATTGAGACTCAATTAGAGTTTTTAGAAATCTATACCCAAGTGTTTTCCAGACAGGTTTAAAAAAATCCATAAAAATTAATGGAACACACAGCATGACAAGCAGCATACAGTGCTAATGGGCATCTTCCCAGAAGGAAAATCAGCCCTGGGGTAAGTAGTGTGAGTCCCTGCAAGAGGAAATGAAAAAGAGCCCTTTTCACTCCCAAGTGCAGCTGTCCAGGAAGGCCAGGAGGGCTCCTTCTTGCAGATCACTCATGCCTGCCAAACTGGGCTAAGGTAGAGAGGGACAGCAGGTGAGGAGCAGACGCAGAGTGATGGGAAGATGCAGGCCTCCACAGGCAGCGGAGCTGAGAAGTATGCAGTGATGGCTTCCTTGAGTAGTAACTTCATCAAGTTCTAACCTCAGGGGTTATAAGTCTAATGAGGGCTCCGGGGTCTCAGCACCCCGGTCAACACTACCCTTTAACAATCATCTCTAGGCCTCCTGGTTTTTGTTTCATTCTGCTTCCTCTACAGACTTTTCATCAAGAACATAACGATCATCATGACAATGCATTATCCTTGAAAACCATACTAAAATGATGTCATTTGGTGGGAATGTGCTCAGAAGAAGCCTCCTGCCCCCATTTCCCATACTGAAGCTAGGGGGTTATTTGTCTTCAGGGCACAGACAGCATCTTCTCACTCCTTAGATCACCCAGAGGTGTGTGGTGCTGGGCCTTGATCACCCCTGATGATGGGGAGGAATGTGCAAGCATTTGCCAGGAAGGAAGACAAGGCTGGCTTCTAATGAGAAGCTGGAGAATCCTCCAGGTTGGAGGATCAGGTGCTAGGACAGGTGCCAGATCAGGTGCTAGGCTGGTCTCCAGCTGCATGTCATTCAGCATTACATCATTTCTCTAACTCTCAGTGTCCTCATTTATATAATTAGGGGATAGAATATTTTACCAAAATTTCTTTACTCCTTTAAGGACTTGCATTAAGTATCTACTGTATGCCAGGCACTGGTCCAGGAACTTGGGCTACATTAATAAGCCAGACAGAAATACCTAATACAAGAGAGGAGTGCTCAGGACACAACTCTGAATATGGTTGTCAGGGGATGCCCCATTGTAAAGGTGCTACCCTGTGTCTCTTTTCCTTCCACCTCACACGGCAAGACCCATGAACGATGAGTTGTTCATTTATGAATAGACCGGGCCAAGAAAATCTTAACTTTTCATAAGTGAAGATTAAGAACTCATGAATTTGAAAACTAGGCTTATGAATGATTCTACTTATATTAATTTAATTATAACAGTCTGTTTAATAACATCTTATTAATCCAATAGAAAACTTCCTTTAAAAATAATAGAAAACTATAATTGAATTATTCCTGAATCAAATTGTGCCCTGGCCTTGGGCTCCTTGACAATTCATAAATGAGGTCCTTTTGTTGGATGCATCACATCTCCTCTCTCACATTGCCATTTTGTCTCCTGTTCCACAATTGTTTCCAGCTTCTGACACCTCATCTTGCCTCCCTTTCACAGAGCCAGCTATTGTTCTCTCATGCTTCTGTCTAATGCGAAGCAGAGAAAGAGATCCAGAGGAAAAATGTGGAGAGTGGAAGATGGTTTGGGATTTGTGGGATTTAAGGAAGTGAATAGCAGTCTCTCCTTCCCAGGGTCTCTTCAACAGTCAGAGAGGCCTCATCGGCTGTGGGGAAGAAGGGCTGCTTACATCCACCTGTGAGCACTAGATGGAAGAAAGGATTTGTAGAGGCTCTTTAGCAACACTGGAGCAAAATTAAGCCACCCTACACACCCCTGTGATCCTGTGTCCTCACTCCCAGAGCCTGATCAAAACATTCCCCCACTCCATTCACTAGGTCTCCAAGCCCTAGGGGGTGGGGGAAAAAGGAAAATTCCTTTGTTCAGGATAATCACAGCTATTCTGTGGAGTCCCTTCAGTTCAGGGCAGCTCAGCCAGGAACGCCAGCTTTGTCTCTCTGGCAGGTCAGTCAGTAGATGAGGTGTGCTACTCTTAAGCTATGTCACATGGGCACAGTAGACAAATGCCAAGCATTTGAAGAAATTCCTTGGGAGTCTCTTTACACCAAGGGTCATAGGAGAGGCCAGGAAATTTGTCCCCTTAGGGCATGGCCTGGCCTTTCCTCTAAGCCAAGCAAGGATTGTAAACTGAGTACTAACAACTCCTTCTACAGCCCAAGAAGGGAAAGGCAGGAGCCTTGGAGATCTGCTCTTAAGAGAGACCTGCCAGGTGAGAGGAAAGACCAAGATCCTAGCTAACCACTGATACTGGCTGCTGAGTCAAGAGCTAAGTTTTTGGGGGCTGGGGGGAGCTGAGAAGTTAGATCAATGAGGAATATGTTATTGAGAATCCCTTTTGCCTGCCCAGCTCATTGAGCCCATTAGTCAGTCAATGGCTGAGAATGACCCATCAAAGAATCAATACAAGGAAGAAGTAAAACTGTCACTCTTTGGGGGCTTCCCTGGTGGTGCAGTGGTTGAGGGTCCACCTGCCAGTGCAGGGGGGGGCGGGTTCGTGCCCCAGTCCGGGGGTTCCTGTGTGCTGCAGAGCGGCTGGGCCCATGGGCCGTGGCCGCTGGGCCTGCGTGTCCGGAGCCTGTGCTCCGCGGTGGTGCTAGGGTGGCCGCGGCATTGGGAGGCCCGCGTGCTGCAGAAAAAAAAGGAAAAAAAGAAAAAAAACTGTCACTGTTTGCAGATGACATGATGCTATACATAGAAAATCCTAAAGACCCACCAAAAAACTACTAGAGCTCATCAATGAATTCAGTAAAGTTGCAGAATACAAAATAAATATACAGAAACCTGTTACATTTCTATATACTAACAACAAACTGTTGGAAAGAAAAATTAAGAAAACAATCCCATTTATAATCACATCAAAAAGAATAAAATACCTAGGTCTAAACCTACCTAAGGAGGTAAAAGACCTGTACTCAGGAAACTGTAAGACACCGATGAAAGAAATTGAAGATGACACAAACAGATGGAAAGATATACCATGTTCATGGATTGTAAGAATTAATATTGTTAAAATGACTACACTATCCAAGGCAAACTACATATTAAGAGCAATCCCTATCAAAACACCAATGACATTTTTCATAGAACTAGAACAAATAATTTAAAAATTTGTATGGAAACACAAAAAGCCTTGAATAATTAAAAAAATCCTGAGAAAGAAAAGCAGAAGTGGAGGAATCATGCTCCCTTACTTCAGACTATACTACAAAACTACAGTCATCAAAACAGTATGGTACTGGCACAAAACCAAACACATAGATAAATGGAACAGAATAGAGAGCTCGGAAATAAACCCACGGACTTATGGTCAATCAATCTATAAGAGAGGAGACAAGAATATACATTGGACAAAAGACAGTCTCTTTAATAAGTGGTGCTGGGAAAACTGGACAGCTACATGTAAAAGAATGAAATTAGAACATTGTCTAATACCATATACAAAAATCAACTCAAAATGCTCAAAAACTAAATGGAAGACAGGAAGCCATAAAACTCCTAGAAGAAAACATGGGTGGACTACTCTTTGACATAAATCATAGCAATAGGATTCCCCAAAAGACAAGACTCCCCAAAAGGCAAGAAACTACCCACATACCTGGGTAGGGCAAAAGGAAAAAAAGGAAAAACAGAGACAAAAGAACAGGGACAGGACCTGCACCTCTGGGAGGGAGCTGTGAAGGGAGAAAAGTTTCCACACACTAGGAAGCCCCTTCACTGGTGGAGAGGGGTTGCGGGGAGCAGGGAGAAGCTTCGGAGCCACGGAGGAGACCACAGCAACAGGGGTGCAGAGGGCAAAGCATAGAGATTCCCACACAGAGGTTCAGTGCTGACAAGCACTCACCAGCCTGAGAGGCTTGTCTGCTTACCTGCTGGGGTGGGTGGGGGCTGGGAGCTAAGGCTCAGGCTTCGGAGGTCAAGTCCCAGGGAGAGGACTGGGGTTGGCTGCGTGAACACATCCTGAAAGGGGCTAGTGCACCACAGCTAGCCAGGAGGGAGTCCAGGAAAAAGTCTGGAACTGCCTAACAGTCAAGAGACCATTGTTTCAGGGAACACAAGGAGAGGTGATTCAGAGCACTGCCTAAAAGAGCTTCCGAGATGGGCACGAGCTGTGGCTATCGGCATAGACACCAGAGACAGGCATGAAACACAAGTGCTGCTGCTGCAACCAGAAAAAATCCTGTGTAAAAGCGCAAGTCACTATCCACACCCCTCCCCCCAGGAGCCTGTGCAGCCTGCCACTGCCAGGGTCCTGTGATCCAGGGACAACTTCCCTGAGAGAACACATGGCACACCTCAGGCTGTTGCAATGTCACACCAGCCTCTGCTGCCACAGGGTCGCCCCACATTCCGTCCCCATCCCTCCTCCAAGCCTGAGTGAACCAGAGTCCCTAATCAGCCGCTCCTTTAACCCCCTCCTATCTAGGTGAAAAACAGATGCCAGACAGTGACCTACATGCAGAGGTGGGGCCAAATCTAAACTGAACCCCAGGAGCTGTGGGAACAAAGAAGAGAATGGGAAATTCCTCCATGCAGCCTCAGGAGTAGTGGATTAAATCTCCACAGTCAACTTGATGTACCCTGCACATGTGGAATAACTGAATAGACAACAAATCATCCCAAAATTGAGGCAGTAGACTTTGGGAGCAATGGTAGACTTGGGGTTTGCTGTATGCAACTGACTGGTTTCTGATTTTTTATGTTTATCTTAGTTTAGCTTTTAGCACTTGTTATCATTGGTGGATTTATTTATTGGTTTGGTTGCTTTCTTTCCTTTTTTAAATTACTTTTTAATGTTTTTTTTAAATATATTTTTAATAACTTTATTTTATTTTATTTTTTCTTTCTTTCTCCCTTTTCTTCTGAGCCATGTGGCTGACAGGATCTTCGTGCTCTGGCCAGGTGTCAGGTATGAGCCTCTGAGGTGGGAGAGCCGAGTTCAGGAATTGGACCACCAGAGACCTCCTGGCTCCACATAATATCAGTCAGCAAGAGCTCTCCCAGAGATATCTGTTTCAACGCTAAGACCCAACTACACTCAATGACCAGCAAGCTACAGTGCTGGATACCCCATGCCAAACAACTAGCAAGACAGGAACACAAACCCTCCCATTAGCAGAGAGCCTGCCTAAAATAATAATGTCACAGGCCCCCCAAAACACACCAACAGATGCGGTCCTGCCCATCAGAAAGACAAGATACAGCCTCTTCCACCAGAACACAGACACCAGTCCCCTCCATCAACAGGCTTACACAACCCACTGAACCAACCTTACCCACTTAGGACGGATAACAAAAACAACAAGAACTATGAACCTGCAGCCTGTGGAAAGGAGACCCAAACACAGTAACTTAAGCAAAATGAGACACAGAGAAATAGTCAGCAGATGAAGGAGCAAGGTAAAAACCCACCAGACCAAACAAATGAAGAGGAAATAAGTCTACTGGAAAAGGACTCCAAGTAATGATAGTAAAGATGAACCAAAAACTTGGAAATGGAATGGAGAAAATACAAGAAACATTTAACAAGGACCTAGAACAACTAAAGAGCAAACAAACAATGATGAACAACACAGGAAATGAAATTAAAAATTCTCTAGAAGGAATCAATAGCAGAATAAATGAGGCAGAAGAACGGATAAGTGACCTGAAAGAGGAAGTAGTGGAAATAATGACTGCAGAGCAGAATAAAGAAAAAAGAATGAAAATAATTGAGGACAGTCCCAGAGATGGCTGGGACAATGTTAAATGCACCAACATTCAAATTATAGGGATACCAGAAGAAGAAGAAGAGAAAAAGAAAGGGACTGAGAAAATATTTCAAGAGATTATAGATGAAAACTTCCTTAATATGCGAAAGGAAATTGTCATTCAAGCCCAGGAAGTGCAGAGAGTTCCATACAGGACAAATCCAAGGAGAAACACTCCAAGACACATACTATCAAACTATAAAAAATTAAATATAAAGAAAAAATATTAAAAGCAGCAAGGGAAAAGCAATAAATAACATTCAAGGGAATCCCCATAAGGTTAACAGCTGATCTTTCAACAGAAATTCTGCAAGCCAGAAAGGAGTGGCAGGACATATTTAAAGTGATGAAAGGGAAAAACCTACAACCAAGATTACTCTACCCAGCAAGGATCTCATTCAGATTTGACAGAGAAATTAAAACTTTTACAAACAAGCAAAAGCTAAAAGAATTCAGCACCACCAAACCAGCATTATAACAAGTGCTAAAGGAACTTCTCTAGGCAGAAAACACAAGAGAAGGAAAACACCTACAATAACAAACACAAAACAATTAAAAAAATGGTAATAAGAACATATATATTGATAATTACCTTAAATGTACATGGATCAAGTATTCCAACCAAAAAACGTAGACAGGCAGAATGGATAAAAAAACAAGATCCATATATATGCTGTCTACAAGAGACCCACTTCAGACCTAGGGGCACATACAGACTGAAAGTGAGGGGATGGAAAAAGATATTCAATGCAAATGGAAATCAAAGGAAAGCTGGAGGGGCAATTCTCATATCAGACAAAATAGACTTTAAAATAAAGACTATTAAAAGAGAGAAAGAAGGACACTACATAATGATCAAAGGATCAATCCAAGAAGAAGATATAAAAATTGTAAATATTTATGCACCCAACATAGGAGCATCTCAATACATAAGGCAAATACTAACAGCCATAAAAGGGGAAATCAACAGTAACACAAGAATGGTAGGGGACTTCAACACCCCACTTTCACCAATGGACAGATTATCCAAAATGAAAATAAATAAGGAAACACAAGCTTTAAATAATACATTAAACAAGATAGACTTAATTGATATTTATAGGACATTCCATCCAAAAACAACAGAATACACTTTCTTCTCAAGTGCTCACGGACACTCTCCAGTATAGATCTATCATGGATCACAAATCAAGCCTTGGTAAATTTAAGAACACTGAAATCATATCAAGTATCTTTTCCAACCACAACGCTGTGAGACTAGATATCAATTACAGGAAGAACATGGTAAAAAATACAAACACATGGAGGTTAACAATATGCTACTAAATAACCAAGAGGTCATTGAAGAAATCAAAGAGTAAATCAAAAATTACCTAGAAACAAATGACAATGAAAACACAACCACCCAAAACCTGTGGGAGGCAGCAAAAGCAGTTCTAAGCGGGAAGTTTATAGCAATACAATCCTACCTCAAGAAACATCTCAAATAAACAACCTAACCTTACACCTAAAGCAATTAGAGAAAGAACAACAACAACAACAACAACAACAAAACCCCAAAGTTAGCAAAAGGAGAAATCATAAAGATCAGATCAGAAATAAATGAAAAAGAAATGAAGGAAACAACAGCAAAGATCAATAAAACTAAAATCTGGTTCTTGGAGAAGATAAACAAAATTGATAAACCATTAGCCAGACCCATCAAGAAAAAAAAGGGAGAAGACTCAAATCAATAGAATTAGAAATGAAAAAGGAGAAGTAACAACCAACACTGCAGAAATACAAAGGATCATGAGAGAGTACTACAATCAAGTATATGCCAATAAATGGACAACCTGGGGGAAATGGATGAATTCTTAGAAGAGCACAACCCTCTGAGATGGAACCAGGAAGAAATAGAATATAAAAACAGACAAATCAGAAGCACTGAAATTGAAACTCTGATCAAAAATCTTCCAACAAACAAAAGCCCAGGACCAGATGGCTTCACAGGAGAATTCTAGCAAACATTTAGAGAAGAGCTAACACCTATCCTTCTCAAACTCTTCCAAAATATAGCAGTGGGAGGAACACTTCCAAACTAATTCTACGAGGCCACCATCATCACCGTGATACCCAAACCAAAGATGTCACAAAAAAAGAAAACTACAGGCCAATATCACTGAGGAACATAGATGCAAAAATCCTCAACAAAATACTAGCAGACAGAATCCAACAGCACATTAAAAGGATCATACACCATGATCAAGTAGGGTTTATCCCAGGAATGAAAGGATTCTTCAACATATGCAAATCAATCAATATGATACACCATATTAACAAATTGAAGGATAAAAACCATATGATCATCTCAATAGATGCAGAAAAAGCTGTTGACAAAATTCAGCACCCATTTATGATATAAACCTTCCAGAAGTAGGCATAGAGGGAAGTTACCTCAACATAATAAAGACCATATATGACAAACACAGCCAACATCATTCTCAAAGGATCAGGAACAAGACAAGGTTGTCCACTCTCACCACTCTAGTTCAACATAGTTTTGGAAGTTTTAGCCACAGCAATCAGAGAAGAAAAAGAAATAAAAGGAATCCAAATCTGAAAAGAAGTAAAGCTGTCACTGTTTGCAGTTGACATGATACTATACATAGAGAATCCTAAAGATGCCACCAGAAAACTACTAGAGCTAATCAACTAATATGGTAAAGTAGCAGGATACAAAATTAATGCACAGAAATCCCTTGCATTACTATACACTAATGATGAAAAACCTGAAAGAGAAATTAAGGAAACACTCCCATTTACCACTGCAACATAAAGAATAAAATACCCAGGAATGAAGCTACCACAGGAGACAAAAGACCTGTATGCAGAAAACTATAAGACACTGATGAAAGAAATCAAAGATGATATAAACAAATGGAAAGATATACCATGTTCTTGGATTGGAAGAATCAACATTGTGAAAATGACTAGACTACCCAAAGTAATCTACAGATTCAATGCAATCCCTAGCAAACAATCAATGGCAGTTTTCACAGAGGTAGAACAAAAAATCTTAAGAATTGTATGGAAACACAAAAGACCCCGAATAGCCAAAGCAATCTTGAGAACGAAAAATGGAGCTGGAGGAATCAGGTTCCCTGACTTCAGAGTATACTACAAAGCTACAGTAATCAAGACAGTATGGTACTGGCACAAAAACAGACATATAGATCAATGGAGTAGGATAGAAAGCCCAGAGACAAACCCATGAACATATGGTTACCGTATCTTTGACAAAAGAGGCAAGAATATACAATGGAGAAAAGACAACCTTTTCAATAAATAGTACTGGGAAAACTGGACAGCTACATGTAAAAGAATGAAATTAGAACACTCCCTAACACCATACATGAAAATAAACTCAAAATGGATTTAAGACCTAAATGTAAGGTCAGACACTTTTATTAAACCTTTAGAGGAAAACATAGGCAGAACACTCTATGACATAAATCACAGTAAGATCCTTTTTGACCCACCTCCTAGAGAAATGGAAATAAATAAAAAATAAACAAATAGGACTTAATGAAGCTAAAAGCTTTTGCACAACAAAGGAAACCATAAACAAGATGAAAAGACAACCCTCAGAATGGGAGAAAATATTTGTAAATGAAGCAACTGACAAAAGATTAATCTCCCAAATACACAAGCAGCTCATGTAGATCAATATCAAAACAACAAAAAAAAATCCAAAAATGGGCAGAAGACCTAAATAGACATTTCTCCGAAGAAGATATAGATTACCAACAAACACATGAAAGGATGCTCAACATCACTAATCATTAGAGAAATGCAAATCAAAACTACAATGAGGTATCAACTCATACTAGTCAGAATGGCCATCATCAAAATATCTATAAACAATAAATGCTGGAGAGGGTGTGGAGAAAAGGGAACCCTCTTGCACTGTTGGTGGGAATGTAAATTGATACAGCCACTATGGAGAACAGTATGGAGGTTCCTTAGAAAACTAAAAATAGAACTACCCTATGACCCAGCCATCCCACTACTGGGCATATACCCTGAGAAAACCATAATTCAAAAAGAATCATGTATCACAATGTTCATTGTAGTACTATTTACAATAGCCAGGATGTGGATGCAACCTAAGTGTCCATCGACAGATGAATGGATAAAGAAGATGTGGCACCTATATACAGTGGAATATTAGCCATAAAATGAAACGAAAGTGAGTTATTTGTAGTGAGGTGTACGGACCAAGCATCTGTCATACAGAGTGAAGTAAGTCAGAAAGAGAAAAACAAATACGGTATGCTAACATATATATATGGGATATAAAAAAAATGGTGCTGAAGAACCTAGGGGCAGGACAGAATATAGTCACAGACATAGAGAATGGACTTGAGGACACATGGAGGGAGAAGGGTATGCTGGGACGAGGTGAGAGAGTGGCATTGACATATATACACTACCAAATGTGAAGTAGATAGCTAGTAGGAAGCAGCTACATAGCACAGGGAGATCAGCTCAGTGCTTTGTGACCACTTAGAGGGGTGGTATAGGGAGGGTGGGAGAGAGATCCAAGAGGGAGGTGATATGGGGATATATTTATATGTATAGCTGATTCATTTTGTTATACAGCAGATACTAACACAACATTGTAAACCAATTATACTCTAATAAAGATGTTTAAAAAAATAAAAATAAAAAATAAAATAAAATAAATTAAAAAAATAAAAAGGAACATTTTCATTACGTTTCAGTAGAGATTCTCTACGTTCAGTAGAGAATCGTGTAATCCAGAAGTTTTTTTTTCCCTTAACTTATGTGCAGCCCAAACATCAACGTGATTAACATAACCAGGCTGGTTCAAATGATTTTCAATGCTGGATTTGGATATTTTGAGTATGTTGGCTATCTCCAGTGTGGTATAACATTGACTGTTCTCAGTTAAGGTCTCAATTTGTTTGCTATCAACTTCAGCTGGTCTTCCTGACCATGGAGCATCGTCCAGCAAGAAATCTCCAGCATGGAACATCACAAACCACTCATGAGACGTTAGATCCAGCACAGCATCTTCTCCATACACTGCACAAATCTTTTTTGCATTTCAGTTGCGTTTTCACCTGTCTTGAAATAATAAAGCATAATATGCTGAAAATGTTGCTTTCTTTCTTCCATCTTCAATATTAAAATGGCTACACAAAAATCCAAAAAAAATTTTAAAAGCCTGATTGAAAAATGGGCAAGAGACCTAAATAGCCATTTTTCCAAAGAAGACATACAGATGGCTAACAGGAACTTGAAAAGATGTTCAATCATCAGAGAAATGCATTATCAAAATCACAATGAGATAGCACCTCACACCTGTCAGAATGGCTATCATAAAAAAGACCACAAATAACAAATATTTCTGAGGATGTGGAAAAAAGGGAACCCTTGTACATTGTTGGTGAGAATGTAAATTGGTGCAACCACTGTGGAAAACAGTATGGTGGTTTCTCAAAAAAACTAAAAATAGAACTATCATATGACTCAGCAATTCCACTCCTGGGTATACATCTGAAGAAAATGAAAGCACTAATTTGAAAAGATACATGTACCTCAAGGTTCATTGTTCATAGCAGTATTATTTGCAATTTCCAAGGTATGGAAGCAACCTAAGTGTTCAATAGTTGCATGGTTAAAGAAGATGTGATATATAAATATACACACACACACACACCCCTACACACACACACACAATAGAATTCTACTCAGCCATAAAGAAGAATGGATTTTGCCTTTTACAATAACATGGATGAACTTGGAGTGTATTATGCTTTGTGAAATTAGTCATACAGAGAAAAGTAAATACTGTATGATATCACTTATATGTGGAATGTAAAAAATAAAACAAACTAGTGAATATAACAAAAAAGAAACAGACTCACAGGTATAGAGAATAAACTTGTAGTTACCAGTGGGGAGAAGGAAGCAGGGAGGGGCCAATAGGGACATGGGATTAAGAGATACAAACTATTATATATAAAATAAAGAAGCTACAAGGATATATTGTACAATACAGGGACTTTAGCCAATGTTTTATAATAACTATAAATGGAGTATAACCTTTAAAAATTGTGAATTACTATGCTGTACATCTGGAACTTATATAATATTGTTCATCAGCTATACCTCAATTAAAAAAGAAAAAAGAATCAAGACTATGAAGAAGAGCAATAATAGTGGTGGAGGTGATGAAGATGATGGTGATAGCGGGCTTGGTGGTGAGGATCATGAGGACACCATTCTGTGACTTTGCACTCAATGCCTTGCCACATGGGCCTCTTCAACATGACAAAATTTTTTCATCAAAGCCAGCAAGGGCTCTCTCCCTTGAGTCAATAAAATCAGCTAGCAAGATGGAAATTATAATCTTCTGTAACCTAATCATGACAGTGACACCCCATCACCTTTGCCATGTTCTATGGATTAGGAGCAAGTTACAAATTGTTAGGCTAACCCACAATCCAGGAGAAAATATTACACAAAGGTATGACTAGTAGAAAATGGGACTCATTGGGGGGCAACTTAGAGTCTGCCTACTGCACTAACCCTTCAGCTAAAGTTGGTGACATGAGGGATCCCAGGTAAAATCAGCAAAGGAGCAGCCCAAACAACTCACAGAATTGTGAGGAAAAAAAATTATCTTAAGCCACTAAATTTTGTGGTGGTTTGTTATACAATAAAAGCTAACAAAAGCAATTCAATTTCATATCAGAAATGGCATCCTGCTTTAATAAAAACCTAAAACATGTGACATTAACTTTGAGACTGAGCACCAGACAGAGACTGTAAAAGTGGCTTCCAGAAAGCTGCTGGCAGAGGCTGAAAATTCCTAGAGAAGCTGGAGGGGGGCTACATTTGTTACGTATCAGTGGAGTAATTGCAAAAACTTGCCTATGGTAGATAGAAATTGTACGTAATGAACTTGTGGATGGGGCTAAGGAGGTCTCCAGGCAGTATGTAGAGTATATTAATTGGCTTTTTATTTCTAATCTGTATATGGGGAAGTATAGAAAGAGAGGGATAAACTGAAGAAGGAACTGATTAGTTTGCAAGCAGAATTTAGAGGAAATATAAAGGAAACAAAACTTTCTGGAGTGGAAAACATCTTGTTTCTCATCCTGAGTTTCTTCAACCAGATAAATTCCTGCCAAATAAACTAAAACCTGGGTGGAAATTAAACACAGGGTGCTACAAGAAAATGTGTCCTCATGGTCAAGATCATTTAATATTATGATATGGAAGTCCAAGTGCAAACTCCTGCCTGACACTGCCCCTTAGGCCAAGATAGTGAATTGGAAGCAATACCACACTCTAAGTGCAATGGCAGGGATCAGTGCTGCCCTCGAAGACTAAAGGATGCAGTGAGAGTAGTTCTTATTATATCCCTGATTTTTAGTTTACCTGGAATTTACCCTGATTTTTAATAAGGACCTGGAAAAAACAGTGAAAGCTGATCATGGCAGATGAGAAAAGACTGTGCTGGCTGAAAGTGATGCTCAAAATATCGAGGTCCTAATCTCTGGAAACTGTGAGTGTTAATTTATATTGCAAAGGTGGTTTACAGATTAATTTAATATGTGATTAAGTTAAGGCTCTTGAGATGGCAAGATTATCCTGGATTATCTGGGTAAGCCTTGAATGTTCTAACAATAGGGAGGCTGAGGGAGATTAGACTACAGAAGAAGGTAATGTGATCCTTGAAACAAGATGCTATGCTGCCAGATTTGAAAAGGGAAGAAAGGACCATGAGCCAAGGAATGCAGCTCCAGAAGCTGGAAAAGACAAGGAAATCTACTTACCCTTAGCACTCCTGGAGGGAGCACCACCCTATTGTCACTATGACTTCAGCCCAGTGAAACTAATTTTAGACTTCTTGACCAACCTCATTAAGTGTGAGGGAATACATTTGTGTTGTTTTAAATCACTAAATTTGAGGTAATTTGTTACAGCATCCATGGGAAATTAACATTACCAAAAATTGTAAAAAAAAAAAATCAAATTGTAGCCTCAATTGTAGCAGATATAGTTTTTTTTTTGTTTGTTTTGTTTTGTTTTTTGCATTACATGGACCTCTCACTGTTGTGGCCTCTCCCGCTGCGGAGCACAGGCTCCGGACACACAGGCCCAGCAGCCATGGCTCACGGGCCCAGCCACTCCATGGCACGTGGGATCGTCCTGGACAGGGACACGAACCCCGCGTCCCCTGTATCGGCAGGTGGACTCTCAACCACTGCGCCACCAGGGAAGCCCAAGGTATTGTATTTTTACTAGAATAGATCAACCCAATCTCTGTCATAAGTAACAACTATTGATCTGGTGAATACATTCCTTTCCATTCCTATCACAAAGAATAGTGAAAAGACATTTGCATTCATTTGGAAAGGACAGCAGCATACATTCACAGTCTTGGAAGAAATCACAGTTAACTCTTCTTGCTCTCTGTCACAGTACAGTCTAGTTAGACCTTCGTTGTCTTGATATTCCATAGTCACTATGTCAGTGACCTAATGTGAATTGAACCTGGGGAGTATGAAGTGGCAAGTACAATGGGTGTACCCAGAGGTGAGGAGATAAACCCTACATAGATTCGAGGTTACCTGAGGAATGCTAGGAAGTTTTTACACTTTGTAGCTCCTACCATTGAGAAAAAGTCACAAGAATTAGCAAGCCTCTTTGGAAGTAGCACATACCACACTTGGAAAACCTGCAACAATCCATTTATTAAATGACTCAGAAAGATGCCAGTTTTTAGTGGAACCAAGAGCAAGAGATAGCTCTAGAGCATATTCAGGCTGCAGTACAATCAGTTCTGCCAAATGAGCCATATGATAGTGTGTGAGAAGTACCCACAGTGGCTAAAGAAAGGATATCTCAGGCAAGTCCTAATGGAAGAATCTCAGTGCAGACCCCTAGGGTTTTGAAGCAAGTCAATGCCATCATGTGTTAGTCTATCAGGGCTGCTATAACAAAATTCCACAGATTGGGTCACTTAAATGACAGAAGTTTATTTTCTCACAGTTCTGAAGGCGAGAAGTCCAAGATCAAGGTGCTGTCAGGGATAGTTTCTGGTGAGAGCTCTCTTCCTGGCTTTCAAGCAGCCACATTCTCACTGTGTCCTCAGTCACTCCTCTATGCATGTGTGGGGAGGGAGAGAGGGAAGGAGAGGGAGAGAGGGAGAGAAAGTGAGATTTCTGGTTTCTCTGTCACTCCTTATAAACACACCAGCCTCACTGGATTAGGGCCCCACCTTTATGACCTCATTTAACATTGTTTACCTCCTTAAAGGTCCCACCTCCAAATGCAGTTACACTGGGGGTTAGGGCTACAACACATGAATTTTGAAGGGACACAATTCAATCCATAGTGCATCCGCAATAGAAAATTACCTACCATTTGAAGAGCAGCTCCTGGCATGCTACAGGGCCCTGATAGAGACTGGATACCTGATCATAAGACATCAAGTTGCTTCCCAACATTGATCTGAGCTTTACCTCTTGAGCTGAAAAAAGACCACCAATTCACAAGGTTGAGCAAGCACAGCATAATTTCATCATATTATGCAATGATACATTTGAAATCAGGCGGAGTAGATCCAGTGTACACATATAAACTAACACTTGGCCCAGACACTCATATCACCTCTCTTGCACAGATGAGAATCCTTCATACCTAGGGCCTTATGAATTCTTATTTTGACCAGCTGAAAAAGGAAAAAAAAAATCTTTGGTTCATCAGTAGATAGCACAACATATTGGTGCAAACCAACAATGGACTGCTACTATTCTGTACTATCATTTTAGAGGTGGCAAACAGCAAACTTCTCAGTGGCTAGAGCTTTAAGCAGTACAGCTGGTTATTAACTTGGACTGGAGCAAAAAGTGGCCTGAGACAGGATTATGCAGGACTTTCAACTGTTGCTAATGGCTTAGCTCTTCCTTCAGGAACTTTGGGTGGGACTGAGAAACTGGAAGAGAGGAGACCAAGAGGTCTCAGGAAGAATCATACAGATGGACTTATGAGAGTGGCCTCAAAGTGTGAGGATCTTTGCACCCACTAGAGAGCACAGATTACAGAAGAGTCACTGCTCAACTAGGTAGACCAGATTGATAGGGACAGAGTAAAGGGACAAAGTAGGTGATTAAATAGTTAATCCCATAGGGGATTGTAAGTAAAGAAAAAAGTATGGGAGACCCCGGTAAGTTAATGATTACTCAAGAAAGCAGGTTTGCTTAACCACAGAACCAAGCAGGCTTGCTTAGCAACAAAACCATGCAACAGAAGCATGAGACATGCCCTAAAACAGTAAAATAATGGTGACATGAGACTCGCATCCTACCCAGTGAGCTCAGTAAGTTAATGACCCCTAGGACATGCTCTCTACACACAAAAAAACCAATAATTTATGGAAAGATAACATTTCAAAGTGAAAGACCTTTATTGTAATGAGACCTGAAATAATTTTTCCATAATGCCATGAGAGTCCTGGCTTGACCATGTAGGGAAAAGAAAACTCCCCTGCCCTACCTGGAGGAGGAGCTGATGATGGAAGCTTGACATCTACTCAAGAATGAGGAAGAAGGTGGTCTTCTTCCCCTTCCTACTCTTCCTTTGATTATAAAACTGTAGCCCACTAAGTTCTTGGGGTGTGGCACCCTCTCACCTGCCCACTTGTAAGCCTCACAAGCATCCTATTTTAATAAATCATTTCTTATCTATCACTTTGCATCTTGCTGATTTTTTTCTGCACTGAGACATAAAGAACCAGAGCTCCTCAGAGCACCCCCAGCCCCCAAAATAACGCCACCTAGCGGTTTCAAGATGACTCATCTTTGGCCACTTCAGTGCTCACACAATGGGTTTGTAAACAGAATAGCCATGGTGGAAGTGGAGAAGGTTATGCACAGTTACAATAGCTTGAGTTTTTTCTCATTAGGACTGATCTGGCCACTGCCATTATTGAATGTCTGACTGATAAAAGCAAATATGTACCAAGGCTGGACCCTCAATATGGTATCATCCCTCAAGGACATTGTGTTGGTAGGTTCTCCAGGAAGCAGATGTCCAGATAGAGTTAGAAATACAACAGAATTATTGGAGATAATGCCTGTGAAAGATAAAGGGAAGAGGGAGCAGAGTAGGCAGGAAGAACCTGCCAGCTGTGATGCAAATCTGACACCGGTGAAAGGGGAGGGAGAAAGAGGGAGTGGGTAGGAAGAGACCTCAGACTGAGGTGAACTATAAGGAAGTCTCTAACAGCCCAAGGGGTGCCTCTTGGGCAAAACAAATTGCTGGTCAGGAATTGTGAGCCCTTGTGCCCCTGCCCAAGAAATCTGTGCCCTCAGCTTGAAACCAGAGAATCTGAAGTCACCCACTAGATGGAGGCTATTGTCTGTTTACCACAGGCTATCTCTTAAAGAGAGATCTGAGCAGAACTCCTCCAAAACAACCAGAGTTACCAACTAGCCACGTAAGACAAGCTAATTACAACAGGCACATCGCACCACGGAGGGAACAGTGTCTCACCCTCGGGCAAAACATTAGTGTTACAGATTCCTGGTAAGGATTTGCCTTATCTGCCTATAGTCTCTTGGCACACATGCCAAGTTACAGACAAATCACTGGCAGCCTCAGAAAGGAAATGATTTCAAGAAGATGGATGCTCCTATGTGACTTTCTATGACCTTGAAATTTAAGAGCAATGCCAGAGCGATGTTTGTCATCGCTCTGCTGCAGCATTCAGCATTATTCCAAAGAGCTGCTGCTCCATTAGCCTAGGTCCCAGAATTAAGACACAAGAAATGTGCCCCACAAGTGAGAAACATCTTTATTGCTAATAGCCTCTAAGAATTTAGAATGATGTTATCATAGCAGAAACTGGTTATCCTGACTGGTACAGAAATCTTTCCTTAATTAAAACAACAGGAAAGAAGGTTGTGAGAGACATAATTTAAGGTAGTTTTGGGCTCTGGTGTTGAGAAAATAAATAAGTTCACATGTATATTTCAGAAGGAAAAACAGTATAGACACAATTTCCTTTCCCCAGAACCAACTGCTGGGAAAAAAAAGCAGTCTAGTCCTGTTTCTCCAGCTAGCTTAACAGGAGCATGACCTTTACATGGATTGACATCCAGGGTGTATGCAGTCAGATGTGAAAAATCCATTATTGTGTCAACTCTCAATCAGTTGTGTAACAGAGAGTGCAGGTCACACAAACCACTGAACCACGGTGCTGTGATTTCCTTAAACACTGGCTGTTTTGCTGCTAGTTTACTTTCTGTTTTGGCTTTGTTTCTGCTCACATTAAAAAGTCTTCATTCCTGCTGACAGGCAGGTGGAAACAGTTAGGAATTAAGGTCTCAATGAAGATTCTCCAGGCACATCCACTCACAACTAATTGAGAACTGGATGCATTTCCTCAGGTTCTTGAATGGATGACTGCCTGGTGGGTATGGGGTACCCACAGTCACACTTCCCTTCAGAGTAGACTTCTGCAGCTGCTCACTGAAGTTTAAAATTTATTTACACAAACACAAACTTTTATTCCCAGTTTAGAGAAAACGTTTCAACTGCAAATGTCCATTGGAGGGGGAGGAGGAGTGTGTGTGAAGAAGGGAGGTACATAAATCAAATCTAAACAGAAAAATGACTCCCTTTATGCTTTTACAATAGGAGAAATTTAATGCAACCAAATGGTTACATAAATGACATAAACCCAGAGATTAGCAAGAGTAGAGAGTCAGTACTTCCCCTAGGCTCATGGTACTAATGGAAGAGGCAGAGTTTGTGAAGCCCAGGGACCAAGATCACATCTGTGAAACTCAATCCATATGAGCCACATTGCCAGAGCTGGAGCCACAGAGGAAATTAACTGCCGCCAGATAACTACTCAGGGCAGAGAGGAAGAAGAAACACCCCACTTCTCCCATCCTCCAATCTGCACCATTGGCTGAACATCTTAGAAGCTAAGATGGAAGTCTGGAGAAAGCAGCCTATAGGAGTCAGAACCCTTGTAATACAGAACAGAGAAGAGAAAAGTCAAAATATCAATCAATGGGGAAACATACACAGGACTGATGCAGAAAGGTATGGCCATAGGACTTGGGGCTTTCTGCCTAACCAACCAACCAAAATTCCTTCCATAGCTATGCCTGTGTCATTCCCTCATTCTTTGGGATCCCTTAATCATAGTCCCTCCTGATTTCTCTTTCCCAACCCTGACCAAGCCATGGGATCTGAAGAGATGTAATAGATCCCATTACATAATCCTCATTCCCTGCTCATCATTACTGGGCAAAGGAAGGACATCTGACCAAGCTGGGCCAGAGTCTTCCCCAAGATTTTTCATACCAAAGCTGGTGGGGAATTGTCCTTTCTCCTCTTGTTGTAAAGCTGTAAGCATCTGAGTCTATATGTACCTCTTGTTCTCTGATGTGTGAAGAAAATGATTTTAGCAGGATGGAATATAGCCAAAGTCAACATGGAGAGGGAAGCAGAAAGAGAGAGAGAGAGAGAGTCATTAGTTAGGTTCCGAGTTCATGGTTCTAGGAATTACTAAGGAAAATTCCACCTCTGCTTTTCCACAATATGGTTGCTTGAGCCAACAGATTTCCTTTCTGGCTTAAAGTATTATGTTAAGTTTCTGTCTCTTATAACTACAACACAGATATGTTCTGAGCAAGCAGCGGGAAGAACAAAGGGTCTGACATCATACTAAAACTTTTGTTAAGAAAAAATAGAGGCTTAGAGAGGAGAGAAGTTCAGGTGGCCCAATTAAATATGGGTACCAGCAAGCAAGTGGCTGGGATACTGATGTGCAGAATCATGATTTTACCAAGAGTGTCCAGTTTCCTTAAAGATATGGATGACCAGTGAGATATAAGCTGAAGTCATGAAGTGGAGTTTCTGGGAAGTTCTTTAAAGGAGAGCAGGGGCTGATTGAGGTGACAGGCTCTTTTGTCCCGTACCCACCCGCCACCCAGACACACTCACACCCTCTTTCCTCTGCCTGCCACACAGACAGGTGACTGCCATCTTGAAGTCATGAACTTGAGGACCCATCCCTAGAGATCAGCAGAGCTGTGAGGTGGAAGGAGACTAAGTCCTTAACGACAGTGTGAGGCCACCTTACAGTTCTGGGCTACTTACACCTCTCATTACCTGAAAGAATATTACTGTGTTCTTTTTCCTTTGGTGTTTTTGTTCTTTTGTGTTATTTAAGCTACTATTTTATCTAGTCAACTATTCAGAGCTGATTAGAATTCCTAATTGATGAACAAATAATTCATCTGCCTTCTTACTGGATGTGTTTTTCCCAAATGAAAACCTTGACCTACAACTTCTCTGTAAGACCCTTCAGGGCAAACCCAGCAAATGTGAAAATCCTGAAGTGGCCAGGAGCTGGCAAGGAACGCTTGGCCAGAGAAGCTGGGGGCTCTGAAGGGCCTGAAGGCAGACTCAAGCATGGGAAAGTGATACACATGGATGGTCCTCCAGTTTTCTAAAGACTGAAAGCACCAAGAGGCACCCACCACACTCTCACTTGTTCACCTACAGCCCCAAGTCTTGCCACTTCCTCACACAAGGAGCTCTTTTCTTCTCTAGTCCCAATCCAGCCAAGGGACTTGCAGATGTGGAGGGTTTCTTTGAATCATCCATCCTACGATCAGCTCTTTCTTCCTGTGATGGTTAATTCCATGTATCAACTTGACTGGGCATGGCATGCCTAGATATGTGTTTAAACATTATTCTGGGTATGTCTGTGAGGGTGTTTCTGGATAAGTCTAACATTTGAATCGGTAAACTGAGTAAAGAAGATTGCTCGCCCCAATGTAGGTGCGCCTAATCCAATCGGTTGAAGGCCTGTGTAGAATAAAAGACTGAGTAAGAAAGAATTCTTATTTTCTACATGACTGTCTTCAAGCTGGGACATAAGTCCTGCCTTCGGGCTTGGACTCCAACTGGAATTTATACGATCATCTTTCCTGGTTCTTAGGCCTTCAGACTCAGACTGGAAATATCCCACTGGCTCTCTGGGGTGTCCAGCTGGCCTTGGACTTCTCAGCCTCCATGACTGCATGAGCAAATTTCTTCTAGTAATTTGTATATATTGACTCTGTCCCTGTGGAGAACCCAAATGAATATACTCCCCAAGACAAAGGCCAAGGTCAGAAGGAAAATGGTGGCTGTACTCCCAAAGCCAGCAGCAGAATGTAGGGTGCACTTTTCACCAAGACCCCAGGCTTTTAAGAATCCAGTCTTCAAATCTCAATGAGGACTCTGGGTCTCAGAACTATAGGTGCATATCTTTCTAGTCTCATAAAGGTTCAGACCTTTTGTTTGGGGAATTATTAAGATGAAAATCCTTAGAAAATCACAGTCAGTTAAGATTCATTTCCAGTGTAATATACCTTGATGGCCCCACTAGGCACAAAATAGAGGGAAAGGATGCTGCAGGAGGAAGTGTGGAACAAAAGACTATTGTTTAAAGACCAAGATCTGCTGGGAGCAGTTTTAATGTTTCTGTCTATAATAAAGGAATAAAGTTCTGGAAAGTTGCTTCTCTGTGCAAAAAGATGAATGGCAGTGAGCTTGGGGGGTGACAGAGGGGAGGGCAAAATGGTTTATTGCTGTCACATAAAAATAACAGAGACACTTGGTGGCCCTTATCTTGATTTTGCAAATCAGGCAGCATGAATGAAGATTTCTTCCTGGGCCTTTATCACATCTTTTTTTCTTTTCTTTTTTGGAGGGAGTTGGGGAGAATATTGGACAGGTTTGAAGAGCCTTAATTCTCTGTGATCAACAGAATGGAGAGGACAGGATTCTCCCACCAAAACAACACTCACTCCTGGGGTCCTTCAGGAGTCACACTCCTAGTGCTTTCAATATGGGGTTTTCTACTTGCCCACCTCAAGAGGTTGGACATACAGAAGGCCAACATTTTGGCCAGGGGTGGCCAAGGCCAACATGAAGCAGACCATTTTGGCTAAGGCCAACACGAAGCAGACAGACCTTTCCTCCACTGGAATTTTCCTTGGACATTCATGGTGTTGAACAGCATAGCACAAACGTGTTTCTCCCTAAGATCACACACCTACATCCCTGCCAGCAGGACGTGGGCAGCCAAGACTTCTGGCAGCACTTTGCCTGACCACTCTTTCTGAGAGCTTCCTAGAAGGGGCTAGAGAGAAAGAAAGCCTTGGGAGCAAGGCCTACTGTCCAGCAGCAGTTCCTATGCCTGTCCTTCAGCTCAGACATTTCTGTAATGACGCTGGGTTGGTGTGAGCATGTGTTTGACTTCATGGTACTAAGACTGACTGTAAACCCAAAGGAACACCACCACAGATTGGTTTCCCCATGGAACAGACTCTGAGGTGGAGAAGGGCAGGCAGGGTGTTTATTGGGGGGAACTATTGGGAATAACATCTATTCGAAGAGGGAAGAAAGAGTAGAGTTAGGCAGAGGGAAACACTGGGCCAGGATGCAGGACCAACAGAGGCCTCAGACAACCCTGAAGGGAGCTCTATACCTGCAGGCCTGCAGAGATGTTCCTGGTTGGGATGAGGGCTGATCAGTCATTGAATGTGGGCTACGTTGGGAAAGGTACATGACCTTGGACAAGTCTGTTTTCTTCAGTCAACATAATTCCCCTAGAAGGACAGCTGAGGACCATCCAATTGCCTCCCAATCCTCTGTTGCTGGAAGGGGTGCTGGGTTGCCCATCTTCCCTAGACCCTAGCTCCCAGAATTCCAGAATATTCTCTAGGGCTCCAGCAATATGTCTAGGATTGCTCTGTACCAATGACACACTCCAAACTTAGGCTAAAACATGTAAAATAAACTATACTTTGCTGTAGAGTGGAATTTTGAGGAAAGACGGTGAGAAGAGCTCACTAGCTGGGAAAGCCATGATAAATGTTCTAAGGTCATCATTGGCTTGTCCAGGTACCATTAGCATTTAAAAAAATGTACTTTACTTTACTCACCTGAGTGAGACAGATAAATCTTCTAGTGAGTGAGACTTGCCCATCCTCTGGACATTTCACCTTCTTTCTGGGCCATGCTTGGTGGACAAACCTTGTACTGGACATATGTCAGGACATCAACCTTGAGCACAGCCCATTTTCACAAAATCTGCCCCCACCCAGTGGTCCTGCTAGGAACGTGACCTCCTGGCAATGAGCAGCTGGGATGGGCCGTGATCCTGGCCTCACAGGTATGGGAGGTGGTTGGTCTAATCCTCCACTGCAGGCTGCATGGGCCAGTGAGGGCCGAGTTGGCTGGCAGCAGGATATGCTGCAGAACCGTATGACAGAGAAAGGACCCCATGCTGTCCCCACTTTGGGACAGGAGCAGGTGGTAAGTAAGCAGACAAATCTCAGCAGAGAGAGGAGAATGAAGCTCAAGTTTAAAGAAGAGAGCCCAGGTGGCCTGTGAGAGAGTAGGAGATGCACAGCTGCTGACCAGGCAGCCTCCCGGACACAGATGCTGTGGACCTGAGCACTCAAGGAGACTCGTCCTTCCCTGAGGCAGCAGGATGGGCATCAGCCTCTTCTAACCAGCAGAGCTCTGCTCCTCAGGGCCACAGACCCCAGAGGAGGTGCAGCACGCCCTCAGGAAACCACCTCTGCATTGCCCACCTGCCAGTAACCCCTGTCTCATGCTCAGAACCAGGAAAGCTCTTCTTGCAGTACTAGGAAGTTCACTGCTATTCTTTTTCACACTCAGCACCACAGCTACTGAATTACACCTCTTATTCACAAGCGTGGGAACAAGTGCAGGGAGGAGAGGAGAGGGAAGGCCACCTGTCCTGCTTCCCTCACCAGCATTCCTCTCCTGGTTTGTTGTGCTCAGGCCCCAGCCTAGCTAGAGAGCAGCCTTCCTCCTCCCTGACACCACTCCTTACAGGAGAGCCAAGGCCTGTGGGCCTGGCTGCTTTACTATCACTTTCCAGCCACTGGGCACTGAGCCCCAGTGGCCTTTTGCCATGGGTATCTCTCTGCTGAAGGTGAGGAGTCAAATCGATGAGAAGTTTTCATTGTGAAGACCAGAGGAAAGGAGCCTAGGATCCCACAAGGGAGGAGTGCTGTAAAACAAGGTCCCCAGGTGGGCTTTAGCAGAGAGGCAGGCCAGATTGAGTGTCTCTGTACGGACCAGAGTAAACCCCCAGGGTTTCAGCAATGCAAATGATGTCTGAATGGAAGCTGCTGAAAATCCACTAGGAGGCCCTGCCTTGTAGTTACTGTCATGATAGAAAAGTAAATTCTTGTTGTTTAAGCTACTACTATCTCAACAAACCTTCTTGCAACGAAATACTTCCTAGTAGAGCAGAGAGGTTGGGCTGCTGCAGAGGATGTCAATGACAGTGGCATCAGAAGCCTCTGAGGGATGTGTGGAAGGAGAACGTTGATGCAGGGCTGGTGCCTAAAGACATGTCCTAGTTTACTAGGGCTGCCATGACAAACCACCACAAACTGAGCAGCTTATAACAATAAAAATTTAGTCTCTCACAGTTCTGGAAGCCAAACGTCCAAAATCCAGGGATGTCAGCAGGGCCATGCTCCCTCCAAAGGCTCTGAGGAAGAATCTTTCCTGCCTCTTCCAGCTTCCTGTGGCCCCAGATATTCCTTGGCTTGTGGCAGCATCACTACAATCTCTGTCTCCATCTCTACACCTTCTTCTTCTCTGAATGTCTCTCTGTGGGTCTGTCCTCTTCTTATGAGGAGACCGGTCACTGGACTTGGGGCTCATGCTAATCCAGTAGGACATTATCTTACTTGCAACTGCAAAAGCCCTATTTCCAAGTAAGGTCACATTCTGACGATTGGGTGGACATGAGTTTGGGGGACACTATTCAAATTTACCAGCATGGGAGAGTGTTTCGATGTCACTGTGAGGCATGCTGCAGGTATTTTTCAAACTGCTCAGATAGGAAGGTTTTCAGAGGGCTAAGGTCCTTCACAGGGCCAGTGAATTCTGAGTTATTATTGTCTTACAACCCCGCTCTAACCAGTGAGCCGTGAGGCTTGGAGAAACTCAAGCTCCTGCTGCATTTAGTCACAAGGCAGGCATGTTTTCAGGACTAATGAAGACCTGGAAGCACAGAGTCATAATTCCTGCTCAGTTACACAGAGCCAGCCAAACAGCAAAGGAACAGGGCCTCCAGGCGTTAGCAGAGTTAACGGCACAAGGGAATCTAAAGGGTTGCTATTGAATATCATTCTCAAACAAGCCAGTATGACTTCACAGGTACCAAGAACTGCATGGAACAGCACTAGGTTCACCTCCTCTCCTCCCCAGCCCTGCAGAACCAGAACAGGGCCTTACAGGAAACAGAGATGCCTTGGCTCCATTGACAGAAAAGAAGTGTCTTAGCAGGGAGTTTGTGTCTCAGCAGAGAAAAAGCCATTGTGCCTTAATATTGTGAATGAAAAGCCTTCAGCCTTCACCTACACAGTCCAGCCGTGGGTTGGGGGGAATTCTAAAGACCCAGAACTTCCTGGACTGTTGTGGAAATGGTCAGCAGACATTGGAGAATGAGAGTAGACTAAGGGATTTCGGAAGATATCTAACCCAACATAAGCATGCTCATTTTACAAAAGAAGAACCCACAGCCTGGAGAGAGGAGGTAACAGGCCAAAGTCATCAAGTTGGTCATGGGCAGAACCCATGAGGAGGGGGTCCATGTCCTCCATGGAGCCTGATCCACTCAGGCTGCTGTTTCTTCTTTGAAAGAATATGTGACCTGCCAAGCTCTGTGAAGTACCTAGACTGGGTAACAATCCTCAGAATTCACTGTCTGTCTTGCAGAAATTTCCCCCCAGATACATTCATGAGCTTTCTGGAGGTACCAGCCAAGTATCACTCTTGTCACTGATAAGTGAGAAACTGAGAACCAGAAAGTACAGGGACTTTTCCAAGGACTCACTGTCACAGTCACTGACAAAATGCAAACTCAGCCAAAGCCGAGAAAATAGTAACAAAGTCCTCATCAGTGATATTCCTGAGTAAATGACCCAGTTCCACAGAGAGGCATGAGGCTCAGCTCTGTCCAGACCCCTGGGAAAGGCTGGGTCTTGAGGGGCAGTACCTCTGAGCAGGAGAGTTTCATCCAGCTTTCTCATCTCAGATGGGTAATTCTGCCCTCAAGAGAATCTGAAATTCAAGACAAAGCTTCCCAAAGTAATGAACATTTTCATTCTCTTTACTATTTATTCTTGATGTGATTCACTGCCCAGAGTGTTAGAAATAGAAACTCAAAGACAGAGGTGTGAATCCTTACTCTCTTACCTGTGATCAAGCATGTGCACCTGGACCCCTGGCTGGATTCCTGTCCTGCGGCCACCACTGCTGGCTCCCACCTCAGAAGCCTAAATATCCCCAAGGGAGGATGGAGATAGCTAGGGCCAGAGGGCTGTGCTAGATGCCTTACATAGGTTTTCTCATTTACTCCTGCCCTCTTAAGGATATGGTAAGAATAAATTCTCCCTGTCTTAAAGTGAGGGAACTAGGAAATCATACTCGTTCATCATTAATTCAACATGTGTTAATTAAGGAGCAGGGCAGTGGGTATAAGAGAGTAATCAAAGAGCCATCTGGCCCTTGCCTTCACAGAGATTTTGATTAGGGGAGAAATGATATAATCACAGTAACAAATGGAAAATTGTGATTGTGGTACGGGCATGAAAGAGAGTCATATCAGCCCCTTTCACTGTTGGAGCTCCACATGATCCTGCAGCAAGGGATGTGACCCAGGCAAGGACGTTGAAGTGACCCTCACCTTGAGACCAGAATGATGAGTACGAGATGACTTGGAACAGAAAGGAGCAAGGGACACTCCATGCAGGGGAACAGCACCTGCGAAAGCCTGGGAGCCTGAGGAAGAATGGTGAACACAAAGACCAGTGTACCTGGAGGACAGGGCGGAGGGAGGCAGCCTTCTTGGTCAACGTAAGGAGTTCTGTCCATATATGGCTTCTATGTAGGAAGCCATGGGAAGCTTATTCAGTAGGTGACACAGCCTCATGCTTCAAAACAATCATCCAGACTATAAAGTGAAGGAAACATTGGAGGCAGGACAGCATGGGTGCAAGGGACCTGTCAAGAGGCCATGTCAATAGCCCATGTGACAGGGGATTTGCACCAGAGTGTAACATAGGTAGCAAGTGGCAAAGCCTGGACTCCATCCCAAGCCTGAGCTAGATGCACTGCACTGAGCCTCATGGGTATTATGTCTTAACCATTCCAGGAACTGCCAAGTCCATTCCCTGAGGCTTGTTGAGAAAGACTCTCCAGTGTTGTGTTGAGGAAGGTCTGTCCAAAGAATGGCAAATTTTTGTGCCTTACCAGAGTGGAGCTCTGAAAGAAAGGACTCTATAGCCAGAGTTTGACATTTCCCACCCTACGGCCTCCAGACCAGGACTTGTGGGGTTAGCTCTCCCCGACTGTCCTGGGAAGATTATGCTAAAGTGGGCCTCAGTGAGCCTCAGCTCCCTCAGTCCCTGAGGAGAAGACACAGTTTCGACATACAACATTGTCTGGGCAGACAAAGAGTTTTAGGCAAATTTGGAAATCAACACCTACCCAGGATTTTGGCATCAAATGGGTTCAGGGATGTAGATGATGGAGCTGTTGTAAAAACTCTATGCTGTAAAATACTGCACGAATTTAAAAATGTTAATTGGTTAGAGTGTCATAGTTTTTACGCACATATAAATAAGGTTAATGAATTTTATTCCGCAGATAATTTAAATTATAAAATAATCAAATTACTTTTCAGGTAATACTTTGGGGTCCAAATCAAATAAAATTTCAAGTCATTATAACTTTAGAAAAAGAAACTAATTTGAATATGTGATTTAAATCCATTAAAAGTCTTCTCGACTTTAAATCATGATAATAGAAATCAGAAAAGCTCGAGAGTGGTTAAGATTAATTAAGAGTGAATGTATTTGGGAAAAGAAAATTATAGTGCTATAATTTTAGAATGCAAATGAGGTCAAAAAGTTTAAACTAATGTGTATCTGTATAAACACTGCCTCAATAAAGGAAAAATATTTCATTACGAGGATTTATAAGTACTGTATTCTGTACTTCTTGTTACATGAGTAGCAGCAAATTGTTAAACTGCAACTTGTCAACTCCTCAGAATACCCTGACTGCTGATAGTTCAGCTGGTACCAATTTAGAATTCTTATTCCTCAAAGTTCGCTGCAGCATGATTTCTTTGCCCTATGAGGTGAACAGTGTATGTAACCCTCTCAAGCCCCTTAAATACCTATTTTTACTGGCTTTGTACACCCATCTTCTATTTTGTGGACTTTGCTACTAAAGGTTTCCACATGCAGTGGTCTGCAGGCACCTTGCCTGGGGGTTCTGGAGCTACCTCAACCACCCGGCCAGCCTAGGGGGCCTGGGAGGTTATATTCCCCACCCCATCCCCATCCCCACCCCTAGTGATCTTAGCCAATGACTGGTGTGAATGTTCTTTGCCTTGAGGTGGGACAAACTCTGAGGTATAATTTATGCTTCAGAGCCCCCCACAGGATGGAGCTAGGACTAGGACTCACATGAGATTGCAGCTGTGCTTGGGTTCTGCACTAGATCCAGTTCTTTTGAAGTAGAGCCTGGAAGAAGAGTCTTATACAAATCTTTTATAGAGGAAGTGATCTCAGGTGAAATTTATAGGGAAGTGGGGCATTAAAGAAAAAGTTATTCTAGGGCTTCCCTGGTGGCGCAGCGGTTGAGAGTCCGCCTGCCGATGCAGGGGACATGGGTTCATGCCCCGGTCTGGGAAGATCCCACATGCCGCGGAGTGGCTGGGCCCGTGAGCCAAGGCCGCTGAGCCTGCGCGTCCGGAGCCTGTGCTCCGCAATGGGAGAGGCCACAACAGTGAGAGGCCCGCGTACCGCAAAAAAAAAAAAAAAAAAAAAAAGAAAGAAAATGTTATTCTAGTACATGTTAAAACAGTAAGGAAGACTACTCAGGACTATAGTGACAGGTGTTAAGAGTAGGGCAAAAGGGGAGAGAGGTTGGTTTTGACTCTGAATACAGCAAGCAGAGTGAGGGGGCCCATGGGTGGAAAATTGCAAAGAGTAGATATCAAGGGTACGTGGTGATTCTTGCTAAACTGACTTGGATTCTTGCTGAAGTCAGGATAGGGTATCAGATATCAGGTGTGGAGGGATTCTTGTCAGACTGACTCAGCAGGATTCTTGCTACAAGTAGACTAGTCAGGCCAAAGACAAGGCCCAAGGATGAGGCCTAGTTGAGAAGAGGGCTCAGAGGAGGCTCACTGAGGTTTGGTCAAGGAGAGAGCCTTTGTCAGAGGGAAGCAGGGAGGAGCAGGGGAAGAAGCAGGCAAAGGTGTGGGTTCAGTTAAAGTTTGGCCTCTGCCCGATCATAAAGGGTCCTACCATGAGACAAGGGAAATGGACTCTTTTTTAATATCCTCATATCAATTAGTCTTTGCTATGGACCAGCCCCCAGGGGTTGTAAAAATATGCCAACCCCAGGCAATTCTCCAGAGACCTAGGCGTCATTAGAGTCCACACTCAGGGCAGCTGAGAGATCTGTAGCCCAGCTCATTAAAGGGAAGCTGAGCTGAGCACCAGCACCCTCTAGCACAGTGTTTCCCCTTTCCCTACTCTGCATCCTCCCCATTTTTCTCTTTCCCGATTCTGCCCCCTGGGCCTGCATAAGAATCTTCATCACTGGCACTGCTTCCAAAAACCCCAGCTGGGGACACCCTACAGCCCTATGCTCAAGAGTTCTTCTTGCTCTGGTGACCACAGTTTGGCCTGAGTCCTGAAAGCCTCTCTGTTCCGAGCTATGGAAAAGTGCCTGCAGCAGTGGGCTCCTGCCATTCCCCCCAGCACAGAATCCATGTCCCCTTTTTTAGTAACAGTACCCTGATTTTCCACTGTGGAATCAAACTGCCCCTTGTCAATCTATAACATTTGGACATAGGGTATGTGCATGCACACACACACACACACACACACACACACTCACATAACTAGGCCTGGACAATCAGAGTCAAGGGATGGGCATGTGATCCCAGCTGAGCCAGTAACCCTCAGCCCTGAGAGTTTTGCTGGAGGTGCCTGAGAATCATCTGCCCACAAATAGGAAGATTCTGCTCAAGACTGAGGCAATCACAGAAGCAAATGAAATCAGGTCAGAGAGTGTGAAAGACATCTGACAACAGCATTTGAACCTCAGGTCAGTCTCTGGATTCTTCAGTTGTGTGAACCAGTTCAGTCCCCTCAGCGGGTGGGAACTGCTCCAGCCACCTCACCTGGAGATGAGTTTCAGTCACAACAAAGCAACCCTCCCCTGACTCATATCACAGATGAGGGTCTGATGAAAAGCAGCTTTCAGGAAATTGTCTATTTTGAGATGTGTGATATGGTGTAAGGGGTAAGTACCCACTAACTGGAGTCCTTTCTGTACCTTTGTTTCCTTATTTGGACTATGTGGTGGTGGAGCTCTCAGTCCTGGCCTCTGTGGACGATTCCTTTAAGAGTGCTCCCTGGGTGCTAGGCTCTCCCATCCAACCCTCAGTCTCCTAAGACTCTGAGCTCTGGTGCCTTGTGAAAGGCTTTCTTCACAAGGGCCAGATCCTTCCCCTGCTCCTAGCCCCACCTCCAGGGACCAGTGTAGGAAGAGCAATGGAACCCAACCTCAGTTTACGTATCTGAGAGCTGGGCATGTCCAGGGATCCTCTGGCTACTGGAGCAACCCTCCTGGTTTTTGTGAGAACGTGACTCTTGTTCATCTTTTCACTCTCCATTCAGACATCTCATGCCCCAGCCTGGGTACTGGGTGTGTGAGGGGGCTGGAGGGACCCTTTACACGAAGACACATGGGGAAGTGGTTCTGACTGTAAAGCTGGCCAGATGAAAGCCTGGAGCTGCTGAGAACTGCTGTATCAAGAAAGCCTACTCGAGGGGCTTCCCTGGTGGCGCAGTGGTTGAGAGTCTGCCTGCTAATGCAGGGGACACGGGTTCGAGCCCTGGTCTGGGAGGATCCCACATGCCACGGAGCAACTAGGCCCGTGAGCCACAGCTACTGAGCCTGCGCGTCTGGAGCCTGTGCTCCGCAACAAGAGAGGCCGCAATAGTGAAAGACCCGCGCACCGCGATGAAGAGTGGCCCCCGCTTGCCACAACTAGAGAAAGCCTCGCACAGAAACGAAGACCCAACACAGCAAAAATAAATAAATAAATTACTAAGAAAGCCTACTCGAGAGTGACACCAACCCAAAGGAAGGAAAGCTGAGAATCAGCAATGATATGCGAGAGAGAGTTTACCTCATCAGTCAAGCATCTCAATTCAGTCATATCTGAAACCTGGAGCCTCTTTGTTGCTGAGCCAATTCATTCCCTTTTTAGCTTCAGCCAGTTTAAGCGGGTCCTGTCACTTTAAACAGTGACTATGGGGGCTTCCCTGGTGGCTCAGTGGTTAAGAATCCACCTGCCAATGCAGGGGACACAGGTTCGAGCCCTGGTCTGGGAAGATCCCACATGCCACGGAGCAACTAAGCCTGTGCACCACAACTATTGAGCCTGTGCTCTAGAGCCCATGAGCCACAGCTACTGAGCCCGAGCGCCTATAGCCCATGCTCCTCAACAAGAGAAGCCACCGCAATGAGAAGCCTGTGCACCACAACAGAGTAGCCCCCACTTGCTACAACTAAAGAAAGCCCGCGTGCAGCAGCAGAGACCCAACACAGCCAAAAGTAAACAAATAAATAAACAGCGACTATGGGTAGATGAAATAGTAACTAGTGGCAAAGAGTTTTGTGTGGGCCCAAGTGGAGACCTAGGCCCCAACTCACTAAACTCAGGGCTTGCTCTTTTTTGCCTTTAGCTCATAACTGATACCTGTAATGTGAAAGATACCTGAATGTATATCACTTCCTCCTAAAACTTTATCTACCTGCGCCGTGCTGTCCAAATCTTACCATTTAGGTAAAGGCACCCCTGCTTGAGGAGTGCATCCTGAGAGGAAACATTCTAAGCTCACCTCCGAAGTCTGTCACATGAGTGCAGGTTTTGCAATAGAGGTAAGAGGTGACCTATTTAGCTCTGACTGAGATAAGCTGGGAGAGCAAATAATCCAATATGTCATTGGATTAAAACACATTATTTCTCACCCCTGTTAAGTTCACTGTGAATCCAGGAGACTCTCTGGGGCAGTCGGCCTCTGTGAGGTGACTCAGTGATCCAGGTGGCCCTGATCTTGTGAATCTGCCGTCTCAGCACAAGACTTCCTAGCACCACAGTAGGGGAAACACTCACACAGCTCTCTTGTGTCCCTCCTCCAAACTTCAGCCCAGACGTGGCCTAGGCCGATTAGCCAAAAGTCATCCCAAGGCCCTGTTCAACTGCAAGGGAGCCTAGAAAGTGTGACTTTAATGTGCCTAGAAAGAGAAGAGACCACTTGAGTGTGAGCACTGGTGATGTCCACCAACCATGGTGGGCACAGGGATAAAGTGTGGCTGCTCTAGGGCAAGGCCGACCACTGAAAGGGTCAGTGAGGATACATGGCTCAACATGGAGGAGATGTATGTAACTGACTCTTGCTCAGAGTCCCTCACTGCAAGCGGAGAGCTGAGTGGTCCCAGCCTAGATTGCGGGAGAGAAGGCAAAGCTCCTCCCTGCCTTGGTTTTGTTTGCTCTCTGGATTTTAAAATTGTTTCCACTGGCTGCTGTATTCATTTGAGGTTGCTGCTGCATGTGTCAGAAACCTAACCAACACAGTTTAACCCCATGGGGTTTATTTTTCTAGTGTGACAGAAAATGCAGGGGAGGCCATTCAGGACTGGAATTGTGACTCCAAGCTGTAGCCCAAACCCGGGGGTCCTTCTCTTTCTGTCTCACCAACCGCAGCTTGTGCTTTCATTCTCAAGACCACCTCATTATCACAGGCATTCCTTGGCTGCTCCATCTCAGTCAAGAAGACAGAAGGAAAGAGAAACATCTAGAAGGAAGAGATGACAAGTAAGTCAAGAAAGCAAAACTTTCTCACAGATCCCCAGCAGACCTCTGCTTATGTCTCATGGGCCAAGACCATGTCACGTCACCACTCTCACCACAACAAAGTCTGGGAAATACAGTTTTTAGCTGAGCATATTTCTGCCTTGAAGAAATTGTGATTCTATTATCAAGTAAGAAGGGGAGAATGGGTATTAGGTAGGCAAATTAATAGTTAAATATTAGGCAACTTCCCACAAAAACTCAAATTTCTGTTGGGTTCTTTTGAAAATTGAGAAGATCTGATAATACAGGGTCTGTATTTCTCAATGTCAAAGTCTGCTGAAGGCAAGTTTTAGCTTCTCCCCTTAGAGAGTGTACCCCTCAGTATTTTGTTTGGCTGTTTGTGTGTATGTATATCACACCCAGTCTGCCTCACCCAGGCCTGGGCACATGACCAGTGTCACAGGGCCCCACACTTGGTTTAATGCTCTGTTCTCACTGTCTAGATTTTTAGACAAAGAGCCCTGCATTTACATTTTGCACTGGTCTCCACAAATTATGTAGCCAGTCCTAGCCTCCCTTTTGTGTGCATTTGTGCCTATGGCTCCTGGTGAACTGGAAAATATATGGGATCAGGAGCCAGAGGGACCTGAATTCAAAATCAGCTCAGAGTTGTTGGGCAAGTTATTTAGCAACATCTAATCTCAGTTTTCACATTTGTTAAAAGAAATAAAATCACTTTCCTGGTGGGAGTGTAGTGAGGATTTGATGTGATCCAGGATATAAAGGGCATGGCCCACCACTGTGTACCCCATGTTCCCACAACAGCCATAGTCATTTTAATATGATTTCCATTTCTATTGAGAAGCCCACTCCTACCACACCTGCCCAAAGACAGAGCCTGACATGCAAAGCCAGAGGAATAAGATGTCTGTGGCTGCTAGATATGGGGCTGGTGTTCTCAGCCCCCTATCCTCATTTGAACAAGGAAGCCCCCATGCTCACTGGATGCCAGTGCAGAGAGGGAAGTAAGGCTCAGGGGAGCTGATTTGAGAGGGGCCCGTTGGCCTGGTCAGGCTAAGAGACCTGTTGGTGCATCCCTGAGAGCTGGGGAGACACACTGCCTACTTGGTCACCTTGAATGAAAGAACAGAATCCAAGTCTGCTCCATGGGAGTGCAGAGGAGAGGGGAAGCAGCCGAGTGACAATAGAAGCCTTTAGCACCTGCCTAAACAAAGCCAACTCTCATCTGAGCAGCTCAGAGAGGTCAATGTGTAGCAGAGGAAATTCAGAAGACAGTTCCAAAGCATCATTAATACCCTGCAAGCAGTCATCAGGTGAAAATTTGGCCTCTGCCACCACTGCTGACTTCACAGGGGAAAAAGGCATTTGCATCTTTTCTCACCACAGAGGGTGACAATTCCCTTCAGGATTAGAGAAAAGTTGCAACCCCTAGTAGCTCTTCACTGATGAGCTTGAATCCCTTGCTAGGCCTCTCTTCCTTTGTGTATTAGAACAAAAGCCTTTGAGACCTATGGGGAAAAAATGAAATCTGGAAGCCAGTTTACCTATGGGCTGAGAAGCTGCAAAAATTTCACCTCGTTTGTGCAACCCCTCCCCAGGGCTGAACCAGAACTTCAGCTAATACAGCCTGGCACACAGCATGGCAGGCTGGGATCTGCCAATGAAAATTCAAACAAAATAAATATAACACATGTGATTTTGTCCGTTGACATGCAGTGCAAGAAATAGAAGCATTGCATGTCTGTTCTATACTGAATACATGAATCTGGCTTATTCATTGCCCTCCTACCCACTCCTTCACCAGCTGTTGTTGGTGGGCTATAGCACCTCCTTAGTGCCTTGGGGGAGGCTCTCCCTGCCCTCAGGGTCTACAGGAACCTAAGGTGCCTACACAGTCCACGCCCTCAAATGTCCTCAGCCGCTGGGGGTGGTCAATTCCCAGCTTCCCTGCCTGCCCCACATCCCATGAGGTTGACTCCAAGGCTGCGCTTCCAGTCTTTCCACACCAAGCCTGGCTTGGACCATTAGACCTTGTAGACTTAGGATACCCGACATCTGGAAAGCTTCTCTAGGGAGGCCACAGAACTATCCCCTCTTCAACATCTCAGGGTATGTGCAAGGCGGCACACGTCTCCATTCACCGTCTCAAACCCCCAAACCCTCTCTCCCCTTCTTACCCTCAGGGAATCTCACTGCCTCTCACCTCAATTAGGCCATGTCCTCCCTTTAAGATCCACTCAATGGGGGAGTGAATATTGGCAGGGAGAACGAACTTTTTGGCCAACCCAATATATGTATCCTGGCTCCTCCCTTACCTCTTGGGGGCAGTTCCTCAGAATTATCTGAGAGTCTCTCTCCTGAGCTATAGTCCTCAGTAAGGTCACCGAATAAAACTTAACTCACGACTTTTATGTTGGGCATTTTATTTCAGTCGACAGTGTTATAGCTCAGTTTTTAAAACGCACCCTCCGCCTCCCACTCCAATTTATTAGCTTAGACTGAAGGTGGCAAACAGCCAACATATGGCCCCGCAAAGTGGCAACTTCATAGGTTTACCCTAATATTTGTGTCTGGCTCAGCATTGTGTGCTTTTAACAAAAATTTGTTTCCAACCTTTAAAATGGAAGATTTTACATAAAATTCCAGGTTTCTGGCTCCAATATGTTGTAGGCAAAAAAGCAGAGGTCCCAACAAGAACCTGGAGAGGTGTTGGGGCTAGTTTCCAGAAGTTCATGGGCTGGGGGAAGGGGGGCGCTGTAGTGAAGCAGAGATTCCTCTCATTCCTTTGTGAAATAAATCACCACAGCAGAAAACAAAACAATTTTTCTATCAGGTTCTCCTGCTATATCAAATAAACAAAACCATTAAAGTAAAAAATACATATGCATACACAGATACCTATCTATCTAACTGTTTGTTCAAACATACGTACTTTTTTCTCCCTTTCACTTAAATCTTCACTCAGTAGTTCCTGTTCAATTATTTTTTTCTCTCTTTCATTGGTTGCTATTAATTTCTGGCAGCAATTTACAAATGCCCCCTACTCTAAGAAACATTGAAATCACAGTTGGAAACCTCGATAATTTCACCGAAGCGGAAGCTATTAAATACAAATATCGGCAAAAGTTTTTAATACTGCAGAAAGTCATGAAAAATGCTGCAGATTTAATTCATCCTCTTTTTAAAAGCTAGAGATCCCCTCTTTGCCCAGCAGGACCCAAACAAGCCTTAAAAGGGGGTCATGTGAGGCCACATCAGGCTGATTTCCCCCTCCCCAAAACCCAGCATGACAGAAAAGTGGGCAGCCCTGAGAAAGCAGGAGATGGAAAGCCCCCTAAAAGTTCTCATCATATTCCAAGCTCAGGACTGAAATGGACAGAAAAACAGTTAACCCCACAGCCTGCAGCCTCCACTACTGTTAACCATGAAAACAAAGCTACCTTATATATTTGTTCTGCTTTGTGCTTTTCAAAATTCTTTCCTTTTTAGAAACTCATTGAAAGATCAAGAGGGTTGGAAAGCTGCCCTCGAAACTTGAGTGCTGAGGGGAAATGAAGAACTCAAGGTTACTCTGCAATTTGTTCTGCAGTCAGGGTTAGGACAAGAACCAGGGTCTCCAGACCTCTAGTCTAACCTCACTTTCTAGGTCCAGGACACATCCCAATGTTGCTGAGCCAACACTTCATCTTACTGCTGGCTGAATGAGAAAATGACACTGTCTCTGCCCTGTCTTTGCTTGTTAACACAAACCATCCCTTAGGGACAGTATGGCTCAACTACAATTAGATTTAGTTAACTAATTCTGTACACTGCTTATCATATCAGTTAGGAATCTGTCTCTCAGATTGTGCAACTCCGATGGTGCAACTAACTAGACTTTGATGCAGTGATTGTTCACAGAGGTGAGAGACTCAGATGAGGTTAAGGAAGCTAACAAGTGATTGTCACCTCCTTGGTGGAGGCAGCCAGGACCTGATAACAACAGGAAAACATTATCCAACCATAGGTCAGAGGGACAAGGGGAGGAAAGAGTGTTACCAGGGCCCAGTGAGGGTTGGGAACATGGGCTAGCCACTGTTAGAGACAGGGTGCAGAAGCAGGAGGAAACAGTAAAGAAACAGCCCAGCCTCCCTCCCTTCCCACACTCCAGTGCCATGACAGTGACTCCTATTAGCCATTGCAGTTCACAAGAGTCAGCCTCCTGGGGTCAAAAAGCAGAGTGGAGAATCAATGTATGTCAGGAAGAGGTGAAGAAAGAAAATAAGCAGCACATTTTACTCTCAGAACTTCAGTTTCCTCATCTGTAAAATTGGATAATATCTACTTCACAGCACTGTTCTGAGGATAAAAACTAATATATATGTGAGGTTTATAGCACATAAAAAATATTTAAAAAATATAAACATCTGCTTCAAAATCGTGATCTATGCTTCCCTGAAACACCATTGTTTTGTTCCCAGTATCATGTATTCCCCTGGTTGGAAGTGTCTATAGAGGTTATCCCGTCATCCCAGGCCCATTCCCCCACAGAAGGATGGTATTCATTCTGGAACACATCGTTGTTGCAAGTGCCCTCTGTACTGTTTGATTACTTCCTGTGATGACAGATTCACCACATATTCCTGTCTCTTCTACTGTCAAACCATATAAAACTCAAAATATTTTTTCTTTAATATAGGACAAAGGGCCTTCCTATATGTATTCCTCAAAAGTTGTGCATTTTGGAGTCACAAAGAAAAGACCTGCTCCCTTCTTCTCAGTAGCCTAATTGGGATTTAATTCAGAAATTCAAGGTTGTTGTAACATCAAAAAGTCAATGTTATTAGTTATATTAACATATTTAAAAAAGGAAAAACATATAATTATTTAAATAGATGCAGAAAAATTAATCAAAATTCAGCAACCATTCATGATAAAACAAATCTCAGCTAACTATAAATAGAAGGAAACTTCCTCAACTTTGGAAAATGGCAAGGATGTTTGTGTTCAAATCGTTTAGTCAATATTATACAGGAAATCCTAGCCAATGGAATAAGGCAAGAAAAAGAAACTAAAAGCATTTGGTTTGCAAAAGAAGAAACAAAACTATACTGATTGGAAGATGGTAGGGTCATCTAAGTAGAAAATTCTAAGAAATCTGCAAACACACAGAAAGAGCTAGAACTAATAAGCAAGTTTTGCCAAGTTAAAGGATACAAGGTCTACAATTTTTTTAAATTCATGTATATATACTAGAAGCAAATACCTGGAAATTAAATTTTGAAAAGCAACAGCACCTCATGTTTACTATCAATCAATAATTGACAAAGATGTCAAGACTATTTAATGGTGAAAGAATAACCTCTTAAACAAATGGTACTGGGACAGCTGGTTATCTAGATATAAAACAAAGAACTTGGATCCCTACCTCATACCATATACAGACATTAACTCAAACAGGATCAAACACTTAAATGTAAGAGTTAAAACTATAAAACTCTTAGGAGAAAATACAGGTATAAATCTTCATGATCTTGAATTAATCAATGGCTTCTTATATATGACACCAAAGCACAAGCAACAAAAGAGAAAACCAATAAACTGAACTTAATTAAAATTAAAATGTCTTGTGCCTCAGAAGACCCCATCAAGAAAGTGAAAAGGCAGGGACTTCCCTGGTGGCACAGTGGTTAATAATCTGCCTGCCAATGCAGGGGACATGGGTTTGCACCCTGGCCCTGAAAGATCCCACGTGCCACAGAGCAACTAAGCCCAGTGCACCACAACTACTGAGCCTGTGCTCTAGAGCCCGTGAGCCACAACTACTGAGCCCATGTGCTGCAACTACTGAAGTCTGTACACCTAAAGCCTGTGCTACACAACAGGAGAAGCCACTGCAATGAGAAGCCCACACACTGTCACGAAGAGTAGCCTCCGCTCTCCTCAACTAGAGAAAGCCCGCATGCAGCAACAAAGACCCAATGCAGCCAAAAACAAAATAAATTAATAAAAATAATAAAAAATAAAATTAAAAACAGAAAAAAAAGAAAGTGAAAAGGAAATCCACAGAATGGGAGAAAATACTTACAAATCATTTATGTGATGTGACTCATATCTAGAACATATAAATAACTCTTAAAATTCATTAATAAAAGGTAAATTAACTCAGGTAAAAAATGAGTTATCTTTTTAAAGTACAAACAGGAAAATATAAAAGCATTTTCAATAGCATTCAAAAATATGAAATATTTAGGGCTAAATGTATTCAAATATGTGTAAGATTTTTATATTAAAACCTTAAAATATTATTAAGAAAAATTAAAGAAGGCCTAAATAGAGAAATATAATGATATACATGTTCACAGAAAGCAAGAGTCAACATTGTTGAGATATCAGTTCTTGTCTAAAAGATAAGGTGCAGTATAATCCTACTGAAAATCTTATTAGGATTTTTCAATAGAAATTAGGAGCTCATTAAAAATTTTTAATGGAAATGCAAAAGACTCAGAATGTCAAAAAATAGTTGGGGGAAAAAAAACAAAGTTGGAAGACCCTTACTACTTGATTTCAAAACTTATATTAATCAAGTGAATAGTTGTGTTGGCCAGATGGTTGACTTCATAAAGGACCAGGGGAACTTTTTAGAGTGATGACAATGTTTTCTCTAGACTTGAGTAGTGGTTACACAGAACTCATCAAATGAGAGTCTTAAAATTGAAGCATTTTACTGAATGTAAATTACAGCCCAATAATGTTGGCTTAAGAGTTGAACAAATTTACTCAACAGACTTAAAAGCATGTTAGACACAGCAGAAGACAGTATTGCTGCACCTACAGAAGATCAACAGAAATAATCCAAACAGAGGCATAGAAAAAAATAAAGAGGGAAAAAAGGTAAGTAGAACATCTGTAACCAGTACAAAAATATCAAATGATATAAAATACATACAATTGAGGTTCCAGTAGAAAATGAGAGAATGGGAAAATATATAAATATTTGAAGAAATAATGGCCAGTTATCTAAAATTTGGTGAAATACCTCAACCCACAGACCCAAGAAATTCAACAAAACCCAAGAAAAGTAAAGGCAAAGAGAATAACACCCAGGCTCATCATTTTCAAACCCCTGACTACCAAATATTAACTATCCAGTGAAAATAGTCATATTACCAATAGGGAGGAAATGATAAAAACTCTGGCTCAACAGAAATAATGAAAGTCAGACAACATCTTCAAATTCTGAAGGAAAACAACACCAAATTTTCAACTAAGAACTCTACATCCATCAAAAATGTCCTTCAAAAATAAACACAAAATAGACATTTTCAGATATCAAAAGCTAAGAGTTCATTGCCAGCAAACCTGAACTACAAAAATGTGAAAGGAATTCTTCAGGCTCAAGGGAAATGATATCAGATGGAAACTGTGGTCTACATGAAAGAATATTTATGCCAGTAAAACTAGATGAGTGCAGGTTTGATGTGAGGAGAAGTATGTGGGGTGTTCTTGTGGTACAGTGTGGCTTAACAGGCAATGCGCAAGAAGCCTCTTTGGTGGACCCTAGAACTCTAAACGGACTGTGACTGGCTCAGTGTTTTGGTTTGGGCTCCTCTTAGAGAAGCTCTTCCAGATTGTATTCCCTGAAAATAGAGATGAAGGCATGAGAAGAAAAAGTTGTCGCAGTTACCTGGTTTTCGAGAACTTTACACTCTGTTAAAAGAAACACACACACAACTAACAGCTATGTAGAAGGATAAATAACTTGCTTTTCAACTCATCGAACTAATTGAAAGAGATATGATAGCCTAGAGTCATCATCAAAAGATGCCAGTCATCATAAAAAGCCATAATAGACAGAAAGTACAGAGGCATCTGTGAAAAACTAAATAAGCTCAACTCTAAGCCTGAGTAAAATAGATTCTGTAGAAAAAGAACTTAAAGTAGAAAAGTAAAAATATAAAACTGGATGAATTGCTGATATTCAAGAAGCAAAAGCTACTAGAACATAAATCATAATTCATCAAATAATCAGTGGTTTTTCAAATAGATCATGTTACAGAGTCTTTTCCACATGGTCCTACATCAAAGGATTCATTTTCAAAGAGATATTTTCACTCCTCTAATCATATTATAGCCTTTGCTCCCAGAATTTATTCATCTAACTTCTCCTATAATTCAATATGTGTTTTTCTGGGGAATCGCAAGATAAGGGCATCTGTGTTTCCTGAGCTTCCGGAAAGCATGCATGGACCTCCACTGTAAGAATATCTTTTGTCAAGGGATTATTCTGGCCTTCCACATCCTTCATTGACAATAAGGAAAGCAACCTCCAAGAGATTTTGGTTATTTCTTCTCCCATGTGCTAAATTTCACCCCACCACCCTGCCTTCCTAAAAATAACACTAAGTTACTTCAGAGTTGAATTTTGGTCTTTAAATGATCATCTAGTGAATATCTAGAACCATAGGAGTAAATTTAAGATGTTTCATCTTTTTTCAAAATAACTTTTGTATTATCTCTCATTTTAATTCTGGAAACTACTATTACTTAAATTAAAAAGTGATTTACTTTAGCCCAGATGAAAGATTTATAAAATTATAATTCTTAGGATTAAAGTTTTATAAATAAAGTTGTTTAAAATAATTTTAAAATTCATGTTCTGATTTGCAGTTTCTGGTCTGGCATGAAAAGAAGTTGGAAACCATCACTCCATCCCAACAACAAGTAAAAGCTGAACAAGCTGAAAGATCAACAATTCTTCTTAGATCCATCAGAAAAGTGAGCATATGTGTGACTGGAATACCAGAAGGGGAAGAAAAAGAAAAGTGAACAGAAGAAATATTTGAAGCAATAATGACTGAGAATTTCTCCAAATTAGTATTAGATGCCAAACCACAGATCCAGGAAACTCTGAGAGCACACACAGATGCCAAAACAAATAAACAAACAACAACAACAAATGACACTTAGGCACATCATATTTAAACTGTAAGAAATTAAAGAAAAAAAATGTTGAAAGAAACCAGGGGGGAAACATCTTACCTATGGTGGAGAAAAGATACGGATCACATCTGACTTCTTTTCAGGAACTATGCAAGTAAGAAGAGAGTAAATTATTTAAAGTGTTGAGAGAGAGAAAAAAAAAACCCAACAAACTAGAATTCTGTATGCTGTGAAATTATCCTTCAAAAGTGAAGAAGTAAGGACTTTCTCAGACAAACAAAAATTAAGGGAACTTGTTGACAGTAAACCTGCTTTGTAAGAAATGTTAGAAGAGGTTCTTAAGAGAAAAGAAAAATGATACAAGTCAGAAACTCAGATCTACATAAAGAAAGGAAAAGGATCAGAAAGTACTAAGTAAGTAACATTTATTTTTCTTATTCCTAATAGATCTAACAGATAACAGTTCATTCAAATTAATAATAGCAACAATATATTCACAATATAATGCATTATGTATGCTTACTTATCTGCCTATGTGCTCATATATGTCTATGAAAGAAAGCGATACTATAAGGAATAGGAGGGAGGAATTAGAAATATTTTGTTATTATAGGATACTTGCACTTCCTATGAGTTGGTATAATATTATTTGAAAGTGGACTTGGATTAGTTGTAACTGTAAGTGATTAGTTGCAAAATCTAGGGCAAACACTAGAAAATTTTTGAAAAAGTGTAACTATATGCTAAGAAAGGAGAAAGAATGGAATCATATAAAATGCTCAATCAAAACCACAAAAGGCAGGATGGAAGACAAAAAGAAGGGCAAAAAATAGAAAACAGTAACAAATATGGGAGCTATTAATCCAATTATATCATTTGGATAATTGGATACAATCCAGTTATATCTTTAATCACTTTAAAAGTCAATAGTCTAAATACACCAATCAAAAGACAGAGATTGTCAGAGGGGATCAAAAAACAGGACTCAACTATATGTTTTGTATAAGAAACCCACTTTAAATATAAAGACACATATAGACATAGTGCCTATAGTTAACAAAATTGTATCATAAACTTAAAGATTTGCTGAGGGTAAGTATAGGCTGTGTTCCTCTCACAAAAAATAAATAAACAAAAGGGGCAAGAGAAAATTTTGCGGGAGATGGATAAGTTTATGGCATAGATTTTTGTGATGATTTCATGGTGTATACTTGTCTCCAAGCTCATCAAGTTGCATACGTTAAATATATACAGGTTTTTGTATGTCAATTATACCTCCATAAAGTGATTTTTTTAAACCTGTTTTTCAATCATTCCTCTGGAAAATTTACTAGAATGGCTACAAACAAAATAATACAATCCTTTATTTATAGATACACTGTATTATCTAGTGATTGCTTAAAATCAAAATGATATTTTATCAATTGATGCATTAAAATTGAATCAGGAGCTTCTTTGTCATAACCTTTCTTTCATAAACATGTCAAAATAAGCAAAGTGTTGATCAATAAGATAAAATTGATTAAAACAACAAAAAAAGTAAAGGAATGAATAAAAAGAAAACCATGCTAATACTAATCAAAACAAAGTGGGAGTAGTTATGTCAAGTTAGAAAGAGCACACTTCAGATCAAGGCAAGTTATCAGGGATAAAGAGGGGCATTACACAATGATAAAGGGGTCAATTTGCCAAGAAGACTTAACAATCCTTAATGTGTATGTGCCTAACAATACACTGTCAAAATATGCGAGGCATAAACTGATAGAGATAAAAGGAGAAACAGATGAGTCCACTATTACACTTGGAGATTTCAATACCCCTCTATCAGAAATGGACAAATCGCACAGGCAGAAAATCCAGCAAGGACACAGTCAAATTCAACAGCATCATTAATCAACTGGACATAATTTACATTGATAGACTACTTTACCCAACAAATACAGAATACACATTATTCACACACTCATATGGAACATTAATCAAGATAGGCCATTTCTGGGCATAAAACACCTTAACACAATTAAAAGAATAGAAATCATACAATGTCTTCTCTCAGACCACATTGGAATTAAACTAGAAATCAATAACAGAAATATAGCTGGAAAACCCAAAAATATATTAAATTAAACAACATACATCAAAGAAGAAATCTCAAGATAAATTTTAAAATATTTTGAACTAAATAAAAATGGAAGCACACCTTATTAAAATTGGGGGATGAAATGATAGCAGTGTTAGAGCAAAATTTCTAGTATTGAATACGTATATTAGAAAAGAAGAATGATCTAAGATCAATCATCTAAACATCTATGTTAAGAAACTAGAAAAAAAAAGAACAAAGTAAGCAGAAGAAAAAGAGTTAGAAATTAGAGCAGAAATCAATGATATTGAAAAGAGGAAATTGATAGAGAAAAACAATAAAACTAAAAGCTAGTGGGGAGGAGTCCAGATGATGGAATAGAAGGACGTGGAATTCGTCACTTCTCACAAGTACATCAAGAATTCATCTACAAATGGAACAATTTCCACAGAGCACCTACTGAACATTAGTGGAAGACTTCAGACACCTAAAAGAACAAAAGAAAAAAGAAAAGAGGAATCATAGAAGAACCAGCAAACCTGGCAGGAAGCTGAAAATGAGGGGAGGTCCCCAAACTCAGAAAAACTCTCTCACAGTAGGGAAAGCAGCTGGGACAGAAAAAGACCTTCAGAGGATCAAAGGAGAATTCAGCAGATGGTCTGTGGAAGGCAGGACAAAGTAAGAACTACAGGCATGGTCTAAACTGTAGCTCTGCGCATTCCAGCCTGAATCGTGAGCTGCCTGTTGTGAAACGGGGCTGGGTTCTGGAAAGTGGGGTTTGGAGCATGGACTCAGGGAGGGGACAGCTGTTGGCTGTGAAAAGACATCCTGAAGGGACAAGAGTAAGGAGTTTCACAAATGGGGAAGGGCTGTGGAAAAAGCCTGAGATACCATAAAAGCAAGGCATCATTGTTCAGTGGCGTGCAAGGGGCAGAGCTGCTTTCCCCAACCTCCAGCTTCCTTCTTCGGCCTCCATGGGCACTGGGAGGGGCTCACATATGAGCGGGCTCACTCGCCCCTCAGTCTGGGGTCTCCTCCGCCTGCATGGGCTCCAGGGGCCTGAGCACCACCCATCCCAAAGCCTCCTTGGGAATCAGCCCTGAGCACCACTGCCTGGGACACGACTCCACTGATGCTGGCGGGTGGGGTGGGGGACGGTGTGTGGCTGAGTGCTAAAGTGTAGGGTTGGGAGAATGGATCCGGGGAGAGGAACACTGTTGGCTGTGCGGATACAGCAGAGGGGACAGGAGTGAGGGGATGTGCGTTTGGGAATGCCCCTATAGGAATCTTTGTCTGCCTGGAAAGCAAGACACCATTGTTGAGAGGTGGGGGGGCGGGGCCACCACTGCTCCCAGACGCCAGCTCCTGTCTCCATGGGCACAGGGATGGATGCTCACCGGAGCGACTGCACCACAGTCTGTTTCAGCTGCCTGCTGGTCCACTGCCACAGGCAACTTGCAGACACTCCAATAGTGGCTGCAGTACCCCTGCCCCAACATAAGTGAGTAAGTGTGTCCCAGGCAGCTGCTGTTTTCACTCCCTCTCACCTGGACAAGGAACAGATGTCTGAGGGTGGTGTACATGCAGGGGTGGGGTCAAAACCAAAGCTGAGCCCTAAGGGCGGTGTGACTAAGGAAGAGGAATGGAAATCTTTCTGTGCAGCTGTGCAAGCTCTGGATTAAATCCCTGAGATAGGCTGGGTAAATCCAGTGTCTGTGGAATACCTGAATAGACAACAAGTGTTCCCACAATTGAGACCAGTCTAGCCTTCCCAGCACTGGACTCTGGAGACAAGTACATGTGGGAGTCAGGTGAGGTCAGAGTCTGAACTGGCTCCACACTGCTCACAGCAGGTCCAGAGACCTATCTAGAGGTATTGGGAGGCCTCCTGGGGAGGCAGGGATTGACTCTGGCTCACTGTGGGAGCAAGGACACTGATGGAGGAGGCCCCAGGAAAATATTCTTATTACTATTATTCTTTGTTTCATTTTGCTCAGTTTTTGGTGTTGTTGCATTTATTATTTTTTGTCTTTTAGTTTTAATTTTTTATCTTTTAAAATATATATAATTTTGTACTTTTTAATTTTTTACTTTACTTTTTGTTGCTTTGTGGGGATTTTTTCTTGTTTTTGTTCTTTGTTTTTTAGTTTTTTTCATTGTTTTTATGTGTATATTTTATGTTTTCTTCCCTTTTTTATTGTTTCTTGGCTTTCTTTTTTTGGTTTATTTTTCATTCTTTGTTTTTGTTAATTTAGTCCTTATTGATTCTTCTCATATTAGAATTATTTTGTTTGTCTCTCTCATTGTTTTGTTTTTGTTTGTTTGTTCTTTGGTTTTTTGTCTGGTTTTTGTTCTTTTTTCTGTGTGTGTTTGTGTTGTGTTGTTACTGCTGTTTGTTTGCTGTTGTTTGTGCTATTTGTCTTGGGGTTCTTTTGTTTTCTTTTCATTTTTTTATTTTATTTTCTTTCTTTTTCTCAGGTTGCACTGTGAGGCTTGTGGGCTCTTGGTTCTCTGGCCAGGGGTCAGACCTGGGCCTCTGGGGTGGGAACATAGAGTCTAGGATGCTGGGCTGCCAGAGAATTCCTGGGTCCAAGGAATATTAATTGGCAAGTGTGCTCTGGAAGTATCCATACCAACACCAAGACCCAGCCCCACACAACTGCCTGCAGGCTCCAGTGTTGGACACCTCATGCCAAACAACCAGCAAGACAGGAACACAGCACCACCCATCAGTAGACAGGCTGCCTAAAGTCATACTAAGCCCACAGACACCCCCAAACACACCACCTGATGAGGCCCTGCCCTTCAGAGGGTAAAGACTCAACTCCATCCACCAGAGTGCAGGCACCAGGTCCTCCCACCAGGAAGCCTACACAAGCCCCTGGGCCAACTTCACTCACCATGGGGCAGACAACATAAGGAAGAGGAACAATGACCCTGCAGCCTGCAGAAAGGAGACCATAAACACAGTAGGTTGGACAAAATAAGATGACAGAGAAATATGTTGCAGATGAAGGAGCAAGGTAAAATCCCACAAGACCAAATAAATGAAGAGGAAATAGGCAACCTATCTGAAAAAGAATTCAGAGTAATGATAGTAAAGATGATCCAAGATCTTGGAAATAGAATGGAGGCATGGATGGAGAAGATTCAAGAAGTGTTTAAAAAAGAACTAGAAGAACTAAAGAGCAAACAATCAGTGATGAACAACACAATAACTGAAGTGAAAAATACACCAGAAGGAATCAACAGCAGAATAACTGAGGCAGAAGAACGAACAAGTGAGCTGAAAGACAGAATGGTGGAAATAACTGCCGAGGAGAAGAATAAAGAAAAAAGAATGAAAAGAATTGAGGACAGTCTCAGAGACCTCTGGGACAACATTAAACGTACCAACATTTGAATTATAGGGGTCCCAGAAGAAGAAGAGAAAGGGAAAGGGCCTGAAAATATCTGAAGAGATTATAGTTGAAAACTTCCCTAACATGGGAAAGGAAATAGTCAATAAAGTCCAGGAAGAACAGAGAGTTCCATACAGGATAAACCCAAGGAGAAACACACCAAGACACATATTAATCAATTAATTGATACAGCCAATATGGAAAGCTGTATGGAGGTTCCTTAAAAAACTAAATATAGAACTACCATATGACCCAGTACTCCCACTACTGGACATATGCCCAGAGAAAACCATAGTTCAAAAAGACACATGCACCTTACGTTCATAGCAGTATTTACAATAGCCAGGACATGGAAGCAACCTAAATGTCCATCAACAGAGGAATGGACAAAGAAGATGTGGTACATATATACAATGGAATATTAGTCAGCCATAAAAAGGAATGAAATTGGGTCATTTGTAGAGCTGTGGATGGACCTAGAGAGTGTCATACAGAGTGAAGTAAGTCAGACAGAGAAAAACAAATATCATATATTATATGGAATATATATTCCAGTATATTGGAATCATATATATGGAATCTAGAAAAATGGTGTAGATGACCTTATTTGCAAAGCAGAAATAGAGACACAGACATAGAGAACAAATGCATGGATACCAAGTGTACCCACTTGGGTGGGGTGGGAGGAATTGGGAGTTTGGTATTGACATATATACACTACTGATAGTATGTATAAAATAGACAACTGATAGGAACATACTGTATAGCACAGGGAACCCTATTTAATGCACTGTTGTGTCATAGGTGGGAGGGAAATCCAAAAAGGAGGGGGATATATGTATATGTATGGCTGATCCATCTTGCTGTGCAGTAGAAGCTAACACAACATTAGAAAGCAACTATATTCCAAAATAATTAATTAAAAATAAAAGTAAAAGCTAGTGCCTGAAAAGATCAATCAAATCAATAAGCCTCAAACCAGGCCAAATAAGAAAAAAAGAAGACACAATTTCTAATATCAGAAATGAAAGAAAGGGGAATTCCCTGGTGGTCCAGTGGTTAGGATTCTGGGCTTCAAATGCAGGGAGCCTGGGTTCAATCCCTGGTCAAGGAAGTAAGATCCCACAAGCTGCGTGGTGCAGCAAAATTAAATTAAATTAAATTTAAAAAATAAAGAAGGAGAAATGAAAGAAAGGATATTACTACAGATCTAATGGACATTAAATGGATAATAAGAAATATTATGAACAACTTATGCTCGCAAATTTGGTAACCAAGATGAAATGGATCAATTCTTTGAAAGAAACAATCTTTCAAAATTCACATAAGAAGAACTAGACAATTTAATAGGTCTATATCTATTAAAGAAATTGAATTAATCAACAAGCTTCCCAAAAGAGAAAGCACCAGGCCTAGATGAGTTCACTAGTGAATTCTACCAAACATTTAAAGAGATAGGAGCAGAGATTATACTTTCTAACCCATTCAACGAAGTCAGCATTACCCTAATACCAACACCCGACAAATCATCACAAGAAAAGAAAACTGCAAACAATATCTCTCATAAACATAGACATACATGTAAAAATCCTCAGCAAAATATTAGCAAATCAAATCCAACAACGTATAAAAAGGTTTATACACCCCATACAAATGGGATTTATCCCAGGTATACAAAGAAGTTTTAATATTTGAAAATCAATATAATCCACATCAATAGGCTAAAGCAGAAAAATCACATGATCATATTATTAGATGCAGAAAAAGCATTGAGCAAAATTCAACATCCATGATTAAAAAAAAAACACTCAGCAAACTAGAAACAGAAAGGAACTTTCTAAGTTTGATAAAGACAAGTACAAAACCCCTACAGCTATTATGCTTAATTGTGAGAAACTAGAAGTTTTCCTGCTAAATCAGGAACAATACAAGAATGTCCCCTCTCACCACTCCTTTTCAGCATTATACTGAAAGTCCTAGTTAATACAATAAGATAAGAAAAAAAAGTATATAGATTAGTAAGTAACAACTAAAACTGACTTTGTTTACAGATGACATGATTATCTATGTAGGAAATCTGAAAGAAACAACAACAACAAAATCTTCTAGAATAAGCAAGTATAGCAAGGTTGCAGAATACAAGCCAACATATACAAAAGCCACTTGCTTCTCTATATACTGTTAATGAACACATGGAATTTGAAGTTAAAAACACAATAACATTATATTAGCACCCCCAAAAAGAAATACTTAAGTGTAAATCTAACAAAACATATACAAGATCTACATGCGGAAAACTATAAAACACTGATGAAAAAAATCAAGGAAGAATTAAATAAATGGAGAGTCATCCCATGTTCATGGATAAGAAGTCTCAATTTTGTCAAAATATTCATTCTTCCCAATTTCACCTATGAATTTAATGAAATTTTAATCAAAATCCCAGCAAGTTATTCTGTAGATATCAACAAACTGATTTTAAAGTTTATATGGAGAGGCAAAGACACAGAAGAGCCAACACAATACTGAAGGATAAAAACAAAGTTGAAGGACAGACATTTCCATACTTCAAGACTTACTATAAAGCTACAGTAATCAAAACAGTGTGCTATTGGCAAAAGTATAGACCAATAGATCAATGGAACAGAATAGAGAGCCCAGAAATAGATCCACATAATATAGTCAACTGATCTTTGACAAAAGGGTAAAAGCAATACAATGGAGCAAAAATAGTTTTTCAACAAATGGTTCTGGAACAACTGGACATACACAGATAAAAAGTGAATCTAGAAAAAGAATTACATCCTTCAAAAAATTGGATCATAGACTTACATGTAAAATACAAAGCTATAAAACTACTAGAAGACTAGAAGACAACATAGGAGAAAGTCTAGATGACCTTGGATATGACAATGACTGTTTAGATACAATACCAAGAGCACAATCCATGAAAGAAATAATTGATAAGCTAGACTTCATTAAAATTAGAAACTTCTGCTCTGCAAAAGACAGTGTCAAGTGTATAAGAAGAAAAGCTACAGACTGGGAGAAAATATTTGCAAAAGACATATCTGATAAAAGACTTATCCAAAATATACAAAGTACTCTTAAAGTTCAACAAAAAGAAAACAAACAACCCAATTACTAAACAGGCAAAAGACCTGGACACTTCACCAAAGAATATATATGGATGGCAAATAAGCATATGAAAAGATGTTCCACATCATATGTTCTCAGGAAATTACAAATTAAACCAGCAATGAGATACCTGTACACATCTATTAGAAATGGCTAAAATCCAAAACACTAAGACAAATTCTCATGAGAATGTGAAACAACACTCATTCATTGCTGATGGGAATGCAAATTGGTAGAGCCAGTTTGATGACGGTTTGGTGGTTTCTTACAAAACTAAACATACTCTTAATATATGATCCAGCAATCATGCTATTTGGTATTTACCCAATGAGTTGAAAACATATCCACACAAAAAATCTGCACGTGAATGTTTATGTGCTTCATTTATAATTGCCTAAACTTGGAAGCAATCCAGATGTCCTTCAGCGAGTGAATGGACAAACAAACTCTGGTACATCCAGACAGTCGAATATTATTCAGTGCTAAAAAAAAATGAGCTATCAAGCCATGAAAAACCACAGAGGAACCTTAAGTGCATATTACTAAGTGAAAGAAGCCAATCTAAAAAGGCGGCATACTGTATGATTCCAACTATACGACATTCTAGAAAATGCAAACTATGCAGACAGTTAAAGATCAGTGGTTGCCAGGGGTTCATGGGAAAGGAGGGATAAATACAGCAGAGAGGATTTTGGGCAGTGAATCTCTTCTGTATGAGATTATAATGGTAGACACATGGCATTATGCATTTGTCCAAACCCATAGAAGGTACAACACCAAGAGTGAAACAATGTAAACTAGGAAGTTTGGGTGATAATGTAGGAACATTAATTGTAACAAATGTACCTCTCTTGTGCAAGATATTGATGGTGGGGGAAGCTAAGTGTATGTAGGGGACAGAGGGTATATAGGAAATCTCTGTGCCTTCTGCTCAATTTTGCTATGAAGCCAAAAGTTCATGGTCTAAAAACCATAATGAAACACCACTACAAGTCTGTTAGAATGACCAAAATTAAATAGCTATTCAAGAGAATGTGGATTAATCAGACCCCATATATTGCTGGAAAGTGTATAACCACTTAGAAAACTGTTCAGCAGTTTCTTAAAATCTATACTATGACCAAGCAAATCTATTCCCATGTATTTATCCAAAATAAATGAAACTAGGTATCTACAAAAAGCCTTTCACAAGAGTGTTCATAGCAGCTTTATTCACAATAACACCAAATTTGAAAAATCTAGATGTCCATTAACAGATGAATAAATTGTGATATATTTATACAGTGTAATTGCTTCAGCAATTCAGCAATTACAAGGAATAAACTACTTATACATGCAAACTGAACCTCAAAAATATGCTGAGCGAAAGAAGCCAGACACACACAAATTTATGCTGTATGATTTCATTTATATGAAATCAGAGTATAGGCAAAATGGAGGAGGGAATAATTGGGAAGGTATGTATGGACACATTCTGGGATGATGTAAATATTCTGTCTTGATGTGCATATGTCAAAACTGAATAGTACATTTGACAAGTACATAAATTATACCTCAGTTTCAAAGGGGCATGTTCTCTGGTATTTACCCTTTCCCACCACCACAGATTGACTTCTGAGACCAGCTACCTTCAGGCATAAGGAATAAGAAAGGGAACTTCGGTGTTTGGATTCTGGACAGAAACAGGCTCTGGGGAACTCTTGTTAAGAATACTGAGATCCTGGGCTTCCCTGATGGTGCAGTGGTTGAGAGTCCGCCTGCTGATGCAGGGGACACAGGTTCGTGCCCCGGTCTGGGAAGATCCCACATGCCACGGAGTGGCTGGGCCCATGAGCCGTGGCCACTGAGCCTGCGTGTCCAGAGCCTGTGCTCCGCAACGGAAGAGGCCATAACAGTAAGAGGCCCGTGTACCGCAAAAAAAAAAAAAAAAAAAAAAAAAAAAAAAGGGATACTGAGATCCTGACACTGCCCAAAACCAAGAGCAAGGGAAGGGGGCCTGTGTTCTGCCTGAATTCACCTGTCCTCCTAGTGCACAGCAGCCTGCCTGGACCCCACAGTGGGGCAGCAAAGGCCAGAGAGGAAAGCCGGGTTTCACAGAGCAGCACCTACATGAAGGAGGGCTGCAGGCAGAATTTTTCCACAATATTTTGCTATTGTAGACAGTGAAGCATGCTACTCTAGTTTCACTCTGAGACTCTGAGTTCTTCAGAATGATTGAAAGTTCTGCTTTCAAAATCAATGGGAAAAGTGTCATCCTTGATGACTTAAGACTATGATGTAGAGAGAATATGGAGTCATCCATCTTCTCTTTGCGGGGGAAGCTGTGTGCGCCATAGAGACAGCTGGAGGCCTCAGTGACAGCTACTCACCTCCTAAAACTCACCCAAGTGACATGCTGCTTGCCAGCCTGCCACACTTTCAAGCCAGACATGGCAGATTGGCAGGGTTCTGCTGATATGAATCGCTTGGCCCACTGAGTTGCCAACACTGGAAAACTGAGGGTTTTCCATAAAATTCTAGATTCCCAGATTCTCTAGAAAAATTAGAGCTACAGTGAAATATGGAAATATTATAATATGAGTAACTCTGTCCCTGAATCCCTTCATGGCAAACCCCACTGGCACTAAGTGGGAGCTGGTCTTTGGAACAGGGCTCTGCCACCTCCACTTGCCCACAGCCCTTCCCTGGCCCACTTGCCCCCTTTTTGAGTTGTCGAACTCCTGGATTAAGGTTTCCTTCAAATTGTAGCCATTTGACCTTCTTTATTTCCAAGAGCCAGGGAGGAAATTTCCCATTGGCAATAGAGTAACTTTTCATATAGAATTGCAAAAATTAAACCACAGAACCAATTATTGCCTGAATAATTGTGAATAACATTGTGAGAAACACAATGTTTCTGAGTGAATGGGTTGTACCCTTGAGAAATCGCCTGCCCCTCCCTGGGTCTTAATTTTCTGACCTGTAAGATAAGGAAATGAGCTTCACCATCTTATTGGCTTGTTCCTCTAGGGTTATATATCTAACCTTAACTGCCTTGGCAGAGACAGCCAGCTCCTCAGCACCTGTGAGGCTGTTGTACAGGCCTGATCTGCTTTTCATCCAATTCAATAAGAAAAGCGCATGTTCCTAAAACCTTCCTTCATGGCCATGCTGGCATGTATATGATCACGCAGAGCAGCCAGCACTTAAGAATATTGAGCTCCCAACCCTGCTCAAAACTAAGAGTGGAGAGAGGGGCCTGTGTTCTACCTGGGTATCTACTGTTCCTCTTCGTGCCCCTCAGCCTGCCTGGGTCCCACCAGGGCAGCGGCAGTGGCCCCCAACGACAAGGGCAGATTTAAATATTAAAATCCCATATTGAGTGTGTGTGTGTGTGTGTGTGTGTGTGTGTGTGTGTGTAGGCAGTGGTAGGTAGGAGCTCTGTACTTTCTGCTCAATTTTGCTTGGAACCTAAAACTACTGTAAAAAGTAAAGCCTATTTTTTGTTTGTTTGTTTCTTTTTTTACAACTTTATTAGAGTATAATTGCTTCACAACGGTGTGTTAGTTTCTGCTTTATAACAAAGTGAATCAGTTATACATATACATCTGTTCCCATATCCCTTCCCTCTTGCGTCTCCCTCCCACCCCCCAATCCCACCCCTCCAGGCGGTCACAAAGCACCGAGCTGATCCCCCTGTGCTCTGCGGCTGCTTCCCACTATCTATCTACCTTACGTTTGGTAGTGTATATATGTCCATGCCTCTCTCTCGCTTTGTCACAGCTTACCCTTCCCCCTCCCCGTATCCTCAAGTCCATTCTCAAGTAGGTCTGTGTCTTTATTTCTGTCTTACCCCTAGGTTCTTCATGACATTTTTTCCCCCTTAAATTCCATATATATGTGTTAGCACAGGGTATTTGTCTTTTTCTTTCTGACTTACTTCACTCTGTATGACAGACTCTAGGTAAAACCTATTTAATAAAATAAAATCACTTAAACAAAACAAAACAAAAACAAAGAAAAAAACCCTATTGAACCTCAACATGAAATTTCCCCAAACTTACTCATTCACATTCATGTTGCAAGTGAAGTAGAAAAGATTTAACAAATATATAAAACCTCTTGATGAAAACATCAGGGAAATATTTGTGGGTGAGCCAGGGCAGTCTTGGAAGGTTGATCCTTCCTTCAAATATCATAATATAGAGTTGGCTCACCAAGCAACCTAAACGCTTTAAGATGGTCCCATTTGTTGCTAAATTTTGGTTCATATCAATATGAGATCAAATATGTGACTTTAAATATATAACGTTGTGGAAGCAATGTATACAACTGACATTTAATTAACAGATTTTGTGTGCCAACCACTTTATAAATGCACACTATCTTCTTTAAACTTTTTAAGGCCTCATTTTACACATGAAGAAAACTGAGACACAGGAAGGTGAAGCAACCTGTTCAAGATCACTTGGCTAGGCTGGGTAAAATCTTGGTAGTGCTGGTTTTCTAACTCAGAAAGCCCATCTCCAAATCCTATGTTTTGTAGTGTTTTGTGATGTTACATCCTCCTTCCTCTCACACTGTACAAGAATTAAAAGATTCCTTGAACCTTATTAAATCAACAGACAACCTTTCTGTCCACATGCAGAGGATGACAGCCTTCACATGCTCCCCTTCTGTGACTCAAGGCATTCACACACATCCGTGTCCTTGATAAGAGTCAGAAACAATTAGAGGGAAGCTAAGAAACTGTGTATTTAGAACGCGGTGATACCTCCACCAACTGCCTTCAGGGCTCATGTGTCATGGTTTCCATGAACTCCCTGGACACTTAAAGACTTACATGCACAGAACGTTTTTCTCTGTCTTTTGGAGAGAACTCCCTGGACACTTAAAGACTTACATGCACAGAACGTTTTTCTCTGTCTTTTGGAGAGCTCTTGATAAAATAACAATGATGATAACAAGACAAACGCTGAGCATCTACTGTGCATGGAGCGCTGTGCTATGTCCTCATATGTCAATTCTCTTGGTTGCCCTCCCAGGTCAGAACTTGTCCCTTCTTGACCTGGGTTGCAAACGACAAATTCATAGCCAAGAACCCATGGGTCTGATGGAGAGCCCTGGTCCTGGGGCAGGACACCAGAGGACTGGTGTAAGTTCCCCTCACTCTCTAGAAGAAAACCAACACCACCATTCTGGGCATTTGAAACCAGAGGTGTGACCCTTGAAATCATTAGTCCACTTGCAGCCTCGGTGGTACCCTCTGCTCACAATGCCCTCCTTCCCCACAACCTCACCACTCCCCTGCCTGTGAAACTGTTTAGTCTCCAAAGACCAGCTCTAACTCCCCCTCCTCAGTGATGCGCTATAACCTCCTCTAACAGATGAGGGTCTCCTCTTTGGGCCCCACTGCTCCTTAGAGGTGTGTCTCACCCAGTAAGAACCACAGGCTGTCCAGCATCTGTTGATGGTTTTATCTCCCCTAAAGCTGGGAACTCATTCGTGTGAGCTCATGCCTGCCTCAGGCATTGACAACTCACACCAAGGGACCTGTCCTCCATCTCTCTCCTGGCAGCATCCAACCCTGACCCAACTCTGGCTCTCCTCCCATGGATCCAACTATTTTCTTGCTCCAGAGGCTCCAGGAGCCTCTCGTCTGCATCTTTCTCTGCTCCAATGCCTTCACCTGAACTTGTAATAGGCTTTCGTGCATGCACCCCCACTTCTGCCCTCATTTCTGCTCCCATAGTTCAGGCCTTGTTTCCTCCCACAGGCCATGGAAATGGATTTTTGACCAGTCTTCCTTTCCTGCACCATCTTAGAGAGCCTGATCTCAGCAGGGCTCAGGTCTGGTTCCACGCCGTCTGCTCAGAGGCTGTCAGTGCCTCTTCGGTGGTACTGACAAAGTGCAATCTGGTGATCCAGGCTTCTGAGGACAGGGCAAGACCTGAGCTCTGGTGTCCTAGCAGCCTGTCTCCCACTAGTCTCAGAGAACATTCTGCAAACCAGGGACTGTTTCTTACCATGCCATACTCCTCATCTCCCAGTCCCTGCTTACACAAAGCTTCGACCTGCCTACTTAACTTAGCCCCTCGCTACCCATGCTTGTCTTTGCAGCTGAGGCATCCCCACCCGGAGCAGGGTCCTCACCACCTCTTCAAACCACAGGCAGCAACTACCCCTCTGAAGGCCATGCCAGCCGCTGCCTCACACTGGCAGGTGTGGGAAACAAGGGAAATGACTGATTTCCATTCAAGGAGGGTGACGGGTTGGGAAAATACAAGTCCCAGAAAGCAAGCTCAGCAATCCAGCCAGAACCCAGAACACATAGAGATGAGTAGGAAAAATGCAGGTCAACTTTCCCCCAAGACTCCATGGGACCTACTGTTCATGGGGTAGGTACTTAAATCAAATTTTACTTAAATCATGTTTTTTTTTTTCCAGAAATAGATGTATACTCCACATTCTGTCCTGCAACTTGAGTTTCCACAAAGTATTTCTTAGAAAGGTTTCCTTGTCAATCCATACTGACCCGTATTAGAACTATTTTCAAGCATTACAGAGAGGGAGCTGTATAGGTGGGGAGAGCCATAACAGAGCTAAAATATCTGATAGAAGCAATCAGTATATACCAGAATAGATGGACAGACTATAGCACCTTGGAGAAAGACATCTTTGTTGATTTCATCTCGATGTGTGCTCCCATGGGCATTACATGGTGGGAAAAGCAGTGCAGTAACTCACACAGGGGCTCATAAAGTTTCTTCCTGGAAGTGACATGTGTCATTTCCACTCATTTCGCTGGCCAAAGCGAGTCACCTGCTGCATTTGTCCATCCCATTCTCCAAGGTTCAAACCTGGTTGGGAGGTCCAGATGAGCCCATCCAAGGCTCAGTGTTCAGGGTAACAGGATCTTGAAGTTAAATTATGTGAAGGAGAGGAGGCATGGATGAGGGAGCTATTTTCAGTACAGCTCATGGCTAATGCTGAAAGCTCCTCCAGATGCCATCCCTCAACCAGGAGCTGTGTTTAGTAAGTATGATGGTAAAATACATCATCTTTTCTTTCATGTTTTATTTTCTAAGCACTGTTTTGAAAAGATGACTGTTGCAAAAAAGCTTCATTTACTTTTCCCAGGGGCCTCTCTTCATTCTTTAGTTTTCAAATTATTTCTTTAAGTATTATCATCCTGTTAGTGTTCTCTTCCATCATTACTTAGTATACTTCAGCCAGATCCTCAGTTGTCATGGGGGTTGCATGGGATTTGAACAGTTTTCTCACATCCCTTTCATTAACTTCACCAAACTGTCCTCCAGTCCCAAGATCTGTAATTTTACCTTGAACCATTTGCATTTTTTAATCAGAGGTTTACAACAGCCAGCACGGAGCAGGAAAGTTAGTGGAGAAAAGCAATGACAAATAGAATAGAGACAAACCAGTGTTAAATTAAGGGGGATATTCAGTGGTGACTAATTTTATAAGGGCCAGAGTATTGTCATATTATGGTTTTTCAGGTGATAAATTATCAAATAACAATGACCCTTTTCCTTACACCAAAGAGAACATGTAGAGTTTTAGCTAAATTATTTTTCCACGTACTCTCCCTGAAGTTGATAAAGCTGGTCATACCAGTGACGTTTATGAAGTACTCACATAATGCTTGGCATACTTAAATGTTCAAACTTGTCATAGTCATCATGTATTATTTGTCTGAATTTGGGAATGCAAAATTGGTCTGCAGGGAGCCTGGTAAGAAACTGTGGCAGCTGTAGTGACCCAGCCCCAGCCCCACAAATTAACCCTGCCCAGATCCAAGCCTGCTTCTTGTTTCTGGGTTAAAAGTGACAGGCCTGGTCCTCTGCTCACCCAAGGCTCCCAGGACGGCCCTGTCTGAGGAGTTTTCTATCTCATTTGTTTCTCTAACGTATGCCCCATCAAATGCAAGTGTCATTCTGCAGCATAAGGATGTGTCCGTGCTGCATGCCTCTTGTTTTTTCTTTAGCTAGTAATTAAATATGCACAGCTACAGATGTGTTGCGGGAAGATATCATCCAAGTCCTGACAAAGAACCAAAATTATTCATATAATTTATCATCCCAGCCATCTTGAATGCTAACGAGAACACTCCTTGATTAGGATTGTCAGGAAGCATTTGCACCCATGTCCTTTCGGGGAGCATTTCCTCTGCCAGATGCTGTCTTTCATTCTAACCACAAAGACGCTCAGGCTTTCTTCTTTGACAATCTCCCTGGCCCGCAGAAACAAAATGCAACAAAACAAGCATTTCTCCCCTCCACCTGTTCTCTGATGAGCAGCTTTGCAATGGGCTTTCAAGTTTTCTGTGGAGCTTTTTGAGGGGATGGGTCGGGTGGGTCAGTTTCTGTCAGCTTGTATTTTAAAGCCCTTTAGAGAACAGTAGCACAGATCTGCGGGACCATCCTTCTAGCATCAGAGCCCAAGGATAGGTACTCAGATTTAAGGGTCTTTTCTGCTCAGAAATAAATGTAGGAGTGTGGAAACCATTGGCCGTTTGGGTCAGGCCCACTAGGAAGGGGCTCTGCTTTAGAGAACTGGCTCACTTGGAAACTGGAATTCAGCTCTGACGTTAAGACATATTCTCAGATCTCATTATTGAGTGGTGGGATTGCATGGGGCAGGCATTAGGAGACCAAAAAGTCTGTGTCCTGTCACTGGAACAGAAAGGAAGAGGCAATGCCTTGGCATATACTGGAGGGAATGCTATTACCTCCTCCCTGGGAAGAGCCTTCAATTCCCCAGCCCTCCTCCTACCTTCATGAACATTCTCAGTGCACAAGGAAAGAGGAAAGAGAATTCTTCCACTTTGTTATCTTGTGGGCTCCTCAAGCCAGCTGCAAATCCATCCCCAACACTAACTTTAATCCATAAGGATAAGCAGGGTTTTAATGCAGCATTTTGTCACCGTATTCAATTTTCACAAATTAGCCCTCAAGTTGTTGCATTGACTGGAAAATGCATTAAGCACAAACCCATCTAATTATCTCTGATCTAAAGGCTTGGTCACACCCTCACCTAGAGTCGGGGTCAGAGAGATCTGATGCTGACACATACTGCAGCCAGCTCTGGTGGGCCGCAGCCCTCAACTCCAGAGGTAAGCTGGGCCCTTGGGTGGCCAAGGTTGGGAAAAGTCACCTTGTAAAGTATTCCAGTACCTCTGGAAGAGACTAAAACTGACTGCTTACACAGGAAGCAGTTGTCTCCCTGTAGTTCTGTATCATTATAACTGGCCAACTTTCTTTACATTTTTACCCACCAGGAGATAAAACTTTAGAGGGAAAAACAGGTGGGACCTGCCTTCACACCAACTTCAGCAGACTTTTGCTTTACACCAACTCATCCATCTACCCAGCTCTCTCGGGGGTAACTTCACTGCAGAGATGGGAAGGCTGGGGCTGGAAGGTGAGGCCAAGATGAAAAGGTCTCTCTCAGTTTATTAACTTTCCCACTTACATATCTGGAGACTGTGACGTTACAGCCTAATAGCCTTCCTCAGAACCTATGTCAGACTGGATGGATGATTCTGAGGGTTCGGTTAACTCTGGAATTCCCAAAGACCCCTGCTTCCCCACAGGGCATCTGGAGTCAGAAGCAGCTCTGTTTTTAAACGCTTCTATTCCATATTCATCAAGGGCCAGTTGTTAAATCAACACTGAGGCCAATAGACAGAGCAGGATCCCACCATGGCAATAGCTATTTTAAGGATGTCAAGGAAATCTGCCTCATAGATGTAAAAACTGCAAAGTGCATATGTGTGGGGGAGGTGGAGGAGAGGAGTGATAGATTTCACTAAGACAGAGAAACACAGACAAATAGGGATCTTGCTAAGCCCACTGGATGATCCCTTCCCAAGAGAAATTTATAAGACTAGATAACTTCATATATGTTTATGTATGAAATTAAAATTACAAATATCTCATCAAAAGATACCATAAAACAAGTAAAAACACAAAGCCACCAGCTGGGAGAATATATATGCATGCATGTAATTAATATCCAATACAAATAAAAACCCCTTACAAATAAATAAGAAAACAGGGGCATATGACATGAAAGGTCAATTTCATAGGAGAAAAAACATGAATGGTCCATAAACATATACAAAGTGCTTAACCATGTGAGAAGCTAAAAGTTACGATGAAAAATAATTTTGCACCCATCACACAGGCAAAATGGTAGAAGTCTGGCAACTTCAAGTGTAGGTAAGGAAACAAAACAACAGAAATTCTCATGCACTGATACCAGAACAGTGTAGTGATTTAACCATCCTGGAAAATGATTTGTGATTCCCTAAGTTAAATATGTATTTACTTTCTAACCTAGCACTTTCACTCTTAAATAAACAACCTAGAAAAGTGGTTCCCAACAGGGTCATTACCACACCCTAAGGGGAGTTTTGGAAACCTGTGGATGTCACAAAGTGTGAGGAGCTCTACTGGCATTTAGTAGGTAGGGCAAGGAATGCTAGGTGTCTTACAATTTCTGGGATAGTCCCACACAGAGGTGAAGCAACCTGCATCCTATGTGACCACATAATTAATGCAGATGAGCATCTGTTCGTACTTATCTGATCCTGAAATCTAACTCTGTTTTACATATATATATATATATATATATATATATATATATATATATATAACTAGTTGTTTTCATGACTTTTAACATATTGAAGTTTCTAGGAATGCAACTACCTTCTAAATTGAAGGAAGAGCTTGTTTTATGTTGTTACTGCTTGCAACTCTGCCAAGAATTGGTCAACAGTTCAGAAAAATCATCTCTCTATTGGGAACCTTGCACATGGTATTTGGGTCACCAATTCAAAGCACCTATGTCTGTTTGCACTTGTAGCTGGAAAAATCATGGTGATTCTACATACAGGTACAAGAATCTGACATCATTATTCTGGCTCCTGGTGTAATTGTTCCCCTAAATTTACATTTTGGTACAGCCATCTTTTATTATAAATTGCTTTGTTTTATTTCTCTTTTATATTACAGCTAGAGCATTAGGTTGATTCCATGAAGTTCAAAGGTAGGTACACTATAGTACAAGATCTAAGAAATTCATTTCAAGATAGTAAAAAGAACATCACAACATATTTGTCATAAAAGGGGGTACTGGTGTTGAGAACCACTGCCCTAAGAAGAGCACTTGCATATGTACCCCAGAAGCCATGTACAAATGGGTTCTTGGCAGCATGACTTCCAAAAACAAAAAACGTGAGAACAACCCAAATCTCCATTAACAGCAAACTGGATAAATGCATACTTAAATGTATGTTGTGGAATACTACGTAACAGTGGAAATAAATGAACTACAGCCATATTCATCAGTGTGGGCAAATTTTTTAAAAATACGGAAGAAAACCAGTAAGTTACAAAACACATGTACAGTATGAACATTTTAATTTTGAAAATGGGCATAACTAAATTCTACTTAGGAATGCATGTAATGTGATAAAACTATAAAGAAAAGTAAGGAATAGTAAACACAAACTTCAGGGTACCTATTACCTCAGGGTGGAGGGGGGAAGAGAATGCAGCTGGGGAGGGACACAGAGGGTGATGTTCTATTTCTTAAACTGGATGGGGCAGTATATGGCTCCTCATTTTATGACTTTAAGCTTTAAATATATTGTATATACTTTAAGACAGAATGTATTTCACAATTTAAAACTTTAAAAAATCAGATTCTCCCACCTCATTAGCCAGAGCCTTTAGTTCATCAGACTCCTTTAAAGTTCATCTTAGCTTGCACTGAGGATTGGCAGAAAGACAAAACTACCAGGATTCCTCTGGATTCAGAACACATTCCCTGTAGTTGATGAGTAAGCACTTGTCTTGGGACATCTGACCAGGGGACAATGATGTTGATGATGGAATGAGGCTCAGCATCCCTGCAGCCTCCCAGAGGGCGTGTGCAGTGCCAGGACTCCAAAGGAGCCAGCATGGGAGGATTTTCAGCAGCCAGAGGAAAGAAGAGTTTGCCAACAGCCTGGAGAATGCAGTTACCCCTCAGAGAGGGTCTGATGGAGCTTCCTGGTGCTGAATTATCCCCTATCCCACTGGTGGGTCATCTGTCCACCTCCATTGCAGTCTCCACGAGAGGGCCAATGGCAACCACTCAGGTGCCCAGGCTGCTAGAGGATTTTCATAGTAGGACCTGGAAACTCCAACAATCCCTAAGACCGTGGGACTGAGGCAAGATTTGGCAAAGCAAGTGCCATTTCATTTGAGGAATTTAGACTAAATGGGAAAAGGGAGAAGCTACACACTCAGAGTGAAACAGCAGCACATCCAATGGGCCAGCACCGTGCCGAGTTCTAGACACCACAGGATAACAAGACAATTCTTGCCATAAAGAACTCAGGCTCTACCTGCACTCAGATGCCCAGTGTACTTACTGTCAGCTCCTGGGGGGAAGATGCCTATCTCCATGTCCCTCTCCCTGGCATCACGTCTGGTAAATTGAAGGTAGGTAATATTGAAGGAATTTAATTGAAGAAAAGCAAGTGAACAAGAAATGTAGAAGATACATTTAATACATGACAAATTGGCAGTTTAGACCCTGAGGGAAGAGCCAAGAATTCACATTGGGTTAGAGAGGCTCCCAAAGCTTTCTTGGTAGAGGTGGGGTTTAAAACATGTACAGGCATTAGATGGATGCAGAGAGAGGACAATGGAGGATGGGACATCCCAGCCTGAGGAAATGGTGAAGCCAAGGCTGTGAGATGGTTGAGCACGAGAGCTATGAGTACCAAGGGATCAGGCCACCTTGGCTGCAACCAGGGGAGAAGTAGCAACTAAGGGTCAACTGGCCCCATGTTGTGGGGCCTTGAATGCCACACTGACAGTGTGGATGTTGTTCTGCAGGCAACAGTGAGTTGTACCAGGTGTTGTCCCTGCCTGAGCCCAGCTCAGATTTCAAGCTGCATCTGGGGAGCAGCTCTCCTGAGTTTCTGGACTTTTTTGCCTGCAGCCTTTCCCCAAATTTGTGGTGCTCCCTAAGTTGCTCCCAGGGAAACCCAGAGTACAGCAAAGTTCCCAACCCCAGGAGGCAGTTATGTGCAGGCCCCATCCTTCACAGAGGGAAGGGCACATGTGTTCTCAGGGACACTTCTACAGGGTTGAGCCCCATTGCCCACCAGAATTCACTTTCGGTTGAATGTTCTTTCTCCCCTGTCCTACTGGCCTGCTACCTTGTTCCTACTTCCCAGCTCCACCTCCCAAGGCCTTGTCTCTGGCTATGCTTTCAGGAAAACCCACACTTTTGGGGGAACACATCCAATGGAAGGAGGCTCCATTAGACCTGAGCCAACAACGATGAATCTGGCCACCTGTGAGGGCCACAGTCTCCAAAGTGGTTTGAGGTGAACAGAATGGTCAAGGGCCACAGAGAGACAGACAGACAAAGAGACAGACAGACAGAGACATACACAAAGAGATGGAGACAGTTACAGGCAGGAAAAAACAGAGACAGAAATAGAGAGACATAGAGAAAAACAGAGACAGAGATAGAAAGAGATAGAGACAAATAGTGATAGAGACAGAGATGTAGAGAGGTGGAGAGGCAGAGAGCCATCAGTGCAAGCTGGAGTCCGGGAGCTGCCTGGAGGACTGGGCCGAAGAGGTCCAGCCTTCCCGGAGAGGGGGTGGGGATGAGGCAGTGCAGCGCAGGGTGGAGGTACTGCTTCTGCCTGTGTGCCACTCAAGGCCCGGGGCTCCCTCCTTCTGCCTCTGCCTGTCCCCCTGCCTCCCATTCATCTTTGTTCCTTGGCAGCAGGTGGCAGGGAGGCCAAGGCAGCCATTTCTCAGTTCGGAACATGTTGAGGCTGCTTGGCCATAGTGACACAGCAAGGAGATGAGCAGCGTTCTGTCCCCAACATCTATGGTGACACCTTCACAGCCACGTAAATTATTCACATCTCACCCAACACAAGCACATTTGCATAAGACAAATATTATTAATGTTTAATCTAGAAAGAGTCAACCTAGGACACAGCACCAGGTACAAATGATCCAGCAATGGTCCTGGTGCAGTGCTGGCTCACTAGGAACCTTCAGCAAATCTAAATGGAGTCACGAAGAGCGATGGCTGTGATCCATCCTGTCTCTCTGCCCCTGACTCCACACCCTGGCTCTTCACAGAGCCTTGGTCTCCTCTTCTGTAAACTGCGGATGGTCCAGAAAGTTGCTGTGGGCATTTAGTGAGGTGAGGCACGTAACACACACAGCCCAGGGCCTGGCACAGAGACGTGCCTCACGGACAGTGGCTATCATGGCAGCCCTTGTGCCGGCCACGCCACTGCAGGCTATTTCTGCTTTGCTCAGCTGTCAACACTTGACACCACTTAACTCAGTCTCTGTTTCTGTGAAACTTTTCCTGACCCCAAATAGGTCTGGCCTCTCCTCCTCCTCTGAGTCCCCACACGGCCTCTACCGATACTCTGTTACATGGGATTGCAAATTTGTAAATGGCACTTAGTCTCGCAGGCCTTCTCTGACCCACACAGCTCAATGCAATACTCTTTTCCTACCCCAATGTGTTTTCCTGACTCTTTGTTACCACTTGCAATGATGCACTTTTCCTGCCTCTGGCACTAGACTGTGACAGGAGCGCAGCAACCACTGAGTTTTGGTCATGGGTCCCCAGAAACAGACCTGAGACAAAAAGCCTGAGAGCAGATCTTTTGTGCGGAAGGTGATGCCCAGAAACCTGAGAGGGAGTGGGGACACCAGGCAGGTTTACCCCCAGGGCCTGAGCTCTGCCTGCTCAGAAAGAGGCTGGTAGAACATGTCATGGAGTTGTCCCACTCAGGGGGTGAGGAAGCCAGGTTTAACCAGCTCCACCTCCAATGTCATGGAAGACTTCTCAGAGGAGGGGGCACCTGACCTTGAGTCTGAAATCCTACAGGAACAGAAGAAGAGGGAGGGGAAGGGAGACCAGGCCAGAGGAGCAGCACCGTGAGGGCTTGAGGCAGGAGGACAGAGCCCACTTAGGTGCAGCAAGAGGCCTGGTGTTGCCCAGGCATGCTGGGGATAGGGCCAGGAGGGAGGCAGCCAGGTCTGTGGAAGCCTCGGCCCACAACTGGGTACTTGGGACCGACACTGTAGTTGCCTGCCAGCTGCTGAAGGACTAGCCAGCAGGTGATATAATCAGACACATGTTTTAAGAAGTTAATCTCTTTAGCATCCTTGTGGAGGGAGAGTAGGAGGGCATGGCCCCAGCCAGGAGGAGCTAGGTGCACCCAGCTGAGGAGGAGTGGATCCCAGCTGTAGCAGCAGCCTTGGGGGTGAGTGGAGGAGGCAGATGTGGACACTCAGGGGCACAGTTCTGGGCTGAGAGGACATTCGTGGGCACTCATTTGGTGTGGGGAAGGACAGGATGAGGAAGGATAATTCCCAGCAACGGGAACAGCCCAGCAAGAACACGAAGTGGGACAGCCCGGAGGTGGGTGAGCCTTGTGGTTTGTTCCCGCCCGAGGGTGACTGTGATGAAACACTGAAGTTGGAGAGTTTAGAAACCTCAATATCAACTTGACAGAGTAACAGAGTATGACTATTCAGTCTAATAATAAAAAATTGGGGGCTTGTATTTTGCAAGGCTTTAAAAACAATCTCACTTTTCTCATAACTCAATTTTTACTTTATTTTGCAGAAGTATTTGTCTGCAACTGATGTGAAATAAAAACCTGATCTTTCATTGCCACTGACTTGGGAAGCACGGTCATGGGGTCTCTCCATCAGCTTCTATTGCCAAAACCAAACTCTTCTTTGTCCCAGAGTTTGGTTTCCATTCATTTTTTTCTTTTTATGCCAGAAAAGTCCATCACCCCACCTGAGGTCAGCAAGCAAAGCAGAATGGCCCCACCACTCAGATATTCTGAGAGAGGTTTCCCTAGCTTGGCTGAAAGTCAGTGCTGCTTACTCTTTGAAATGACAGTGACATGGATGGTTGTACATGGTCCTGAAGCCAAGCCAGCACAGAGGGACTGTGCAGTGATGGCATCTGGTGGCTCCCAACCTCCAACGCCTGCTGTTGGCAGCCAAGCTCGTTAGAGGTCATTAATGTGGATCAGCCGCTAATGGACTTTCTGTGCTGGCTGTTTTGTCCCCAGCACTATTTTTAACTCATTTTGGACTTTGAATTGTTCAAATGCATTTTGATTTGTTTGTGAGTGCGGACTTAAATAAACCTGTTAGTGCTGTTTCTGTGCAGCTTCTCAGAGATTCAGAAACTGACTTCCTAATCCTTCATTCACTTTGCTGAAAGCTGAGCAGTTCTACAATTTACCAAGATGGGGCTGAGGACCAGCGAACCACAACCACTCCCAAAGGGGTGCTCTCACGGGGACATTCCAAAGGACAGCAACAAAAGCAGTGGCTGCTTTTCTGGCAGAGTTTCAGAGTGGGTACCCCCCATCCCCACCCAAAGAGCATGTGAGCCCAGTGGCCATTTGTGGAGGGCCATTTGCTGAGCAGTTCAGGAACACTCGCTGTGGCAGCCACTGTGGTCCAGTCGCAAAGATCCAAGAGTAAAGTGCAGTCATTGTGTAAACACACAATATAACCAAAGCCAAATACAGCCAGCAGATGTGTTTGTTTTACTTGCACACATTTTAAAAATGGGAAAAGTGTGCATAAAAGTACAGATTTCCAAGTTTCCTTGAAAATTCAGAACACTAGGAAGTACCACTGTAGCAATAGTATGAAAACATACATTGTCTGGGGCTGAGCAACTGGAGCATCGTGCTGCGGGTATTCACATTTTTGTGGGGGGCAGGGGAGGGGGGAGTGGTAGGCATTTAAGAAGAGGGAACCTCCTTGATTCTGATTCTAAGCTGGAAAGCAAAGCCTGAAAACACTGTCAGTATCAGGGCAGGGAAACCTGAGTGAGTGGTTTAGAAAAGATTAGAGGCTGGAGTTAGTTAGGCTAATAGAACAAGGTTTCCTGGAGAGATGGGCTTTGCAGAAGCATCTAAAGAAACGGCACACCCCAGAGTACAGCCCTGCATGGTCTGTCCTCAGTACCATCAACACCTGCTCTGGCTGAGCTGGGCGTGCAGGCAGGGGTCATGGCTCTGCTCTGATCTCAGCTCCCCACATAGTCATCCACCAAGTGTGTATTTAGTACCTGAGAGTCAGTAGGCCCTACCCTAGGGACACTCACATAGGGTGAGAGATACAAAGGCCTTTCCCTTAAAGAGCTCCTGAACCAGCAGGGGGAGCAGGCAAGTTAAATTTCTGGGGGCTAGGAGAGCACATGATGAAGCATCAGACTCCAGGGGGCAGAGTTGCTCAGCTGAATCCATGAGAACATTACCAGCCACCTGCTTTGTGACAGGCTCTAAGATGACCAACAGTGATACCCACCTCCTGGTGTTCAGACCTTTGTGTCACCCCCTCTCCTCGGGCTAGGTGGGACCTGTGACTTGCTTCTAACGCAAAGAATACAGCAGAGGTAAAAATGGTGGCATGTCACTTTTGAAATTAGGTTACAAAGATTGATTTCTGTCTTGCTGGTAGACTCTATTTCCTTCTTGGCTTGCATGCTTTGATGAAATGAGCTGCGATGTTGGAGAGGTCCATGCCACAAGGAAATGAGGATGGACCCTGACCAACAGTCAGCTAGTACTGAGGCTTTTAGTCCAACAGCCCTCGAGAAACCAAATTCTGCCCACAACATTCCCCAGTCAAGCCTTCAAATGAGACTCCAGCTGACACCTTGATTGCAGCTTTGTTAGAGACCTTGCTGCTGAGGATTCGCATAAGGTTTGCTTGTCTCCTGACCCACAGAATCTGGGAGATAATAAACGTGTGGTGTTTTCAGCTTCCAAGTTTGTGGCAATTTGTTATGTAGCACTAGATAACTAATACACATCTGCATTTATGTCCCCTGGTTCGGGGATAGCTAGTCATATATAAGCACATTCACCAAGCAGCATATGGCCTGAATACATGTGTTGTTGAGTCCCTGACTATTGGCTGAACAGTGCTGAGAAGGTAATAGAGACAGGAGAAATGGCAAGTGGCTGTGCTCACCCCACATGCCTAAAGCCACAGCTGTCTTCCTGCCAGTGGCTGGCACTTCCTTACATGAAGAGTTGCCTGTATCTCTCAAGTCTAGAGGGAGGTCAGGGATTCTGGCCTCACTTCTCACCTTGGCCAGGTCCCCAGCACAGAGTGGGCCCAAGTGTATTCTAAATTCCTTCGAATACCTCGTAAGCACTTAGTTTGTTCAGGACTTGAGCCAGGCCTGGGGACATGGAGGGAGTTTAATGTAGCCTGTGTGTGGGTCTATCAGCTGGCAGAGGAGAAGCTCATGGGTGGGAGGAATCAGGCACAGAGCCGTGGTGTGGCCTTACTGCTGCCAAAGACCCTACCTAGGTGACAGAGCTGGATGCTGTCTCAAAGAAAGAAAACGAGGGAACAGAGCCAGCCTGGACTGTAAATGAAGCAAGTGATTCGGTCTGAGGAAACCAGGAGGATCCTTTTCTCAAAAGTCTCTACACCCCAAATGCCAAGATTAGCCCAACAGCTCATCATTCTTCAGGTTAAGCATGGCTTGAGTCCTCTCTTAAGTTGTAAATCCCTAGGAGAGCAAATCTTCTATGTCCTCCTCACATTGGTTAGAAAGTTTTTATCAGGCTGATTTATCTCTGACAAGACAGTTTACGGTTTAGGAATCTCTTAAAGAAACCCTTTGACACAAGCCAGTGGATTGGGCTTGGGTGGTATCAGATGAAATGAAAGCATGTGGACAGATTCAAGACCCTTATGAGAAAGAATTCCCAGAACTTGGGATGTGGGAGCAAGGGAGGGGGAAACACTAAAGTGACTCTAAGATTTCTGTCTTGACCACCTGGCAAACAGTGATTCCACACTCTGGAAAGAGGAGTTATCCAGGATGAGGGATGGAAGGGTTTTGAGTTCCATTTTCAGCATGTCCACACTAAAGTGGCTGCGACATGATGTCTGATGGAGATTATTGGCCCCCTAGAGTGCCCTGAAGCTACAGGTCATTTGGCATAGCAAGGACATTTGAGGCAACGGCAATAGAGGAGACAGTCTGGAGACAGTGGACAGAGCAGTGACCAATGTAAACGGAACTGCATGCTTTTTCCCCAGCAATTCCACTCCTAGAAACTTATCCCAAAGCAATCATCAGAAATATACAAAGAGGGAAGCTTAAGGATAATCATGGCAGAGTCATTTACGCTTGTGAAAAGGAGCCGAAATATCCAACAAGAAGGGTGAAGTTCAATTTTGTTCCAAAGCATGAAATTCTCTATAGTCATAATTCCATAAATAGAGTAATGGTGTGGAACGTTTGCTATAGACATATGTCCATGCTAAATTGCTGAGTGGAGTAAGCCAGCTGCAGAAATATATAGGAGAATATAATTTTTGTGGATGCACGCACACACACTCACACAGAAAACATACTGAAAGGTCCCACTCTGAAACGTTATGATAAGGACTCTCTCTTTGACCAAATTCTTGCCAGGCTCCTCTGGACCCTCTTATTCACTAGCCTTAACCTTGGCCTATAAGGACTTGAATGAACAATAACATAGTTTCTAACAGCTTAAGGCCTCATCCCTAGGATGATCCTAGTCCCCTTTAAAAAGCCTGCCTGACTGGTGTGAGGTGATACCTCATTACAGGTTTGTTATAAAGCAGAAACTAACCAAAAAAACCCCACATGTACATTAAAAAAAAAAAAAGAGCCTGCCTGAGAAAACTCAAGGTTCCCAAAAGTATACACTGTTACAGCCAACACCTGAAGATAGGGCCCCTCTTTCCCAACCTCTGTGGGAGGGTAGGAGCCTAACTTCCGTAAGTGCCAGTTAGCAAACCCAGAGGATCTAATCACATTGAGCAACCCCCTTTTTCTGCTTTTTGTAATTTTTCATTTCCCTGGCTGTACTGAGCCTTGCTCACACCCCTCCTTAGTCCCTCATTCTCCCTTTAAAATATCTAGTTACCTCTGTGCAAATTAAACTTGAGTTCAATTAATGTTGGACTTTTCCCCTATTGCAATATATATTACTGCTTAAAACCTATCCTAATCACTTTACAGGGTGTCCAGCTTTGTCTGTCTTTGACAGTGAATGGTGATGAATTTAAAGATGATTTGGGTTTTTTCCCATTTTTTCCTCCCCATAATTTTCTCTACATTGACTCTGAGCTACTTTTGCAACTGGGAAAAAAATGTTCTATTTAAAGCATCCGTTTTGGTTCACTGGAGACTTCACAAGATCAGAGCTTGGGAATGGTTCTTTTAACATCTCCCTCCCTGTCTTTACCTTGGGGGTAAGTGGGTCTCCACAGACAGGCTCCCTGCCCTTACATTACATTGCCAGTTTTGCCCTCCACACTCTACATAACCACAGTTCCACAGCGCTAAGTTCACAGCCATTATCAGGGCAAATATGTACTGGCTTCTCTCAGTTTACAGCCCTTATCATTTGTAACTCTGCTTTAAGACCTCAAAATTCTTGTCTGTTCATAGCCCACATAAAAGTTCAAGAAAGTCTTACCATTTGGAGAGCTGTGAAATGTGCCTAAGAGTGTGACAAACTCTTCCTAAGGGACACGTTAACCAATGGGCAGCCCTCCCTCCCAGGGGTTGAGAGCTTCAGGGAGCAATGCCACGTTAGCACAATACTCAGGCCAGCACAGGCATTCAGCCTGGTGTTCTTGTGAGGAAATACCAGGGCCTTTTCTGAACTCCAAGAGTAGCAAATTATAACTCGGAAATTGCTCAAAGTATTCCATGGCTAATGGTTCCAGTATCTAGACTGAAGGTTTCTAAACTTCCAGACCAAAGACCCTATGGCCCAATTACCTTACCCATTGCCACTTGCCACCATCATCACTGGTAAAATGTCTCTGACTTTGGAATGGATAATGTTTGGCATAAACACAATGAAATTCTTGTTTGCCTTCAAAGCATCTTATCAAAGTTCATACATCTTGAACTCACACCACAGCTCCAATTCTACTGACAATGAAGGTAATATAAAGAACAGCCACTGAGCCTGATGCGCTAGCCAGGATCATACGAATGCATGGCTCATGGTTCAAATCCAGCTTGCAGTGGCACAAGAGTGTGTTTAAAAGTTGAATTTTTCACCTCACACCTATTGGCTATTATCAAAAAGGCAAAAATAGCAGATGTTGGAGAGGATATAGAGAAAAGCAAACCCTCCTACGCTGTTGGTGGGACTGTAAATTGGTGCAGCCACTGTGGAAAAACTGTATGGAGGTTCTTCAAGAAATTAAGAACTACCATGTGGCCCAGCTAGTCCACTTCTGAACACAAAAACACTAATTCAACAAGATATATATACCCCTATGTACATTCAGCACTATTTACAATAGCCAAGATATGGAAATAAGCTAAATGTCCACTGATGGATGAATGGATAAAGAGGATGTGGTATATATTTACAATAGAATACTACTCAGCCATAAAAAAAGTATGAAATCCTGCCATTTGCAATAACATAGATGGATCTTGAAGGCATTATGCTAAGTGAAATAAATCAGACAAAGACCAATACCATATTATCTCACTCATAGGTGAAATCTAAAAAGAAACCAAATGAACAAACAAAATAGAAACAAACTCATAGATATAAGAACGGATTAGTGGTTACCAAGAGGGGAAGGGGTTGGAAGGGGGACGAAATGGGTGAAGGGGGTCACCTGTTTGGTGAGGCATGGTAACTAGACTTGTGGTGGTGATCACATTGTAATGTATACAGATTATAATTATAATGCTGTATACCTGAAACTTATATAATAAAAAAATAGTTTTTTAACCTTGAGTTTTTGAAAGCAGCTCTTTTTCCCCTTTCCTGTTTGCCCAATTCTGTTCCCCTCTAACCTTGAAAGAACCTAATTATAGGAATGAGATCACTAGGCAATTTAAACTAACTCCTGACTTATGCTCTCCTGAATGCACACCATGCCATGCCTAACCTATTGATTCTTTTCCTAGATTAAAAGAAGTAAAAATGAAGAATTAAGTAGTTAAAGAATGACTAGCTCTCTACCCCCAACAGTCCCCTTAGCAATCCTTCAGGCTGATCACACGGGCAAAATAATACCTGAAGAGAGAGTCAGGCAGCCTGCACGCAATGGAGGATGAGGCAGATGGAATCACCACACAGTTGACCCCCTTCTGCCTTGATGATTCACTGAGATTCTTCCCCTCTTTTTACCTTTAAAAACTATCATGGCTGAGTAGAATCTCAGTTGGTCTTGGGACATGAATCCACCTTCTCCCCAGATTGCCAGCTTTCCTAATTAAAGCATCTTTCCTTTTTACTGATGCTTGCTTCTCAATTTTTGGCTTTGAGTGGCTAACAGCCAAACCTGAGCTGGGTAACAATTTTACCAACCTTTTTTTTTTTTTTTTTTTTTTTGCGGTACGCAGGCCCCTCACCGCTGTGGCCTCTCCTGTTGTGGAGCATAGGCTCCGGACGCACAGGCCTAGCGGCCATGGCTCACGGGCCCAGCCACTGCATAGGGACCCGTGTCCCCTGCATAGGCAGGCAGACTCCCAACCACTGCGCCACCAGGGAAGCCCTACCAACATTTTTTAAACTAAGAGATTCCACAGAAAAATCAAAGTATCCGTTTTCTTGAAAAAACTCAGAGGATTTGACATTGGGTTCTTTAGTACTTGCTGTCTCTTTTAAATAAAGTGTGTACTCCCCAACTTACCTCTGCCTGCTCTGGCCTCTTTTAGTCCTGAATGATGCCTGTCTGACTTTGGGAAGCACGGTAGTAACATCCTCCCCACTCCTACACACGCCTAAGCTGGGGAGCAGGAAAAAATAAGATGCTCCTTCCCTTTGCTCTTCTCCATTGGAGTCTTAGCAACTTGGTAGGAGTTTCAGGACAGGCTCTGGAAGCATGGTGGTTGCCTCCCTTAACTGAGCAGTTAGGTAAAGAAGGAACACACTGACTACTCAGTGTGCTGTCACCAAGAAAATCCCATCTACCACCCTCAGCCTTAGATCACCAGCCCTGTGGTTTAAGTGGAAGAAAGTGTCAGTGGCAGGGAGGGTAAGGAGAGCCCAGTCTGTGCCTAATAACAATTTCTTCTTCAACTAGTCAAGAATTTGACTGTGAATGCAAACGTTATTCAAATGAAATGACTCCTAAAGCAATTTTCATAGACCGACTATTAGATTAGAGCCTCTTACTTAATATAGTCTGCCCAGAATAATTGGGACTATTTGGATCCTTTGGGAGTGGATGATGACACACCATTGATGCCTCTGGAATTAACAAAGTGAGTGTCATCTTTGGGGATACAGGCCAGCTCTGAGGTAACAAACAAGATCATCTGCCAGGCTTTTGTTTGCAGGAGAGAAATGTGTCTTGCCCCATGACAGAGAACACCCCCAGTCTCACATGAGGAGCTAGAGTTGTTGGTGTCCCTTAACTGATCACCGCCCCTGATAGGCCCTCTCAAGCCAAGAACATGCTTTGTGAAAGGCAGGTCCAAAACAAAGCAGTGAAGTCACTGATGTGTTTGTATTCTCAATCTCCCTCCCAGGGCCCAGTAACTACCAGTGTCCCAGCCTCATGGGGCCTGGCTCTCATCCAACTGTTAGCTAATCAGAGCTAACATAATGCCAAAATTTTAGGTAAGTGGAGACCCAGACTTTTAAATGAAATGCCAATTTGTAACTGGGCTACAAATGCAATTAGTTAGAAGATAGGAGAAAGAGGGGACAGTTCTCCCCCTAACAAGCATGTGTCAAGGCATCCTCCCAAATATTTCTAAGAAAATCTGGTGAGTAAAATGTTCCCTCCTCAGTTTACTAGAAGGGTGCCTTGCCTCCAAATAAGTTCTATCTCCAACTGTCTGAGGTCTTGAAATTCTAACAGTGGGATCAGGGCATCCCACGAGAGGAACAATCACTCTCCACTGTGGCATGGACCTCATGGTCCCTCCTGTGTTACATTTGACCTATTTCACTACCACCTGCACTTGGCTTCTGTCAAAATTTGAGTTTGTAACTCTGAACTTGGCCTTGGATAACTGAGTGTGTTCATCCACAAGTGGTGTGAAGCCAGCCCCAAAGGACATTCAGCAGGACCACAGCTCCATCATTGGATAGACCTATTTCACAGATGGTTCTTCAGTTCAGAGGTACCCCACCTCTGTGCTTCATCCCATCCTGGGAACTGTTCCTGCTCATTCTCCAATGGCAGGCCTTTGGCCCTCTGAAGGCTGTTCTCCAGATATTCTACTGAGAAGTCATTTCTCCCCACTGGAGATTTCTTGATTCAAATGAACCATTAATTTCAGAAGGAAGACAAATACTCCTTTCAAAGGGAGTTTGGAATCATGGAATTAGGTCTCTTTCCCAATTTTCTAGGCCCATCTCTTGCCATTAGTGGAGATGATTTTCAAGTTGCTCTTGCCCCGAGTGTGGGTACTTGGCCATGCAGGAATCCCTCCAGACAAGATTATGGAGGGCAAGGTAGAGACCTCACACAGAAGGCTTCACTGGCATCACAAACAGGACTTTGAAGAGTCATTTGACCTGGGATGTTTATGACTCTGTCTATACCCTGGTATAAGATAAGGATAATAATATCTATTTTGAGTGTCATAGTGAGCATTAGATGGGGTAACATCTGTAAAGCTCTTAGTGTTTAATAAGGAACATCTGTATCTGTGGTTGTTGCAGTTGTTATTTTTATGTCAGTCAAGGTTCTTCAATTGTAAGCAACAGAATTCAACCCTGGTTAACCTAAGCAAAAGTGAAATATAAGGGAAAGAGCTCACCAAATCAAAGGGCCATCCAGACAAACAGGCACAAAGGAGACAGAAACGGTGGCCACTCCAGAGACCCAGGCAGACAGAGATAATTGGCAGCTTGCAAGCCTAACCACTCCATCCATTCTTGCCTCACTCCACTAGAGAGTCAAAGTCCCAAGAGAAAAACCAATTGGGCTGCTTTGGTCACATGGAGTGAGGGTGGCAGGATGCTTTGATTGACAGTCCCAGTGAGACTTAATACAGTGGAACAGAGGTAATTTCCCAAAGGACAAAAATAATATTTTTAACTAGAAGAAGAGGATGTGGATACCATACTGAAATCAACAGATGTCTGATACAAACCACACTTGACCTTTGCAGAAGTTCATTGTCTTTCACTCTTCCTATAACCAGATGATGCAGGCAGGGAGCCCAGGGCCATGATCATCAGCTTCCGTTCCTTGAGAAGCAATCCTTCCTGCCCACTGCTCTGTGGTTCTCAATCACCTTAGCCCCAGACCCTGCCCAGCTGGATCGAGCAGGATCAGGTCACCCAGTTCTCTGTGGCAGGGATGTCACAATCATTCAGAGCATTGGGCCCAGATGATAGCACACATTCCGGAGTAATTTAACACTTGCTTGGCTTTCATGCTGTTATTAAGGAGCTTTATCTTAAATATTTGAGGTGTGATTCTGCTTCCTCATGAATATGCTGATGAAGAATTTCACACCTGTTGGAACCTTGGCTCATTTGTTGGTGGAATCTGAAATAGCACCTTTATGGAAAATGGTAAAATTCTTATTATGGCCTAATGAATAAAGTCTATATGATCCAGCTGTAGCAATTCCCCTTACCTTTCCGGGGAAACTCATCCCAGTGGTATTTGGGGGATCAAGGATGCTGCTTCATGGCTTAATTTTAAGATGTTTTGAAAGGCAATATCTGCAGCAATAAAATGCTCAAACACATCTGAGATGTGTTTTGTCTCCTGCCCTAATTATACTAGTAAGTAAATAGTATTTGCTTCTCTGCAGTGTAAAATTAAATATCTTTCTGAATACCCCTCTCCTGTCTTGATGAGGAGGGAGATACTCCCTTGATGAGGACGGCACTTCTGACCAGAGAAAGGGGAAAACAGAGAAGAACATTAACCATCTGCACACAATAATGTGAGAAGAATTGCTTCCTAGTTTCCAAACATGGTCTCTATGTGTGACATTCCCCTTCTCATTGCCTGTCTCAATCCCCTTTGTCTGGGGAAACTGCCCCTCGCATTTATGCTGTTTAGGGTCTCTGTAAATTTTAGGTCTCAAGGGAATCACTGTGCACTCATCCACAGAGGGTGCCTTGGGGATTATCCTCACAAACAATGCTAAGTCTTGGAACCCAGGAACTGAATCACAACCACTACCTCCCCAGTGCCCAAAGCAGTGCCCAGCCCATAGCACGTGTGCCGGTATGTTCACATTAATCTCAAAAGGCACTGATCCTGGAAACCAGGTGAGAATCAACTTTTACATCTTGATGGTTGAGTTCCAGGTCTGCCCCAACTTACCAGCTGGTTTGGAGCAAATTGGATTCCCCATCCATTCAATGGGGATCGTCTCAAAGGAAGGAGGCTGTGAGTTATTTTTGTTATATTATCTGTCTGGACCTCAGTTTCTCCATCCCCAAAAGAGGGATGTATTACAAGATAACCCTAAAAGCCCATCCACCTCAGACACTGTGAACTAAATAAAAGGTCCTTTGTACACGGACCTAGAAAACCCTCAAGCTGAAAAGATAACCAAGTTCAATAGCCTCAACCTTACTTCACTGCTGTCTGGTTGCAGGCTCTTCTATGTCCAACTGGCAGCAGAACACATGCCCTGCATGCCACCAGCCCTGCCCACCAATCTCCTCTGTGCTCATGCCACAGCACGGCTGAGAGCAAAATCCAGCTGCAAAGTGCCAAATGTGAGGAACTTATTTCTCATTAGCAACATTTGGCCCGTAGGTAAGGTGATTTTGTGCGTTCATCCATTCACCACTCCCTCAGTGCCCTGGTAGCTGGGAGGTAGCAAAGCTGCCATGCTCAGAAGCAGCTTCCGTGTGTCCACTTCAGAGCCCACTTGGCAGTACTTGAAATGTCTTGGCATTTGCCCTTAAAGATTCCCAGGAAGCAGTGTGACGCACATGCAGGTCTGTTGGGCATGCTACATTGTTTACGACAGAACAGGAATGCACGCCGCTGACCGCAGAAGGGAGCTCTCCACCCAGCTCCAGGTTGACTGTGATAAAAGCCCCCTTTCTGATGCCAAGCAGGTGCACTGCTTCTGTATCATCCTTCTGAGCAGGGGCCAAAGGCCCTTGGTAAGTATCATTCAATGTCTCACATGGAAGAATGTGCCCAGCCCCTAGGGCAGGAACCATAAGGGGCCAGCCTGGGGCAGAGAGGTGGGCTCAGTAAATACTTTCTGAGAAAAATGGACCACAGAGGCAATCAAGTTTGGAGTTTGGGGCGGACATCTCCAAGTGTTCCTCTTCCTTCCCACAGGCTCAATTCTGGCCTTAATGACTCCCAGGGAAGAAGAAGTTCTGGTCGTGGCTACCTCAGAATTGTCACATGGAGAAGTAATTTTTGTAACACTTACACCCACTCTGATGCTTTGCCAAGCCCCGTCCTGGTGTTTGATTCAGACGTTCCTGTCCTCACATACGATCATTGTAACAGTCACCTTCATCCCAGGGGCTGCTTGAGCAGCCCTTTCTCTTTTTGGGTACATCCTTCTCTCCTTTGAGAGGGAAGAGGAATAAATGCTGAGAGAACCACCATCCCCCTCTCTTTCTAGGGGTTTTCCACCCACTGCCCACACAGAAGTTGTCTGTGGCTGGCCCTCGATGGAGTGTCAGGAGAGGCAATCTCTTCCCTCCCCATTCAATCCCTAATTCTCAGAATCCTGGAGCAGATTTGATCAACTAACTAAGTTCTCAGTGACAAAATTCAAAATGAACAGAATTAAGTAAAAACTTCCCATTGGCCCGAGTCACAACACTGCATCTCCTTTCATTCCTCCTCCCTCAAGGCCATCTTCCCTCAACTTCTCTCTACCTGAATCCCCCACCTTCATCCTTTCCCAGGTCCACTACTCTGTTCTAGACCTGAGCTTCTCCCTGTATGGTATCTGCATGGCACCAGGCATGGCTTATTTCCCCTGGCATTTTCCACTGCTGGCTAGAGAAGGCACAGGATGACCTGCTAGTCTGGGTTGCTCTCTGCCTTGTTTTGGTCTGTTTCTCTTTGGTTGCTCTTGAGTATCTACAATAAATACACCACATCTTATATTGCAAAGACAATCTGCAAATGCCCTCAGTGGATTGACATAGATTCTTATCCTCATTGGGTTTCACAGTTTTCTACATGTCTTATGAGCAGAGTCAAGAACCACTGATTTGGTTCTGAATAATCTTAAAAAGAATGACTAAAGTGAACAGCCTTGGAAGACATAATATCTCCCTCTGGAACAAAGATTAGGTTTGCTTACTGCCCATTATGAAAGATCCAGTTTCTCTAATCTCAGGGTTCTCCCATAACTCACCTCCGAGTATGCAGATGTCACCTGGCTCTCTTTACATCATCCTGTGGGAATTGGGGCTCAGGAAAATGGCACAAGAAAATGCTGATACCTGGGTCACTGCTGTTGCTGTAATAAAGTTCTTGGTCTCTGACCCAAGGCCTCTCCCTGCAGTGACCTTCCTTACTTCGCTCCGAATCTCTCTGTAGTCCTCACAACCTCTACCAGGATTAGCCCACCCAGCATATGCTTTTAAGGCTTTTTCCAGTGTATGCCTTTAAGGAAAAGTGGCCACAGCCCCTCTGTCTTAGTCAGTTTGGGCTTCTATAACAACATCCCACAGACCAGGTAGCTTATAAACAACAAAAACTTATTTCTTACAATACTAGTGGCTGGGAAGTCCAAGGTCAAGGTGCTAGCAGATTTGGTATCTGGTGAGGGCCTGCTTCCATGTTAACAGAGGGTGTCTTCTCCTTGTGTCTTCACCTGGTAATGGGGGGCAAAGGAACTCTGTGGGGTCTTTTTATAGAGGCACTAATCCCATTCATGAGGGCTCCACCTCACGGCCGAAGCACCTCCCAAAGGTCCCATCTACTATACCATCACCTTTGGGGGTTAGGATTACAACATATAGTTTTGGGGGAAGACACAAACATTCAGTCTATAGCATTCTTCTACCACCAGGCTGGTTGTCTCCCCAGAGCTATTAGCATTTTGCCTGGGGCTCTCTGACAATTGCAGTTCTGTGGTTCAACTGCAAAAGAGTAGGGCATGGGACAGCAAAGTTGTTTTTTTTTTTTTTTTTTTTCAGTACGCAGGCCTCTCACTGTTGCGGCCTCTCCCGTAGCGGAGCACAGGCTCCGGACGCACAGGCTCAGCGGCCATGGCTCACAGGCCCAGCCGTTCCGCGGCACGTGGGATCCTCCCGGACTGGGGCACGAACCCGTGTCCCCTACATCGGCAGGTGGACTCTCAACCACTGCGCCACCAGGGAAGCCCAAACAGCAAAGTTTTGATTGAAGAAAAGGTCTTGAGTAAAAGCAATGTCCCACCTGGAGAAAGCAGGCCTGGTACAGCACCTGGCAGTCAGGAGTAGGGCTGAGCTGGGATAGAGGTGAACTTCCAGAAGGTGAAATGGGAGAACTCTGAGATTTGCAGGTTCAAAGATATCCCTATGCCTATGCCTTTAGGACATTTATTGCTCCTAAAGACACACAGGAGCAATATCAGTGCCTAATTGAGGTACTCACTTACTGTCACCCCCAAATGGAGAAGGGGCTCTCCCAGGCCCTCTCACAGCTATCTCCAGCACTCAACTCCCCAGACCCATCCAGAGCACCTGGCACTGGGCTGGAGAGTCTGGGCTGAGTCTGAGAGATGGGAGAAAGGCAGTAAAGCTGAGTTTAACACACAGGTGCACAGTACAGTGCAAGAACTGCACAGTGCAGTAGAGCAAGAGGCTTCAGGGAAGAGAATGAGTCCTAGGAGGGAGGAAGAGAAATCAGGGAAGGCTGCAGGACAGAGGCAACATCTGAGCTGATCCTGAAGTAGAAGGAGGAGGCCCTGCTAGGGGACTAGCATCCATCCAAGCAAGTGTAGGAGCCAAATATCCACCTTTAGAAGAAGCACTTTCTACCTTGGCTCAGGGACTCCCCCTGAGCCCACAGACCCCTCCTAGCAGCTGTGCATATCTCCATTCAGCAGCTACCTGTGGAATGTCCACTAAGCTTCAGGCACTGAGCTAGGCACTGGGGTTTTTACATGTTATCAAGCACATGGGGTCCCTGCTGCCATGGAGAAGACAGACAAACAAGCAAAACGTCAATTAGAATTTTGGGTTGGAAGAGGTTATATAGGAAATAATAGAACAAGGAGTGTGTTTGAGAGCTGGTGGTCAGGAAGGCCTCACTGGGGAGGGGGTGTTGGAATGTAACCTCATCCATGAGAGGAAACCACCTCGGTGTGAGGTTCTGGGGAAGGATGAGTCTGGGCCAAGGCAGGGCGTCAAGTACAACATTCCCAGGTATGGCACAAATGGAAACAGTAAAGACATGCGCGCACACACATACCCATCGCCCCACCCCCCCACCCCACCCCCCGCCGTGAGGCTGGAGTGGACGGGGGAGTGGCAAATTTGATGTCAGAGGTGTGGAGAGCACCTTGAAAACAGACAGGATGGGCTGTGCATGACGCCAGGGGTGTCTTGCCCACAGTGGACTCTTCCCTTCCCTTCCCTTCAAGTCCAGTCTGGAGCTAGAATGGCTGGCCCAGAGCTCTCAGCATAGAACAGGATCTTTGCTCTCTGGGGAAGGCTGGGAGCCAAAGGAGCTCTGACCCCTTTCAGGGAAGCATTTTCCAGACTCTTCTATCCCCTTGTGGCCAAGACCCCCCCCATCTCATCCCCCAGATCTACCCCTACCCCCTTCCAGCCCTTCATGGCATTGATGTTGAGGGTTATCTCTCCATCCAACCTTCAGTGATCTGCAGGGCTTGCTAAGTGGTCCTGATGCAGACCTGACCCACAAAGATGAAAGCCAAAGTGATCCTTGAAACAGTGTTATTGTGCCTCCAGGTGGGGTTCAGAGTACCTCTCTGTGTGCAGGCATCTCTGGATGAACCTATCCTCAGCAATGTCAATCACATCCCACTCCTCTGTAAACGAGGCCAATGGGATATGTAGACAATTTGTCTGGTTTAACTAGGATTACCTTGAGTAAACCATTTTCCACATCTTGATTTACCATTGAGAGGTTGAGCCCTGATAGGATGTGTGATCATGATGGAAGTTCTTGCCCCATTCGGGACTTGAATTAATTAATGAGGCCAGATGCTAATGGTCACTTGGGGCCCAGCAGGCAGAGGTGCTGCCAGGTGCAGGATTGGCTAAGTGAGGCTTTCAGGAGCTACTGTGCTGGGCTCACAACCAGGGGTTGCCCGCCTCATTAAGGTAGTGGGAATGGAGCCCAGTAGAGACTCTGAGCCCCGGTTCAATAGTTCTCCTGATGCACAGAGGACAGGGATTCCCCAAGATTCCTTTCTTTCCAGCTTTTCCCCACCAAAAGAAGTGCTTCTAAATAAAGAATTAATCTTTGGAGCAGAGGAATGACACAGAGAGAACCACCATGTGGAGACCAGGAGGGGACACTGACAAGTCTGCCCAGAACCATGGAACCTGCACTTCTCCAGGGGGGTTCACCGTCCACCTCCCAGACTTTCCCTGAGCCTTACTGCTGACTTTGGGGCTGCTTGAGTCTCTTAGAAAAAGGACTCTGGGAACACTGAGAGGACCTGGGTGTAGGGGAATTGAGGTCACGGACACTAAGAGTCTAAGTGAAAGGCCGGTCACCAGCTTTGTATGCTTTACCCAGACTGCAGTATTTTAAAATTTGGGCAACACACACACACACACACACACACACACACACAAAATCAGAAGATTTTACGTAAAAACCCAGGTTTCTGGCTTCATTTAGAAGATAAAAAAAGGGGCCCCCTTGAGCCCCTGTGGGCCAACTTCCCTTATTTATCTCACCAACCCGGTCCCTGTGAACACCTGAGTCAGTGGACCTCACCTTCTAGACAGTGAGGTTATGTCAAAGAGGACTGGACTCAGAGCACCCAGGACCCCAGGGCAGAGCATGTGACCTGCTCAGAGAGCCGAGAAGGGACTATGCCAATGGGGAGGAGTCTCTTCCAAACAGCTAGGGGAGTGGCATTTGTGCTGGATTTCTCAGATGGGCTAAAAGGGCTAGAGGAGGCATTCCAGCAGGGGAATGGCGGACATGGGGATGGGGAAAGCTGGAGACTTTTGTGAGAGCTGACCACAGTGATGTCAAATCCCAGGGACATAACGAGGTTCCCAAACCTCTTTCCTGCACACAATTCAACACACCACAGACATCCCCCAGCTGACATGGTTCAAGTAGCCTCTGGTCTCAAGTGGGGTCTGGACCAGAAACAGTATCCCATCACCACACAAGGATGCCCTCCTCTGCCCTGAGAGCCTCAGCAACCTGTCACCCTCTCAAGAAAGGAAGGAAAGCCTACCAGCCCTTGACAATGCTGGGGTGTGCTAGGGCATGTGGACAGTAGGCAGGGTTAACACTCCAGAGAGACTCAAGTTCATGTTTTGTTAATAATGCAGATGTCATGGAGGAAATAAAGACAGGCAGGTTCGTGCCTCCACAGCCAAACCAGGCTCAGAAGCCCATTGGGATATTGGCTCTCCTCCTGCTCTTCCTAACTCTCATGTCCACATTCTTCCTCTTCCAGGAAGTCCCAGTCATTGATAGACCAGCAGGCCTGGGGTGCGTGCAAGGATGTGGGTGCGAGTGCGTGCACGCATATACACACACACACTTATACCCCTGCAATCCTCAGAAGCCTTGTGCATTATTCAGTGCAGTCCCCGCAGCCATGCTTTAGGCCCATATGGTCTCCAGAGTGTTTCCAAAGCAACATATTTTGGAGCGGAATTACAAGATCAGAAGAGTTGTGGAAATTGGTGATTTAAAACAACACTGCTGAGATAAAATTTAAGGGTGGAAGAAATACAGTATTTTGAAAACATGAAAATAAACATTTTGCAGAACCTGGGTATATGTGAAGCTGTGCAGTGCGGTTTGTGAAAGCTGCTCTGTTGCGGAAGAAGTCTAATAATTTTTAATAGTGTTGTAAATCTCCCTTATAAGATGCAGCTACTGTAAACATTTCTTTATATTTTTTTCCAGTATTTATGTAGTGCTGTTAGAAGTTATTAAACGGGAATGATCTTCACTGATAACTCTCTCATTCTGAAGGAGTTGCCAAATGACTCAAACTGCAGGTGGTAAGAAGCAAAAAGTCCCCGACAGGGTCAGATGGGTGAGGCTGCTCCTGAAATCTTCCTTCTGAACGGAAGGCAAATTTCTTGACTCCCCAGGCCTCTGTCTCCCCAATTGTAAAATGAAAAGTGATCATTCCTGCAGTTCATTTACTTTGCAACATATATTAGCATCTACTACATGGTTCCAGGCATTGTACTATGCCCCAGGAATACAATGACAAAGAAAAAGAACCACCACCCCTGCTTTCACAGGGCTTCTGGTCCAAAGGCAGACAGAGGTATTAATCGAAGGAACGATTTACATTTTTTACAGAAAATGTAAAATTATAAATGTGAAACTGCCTTAAAGGAAAGATATACAGTTTACTGGGGGTTTCTCAGAGGGAGATCTGGCTTGGCCCAGTCTGCAAGGGTGTAGAAAGCTTCTCCTAGGAAGAAACTCTTGAGCTGACATCTATGAGATGTATAAAAGTAGAGTCATATAGGCTAAGGGGGAGGGAAAAGTGTTTTGAGAGCAGGAAGAGCATATGCAAGGTCCATGTGTGGGAGGAAGAGTAGGAAGTAACCCCACAGGTGGGGAACGTAGCAGGAGTGGAGGCTGGAGACAAAGGCAAAAGCCCAGCCATGCAAGGCCTTGGAGGCCAGGGTAACAAATGTGCCTTTATCCCAGTGTCAGGGGAGAAAGCTTGGAGGGTTTGTAAGCAGGGTGAGGAGGGATGCTATACACATATGTGCTTTGGAAGTAATCACTCCAGCTGCAATGTGGTATAGAGACTGAAGGGAGTGCAGAGCACAGGCAGGTGGACAAGCAAGGAAGCTACTGCATGGCTGGACATAGGGTGGATTAAGGAGGGGAGAGGAAGTATCAAGGAGGGTCCCTCTGCTTATGAGCTGTACAGTTGGATGGAGGGTGGTGCCATTCATCAAAATGGAAACAATGAGAAAGTAACAGGTTTGAGGGGTGAAGGTCATGAGTTTGGTTTTGGACCATTAAATTTGGGGTGTTTGTGAAAGAGATTTTAAACTGGCTCTGTACTCAGGTGTGGAGCACAGAGGAAAGGTCTAGGATGGAGATATGAATGTGTAAGGAGGGTAATTGAAGCCATGAGCTTGCATGCAATTGTTAAGAGATGATATAAGAGTAAGATAATAGAGATGGATCACTCTCTATAAAGTCCACGTTAATGAAGTGGTTCTCCACTTTGGTTGCAAGTAGTCATGTAAAGAGCTTCAGAAATGCTGATGCCTGGGTTCCACCTACAGAGATTATGAATTTATGATTGAATTGGTCTGGGGTGTGACCTGAGCATCTGAATTTTTAAAAGCTTCCCAGGTAGTTCTACTGTGTGGCCATGATTGAAAACTATTGACCTGACAGCTGGGAAGAGGAAAATAAGCTGCAAAGGAAACAGAAAGTATCAATATCATCTAGAGAAATAGGAAAATCAAGCAAGAAGGAGGAGGGTCAGCTGTGCCAAGTGCTGCCGCATGTCAGTAGGATCAGAACTGAAAGTGCCCTCTGGATTTAGCAACATGAAAGTCACTGGAAACATTGGTGAGAATCATTCACCATCTTCTTCCATGGCCTCTCAGGAGCTGACATGGTGTGGCCATCACACTGCTCAGGCTTTATAAAGATAAAGCAGGTGGCATCCAGCATCCAGGATTTGCAATGAGTTGAGTCAAGGGTGGTGGGGACTACTTGCTACCCTGGATATGTATTGGTACAACCTCTGTGGAGGGCAGTTTGTTGATGTCTATCAAAATTATAAATGCATATACCAGGAATGCCACTTGTAGGAATCACAGCACAATGACAAAGGCACAAGGTTATTCATTGAAACAGTGCTTATGACAATAACAGATTGGAAATCATGTAAATTCCCATCAACAGGGTCTACTATAACTGTCGTAGGAATACAGACACCCATGTGTACTGCCAAAGAACAATCTCCAAGATGCAGGGAGTGAAGACAAGCACAAGAACCATGTGCACAGCAGTGAGCTAACGCTTGTCATACAAAAGGGTGTTATAGATACATATTCACTTGTATCTACTTTCTCTGCAAGGACACTTGGAACAGGTGACATTACTGGGTACTAGTTGACTAGAGAATGGAATGAGAGAGAGAATTTTCACTGTGTTTGTTACCTTTTAACCTTTTGAATTTTAAACCATTTGAAACTTGTTGAAAATAAAACTGTGATGGGAATGGTATTTCCCTGAGAAGAACAGGGTAGGGTGAGGCTGTATTCTGAGGTATAATCGGAGTAGACTCTTTCAGGTACCACACTGGTCACTACATGGCTTCTAAAATGCATATAAGGGTGTTGAAGCTTTTGGTGGTTTTGTTTCATTGTTTGTTTTAGGTCAATAAGATTTCAAGAACTGAGATATATTTTTTAGAGTTTATCCTGGGTGATTGGTCATCAATGTCAAAGATATACTTTAGATAATATCTCATTCTTGAAATTCTAATTCCTAGTAACTGAACTAATTTCTGAGGTTGGTATAGAATTCACGGAGTCAGGGATCTGGATTTGAGTCCTGGTTTTGTCAGGGATTTACTGAGTGGTCTTAGGTGAGTTACTTCATCTCTCTTCACCTCAGTTTCTTCGTCTATGAAGTGAGCTTGGTAATTCCTGTCTTTAGCTGCTTACTCTAAACTATAAGGAACAAACGACATCATGGCTATGTGTATGCTAGGTGAGCTATAAAGTTGGTTACAAACATGGTGTCAGCACATACACACTGCTGCTTGAAATCTGAAGATCTCTTAGAATAAACATACACCTCCAAGAGAACTGACTACATCCAGATTTTATTACAGGTCAAATAACTCAGTGATTTTCCAAACTTTAAGCCTTGTCACATGCCCAGGAGAAAACAGATGACTCTCTGAGCTAAGCCAGAGTTTCTCAGTCTTTGGAAAGGGCTTCTCTCTGCAAAATGAGTACAGTACACAAAGAGGGGTTGTGTTGGCCACATGCACAGATAGGAGGATTGGCTAACTTCCTAAGGGGCCCATCAAGAAAGAGTCTTGTGGGGTAGCCATTGACACACCAGCCAGCCAAGAGGATCAATCCACAGCTTTCCTTGGCAGGGCTGGCAAGACAGCGGAGTGGCTGCCAAACTCTCCCAGGGGTCTTCAGAGCTTTAGGCGTGTGATGGGGTCTGTAAAGTATGACCTCTGTAGTATGGTAAAGGTAGTCTTTGTTCATTTACTTCATCTCTAAAGGTACCATTAACAATATATTGATTTTTCTTTTTACAGAAAATTGTAAAATTTCTTTGTAAGACAGAGAATTGAGACTGTACATCTCACCAACTCCCACTTTCCTGCTGGTATATATAAATGGGGAAAGCATGTATTAGTGCTGGAAACTGAGGAAATGGAAGAGCCCCAAGGCAGAAACACTGCAGAATTCTGCCAGCCAGAGAGTAGTGGGAAGGCGGCTGCAGCAAGAATCTACCTGATGCAAGAGAGGGCATTTGCCTGGGTGGTGACCAGAAGAGAACTCAGAGACCCCACCAGCACCTTGAACTTGCAGAGTGAGCAGGGGTGCAAGTGATAAGGGGCAGGGGAGCCACCAGGATATCCTGGAATCTTATCAGTATTCGTTTAGGTGAAGTGGTCCCAAACTGCACCCAATCAAGGTCCAACTGCAGCTATTCTATCCCGACAACTGTCAAGATCCCCAGTGGCATCCCAGCATCCTGAGAGGGAGAGACAGGGAAAGGGAGAGAAAAGGTAGGGGAAAGGCCCAGAGTTTTCTGCCCCACCCCATGTATTTTTATCCCACCAGTGGAACAAAAGGGGTACTAGGTCCCCTTCACCCCCAATGTCTTGCTTCATCCCACTCTTAATAGGAGGAGTCTTTGGGAGAAAAAAATATGAATTAGCAAGAGAAATCTGTGTCAGTCTTACAGATGTTTCACTCTGACAAAGGTGGAGATACAGGGAGGCCAAGATTTGACGTGAGAACTGAAGAAGGTGGAAGAAAACCCAGAAGGAAGGCAGATGAAGAGAGAAGGCTGTTCAGGGCATGCATAGGAGGGGAAGCTGGCACTGACTCAAAGGGAGCTTGACGAATGTCTTGACTTCAAGTGCATTTTACTCCCTGACAAGCGGGTTGGGATCCTTCATGGTGAAAGACGAAGCCTGCACCCCTCCCTAGTCATTGATGGAATAAATGCATAATTCTGGAAATAAGTCCTCTAAAATTCTGGTCAATTGTGGGACTCCTCACTATTTGCTTTTCACTTTTGCTTTCATTTTTAACTTCCCAAAGTGTTTCACTGTAACTTTTATATCAACAAAAAAAAGATGTTTTAAAATTAAAACAAACAAAACTGTTGAATCTCATCTCCTGCAGACCAGTATCCAGGGTCATTCTCTGGACACAGGGACCCACTGATGTAGCAGGCTGCCTATCACCTCCCCCCAATACCACACCCACACCTTTCTCCATCCAGCTCTCTTTTTCTCCCTCATGCCCCATGGCCCAACCCTTCTGACAAACCCAGCTCAGATGGCATATCTTTGTGGGTGCAGTTCGCTGCCTCACTGCACAGCATGTACCATTTGGTTTGTGACCGGAGCCCTACTAGACTGTGGGTAGAGTCTGTATCTAGCTCAGAATGTGGCAGCGAGTTTGTTGTCAGAGGCTGCCGGTGTAAGGGTCTCCAGGTTGGTTGAGTCCCCCTAACATGGCAGCCAGGGAAAGGACATGCCAGGAACAGGCTAAATTCCCCATATGTGCCAACTCAGTTGATCATGGAAACTACTCTGCAAGTGAGGTTCTGCCACCATCTCCCTCTTACATGGCATGCAAAGTCACAGGACTCAGTCCAGGAGGTGGTGGAGCGGGGGTGTGAACCTCTGCAGCTGCTTTCAGAGCTGAGTATGTAACCAACATTAGGAAAGCTCTTCTATACTTTGTTTTCCCTTTAGAGAAATGGTGCCCATGTCACAGCTTCTTCAAGAGACAACGGAAAAGCCTTCTGTGCCACCTGCTGTAAGATTAGGACCTGGGAGGAGAACAAGTCACCTCTTCCTGTTTAAGACAGCCATGGAGCCTTAGGCCCAGACACTGAAAGGGGAGGGAACGTCATAAGCAGAGAGTTCTCTTTGGGTCAGATTTCCTTCCAACTAGTATCTCCCAACCCAGCAGTGTGACATTTTTGGACTACCTTCACCCTGCGTGTTGCAGAAAATAAGTGAGTTAAACACCAGCGTATAGAAACTCCTTTTATCACTCAAAGACTTCTGTGATCCCCAAATGAATGGCACTCTAAGCAGGTTTACAAAGGAAAGGGAAGAGTGCTTTGCTTTGTCAAAAGTCCTAGGCTTGAAGTAGGATTGACTCCAGGATAGCTTTGGATATAGAGTTCTAATGCCTTTTTCACAGAATTATTTTACATATGGTGTTTCCAGGACTCTCTCTCTCTCTCTCTGCTCCAGAGCCATTCTGCCCTCACTGCTCCCTGCTGTCTGGAAAATGGGCCCATGTCAGGGCTTCAGGATGATACCTGGCTGTCTCCCAACCCTGCAGTGATGGTCTCAGACTGGGTCCTCTGCCCCCTCTGTGGCACTGTCCCCTCCCCACTGCAAGATTCCTGCTCCACCTCTGCTATAAGAAGAGGGAGTAGGTGGGAGGGGAGTCAGATTCCCACAAACTCATAGAAAGGGGGAAGTAAGAGGGAGAAAGACAGCTCAGTCCAGGGGACCCAGGACATAGGATACGTGGATTCCTCAGAGCAGCAGGACAGTGCTGGGAGGCTGGGAGGAGCAGGCGTGAGGATGGTGCTGGGAGTGTGGGGAATTGGCAGTGGTGCAGGGTTGTGGGTTCATAGGGTAAAGTTAGGAGTGGAGGATGGTGGGGCCATGGGGGGCCGGCCAAGTGGAGGGTGGCGTTTGTGGGAAGAAGCTCTAGGGGAGCAGAAGGGAGTGGGCGGGCCAGCCTCTGACGCTCTGTCTCCCCTGGGGCTGGTGAGCCACAGCTACAGCCGCTCTGCTCTCCTGGGCCCCCACGGTCCCGCAGAGCAGCAAGACGAAGACCCCAATCATTTGGTCACTGGTGGCTGAGTTTCTGCACAGAAGAGCATCCACACATTTCTGTCCAACCTGAGGAAGATAAAGAAGCCCAGGTAAAGGACCGGAAGGTGTCCAGGCAGTCACACTAACTACAAAAGAGAACTCCAAGATGGGGATGCCCTCCCAGAGACCAGGGGAAAAGAGGCAGCCAGGCTCTGAGACCATGGGGCAGGATCATTGCCTGCTGTGGTCCTGAGCTGGGGTGCTGGCACAGCCAACCCTGTAACCTGCCAGGACCTACCACAAGCTCTGCTACCCCACTGTGGGGGAGTGGTGCAGATAAAAGCGAGGCTCCAGGTGAGCCAGCTGTAGGAGCTGGCATCTCTCCTGGAACAACCGGCCACCTGGCCTTCTGTGTCACTGCTGGTGATGCCACCCCTTGCCTTCTAGGAGATCCCTTAGGGGGAATGGGGGTGTGTGGTCATTGGCAGCCCCACTCTTGTCCTCCTGTCTTGGGGGACAAAGGAAAACAGATGTGTGTGAAGTGTTTGTGGTTGTCCCAGCTACTGTTGGGGTGGGAAGGAGCCATTACTGACATTAGAGTGGACGGGGTCCAGGGATGCTAAGTGTCCAAGCATGTACAGGAATGTCCCTCATAGAAAGAACCTCCCACTCCAAATTCCAGAGGAAGTGGTGAAGAGAACAGTCAGCAGCGCATATGTCAGCTTTGCTCTAACTTGCCTCTGCTGATCAGGAATTAGCACTGAAATTCCAAGGGCCTTTGGGCCCTGTCTCCTTATCCCAGATCATCCACATGGCTGGTCAGAGGAGTTCCTTCTGCTTCTCCAGATCCTCCATTTAAGGGGGACATTGCGTCCCCTTGCTGGGAATTTGCCCCACATCTTAGCTCACCCAGACTTGCCCTGTCTACAGGACAGCTGAGTCCCAACCCCTCAGACCAGAAGAGGAGCTGAGGCATAGGCCTGCACCCTCATGAGGAGGTTTGTGCATCAGGAGCGGGGGAGGCCTGAGGCAGCCCCTCCCAATACCACGGCCCTGGATTCCACGCTGAACCAGGGGAGGCCCTGGCCCATGGACTCCCCAGATCCTGCCGTCCTGCCCAGGCTCCTCACCTGCTCCCATATCTCCTGTAGAGCCCAGAGTCATTGTCCCCAGCGACCTGTGCCCCCTCTTCCCTGGAGTGATCTTGGAGAAGTGCTTGGAAAGGTGGAAAACATCACCTCACCCCTCCAGAAGTGTCCTCACTGGTTTCTGAGTGCAGGTGAACAAATTCCTCCACGGGGTGTGGATATTGGAGGCCCTGGAATCGGGTCTCCCTCCCTCTGAATGGAATCATGGGCACCCTCTGCAAAGCTGACTAGTTGGCCTTGTGTGGGGGCAGGTGCTGAGGGTCCCCACAGGGGAAGGGATAATGAGAGATGAACTTCACAAGCCCTGGGGGCCTTGAAGGCCACATCATATACTTTGGTGACCTTGTCCTAAAGGTGATGAGGGTCCCCAGCAGAACCCCAGGGTGCTTGGGCAGGATGTCTTGATCAGACTTGAAGCAGCTTTCAGCGCCCACACTGGCAGAAGCCCAGATCCTGGACAGTTCCTCCTGGTACCTCATGTGACCTCCACACGCTGAGCCTGAGATGAGGACAAGGCACCATAAGCTAATGTCAGGCGCAGCTCTTCTGAGCACTGGTGGCCCCCGAGCCTGGACCCCTCTCTGCACTTCCAACCAAACTCTCCCCATTCCTGCTGCACACAGGTCCATCCTAGGGCCCAGAGAGGCAGAGAGCCCGCTGTCAAGGAGACTTGGCCATTCAAGGTGCTCTCAGTCTTCTGGAAAGAGGGATAGGACACAGAAAAACACCTTATTCAAATAATATAATATGGCAAATGCTTAAATAGCACTAATATGCCAGGAACAGATATAAGCATATTACATCTATTGATATTAACACATGTGGTCCTCTGAGAACCCCTGCGGGGTAAGGCCTGCTGCCATCTCCATCGCAAAGATGAGGAAACAGACAGGCAGAGGTTAAGAAACTCACACAGCTGGTGAGTAGTGAAGCCTAGTTTTGAACTGAGACAAACCGGCTTCAGAATGTGTTTAGTCATTGCAAAGCCCTGTCACTCAAATGTGGTGCCATGCACAGGCTTGTATGGAGTCCTGCGGGAATGAGAACAGATTTCAGAAAGGAGGTGACATCCAGCCTGGCCTCGAAGGGGCTTAGATGTCCTCCTGAAGACAAAAGGAAGGGTGCTCTGAGCAGAGGGAACAGCATGGAGAGATGCAGGCCACAGAAGGGCAAGCCACGTGGAGGATGGTGAGCAGGCAGCCCCGTGAGGTTTCCAAATTGCTCAGGTAGGAAAATCTCTCTGATGTCAAAAATGTTGCAGTTTTTTTGCTTCCAAAGTACATAGATTTCATTTAGTTTGTTCACTCAATGACACTTAAATGAACGTGTGCTTTACTCATCACGCAGCATCTACCTCCAATAGCCAAGAGCCAAGACGTTGACCCAAAGCCACAGATGACACTGCGGCAAACGCACCACAGCCCCAGGAGCCCAGCAGCCCGGGGGGCTCTTTGAGGCAGGGCAGTGTGCACACTGGGAGCCAGAGAGAGGTGCAGGCGCCGGGGTACAGGGTTTGGGTTTTGTCCTGCAGGCAGAGGGAGCCAGCGGCTGGTTTCGAGTGGTGGGAAGACAGGCTCTCTGGAAGCGGCAAGGAAGCTGTCCAGGTGAAGGGGATGGACGTGACATGGGAGGTGATCTGTTGGGAGGCTCCGCGATAGTCCAGGCAAAGGAGAGGAGCCTGAGTGAGGGCAGGGGCAGCGGAGATAGAAACTGAGGGCACGTGATGGTGCCAGTGAACACGTGCAACACCCACGCTTGCGAGTCTCTGCCTCACCCAATCCAGACTCACAACCTCTCAAATTACCCTATTTTCCAGATGTGGAAACAGAGGCACAGGGAGGCTAACAGAACCTGCCCACGCACACACAGCTGGCGGCTGGCGGGCTGGGATGTGGTACCAGGGATCAGGTTCCATTGCTTGTGCTAGCAGCCAGTGGCCTCCTGCCCCCACAGACAGCCAGACGGGTGGGATGCAGGACTGACAGGCCTGGGAATTGGTTCAAACATGAGGGAGGAGCGAGGAGGATGGTGGCATCCAGCAGTGAGGGATGGGAGGACGATGGGGAAGGCTGGGGAGCCACTGGTCAGTCAGAAGGCAGGGAAGGAGCGGGATGCTCCAGGTGGGGCGAGACGGGGGACAGGGCTTACTTCTTCCTGGCCCTGCCCTCTTCCCTCCCCAACAGTTTCTAAATGAAACTAGAAGGGAGCAGATGCTCACCTTTCTAACAAATAAATTGAGATTTTGAGCTGACATGACAGTCAGGACTGCTCTGCAAAGATAAACATGGAAGCTGATTGTAAGCAAGATGCAGGCCCATGCAAGAGGCAGTTGAGGGGCATGCCACCTCTCCCTCACTCCCCAGGAAACAGGCGGAGGACCCCTGCCCCACACTTGTTGCCCTGAGATTGAGACCCACCTTGTGACCCTGGCAGACATTCATTCCAGGAGAAGGCAGAGGGAGGCAGAAGAGAAAGGTGCAAAGAAGTCAGCTGCTAACAGGTCCTGCCAGAGCAACCAGGGCCCCAGCTGGTAGATTGAGAAGTCAGGGCAGACAGCCGTCCTGTCCCGTAGCGAGAGAACGCAAGCAGGTGGGAGGGTCTGAGCAAGCAACAGCTCACAGCCCCTGGGAAGGGGCAGGGACAGCTATTCATCTTGGCGGGCGGTGTTGTGCAGAGACAAGTGTTTCAGCCCCCAGCCTCTCTTTGCGCCAGAGCCAGAGTCCCTTCCCCTCTCTTCACGTTTTCACTTACTGGGTACTCCTTGGGTGCTAAGGACAGGCAGAAGCCCCCGGCACAGACCCTGTTCCCAAGGATCACCCGTGTCCACTGCAAAAGCAAGTCCAATACACGCAGATTGAGAGGGAAAGAGAGCGTCCTGTGCCTGATTAGCTAAGGAAGGGGACCTCCGCCGGGCCTGTCTGACTCCTTGTTCCATCTTCCCTGTACAGAGTAAACTGCAGACTTCCAGGCTGCGCCAGCGTCTGCAGTAGGCCCTCAAGGAGGGCAGCACTGGGGGTAGAAGCCTGAGACTATCCCTCTTCACGATGCCCAAAGATGTGAGTTTAGGGGAGCCCCGTCTTCCAGGCCCTTGCCATAAACCCTTGTTTAGTTGTTTTCCAGCCCTGGGGCTATTGACTCTGTCAATGTTACCTGTAGTTATTTCCCCAGAACCTGCCAGAGTATTCCAGTAATTAAAATGTGTCTAATGGTGCAGAGTGATACAGAATGACTAGTGGGTGTGCTGTAGACTCAGGGACTGTCACCTGCCTGCCAGTGTTAAGGAAGAGCAGGTGTATTGGCTCTAGAACAAACAAACCCCAGGGTATGAGCTGGGCTCAGTCTACACCCTGCCTGTCCCTGTCCTTCCTGGGGTCTAAGCAGCTCATGCAGCTGCCTTGTGGCCCCACCCAACCAGATCCATGGTAGCCCCCTGACACCATCCACTCCTGGCGGGCAGGGAAGGAGCCCTAGACATTGGAGGCATGAGAAGTGTGACACTTCTCATATCCCTGGAGCTGCTGCATATGACCGACCACCACACAGTTCCTCCCAACACCCGCTCCCACTCTGAGAGCCTCAGTCCAGGGTCCTCTACCCAGAACCAGCACCCTGGCAAGCTGCAAAGCAGGGTCTGTCAGACATAACATCCTGGCATTTGCACTCCTCGGGAGCCATTAAACTCTTCACTTGTCTCCAAGCTCTTATTGGGAAGTGCACTTCCCAGACCTGTCCTGATAATGAGAGTCTGTTCTGTTTTTGCCCACAGAACGTGGTTCCTCTCTGCCCCAATTTGGTTGTCTCAAGTGTTGGTCCAATGTGACCCTTCTTCTCTGGCCAACCCATCAGTGACCAGATACAGATTCTGGGTCTGTCCTACTGGCTTCTCGAACCTCACTGACTCGTGGGCCTGCCCAGGGCTCCCCTGCAGCTGCCACTCACAGAGCTTAGCATCTTAGTTTTGAGGGGGCCTGAGCATCATCCCCAACCCGGACCATTCCTTGGGCCAGCAGAGAGGCAATTAAAGAGCTGTTTGCTAGTTGTGTGGTTTGCATCCCTCTTCTCCTTCAAGAGGAAACAAATATCCTGAAGAGGTGAATTCACAGGGAAGCCACATTACTCAGGGGTCTGTTTTCCAGAGCTCCCAAGGTGAAGGCAAGGAGCAGGGGGAAGGCCAGCACTGGCACATTAATAATGCATGCCGTGCTGCCAAGAAGCCCGCTGTCGTCTGCGCGTGTGCTTTGCAGAAGTCCAATTAGGGCTGAATTATAGTAATCAATAGAGCAGCAGGATTTAGAGTGAAAAAAAAAAAAAAGGCCTGTTCCACTGAGGGGAATTTATGAGAGAGAGACGTGTTGACATAACTGAGGATAAGCTTGCAGGCTGCAGGCTCTCCCGGGTCTGGGATGGCTTTGAGGGAAAATCCAACTGACCGTATGTAAACCAGAGCACAAGGGCCTTTCCTCCAAGGAGGGATGGAGAAGGTAGTATCCCAGCCAAAGCTGGCAGGTGCAGTGTGGGGAGGGGCCTTTGGAATCAGACAGGGTCTGGTGGGGCAACCGTGGCAACAGGTTTACCTCTCTGAGCTTCTCTCTGAATAGGTCCTCACGTGCAAAATATGACAGTTAATAATGGTGTACTGTGTACTCGAAATCTGCTGAGAGTGGACCATAAGTCTTCTCACCACACACACACTCAATGGTAACTATGTGAGCTGATGGATATATTAATCAGCTTGATTGTGGTGATCATTTCACTATGTATATCAGAACATCACTTACACCTGAAATATCTTTGTCAATCATACCTCAGTTAGGCTGGAAAAAAATACCTGCTCCCCAGAACTATTGTGAGATCTCTGCAAGCTGCCTGAACCAATGCCTGGTCCCTGGGGTCACAGAGATGTACTTTTCCCTCCACCTCTCCTTCCCCACAATAGCATCTCACAGGTCCACCTCCACACCTTTGGTCCTGCTGTCCTGCCTCTCCTCCATGCCACATTCTTGGCTTATCCCAGCCTTGCTCCTCAGCAGTCCCTGGGTGCATGTATAGTGCTCCTTAATCCTCCCTTTATAATAGAGCCCTTTTCTTGTGCTTGAAACTGACCTCTGATGGAGCACGTGCCACCCCAGACAGTCCAGTCCAGCGGCCAGCTGGAGGGAAGGAGAAGGCTTCCTGAGGCCCCAGCTCCAGGCCTTGGGCCCAGCTTGGCCCTGAGTGATCCGCCCATCCCCTCTAAACACCCATGCCTGGCCAGCTCACTCAGGGCAACCAGTGACGGCATGTCTCAGAGCAGTTGCCCCACTGCTGGGAATCACACATCACCTTTGCCAGGGGCTGGAAAGGTCCTTGCTCTGAGGGGTGCTGCTTATATCTGTGTGGCCTGATTCATGATATTTCTGAAGCACCAGGGAAGACAAAACAGAGAAAAAGGGGATTAGGATGAAAGGACGTAAGAACAGGAACGGGGCTGACTTCTGAATGGCTATTTGGTACGTAGGAGTAGCAAATAAATTGGGAAATGAGCACAACAGAGCAGGAGTCTTGGTCCAAATGGGCACAAAGGTTGTTTTTCACTCAGGTGGCCCTTTATTTTCCTGCCTAGGAACAAAGTGGGGTTCTACCTCAGCAACTGGAACACAAGCCGTAGTTGGGAAAACAGAAGTTAGAATTCTCGGAAATGGAAAAGGAAACCCAGTGCCACGGCCTGTGTGCTTCTAGTTGCCGGGGCTTTCCTGAGCACATTGCCTCACTTGGCTTCTTGTAGCTGCCCCATAAAAGAGGTACTCCTACCATCCCACTTTACAGATAAGAAAGTGGAGGCCCAGAGCCACACAGATACTCTCTAGATGCTCTCTCAGTGGCAGCAACACCTGAGCCATCAATTTCAGAGAATGCCTATGTGTGGCCCTGGTTCATGATCTCAGCTTCTGTTGCTTTGCCTTGGAGGCTACCATCATTTAAACATCATTTTAGGGACTAAATCACAAAACTCCCCTTCAGTTCAAGTCAGCAAGTGTTCGCTGAGCGCCTGCGCCGTGAAGACTGTAACTGCCACTGCCTGGGGCCTGTCATGCCTGGGACACCCAGGAGTCTGGATTCCCCTGCAAAACACTGCTGGCCTCTGCACTCAGACCCATTCAGACACCTATTGCTTTTCTAACCATCAGCGTGGAACCATCTCTTTTCACATCCAGGGGATAGAATGCCAAATGACCCCTGGCTTGGACCGCAGAGTTGGCATTATCCATCAGAAGAGGCCCCTCATTCCATTAGCATAATCACTCCAGGAGAGCACAGAGCATCATCCTCGAAAGCAGAAAATACTCGCTGCCTGACAGCACAATTTCCAGAAATGACTGATATCCCCTTACACCTGGAGCCGAGGTGGCCCTCAAAGCATTGCACAGTACACACTCAGGGTAGATCCTGACCTCTGATGGTCAGCAAAACAGCCAAGAGAGAGCCTTAGCCCTCCTAAAGCTCCTAAAGATGACCCCCTCAAGCCAGAGCAAACCCTCAGGCACTCTGTTCACCTCTCACTCCCACCAAAGCCCCAGACAGCTTAGCTTGGCCTACTGGTCCCACATGTGGGTCTTCTAACTATGTCTCCAAGCTTATCCCCCTGGCAGTGTTCTCCACGGCTTGCTGGCAGAATGCTCACACTAACTTACTAAGGCTATAAAACTGGATGGCTGGATGGCTGGCTGGATGAATGGAGAAATGGATAAATAGATCATCAGACCCTTATGTCTTCCTGACCCTGTGGTCCAGCCTTTAATAGACACACACAGTCTGGGTTAAAAATGACTATTACTACTAACAAAGTCTTTAACTTCCTTCCCCCAAAATCATTTGAAAGGAATTTCAACCCATAACACACATACACACACACACACACACACACAGACACACACACATACACCCTGACATGACCCATCTCTTTCCCCATCTTCCCCAGCCCTGATACCCACTAAAAAAAAACCTCTCTCCCCTGCCCCAGCTCTCTCCCTCTGAGCTTCCATGATATTCTCACCTGCTCTCCTGTCCCTAAGCCCCACTGCTCTGGACCTGTCCTCTCCCGTCAAGTCCCAGGTCCCAGTGGTTGAGAGCAGGGAGAGGGGTGGAGAAGCCGAGAGGCTCAGGCAGCTGGCCATCCATCTGTATCGGAAGGGAAAGGGGACAAAGAAAACACAGTGCACGCCAGGCTCCAAATTGGCAGTTAAGAGCTTAGACCCACCCATTGTGGATCCATGCATCACTGTGCACAAGCTATGCATCCTCAAGCAAGTTGTTAAATCTCAGCAAGGAGAGGAAGGCAACTCCTGTCCCTCAGGGCTGTTGGGTTAAAGACAAATAGATGGAAGTGTTTAGAACAGTACCTGCACAGGGGAAATGTCAACTTTCATCGCTTAGGTTTGTTCATTGTCATCTCATCTGATATGTAAGTGGGTTCACATATAGATATTGATAAAAGTCTTAGATTGAGTGGGAAGAAAATCTAGAGATCATTTAATTAAACCCTCTTTTCCCAGCTGAGTTTAACCTCTACACTGTTTCCCTAACCCCTGGGAACTCACTGCCTGCTAGCGCGTACTGCAGAAAGAGAGAGAAAAGAATAAGAGTCTGAGGTACGCACTCCAGATGAGATGAGGGGTAAATGCTGTGCTGTTGTTTCCCCAAAGGAGGAAGAATTAATCACAACTCTTGTGGTAGAACAATCAACTCAAAATGCTTTAAACTAAAAAGGACACAGTTCCTCTTAACTAAAAAGTCCAGGACCAGGGCTTTCAGGCAAACTGGATCCAGGGGCTCCAATGATGTGGTCTTGACTCAGTTTCACTTTCAGCATCTCTTGATTCTATTTTTCTACATGTTGACTCATTTCTAAGCACAATTTCCTCTTGTGGTGACTGCCAGCAGCCCCAGGTTTATATCCCATGAGCTCAGTGGTCCCACTGAACACAGGTAACCTTGCCCAGTAGGCCTATATACATACCAGGATTAGTTCTGGTTGGATGGCCTTGAGTTACATGCTACCTCTGAAGGAGTGAAATGCGCTGGTTGGCCAGGTCTTTATTCCACACCCTCTCATGAATCCAGAAGTGTTGGCAGCCTCTCTCACTCTGCACAGAGTGAAATATAAAAATGGAATCTGATTTCTAAGACAGGGGAAATGGATGCTGGGCAGGCAGAAGCAGCAGGGATCCGCTCAGACAAAAAAGGGTTTGGGGGATGAGAGAAACCTGTTTGGACTGCATGGGAAGCCCTTCCTCATCCTCCCTCAGGAACCCTGTCCTGGAACACAAAAACACCCATGGGAGAGCAGCACCCACTATCGTGCCCTGCCGACAGACTGGCAAGGAGCCAGCAGTGAGTGGAGTTGGGGTTATGAAGAGGGACCTGTGGAAACCTCCTCCCTGGCACAACATCTCCTTCCTTCTTCCCACCCAACAGGCTGGCTATCGGCCTGGGTCCCAGGTCATTTTCTCTCCACACTGCACACCAGTCTCACCCTACTGCCCTGGGGCCTCTGTGATCTGCTCAAGAGCCCACAGACTCCTCAGCTGGGCTCAGGATTCTTATGGGCAGGGGCTCCATCAGCCCACCCTCATGGGCTGGCATAAACTAGGTCCTGGGTGGGTACTGATCTGAGAGACTGAACATACAAATGGGAGATGGCCACACAACGCATGAAAATAGAATTCTGACCTTCAATCTGCAGCAACCAGCCCAGAACATAAACCCATGGTCTACAGTAACCCATCCAGGAAGCCAGCCCATTATCTACAAGTCAGACTTGCAGTGAGGCCACTATTTCTAGCAACCAGTCCAGGAAGTCAAACAGTCACCTCTGTAACAATTGGGCCAAACTGGCCAGAACTTGATTCATAACTGATAGCTTCTCTAATTTTTGTCTTGGCTTCCAATTTAAGGCCAAATAGACAAAGTCAAGCATGCACTGCTAACCAATCACATATGATGCCCTGCCTCTAGTTAGGCGACCTCAGCCTCCCTGTGCCAACAGGGCCTTCCCTTCTTTCTACTATAAAGCTTTCCCACTCCTCTGCCCGCCCTTCAAATCCCTGCCAGAACACTTGTACGATGGCTGCCTCCCTGGCTATAGCGAGCTCTATAAAGCATTTTTGCCTCCTCTCATGGTCTCTGTTTACTGCCACAGAACTGCCTCGCACGCAGGCGAGCCCTAGAGCAATGCCTGTTCTCCTCTACCTCCAGGGTGATTGACATTTCATCCCAGTAGGTTGTGCTGGGATGCCAGGACTCCTGGGTGAGCTGGAGCTGGGTTTTCTGCCTTCCTGGACACACAGTAAGTCTCACCGCTGAGTGAGCCACACCCACAAATCCACGCGGAGCCTGGAGCCTGCAGGGTGAGCTCCAGAGGGGCAGTGGGCAGGGAGGGAGGAGGGAGGAGGACGCAGGAGGCCGGGCCAGGGTGGAGTTTGATCTTGAAAGCTCCAGGAGGACACAGGAGTGGCATCTAACCTGGGCTTTGAAGGATGAATTAGGAAGAGCGCAAAGGAGGGTTTGGGGCAAATTGGGAGCCAAGTGGAAGCAAAGCCTGGAGGTGGGAGAATCTGAAGGAAACGCGCCATTCGTGGCTCGGAGATGGTACTGCTTCCCTTCAGGGCCCTGAATGCTTATAGCTCAAAAGCTCTTTCCAATAAACACAGATTTAAAAAGCTTAAATCTCTGTTTCCCTTTTCTCCATACACATAAAATGATAAACACCCCTGAGACGGCTGGGATTTATGAGGCAGATTTTTTGCAAATTTGTCTTATATATCTGGACAGTGGTGTATAAATCAAATTTGGTTCTCTTTGCTAGAGAGTAAATTTTTTATGCAAGGCAGAGCACCAGGCTATAGAAGGAGAGGCACAGAGAAGGTGCTTTTACTTGGATGTCATTTATATCCACCAGATGAGGTGGTATTGAGTGGAAATTTCCACCTTACCAACATTAGCGTTCCTTCTGGAGTCCCTGTGCTCTCTGCTGGGAGCCATGGACTCTGAGATTGTCTTTCTGTTGAGCTCATCACTCATGGAATTCAAAGCCTGGTCTCACATTTGGGTCTGGCACTCTCTGCCCACATTTGGGGGGAAGCAAACACATCCAGCTGGAAGTTAGGAGCCAGCAGGATATGTTGGGCCTCCGTGGGATTTGGGGTTCCCACCTAACCTCTCTGGCCCTCAGTGTCCTCACAGCTAGAATGGGGCAGTAATGTCTTTCCCATAGGGACCTTGCAGGATTTAACGTGACTGCATCTGGCACATGGCGAGTGGTAATAAGTGGGTCAGCCCTCCGTACCCTAGCTAAGAGTTGCCCCAATGTGAGTCATCTGAATGTGGCCTAGGGCTCTTCCCTACAGCCAGAACCCTGCAAGCAGTCTCTGAGGAAGTGGGAAATAGCTACACTTTTAGTCATATCTCTTAAACTCACTGGTTTTATTTTTTTCTCTGTGGGAACAGGGTCTGGGGTTACAGCAGTGTTGGGCTGAACCAAGTCAGCCTCTCCCTTTGTCACCCCAAGCACTGCAGACAGCACAGGAAAAAGCCTCCACCAGGGAGGGTAGCTGGTTAGATTTGCTTAAAAATTCAGCAAAGAATTATAGAGTTTGAGATCCCAAATAGAACTATCTGCTCTCCATGTTTACTATGGGATGATAAGACTGTCTCTGTATGCCTAGTCCCTCAAGGTCCCATGACCTTCAGGTCACCAGAATTATTTTTCTCAGAATTTGGCGTTGAGGAGAAAGTAACAGCTGACAGAAAATGATGCAGTGATACAGGCCTGGAACACCACTCCTGGAGTCTGCTCCAGTCCCCACAGACACCTCCCAGTCAACCACCCATTCCACACCTGTTGCCTGAGTAGTGAGAGCTGCGCTCGGAGCTGTAATCCCCAGGTGCTGCTAGTGTTCAAAATCCAAGGGAGGTTAACTTTTACTTATTAAATTAGATTTCCTGAGGCAGAAAAGCAGACTTGTATCTTTCAGAAAGAATTCCAATAGTGTTGAAATAAAATAATTATTTGTCTGAGCTAAGTTGATTCCAAAATTAATCTAAAATAATCCATTTCCTGAGCCTTTTACTTTACTGAGCATCCTTCCCACCATCATGCAACAAGTATTTCCAGACTTACTCTGAGCCTCCTGTCAGCACTGTAGGCCCAGGATCTCAGCCTGGGACCCCCGTGCAGGACTCAGAGGCACCACGACCCCAGGCAGGCAGGGATAGAGTCCATCAAGAGGAGCTCCCAAAGTGCAATGGGTGTATGGGAGAGCTGGGTGCCGAGGGTGTGTCAGAGTCTCACAGTCGGAACTGAGGGGATAATGGTTTTACCCTGGAATGAGAAAGCAGAGGAAACAAACATTAGCCTCAGAAGAGCAAGGAGGAGAAGGGGGGCTGAATTGTCTCCTAGAAATATCTGCTGAAACCCTAACGCCAGTAGCACAGAACATGATCTATCCAGAAATACGGCCTTTACAGAGGTAATTGAGTGAAAATGAGGTCATTGGGGGGCCCTCATCCAAAAAGACTGGTTTCCTTATTAAAAGGGGGCATTTGGGCAGAGATAGACACACACAGAGGGAAGACACTGTGAAGACACAGGGAGAAGATGTCGTGTGACCAGAGTGATGTGTCTACAGACCAAGGAACACTGAGGATTGACAGCAAACAATAGAAACTAGAAGGGCAGGGAAGGGGTTTCCTGTGAGCCATCAGAGAATGTGGCCTGCCAGTACCTTAATTCTGGACTTTTAGCCTCCAGAATTGTGGAGAACAAACTTCTGTTATTTTCCATTGCTCAGTATGTGGTCCTTTGTTACAATCACCCTAGGAAACCAACACAAGCGGCATTTGAGCTCTGGTTCCTCCAGAAGCCAACTCTGAGACAAGGTTGCAGCGCAAGTAGGTTTGGGGGTAGGATTCCGGGAAGCACTGATGTAGGAGTGGGGAAGTGAGGCAGGGATGGGAAGGCAGCCGACACAGGGCGTGGTGTCAACTCAGGGACCTCTGAGGCAGTTGGAGCTGAAGCCACTGGGAATTGTGGAAGCCAACATAGGACATGCCCCACAGAGCTATCCAACTGCAAGGTGAGGGAGCTGGTTATTTATATTCCACCTCCCCTGTGCTGAGGGCTGCTGCTGGGGGCAGGGAGGAGCAGGGAATTGTTAATTCTATAGTACTTGGTGCGGGCAATAAAGTGGGCTCCAGAGACCAGAGAAAGCCCTCGGGCAGGAAAGCCCAGAACCGGCAGTAAGTCCTTAGTCTAGTGCGCACTGAGAGGATAAGGATAAGAGGATATGCAAAGCTCACAGATAGTGTCTGCTTCAGGGAACATTTTGAGAAGAGGGAGAGAAAAAGGCAGGAAAGTTACGGTGAAGCTCAGTTGGGAAACTTGAACATCAGGCCAAAAAGTCTGGACTTTGCTCCATAAGCAGTAGGGAAGTAACGAAAGTTTTTGAGCAGAGAAGTGACCAGATTAGAGCTTGGCTTTTAAAAAAAATCAATGTGGTTGCGTATATCGGAGAAGGAAAAACAGAAGAGAGACAGCTAATTAAGGGTAACAGTGCTAGGGAGGGTGTAAGCCTAAATGACATGGAGCACAGGAGGGGACGAGTAGGAGATGTTGGTTCTCTGCCCCATGAGCCACATGGTCCTGACTCTGGAAGCCTCAAGGAAGCCAGAGCCAGGGCGTGGAGAAGCCTGGCTCCCAGGCACCTGGGATGAGCAGGTTTAGGAGAACTGTCCAGCATGCCTCTCACTTCCCTTCCCAAGTCCAAATTTCAAACAAAAGAGAAGCATAAGCCACTGGGAGTTGAGCAGATGGCTTTTCCAAAGCTTTCCCAGTTCTCAATCCATTCAAAGTAAACATGGATTGGAAGCCACAGGGTTTGCAAATGCCACTGTGCCTTTTGGAGCTGGTATCTCATTTGCCAGTTTTTAGCCTGTACCTCTGACTTTGCTGCAAAAGAAGGGTTATCCACACCGACCTATATATAAAGAAAGAATCTAAATAATGCATTCTAGCCTAATATGGCTCTGATTTCCTTGACAGTGATATAAAAATCACTGACATAAATTGCCCAAGAGATAGAAGACCCTCAAAAGGAAACAAGGGAGAACACATCCCCCACTAATTCCATACAAGTCATGGAGATACCACTTTTCCTCGCTCCTGCCTGGAGGAGCCCTCCAGGCTGGGCTGCACAGGGAACTGGCTGCTCCCTTCTCCTCCCTCCTGGAGGTTAGGTCATCTCCTGGCTTCTCTCTCCAAAGGGCTTACAACAACCAGCCTCGGTTTAGGGCTGGATCTGTCAGTTCCTGTGTGACCAACAAGCCTGGTGCTCGCAGAGAGCTGGGGATGGAAGCATTTCTGAGACACCCAGGCATGGACTCAGCCAGCTGAGGCAGAAGAAAAGATGAACCCTGCTCAGGCCAAACCACGGAGTGCCTCCAGCCGATGAGCTGATAGCCACCTTCCTCGTGAGATGGCAAAGGTGCACCTGTCTTGAGTATAACCATTCTCCTAGCTGGAAGCCAGCTTTACATTGAAGCCCCACTCTAAACACACCACAAAAGTATGCTCTTTAGGTAAATCCTGTGGTGGAGTCTTTAATGAAGTGAGGACTCTCCTCGGAAGTGAATGGTCCGCCTTTCGTTTACCGTGCTGCATCTTCCGAGAACGAAGGAAGCATGTGGTTTGTGCATATGTGGGTAGGTCTGCACCTACAGACCTACCCACATATGCATGTGCATGACAACTGACAGCATACAGTGCTAATATTTGCTGAGAACTTACAAAGTGCAGGGCCTGTCCTAATCACGTCACAGCATTCTGTCATTTCATTAGGACAACAACACTATGAAGTAAGTTCTGATATTATCCCCACTTTACAGATTATATATCAATCAAGAAGGTTCAAGGCAGTGATACAAAAAGGGCGATCCCAGATCAGCAGCATCAGCATCACCTAGGAATGCATTAGAAATGCATAGCCTCGACCCCCTCCCTCAGAACCTCTGGGAGGGGCCCAGAGGGAGAGCAACCTGTCTACTAACAAGCCCTCCAGGTGATTCTGACATATGTTAAAGTTTGAGGTCCAGCCAGCTAGGAAAAGCAGAGGACCCCAAACCATAGTTTTGGCCAAAGGCCAAACCCAGCCCTCTGCCTAATTTCATAAATAAGGTCTTATTGAAACACAGCTGTGTCCAATCATTTAGATGTTGTCTGTGGCTGTTTTCCTGACATGGGGCAGAGCTGAGTAGTTGTGACAGAGGCCACATGGCCCACAAACTGCAAAATATTTCCCCTCTGACTCTTTACAGAAAGGCTGCCAAACCTTGCTTAGAGCAACTAAGGTTTGTGTCTCAGTCCCCTTGCAGTTCTGTAGAGGCAGCCATGACCGTGTAACTATCTTTCTCTGGCTTGGCTATGGGGCAGCCCCTAGCTGGGTCTTTCCCAGTTGTGCCGGTGCTTAAAGCTTTTGCTCTGAAATAACAGGAGTCATTCATTCACATGTCACTGACCAAAGCCTAACATCCTTGGAGTGTGGAAGTATAATCCACCCCCAGTCCCAGGAGGGACAAAACAAATATTTGCCAATATTAATGTAATCCTCGAATCCAGCCCTCTCTTCTGCTCACAAATACATAGTTTGCTCTCCCTCCACAAGGGGAATACACAGTCCTTACACAAGGAAGATGGCTGTCCCCTCACAGCCTCAGGCTGGGAGGCCAACATCTCAGGACCATCTCTGCAAGACAAAAGTGGCCTCTCTTACCCCCCACACTCAACATGAGGTGGTGGAGCAAGGCTACAAGCACATAAACACCCAGTGAAGAGGTGGAATGGGAGTGAAGTCTGCCCCACTGACGGGGGGCACGGAGGATGTCGATACCACTCCTCAGGAAGCCCCAGGACCCTATTTTCTGCCCGTATATTTGTGCCACAGGAGGTCTTTCCATTCCACTCTTCTTCTTGGCCACCTCTAAAGAGGACAATGGGGAACATGCTCTACTTGGGAGAATGGCTCCATTTTCTCAGCCAGCCTCCTGACCAGATGAGGCTTAAGGGTTGTCTTAAGTCTTAAACAGCCTCAACCTCTATTTGTCCAGGGTGGTGATTCTTTTGGTGGTAGAAATGTATTTGCTTCTTATTTATATGACTCCAGGCAGATCCATGTAGTATTAGCTATACCCATGGTCCATTTCTCTTGACAATTCTGGGTACCCTGATCCCATGGGGTTTCTGTAGGAGAATTGAACCCCTAGTCTTCCATCCCTGAACCATAATGGGGAATATAAGGCTCAGAGAGGTGAAATAAGTTTTCTCTGACCTCACCCCCTGGGTCTGGACCCAGCTCTGTAGGTGGCACAGTTGTCTATACCACCTCTACTCATCATTCAAAATCTCCAGGCTTGTTCTTTCATTCCATAATAAACAATTCCAAAGCCATTTTTGCAGGCTCAGAGGAGCTAAGTTAGATGTTCCCTTTAACCCAAAGATATTTTTCACAGCCATCCCCCTTTGCTTGCCTCTGAAGACTCAGATACCCTTCTCAAACTTTAATGACACTAGCATCACCTGGATGTAGGGGATGTGCTTGTTAAAAACACAAGGTCCCAAGCCCCACTCGCTCAGGATATGATTTCACAGGAGTGGGATGGAGCTGAGAACAGACATTTTAACAAAGAATCCCCCAAACCCTCCCCACCCCCCAAACACCCAGTGCTTCTGATGCCGTTGGCTGGCTTACTGCTCTTTTCTATTAGTTCTCTAATTTCTACCTGGTAGGGGGTGAATAACATTTTGTGAGAAAGTAGCAACTTCTTCTAAAAGCCCTTGAGAGCATGTGAGAAGCACTTTATTAATTTTCACCCCAGTCCTTGAAGGCGGCATCATGATGGTTATAATTGTCCCTTGATTACTTGGAGGAATTGAAGGGTTCTTAGAGAATAAACTTAGACACAGAAGCCAAGTGATGGCCTAATTCACCCAGCAGGCTGGCAAGGGGTGAGGTTATAAAAGGAGCAGACCAGGATGCACAGAGCTCCTCAGAACAAGACCTCAGAAATTCCTCCCCACACCCCTGCAGAAAGAGGAAGGAAGCAGAGAAGGACAGGACAAAGGGGAGGAAAGGGGAGAAGGGGGAGCCCCCAAGTCTGCACTCAGTTTTATAAAATGTTGAATTCATTGCCAATATTTTCAACTCAGATAGCTGCATATAAAAGTTCAAATATGGCATCTCATGAAGACTCAAAATCTCTGGAAACACGCAGAGCTGACTGCAGCATTCACTTCGGGCAGGGCTTGCAGTCTCCTGCTGCCAATGACAGCTTCTCTCACCACCTTAACCTTAGGTGGTTGGACAGCAGCCCTGGCCAAGCTGGTCATACTTCCTATCACAGTTAAGCCTTTGAGAAGAGGACTGACATTCCCCTTCCTTCTCCCTAAATGGTCAAAGATCTGACTTGCAGAGTCTGAGGAAGTGGGAGCCATGAGAAGGCAGATGCCTCTGAAGGAAAGTGTTCATCATCTTCAAGAGAGCTTGGCCTCTTGCAACCTCACCACACCTCCAATGGAGAAGACCATGGTTGGAACATTCTGTCACAACTTTGGACTTCGCTAAAACATGCTCCATCAACATCAGCCATTGTCAGGCAAGGAAACAAAGGAGAACTTGTGGAAGCAAAACAGGCCCTGCCATGAGAAGAATCTTGCTTATGTTTCTCCGGTGGCAAATGTATTTGAATAAAGAACTTCTAAGAGAAAATGAACAGATTTAGAATGAGTTTATCACCCACAAAACTATCATAAGTTTTTTCATGATATTTGAGAATTAAGTTAACATTAATTTAAAATTATGTCTCACATAATTAAACAGACTTAACAGGGTCTATAGAATAAATCTGGCCTTTGAATGAGATATCTAAAATTTCATATTAATATGCAAAAAATGTAAAATAATTGCACTCAAGCAATAGTTCAAAAACATTTTATCATAATCATACATTCACAAAAAAAATAGGAAGGAAAGATCTGGGAACGACTACATCATTTTCAACATGAGGAAACTAAAAAAGTAATAGTCTTTAATGCAAAGCCAAACAATCTGACATGTAGATAATTACTGTGCAGTCTCTGGGAGTGAGTAGAATCAAAGCCACACACTACAAAGCAGCCAAATGCACAGCCACCTCCCCCTCACTGGTTGTAATTAAACATCCTTGGAGATTCATATCCTTTCTAAGAAGCCAACCAGAATTCCAGAATCTCTACTACCTTGTCACAGCCTACCTATTCATAAAGGATGTTTATTGTTGATACTATTAGCTCCAGAAGATACCCAGAAACTCTTTTTCAAAAGTGGTTTATAAAAATTACACTAAATAAAATGAATATTTTCCTTCAAGTGTATCAAATTGATAAACAAAGGGCATGGAATTACAGAGCAAAGGTAACTATGTTTCATAGGATCAAATGGAAGCCCTTATTTAAAAATAAAGCATAAGCAATTTGAACCAGTAAATTTTTCCTTATTCATCCATCCTTCCATCCATCCAGGTGTTAATTAAGCACTTCCTACCTAGATCACTGCAAGTGGTATTGGAGATACAAAAATGACTCCAACAGGCTTCCATGGAAGTTGAGGGTGATGTGAGCATAAAAAACTAGTTTATACATGGCAAAACTACTAAAAGCTGTCTCAGAACACTTTTGGTGGTAAGTGACATAATCCCACTCAACTCAACTTAATCAAAAAAGGGACTTTATTGATTATAAATATTCATAAAATATTCAAGTAAAATATTGATTATAAATATTGATTATTTATAGCTGAATCATTGGGTATGGGGTTCAAGGAAGCTGGATCCAGGAGATTAAACATTACCATCAGAAATCAGTCTACATCTCTCCACTCTGCTTTCCTGTGTTGGCTTCATCCTCAGGTAGTCTGTCTCTATATGGTAGATTCCTACAGGTCAGGTCTACATTAGCCTTACTGAAATCTAAGAAGAAAAATTTTCTCTTACCTTGTGCTTATAGCAGATATCCCAGAATTTGCTTGCTCTGACTGGATCATATTGAATTATGAAAACATCCCCAAACCCATGGCCATTTGTGGGGGGGGATGCATTTTCTGATTGCCCAGGACTAGTCCATGGGTTCACTCAGGAGCCTGGGAGAAGATCTCAGGTCTATCCAAATGTCATAGAATGATCTTGAAGGAAGGGCAACTCCCTGAGAGAAAATAGTGGTGCTATTATCACCATAAGGAGAAATGAGTAATAGACAGGTAAAAATAACTGTTGCCTCTTACAAATGTTCTAAGAAAAGTGCAATTAATGTGCAGTCAGTATCCAGAGGAGAGAGAACAGAAGTGTTATAACAAGTGTAGTGATTTGCACATACTGGGAAATGTACAAAGAAAAAGGAGAAACTGAGGAGGAAGCTGCTTGCCCCCTTGGTTTGAGTTCAGCTCCTTTGGATTCTCTATTTTTTTTTTGCGGTATGCAGGCCTCTCACTGTTGTGGCCTCTTCCGTTGCAGAGCACAGGCTCCGGACACACAGGCTCAGCGGCCATGGCTCACGGGCCTAGCTGCTCCGCGGCATGTGGAATCTTCCCGGACCGGGGCACGAACCCGTGTCCCTTGCGTCGGCAGGCGGACTCTCAACCACTGCACCACCAGGGAAGCCCTGGATTCTCTATTTTCGATAAACCATGGCATATTTGTCAATAAGAGTCACCTCTTTCAGTACCCAACCACCACCTATGTATCCAGTTAGTTTACCAACCTGGACATCATTTGTTATTAACTCATAAATATGCCTTGAGTAATTTCTCTGTTCTGGGTGCTCATCTATGTTCTAAAGTTATGAATGAGTTATGAGTAAAGAAAATAACACACAAAAATCCTGGTCCTTATGAAACTTACAGTTCAGTCAGTGAATACAGACAGTAAATAGAAAAGTAAAATGTAATACACAGGATGTCAGATGATAAGTGCTTTGGGAAAAACAAGGCAGGGGAGGGAAAGACATGACTAAAGTAAAGTAGACATGAGGAAAGTCACAATCTTACAGTAAGAATTTTTAAAAAGATGTGAAGGTGAAGGAGTAAGTCACATGAATATTTAAAGGAAAAACAACCCAGGCATAGTAAACAGCCAATGCAAAGGCCCTGAGGCAGGAGTGTGCCAAAAATCCTTAAGAGGACTGTTGTGTCATGGCAAGAGAGGAGAGAGAAGTAGGTAAGATGAGAATGGTAGCAAAGAGGCAGAACATGTAGGGCCTTAGATGTTGTAAGGACTTCGGCTTTTGGATGCATGGATGGGAAGCAATTGGGTATACTGAATAGAGGAGGTCATAATATGTCTTCCATTTAAAAATAATCACTCTGGAAGTGACTACAGAGGGAAAGGGCTGAAACAGGGAGAGCAGTTATGAAACTTCTGCAATAATTTAAGTTAAAGATGTTGTGGTAGCTAGGAAAATTTGATTAAATGTTGAAGGTAAAGTGACCAGATTTGTTAAAAGGCTGTATTGGGGATACTCTCAAGAAGAGTAGTCAAGGATGACACTGAGAATTTTGACCTCGGGGAATGGAAGGATGGAGTTGCTACCAACTGATATGGGGAAGACAGTAGAAGCAGGTTGGGGGGCAGGGGCGGTAGAAAGTAGGAGTTCTGTTTTGAACATGTTGAGTTTGAGATGACTGTTACACACCCACGTGAACATGGAGAGTATGTAGCTGGGTATAAAATTCTACAGTTCAGAGGAGAGGTCTGAGATGCAGAGGACAATTAGGAACTTACTGTGTAGTTTACATGTAAATCCAGGAAAAAATACAATCACTAGGGGAAAAGGGTCAATAAAAGAAAGAATATGTATAAAGACTCTACCTGGGGACATTGCAATTTTAGTGATCAAGGAAACAAGGAGAAAATAACAAAGGGACCTGAGAAGTAAACACCAGTGAGGGAGAAGAAAAACTAGAAGAGTCTAGTTTTCCTGGAAGCTAAGCAAAAAGTGTTTATGGAGAAAAAAATCTTCAAATATTGCAAGTATTTGAAAATATTAAAATATTGCAAACAGGCCAAGTGAGGTGAACACTGATCATTGACAATTTTGGTCATCATTATGTAAGTCATTAGCAGTTTTAGTGTAACTATGGGACAAAAGAACTGAAAACAGAACACATCAATGACTCTTTTATAGAATTTTACTGTTACATCAGGTACCTAGAAAGATAAACTGCTAGTTCACCAACTCCCCATCCCCCCAGAAAACTTAATTTGTCATCTAATATGTCTAATATGATGAAAGAGCCAGACTCTGTGTTTGAGTCATCCTCTGCATAGCATTTTTCAGAAAGGATAAAAATCACAAAGTTATATCTAAAGTAATTGAGACCAAAGTATTTGCAATTAATCTCAAATATGTTAAAGGCACTGTTTACATTCCATAAATCAGAAGCTCCCTATGTCACCTTTGATGTCAACACAAAAATTACACATTCATTTATTTATTCTTTCTTCTCTTTTCAATAATATTTGTTGAGATTTCCAGTTCCAGCAATGGTGGAATCTTCCCACAGACAGCAATTGTAAACTCTGGAAAACATTATAAAGCATGGCCACTTGAGGGAACTAGGAAGCAACCAAAATCAGGCAGAACCTGGTTGGGGCTTTTTCTTTGAAATAACAGCACACAGAGAGTGAGAGCCATAGTCATACCACTTTGCCAGGGAAGTACAAGCTGAAAACTGTGGTCATATTGATTTAATATGTCATAGAAGAGAGTTTGAAACTGCCAGAGTGGCTGGAAATTGAACATGGAAATCCTTCTAAAGAAGAAGCTACAGAGAAGGGGAGTCCCCACATCTGTCTATAAACACCCTTCCAATTCTTGACTCATCCCTAAACTGTATATGAATTGTGGAGACTCCAAAAAGCACAAGAAGAAAAGAAGAGCTGGAAAGCTAAAAGACTGACCTGATATGTCAGCTCCTATCCAGTGCATGGGAGACAGAGATTTGAGTTTGTATCCCAGAAAGCTAGAGGGGCTCAGGAAAAACCTCAGCAATTCCACTGAAACCCTAGAAGGACTATGACTTAGGAGTTAAGATTCTTCCCGGGATTAAAGGTATGCCCTAGATCTAAGGGCAAAACAATAGACCTGCCTTAACAAAACATAAGACCAAGCCTCCAGTAACTCAAGTGGGCCTGCCTACTATTTAACTGCCTGATAGAACAAAACTCAACACTCTTCAGAAAAAGATAACAATTCAGAGTCTCTACAACGTATCATTTATAATGAGTGGCTACGAGGACCTCAGCTGGGGAAACTGGATTCCATGCTCCAATCCTCCCCAGCTCTCTATGGAAGGAAGTGCATGGATCCCCTGGAAGTGTGGCTTTCCTAGTAAAAATTACTCCTCCTGGCAAAACTTTACAAAGGAGGAAGCACAGGATCACATAGTCAAGCTATAAGACCTAATTCTGGGGGCTCTGAGAATGCTTCAGGAGGAAGTAATATCCAAGCTAGAATTGAGAGATCAAGCAACCCTGAGCCAGGAGGAGGGAAAAGCATATCAAGTGCTTGGAGTTGAGAGAGACTATGGGTGCATCTGGAGCAAGATACCAAGGAAACTAGGGGACAGACTGGTAGAATCAAGGGGACAGACAGGCAAATTATGAAAGGCCTTGTTCATTGTGTTAAACAGGTTGGACTTTCCCTGAGAAGGAATGGAATACCAACAAAAAGTTTAAAGAGGAGCAATATCATCAAAATTTTAGTGTCAAAATATTCTCCTGGATAATGCAGTGAGTCAATCTGGAGAAAATTGTGTTTGAGGTACCCAGAGAATGTCCAGATTCCATAAGAAATTGAGTTTATTTGTCCGGAGCTTAGTAGAAAGGTTAGATTGATATGGGTAAGTTGATTCTTCAGCCTACTGAGAATTACTGAAGCCTTGGAAGTAAATGAGATACTCAGGGAGCAATCAAGGAAATAAAAAGACCCCAGGCAGAAACCTGAGAATCACCAGTGTTCAGGCTTAATTGGTTAATGCATTAACAGATAGCACTAGCAACAGAGTATTTTATGTTACGGATGGGGTCTCCCTGCAATCAGTCTAAATTAATGAATCTCCCAACATCAAATTCACTTCATTAATGGTTGTCTCTCTCTGTTTTAGATGATCTTCTAGAACAGCAGTTCTCAATCAGGGGACGTTTGGCAATGTCTGGAGACATTTTGGTTGCCAAAACTAGGGGATGCTACTGGCATCTAGTAGGTAGACGACAGAGATACTGTTAACCATCCTACAGTGCACAAGACAGACTCTCACAAAATGAATTATCCAGCCCCAAATGTCATTAGTGCCAAGATTAAGAAACCCTGTTCCAGAAGATCATTGGCTGTTGTAGACCTGCTGGTCTATGGATACTGGTAACTTTTGTGTTTTCTTCCCAAGCATTCCTATCAGGGAGTACCAGTTTCTAAGGCTAACAATAAAGAACCCTGTTATCATCATATAACTGAATGAAATCAAAATCTGAAAATACCAAGTTGCGCGGATCTGGGGAGATACAGGAACTATAGCTTTCACCTGTGACTTACACATGGGAAACCTAATCAGACAATCTCAGGGTAAGTAGTGCATGAGTTTCATGATGCCATGGACACAAACCAATCAAATTATGTAAGAGACAAACAAGTACTACCAGAAGTTGCTTAACATTTTATGAACAGAATGGTCTCTCAAGTCTCAAAGGAAATGGTCAGTCAGTACTATTGACTGCTGATTTTGTTTCTGTTAATAAGATAAGTAAGTGGGGGATCATGTGATCTCATCCTCTGACTACACTGATATAGAGTGGTGCTGTGCTGTCCAAAGGACAGAGGGAAGACATGAGATTTGCCTGGAGCTCAGTCCCATGTTGGCTGTGTCTTCCTAGAAATGAACCTCCCATGTCTTGAGCCCCTGCTCTGATCCAAAACCAGGGCTGAGTGATGGGAGCCAACAGGAGCAACGGACCAAGTTTGAGGCAAAGTTCCTGTTAGACTGGGGTTCTGATAGGTATGGGCACATGTGGCAAACTAGCGAGACAATGGGCCAAAACTCGATTTGGATGGAGAACCAAAGAGCCTCCCAAGAGAGTATTGAAAGCTAAAGCAAGAGCGAGAGCAAAAGACAGAGAGAGAAAACACTTATCCAAACAAGGCAGAGCCATACTACTTTTCTGCTCAAAGTGTAGTCTACCAACCAGCAGCATCAGCATCACTTGGAAACTTAGAAATGCAGGTCAGGTCCCATTCCTGACCTACTGAGTTGGAGTCTGCATTTTAACAAGATCTCCAGTTAAAGTCTAAGAAGCTCTGATTGTGCCCTGGGTTGAGGGAAAAGGGGTGACGTACTCAGATACAGGTGGATCCCAGCAGACTGCCTCCCCACCCAGACCCTCAGGTTCATACCTAAATGCTGTGGAACCCTTAGAAGAGCTATTTCACTGAAACTCTCTTAACTGGTTGAGGAAAGGAGAGACATGGCTTTGGTACACAGAGAGCACATTACACAAACTGAGGGAGGATGTTCCCTCCCGCTTTGCCAAACACTGATGTGGCACCTCTCAACTGGTATTCAAGGCCCTGTTCAGGCTCCTTAACATCTGTTCTTTCCCTCTCAGCAGATGACCTCACACAGAGTTGACCTAAGCAATCAGATAGGAGTACCTTCAACTCTCTTCTACCAAACTCAGAAATGCACCTGGTTTCCTCCCACTCACCTCTCACCAGGGGAGATGGACCCCTCCTCCTGTGTGAGGCTGAATCCTGGGGCACTGTTTGCTCCTTAGGCCATGCTGATCAATGGCGCTCTCTGCTGGCTCTGTTCTGGTAGCAATGAAGCATGGTGAATTCTCTCCCAGATTTACTTTAAAAGGAAGAACCGGGACTCCTTCCAGCCACCATATCCTCCAGTTAATACCCTGTAAACTTCCCCTTCCAGTCATGTTGACTTCAAAATAATCTGCTACTACAGTATTTCAAATGTACAGAAATGTCTGTGTACCTACTACCCAGATTGGACAAATCTTAAACTTGTCCTAATAGGACACAACCTTAAATTGGTGTGTATGCTACTCATAAATGCTTCATACTTTTACTATATGAGTATGTAACCATCCAAAATGTGCAGTATTACTTAGCAAGCTCTTAAACTTTAATTATCAATAAAAGGTGTATTACCACATGGATTATTCTATAACTCTCTCTCACACAACCATTGTTTCTGAGATGCTGGCTTCCTGCTCTCCTTATTTCTACGCTCTTGTTGGCATGTATGTTACTTCTTTTTTAAGCCCTGTGACACATTCTAATCATTGTTTTATGCCACCAGAAATTGTAAAATTCCCCTACATTTTTATGCCATCCTCTGGTCGTGATTTTTCCCTTCATACTGGCCTTCTATTGGTGATCACAGTCCATTAGTCTGAAGTGCACCCTTTAGAATCCTCATTAATTAGAGTGTGTTGTGGGGAAACATGTTCAGTTTTTGTCTGAAAACATCTACATTTTACTCTCATTCTGGAAAGATATTTTTGCAGGGCACATAATTCCAAATCAACAGGTTCTTGTCCCAGCACAGGGAAATACTTCCCCATGGTCTTCCGGCTTCCATGAGAAATCTGGTTATCAGTTTATTTGCCATTCCTTTGGAGGGTATCCCTTCCCTAACCTGGCTCTGTTTAAAATCCTGTCTTTGCCTTTGGTGTTTCACTATGATATACAGGATGTGGATTCTGAATTAATCCTGCTTTTGTGTGAATTCACAAAGCTGTAGAATGGCTGCTTTTAACTCTTTTGGAAAATTCTCAACCATTGCCTATTCAAGTATTGCTTCTGCCGCACTCTCTCTCTTTTCTTCTGCAACTTCTCACTTGATGTGATCTCTTAACTTCTCTTACCTCTGTCAGATTTTCCATTTCTTTGATTCTGGGTAAATTTTTCAGATCTATCTGAAGTTCACTAATTCTCTCTTTTAACTGTGTCTAACCTACTATTAAACCCATTCATTGTACATTTTTATACCAATCATTGTAGTTTGATATATAGAATCCTTTTGTTAATATAACCCATCTTATTTTATAGTCTCTTACTCTTTATTTACACTGTAATCTTTTCTATTTCTTTTTTTTTTTTTTTTTTTTTTTTTTTTTGCGGCACACGGGCCTCTCACTGTTGTGGCCTCTCCCACTGCAGAGCACAGGCTCCGGACGCTCAGGCACAGTGGCCATGGCTCACGGGCCTAACCGCTCCGCGGCATGTGGGATCTTCCCAGACCAGGGCGCAAACCCGTGTCCCCTGCATTGGCAGGTGGACTCTCAACCACTGTGACACCAGGGAAACCCTCTTTTCTATTTCTTGAAGCATATTAAACATGCTTATTTTATGTTGGGTGTTTAATAATTCCATTATCTGAAATCTTTTCAGGTCAGATACTGATATTCCTGCTGGTTCTCATTCATTATGCCTCATTTCCTTATATGTGAGCATAGGTGGGTGTTATTTTTTTTATTGTGAGCTCTTTTTCTAGAACTTTATCTATAGAAATTATATGAGACCTGATGTGAAAGCAAGATCTCCAAGGAGGATTTGAATTTGTTTCTGCAACATGTCTGGAGGAATCTACCAACCAGAATCAACTTGAACTAAATTCTTGGCTAAATCTTATTTGGGTGGCTTGATTTTGGACCACAAACCTACATGAAGGCTGGTTTACCCCTTTTACCCCTAAGTTTTTAAATGTTATTGCCACTCCTTCTTCTTTCCCTCTTTCCTTATTTCTTCTAGGTCCCAACTTTCCTTACCTAACCCCTCCTCATCTTCAGGTTTCAGTGTAAATGTTACTTTTCCTAGAAAGGAGTCTAGACTCAGGATCTTGGCTCTATGTTATCACTTTACCCAACGTGATTTAGTTGCATGTTTCCACGTCTGTGTTCCCTAAGATCCAATATTGTGCTTTGCATCCCCAATGCTGGAACTTTCCAGTGCAGTGCCTGGCACCCAGTAGGTGTGTAATGCTGGGTCTTTGAACTGAGCTGTTGCTAGAGGAGTTCTCTGGGGCTCTGGTTGTTGTCATCATGGTCAGGAGACAGTGGTGGTACAGAAATGGCTGTGAACCCTACCTGCTCTAACTGTGGTCATCAGAAGCAGAGCTTGGGTGCCCAGTGGACAAAGTTTTCTGGGGCCTCAGTGGTCAAGGGCTGCAAACACATCAGGCCTGGTAGGTATTGTGGATCCAGCCAAAGGAGCCTGGAGTAGAAATGGAAGCAAATGACAGATAGCTCTGAACAGCCGAACACTTTCATTTGTGAGCAAGGAGTAAGGGAGCAGAACTTGCCACCCAAAAATGTCTCTTACTATACAGAGTATTTCCAGCTGAAAGCAGTCAAGACTCAGGAAGAAACTTTGACCATCTCCCTAATTACCTGAAAATTTTAGATAGAGAGCCTGTTGCAGGAATAGGCTATCACCAGAGATATCTGCAAAGAATATGGCCTAGGGGTGGTGGGGGAAACTCTTAGAGATGAGTCCACTCTGTGTCCCATTGTCTCTGCATGGCCCAGCAAACATTTGCTTTTCCATCTCCATGTCAATTGCTCTCTTCCCCTTTGAAATCCCAACCCCCTACTCCCAACATCCTCTTTTGTCGTTAGCTAGAGATGGTATTTAAGGTGAAGGTTTCTGCCACTTTGGAGAGTTAGTTTTCCTGGGTCTCTCCCATGTACACATGTTACTAAACTTTGTTTGGTTTTCTCCTGTTAATCTATCACATGTCAATCTAATTCTGAGACTTGACAGAAGAACCTAGAAGGGTAGAGGAAATTTTCTTCCTCCCTAATAAAAGTGAGCCACCCCCTTGAACTGCCTAGAAATCCTGAGTGACCTTTTGCAGAGGACTAGAGTTCTGAGTTAGAAGCAGAGCCAAATGTGTGCGATGGAGTGTGCTGTTCCATTGTACCTACAGGCAGGTGAGGCCTGGGAAGACTCAGTTTATACCCAGATGGGTATGACATCATCCCGGCCCTTCAATGAGCTTACCAACTAGTGGAAGAAAGAACAAGTTAACAAAGTATTAACTTCACAGGATGAGAATTGTTAAAAAAACTAAACTACCTGAGCCGTGATAACATGTTATAAGAATAGGGACTCCTCTTACCTAACATGATTGCTACTTCTCTCACTCTCCTTGTCTACAAAAAGCCCAAAGTGTGACAGAAGGTGGAGCTGCTGGCTTCCCATACTTTTACCTTCATTGTACATGCTTGTTTTATCACTCAGATGATTTATTTTATTTTCTAATCTTCAACTAGGTCGTGTTTTTTCTCTGCTGAAGAAGTACAAGGCTGGGGCTTTGGTGATGAGGAAGGGAGTGGTGAGAGCAGAGCCTGGGAAGCAAGAGGCCAAACCAAAGGGCCCTGTGTGTCGATCCAGGAGTTTAGGCTCTTCCTGAGTGCAAAGCAGAAGCCTCTTATGATTAAGTTGCCTAGAGTCTTTGTCAAGTTCTAGAGTCAGTGGTCTCTGGTAGAGGACCCAGACTCAATATATGAAGTCCAAGAAGGTGAGATAATTAGTCAACCAGGCCAGAGAGAGGAAGATAACCTGTGTCCTGTCTAAAAGAGACAGAGTTTCCTTCTCTATGTGATTCAGAGCCTAGTTTTATCAGATTTCTAGTGTTCTAAGAAAGACACCCCCCAAATTGTAGATTTTTAAACATTGACCCCAAACTCTTTTAACCCTTTGAGAACAGATGGAACATTCTGAGTTTATCAGATTGTGACCCCTGGTCTATAAAACAAGACTTGAATACCCTGAGCCAACTCAGCTAGGACCCCCTGTCTAGTGCCCTTTGGAGAGGAATCCTTTCATTACTAAATCCTTCCTTTCCTCTCATCAGCCTCCTGGTCAGCTGGTGAAGTCAGCAAGTGTAAATAGGCTCTATTGAATTGTCTCCAAGTGGGCCCACTGATCACAGCGTGACACTTGCCACAGAGTCTTGTAGGAGAGGCACAGGGAAGAAAGGCAGAATACAAAAAAAAAAAAAAAAGAAAAGAAAAGAAAGAAAGAAACCAGCTATTTCCAAGAATAGAGCCACCATATCCCAATTAGCCTGTACAAAATCTAGAGAAAGGACAATGTGGAGATAAGATAAAGCCGTCTGTGTAATCATGATTCTGCATTCATCCCAACCATGCCCTTGAACTAGAGGTGCTGAGCATAGCGTCTGTTTACAAATGAGGCAACTGGAGGTAGCTAAAAATATTCATCTCTTTTACTACTTCTTTCAGTGTGTATAATATTAGCCAAATGTCTCAATGGCTGGTAAATCATCTTTGAGTCCTTTGGAACCCATCATAGTAATGTTAACCATGATGGATTCTTGTGGTACTTAAAGAACTAGATTGTCAATTAGCTTTTATGAGATACATCACAGTCATCAGCCTTGTGTCATACCTCCTATTCACAGAAGCCAGTTATTAAAATGTACAATAATTTGCTTTTATTATAATCTATCTAAAAGCCAAAGCTAGTCTCCAAAATAAAGTTTTAAGTTGCAATCTAAGAGACATTTTTCTTCAAAATGACTGCAAAATATAGTGTCACCATTCTTGGTTAATTATTTTGCAGAGTGTGAATTTTAGTTAATCATTTCTTGCAAGGACCAAATAACATAGGTGCTTCCTAACAGCATCTCTGGGAATAACTACAGTCCTTTCAGAAGCTAAATAATCAAGCCATGCTTGTAACAACTTAAGTAACTACCCACCAGGGAAATAGTCCCCAGAGGTCTCCCACTCCTGGAAATCACTTGCCCTCAGTGTTGACCTTGGCAAAGAGAAAGAGCAGTGAGTCAACTCTAACTTAGCACAGCATCCACCAGAGACCTTCAATGCCATCCAGTATGGTCATCTGCTCAGGATAACCTGGAACTTGAAAAAGCTCATCATCACTGGAGATGTCCTTTAGAACTTATCCCAGGAGCCTGTAAATTCCCTCAAGGCAGGAACCCTTCATCTCTGTATCTGCAGCATCTTATACAGTGCTGGACTCATATTTGTTTAATGAACAAATGAATATACTAATAACAACAATAATAAGTAACATTTAATGAGCATATACTATAAGCAGGTCCTAGATTGGGTACTTTACAAATATCTCATGTAATTCCTCCAATAATCCTTCAAGGGAAGCTCAAGGAAAGTATTATACTTCACATTTAACTGATAAGAAAATTGAGGTCTGGAGAGACCAGAGTAATTTGCCCAAACTCCCCTAGGTGTTAAGTGGCAGAACTAGCATTAGATCCTCAGTCTAACTCCTAGGTTCAAGTTCTTGACCATTATGTAATATTATTTTAATAAAAATTCTAGAAAAGCTTTCAAAGTCACACACACACACACACACACACACACACACACACACACCATGACAGCTGCAGGGAGGGGAAACAAGCTCAGTGGTTAACAGCCTCTGGCCAAGGAAGATAACATTCCAGGCCTGATTTAAACCACCTGTGTGTCAACAATTCTTGTTGATGGGCATCTAACAATGAATGTCCTAGACTTGGCTTTATCAAGCCTCCTCCAGCCACAGCTTAGTCAATGTTGGGGGGAGGAGGAATGGGAGGGGAAGGGATTGTCAGGAAAGTTGTGTACATGGGACAGGTTCAGGGGCCAGGGCACCTGCACATTATTTCTGTCAGTTTGTTTACGTAGCCACTATGCATTCTCTAGGATGCCCTAGAAAAAATCTGCTAGAGGGTTGAATTCAAAGTATATTATGTGAGCTAAACACAAATAAGTGACTTGGTATTGGGGGGGGGAACACCTTCTGACCCATCATTTTGCCAAAATGAACTCCTCATGGTTGAGTGGCCCTCCTCCCCTTTCCTAAGATTAGTTTGGTCTTGCTCTGTAATATTTATTGAGGAGACCTTTTATTATAAAGCAGCCAAGCACTGGTTACCTGAAATATACACAAGTTTTTAAAGTCTGCATTCAAGGTTTAAAATCTTTTCAGTTATGAAAAATGTCCTACCTGGCCTCTCCCTGTCTCATTTGGGAGAGTAAACGGTAGCTATATAGTTGAACTGTAATTCGCTTGGCTCTGAAGAAGGCATTATCACTGAAATTCAAGACCCTTGATCTAAGATGTCTTGGAGAATTATAGCATGTTATATACTACCTATTAGAGTACAAAGTACAATGCAAAATTAGTCTTTATAAAGAGTTACAGGAGAAAGTTTGTATGAAACAAAATATAGTTGTCATAACAATTGATCTGCTAGGTTGTATGTCACTAAGGAAGTCTGAGGTGTGGGTTATCCCAATCAAGAGAACAGCTGGAGACAGTCGAGAGTACAGCAGGTAGGGTATTTTCCTCTGCTCTGAAGAGGAATTTTTCCTCTTGAGTGAATAATGCAGGCATATAACTAAAGTAGAGGTAGTGTCAGTCTGGGAGGGACAAGGAGAGTAAAAGCTGAAGAAAGATTCCATTAGGGAAAGGATGAGGAAAGGAAGTGCCTGAGAGATAGGATTTTACCAAAGCAGAGAGCAGAATTCATGAGGTCATTTCACACCAAATAGTGTCAAGAAAGGTTCTAAGCAGAAGGAAAGACAGAAGAAAAAATAAAGATATAAAAAAGAGAACAGAGGCTTCATCGGAGATATTTGCCACATGAAGTTATACTGATTTTAAAAGGTGTTCCAAGGTTCTTACTAAGGTTCTGCTCCCTTTTGTGTTCCTATGATGCTGTTCAGATCTCTTCATTCACCACTATACTACTCTCTCAATCTAAGTGTGGGTCTAAAATTATGCTAGTCACCAGAGGATATTATCAGCAGACCACCTGCAATACAGTCACCAAAAGCACTTGTTAGAAATACAGTCCTGGGGCTTCCCTGGTGGCACAGTTGTTGGGAGTCCGCCTGCCGATGCAGGGGACATGGGTTCGTGCCCCGGTCCGGGAAGATCCCACGTGCCGCGGAGCGGCTGGGCCCGTGAGCCGTGGCCGCTGGGCCTGTACGTCCGGAGCCTGTGCTCCGCAGCGGGAGAGGCCACAACAGTGAGAGGCCCGCGTACCATAAAAAAAAAAAAAAAGAAAGAAATACAGTCCTGAATTCTTCCACAGGTCTACTTAATCCAAATCCCTAGGGATGGGGCCTGTGAATATAAACTTTTAAAAGAATATCCCAAGTGATTCTTAATTACACTAAAGTCTGAGAAGAACTACCATATTGGGCAACAAAGCAAATATGGGGCGTGGTCCCTGTCATTGAAAAGCATGCAATCTAACTGAGGAATTTAGATAATGCTTAATAATCTTATGGGTGCTATAGAACCCTCAAGAGAGTTACAACTCAAAAAGTCCTCCAGGCAAACTTGCTTGGTTTCACCCTCTTCCCCCTACCAAGTGTGCCTTTCATTTTATTTGTAACCTTCAGATGACATTGTCTGTTTTCTACTTAGTATTCATTTATTTGTGTGCCTCCTCTCCTACAACTTAAGTGCTTTGAGAACAGGATCCATGTCTGATTCATTTCTCTAATTCATGAGTGCTTAAATAGATAATTCATGCATGGAGGGAGGAAGGGTGGGAAGAGATATGAGGGTACAGTAATTAAGAATGTCTTCCTAGAGGAGGAAAGTCTTGATGTAAAAACAGAATTTTACTAAACACAGAGTAGAAGGAACGGCATAGGTAGGTATGGGACAATTACATAAACAAAGTGACAGAGCAAAGAAAGAGCATTGCATAACTCCAAATTTGTTAGCTACTCAGAGCAATATTATAGTTTTAACAACATTCCAATTTAAAAATTCCACTAAAATTTTCCATTTCAAATTGCATTAAAAATATAAAACACTTAGGAATAAATTTAACAAATATGTGTAAGACTTCTATACAGAAAACTAAAAAATATTGCTGAGAGAAATTAACAAAGTCCTAAATAAATGTAGAGATATACCATTTTCATGGACTGGAAAACTCAGTATTGTTAAGATGACAATTCTCCCTAAACTGATATACAGATTCAATGCAATTCCAAAAAAACTTCTATTTTTTTTTTTACATCTTTATTGGAGTATAATTGCTTTACAATGGTGTGTTAGTTTCTGCTTTATAACAAAGTGAATCAGTTATACATATACATGTGTTCCCATATCTCTTCCCTCTTGTGTCTCCCTCCCTCCCACCCTCCCTATCCCACCCCTCTAGGTAGTCACAAAGCACCGAGCTGATCTCCCTGTGCTATGTGGCTGCTTCCCACTAGCTATCTATTTTACGTTTGGTATTGTATATATGTCCATGCCACTCTCTCACTTTGTCACAGCTTACACTTCCCCCTCCCCATATCTTCAAGTCCATTCTCTAGTAGGTTTTGGGGGGAAAAGAAAGCTAATTTTGAAATTTATTTGGAAATTCAAAGGACCAAGAATAACCAAAAATCTCAAAAAAGGAAAAAATTAGAGGACCTACTCAACCTGACTTCAAGACTCATAAAAGCTATCATTATTAAGAAAACGTGTTTTGGGTGAAAAAATAGATAGATCTATGAAACATATTTGAGAGTCCAAAATAAATCCATACATGTCAAATCAAACAATATTTTACAAGGATGCCAAAGCAATTCAATGGGAAAAAGAAAATTACTTCAACAAGTTTTCTAGAGAAACTGTATACTCATTAAAAAAAATCTATAAGTGCTATCATACACCATACACATTAATTAATTCAAAATAAATCTTAGACTGAAGACAAAAACTATAACGTTTCTAAGAGAAAACAGAAGGATATCTCTATGACCTTGGTGTAGGAAAAGATTCTTAGCACACAAAAACCACTAACCATAAAAGAAAAATTTGATAAATTGGTCTTTATCAAAATAAAATTATCCTCTCATCAAAAGGCACCATTAAGAAAATAAACAAACAAGCTATATAGACTGGGAGAAAGTATTCACAGCATATCTATCTGAACATATCTATCTGAATAAATCCATACATATAAAATCAAACAATATTTTACAAGGATGCCAAAGTAATTCAATGGGAAAAAGAAAATTACTTCAACAAGTTTTCTAGGACAACTGTATATCCATTAAAAAAAAATCCATGAGTGCTATCTTACACCATACACATGAATTAATTCAAAATAAATCTTAGACTTAAGGCAAAGCCTAAGATTTTACCCTTGAATGACACAGGTTTAAACTGGGTGGGTCCACTTATATGTGATTTCTTTCACTAAAATATGTATATACTATAGTACTACATGATCTGCAATTAGTTGAACCTGTGGAGGCAGAAGTTCAGAGACAGAGGGCCAATAGTAAAGTTATACTCAGATTTTCAACTGGGTGGAGTGTAGGTGCCCCTAACCCCTACATTGTTCAAGAGTCAACTGTATATATAATATAGATATATTTACAGATAGATAGATATAAAATATTTTACAACTCAATTATAAAAGAACAAATGATCCAGTTTTTTAAAAAGCAAAAAATGTGAACAGATGTGTCACAAATAAAAATGTGCAAATGGCCAATAAACACATGAAAAATGCTAAATACTATTGGTTATCAGAGAAATTAAAATTAAAGATATTTTAATTTAAAACAATGAGGTACATACCCACTAGAATGGTTAAAATGGACGGGATGGGCATTCACAAATACTAGGGAGGATGTGGACCAAACAGAATTCTCATATGATGCTGATAGAGGTATAAATGATACAATTATTTTGAAAAACAGTTTGAGAGTTTCTTAACCTTTTAAGGAAGTTAAACATATATCCTATAACCCAGAAACTCCACACCAAGATGTTTATCTAAGACAAATGAAAATATATGTCCACAGGAAAAGGGAACCCTCATCACTGTTGGGTGGGAATGTAAATTGGTGCAGCCACTATGGAAAACAGTATGCAGGCTCCTTAAGAAATTAAAAATAGGACTACCATATGGTCCAAGAACTCCACTTCTGGGTATTTATCTAAAGAAGATAAAAACACTAATTTGAAAAGATATATCACCTTTTTGTCTGTTGCAGCATTATTTACAATAGTCAAGATATGGAAGCAACATACGTGTCCATCAATAGATGACTGGATAAGGAAGATGTGGTGTATGTATAAAATAGGATGTTACTGAGCCATAAAAAGAATGGAATCTCGCCATTTGCAAGAACATGAGGGACCTAAAGGGTATAATGCTAAATGAAATATGTCAGACAGAGAAAGACAAATACCATATGATTTCACTTTTTTGTGGAATCTTAAAAAATAAGACAAACAAACAAAACAAAACAGAAACAGACTCATAGATACAGAGAACAAACTGGCGGTTGCCAGAGGGAAGGAGAATGGGGGCAAACAAAATAGGTAAAGGGGAGTAAGAGGTACAAACTTCCAATTATAAAATACATAAGTCACAGGTATGTAATGTACAGTATATGAATTATAGTCAATAATATTTAAAAAAATAATAATAATAATATTTTAATAATGTATGGTGACAGATGGTAATTAGAATTGTGGTGACCATTTCATAATGTATACAAATATTGAATCATTATATTGTACACCTGAAACTAATATAATATTGTAGGTCAATTGTAATTCAATAAAAAAGAAAGAAAATTTGTGTCCACAAAAAAGCCTTGTAAACAAGTGTTTATGGGAACTTCATTAACAAAAACCACAAACTGGAAATAGTCCACCATAAGGAAAATGGATAAACTATGGAAAATTCATAAAATGAACCATTATTCATCAAGAAAAGGAAAATTGCTAATGCATGCTGTCAAAATGAATAAATTTCAAAAAATATTACACTAAATGAAAGAAGCTAGACACACACAAAAAGGTGCATACTATATGATTCTACTTATGTGAAGGTCTAGAATCGACAAAACTATAGTAAAAGACATCAGATGAGTGATTTTTCTGGAGGGAGGGGATTGGCTGGAAAGGGCCACAAGAGAACTGTCTGGGCTGATAGTAATGTTCTGTGTCTTACAAATGGGCATGGGCTACATTAGTATAGGCATTTGTCAAAACAGTTCAAACAGTACACTCAAGATCTGAATATTTCACTGTTTGTGAATTATGCCCCCATTTTTTTTTTTACTTAAAAATATTTATTGATTCATTTTTGGCTGTATTGGATCTTCGTTGCTGTGCATGGGTTTTCTTTATTTGCGGCGAGCGGGGGCTACTCTTCATTGTGGTGTGCAGGCTTCTCATTGCAGTGGCTTCTCTTGTTGCAGAGCACAGGCTCTAGGCATGCGGGCTCAGTCATCGTGGCACACGGGCTCAGTAGTTGTGGCTCATGGGCTTAGTTGCTCCATGGCATGTGGGATCTTTCCGGACCAGGGATCAAACCCGTGTCCCCTGCATTGGCAGGTGGATTCTTAACCACTGCAACACCAGGGAAGTCCTGCCTCCATCTTTTAAGTACATAATTTCTACATTATGCAGGATGAGATAGGCTATGTTTTGGTAACATACAACCCCTAAATCCTAATGGCTTAATACAGTGAATGTTTATTTTTTGCTTAAAGTGCACTGCAGGACCAGGCAGCTCTCTTTCAATAATGTGTCTCTGCCCTCACATGGAGCCTCCTCCAGTTCCCTTGAGAGGAAGAGAGAAACTGGTGAATCATCAGGGCTTTAAACTGCCTCAGCCCAGACAAGACACAAGTCACTTCCCTCCCATCCTATTGGCCAGGATCAGTCATATGGCCCTGACTAAAAGCAAAGGACTGGGGGTGTAGTTTTTCAAGTGCCCATGAAGGAAAAGATTACCACATACTGATGAACACTAGAAATGCCTGCAACAGTCTATGTCCTCAGCATTCTTCCATCTTAGCAAAGAATAAAATCTAAAATCTAATTTTCTATAAACTGATTACAACTTCATCTGTGTGCCTAGACCTGGTCTTAGTGAATAGTAATGCAGTACCTTCTCTTCACAAAGGGAGATTGTGATTCATTAATTTCTTTTCTTCAAACATGGCTGAACTAATACTTCTTGGTAGACAGAAGTAAAGAATTCTGGAAATGTACCTGGGGAAAATACAGCAACAGCAACAAAAAAAATTGTGAAATGAACTGCAGAAGTCAGAACAGATACACAGCCAGGAGACACCTGGTTTACAACACTGCTGAGGTAAACTCTGAGAGACACAGAGTGACAAGTGACTGACAAACCAATCTGGTCCAAAATAAATTATATCTGGGGATAACGGCCAGCTGAGCTTCTGCTGCTGTGGAGAAAACAGGCATTACAAATGAAAAAGGGGATATTATTTGGCCCAAAGTGATCATTTGTTGCTTGTCAAAAATTATCCTCATATTCCTAAAACTTTCTGAATTTGTAGGTGCCCTGGAGGAAGGCCCACTGTAGCACACACAGAAAAAAAGAAGACAAATCCTGTTTTACAATTCCCTTTTCTGTTTTAAATTTTCACAAAAGGTCTTGAACACTATAACAATTAGAGGAGGACAAAAATATGTTTGGCAGATCAAATAGGTAAGATGTCAGGACTCTTTTTAAAATGTCTGGGAGACACTGATGATTAATTTTGGCTGAAACTTGAAAAAAAAAACAGGCACATTTTCTAAACTAACATGTAAGATTTTCTGATCATGTAAGCACCTTTAAAGTCCAGTTATACCAGGGACAGTCAGAAATTAGACTGTGTAACAGTTCCCACAAATTGCTCAAAGGTTACCTCTCATCCAGTAGACAGGGACCGAGGTTGCATAATCACTGGAGCCCAGCTCAGAGAGGAAACACACAGAATGCTAATATCCCTGAAGAATTTCCATCCACTTGGGAAGAGAGATGTGGTCTGATTGCAGGATGGGTTAAGAACATGCAGCACACAAACATATCATCAGTGTTGTTGATCTAGTGCCTGCCTCCACTTATTCTGGGAAATTAAAGGAGAATGATTTCAGGGTGCCAAAGAAAGGCTGTCAGCTGTGAATCTGGTGATTGACATGGTTTGCTTAAATGTGTTCAACCAAAACGAAGTGGGAATGACCAGGCTTAGCTTTTCATCTTTGGGTGCAATAATTGGCACACTCCACTTAGGCCCTTGACTGATGTGCCAGTCAGAATTATTTCTGTTCTAAGTGAAAGAGACCCCAACTCAAACTGGCTTTTAAAGGAGAATGCATCTAATTCACACAACTGAAAAGTACAGGCAAGAAAGTCAGATATAACTGTACCCAAGGCCTCAAATGATTTGACTCTGCTCTCTTCTGTACTTTTAAAATCTCAGTTCCTTGTGATGTCAACATAATGCCAATAGTCCTACATCTACACCTTTATGGTTTCAAGTCTGAAAAATAAGCAGGAGTTTATTTTCCAGTACCTTCTGCCCACATTCCATGATTCATGGCTTTTAGGGTCAATATCTTCATCTTGATATAATGAAACAATTTCTGTGGCCAAGAGATATAATAACATTAATTTCTAGGTTTGACTTGCATGGAAACCCCTAAATCAATCACCTATGACTACTGAGATTTGGTAGTCACATGTTCCACCTCTGAACTGGGTGGAACACCCCTTGAACCATATGGCCTAAGAGAGTGGGGAGAGAAATAGCTACCCATATAAAATTCTAGGTACTTATCAGAAGAAGCGAAAGTGGACTCTGGGTAGAACAAAACAGAACAAAATTTTAAAAAATAGCATCTACTATACCAAGCTCTTGGTATACTTTAATATTATATAATGGAGGCACTTTCACAGAAATTAAGGGTAGGGACCATACCTAATTCAGAATATTGTAGATTCTGAGGGTTGGGAGGAACAGCAGAGGTCATAAAATCAATTCCCAATTCTGACAAATTGCAGTCAAATCTTAACTTGTAAGAGAGTGTGTGGCATCCTTGGTAGATCTTTGAACAGTCTAGGGTTCAAAAAATATTACTTGAGTGAATTCAAGAAGGAATGAAAATATTTACAGAGATTCTTAGTTCAATCACAGAAACTCCTCCTGCTCTCTAAAGGCTTTTAAAAAATAAAAGACTTTTAAAAAATAAAAAATATACTTGGACAGGTCAGTTAGAGCTCCAGTAATGGCACTATAGTCAGATAACTAACCCTCCTCCCAATAACAAGTATAAACTTTAGACAAAATATAAAACACAACTGTTTGAAGGCACAAGAGAGCAACAAAAAAGAGAAATAAGCTGGAATAAATATGACCTCAAAAAGAAGAAAGCAAACCAGGTGATATTTACATTACCTCTTCTTCTCAAGCATCCTACCAAGTTTTCAGAGATCAGGGTATAGCGCTCAGGTAGAAAGTAGCCATCTTTCTGGTCCAAAGAGTCAGAGTTTGGAACTGCCTGACACAGCTGAAAATTGAGGGGAGAATTTCCAGAATGAGGGAATCACAAAAGGTGGATCCCTCATATCTGTGTACAATTGCCTTCAAAATCTTAGATGACTCCTAAACAGTATATGTTTGTGGCAATGCTCCCAGGAACCACATATATAGCAACAGCTGTAAATCTAAGTGTTGAGCAGAGTTCAGCAGCTACTGGTGCTGGAAAGGTAAGTTTGACTTCAAATCCTACGAAGTTAAAGGATCTTGTTCAACACATTAACTATCCACTGAAACCTCATAAGAGCCACACCTATAAGAATAAGGACTATAAGCTATGACTAAGGACTTTGTCCTAGGAATAAAGAAAAATCTGAAATAGATATGCTCTAATAATGCTTAAAACCAAGCCTCCACAAGATCAAGATTATTCCCTAGTAACTTAACTGTCCATTACAAAAAAACCCTACAGTATTCAGAAGAAGATAACAGAATCTAGAATCTCTACAATTTATCATCTACAATGTTAAGTATAGAATAAAAAATTATGAGACATACAAAGAAGCAGGGAAATGTGACCCATAATCAAAAGAAAAGAATAAAGGAAAAAAATCCACAGATAAATCAGATGTTAAAATTAGCAAAGATTTTTTTAAAACTACTATAAATATATTAAAATTTACAGAAAATATAGATATAAGTGAACTATTTCAGGAGAGATATGAAAACACTAAATATTGGAAATATTAGAACTGAAAAAACACAATACCTGAAATGAAAAATGTATTACATGGATTTAATAGCCAATTGAACAATACAAAAGAAAAAAGCAAACTTGAAGACAAACCATTATAAATTATTCAAACTGAAGCCCAGAGAGAAATGGTACTTTAAAAAGTAGAGAGTCTCCAGAAGCTGTGAAACAATTCAAGTGGTCTAACATATGTGGGCAGACTAACCAAACTACTGAAAAAATAAAAGATGAAGAAAAAAATCTTTAAATCAGCCAGAGTGGGGAAACATATATTATATGTAAGGAAATAACATAAAGATAACAGTTAACTTCTCACCAGAAATAATGGAGACCAGAGGACATCTGGAACAATATGTTTAAAGTAATGAAAGGGAAAAGAATGTCAACATTAAATTCTATATCTAATAAAAATATCTTTCAAAAGGTGAAATAAAGACATTTGCAGCTAACTGGAAGGGGGAAAATTTGTCACCAGTAGACAAGAAATGCTGAAGAGAAATGATACAAGGTAGAAATTCATATCTATAGAAGGAATTAAAAGCACTGAAAATGATAAACGTAGGTAAATAAAAAATTATATTTTCTCTCAACTTATTGAAAAAATATGGACAGATATAATCTGACTCTGTCTCTCAATGCATTCACCTGCCCATGAATCAAGTTTCTACTGACACTCTTAAGTCTTGTAAATTGTGTCTGCCTAGCGTTGCTTAGGTTCATGCCTTGAACTGATAGAGATACAAACTCTGGAAATCTGCTTGTATATCTCTCTTCCTGAGAGAATAAAAGTAAAAGTGTTCAAAGATGCTCAAAGTGCTGTGGGATGCTCCATGTGCTGTGGGATGCTCCAGGTGCTGTCTCCTCAAGGACATCATAACATAGGCAGGCACCAAGAGATAACACACAGGATGAAGATCTCACTCAAGACAACTGTCTGTAGCACACTCATGTCTCAGAGATGACTCTGTGAGCTAAGGACCTAGAAATAGGAGAAATCACAGACAGTGAGCCAAGCTGGTTTTCTGAAGGGTTTCTAGTACAGGGTTATTCATTCAACATTCATTATGTATTTACTGACTATCCACTATGTAGCAAGCGTTGTGATTAGCACTCTATGGGGTGAAGGCCTGAAGCAGTCATAATCCTGTCCTCACAATCTTGTAGGGGAGATATGACCACAAATAAATCTAATATGAGGCAATAATAATGTTAATAAAAATAAAAATTATAATAATGATAGCTAACATGAAGTGAGCTTTTATTATGAGTCAGGCACTGTGCTAAGTGCTTTACATGCATTAACCCACTTAATATACAGGACAACCTCCTGAGAGAGGAACCACAATTATGCTCATTTTCATAAATAAGGAACCTGAAGCTCTTGAAGTCTCCTAGATAGTGTGTGTTGGAACTGAAACTTGAACCCCAGTGCTTGGCTCTAAGGCCCAGGTACTACTCACTGCAATGGGGGATTCCCAAGAAGTGCAGATAGAATATGTTGGGATCTGAGGGTGGAGAGAGCCTCCTCACAGGAGAAGCCATGGAAGCCTCCATGGAGAAGGGGCTGTGGATGGTCCTTGAGGGTAAAATGTGGACTCATAAAGACTGGCATTCGTGAAGAAGGAATAAGATTTCAGGAGTGCCAGGGCAGGAAGGGTGAGAGTATCTTGTCAATAAGTGCTTCTGGGCACTGGGGATGTGCTGAGCTCTGAGCTGAACAGTATGGAGCCTCAGGATTGCATCAGATGTGATCTCAAGGGAGATCCCAACCCGTAGCTCACACAGGGTCAGGTAGGCCTTAACTAAATCCATGATGCATGAGAGTGTAAACCGAATTTGTCTTTGGCATTGGCTCTAGACACTTATGAATGAAAACATGAAGTCATTTTCTTTCCTACTATGAAAACAAGATTTGTGGAATTTGAATAAACACGTGGAATGTAAACACAGTTTGGCAGGGCCTTTCTTCACCAAAAGAGATGACTTAAACAAACAAGAATGAAGGAAGAGAGGAATGCAAAGCAAAAGGTGGGAATATGGCATCACTCTGACCTGTTATAAACACCAGCCAATTGGGCCAATAGTCCTAATATAAAATCATAATGCTAATATCTAACAATCATGTTTTCATGTAGACAAATCTGGTAGCTCACAGCAGGAAGCAGATGCCATCTGAGACTCTCTTGCCATTTCCCATGTCACATCAGTCACCAAGTCCTATCAATATTGGCCAATTTAAAATAAGCAAAAATATCCCTATTTCTTTCTGCGTATTCACAGACTCCTCTTTTCTCTCCACCCCCTCTGCCATGCTTCATCTCCTATATCTCTGAATGCCATTGCTTCCTCAGTGATTTTCTTGCTCCTAGTTTATTTCCTGCTTACTCCATCCTCTGCTTCTGCCAAGTTCGCCTTCCACAAATGTAAAGAAATTTCAACCTTTTGTCTAAAACCCTTCAGTGCTTCCTTACTGCGCTAAAAGTAGATTTCATGTCATGAACTGAGACCCTCTGTGACCTTGTTCCTATCTGCTCTCCATGCCACTCTCCACCCACTCCCCAAGGCACCCCAACAACCCTTTATTTCCCTTTGTATGTCCAACTGTTTCATTCCATCACAATGTACGCATATCGTAACTTTTCCCCAGAAAGCCTCTCCTCCCTGTGTCTACCTGAAGAACTCAGTTAGAGCATCACCCCCTCTGTGAAGGGTGCCAAAGGCATCACCAGTCCTAGAGAGACTCCACTGCCCCTTCTCTTTTTGGTGTCTACTAGGTCATCACAGCACACACCAAGCTCTAGCACAGCTACAATATAGAAGTTGGGCTGATGCTTCCTAAATAAATGAGTGCATTTTGTCCTTTGTTTCCTCCACCTGTGCCTACTCGAATTCTCCCCCCACACAACAAAATTTGAATAAACCTGGAATTTGAATAAATGTGAAAATTTCATGGAAGCCCCAAAATCCCTTCCTGATCATGAGTTGCCTCCCTTCTGACAGATTCTGAGCCTCTCTGCAACCAAGCATGAATTTCCCACAAGTCACACATTCCCTCCCTCTCACTGCTGCTCACCTTCCTTTGGTGTCATTGCCCACAAGTGATAGTAAGGGAAGCGTTAACAGGAGCCACAAATGAGAATCATTGGTGTCAGTCAGTAGAGAACACAGCCTTGCAAAGTAAGCCGGCTTACAACCAGACATTGCTAGAAAACCAGGGGAAGAGCTCACAGATTCTTGGAGGTGCACTGCTCACCTTGTCAGCTCAAAGGAATTCATTTCAACAGACTATTTCTGTGTACCTGTGAGGTGGCAAGCATGGTATAACAAGTGCTTACCTTCCCTGGACTTCTACCCTGATGAGAAGATGGGATGTAAAATAAAGTAGTGTTGCCAAGGGGACTTCAATGGAAAATGAATAGATGGGATATTAATAACTAGTAATGAAAAGGAGCTCTGTGTTTAAAAGTTTAGAAACAATAAGTTAAAATTGAGTAAATTTCTTTACTCTTGGATTTCTTGGAGCTTTTTAAATGCCAGTGGTAGAGGTGGTAGAGAGGGACATCAGTAAGATGGTGGAAGAGAAATTTTCAGCCCTCATCCCCCACACAGAAACACTGATTTTTGACAGCTCATGGATAAGAGTACCTTTGTGGGAGGCATTCCCAAGTCCAAGTTCAGTGGAGAGGTCCCTGTATCCCTTTGGAGGAAAAAATCCAAGAATAGACCCATTGAAGAGGTTAAGAAGAAACTTTTCATGTTACTCATGCTACCCTTCCTTCAAGGCACCATAGTTCAGGGCCAAGAGAAACCCCCTCAGCCCACAATGTCTCCCACAGGGGAAAGTGAGAGCATAGTGAGTGTCTGGCTTCCCCTGCTGTGCAGGATGCTGCCGAAGAGTCACACTACTTTCTCACCTGACCCATAACATCAGAGCTGAATAGTCTTGGACAGTAAGGAACAGGGGAAAAGGGTGGGTCCCAAGGAACTGGGGCATGAAACTCAACAAAGGGCTATGGTTTGTACTAACTACCTCAGAGAATCCACAAAGAAGCCCATTCACAAACCTCCCAGGATGCATCATCTGCAGTTCCACACAGATAGCCTATGTGCACCACCAGTTTTCTGTGTTCTTCTCCCCCTCCCCCCTGTATTCAACACTCCATGCATGCCCTGCAGAGGGCATCTGTGCTGGCCGTACTCTGATAAATTGGAAGAAAATACATAAACTTAAATAATTTAGGACACAGCCCTAAGGAGGCTCTCAGAATCTGGCCTGGTTTTGTGGGGTCTAGAGAAGGCATAACATCCTAAGCTTTCTCCTTCAAGAAGAATCAGGAAGAGCGGAGCAGTTACATCCATAAAAATAGTTTGAGGAACCCCCAGAATCCCTAGCCAGGCAGACTGATGAAGTTTTCTCCCTCCTTAAGCCAGTCAGTAAAGACTGTAAAACTAAAGATGACTGTCAAATACAAAGACAGCAACACAGTTCAAAACACACACACACACACACACACACAATCAAGGAAAAATGATACGACCAAAGGAATACAATAATTTTACAGTAACCTACCCCAAAGAAATGGAGATTTATTAATTGCCTGAGAAATAATTCAAAATAATTGTTTTAAGGAAGCTCAGTGAGCTACAAGAGAAAATAGACAGCTCAACAAAATCAAGTTGTTATTGGATACACAATATAAAAAGATGTAAATTGTGACATCAACAGCATAAACTTATTTATGTTTAATAAAAGGGGGAGGGAATAAAAGAGTAGAGTTTTTGTATGTGATGGAAGTTAAGTTGATATCAGCTTAAGAGAGACTACCTCATAGAAATCACAAGGATAAAAACCTCTAGTAGACAAACAAAATAGAAAGAAAAAGAAATCAAAGAATGCCACTGTAAAACCTTATCAAATAACAAAGGAAGACAGCAAGAGGAAGAAAAGAACAAAGGAACAACAAAATAGTCAGAAGACAATTAACAAAATGGAAATAGTAAGTCTTTACTTATCAATAATTACTTTAAGTGTAAATGGATTAAATCCTCCAATCAAAAGACATAGAGTGGCCAAATGAATTTTTTTTTTAGTGGTTCAAAAATATGCTGCCTACAAGAGATTCACTTTAGGTTTGAGGACACACATAGATGAAAGTAAATGAATGGAAAAATATATTTCATCCAAATACTACCTAAAAGAGAGAATGGCTATACTTCTATCAGACAAAATAGACCTTAAGTCAAAAACTGTCACATGAGAAGATGGCGGAAGAGTAAGACGCGGAGATTACCGTCCTCCCCACGGATACACCAGAAATACAGCTACACGTGGAAAAACTCCTACAGAACACCTACTGAACGCTGGCAGAAGACCCCAGACCTCCCAAAAGGCAAGAAACTCCCCACATACCTGGGTAGGGCAAAGCGGAGAGATTCCCGCACAGAGGATCGGTGCCGAGCGGCACTTACCAGCCTGAGAGGCTTGTCTGCTCGACCGCCGGGGCGGGGGGTGCTGGAAGCTGAGGCTCGGGCTTCGGTCAGAGCGCAGGGAGAGGACTGGGGCTGGCGGCGAGAACTCAGCCGGAAGGGGCCTAATGAGCCACAGCTAGCCGGCAAGGAGTCCGGGAAAACTCTGGAGCTGCCGAAGAGGCAAGAGACTTTTTCTTCCCTCTTGGTTTCCTTGTGCGCGAGGAGAGGGGATTAAGAGCGCTGCTTAAAGGGGCTCCACAGACGGGCGCGAGTCACGACTGAAAGCGCGGAGCCCAGTGACGGGCGTGGGACGCTGGGGCTGCTGCTGCCGCCGCCAAGAAGCCTGTGTGCGAGCGCAGGTCACTGTCTACACCGCCCTTCCAGGAGCCTGTGCAGCCCGCCACTGCCGGGGTCCCGGGATCCAGGGGCGGCTTCCCTGGGAGAATGCACGGCGCGCCTCGGGCTGGTGCAACGTCACGCCGACCTCTGCCGCTGCAGGCTCGCCCCGCAATCCGTGCCCCTCCCTCCCACCCGGCCTGAGTGAGCCAGAGTCCCCGAAGAGGCTGCTCCTTTAACCCTGTCCTGTCTGAGCGAAGAACAGACGCCCTCCGGCGACCTACATGCAGAGGCGGGGCCAAATCCAAAGCTGAGACCCAGGAGCTGTGAGAACAAAGAGAAAGGGAAACCTCTCCCAGCAGCCTCAGAAGCAGCGGATTAAAGCTCCACAATCAACTTGATGTACCCTGCATCTGTGGAATACATGAATGGACAAAAAATCATCCCAAATTGAGGAGCCAGGAGTCAGTGCTGTGCCTCTGAGGTGGGAGAGCCAACTTCAGGACACTGGTCCACAAGAGACCTCGCAGCTCCACATAGTATCAAACAGCGAAAATCTTCCAGAGATCTCCATCTCAACACCAGCACCCAGCTTCACTCAACGACCAGCAAGCTACAGTGCTGGACACCCTATGCCAAACAACTAGCAAGACAAGAATACAACGCCACCCATTAGCAGAGAGGCTGCCTAAAATCATAAAAAGTCCACAGACACCCCAAAACACACCACCAGACGTGGACCTGCCCACCAGAAAGACAAGATCCAGCCTCACCCACCAGAACACAGGCACTAGTCCCCTCCACCAGGAAGCCTACACAACCCACTAAACCAATCTTAGCCACTGGGGACAGACACCAAAAACAACGGGAACTACGAACCTGCAGCCTGCAAAAAGGAGACTCCAAACACAGTAACATAAGCAAAATGAGAAGACAGAAAAACACACAGCAGGAGAAGGAGCAAGATAAAAACCCACCAGATCTAACAAATGAAGAGGTAATAGGCAGTCTACCTGAAAAAGAATTCAGAATAATGATGGTAAAGATGATCCAAGATTCTATTTCCCAGATCCAAAATCTTGGGAATAGAATAGACAAAATGCAAGAAATAGTTAACAAGGACCTAGAAGAACTAAATATGAATCAAGCATCGATTAAAAACACAATAAATGAAATAAAAAATACTCTAGATGGGATCAATAGCAGAATAACTGAGGCAGAAGAACGGATAAGTGAGGTGGAAGATAAAATAGTGGAAATAACTGCTGCAGAGCAAAATAAAGAAAAAAGAATGAAAAGAACAGAGGACAGTCTCAGAGACCTCTGGGACAACATTAAACGCACCAACATTCGAATTATAGGGGTTCCAGAAGAAGAAGAGAAAAAGAAAGGGACTGAGAAAATAGTTGAAGAGATTATAGTTGAAAACTTCCCTAATATGGGAAAGGAAATAGTTAATCAAGTCCAGGAGGCACACAGAGTCCCATACAGAATAAATCCAAGGAGAAATACACCAAGACACATATTAATCAAACTGTCAAAAATTAAACACAAAGAAATAACATTAAAAGCAGCAAGGCAAAAACAACAAATAACACACAAGGGAATCCCCATCAGGATAACAGCTGATCTCTCAGCAGAAACTCTACAAGCCAGAAGGGAGTGGCAGGACATAATTAAAGTGATGAAGGAGAAAAACCTGCAACCAAGATGACTCTACCCAGCAAGGATCTCATTCAGATTTGATGGAGAAATTAAAACGTTTACAGACAAGCAAAAGCTGAGAGAGTTCAGCACCACCAAACCAGCTTTACAACAAATGCTAAAGGAACTTCTCTAGGCAAGAAACACAACAGAAGTAAAAGACCTACAATAACGAACCCAAAACAATTAAGAAAATGGGAATAGGAACATACATATCGATAATTACCTTAAATGTAAATGGACTAAATGCTCCCACCAAAAGACAGAGATTGGTTGAATGGATACAAAAACAAGACCCATATATATGCTGTCTACAAGAGACCCACTTCAGACCTAGAGACACATACAGACTGAAAGTAAGGGGATGGAAAAAGATATTCCATGCAAATGGAAACCAAAAGAAAGCTGGAGTAGCAATTCTCATATCAGACAAAATAGACTTTAAAATAAAGACTACTAGAAGAGACAAAGAAGGACACTACATAATGATCAAGGGATCGATCCAAGAAGAAGATATAACAATTGTAAATATTTATGCACCCAACATAGGAGCACCTCAATACATAAGGCAAATACTAACAGCCATAAAAGGAGAAATCGACAGTAACACAATCATAGTAGGGGACTTTAACACCCCACTTTCACCAATGTACAGATCATCCAAAATGAAAATAAATAAGGAAACACAAGCTTTAAATGATACATTAAACAAGATGGACTTAATTGTTATTTATAGGACATTGCATCCAAAAACAACAGAATACACATTTTTCTCAAGTGCTCATGGAACATTCTCCAGGATAGATCATATCTTGGGTCACAAATCAAGCCTTGGTAAATTTAAGAAAATTGAAATTGTATCAAGTATCTTTTCCGACCACAATGCTATGAGACTAGATATCAATTACAGGAAAAGAGCTGTAAAAAATACAAACACATGGAGGCTAAACAATACACTACTTAATAACAAAGTGATCACTGAAGAAATCAAAGGGGAAACTAAAAAATACCTAGAAACAAATGACAATGGAGACACGATGACCCAAAACCTATGGGATGCAGCAAATGCAGTTCTAAGAGGGAAGTTTATAGCAATACAATCCCACCTTAAGAAACAGGAAACATCTCGAATAAACAACCTAACCTTGCACCTAAAGCAATTAGAGAAAGAAGAACAAAAACATCCCAAAGTTAGCAGAAGGAAAGAAATCATAAAGATCAGATCAGAAATAAATGAAAAAGAAATGAAGGAAACGGTAGCAAAGATCAATAAAACTAAAAGCTGGTTCTTTGAGAAGATAAACAAAATTGATAAACCATTAGCCAGACTCATCAAGAAAAAAAGGGAGAAGACTCAAATCAATAGAATTAGAAATGAAAAAGGAGAAGTAACAACTGACACTGCAGAAATACAAAAGATCATGAGAGATTACTACAAGCAAATCTATGCCAATAAAATGGACAACCTGGAAGAAATGGACACATTCTTAGAAATGCACAACCTGCCAAGACTGAATCAGGAAGAAATAGAAAATATGAACAGACCAAACACAAGCACTGAAATTGAAACTGTGATAAAAAATCTTCCAACAAACAAAAGCCCAGGACCAGATGGCTTCACAGGTGAATTCTATCAAGCATTTAGAGAAGAGCTAACACCTATCCTTCTCAAACTCTTCCAAAATATAGCAGAGGGAGGAACACTCCCAAACTCATTCTACGAGGCCACCATCACCTGGATACCAAAACCAGACAAGGATGTCACAAAGAAAGAAAACTACAGGCCAATATCACTGATGAACATAGATGCAAAAATCCTCAACAAAATACTAGCAAACAGAATCCAACAGCACATTAAAAGGATCATACACCATGATCAAGTGGGGTTTATTCCAGGAATGCAAGGATTCTTCAATATATGCAAATCAATCAACGTGATACACCATATTAACAAATTGAAGGAGAAAAACCATACGATCATCTCAATAGATGCAGAGAAAGATTTCGACAAAATTCAACACCCATTTATGATAAAAACCCTGCAGAAAGTAGGCATAGAGGGAACTTTCCTCAACATAATAAAGGCCATATAGGACAAACCCACAGCCAGCATCGTCCTCAATGGTGAAAAACTGAAACCATTTCCACTAAGATCAGGAACAAGACAAGGTTGCTCACTCTCGCCACTCTTATTCAACATAGTTTTGGAAGTTTTAGCCACAGCAATCAGAGAAGAAAAGGAAATAAAAGGAATCCAAATTGGAAAAGAAGAAGTAAAGCTGTCACTGTTTGCAGATGACATGATACTATACATAGAGAATCCTAAAGATGCTACCAGAAAACTACTAGAGCTAATCAATGAATTTGGTAAAGTTGCAGGATACAAAATTAATGCACAGAAATCTCTGGCATTCCTATATACTAATGATGAAAAATCTGAAAGTGAAATCAAGAAAACACTCCCATTTACCATTGCAACAAAAAGAATAAAGTATCTAGGAATAAACCTACCTAAGGAGACAAAAGACCTGTATGCAGAAAATTATAAGACACTGATGAAAGAAATTAAAAATGATACAAATAGATGGAGAGATGTACCATGTTCTTGGATTGGAAGAATCAACATTGTGAAAATGACTCTACTACCCAAAGCAATCTACAGATTCAATGCAATCCCTATCAAACTACCACTGGCATTTTTCACAGAACTAGAGCAAAAAATTTCACAATTTGTATGGAAACACAAAAGACCCCGAATAGCCAAAGCAATCTTGAGAACGAAAAATGGAGCTGGAGGAATCAGGCTCCCTGACTTCAGACTATATTACAAAGCTACAGTAATCAAGACAGTATGGTACTGGCACAAAAACAGAAAGATAGATCAATGGAACAGGATAGAAAGCCCAGAGATAAACCCACGGACATATGGTCACCTTATCTTTGATAAAGGAGGCAGGAATGTACAGTGGAGAAAGGACAGTCTCTTCAATAAGTGGTGCTGGGAAAACTGGATAGGGACATGTAAAAGTATGAGATTAGATCACTCCCTAACACCATACACAAAAATAAGCTCAAAATGGATTAAAGACCTAAATGTAAGGCCAGACACTATCAAACTCTTAGAGGAAAACATAGGCAGAACACTCTATGACATAAATCACAGCAAGATCCTTTTGGACCCACCTCCTAGGGAAATGGAAATAAAGACAAAAATAAACACATGGGACCTAATGAAACTTAAAAGCTTTTGCACAGCAAAGGAAACCATAAACAAGACCAAAAGACAACCCTCAGAATGGGAGAAAATATTTGCCAATGAAGCAACTGACAAAGGATTAATCTCCAAAATTTATAAGCAGCTCATGCAGCTCAATAACAAAAAAACAAACAACCCAATCCAAAAATGGGCAGAAGACCTAAATAGACATTTCTCCACAGAAGATATGCAGACTGCCAACAAACACATGAAAGGATGCTCAACATCTTTGCTCATTAGAGAAATGCAAATCAAAACTACAATGAGATATCATCTCACACCAGTCAGAATGGCCATCATCCAAAAATCTAGAAACAATAAATGCTGGAGAGGGTGTGGAAAAAAAGGAACACTCTTGCACTGCTGGTGGGAATGTGAATTGGTACAGCCGCTATGGAGAACGGTATGGAGGTTCCTTAAAAAACTACAAATATAACTACCATATGACCCAGCAATTCCACTACTGGGCCTATACCCTGAGAAAACCATAATTCAAAAAGAGACATGTACCAAAATGTTCATAGCAGCCCTATTTACAATAGCCCGGAGATGGAAACAACCTAAGTGTCCATCATCAGATGAATGGGTAAAGAAGATGTGGCACATATATACAATGGAATATTACTCAGCCATAAAAAGAAATGAAATTGAGCTATTTGTAATGAGGTGGATGGACCTAGAGTCTCTCATACAGAGTGAAGTAAGTCAGAAAGAGAAAGACAAATACTGTATGCTGACACATATATATGGAATTTAAGAAAAAAAATGTCATGAAGAACATAGGGGTAAGACAGGAATAAAGACACAGACCTACTAGAGAATGGACTTGGGGATATGGGGAGGCAGAAGGTTAAGCTGTGACAAAGTGAAAGAGCGGCATGGACATATATACACTACCAAACGTAAGGTAGATAGCTAGTGGGAAGCAGCCGCATAGCACAGGGAGATCAGCTCGGTGCTTTGTGACCGCCTGGAGGGGTGGGATAGGGAGGGTGGGAGGGAGACGCAAAAGGGAGGGGATATGGGAACATATGTATATGTATAACTGATTAAATTTGTTATAAAGCAAAAAAAATAAAAAATAAAAAAATTAGAAAAATATTACAAAATAAAATAAAAACAAAACAAATGCAAAAAAAACTGTCACATGAGACAAAGGTCACTATATAATAACAAAAGGGTCAATTCATTGAGAAGATATAACAATTGTAAATATACATTCACCAAGTATCAGAGCACCTAAATATATAAAGCTAAAATTAACGGAATTGAAGGGAGAAATAGACAGCAATACAATCTTTGTATTGAATTTCAATACCCACTTTCAACAATGAATACATCGTTCAGATAGAAAATCCATAAGGATAAGACTTGAATAACAGTATAAACCTATGAACCTAACAGACATATACAGAACATTCTATCCAACAGTAGCAGAATACACATTCTTCCCAAGTGCTCATGGAACATTTCCCAGCATAAATTATCTATTAGATTACAAAACAAATTTTAACATACTTAAGAAGAGTGAGATGATATTGAGTATCTTCTGACCACAATGGTATGAATGTAGAAATCAATAACAGGAAGAATATTGAAAAATTCACAGTATATGTAATTAAACAACACTCTTCAGAGCAACCAATAGGTCAACAAATAAACCAAAAGAGAAATCATAAAATATCTTGAAACCAACAAAAATGGAAACAAAACATATCAAAACTTATGGGATGCAGCAAAAGTAGTTCTAAGAGGGACTTCCCTGGTGGTTCAGTGATTAAGACTCCACGCTTCCACTGCAGGGGGCATGGGTTCGATCCTTGGTCAGGGAACTAAGATCCTGCATGCCGTATGGTGCAGGCAAAAAAAAAAAAATTTTTTTAAGTAGTTCTAGGAGAAAAGTTTGAAGTGACAAATGCCTACTTTAAGAAAAAAGAAATTCACATTCCCACCAGCAGTGCAAGAGTGTTCCCTTTTCTCCACACCTTCTCCAGCATTTATTGTTTCTAGATTTCTTGATGATGGCCATTCTGACTGGTGTGAGATGATATCTCATTGTAGTTTTGATTTGCATTTCTCTAATGATTAATGATGTTGAGCATTCTTTCATGTATTTGTTGGCAGTCTGTATATCTTCTTTGGAGAAATGCCTATTTAGGTCTTCTGCCCATTTTTGGATTGGGTTGTTTGTTTTTTTGCTATTGAGCTGCATGAGCTGTTTATAAATTTTGGAGATTAATCCTTTGTCAGTTGCTTCATTGGCAAATATTTTCTCCCATTCTGAGGGTTGTCTTTTGGTCTTGTTTATGGTTTCCTTTGCTGTGCAAAAGTTTTGAAGTTTCATTAGGTCCCATTTGTTTATCTTTGTTTTTATTTCCATTTCTCTAGGAGGTGGGTCCAAAAGGATCTTGCTGTGATTTATGTCATAGAGTGTTCTGCCTATGTTTTCCTCTAAGAGTTTGATAGTTTCTGGCCTTACATTTAGGTCTTTAAGCCACTATGGAGAACAGTATGGAGGTTCCTTAAAAAACTAAAAATAGAACTACCGTATGATCCAGCAATCCCACTACTAGGCATATACCCTGAGAAAACCATAATTCAAAAAGAGACATGTACCAAAATGTTCATTGCAGCTCTATTCACAATAGCCCAGAGCTGGAAACAACCTAAGTGTCCATCATCGGATGAATGGATAAAGAAGATGTGGCACATATATACAATGGAATATTACTCAGCCATAAAAAGAAACGAAACTGAGCTATTTGTAATGAGGTGGATAGACCTAGAGTCTGTCATACAGAGTGAAGTAAGTCAGAAAGAGAAAGACAAATACCGTATGCTAACACATATATATGGAATTTAAAAAAAATGTCATGAAGAACCTAGGGGTAAAACGGGAATAAAGACACAGACCTACTTGAGAATGGACTTGAGGATATGGGGAGGGGGAAGGGTAAGCTGTGACAAAACAAAAGAGAAGCATGGACATATATACACTACCAAACGTAAGGTAGATAGATAGTGGGAAGCAGCCGCAGAGCACAGGGAGATCAGCTCGGTGCTTTGTGACCGCCTGGAGGGGTGGGATGGGGAGGGTGGGAGGGAGGGAGATGCATGAGGGAAGGGATGTGGGAACAGATGTATATGTATGACTGATTCACTTTGTTATAAAGCAGAAACTAATAAAAAAGAAAAAGAAAAAGAAAGATCTCAAATAAACTACCTAACATTACATCTCACAGAACTAGAAAAAGAAGAAAATACTAAGTCCAGAGTTAGCAGAAGGAAGGAAATAACAAAGATGACAGCAGAAATAAATTAAATAGAGACTAAAAAAAAATAGAAAAGATTAATTAAACTGAAAGTTGATTCTTTGAAAAGATAAAACTGACAAAACTTTAGCTAGACTAACGAAGAAAATAGGGAGAAGACTCAAAGAAATAAAATTATATGTAAGAGAGGAGGTATTCCAATTGATACCACAGAAATAAAAAGGATCATAAGAGACTAACATGAACAATTATGTGCCAACAAATTGGATAGCCTAGAAGAAATACATTCCTGAAAACAATCTGCCTGATTCAGTCTTAGTGGGTTGTATGTTTTTAGGAATTTGTCTATTAAATCTAAACAGACCAATAATGAGTCAGGAAAATGAATAAGTAGTCAAAGCCCTATCAATAAAGAAAAGCTCAGGACCAGGTGGTTTTACTGGTAAATTTTACCAGACAATTAAAGAAGAATTAATACTAATCCTTTTCAAACTCTTCCCAAAATTTGAAAAAGAGGGAACACATCCAAACTCATTTTACAAGACCAGCATGACTCTCATACCAAAGCCAGATAAGGACACTACAAGAAAAGAAAATTATAGGACATTCTAATATTCCTGATGAACAAAGATTTTTTAAAATCCTCAAAAAAATGCTAGCAAATTGAATTCAGAAACACATAAAAGGATCATACACCATGATCAAGTGGGATTTATCCCTGGATGCAAGGATGATTCACCATGTGCAAACATATATCAGTCACATTGATATACCACATTAACAGAATGAAGGATAAAAATTATAAAATCATCTCAATAGATGCATAAAAAGCATTTGATGTAATTCAACATTGTTTCATGATAAAAACTCTCAACAAATTAGGTATAGATGGGATGTACATCAACATAATAAAAGCCACATATCACAATCCCACAATGAACATCATGCTCAATTGTGAAAAACTGAACATTTTTTCTCTAAGATTGGGAACAAAACAAGGACGTCCACTCTCATCACCTCTATTCAACACAATTTGGAAGTCTTAGCCAGAGCAATAAAGTAAGAAAAAGAAACAAAAGGCATCCAAATAAGAAAGGAAAAAGTAAAAGTACCTCTGTTTGCAGATGGCATGATCTTACCTAAATAAAACCCTAAAGATATGACCAAAAAACTTAGAACTAATCAAGAAATTCAGTAAAGTTGCAGGATACAAAATCAACATACACAAATCAGTTGTATTTCTATACACTAACAACAAATCATCTAAAAAAGAAATAAAGAAAAAAATCCTATTTACAACAATAGCATCAAAAACAATAATCTACTTAGGAATAAATTTAACCAAGGAGGTAAAAGGCCTGTACACTGATAACTATAACACAATGATGAAAGAAATTAAACACAAATAAATGGAAAGATATCCTGTATTTATGGGTTGGAGGAATTAATATTGATAAATGTCCTATTATCCAAAGCCATCTATAGATTCAATGCAATTTCTATCAAAATTCCAATGGCATTTTTTACAGGAATAAAAAAACAATACTAAAATTCATATGGAAGAACAAAAGACCCCCAAAAGCCAAAGCAATATTGAGAAAGAAGGATAAAGATAGAGGTATCATGCTTCCTGACTTCAAAAATATATTACAAAACTACAGTAATCAAAAGAGTATGGTGGGGCTTCCCTTGTGGAGCAGTGGTTGAGAGTCCACCTGCTGTTGCAGGGGACATGGGTTCGTGCCCTGGTCCAGGAGGATCCCACATGCCACGGAGTGCTAGACCCGTGAGCCATGGCCACTGAGCCTGCGTGTCCGGAGCCTGTGCTCTGCAACGGGAGAGGCCACAACAGTGAGAGGCCCGTGTACGGCAAAAAAAAAAAAAAAAAAAAGAAGAGTATGGTACTGGTATAAAAACAGACATATAGACCAATGGAACAGAATAGAGAACCCAGATACAAAACCATCCATGTATGGTCAACAGATCTTCAACACGGCACCAAGAACACACAGTTGGAAAAGGATAGTGTCTTCAATACATAGTGTTGGAAAGAGTGTATATCTACATGAAGAACAATGAAATTTGAACCCTAATTTATACCATATATGAAAATCAACTCAGAATGGATTAAAGACTTAAACATAAGACCTGAAACCATAAAACTACTAGAAGAAAACATAGGAAAAAAAAGTCCTTGACAAGGGTCTGGGAAATGATTCTTGAATATGACCCCCAAAACACAACACAACAAAAACAAAAATAAACAAGTGAACTACAAACTAAAAACACTCTGCATAGCAAAGTAAATAATCAACAGAGTGAAGAGACAATCTATAGAATGGGAGAAAATATTTGCGAAAAATACATCTAAGGAGTTAATATCCAAAATATGTAAGGCACTCAAACAACTCAATAGCAAAAAAAAATCAAATAACAATTAAAAAATGGGCAAATCCCTAAATAGACATTTCTCCAAAGAAGACATACAAATGGCCAACAGGTATATGAAAAGATGTTCAAATCACTAGTCATCATGGAAACGCAAAACAAAATCACAGTGAGATAATATCTCACACCTGTTAGAACGCCTATTATTTAAAAAAAAAGAAGAAGAAGAAAATATAAAAAAAGAGGCGTTGACAAGGATGAGGAGAAAAGGGAACCCTTGTCCACTGGCAGTAGGAATGTAAATTGGTTCAGCCACTATGGAAAACATTATGAGGTTCCCCCCAAATTAAAAATAGAACCACCATATGATCTAGCAATTCTGCTTTTTGATATATATCCAAGGGAAATGAAATTACTATCTCAAAGAGATATTTACATACCCCTGTTCAGAATTGCAACATTATTCACAATAGTCATGATATGGAAACAACTAAGTATCAATGATAGATGAATGGGTAAATAAATGTGCTATATATATATAACATATTATAAATAATATAGTGGGGGCTGCCCTGGTGGTGAAGTGGTTAAGAATCTGCCTGCCAATGCAGGGGACATGGGTTTGAGCCCTGGTCTGGGAAGATCCCACATGCTGTGGAGCAACTAAGCCTGTGTGCCACAACTATTGAGCCTGCGTTTTAGAGTCCGTGAGCCACAACTACTGAAGCCTGTGTGCCTAGAGCCCATGCTCCACAGGAAGAGAAGCCACCACAATGAGAAGCCTGTGCACCACAACAAAGAGTAGCCCCTGCTTACTGCAACTAGAGAAAGCCCATGCACAGCAACAAAAACCCAACACAGCCAAAAATAAATAAAATAAAATAAATTTAAATAATAATAATAATAACAATATAGTGGAATATTATTCAGCCTTTGAAAGAAGGATATCCTAGCATTTGTGACACAATGGATGGACCTGGAGCACATTATGCTAAGAAAGGCAAATTTACACAATCTTACTTAAACGTAGAATCTGAAAAATTTGAACTTATTAAAGCAGGGAGTAGAATGGTGGTTACCAGGGATTGGTGGTGGGGAAAACAGGGAGATCTTGGTCAAAAGGTACAAAGTTTCAGTTATGCAGGATGAATAAGTTCTGGAGATCTAATATACAGCATGGTGACTCTAGTTAATACTACTGTATTATATGCTTGAAATCTTAAGTGTTCTCACTGCATAAGAAGAAATAAATTTGTAAAAGGATGGATATGTCAATTAGATTCATTGTAGAAATCATTTCACAATGTACACATACATCAAAATGTCACATTTTAAACTTAAATATGTACAATTTATAATTGTCATTTATACCTCTATAAAGCTGAGGGAAAAATACCAGTGATCACTGTGAATCTCTATGAAAGAGGTCTAGTTTGCATTTTCCTGACTTATTGACACAGAATGCCATTTGGGGACCACCTCTTTGGATGACATTTCGCCAAATACACTATAAGAAACACAGTTATAGAGCATTACAATACAGGGTCCTAGTGCACCAATTACAGAAGAAGCTCAGAGAGGGAAAAGCTAACTATAAGGTCTTACCAAGTGGTATCCAAATTGGGTGTGGAAAAATATCATCTGAGTTGAGCCAAGGAGAGAAAAGTATCCAGACACACGTAACAACTGTCACAAAAGCCTGAGGGTGGGAACCACTGCCATGGAGCTAGAGAACTGCAAGTCATTCTATATTATTGGAGTATAACGTGCTAAGGGCACAGCGAGGGAGATGAAACTGAGCAGGCCAGCAGAGGACAGACCAAAAAGGACCTTACACCAGATAAGGGGTTTGAGTTTGTTGCTTTGTTGCACTGACTTCCTTAATAGTTAATGACATTCATTCATTCATCTGTTCTTTTATCCATTGACTCAACCAACATTTAGTGAGCATCTCCAAGGTGCCAGCTCCAGAGAAGAAATGAGTCAGGAAGAATTCAGAGGAGGCTAGAGATGGGCCACTGTGTGGAAGTTCCTGGTCTAACAAGGACACAGAACCCTCTGTAAGCTCCACAGAGCTGCACAGCTCCTTTGAAGCCCAGCCTGATCTACCGACACCACCACCAGACCTTTTCTCCTCATGTTCTTGGGTGGGAGGGAAGTGGCCTGGCGTCTTACTCATTCTTGGGCCTTGAATGGCCAGATGAGGCCATCATAGTCTGTCACATCAGCTAGAGCAAGATTAATAAAATGGATCATTGTCACTGAGGGGATGACCTATTGAAATAATTGAAAGGAGTCTTGCCTAAGAAAGAAGAGGTCTGGGAAGGCATAGAGAAAACAAAGCTTGAAGATAAACAGTACTAGCAGCAACAACCTTAAAGACCTCAGCATAGTAATGTGGAGATGACAAGGAATTCACAGCAAAAAAGGCTAGTGATATATGGAGCTCATGCCAGGAGGGTCCAGGCTGACAGCAGAGATGCTAATCATAAGCCAAAGCAGATTATCTGTCAAGGCAAGTTGCTATCTTTAAAAAAGCAAATGTTGGCAGAGTGATTGGTAGCAGGCAAAAGAGCTTCTTTCAGTCTCCCCAGGTGAGTGCCAACAGACCCAACTTGACAGTTAATCATGGCATCTCCCTTAGCTCTCTAATGAACCCTGAGGTCAGACAAACTGAGAATGGCAGCACCAGGCAAAGCTAAAGGAGAGGCCCTGTCAGGCTGGTTAGCACACAGAGCTAAAATGGCTAACACACGATGGCAGGCAACCACCAGCTCTGTTTCTGTCAATGCTGCAATGTCAGGAGGGAGGGAGCATAGTGAATTCTGGCTCCTACCTCTCCCTGCTTCTATCATCTGTGCTTGTGAAAGGAGAGGCTAGACAATTACCTTCTGCTCAGCCCCCACCAAAGGCATGGAAACTTTTTTTTTTTGCGTATCCTGGTTTCAACTGAGAAGCAATGAGCTTTGACACCTAAGAGCCTCTTGAGTTTGAGAACTACTTAGTGGGCAGAAAGATGTGAAATGCCCAGCAAGTAAGAGTGAGGGAACTGGTGATTCCCAGAGCGTGTTCTGGCCTTGAGATTCTTCCCACCAAATCGGCTTCCATATAGTTTGAGATTACATATAGTTTGAGAAATAGCACATACTATGTCACTCCATGAGTTGGATTCTGAGCAGGAGGAACAGCAGATACCAAGACCCTAAGGGATGGAGGAGCGGGGCACACTGGCAGGTGTTCCAACCCAGTGTGGTCCCAGGAAGAGACACTGAAAGCACTGAAGTGTTCCCTACACCCTGAACTAGCCTAACCCACTTCCATCCCTTCTTCACCAGCAGAGCACAGTTTTGCTATGGAAAGAAAAAAGAAAAAATTAGTCAATACAGCTCACTGAGCCTTACTAGAATTTCACAACAGGGGTTTGCTCTCCTAGATTGCTGATCAGAACTAAACTTTGCAGGTCCAAAGAATGATAGGTTTCCTATACTACAAGTCCTGCTCATGTGATATCTCAGACTTGAGTTAACTATCTCAGTGAATTATTATAAAGGCTCTTCCAGGCACCTTCATTTGACCTATGATCTTGCACAGACACTAAAGAACAAAGGTCTCTGAACAAGAGCACCCCCACTCTGCGTGTCACCAAAAGATATCCTTGGTAGTCACTTGGGAAATATCTCTTTGGACTTAGGAACAACGACTTCCAGCATCATTTTGGAATTTTATCCATCTGTACTAGAGGAACTTCGGTATTTTTTTCACCATGAGCAAAGTATTTGTAGCTTTGGAATTGGATAGTGGGGTTGAAATTACACAACTACATGGCTGTGTGGCCAGGGGCAAGTTAATCTCCAAGCCCCAGTTTTCTGATCTGCACAATAGGCCTGTAGCTGGAGTTTACAAATCCCTGTTCTAGCACTGTGAGGTCAACAGAGCTCATCTATCTCCTCCTCTACCCTTCTTGTCTCTGTTTAACTTTTTTTCCCAGTGACCAATTAATAACTGGTCATCACATACAGATTCCTAAGAGAGAACATTTGGGAGATGGTACTGTTGACCTTATCTACAAAGTTTTACAACAATCCCTGCCAAAGCCGAAGGTCTTGCCCCCTCCCCTGGTCACTGGGAGAGAATGTGGTCACCTACATATAAGACGTTGGGCCATGGGTTTGGCAAGCATAATGGATCGTGCCCCAGGCATTCTCTTTGATGGTTAGCCAAACCACTATGGGTTTGGGTAGTTTTCCTTTGCAGGACAGCTGGAGTAAACCATAGATTCTAAACCTCCCAACACAGATTTCATCCTAAAACATTTGCTTTCCAAGCGAGGCATTAACATTCAAGATGATTGCCCTCAGCTCAAAGTTGGCTCTCAGCCTGGATTGTGTGTTCTCTCACTGTAGGTTTTCTGAAATTCATAGCAATTATTCTCAAAAAACTTGCAGTTATTCATTCTTCTCTCCACTCAAGTCCTGTGGTTATAAAACAGGGTTGAGAATTGGCATCACCTGACAGCCAAACTAGTCACCTGCTAAGTTTGACCAGAGAAACACTGCCACCCCATCATCCCCAGGTCCCTGAGCATCCAGAAGGGTCTTCACAGCATCTATGCATCCTTCTCCCGTTGTACCCCACTTTCCCTCTTGGAAATCTCCCCTCTATAAGCCAGGCCCAAGCCAATGAGTATGTCCTATTTCTGGCCACAGAAATTGTTTCAGCAGTGCGCATACCACCCAACCAGAGCCAATGTGGTGTGATGGCCTTGTGTGAATAAATACAATGACACTCTGTTTAAGAAAGGGGCAGAAGCTGTTCCTCCTCACTGTTACAGTATCTCCTTAAAACTGTAATAGGTGTCTAGTCCCTGTAGACAGGAGTTAGATAAACCCAGTCTCCAGATTTTACAGTACAAGGTCACAGGCCTTCTGACTCTGGGAACTGTAAGCACATACCTCCAAAACTGTCTCAAGAGTCTCTCATGAGGTGTACAGGAGGCTATTACAAGGTACATCCATTTGTCTCTCAAAGAGATAAAAGAAGCTTTCATTTTTTACTTTTTCTACTTTACTGTAAAAAGTGTGTGAAATTCTGCCCAGATTTTGTAGTCTGGCTCATGCATACTCAAGAATAAATCAGGTTTGCTCCCTCCTCTATATTGGCATTTGGGGCTGGGGGTGCAGGGGTCTTTTTCTTAGAAGGATTTTTAATTTCCCCAACAGCCCTTTTGTTGGAAGTGCTGACACAAAGACTCTCTTCTCCAGACTTGAAGCTGGAAGGATGAGCTGCAGCCATTTTTACACCCTGAGGGGAGAAGCTACTTGAAAATGGGCTTACACCAAAGAATTGGAGCCAGGAACAGGGAGGAAGAAGCAGGGTCATAATGGCTTCACCTGAGTCCCTGGGTCCATCCCTGCCTGATTACCCCTGGACTTTGTCATTTTGTAAGCCAAAATATTCCCTTTTTGATCAGTAAATTTGGTGCAGTTTTCTATCTTTTGTAAGAGAAAGCATCCTAGCTGAGTTTATGCCCAATTACTATAAGCATTTTAAGTATTTTTCACTTGAATCTTGAAATATAGCTGTGGTATAATAAAACTCTGAGTCCCTGAATCAGGAAGGCTATCAAGGAAAAGCCTTAACCTCTTACTTGAATCCCTTGTATAATTCTCTCACTAGGTAGCTGTCCAGCCATTGTGTCCTCACACCCAGTATGGGGATCTTGCTGCCTCTAAGTCAGCCCATTCCACTCCATGCAGCCCTACCTGCCCATGAGCCCTTCCTCAGGTCTCCCTTACCTTCCACCATCAAGCCAACTATGGACCACAGGGAACAGGTGCCTATCTCCTTCCTCCAGTGCCTTCTAAATCAAAGTCAGGTCTCACATCTCTCTAAATAAATATGCTCTTCTCCAGGCTAAATTTCTGTTATTTATGCACCTGGTACACAATCATTTCTTATTTAAAACAAAATCAATAAATGGGTAGTGCCTCCTTTAATGAAGGCTGATGAACAGAAATCCAGTTTTGCTTTATTGTGGTGTCAATCGTCTCAGCATATTACAAGTGGCATCCTACAAATGCATCAGACCAATGGCCTGGGTTCTTGGTAGGCAATTACCTGGAATATCAAGATCAAGGATGGAGAAGAATATTGTGGAAAATTATGCTTTGGTTAGGAAGCTGGAACTCGCTGGTCTCCATTACAGCCCCAGGCACAAAGAGGCTCATGTGGGCCTGTAAGTGAACTAAAGATGTACTAGGGGTTGTGCAGCAAATGAAGCAGCTTGGGCCCAGTGGCTCTGTGTCTCTTTCCAATAAGAAAGAAGAAAGATCTAAAAGGCTGTAATTGACAAGGAACACAAACTTTAGAGCCAGTGTGTCTCTATTTGAATTTCAGTTCTTCCTCTTACCATTTGAGTTTGAGTGCAATATGTAACCTCTCTGTATCCCCTTCCTTAGCAGAGGAAATTACCATCTGCCTCAGGTGTGTCATTATTTAAGCTCTTAAACCATTATCTTGTACACCATGTTGAAAAAAATACTCATAGCAGTTGTTAGCATTTGTTAGCAATAATATCATCATTACTAATTTCTGACTTCTTGTGGCTTCTGGCCCTATGAGTACGCCTCTCAAGGAATGAGTTTAATGGCTTACCTGTGGAAGGAGTAGAAAGTACTACCAACAAATCCAGTGACACACCTGAAAATGCTCTTGAGGTTATGCCCTCCATATTGTTCCTCCAAAACTGCACATCAATCATATTATTATACAAGAGCAGAGTTATTTCTACAAAGGAAGGCAGAAATGTTAGTCATTCACAAAATAAGCCCTTGACTTTACCTTTACTGGCTTGAAGGTTCTCATACCAGGCTTCCTCACACTGGGGTGTACCTGTGTGGGTGCCCAGTAAATGTTCTACCAGGAATGGTGGTGACTGTTGATGAGTACCTGGGTATTGGGGCTTTTGGACATGGGAGAAGCTTTGGTTCTTCCTGCCTAGTTGTCCACAATTCTCAGGCTAATTCTAGGTGATAGAGTGAGGTCAAACACTAACATCAAGCCTTTCTTAACATGGGCATTCCAAAGGAGGTCAGGAATAACTGGAATTGAGCCCAGAACTCGGGACATCAACTAAGTCAAGAAAGAGAGAGGCCTTGTGGAAAGTGTTGAGTGCTGTAAACCTTTGCCCCATTAAGGGCATTATGTGACAGTAGTCCTGGAAGAGTCTTCATCCAAGTGTAGTGTCTTCTCTGAGATTGACTCTAGGTGGGAAGGGCTGTGAATTAACCATGAGACCTCAACAACTTACCATACAGTTCTCACCTGTGAAATGAGAAAGCTGGGTTAGACCAATTGTTTGCATTTTAGTGTGCCCAAGGTTGTGATCACCGGCCAGGAAAGAGTCAAGAACCTACAGCATCTGTCTGTACTCGAGGAGGCTCCCAGCAGCAGAAGACTCCAAAGTCAACTGCATAGAGTCAGCCTAGCTTCAGTTTCTCTGCTTGACCCTTAGAGCCTTCAAACACAGCACCTTGGACAGGTCTATGAACAGACAGGTGAAAACTAACATCTGAGGAAGACCATATCACCTGGGGGGTTCCTTTGCTTTGTGGTGACTAAAAATAGTATAGGCACTTCCCTGGTGGTCCAGTGGTTAAGAATCCGCCTTCCAATGCAGGGGATGCAGGCTTAATCCTTCATTTAGGGAACTAAGATCCCACATGCCATGGGGCAACTAAGTCTGCATGCTCTGGAGCTCACGTGCCACAACTAGAGTGCCAGCATTCGGCAACTAGAGAAGCCCGTGTGCAGCAATGAAGATATTGCATGCTGCAACTAAGACCCAATGCAGCCAAAAAAAAAAAAAATTAAAAAAATAAAACCTCCATAAATATGTCAGCCCAGGTTTCATGTGGACAATTGCCATTGGGCTCAATGGGTGCCATTTCATTTTAAATAAATAAATAAACAAACAAACAAACAAATAAAAATAGTATAGAAATCTTTAGCAGGATTATTGCTAATATAGCAATGGTTCTGTTTGAGAAGTGTAACCAAAATTGAGACTTCCAGGACTGAAAAAGAGCTTTCCAACACCAATTAATAGACTGTTGGGTAATGTCATAATCAATGTTGCTAGAGTGGTTATTAAAATAGCATAATTATGCTAAGTAGTCTGTAAAAAAAAAAAAGAGAGTGAGAGCGAGCAATGGAACACACTTGTGGCATGAACTGGTAGGTAACTGTGCTGATAATTTATGCCAATAACTCCTCACAGCCTCCATCAAGTCAAATTACTGACTGCTAACAGTCTTGATCATAAGATAATTTGAGAGCTGATTTAAAAAACGTGATAGAGGATCGAGGACAGTCACAGAGACCTCTGGGACAACATTAAACACACCAACATTCGAACTATAGGGGTCCCAGAAGAAGAAGAGAAAAACAAAGGGGCTGAGAAAATATTTGAAGAGATTATAGTTGAAAACTTCCCTAATACAGGAAAGGAAATAATCAAGTCCAGGAAGGGCAGAGAGTCCCATACAGGATAAATCCTAGGAAAAACATGCGAAAACACATATTAATCAAACTATCAAAATTAAATACAAAGAATAAATATTAAAAGCAGCAAGGGAAAAACAACAAATGACATACAAGGGAATCCCCATAAGGGTAACAGGTAATCTTTCAGCAGAAACTCTACAAGCCAGAAGGGAGTGGCAAGACATATTTAAAGTGATGAAAGGGAAAAACCTACAACCAAGATTACTATACCAATCAAGGATCTCATTCAGATTTGAGGGAGAAATTAAAACCTTTACAGACAAGCAAAAGCTAAGAGAATTCAGCACCACCAAACCAGATATACAACAAATGCTAAAGGAACTTCTCTATGCAGAAGGAAAAGACCTACAATAACAAACCCAAAACAATTAAGAAAATGGTAATAGGAACATACATATCGATAATTGCCTTAAATGTAAATGGATTAAATGCTCCAACCAAAAGACATACACTGGATGAATGGACACAAAAACAAGACCTGTACATATGCTGTCTACAAGAGACCCACTTCAAACCTAGGGACACATACAGACTGAAAGTGAGGCGATAGAAAAAGGTATTCCATGCAAATGGAAATCAAAAGAAAGCTGGAGGAACAATTCTCGCATCAGGCAAAATAGACTTTAAAATACAGACTATTACAAGAGAAAAAGAAGGACACCACATAATGATCAAGGGATTGATCCAAGAAGAAGATATAACAATTGTAAATACTTATGCACACAACATAGGAGCACCACAGTACATAAGGCAAATACTAACAGCCATAAAAGGGGAAATCAACAGTAACACAATCATAGTAGGGGACTTTAACACCCCACTTTCACCAATGGACAGATCATCCAAAATGAAAATAAATAAGGAAACACAAGCTTTCAATGATACATTAAACAAGATGGACTTAATTGATATTTATAGAACATTCCATCCAAAAACAACAGAATACACGTTCTTCTCAAGTGCTCATGGAACATTCTCCAGGATAGATCATATCTCGCGTCACAAATCAAGCCCGGGTAAACTTAAGAAAATTGAAATCATATGAAATATCTTTTCTAACCACAACACTACCAGAATAGATATCAATTACATGAAAAAATCTGTAAAAAATACAAACACATAGAGACTAAACAATACACTACTAAATAACCAAGAGATCATTGAAGAAATCAAAGAGGAAGTCAAAAAATACCTAGAAACAAATGACAATAAAAACACGATGACACAAAACCTATGGGATGTAGCAAAAGCAGTTCGAACAGGGAAGTTGATAGCAATACAATCCTACCTCAAGAAACAAGAAACATCTCAAATAAACAATATAACCATACACCTAAAGCAATTAGACAAAGAAGAACAAAAAAACCCCAAAGTTAGCAGAGGGGAAGTCATCATAAAGATCAGATCAGAAATAAATGAAAAAGAAATGAAGGAAACGATAGCAGAGATCAATAAACCTAAAAGCTGGTCTTTGAGAAGATAAACAAAATTGATAAACCATTAGCCAGACTCATCAAGAAAAAAGGGGGGAAGACTCATATCAATAGAATTAAAAATGAAAAAGGAGAAGTAACAACTGACACTGCAGAAATACAGAGGATCATGAGAGATTACTACAAGCAACTCTATGCCAATAAAATGGACACCTGGAAAAAATGGACAAATTCTTAGAAAAGCACAACCTTTTGAGACTAAATGAGAAAAAATAGAAAATATAAACAGACCAATCACAAGAACTGAAATTGAAACTCTGATCAAAAATCTTCCAGCAAATAAAAGCCCAGGACCAGATGCCTTCACAGGCGAATTCTATCAAACATTTAGAGAAGAGCTAACACCTATCCTTCTCAAACTCTTCCAAAATATAGCAGAGGGAGGAACACTCCCAAACTCATTCTATGAAGCCACCATCACCCTGATACCAAAACCAGACAACGATGTCACAAAGAAAGAAAACTACAGGCCAATATCACTGAGGAATATACATGCAAAAATCCTCAACAAAATACTAGCCAACATGATCCAACAGCACATTAAAAGGATCATACAACATGATCAAATGGGGTTTACCCCAGGAATGGAAGGATTCTTCAATATATGCAAATCAGTCAATGTGATAAACCATATTAACCAATTGAAGGAGAAAAACCATATGATCATCTCAATAGATACAGAAAAAGCTTTTGACAAAATTCAACCCCCCTTTATGATAAAAACCCTCCAAAAAGTAGGCATAGAGGGAACTTACCTCAACATAACAAAGGCCATATATGACAAACACACAGCCAACATTGTTCTCAATGGTGAAAAAGTGAAACCACTTCCACTAAGATTAGGAACAAGACAAGATTGCCCACTCTCACCACTGTTTCTCAACATACTTTTGGAAGTTTTAGCCACAGCAATGAGAGAAGAAAATGAAACAAAATGAATCCAAATCAGAAAAGAAGTAAACCTGTCACTGTTTGCAGATGACATGATACTCTACATAGAGAATCCTAAAGATGCTACCAGAAAACTACTAGAGCTAATCAATGAACTTGGTAGAGTAGCAGGATACAAAATTAATGCACAGAAATCTCTTGCATTCCTATACACTAATGATGAAAACTCTGAAAGAGAAATTAAGGAAACACTCCCATTTACCACTGCAACAAAGAAAATAAAATACCTAAGAATAAACATACCTACGGAGGTAAAAGACCTGTACTCAGAAAATTATAAGACACTGATGAAAGAAATTAAAGATGATACAAACAGATGGAGATATATACCACGTCCTTGGATTGGAAGAACCAACATTATGAAAATGGTTATACTACCCAAAGCAATCTACAGATTCAATGCAATCCCTATCAAACTACCAATGGCATTTTTCACAGAACAAGAACAAAATTTTCACAGTTTGTATGGACACACAAAAGACCCCGAATAGCCAAAGCAATCTTGAGAAAGAAAAGTGGAGCTGGAGGAATCAGGCTCCCTGACTTCAGACTATGCTACAAAGCTACAGTAATCAAGACAGCATGGTACTGGCACAAAACCAGATATATAGATCAATGGAACAGGATAGAAAACCCAGAGATAAACCCATGCACATGTGGTCACCTTATCTATGATAAAGGAGGCAAGAATATATGGAGAAAAGACAGCCTCTTCAATAAGTGGTGCTGGGAAAACTGGACAGCTACAGGTAAGAGAATGAAATTAGAACACCCCCTAACACCATACACAAAAATAAGCTCAAAATGGATTAAAGGCCTAAATGTAAGGCCAGAAACTATCAAACTCTTAGAGGAAAACATAGGCAGAACACTCTATGACATAAATCACAGTAAGATCCTTTTTGACCCACCTCCTAGAGAAATGGAATTAAAAACAAAAATAAACAAATGGGACCTAATGAAACTTCAAAGCTTTTGCAGAACAAAGGAAACCATAAACAAGACGAAAAGACAACCCTCAGAATGGGAGAAAATATTTGCAAATGAAGCAACTGACAAAGGCTTAATCTCAAAAATTTACAAGCAGTTCATGCAGCTCAATATGAAAAAACAAACAACCCAATCCAAAAATGGGCAGAAGACCTAAATACACATGTCTCCAGAGAAGATATACAGATTGCCAACAAACACATGGAAGGATGCTCAACATCACTAATCATTAGAGAAATTCAAATCAAAAGTACAATGAGGGCTTCCCTGGTGGCGCAGTGGTTGAGAATCTGCCTGCTAATGCAGGGGACACGGGTTCGAGCCCTGGTCTGGGAGGATCCCACATGCCGCAGAGCAACTAGGCCCGTGAGCCACAACTACTGAGCCTGCACGTCTGGAGCCTGTGCTCCACAAAAAGAGAGGCCGCGATAGTGAGAGGCCCGCGCACCGCGATGAAGAGTGGCCCCCACTTGCCACAACTAGAGAAAGCCCTCACACAGAAACGAAGACCCAACACAGCAAAAATAAATAAATAAATTAATGCTGCTTTAAAAAAAAAAAAAAACAAGTACAATGAGATATCATCTCACACCAGTCAGAATGGCCATCATAAAAATATCTACAAACAATAAATGCTGGAGAGGGTGTGGAGAAAAGGGAACACTCTTGCACCCTTGGTGGGAATGTAAATTGACACAGTCACTATGGAGAACAGCATGGAAGTTCTTTAAAAATCTAAAAATAGAACTACCATATGACCCAGCAATCCCACTACTGGGCATATATCCTGAGAAAATCATAATTCAAAAAGAATCATGTACCACAATGGTCATTGCAGCTCTATTTACAATAGCCAGGATATGGAAGCAACCTAAGTGTCCATCGACAGATGAATGGATAAAGAAGATGTCGTACATATATATAATGGAATATTTATTACTCAGTCATAAAAAGAAACGAAATTGAGTTATTTGTTGTGAGGTGGATGGACCTAGAGTCTGTCATACTGAGTGAAGTAAGTCAGAAAGAGAAAAACAAATACTGTATGCTAACACATATATATGGAATCTAAAGGAAAAAAAAGGTCATGAAGAACCTAGGGGCAGGATGGGAATAAAGATGCAGACCTACCAGAGAATGGACTTGAGGACATGTGGAGGGGGAAGGGTAAGCTGGGACAAAGTGAGAGAGTGGCATGGACATATATACACTACCAAATGTAAAATAGATAGCTAGTGGGAAGCAGCTGCATAGCACAGGGAGATCAGCTCGGTGCTTTGTGACCACCTAGAGGGGTGAGATAGGGAGGGTGAGAGGGAGGGAGATGCAAGAGGGAAGAGATGGGCATATATGTATATGTTTATGATATACATATACATATGTATATGTATATATATATATGATTCACTTTGTTTTAAAGCAGAAACTAACACACCATTGTAAAGCAAATATAACAAAAAAAAAAGATGTTAAAAAACAAAAACGAAAACAAAAAAGTGATAGGACAGGATAGTCCCTGGACTAAAAACAAAGGGGCAGAGGAACAAAGTACAAAATGACAGTTAGCCATTTAAATTCTCTTTTCACTTTAGGATGTCTGGCTGAAGACAAATTTTAGAACTTTCAGAACCAGAATCTACCCCTCTGGTTTTCTAAGACCAAGCTTTGGTATTTTCTGTTGGTCACTTCAAGTTTTTCCCTTCAAAATCAAATGCCATACTGAGTGAAGTAAGTCAGACAGAGAAAAACAAATATTATATGATATGACTTATATGTGGAATCTAAAAAATGATACAAATGAAGTTATTTACAAAACAGAAATAGAGTCACAGATGTAGAAAACAAACCTATGGTTACTGGGGGGAAAGGGAGGTGAGGGATAAATTAGGAGATTAGGATTGACATATACGCACTACTATATATAAAATAGATAACTAATAAGGACCTGCTCCATAGCACAGGGAACTCTACCCAATACCCTGTGATGACTTACAGTATATGGGAAAAGAATCTTCAAAAGAGTGGATATATGTATATATATAACTGATTCACTTTGCTCTACCTCTGAAACTAACACAACATTGTAAATCAACTACACTCCACTAAATATTTTTTAAAAAAGAGAAAAAAAGAAAAAAGAAAAAAATTTTAAGGAGAAAAAATAATCATATGACTTAGCGGAACCATGAGGGATGACCCAGTTGAGTTGTGCCTGTGATAGGTTGTTCAGACTGTTTTGTAGGCAGCTTTCTCTCCATTGGTATATCAAGAACATCCTTATGCTAAATTACTCTGCAGAGGGGATATAATTTGTATTCAGAAAAGCACATAGATTCATTTGTATGAAAAAAATGCTGGAATAACACACATGCAAATATTAAGAGTGTTTATCTTTGGGTAATATTTTGGTGATTTTGCTTTTCTGTGTTTTCAAGGTTTCCTTATTTTGTATTAGGAAAAAAACATAAATAAAATGCTGTCTTTAACTTTTCAGGTAATATATAAGAATGTTTTACACTTTATACTATAACTTTTCTTCCCATGAAAAGTTTCATTATCAATAAAAGAAAAATATTAGATTTTAAATGATCTTCCCCTGTTCCACTTTCAAGTCAATCAAAGATCAATTCCCCAGCTCCTTCTCTTTGAGGCCAATAAATAAAAGGAAACTGCCCAAAGGTATAAAACCCACGATCTGCATCTACAGCATTTACTGCTGGGATTTTTCATTTTCTTATTAATCCACCTCTTATTGCTTCCTATTCCTCCCCCAGAAAACATGAACTCCTGGGCATAGCCCTGCATTTTTTTCCTGACAGTTCTGCACAGATTCCTCATCTCACTTGGCTACAAAAGTCAAACTCCATTTATTATTGATGTTGTATCTACCCACTCACTCAACTCAATAGTGAACTATCTATTCCAGGAACAAGCATTTCAGCCAAGTAAAGTTAAGTGGTGAGGGCAAGTGACAAATACACCCTTTTCCTTAGATAATAAGATTTATACTGGCCTTTGCACTGAGTGTCACCCATTCCTGGAACACAGAAGTGATGTGGTGGCTGGAGAAACAGCACTTCCCTTTGGCCCTCCGCCTCCTCATTCTCATATACTTGTAAATCCTTCCTTTGTCAGTCAAACAACCGGCAACCTTTTTCTTTCTTGTAACCTCAGAGTGACTTCCATGTTTCAAAAGGCCAGATCCCAAAGTCCTTCTGTTTTGCAGACTCTGTTGGAGAGTCCCCACTGGCCACTAGATGAAATTGTGTGTTTCCAAGTGTTTGGGGTCAGATATCCAGGCACCAGTTGACTAAAGGCAAAACAGGGCCTGGAGGTTGCTCTATTTTATTTCCTTGCACCTAATTCGCCAATTATATGGCAACTCTAGATTGAATCCAGCATATGGAAGCCAGAAATAGAGCTCTAAATTCATTTCACTTTCTTTGATCTAATTCTTTGCTGAAAACATAGGCTGCCCTTAGGACAGAGAGTCACAAATTTAGCCTCACATTAGAATTCGTTGGGCGCTTTTTTTTTTTTAACATCTTTATTGGAGTATAATTGCTTTACAATGGTGTATTCGTTTCTGCTGTATAACAAAGTGAATCATCTATACATATACATATATCCCCATATCCCCTCCCTCTTGCATCTCCCTCCCAACCTCCTTATCCTACCACTCTAGGCGAACACAAAGCATGGAGCTGATTTCCCTGTGCAATGCAGCTGCTTCCCACTAGCTATGTATTTTACATTTGGTAGTGTATATATGTCCATGCCACTCTCTCACTTCATCCCAGCTTACCCTTTCCCCTCCCTGTGTCCTCATTTCCACTCTCTACATCTGCATCTTTATTCCCATCTTGCCCCTAGGTTCTTCAGAACCTTTTTTTTTTTCAGGTTCCATATATATGTGTTAGCATATGGTATATGTTTTTCTTTTTCTGACTTACTTCACTCTGTATGAGAGTCACTAGGTCTATCCACCTCACTACAAAGAACTCAATTTCATTTTTTATGGCTGAGTAATATTCCATTGTATATATGTGCCACATCTTCTCTATCCATTCATCTGTTGATGGACACTTAGGTTGATTCCATGTCCTGGCTAGTGTAAATAGAGCTGCAATGAACATTGTGGTACTTGACTTTTTGAATTATGATTTTCTCAGGATATATGCCCAGTAGTGGGATTGCTGGGTCATATGGTAGTTGTATTTTTAGTTATTTAAGGAACCTCCATACTGTTCTCCAGAGTGGCTGTATCAATTTACATTCCCACCAGCAGTGCAAGAGTGTTCCCTTTTCTCCACACCCTCTCCAGCATTTATTGTTTGTAGATTTTTTGATGATGGCCATTCTGACCGGTGTGAGGTGATACCTCATTATAGTTTTGATGTGCATTTCCCTAATGATTAGTGGTGATGAGCAACCTTTCATGTGTTTGTTGGCAATCTGTATATCTTCTCTGGAGACATGTGTATTTAGGTCTTCTGCCCATTTTTGGATTGGGTTGTTTGTTTTTTCATATTGAGCTGCATGAACTGCTTGTAAATTTTTGAGATTAAGCCTTTGTCAGTTGCTTCATTTGCAAATATTTTCTCCCATTCTGAGGGTTGTCTTTTCGTCTTGTTTATGGTTTCCTTTGTTCTGCAAAAGCTTTGAAGTTTCATTAGGTCCCATTTGTTTATTTTTGTTTTTAATTCCATTTCTCTAGGAGGTGGGTCAAAAAGGATCTTACTGTGATTTATGTCATAGAGTGTTCTGCCTATGTTTTCCTCTAAGAGTTTGATAGTTTCTGGCCTTACATTTAGGCCTTTAATCCATTTTGAGCTTATTTTTGTGTATGGTGTTAGGGGGTGTTCTAATTTCATTCTCTTACCTGTAGCTGTCCAGTTTTCCCAGCACCACTTATTGAAGAGGCTGTCTTTTCTCCATATATTCTTGCCTCCTTTATCATAGATAAGGTGACCACATGTGCATGGGTTTATCTCTGGGTTTTCTATCCTGTTCCATTGATCTATATATCTGGTTTTGTGCCAGTACCATGCTGTCTTGATTACTGTAGCTTTGTAGCATAGTCTGAAGTCAGGGAGCCTGATTCCTCCAGCTCCACTTTTCTTTCTCAAGATTGCTTTGGCTATTCGGGGTCTTTTGTGTGTCCATACAAACTGTGAAAATTTTGTTCTTGTTCTGTGAAAAATGCCATTGGTAGTTTGATAGGGATTGCATTGAATCTGTAGATTGCTTTGGGTAGTATAACCATTTTCATAATGTTGGTTCTTCCAATCCAAGGACGTGGTATATATCTCCATCTGTTTGTATCATCTTTAATTTCTTTCATCAGTGTCTTATAATTTTCTGAGTACAGGTCTTTTACCTCCGTAGGTATGTTTATTCTTAGGTATTTTATTTTCTTTGTTGCAGTGGTAAATGGGAGTGTTTCCTTAATTTCTCTTTCAGAGTTTTCATCATTAGTGTATAGGAATGCAAGAGATTTCTGTGCATTAATTTTGTATCCTGCTACTCTACCAAGTTCATTGATTAGCTCTAGTAGTTTTCTGGTAGCATCTTTAGGATTCTCTATGTAGAGTATCATGTCATCTGCAAACAGTGACAGGTTTACTTCTTTTCTGATTTGGATTCATTTTGTTTCATTTTCTTCTCTCATTGCTGTGGCTAAAACTTCCAAAAGTATGTTGAGAAACAGTGGTGAGAGTGGGCAATCTTGTCTTGTTCCTAATCTTAGTGGAAGTGGTTTCACTTTTTCACCATTGAGAACAATGTTGGCTGTGTGTTTGTCATATATGGCCTTTGTTATGTTGAGGTAAGTTCCCTCTATGCCTACTTTTTGGAGGGTTTTTATCATAAAGGGGGGTTGAATTTTGTCAAAAGCTTTTTCTGTATCTATTGAGATGATCATATGGTTTTTCTCCTTCAATTGGTTAATATGGTTTATCACATTGACTGATTTGCATATATTGAAGAATCCTTCCATTCCTGGGGTAAACCCCATTTGATCATGTTGTATGATCCTTTTAATGTGCTGTTGGATCATGTTGGCTAGTATTTTGTTGAGGATTTTTGCATGTATATTCCTCAGTGATATTGGCCTGTAGTTTTCTTTCTTTGTGACATCGTTGTCTGGTTTTGGTATCAGGGTGATGGTGGCTTCATAGAATGAGTTTGGGAGTGTTCCTCCCTCTGCTATATTTTGGAAGAGTTTGAGAAGGATAGGTGTTAGCTCTTCTCTAAATGTTTGATAGAATTCGCCTGTGAAGGCATCTGGTCCTGGGCTTTTATTTGCTGGAAGATTTTTGATCAGAGTTTCAATTTCAGTTCTTGTGATTGGTCTGTTTATATTTTCTATTTTTTCTCATTTAGTCTCAAAAGGTTGTGCTTTTCTAAGAATTTGTCCATTTTTTCCAGGTGTCCATTTTATTGGCATAGAGTTGCTTGTAGTAATCTCTCATGATCCTCTGTATTTCTGCAGTGTCAGTTGTTACTTCTCCTTTTTCATTTTTAATTCTATTGATATGAGTCTTCCCCCCTTTTTTCTTGATGAGTCTGGCTAATGGTTTATCAATTTTGTTTATCTTCTCAAAGACCAGCTTTTAGGTTTATTGATCTCTGCTATCGTTTCCTTCATTTCTTTTTCATTTATTTCTGATCTGATCTTTATGATGACTTCCCCTCTGCTAACTTTGGGGTTTTTTTGTTCTTCTTTGTCTAATTGCTTTAGGTGTATGGTTATATTGTTTATTTGAGATGTTTCTTGTTTCTTGAGGTAGGATTGTATTGCTATCAACTTCCCTGTTCGAACTGCTTTTGCTACATCCCATAGGTTTTGTGTCATCGTGTTTTTATTGTCATTTGTTTCTAGGTATTTTTTGACTTCCTCTTTGATTTCTTCAATGATCTCTTGGTTATTTAGTAGTGTATTGTTTAGTCTCTATGTGTTTGTATTTTTTACAGATTTTTTCATGTAATTGATATCTATTCTGGTAGTGTTGTGGTTAGAAAAGATATTTCATATGATTTCAATTTTCTTAAGTTTACCCGGGCTTGATTTGTGACGCGAGATATGATCTATCCTGGAGAATGTTCCATGAGCACTTGAGAAGAACGTGTATTCTGTTGTTTTTGGATGGAATGTTCTATAAATATCAATTAAGTCCATCTTGTTTAATGTATCATTGAAAGCTTGTGTTTCCTTATTTATTTTCATTTTGGATGATCTGTCCATTGGTGAAAGTGGGGTGTTAAAGTCCCCTACTATGATTGTGTTACTGTTGATTTCCCCTTTTATGGCTGTTAGTATTTGCCTTATGTACTGTGGTGCTCCTATGTTGTGTGCATAAGTATTTACAATTGTTATATCTTCTTCTTGGATCAATCCCTTGATCATTATGTGGTGTCCTTCTTTTTCTCTTGTAATAGTCTGTATTTTAAAGTCTATTTTGCCTGATGCGAGAATTGTTCCTCCAGCTTTCTTTTGATTTCCATTTGCATGGAATACCTTTTTCTATCGCCTCACTTTCAGTCTGTATGTGTCCCTAGGTTTGAAGTGGGTCTCTTGTAGACAGCATATGTACAGGTCTTGTTTTTGTGTCCATTCATCCAGTGTATGTCTTTTGGTTGGAGCATTTAATCCATTTTGTTGGGGTCTTTAAATAATCCCAATGCCTTAGTTACTTCCTTACCATTTTTTTTTAATGAATCCAAAAGCGTTTTTTTTTTGTTGTTGTTGTTTTTATTTTTTTCTTTTTAGCACATGTATATGTAATGTAAGACCTGACAGTTGTGGGGATTTTTTTGTTTCTTAGTTTGTTTGTTTGTTTTTCCAGAATTCAATTGCCTGACTTAAGCTTTGATTGCCAAGGTATCCATTTCAAAGAGGCATCCACTACAAAGCAGGCAATCTCAAATAAATATACGATTAGATAAAGAGCCAAGCCCATTGCCTTCCCCCACTGAGGCTGCTTTATTTTAGAGATCTTGTCTTTTTGATAATAACCATTCTAATACGTGTGAAATGATATCTTTGTGGTTTTGATTTGCATTTCCCAGATGATTAATGATTTTGAGCATCTTTTCATAGACCTGTTGGCCATCTGTATGTCTCCTTTGGAAAGATGTTTATTCATATATTCTGCTCATTTTTTAATCAGATTGTTTATTTTTTTGCTATTGAGTTGTATGAGTTCTTTATACATTTTGGATATTAGCCCCTTATCAGATATATGATTTGAAAATATTTTCTCCTATTCAATAGGTTGCCTTTTCATTTTTTGAGGGTGGTTTCCTTTGCTGTGCTGAAGTTTTTTAGTGTGTTGTAATCTCACTTATTTTATTTTTGATTTTGTTGCTTTTGCTTTTGAATCAGATTAAAAATATCATTGCCAAGACCTATGTAAAGGAATTTGCTCAACAGGAATCCCCAAAGCCAATAAAGTTACAGTCTCTGGGAGTGGACCAGACGTCAGTGGTTTTTAAAGTTCTCAGATGATTCTAATGAGCAAACAATTTTGAGAACCACTTCCCTAGGCAAATCCTTTCATGAAAAGTATAGGAGAACCTCCTACTGGTTTCCCTCACAATAGAAAAATTGACTCCTTCCCTTGGACCTCTTTCCCTACATATTGGGAAATGTCCATTCTTCCCATAAAGCCCATTGAATTTAATTCTTCCCTAATAATTTTTTTAACTTTGAGGAATAATTGACAAATATAACTGTATATATTTAAAGTGTACAACATGATGATTTGATATACTTATACACTGTCAGATGATTATCAAGGTAAAGATAATTAACATGTCCATCACCTCATATAGTTAACTTTGTTTGGGGGGGCAGTGAGAATACTTAAGATCTTCTCTGAGGAACTTTCAAAATATACAATATCTTATTATTAACTGTAGACACCATGCTGTACATTAGATCCTCAGAACTTATCCTTCTAACTGAAAATTTGTATCCTTCGACCTACATTATCCCATTTCCCTGTCCCCCAGCCCATTCTACTCTGTTTCTCTATGAAATTGACTTTTTTAAAGATCACATATATCAAATTTTAATTAAAAGTAAAATTAAATAAAATTTAAAATTCAATTCTAGATATATTATTCACATTTCCAATGCTCAATAACTGCATGTGGCTAGTGGCTACAACATTAGCTCAGATTTTAGAACATTTCCTTCATTGCAGAGAGGTCCAAGTGACAGCTCTGGTCTAGATAATACTACATAGTTATGTGACAGGATGCAAATGAATTTTCTGCAATTACTCCCCTTCCTTCTTACCTTCATATTTGAATGAACGAAAACCTGTGATTTAGGACTCATGAGTGATACAAATAACTAAGTGGTAAATGTATTATTTTTAATCTTTCTAGAAAACAATGACTAAATGCAAAAATTACCCAGAGCTGTATCTTTATAGGACTTTTATAAATATCTAATGACTAATATACAAGAGAAATTGACCAATGACAAATACTAGTCAATGTTTAATATTAATTAATAGGAGGGACAAAACTGATCTTCAAAGTGAGATAATAAGTCAAGAAAAATGTCTACTCAGATAGTCAAGCAATGTAATTTCAAGGTTTTCAAATTACAAAGTAAAACAGACCTACTCTAAAATAATACTAAAAACTGTGTAAAGAAATAATCTAACCATTTCCCTCTCCCAAGCCCTGAGCTGTGACCCACTCTATCAGCCAGCAGGCACTTCCACACCCTCCTCTCTGCTCATGCAAACATGTCAAAGCAACAATATACATATAGAGGGCGCTTTTTTGTTTGTTCTTTTACCAAGAAAACCGTGTTATACAGTTTACTTTGCAATGTTCTTTTCACTTAGCAAAATGTCATAGACATCCCTATGTGTCTATAGATATGGCTATAACTCAATTTTCCCAGTCTCTTTCTGCATATAGACAGATTTATGCATATACACATATATTCATGTATATGTATGTATATACATATATACATATATGCATATATATAATTTTACAAAATGGGCTATTTATGCTGGGCAGGGACATGCAGCAGGTAATTAATGGCATTTTCTTGCTTTTTCCTTGTTAGCTTGTTTCTACACACCCTTTGCTAACCCCTCTTCCCTCCCCACGTCCATAACTTGCCAACTAAGGAATGTTGCTTGCCACTAGATTCTACAAGAAACAAGTCAATAGCCACTGTAGCTGCTAACCTACAATACACCCTGAAAGGAATTCAGGGCAAAGGTTGGGATAAGGTACTCTGTGCTCTGGGAAAACTGGTAGAACAGGCCCTCAGATAGTTAGATATTTTCAGGAGAAATTTTTTATGAACTTGGATTCTTGTATTTCCCTTACTATACTTAGAAAAGCACTAAAATCATTAATAGAGATATCTGTTCCTTGTGACTAGCAGTAACACCCTACCGAAATGTGTGCTTGATTTCAAGTACCTCTTGGCCAAAATCATATATATACTGACCTCCCCCACTACCTCTTTGGAACAGTTCCTCAGAGCTCTCAGTAAATCCCCCCAAAAAACTGAAACTCACAGCTCTCATGTTATGCGTTTTTTTCAGTCAACAACCTCAATCCCAGATAATCCATGTTAACAATACCTGATATTCTCCCACATTTTTCCCACACTCATAAAATTACATGCAGAAACTTTTATACATTCTTTTATTGTTTTTGTCATTGTCACTTTGTTTTTAGTTTCAGCCCACTATAAATTCACCAAAACAAATATTCTTATACCTTCATTTTCCCATATTTGTGTGTTTACTTCTATGGAGAGTGTCTCAAAAGAGGAACTGCTGCACCAGTGGGTATGTGTATTTTTGTTTTTGGAAAGCAGTCTGGAGAAATATATTAAAATGATCTATTTCTGCCAGGAATGTATGAGTTAACCCTTTTCTCACACTTACTCAACAACAAAAGATACTAGTTTTCTTGAAAGCTTTGCCCATCTGATGGATGTAAAATGATATCTCATTGCCATTGTGCTTAATCTGACAACTAGGAGATTTTATACCTTCTCATCTATTTACTAGTCACTCATATTTACTTTTCCTCTATTTGCTTATACATTCCTTTTTCTTATTTTTTTTCTGGAGTTTTATCCCTATCTTTTCAATTTATAAAATCTCTATATTATAGATATTAACTAATCCTTTCACTTTCATTAGAATTTTTTTTTACAAATTTATTATTTGTCATTTGATTTGGCTAATATCTTTTGTTATTCAAAATTTTATTTTTTTACATAAACAGGTCTATCTTTTCTGCTATAGGTTTTAAGTGTTCTGTCATGATTAAGAAGGTCTTTCCATCCTCAAATTACATATATGTTTTCTGAGATTTTCTTAAATTTTTTTGTCTTACATGCATTTTAATCTCCCTAGATTTTATTTTTATGCATAATAAGAGCTAGGCTCCAACTGTTTTCTTTGAGATGGATGGTAGGTTTTGCAATCACCACTTATTAAACAAACCATTCTTCCTCCTCTGAACTGAATCCTGTTTTTCTTGTATTAAATTCTCATATACCTTGAGATCTAGTTCTTGATAGTCTATTTTGTTCCACTGACCTGTCTGTTCCCATGTCAATATCATATTAATTCAACTGCAATTATTTTATAGTAGGTTCTTGTATCCAAAGCAAATTTTCATTCTTCTTTTTTATATTTTTCTTGGCCATTCCTGGATATTTCTTCTTCTATATAAATTTTATGACCATTTTACCCTAAATAAAACAAAGTAAACAAAAAAAATGCTGTAGCAATCCTAATTGGAAGTTCATTAAATGTATATGTTAACCTGGAGAGAATTTACTTTTTAATAAAACTAAGTTATCCCATTCAAGAGCTTCTATCTTTCCATTTATTTAGATCTTGATTTAAACTTTTCTCTATAGTCCTGTACATTTCTAATGAAATGCATTCATGTTTTAAGTTTTTTTGGTCACAAACACATTTAACAAATATTTATTTAGCATCTACTATACAACAAGCACTGTTCTAGGTCCTGAGAATAGTAACTTAAAAAGTCTTCACCCAAGAGTAGCTTACGTATTATAAAGGTAATGCTTTTCCCCATTTTCATTTTTAGGAACTTACTTCTGATGTAGTGAAAAGCTTTGGTTTAGAATACTTGTCTCACATCTCAACACCTTACCAAATTCTTAATTCTTGTGTTTTAATTAGGGCCTCTAGGTTTTCTGGAAGTGTTACATTATCAACAAAAAAAAATGTAGCTTTATCTCTTACTTTCAAGGATTTGTACTGATTATTTCATTTTCTTGTCCTATCTATTACATTTTCTAGAACCTCCAAAATAGTGTTAAATAATGCTAGTGATAGTGGGTATCACTAGCTAGTCCTAATCTTTGGAGTCATCCTAGTGTTTCACAATTTTAGAATGTTTGTTATTAGTTTTGCTAAATAGCCTTTCTCATATTTCAAGTTTCTCCTTCCCTATTTATTTAGATTGGTGTTAGAAATGCCTTTTCTACATCTATTGATAGCTTTATATGTTTTTTCTTCTTTGTTGCTTTAATAAAGAGTGTTGATACCAAATCACATCACATTCCTAGAATAAACTTTATGTAGTCAAAGTTTATTGTTCTTTTGCTACATTGTTTGATTTTGGGGGGAGGAGGGTGATGCTGGGTACTATGTATTTTATTGATGGTACATGACAAGGTAGTGCTCCCTAAGCCCTTCCTCTTCTTCAGAGGGTCTGGATTGGAAACTGTGTTGAGCACAGGAAATTATCAGTGTGTTGAGGGATCGAGCTGGGGCAAGGACTCCACCACTGAGGGCCTCTCACTGTGGCTGGTGGTTCAGGGCTCTTACTTCTTAGAGGCCATGTGGACCATTAAGGGCCACCACCCTATTGCTGTAGTCAAATACACTGTCATACCAGGAAATAAGCTTGACAAAGTGGTCACTGAGGGCATTTTCCAGCCCCAGCATCAAAGGTGAAAAAGTAGGTTTCACTGCAAAAGTTACAGGAGACAAGCTGGTTGTCAGTGTAGCCCAGGATGCCCTTTAGGGAGCCTTCTGATGTCCACTTCACCACCTTCTTGATGTCATCATGTTTAACAGCTTTTTCTAGATGGCAGGTCAGATCCACAACCAACACACTAGGGGGGTGGAGACACGGAAAGCCATACTAGTGAGTTTACCATTCAGCTCAGGGATAACTTGCCTACAGCCTTGGAGATGGCCTTTCCATTTATGACAAGCTTCCCATTCTCAGCCTTGACTGTACTACTGAACTTGCCATGGGTGAAATTATACTGGAACATGTGGACCAAGTATTTGATGTCAATGAAGGGGTCATTAATAACAATATCCACTTTGACAGAGTTAAAAGTAACCCTAATGACCAGATGCCCAATACAGCCAAATCCATTCAATCCACCCTTTACCATCATGTCTCAGGGATGATGTGGCTATCTGTCAAAGGGGAGGAGCAGAGAGCCCAGATTTCTGTTACTGGTATTTTATTTAGAAATTTCCATTTATTCAGTAAATGAGACTGATGTATTATTTTATTTTTGTATATTTCATATCAGGTTTCAATACTAAATTTATGATAAATTCATAAAATGAATGGTAGGGCTTCCATCTCCCACCTCACCCCACACCCCCATGATGCAGAATTTTACTAACCCCAAGTATGCTTCATGGACTAGCGGCATGGACATCACCTGGATGTCAAGCTCATTTCCTGAAACTTGTTAGAAATGCAGAATCTGAGGCCCTAACCCAGACCTACAGAATCAGAATGTGCATCATGAACAAGATCCCCATATGAATATGCACAGTAAGATTGGAGAAGCTCTGACCTAGACTACTTTAAACAGCATTAGAATTACCTTTTCTTTAAAGTGTCATATAGAACTCAGATGAAGACAACCAGTCATGGTAACTTTTTATACTTAACTTTATCTATGCTAATTGGTGTATTCAAGGTATCCGCTTCTTGAGTTAATTTTGGTATTTTACATTTTGTTAGTAAATCATCTGTATCCCCAGGGCTTTATAACTTTGTTGCAGCAGAGTTGCATTATTTTATTATTAACCTCTTCCATCAAGGGTTTTTTGCAACAGAGTTGCATTATTTTATTATTAACCTCTTCCATCAAGGGATGATGGCCAGTTCTTTTCCTCATCTTATGTATTTTTACTCTCATTTTTTCTTTATTTTATCTATTTTCTTGGTCTTTTCAAATAACCAGCTTTTGGATTCAATTAGTAATAATCCTTCGATGTTAAATGGGTGTGGGGGGGGCACCCTACAATGTGAACCATTACTGTGAATGAGTTTAGCTTTGCTCTCTCTATTAGCATCAAAACCATGTACACGGGACTTCCCTAGTGGCGCAGTGATTAAGAACCCGCCTGCCAATGCAAGGGACACAGGTTCGATCCCTGATCTAAGATCCCACATGCCACAGAGCAACTAAGCCCGGGCACCGCAACTACAGAACCTGCACTCTAGAGCCCAGGCTCTGCAACAAGAGAAGCCGCCACCGCAATGAGAAGCCTGCGCACCGCAACGAAAGATAGTCCCAGCTCGCCGCAACTAGAGAAAGCCCGCGCGCAGCGACGAAGACCCAACGCAGCCATAAATAAATAGATAGATAGTTTTAAAAAACCCAAACGTACACTTGCAAATCTGAACTTCCAGGGAAGAATGCAGGATTAATACCAATCTTCAATTGATAAAATACAGTCTTGAATAGGAACATACCTCCACCTAAATTGCCTTTCTACATACCTAATCGTATTCTAAAGTCATCTACGGCCTCACTGGTATACCTCACTGAATAATGCTTCAAGCTTTTGTACATGCTTTACAATTTATATGCCTTTCCCACCCTTTATCTCATTTGAGATTTATATTTAAAAGGATCTAATATATAATCCTTGGCTAAGGGGAAAATGGTCCATAACCTGATTTTCATATCCTGAGATCAGCTGGGGCCCTCAGAATGTTCTGTCCTTCCAAAGGGCCAAATGGGTCAGAGGAGAGACTGTGTCTTTGGGGAGAGCTGAGAAAGCATGCATTCCCTCAGATCCAGGGAGAGGCTGAGCTGGAATTTTACCACACATGAAGAAAACGGTAGATTTCAGCCATTCACCCTACACTAGACAATTACGTGAAATGCAGTAGCTTTTTTTCCCCCCTTCAATTAAGGAGTCAAAAGTTATGTTTACCCTTTTAAAACTGTAAGAAAAACCTATTATTTATACACTTTCATTTCTTACCTTTGCAAATATTCTATTCAGATTAAGAATTTCAAAAGCCAGATGACTGTAAGCTTTTGCAGTCAAATTGGCTCGTTTAGGATAATAGCTACAAAAAATATCAAGTGTAGTTTATTGAATTTGGGATTTTCAGTTCACTGACAGACCAGTCTTGTGTTGATTGTTATGGAGGAATTGTTAAAGATATTGCTGAAGCCGTTCACAAAATTAATTTTAATTTTGTGCTCCAATTGGAGATTTCCAATCTATAATAACCTTTTTATAAGCATTCACATAAGCAAACACTTGTCTTTCTTTTGTGTTGTATTTAGGTCTCCTTTAAGTAGTTAAAGTAGAAACATCTTAACCTCGCACTCCTGGCAGGACTACGTTTAGGACATTTTTAACCCCAATAAGTAGTGCTATTAAAAAAGAGAAAATAATCTGCAATCCTTCCTACCTCAAAGAATTCATCAATTCACCGTTTGATAGTATTTTTCCTCTCTAAGCAAAATGTTCCCTTCCTAAATCCCAGGATGGAAAGTGAGTAAGAGAGATAAAATGGTATAAAGTAATGAAATGATGTCAACTGCATTTAAAAGTGTTGAAAATATGTGGGAAGAGATTAAAAGAATATAGGTGACAACAAGCAAGTTGTGTTACAGGAGCAAGGGGTTTACTGATGGGATGCAGGCAAGCAGGACCTTAAAAGAGGTTCCACGTTAAGGAGTTTTGAAGTCATCTCTTGACCTACATTAATGCATTCATCCATAAAGAAACACTGAGGGGGTATTATTTTTCAGATGAGGAAGGGAAGCACAAAAAGATTAAGCACAAAAAGATTAAGTGATTTATGTCAGATCACACACCTAGGAAACAGCAGAGCCAAGACTGGAACCCAGGAACCATGCCCATACTCTTCCCATAACTATATGCAGGATGGTTTTTTAGGGGACAGGATTGGAGAAAATAGAAAAGACCTGTTTGGAATCTTGCTGCAGTAGACCAGGCAAGAATTGACAAGGAACTGGTATAGTGCTTAAATTGAGGACTTTTTCAATTATATATATATATATATATATATATATATATATATATATATGTATATGTATATATGAAGGTCATCAGAAATACAGGCTCTGGACTCAAGACTCCCTGGGTTAAAATGAAACCTACCTGCTGTATGACTGTAGACAAGGGACTTCTATGTGCCTGTTTCTCTACAACCTAGGAATAGCAACATTACCTACCTCATAGAATTTTTTGAGTTTTAAATGAGATCATATACATGCACTCAACCTAGTGACTAGGAGTCAGTGCTCTAAAAGTTTGCCGTTATTTTTAGAATGCTACAGATTGCAGAGACAGTAATGGCTCTGTTTTATTAAGAGACAATTAGGGTTTGGGTGTTAATTGTAATGGAAAAGGAGGCAAGAGAGGCTAGAGGTTTTAAGCTTGCCAACAGCTATGAAGATGGCTTTGGAGAAAGACAAGATTTCCTTTCCTTTTGGACATTTTGAGTTTTAGATGTTAATGCAACATCCATGCACAGGTGCCAACTAAGCAGTTGAACATGAGTATGAAGTTCAGAGAAGTGAGCTAGGGGAGTCATTAGCAAATACTGATGAGAATGTGTTAGAACAGTGGGCCGAGGATATCATTCTGAAAAACATGGACATTTATTTTGGGTTAATATACAAAATGCAATGATATTCAAATGACATGAAAATATAGAAAATGACAGTTTCAGCACTGTGAGAATGAAGAATGCTTTCTGACATTCAGAAAAACAGTATGTTCCCATTGTTTAGAAAAATTAGAGTACTAATTGCACATTTTGATCCCAAGCCACAGATTATCAAATAAGGACTCAGACTGAGTCAAGGATAGATTTTCCAAAGGTATGCTCAGAAAGACCATGGTAAATTTGGTGTTATCTCTAACAAACAACATTTAAAAAAAAAAAACTCTTTCCTATAATCACTCTTTTAAGAGCATAAGGCATGGATCTCAAGACTGTCCCAATTCCCAGTATAAAGAACTGTTTGTTAATGATCTCATGTCAGGGTGCCAACTGGTCAGGTTTCCTTCATTTTTCTTAAGTCATTTCTCCCTAATATCTAGGATTTTGTTTCAGCAAAATAATCAAAAAGCTATCATAGGGCTGCTCTATCTACCCATTTAGCAAAGTAGTATCAAGTAATTTTACTTGTCCAGGCACTTGTGGAACAAAGCCTTCTTTTAAAAACTAAATGGGATACTGGGATTTAACAATTTATCATCAGTCAAAATATCATGAAAGACGTAAGCAGTCCACCAAATACAGCAGTTCCAGCACAGAACACCTATGATGCACCTTGGGATCAGAAAACTTCCTATTTTTGTCCTCCACTGCCATGTAGCCTCTAATGCAGTAGTCTTTTGGCATTTCAAATATGAAAATATTAACTACTGAGGTACCATTTCAGGGTGGGAGGAAATATGTTATTTCTCTACAGAAAAGTGGTGCTGTTGATATTTTTGGCAGCACAATTTTTTTTTCAGTGTGTGGACCTGTGCTCCCTCAACTGAACATATTGTATTCCTGTTCCCCCACCCCACAAACAACCCTAATACAAAAAGCACCCTCCAATCATTGTGACAATCAAATGATGGCCACAAATGCCCCCCAGAGCAGGAGTGCTGCCCCTGGTTGAACACTATTGTTATGAAACGATGGCTCTGTTGATTACAATAATGCTACCTCTGAGTTTGGATCTCTTTATCATAAAACCAAATACTGCAAACACAACAAACGCTTATCTAAGAAAATTAATTCCCATTATTACCGGAGTAGGATTAAGGGGCTCATAAAATCTTAGTTGGAAGGACTCTAAGAGAACAACTGTCCTAAGGAGATTGTGACAGGCCCATGTTTCCATGTTTAGGAAATGGCAAAGCCAGAAAATCCTGAATTCTTGTCTAGTACTTCTTCCACTACACAATGCCCCCAACTCACGAAACTAACAACTAGCAACTAACTCCTGGATATACTGGAAGCTCAGCAGCTTCAATTATGTACAAAAAACCAAAATTACTTGTTGACATAGGATGACAAAAGAACAGTCACACAGATTTGCTGGTTCTAAGGACTGATGCAATGCCTCAAGGTCTCTATTATTTGAAGGTTAAATTAACCTTCAAATTAAAAGTTGAAACTTTATCATCCCACTAAGTTCCTCCAAGTAATAATTTTATGAATGTAAAATATATGCCAGCAAAGTTCCTATATTAGTATATCCTGAAGAAGTTAATAACTCCTGGTGCCATTTTAAAAAAGAAAATAGCCTCAAAATTCAGCAGCTTTTACTAGATGTATTGGTGTAGTATTAAACAATAAGTTGTGGGCAACTGGCACCATTAAAAAGTAGCACGAGGGCTTCCCTGGTGGCGCAGTGGTCGAGAGTCCGCCCGCTGACGCAGGGGACACGGGTTCGTGCCCCGGTCCGGGAAGATCCCACATGCCATGGAGCGGCTAGGCCCGTGAACCATGGCCACTGAGCCTGCGCTCCGCAACAGGAGAGGCCACAACAGTGAGAGGCCCGCGTACCACCAAAAAAAAAAAAAAAAAAGGTAGCATGAGTAGAGAAAAAAGCATAGGATGATTTCCCCCATGAATATTAGAAAAACAGAATCTTCACCACAACGATAAACAAGCAAAATATCCAACAAATATATACCGACTTCTCTTGGCCTCATGATAAAATCAGGGGAAAAAAAACTTCACTTGAGATGATCCAAATATTAACACCAAATACTACAAAATATATTGCTCAGACATAATGATACAATTTCACCACTTTTAAACAATACAAACATTTCCATGGTAATCTACATATGCACAAAAGATCAGAAAGCCCTCCATTTAAAAGAGAACATGTCAAAATGTAGTAAGTTACCAATGTTTGGCATTCTTTTGTCTCATATTTATACCTAAATACTTGAACCTAAATGTCATTATATTGAGATCTAGAACAAAGTATTAAGTGCCCCATTTGTCATACCTGCTAAGTTTCTTTCTAGAATGGTGAAAATGAACCAAAGATTAGTATCTGCTCATAAGCCTGGAAACTGACATTTTTCTTTTTTGATACACTTAGCTACTGACTTTAAGGACTAGAACCCTGGAAGGCCAGTTCCCTTTGGAAGACCTAATCACTGAATCTCATTTGCTATTTTACAAATGCACATGTGATCACAAGGTAGACCCAGGGAAGTACATTACTAACGCACCTCCAAATGGAAAAGACAAGACAAATATATCAAAATGGCTGTGATTCTCAGCAAAGGGTAAAGCCCACTCCCAGTTTCCACGGAGAATATCAGACCTTGGTCTTGTTTCACCTGTGTAATTGGAGGCACGAGGCAGAAAGAAGAGGGTGTTAATTCTGGTGTGTCTCCCTATGCCCACCCTCACTTCACAGTGAAAAGTGGTGACTGCAAATCCAACTGGAAGAAACATCTCAAAATGTAATCATCAAAGAAACAAAACCAGCAGGATCACTTTCACACAAAGATAGTATTAAATCTCAGATGCACTACCCCCTTTCTTCCTCTTGATAGGATGGATGCAGGAGCTTTGGGAGGCATGAATAGCCACACCAGATGAAGGAAATAACAGAGGAGCACTCCCCTTTTGGAAAGCTTCCCTCAGCTAATATCCCATGACACTGCCTCTTAAAACTAAAGAATTCTAATTACTAAGTTACTCCCATAAATGATGAATAAAATTTCTTGGCCCGTCATACAGGGGGGAGTGGAGGGGTATCCCACACACATAGCCAGGCGTGCAAGATAAAGGAAATTTGGATACTATTGTTCCTGCCAATGCCAAAAAACTTCTCCCAGGTCTTGGAGACAACCAGCTAATTCTACCTCATCCTAACCATGAGCTCTGTAGAATCTCTGTCCCTGACACAAAGAAGGTAAATAAAGTCAGTTATAGATTTCACAAATATCTTGTACACCGGTCTGTAATTTTTAATTAGAATCAACTATCAGACACTGCACCTTTGAAGTCTTCAAGCATAACAATGTTTAACAGTGACTTTATTAGGTGAATGCTTGAAAGTATTCAACATTAAATTCAATTTACTTCACATGTTTGCAAACACATCATTAGCAATTCTTAACTATTTCAAACCAACTAATTTGAAGTACAGAAGGCTTGTTTTCAAATAACTCTTTTGAGGTGACACGAAGACTGAAAGAAGCCTATGACTTGAGTCCTGGTCTCTAGCCAACAATCACTATATCATCACTGGTGAACTCATATGAGGGAACTTCTAGGTTGAGAGGTGCAGGCCCCTTCCTGATCCTGCCAGATGCATCATAGTGTGACCCATGGCAAGGGCAGTAATAACCACCAAAATCTCCTGCATTTGCAATGGGTACACAACCAAGATGAGTGCAAACACCTATCAAGATAATCCATTCAGGTTTCTTTACTCGTTCTAAATCATGCTGTGGGTCCCTCAACTGGGACACTTCAACTGCAGCTTCCTGGTCAATCTCCTTCTTGGTTCTATGGCGCACAAACAGGGGTTTGCCTCTCCATTTGAAAGCCATGTTCTTGCCCTCTGGAATATCGGATAACTTGATTTCAATTTTCGACATGGCCAACACATCAGCAGAAGCACTCATGCTGGAAACAAACTGAGAGACGACATTCTTGGCAGCATACGCAACACCCACAGTAGTTGTTGCAGTTATCAAATAGGAGAAACCTCTTCTAGCCTCACTGCTCTCTTTTGAAGACTTTGTACTATCTAACACTTCAGCACGACGATAGTCAGAGAAGTCAGGCACTTTGATGTCCGTATGGGAATAACGAACAGAAGCAGGGACTGCAAGATAAACAGAAGGTTAAAAAACACAATTAGATATGGACTCTGAAAGGGGTATACATCAGGAAATGGAACTTTATGGATTCACAAGCAAAAATCAAATTATAAAAATGTGAAATACGGCACTCACTGGTCTCAGAAATGGTCAAGTTGGCAATGCCAGCGTATAAAATACTGAAAACAAAATGAAGTCAACCACTACCTATCATATTGGTATGAAATCATTAGATAATAGGTATAATTGTGTTCTCCTGATTGAACACTGCAATTCAGAATTCATAACAATTCGGTGTATCAAGTTAAAAAAGTTAAATAGCACTGTAAACAGCAATATTTTAAGCCCCCCAAAATTCAATCTAAGACATAAATATCACCCATATTTTCTGGATTAGAGGAGACCCTAAAACTCATCTAGTCCACTCATTAAACTGATGTGTGATCAACTTATTAAACCAAATGTCTAACTTTATTTTCCTATCTACCTGCTCTCTGAAAGAACTGCTAAAAATTCATAAAACACTAATTATAAGATAATAAACATTCTGTAAACAGTATAACTTTAGTTGCAGAAAACTTAGAGATTTCTATTCTAGATTTTGGGGTATAAATTCAAGTAAAACCACCAATGGGTAGAAAAGGATATCCTTATCAGGATACGTAGCTATCAAAATCAAATGGAATCTCCAAAACAACCAATTATTTCAATTTAATATAAAAAAAAAGAGCAAAGTTTTCATGTATCCGGCTCTTCAGTGAAGGGCAATAACATCTATAAGACTAGGGGCATTATCTTACTTTTTTTTTTACTGCTGAGGATCTCTCAGCTGGGACACTACCACTGCAGGCCATAAAAAGGCCAGATGTTTACATCAAATGAATATTAAATAAACAAATAATTCCTGTTTATGCAGTATTCTGGATGCAAGCAGTTTATTTTTTGAAAAAACAGGTATGTCCTTCTGTCCCATACCATTTTTAACCGTCTGACAAAAAATTAACTTACAGTATCACTTTTAAGTATGTTTCAGGAAGTAAATCTCTTTGTAAACTCTATACTCATTTAAGGAAATCTGCTACAGGTTTTCTTTTTAGAAAAGGGGACACAAAAAATTCCTTACTTTTAGAAAATGTTTCCAAAAGAAATACGAACTTTTAAAATGCATTTTCATATAAGTTGCAATTCTACTTGACCTACTAGGCTGTCTCATCCTAACATACTTCCTTGAGCAGTCAAACATTACAATAATACATTTCACATGGTTCTCAAGGTCAGTAATTTTATGGAAGCCTAAGTATTCATAGACAATGGGGAAACCTATTAAAAGCACTCTATGTACTTTTCTAACTCACTCAACATTTTCTGTAGGGGACCAGGACACAAGTAGTGACTACTTCAGATTCACAACTATGGCAAAGTGACATATCACATACTACCCTACTAAAGTATGAATTACTTTCCCTTAGCACTGTCTGGGATTACACAGGAAAGATGTGTATCATACTTAAAAGATGAAGAAACCAAAGTTCATACTTGTACGTTAAAAGCCCTATTTACAACCCTTCCACACAAGGAAATGTACAGGGACACTAAATAGAATGGCTTTGTCACTATCATCCAGAGATTTCGTGGCAAAAGAAATCCAGTTGTCTACTCCCATTCTATTTAGTAGGTTACACTTTATACTGAGCTCCACCATCAAGAACATAAACTGCCATATTGCAAAAATCATTCTCTAAATAATTTATATGAATTGTATTAGGTGTGACTTAGTAGCAAAAATGCTAGCCAGATTTAGCTCTAAACTAAAATAAAATCAGATACTTATAGAAACATCATCTAGAAATGGAGAAAACTTAAGGCATTATAACAAACTAGGGTTTTTTGGTTTGTTTTGTTTTGTTTAAGGTGAGCTCTAATGTGTCCCAACTCAGGGATCTTCTCCTGACCCAACCAACCCTTCCCACATCCTCTACTAACCATCTTTCCACAAACCATCTATACAGGAGATTTTAATACGAATTTAAGCTTCAGGCTGAAGGCATGATTACAGAAAAGAGGTTTGCCTTATGTTTCTACTTGACCACTTCTTGGAGAAGTCAGGTAAGCCCCTGATTTTTAGAAGAAACTCTTTAGCTATTTGACAAATTCCAAGATACTATTCACCTTTGTTACTGAAATTTTCTCCTCCCTTAGTGTTTCTCACCTCAAGGTCCAAAGAACTGGCTTGGGCAACTTCTCTAAAACCCACTGGTGCCTGCTAAAAAAAAACTGCCACTTTATTCATTCACAAACACTCTGCACCAACTATATGCAAAACCTGAGACTGTGGAAGATAGAAAAATAAAGGAGATATTCTCTACACATTGAAGCTCAAGGTCAGAGGAATCACCAATAAATGCAATAGAATGGAAAGTGTTAATGTGCTATAAAACGTAAAGGAATCAGCAAAGGTAAAATTTTATTGACCTGATCCCGAGTTGAGATTGAAAGGATGCGTAAGACTTGGAAATGTGGAAAACTGAGTGGGAGACCATTTAAAATAAAGAGAAAAGGGCGAATGAAGGCAGAATAAAGAGGGTGGGGGCAACCTGGTGTAGGGCAAGGGTCACCAATACAACTGTCAATGAGGCCAGGCAGGTAGCAAAATGAATCAAGTAGACCCGATGAGGGCTGTGATGAACTGGAAAAGCACTTGCTCCGATTAAGGGTGCAGCCAATGCACAGCACACTAGACATGGAACTAGAGCCCAGTGCTGCCAACTTTCAACATTTCCAGAGACGCCAGAAATAATCTGTTTTTTAAAACTATGCAAGTTGGGCAGACCTCAGGCACCTGGCTCACAAGGTGCCAATTCAGGATCTCCAAACAGAGCATAAAAAGAAAAACAGAAAACAAGGCACCAAAGATAAACTAGGCTCTGCTGACGGAGGATGTAAAACACACTCCTGGTGAAAGCTTATAGCTAAATCAGTCTTTCAAATCCACGCACTATCACGTACACAACGTGTATCCTTGTGCAAGTCAATTCACCTCTTGTAGTCTGTTTTCTCATCTGTAAAATGGGAGTATCATCGACCTCCGCCGGTTGCTCTTCTTGAGGATGAAATTCATTACGGTGTGAAAACCCTTTGGCCCAGTGCCTGAAAACACTGCTGATACTCTGCAGTGCAGTCTACACTATAAACGACCTTGCGGCTCGTTTCTTTTTCTTCGGATCTGCGGTGGTGACACGGGAAGACACTAAAGGATGGGAGGTAGCAAGCGGGACAACTTTTCAAATATTAAAAGCAATTCCTATTTTTTGAGAATTTATAAAGTGCCCCCAGAATGTGTTAATGGCTTAACGTATAATTTTTCCATCTGAACCTTACGATATAACCTAGGAAATTGGTATAATCATTAATCCATTTCACTGGTGAGGGCGTTTAGGAATTTGCCCAAAGGCAAACGACCTGTAAGCTGCAAAATCTCTTGTCAGACTTTGCTAGAAGCAGTCGGACTCCATAGTTCTTGAACTTAACCGACGAAGTAGAAAATTTAGCCTGTGGTTGGGAAGCCTATACACAACCACAGAGGCCCAGAATGTCAGAGATGGAGGTCACCTGAGACGGCCCAACGGAGCAACGCCCCCGCACAGGTGAGGACACCGAGGCCCGGGGAGGTACAGAGACCTGCCCAAGGTCGACCCAGCCCGGCAGGCAACCCCATCCACAAACAGGGCTCCGCTCCATCTTCCGGCAGACCCCCCGCCCTTCTCGGCTGCTCCCTGGGTCCAGGGTCGGAGGGAGCAAGAAAAGAGGGACCCCTCAACCCCCGGTCGTTCCCCTCAGCCCGGCTCACCATTGAGGCCCACGGAGGCGACCAAAGGCCGGGCCGCGGCCTGGCCACTCAGCGACTCCCGGCACAGAAAGGACCGCTTCACATCCAGTACTGGCGACTCCGAAGTGGCGGGCACCGCGGCCTGCACCAGGGGCCGCAGCGCGCCCGCCACGCTGCGGGACGTGGCCGACAGGACGGGCGCAAACGGGCCCGAGCGAACTGCGACCGACAACATGGCGACAGCAGCTCCAAAACCCAAGCCGGTCACAGGGACAACCAACCTCCCGCGGCGCAGGCGCGAAGAGGCGCTGAAGGCGCGGGACCCGTGACGTCAGCGCGACGGCAGAAGAGGAGCCCCGCCCCCACACAGGGCGGGGCGAGCCTGGAGCGCCGCAGAGTCAGAGGCGGTGCGAGGCCGGGTAGGTAGGAGGGCGTGGTGCCTCCTGTGTTAGCCCCGGGTGTCTAGCGGCCTGAATTCAGGGATCTGCCCCAAGAAAGGGGGCAGTGGAGGCCCCCAGGAATGTCCCATGGGTCGATTTTGCGTCCGTTAGGGCAAAAGCCTCATTTATGGGAACCTAGGGATAAGAATAAGTTGTCATAATAGTTTAAATAGGGATAATAATAGTTCTTAACATGTGTGCAAATGTTTATATATATACCCAACCATATATGTAAAATAGGGTTGGGTATACATAGAAAACCCAGAGCAGAACTTAATATGTAGTAATTACTATGTGTTTACTATAATGATTATTATCATTATCTAACTAAAACCTTAAAAGCATTTTTAAAAGTCCAGAGACTTATGTGCAAAGCTTAATAATGATGATGATGGTGGTGGCTTATGTTTATTAAGCGTTTACTCTGCATTAGATTTTGTGCTTTACTTCATTCTTTCATTTATAATCAAGATCCCTATAGCTACTATTTTACCAGTGAGGAAACAGAAGTTTAGAGGAATTATGTGCCCAGGACAGGGTAACCCAGTAAGCTCTGAAGTGGGGAAATCTGTCTTCTTAGTCTGTGCTCTTACCTATTGTCACAGTTTCCCTAAGTGAGATTTCAGGGGATGCAGAGATATGTCCCTAAATCAGTTTCTATCACATGGTGAGAATGTTATTCCCCTTTTACTTCTCTTTAAATTCTTCTGATTACACCAATGAGAAAGTCCCAGTTTGGTGTTAGTATACCTTTAATTCTTCTCAAGACTTACTAAATCTCTCCTTTAATAGAATAGGTCTTAAATTCAAAGCCGTTAGGTAGTTGAATCTAGAGAGGATTTAATAATAGTTTATTTTCGTGGTATACATTTTCTAACCATACTGATTTTCCAAAGACTGTAGTGAGATAAAATTTGTTTTACATTTATTTAGTCAAAAGTGAGTTAATTTAAATATTAAGTAAATATTCATACAAGCAGTGCACAGATTTGGCAGAGTTGTGATGGTGGTGGGTGTATGAACCAATGAAGTTTCTCTGTGCGCTTGCATGAGCTCTGTGACCTAGGCAAGTTTCCTAACCCCTCTATGCCTCAGTTTCCTCACCTAAAATGGAGATGGTGATGATACCGTCTGTGAGGAATAAATGTATTAACATGTATAAAGCACCCAAGGGGCCTGGCGCATACTAAGCTCCAGGTTAGGGTTTGCTGGTATTGTTTTTATCTGACATATCATCTACCTACTCTGAGAAGCCTTCATTTGATTCCTGATGACTCAATGATATTCCTCTCTAGGCCCACAGCACACTGACCACTTCTGCCTGGACCCTCCTCAGGGCCTGGGTCTTGGCCTTGCTTATTGCCCCAGGGACTGTGTTGTACTCTCAGGATTGGAACTGGCCTCTTCAGGGGCCACCCTGGCTCGGCTAGCCACAGGGAGGGCACTGGGTTCACCCCAGCAACAACCCGAATGATAAAAGCAGACCCTTTCAGAGAAGCTAGTACATGCCATGTACAGTGGGAGTGCTTTACATAAAATAACACACTTAATATCACAACAGCCCTCTGAGGTGGGTAAGAGTAAGTGAAGGATGAATGGTGAAAAAGGGAAGGAGCTTTATAAGGTGAGCAGAGTAGGAATTGTTATCACTAGACTCTCAGGGTTCAATCCCAGTTCTGCTATTCACAAGCTATATCCTAAGATGATATATATATATAACCTCTGTGTATGCCTCAGTTCTTCTATAAAATGAGAATAATAATAGTATCTACCCCCAAAAGGGTTATTTTAAGGATTAGATGGATTAATATATATAAAATGAGTAGAAACGGTGCCTGGCAAGCACTATGTAAATGTCCATAATAATAATAAAAATAACTCTTTAAATTTTCTAGATGAAGAAACTGAGATTCAGAGAAGACAAATGACTTGCCCAAAGACACATCATATTTTTTTCAGTTTTATTGAGATATGATTGACATATAACATGTGTAAGTTTAAGGAGTACAACTTGTTGATTTGATACACTTACATGTTGCAACATGACTACCACCACTATAGCAAGCTAATATCTAAATCACCTCATATAATTATTACCATATCTTTTGTGGTAAGAACACTTAATATCTACTCTCTTAGCAACTTTCAGGTGTATAATATATAATATTATTAACTATAATCATCATGCTGTACATTAGATCCCCAGAACTGGTTCATCCTATAACTAGAAGTCTGTACTCTTTGACCAACATCTCCCCATTTCCATAAATCCCCAGCCCCTGCTAGCCACCACTCTACTGTTTCTATGAGTTCTGTTTCTTTAGGTTCCACATAAAGTGAGCTCATACAGTGTTTGTCTTTCTCTATCTGAATTATTTCACTGAGTATCACACCTTCGAGGTTCATCCAGGTTGTCCCAAATTGTAGGAGTTCCTTCTTTCTCATGGCTGAATAATATTCCATTGTGTATTTGTACCACATCTTCTTTATCCATTCACCCATTGACAGGCACTTAGATTGTTTCCATATCTTGACTAGTGTGAATAACGCTGAATGAACATGATACAGTTCATGATCATTCCAGTGTTGAATGAACATGATACAGTTCATGATCATTCCAGTGTTATACAGAAACTCAAGATACAGTTTTCATTTCTTTTCGATATATACCCGGGAGTGGGATTCCTGGATGATATGGTAGTTCTATTTTTTATTTATTGCCAAATCTCCATACATGTTTTCCATAGTTGCTGCACAAATTTACATTCCCATCAAGAGTGCACAGGTTTCCCTTTTCTCCACATCTTCACCAACACTTACGTCTTGTCTTTTTGATGACAGCCATTTTAACTGTGACATCTCATTGTAGTATTGATATGCATTTCCCTGACTATTAGTGATGTCAAACACGTTTTCATGTACTTGTTGACCATTTGTGAGTCTTCTTTGAAAAAATGTCTATTCAGAACCTCTGCCCATTTTTAATTGGGTTGTTTATTTTATTACTCTTGAGTTGTATGAGTTCTTCATATATTTTGTATATTAATCTCCTATCAGATATATGATTTGCAAATGTTTTATCCCATTCTGATGGTGTTTTTGCTATGCAAAAACTTTTTAGTTTGACATAGTCTCACTTGTTAATTTTGCTTTTGTTGCTTTCAGTGTCATAGCTGAAAAATTGTTGCCAAGACCAATGTCAAGGAACTTTTTCTCTATGTTTTCTCCTAGGACTTTTATGGGTTTTGTTTCTATGTTTAAGTCTTTAGCCCATTTTGAGTTAATTTTTGTGAGTGGTCTAAGATAGGAGTCCAATTTCATTTTACTCCATGTGGTTATCCAGTTTTTCCAACACCATATATTGAAGACACTATCCTTTCTCTCATTTAGTATTCTCAACTCCCTTGTCAAATATTAGTTGACTGTATAGGCCAGGGTTTATTTCTTGGCTCTCAATTCTGTTTCAGTCATCTTAAATTTCCTAAGACTTGTTTAGTGACCTTTTATATGATCTAAGCTGAAGAATGTTCCATGTGCACTTGAGAAGAATGTATATTCTCCTGCTGTTGGATGGAGTGTTCTATATATGTCTGTTAGGTTCTTTTGGTCTAAAGTTTTGTTCAAGTCCAACATCTCCTTGTTGTTTATCTGTCTGTTTTTCAATCTATCCATTGTTGAAAAAGAAGTATTGAATTCCCCTACTATTATTGTATTATTGTCTATCTCTCCCTTTAGATCTGTTAGTTTTGCTTAATATATTTTATTGCTCTGATGCTGGCTGCATATATATTTATGATTGTTATATTTTCTTGATGAATTGACCCCTTTATTATTATATAATGACCTTTTTGTCTCTTGTTACCATTTTTGGCTCAAAGTCTATTTTGTCGGTATTAAGTATAGACACCCCTTCTCTCTTTTGGTTCCCATTTTCATGGAATATCTTTTTCCATCCCTTCATTTGAGCCTATGTGTACCTTTTAGCTGAAGTGAGCCTCTAGTGGGCAGCATATATTTGGACCTTGTTTTTGCTGTTGTTGTTGTTAACCCATCCAGCCACTCTATGTCTTTTGATTGAGGAATTCAATCCATTTACATTTTGAGTAATTATTGATAGGTAAGAACTTACTAACATCATTTTATTAATTGTTTTCTATCTGTTTTATAGTTCCCTTATTCCTTTCTTCTGTCTTGCTGCCTTCCTTTTTGAACTGATGGTTTTCTGTAGTGTTATCTCCTGATTACCTTCTCTTTATCTTGTGTGAATTTGCTGTGGTTTTTGCTTTGCGGTTACCATGGGGCATATATATATATATATATATATATATATATATATATATTTATTTATTTATTATTATTATTATTATTATTATTTTGTGGTACACGGGCCTCTCACTGTTGTGGCCTCTCCCGTTGTGGAGCACAGGCTCTGGACGCACAGGCTCAGCGGCCATGGCTCACGGGCTTAGCTGCTCCGCAGCATGTAGGATCTTCCTGGACCGGGACACAAACCCGTGTCCCGTGCATCAGCAGGTGGACTCTCACCCACTGCACCACCAGGGAAGCCCTATTTATTTATTTATTTATTTATTTATTTATTTATAAAATACAGTCAATTTTATGCTTGTAACAATTTAACTTCAATCGCATACAAAAGCTCTACCCTTTTACTCTTCCCTTTTATGTTTTTGATGCCACAATTTGAATCTTTTTTTTGGGGGGTGGGGGTACGTGGACCTCTCACTGTTGTGGCCTCTCTCGTTGCAGAGCACAGGCTCTGGACGCACAGGCTCAGCGGCCATGGCTCACGCGCCTAGCCGCTCCGCAGCATGAGGGATCTTCCCGGACCGGGACACGAACCCGTGTCCCCTGCATCGGCAGGTGGACTCTCAACCACTGCGCCACCAGGGAAGCCCTGCATCTTTTTATACTGTGTATCCATTAACAAATTATTGTAGCTATAGCTGGGTTTTTTTTATACTTTTGTTTTTTAACTTTTGTAGAAAGTGGTTAACAAACCACCATATTACAGTTTAGAGTGTTCTTTTTTTGGGGGGTTATGTTATTTTTAAAATAAATTTATTTATTTATTTATTTTGGCTGTTATGGGTCTTCCTTGCTGTGCACAGGCTTTCTCTAGTTGTGGCGAGTGGGGGCTACTGTTTGTTGTGGTGTGTGGGCTTCTCATTGCAGTGGCTTCTCTTGTTGCAGAGCACAGGCTCTAGGTGTGCGGGCTTCAGTTGTTGTGGCTCACAGGCGCTAGAGTGCAGGCTCAGTAGTTGTGGTGCATGGCCTTAGTTGCTCTGCAGCATGTGGCATCTTCCCGGACCAGGGATCAAACCCATGTCCTCTGCATTGGCAGGCGGGTTCTTAACTGCTGTGCCACTGGGGAAGTCCCAGTTTAGAGTATTCTGAATCTGACTATATTCAGACTATATACTTACCTTTACCAATGTGTTGTATGTTTTCACGTTACAAGTTAGCATCCTTTCATTTCAGCTTGAAGAACTTCTTTCAGCATTTCTTGTAGGGCAGGTCTAGTGGGAATAAATTTCTTCATCTTTTGTTTATCAGGGAAAGCCTTTATCTCACCTTCATTTCTGAAGGACAACTTTGCTGAATATATTATTCTTGGTTGGCAGTTTCTTTTAGCACTTTAAATATATCATCCCATTCTCTCCTGGCTGAAAGGTCTCTGCTGAGAAATCCACTAATAGCTTTATGGAAGTTCCCATGTATGGATAATTTTTTTTCTCTTGCTGCTTTTGAAATTCTCTCTTTGTCTTTGATCTTAAACAATTTTATTATGTGTTTTGGTGAAGATCATTTTGGATTGATTTTGGGGCTGACCTATTAGCTTCATGATTTTGGAAGTCTAAATCTCTCCCCAGATTTGGGAAGTTCTCAGCCATTATTTCTTTAAGTTAACTTTCTACCCCTTTCTCCCTCTCATCTCCTTTTGGGACTCCAGTGACTCATACATTGTTCCTTTTTATGGTGTCCCATAGTTCTATAGGCTTTCTTCATTCCTTCACCCTTTTTAATTTTTGCTCCTCTGATTGGATAATTTCAATTGATCTGTCTTCTAGCTCATTGACTCTTCTTTTTGGTCAAGTCTGCTGTTGAAGCTCTCTGTTCAACCCAGTCATTTTATCCTTTAGTGACAAAATTTTTGTTTGGTTCCTTTTAATGTTTTCTATCTCTTTGTTGAACTTCTCATTTTATTCTGGTATTGTTTTACTGATATCACTAACTTGTTTGTTTATGTTCTCTTGTAGCTCTCTGGGCATCTGTAAGACAATTATATTGAATACTTTGTTGGGCAATTCCTGGATCTCCATTTCTTTGGGGCCAGTTACTGGAGGTTTACTATATTCCTTTGTGGAGTTGTTTCCCTGACTCTTGATCCCTGTTGCCTTGCATAGGTGTCTGTGCCTTTGTAGAAGCAGTCCCCTCTTCCAGACTTTATAGTTTGACTTCAGTAAAGGAAGTCTTTTTTATCTGTGGGTGAGGCACACTGGGTCATGCTGTGACCCTGGGTCTAGTGGTGCACGGCACCAACTGTCGGGGCATGTGACAGCACTGGGTCTGGAGGTGTGTGTTGTCTCTTTGACTCAGGGGTCCAAAAGCATCAACAACTGTGTGGTCCTTGATGAACACTGTGGGGGGTCACAGTGGCTGCAAAGGCTGTTGGGGTCCTCCTCAGTCTAGTAGCTAGACCTGGATCATCCAGGTGTAGTAGCTAGGCACCTTGGCAGGCAGTGGTGATGCCCAGAGCCAGTGGTGTGCACACACTGGTCTGCAGTGGCCAGCTTTAGGTGCCTACATAGTGTCAGGGGTCAGTTGCAGACACACACATAGTGATGGGGCCCAAGGCAGGCAGAAAGGCCAGGGCCAAGTATGGGCTCATTGACAGCTACCAGGGCCCTGGCCGTTAGCACACTCTTCTGTGGCTGCATAGTCTCCCCCTAGGCATGCACACTGCAGAGAGGCTGATGATGGTCATCAGGCCACTGGTGTGCAGTGCACAGCTGGAGGGGCTTGCCCCAAGCACATGCACAGTGGTAGAGGTCAGCCACTGGGCTGGCATCTTGCACTTGTGCAGTCTCAGAGACCTGAGCTGGCTGCCTGTGCAGTTTCTGGGCTCCAGTGGGGGAGAGGAGACTCAGGCAGCTGGCATCATCAAATGTGAATAGATGTGAGGCAAAAGGTGGTGAAATCTGCGGGGCGTCCATGACAGCTGTGCTGGCCATTTGTTTCTTCAGTGGTGAAATCTGCTGGGGTTGTCTGCACAGCAGGTCACTATGAACCATGATCACTTCTGCTGCATGGCTGATACTGGTACCCCCCTACTTTTCTTCTCTGTTCCTAACCATCTCTGATTTTTCCACTTTGCCAGTCTGAGTGTGGTAAAACTGAAGCAGGACCTTTTTACAGTGCCCCCAAAAGACTGAGGAAGCTAGTGGTTCACCCTGCTCTTCCTTTCCTAGAAAGAAGAATTCTTTCTAGGTGGGATGTCCCCTCTAGGCACTCAGCAGTGTTGGCTTGAGGGATGGATTGATGTAGGTAAAACGAAGCTTTCTTTCTTCTTTTCTTGTGAGGTTCTTCTCAGGTTTTTGTTCCACTGTCTTGCTAAAGTTTCTCACGTGGACTCTGAAGCTCACCCAGAGGTGTATTAGTTTGCAGATCATGATCTAATTGCTGATCTTTGGTAGGGGGATAGAGACTGATTCTCCTGTGTTGCCATTTTGATGACATCACTTCTCCAAAGGCATTTCAGTGATAAGTAATAGCCATTTATTTGTTCTGGGTTCCAGTCCAGTGTTGCAGCAGGGAGAAGGGTAACTCTGTGGTTGAATATCTGTCCTCTCCTAGAAGATGGAAGCTAGAATCCAAGAGTGGCAGGCAGGAAGTTGAATCTATGTAGAGCAATCTGAATTTTACTTTGGAGTTGTTTTTTTGTTTTTTTGTTTGTTTTTTAACTGAAGAGGCTATTATCTTTCATGCTTCACCTCTCTTTCCTTGAACACTACATCTTGATAGGCTCTGGGGGCACTCAATCTGGTTTGCATACCAGCTCTGCCCCCTATTGCTGTGTGACTTTAGGCAACACTGAGCTTCGAATTCCTCAGCTATAGGAATTTCCCTGGTGGTCCAGTGTAAAGAATCCGCCTTCCAATGCAGGGGATGCAGGATTAATCCCTGGTCGGGGAACTAAGATCCCACATGCCACGGGGCAACTAAGCCCATGCACTGCAACTACTGAGCCCATGCTCCACAACTGGAGAGCCTGTGTGCCGCAAACTACAGAGCCCATGTGTCCTGGAGCATGCTCACCACAACTAGAGAGAAAAAACCTGCATGCCACAACTAGAGAGAAGCCCGCATGCCACAACTAAGACCCAACACAGCCAAGAATAAAATAAATAAATAAATAATTTTTTTACAGTTCTTCAGCTATAAAATGGGGATAAAAATGAGATTACTGTGAGGATTAAAAGAAAATGCCCATAAAGTACTTACTGTTTGGTACACAGCAGGAACATAATAAATGTTTGTTGTTACTTTTGTAAACCGAGAGGGGCAGAGGAATACCCATGGGCTTGGGAACATAAATGTTTGGGAAGCTTCTCAATTCCCAGGAACTTTGAAAAGCAAAGTGTATATAAGAATAAGGCAGGGCTGGAGGAACGAAGATGGCGGAGTAGAAGGACGTGCTCTCGCTCCCTCTTGCGAGAACACCAGAATCACAACTAGCTGCTGGACAATCATAGACAGGAAGACACAGGAACTCACCAAAAAAGATACCCCACATTCCAAAGACAAAGGAAAAGCCACAATGAGATGGTAGGAGGGGTGCAATCACAGTAAAATCAAATCCCATAACTGCTGGGTGGGTGACTCACAGACTGGAGAACACTTATACCACAGAAGACCACCCACTGGAGTGAAAGTTCTGAGCCCCGTGTCAGGCTTCCCAACCTGGGGGTCCGGCAATGGGAGGAGGAATTCCTAGAGAATCACACTTTGAAGACTAGTGGGAATTGATTGCAGGACTTCGACAAGACAGGGGGAAACAGAGACTCCACTCTTGGAGGGCACACACAAAGTAATGTGTGCATCGGGACCCAGGGGAAGGAGCAGTGACCCCAGGGGAGACTGAACCAGACCTACCTGCTACTGTTGGACGGGCTCTTGCAGAGGTGGGGGGGTGGGGCTGTGGCTCACCATGGGGACAAGGACACTGGCAGCAGAAGTTTGGGAAGTACTCCTTGGCATGAGCCCTCCCAGAGTCTGTCATTAGCCCCACCAAAGAGCCTAGGTACACTCCAGTGTTGGGTTGCCTCAGGCCAAACAACCAACAGGGAGGGAACCCAGCCCCACCTATCAACAGTCAAGTGGATTAAAGTTTTACTGAGCTCTGTCCACCAGAGCAACAGTCAGCTCTACCCACCACCAGTCCTTCCCATCAAGCCTCTTAGATAGCCTCATCCACCGGAGGGCAAACAGCAGAAGCAAGAAGAACTACAATCCTGCAGCCTGTGGAACAAAAACCACATTCACAGAAAGATAGACAAGATGAAAAGGCAGAGGGATATGTACCAGATGAAGGAACAAGATAAAACCCCAGAAAAACAACTAAATGAAATGGAGATAGGCAACCTTCCAGAAAAAGAATTCAGAATAATGATAGTGAAGATGATCCAGGACCTCGGAAAAACAATGGAGGCAAAGATCGAGAAGATGCAAGAAATGTTAACAAAGACCTAGAAGAATTAAAGAACAAACAAACAGAGATGAACAATACAATAACTGAAATGAAAACTACACTAGAAGGAATCAATAGCAGAATAACTGAGGCAGAAGAATGGATAAGTGACCTGGAAGACAGAATGGTGGAATTCACTGCTGCAGAACAGAATAAAGAAAAAAGAATGAAAAAGAAATGAAGACAACCTAAGAGACCTCTGAGACAACATTAAAAACACAAGAACATTCACATTATAGGGGTCCCAGAAAGAGAAGAGAGAGATAAAGGACCACAGAAAATATTTGAAGAGATTATAGTCGAAAACTTCTCTAACATGGGAAAGGAAATAGCCACGCAAGTCCAGGAAGTGCAGCGAGTCCCATACAGGATAAACCCAAGGAGAAACATGCCAAGACACATAGTAATCAAATTGGCAAAAAATAAAGACAAAGATTATTGAAAGCAGCAAGGGAAAAACTACAAATAACATACAAGGGAACTCCCATAAGGTTAACAGCTGATTTCTCAGCAGAAACTCTACAAGCCAGAAGGGGGTGGCATGACATACTTAAAGTGATGAAAGGGAAGAACCTGCAACCAAGATTAATCTACCTGGCAAGGATCTCATTCAGATTCGATGGAGAAATCAAAAGCTTTACAGACAAGCAAAAGCTAAGAGAATTCAGCACCACCAAACCAGCTCTACAACAAATTCTGAAAGAACTTCTCTAAGTGGGAAACACAAGAGAAGAAAAGGATCTACAAAAACAAACCCAAAACAATTAAGAAAATGGTCATAGGAACATACATATCGATAATTACCTTAAACGTGAATGGATTAAATGCTCCAACCAAAAGACACAGGCTTGCTGAATGGACACAAAAACAAAACCCATATATATGCTGTCTACAAGAGACCCACTTCAGACCTAGGGACACATACATACTGAAAATGAGGGGATGGAAAAAGATATTCCATGCAAATGGAAATCAAAAGAAACCTAGAGTAGCTATACTCATAACAGATAAAATAGACTTTAAAATAAAGAATGTTACAAGAGACAAGGAAGGACACTACATAATGATCAAGGGATCAATCCAAGAAGAAGATATAACAATTATAAATATATATGCACCCAACATGGGAGCACCTCAATACATAAGGCAACTGCTAATAGCTATAAAAGAGGAAATTGACAGTAACACAATAATAGTGGGGGACTTTAACACCTCACTTACACCAATGGACAGATTTATCTAAAATGAAAATAAATAAGGAAACAGAAGCTTTAAATGACACAATAAACCAGATAGATTTAATTGATATTTATAGGACATTCCATCCAAAAGCAGCAGATTACACTTTCTTCTCAAGTGCACACAGAATATTCTCCAGGATAGATCACATCTTGGGTCACAAATCAAGCCTCAGTAAATTTAAGAAAATTGAAGTCATATCAAGCATCTTTTCTGACAACAACGCTATGAGATTAGAAATGAATTACAGGGAAAAAAATGTAAAAAACACAAACACATGCAGGCTAAACAATACATTACTAAATAACCAAGAAATCACTGAAGAAATCAAAGAGGAAATCAAAAAATACCTAGAGACAAATGACAAGGAAAACACGATGATCCAAAACCTATGGGGTGCAGCAAAAGCAGTTCTAAGACGGAAGTTTATAGCTATACAAGCCTACCTCAAGAAACAAGGAAAATCTCAAGTAAACAATCTAAGCTTGCACCTAAAGGAACTAGAGAAAGAACAACAAACAAACCCCAAAGTTAGCAGAAGGAAAGAAATCATAAAGATCAGAGCAGAAATAAATAAAATATGAACAAAGAAAACAATAGCAAAGATCAAAAAACTAAAAGCTAGTTCTTTGAGAAGATAAACAAAATTGATAAACCATTAGCCAGAATCATCAAGAAAAAGAGGGAGAGGACTCAAATCAATAAAATTAGAAATGAAAAAGGAGAAGTTACAACAGACACTGCAGAAATGCAAAGCATCCTAAGGGACTACTACAAGCCACTCTATGCCAATAAAATGGACAACCTGGAAGAAATACAAATTCTTAAAATGGTATAACCTTCCAAGACTGAACCAGGAATAAACAGAAAATATGAACAGACCAATCACAAGTAATGAAATTGAAACTGTGATTAAAAATCTTCCAACAAAGAAAAGTCCAGGACCAGATGGCTTCACAGGTGAATTCTATCAAACATTTAGAGAAGAGCTAACACCCATCCTTCTCAAACTCTTCCAAAAAATTGCAGAGGAAGGAACACTCCCAAACTCATTCTATGAGGCCACCATCACCCTGATACCAAAACCAGACAAAGATACTACAAAAAAAGAAAATTACAGACCAATATCACTGATGAATTTAGATGCAAAAATCCTCAACAAAATACTAGCAAACAGAATCCAACAACACATTAAAAGGATCATACACCATGATCAAGTGGGATTTATTCCAGGGATGCAAGGATTCTTCAATATACGCAAATCAATCCATGTGATACACCATATTAACAAATTGAAGAATAAAAATCATATGAGCATCTCAATAGATGCAGAAAAAGCTTTTGACAAAATTCAACACCCATTTATGGTAACTCTCCAGAAAGTGGGCATAGAGGGAACCTACCTCATCATCATAAAGGCCATATATGACAAACCCACAGCAAACATCGTTCTCAATGGTGAAAAACTGAAAACATTTCCTCTAAGATCAGGAATGAGAGAAGGATGTCCACTCTCACCAATATTATTCAACATAGTTTTGGAAGTCCTAGCCATGGCAATCAGAGAAGAAAAAGAAATAAAAGGAATATAAATTGGAAAAGAAGAAGTAAAACGGTCACTGTTTGCAGATGACATGATACTATACATAGAGAATCCTAAAAATGCCACCAGAAAACTACTAGAGCTAATCAATGAATTTGGTAAAGTAGCAGGATGCAAAATTAATGCACAGAAATCTCTTGCATTCCTATACACTAATGATGAAACATCTGAAAGGGAAATTAAGGAAACACTCCATTTACCACTGCAACAAAAAGAATAAAATACCTAGGAATAAACCTACCTAGGGAAACAAAAGACCTGTATGCAGAAAACTGTAAGACACTGATGAAAGAAATTTAAAATGATACCAACAGATGGAGAGATATACCATGTTCTTGGATTGGAAGAAACAATATACTATTGACTATACTACCCAAAGCAATCTACAGATTCAATGCAATCCCTATCAAATTACCAATGGTATTTTTTATGGAACTAGAACAAATCATCTTAAAGTTTGTATGGAGACACAAAAGACCCCGAATAGCCAAAGCAGTCTTGAGGGAAAAAAACAGAGCCGGAGGAATCAGACTCCCTGACTTCAGACTTTACTACAAAGCTACAGTAATCAAGACAATATGGTACTGGCAAAAAACAGAAACATAGATCAATGGAATAAGATAGAAAGCCGAGAGATAATCCCACACACCTATGGTCAACTAATCTATGACAAAGGAGGCAAAGATATACAATGGAGAAAAGACAGTTTCTTCAATAAGTGGTGCTGGGAAAACTGGACAGCTACATGTAAAAGAATGAAATTAGAACACTCCATAACACCATACACAAAAATAAACTCAAAATGGATTCGAGACCTAAATGTAAGACTGGGCACTATAAAATTCTTAAAGGAAAACATAGGAAGAACACTCTTTGACATAAATCACAGCAAGATCTTTTTTTATCCACCTCCTAGAGTAATGAAAATAAAAACAAAAATAAACAAATGGGACCTAATGAAACTTCAAATCTTTTGCACAGCAAAGGAAGCCATAAACAAGACGAAAAGACAGCCCTCAGAATGGGAGAAAATATTAGCAAACGAATCAACGGACAAAGGATTAATCTCCAAAATATGTAAACAGCTCATGCAGCTCAATATTAAAGAAACAACCCAATTCAAAAATGGGCAGAAGACCTAAATAGACATTTCTCCAAAGAAGACATAGAGATGGGCAAGAAGCACATGAAAAGCTGCTCAACATTACTAATTATTAGAGAAATGCAAATCAAAGCTACAATGAGGTATCACCTCACACCAGTTAGAATGGGCATCATCAGAAAATCTACAAGTAACAAATGCTGGAGAGGGTGTGAGGAATGGGACCCTCTTGCACTGCTGGTGAGAATGTAAATTGATACAGCCACTATGGAGAACAGTATGGAGGTTCCTTGAAAAACTAAAAATAGAATTACCATATGATCCAGCAATCCCACTACTGGGCATATACCCAGAGAAAACCATAATTCAAAAAGACACATGCACCCCAATGTTCATTGCAACACTATTTACAATAGCCAGGTCATGGAAGCAACCTAAATGCCCATCGACAGACAAATGGATAAAGAAGTTGTGGTTCATATATACAATGGAATATTAGCCATAAAGAGGAACGAAATTGAGTCATTTGTTGAGATGTGGAGGGATCTAGAGACTGTCATACAGAGTGAAGTAAGTCAGAAAGAGAAAAACAAATATCGTATGTTAACACATGTATGTGGAACCTAGAAAAATGGTACAGATGAACCGGTTTTGCAGGACAGAAGTTGAGACACAGATGTAGAGAACAAATGTATGGACACCCAGGGGGGGAAAATCGCGGTGGGGTGGGGATGGTGGTATGCTGAATTGGGCGGTTGGGATTGACATGTATACACTGATGTGTATAAAATTGATGACTAATAAGAACCTGCAGTATAAACAAACAAACAAAATACTAAACTTTCTTTGGGTTATTTGTATGGAAATATGTTAATATAAATGTTTCAGATATTACATGAAATTTCTAAAAATCTTATATGTTCTGGTATAATGTTATAAGTCATAATTCTAGTTATTACTTTAAAATGTATATCTCAGAAATAACTAAATTTCCTTGTCAATTACATTATTATGAACTTTCATCAAATCTTTAACCATGGTCATTTTTAAGTCTTTTGCCATTTACAGACAGTTCTGGGTATACTCTGATGCTTTCGCAAAAATGTTCCTATAAAAGTGTTTCATCTTCAAGGAATTCATGGAAAAGACTCTGACAAGTACAGGTTTCTGGTAACTGACTATACTGCTGAACTGAATGAATAAGCATTTTCAGAACTCTAATGGAAAACTGATGAATTCATAAAAGTGCTAACAAAAGATCAAGTTGAAAAAAAATTAATTACATGGGACTGAGTGAACTGATGAGGATGATTATAATTTTTGTGACTTTCTGTTTTAATAATAATAAAAAAAAATCCCACAAGGATGCAGAGGCAAAAAATATACAAATCAATTTTCACTGCAAAGAAAAGGAGCTGTTACAGTGAAGGATTACTGGACTGAATGTCAATATTATGACATAGTATGAGTGTGTTTCATGTTTGATAATTGCAATCATTGTTGCTTTTGTTGTGGTCATCCATTTACAATGCTTGGTGTCAGTTTATTTATCTCTTATAAAAATAAAATACAGTGTATGTGTGTGTGTGTTGTGAAAAAGAAAAAAGAAGTGCCCTTAGTTAACAATACTGTATTGTATACTTAAAATTTTGCAGAGTGTAGAACTTTTGTCAAGTGTTCTTACAAAAATAATAATAATAATAAAGAGGGAGGAGGAAACTTTTGAAGGTGATGGATATGTTTATGGCATAGATTGTGGTGATGGTTTCACAGGTATAGTCTCATCTCCAAACTCATTATGTAAAGCTTTCTGAAAGCTAAAAAAAAAAAAAAAAAAAAAAAAAGAATAAGGCAGGAGGAGGCATGACAAAAAGCCTCCCTTTTAATAAATGGATGGTTTGTTTAAATCAGAGGTCAGAGGTCATAGACTGGAGACTCACTCTCTCCTGACTCAGTTCTGCCCAGAGAACTATTGGTATGGCATACTCAGTAATATAAACCTCAAAATTATTTGCTAGCATTTACAAATTGTGAATAGTCCCACATACATAGTGTTGTAGACAGAATAATGGCCCCCTAAAGATGCCTGTGTCCTAATCCCTGGAACCCAGGAACATACCTTATTTGGCAAAGGGACTTTGCAGATGTGATTAAGGATCTTGAGATGGGGAAATTACCTGAATTGTCTGCTTGGACCCAATGTAGTCACATCATTCTTACCAGAGAAAAGCAGGAGATAAGAGAGGGCAGATGATGTATGCCACTGACTTTGAAGATGCAGGAATGGGGCCTGGAGCCAAGGAATGTAGGCAGTCTCTAGAAGCTGGAAAAGGCAAGGAAACAGATTCTCCCCTAAAGTCTCCAGAAGTAACACAGGTCTACAGACCCACTTTAGACTTTTGACCTCCAGAATCGTAAAAAAATTAATTCGTGTTGTTTTAAGCCACTGAATTTGTGGTAATTTGCTACAGCAGCAATAGGAAACTAATACACACACACACACACACACACACACACGTTTGTCTTTTCTCTAAAAACTGGAACATCTAACCACATTAGGCCTGGATCCTCATGTAGAAAAAGTCTGGTTAAGTCCTCAGTTGCTGATCTGGGTTCTTTCCCATCCTTCCCACTTGGTTCAGTTATACTGGGCAGCTTTCTTCTGAGGCCTCTGAGTGTGGGACCTCAGGTTCACACAGTTCCATGAACAAACCTGATCTGTTGCCAATAGTAGTAGTTTGCCAATGAGCAGTGCAGTCTCCCAGTCCCAAGTCTGTGAGATTTATTCTGAAATACTTGTTCCGTACAGTTTTGATCCTTCCATCTAGGCAATGGGTGTGTGTTTGGAGCCAGAGAGGGGAGTGTGTTCTAAGGAGACTGTGCTAGGATCCTCCAAAGATTGTCCTCAGACGCATTCATAACACAGCAATTCCGTATATGATCCCGGATAATGTGCAAGGCCAGCGAGATGCCTTTGGCCCTGCCTCAGGGGACATGCCTCCTCAGCCACTTTCATCTCACCTTGTGCCTAATTGCAAGGCAATCAGCCTCCCTGCTTCAGTGCCCCCCGTCTGTCTCCTGTTTCCACACCATTACTCTGGGAAATGCCTGGCTCCCCATTTCCAGCTCCAGTCGCTGTGTCAGTTTCAGCCTCTCCTCTCAGCCCACATCTCTCGCTTGAGCAGTGAGACATGAAGACTGACAGCCACTAGAGAACTGCACAGCCTGTCCCCGATTTAAGCCATTTAAAATGCATTTCTGTTCCATAAAATCTGTTTCCGTAATTTTGTGCCCCTACCTCTCTGAAAGATGGTAACCCTAGGGAGGAGAAGAAATTAGCCAGGGAGGAGAAGTTCTGACGTGGTAATATTTTAATCGCTCGTTCCTTTAACACATTAGTCACGTTCATTAAGTATGATTAATTTTCAGGCTTTGTTGAAAACCATATCAGTTTCCCTATCAGGCACACATCCATCTCTTGCCAAGCAAGCTGCTGCAGTGGCACCAAATACTCCCCGTTTTTTACACCCTGATTGTATTAGTGCCCCCTGAAAAATTTGTTGGGTTAATTGAACTCACTTGTGTAGAATACTAGCAAAGATTCCGGGCTCCTGAGTCAGACTGCCAAGGTTTGGTCCCAATTCCTCCACTTGCTGCCTGAGTCTCTTGGACAAGTTACTGAACCTCTCTGAGCCCCAGTTTCCTCATCTGAGAATGGAAGTAAGAATACCTATTTCAGAGGTTTGTTGTCAAGATGAAATATGGCTTGCAAAATGCCCAGTAACTTACTATTATTGTAATTAAGGACCCTTGGAGTATTATTCATTCATTCATTCAAAAGATTTTATCCAGTGACTTCTATATGTCAGGCAGTGCTGTGTGCCCACTGCTGGCAATACAGCAGTGAACAAAATAAATAAATGTGTCCTTTAGGACCTTACATTCTACTGGGGAAGATAAACAACAAATAAACATATATAATATGCCAGATGGTTCTATGGAGACAAGAAAGCAGGACTAGGGGAAGGGAGTACCGAAATGGTGGGAGAGCGTCAAAGGGATTGCAGAGATCACTCAGTTCAACCATATTAAGGGAAAGATATACGTCCAGAAAAATATGCTTCATGTATCCACCGAAAGAATGTTGAGAACCTAATAGGTGCCAGGCCCTGACCTGGAGGGACCCTGTGGCTTGCAGGGGGAGACAGCCATGCTGTGTGCCCAGGTGTGTGACACACTATGAGAAGATGCCAGACCAAGACCAAGTGGTAAAGGATCAGAGGCTCCACGGTGAAACACGATGAAGCAGGAAGACTCAGAGTGCTTCCCTGAGAGAGGGGGTGTGAGCCTGGCCACGAAGATGCAAGGGGACACCAGAAGGTAGAAGAGCAGGTGCTTCTGTGGTCCTGCCTGTATGCCCTCCTCGGACCTTCAGGTGCCAGCCCTTGACTGTCTCAGCCCAAAGCCTCTCCCTTGCCCTCCCTGCAAGCCAGAAGTGCAAGAGAAAAACAAGCCCAGCCACCCCAACCCTCCAACAATGACTGACAGCCCCTCACTGCCTTCCTTCGGAGGGGTGCCTCTGAGGGTGTGTTCTACACTGCCCCCCAGTTTTCCCCAGCAGGATTCACCCCCACCCCCTTAGCCCCTCCTCCCAGCTCTCATGGTGTGGTACCTGCATGACCACACCCCCCTTCCTGGATGCCTTCCCTCCTCAGCTCACTTCCTCCCTCTTCTGCTGGTGTTCTCTCCACCTCCCAGACAAGCGACTTGTTTTCTGCTTGCTGTCTTGGGCTCTGCTTCTGTGGGAAGGGGGAAGGCAGAGGGCATCTCATGCCCAGAGTGAGGGTGGTTTCAAGTGGGCAGAATAGAAACTAGGTGGGAAAGGAGAGGCTTTTGGATGTGGAAATCGGGGCCTTTATTTTTCTTCTATTGTGTAACAAATACCACAAACTTAGCCACTCAAATAATGCCCGTTTATTACCTTTCTGTTTCAATGGGGCAGGAGTCTGGGCGGTGCTCACTTGGGCCCTCTGCTTAGGTTCCCACCAGGTGCAATCAAGGTGTCTGGATCTCTCCTGAGGTCCAGAGTCTTCTTCCAGGCTCACAGAGTGTTGGCAGAACCCAGAACCCTGTAGTTGTAGGACTGAGGCCATCAGCAACTGGAGGCCACCACAGTTTCCTGCCGTGTGGCCCTCTCCATGGTAGAGCAGCAGTTCCTTCAATCCCAAGAGGAGAATTTCCCTCCTCGAATCTCTCTGACTTCTTGTCTCTGACCTCTAGACCTTCTTTGACGTGGGCTCCACTGATTAGGTCAGGCCCACCCACACCCAAGGGGAGGGCTCTGTACAGGGAATTTAACACAAGGGGTGGAAATCTTGGGAGCCATCTTAGAATTCTGCCTACCCCAGCACCTCACCGTGAAGAGCCTTGCACACTGCCTTAAGAAGCTTGGGCTTGCTTTCTCCAGGAATGGGAGCCATGAGAGCCAGTAAGCAGGGAAGCAGCACGGAGCTAGTGCCATCCCATTGCCCATCTGCTTGCTTTGAGCTCTGCAGTGACTCCAGGGGAACACAGTGTGGAAAGTGAGCAAACATGTTCCCACATGGGAGCACTTGACACGTGATCCACTTTGTCTTCCAAACAACCACCATTTTTCCATCATGCTAGGGTTTCCTCTCTACTCCCTGCAGACTGGAGAGAACCTTGGGAGAGGTGGGCCTAGGATAAGCAGTTTTGATGGAGAATTGCACGTTTTCTGGAGGGAAGAGAGTATTCAGAGAGGTGGGGTAAGTCGAAGGGGTGCACCTCTGAAAAACGTTGGGCAGTCTGTGCAGGGCAGAGAGGATGCTCCCGTAGAGAATCTTCCTCCTCCCGTGTCCTCCTTCCCCTGCCCCAGTGGTATCACAGTCCCGTACTTCTGGTCATCTTGTTCCCAAGCATGAAGTTCAACCTACTCAGCTTGGACTCAACTCAAAACCTCTGTGAAGCTTTGCCCATTACTCAGGAGAAGCTGCTGCCTGGATCCCATGTTTGCAGAGAGAGACTCAGCAGAGGCCCCTTCGTCCTGGGGAATACTAGGCTCCTTGAGTCTCCAAGACATCCCTGGGAATCTCTGAGGGCTTGAATATGAAAGCAGGAAGGAGGCTCTGGCCCACCCAGGATCCCTGCAGGATCTGCACACACAATTGGTCTTATTTCCCTTTCATACTGATGCTCAGAAAACATTAAGGGAAGTTAAATCCAATGACCAGTTTGTCCAGCATTGCTACTGGAATAATAAAAGTATAGGTTAAATAAAAAAATTTTTTTGTACTTATTTCAAAATTGATGGACACAGGGAAGCAGATTATAAACTGCTTGGTACTTAATTTGTATTCCAAGGTAATCATGAAGGCAGCACCCATTTGTAATTCCAAAGGTTATTTTATCCCTAAATCTTAAAAGCACTTTTCCAAACATACCAGGAATAAAAATGTTATAAAACTTCCACGAAAAAAATTAAGCATGCTCCATGATTTTGGAGCCCACCTTGAGTTTTTCCATTCACCTGCTTTGCAAATACACTCACCTATTTTTCTTACAATTCTTTTTCACAAAAGAAAGAACTTTCTGTGCCATGTAGAGCCACACAACAGAATGAAATGGCAAACCTCCAGCATCTTAAGAAAAGCCCAAGATGAATTAAACCCACCTTCTCCATCTAGGTGATGATAATTAAATCAGATATCCCATAATAACATGTGCTGATTAATAGATTATTTGATTACCAAGTATAAGTGTACCTGCATCAATACGATTGCCTAAAAGCTCTAAATTAGAAATTGTGCAATAAAATGTAACTGAAAGGTAGTAAGAATTGGTAGTTTTAATTGTAAGGGATGATTAATTGATCATTCAGATAGTATTGATCTACAATTATGTCATTCTTGGCAATCCGATTTGTCAAATTTGAGTCCAAATAACTGATAATCAGTGCTAGTAATGGTAGAACTGGAAGGGACGGAATGATGAAGGATGAAAGGCTAGAACAACGGACCCAAAGGCCTGAGCTCCTCTAATCCCCCTGCCTGGACCTCTGTGTACGCTCAAGTGGAGGGCCCTTGGTCCTCCCACTCATTCCTCTCCCTGCACAAGCTCCAAGAGCCGAAGCCCTGGGGGCTCAGGCAGACCTGGGGAGGCGTCCAGCCTCCGCCTCCCATTCCATGTTTATGTCCCCTTGCTGCAGTTTTCTCAAGCAAAATGGGGGTTAGAAAAGTGAGTATATCACAGAAAGAAGGGGAGAGCAGTCACCCAGCTCAGCCTCTGGCAGTGCTGGCTGTGTGTTGATTAGTGTTTTACCACCACTTTTCCTACTCTGGGTTCCTGGGGAAGGTATGGTTGATGCCCTCACCAGGTTCCAAGACACCAGCCTACATTCTCCTCTTCACTGACTCCACTTAATAAGCTCCTCAGGGTGCAAATAGAGTCTTGCACTTTTTTGTTCCCCCACAGAAGTATTGCTGTGTCCACAGCTGCAGAAGAATGACCAGATTCCTTCTATTCAATCTATAATGGCACTTAATGGACACAGATGGAACCCAAGAAATTTGTGCTGGTTGAAGGGAAGTCGCAGGTGCTTATTTTCTTGAGCTCCAGAGACAGAGGAGTGCAACCAGTGATTACGATGATTGGAGACAGAACCTGACACCTGGGGGAAGAGGGAGCCCCAAGGTGCCCAAGGGTGGGAGCAACAGGGAAGGAAAGGAGGGCAAGAGAGACCACATGGGAACTCTTATGCGAAGATATGGCAGGCTCTGAGGACAGTGCGTCTAATCGCTGACGGGGTGGAGGAAACATGCCTGGCAGCCAAGCACTGAGCAGAGGCCTCTGTCCAGGGAACACTGGTTCCCCTGTCAGCTTCTGAAGCAAGAAATATTCCTGGTTTGCCCTGGAAGAGACAGGTGCTCTGATAGACCTCTTCCCAGGAGTGGGGTGTGTACATCTGAAGGGTCTGGAGATCAGGTCTTATGTTCCCTCCACCCATGCCCCAGCTGGGGCTCTCTACCGCCTTTCCCTGTAACGTGGTGAGGCCAAATACTCTGACAGATACTAACCTTTTCCCAGCACTTTTGTGAAAAGAAAACCCAGATCCTAAAAGAACCTGGTCTGACTTGCTGGTGACACCAGAAGACATGGCCGTGGAGCTCTGCCCACTTGGGGAGTGAGGGCAGCTCCGTCGCCCCTCTGGGAGGCCTGTCCCTGGATCCTCAGATCCTCCGTGGGTGGGGCTCTGCAATTGCACCTGAGGTCAGGTAAGTGCTTTGTGATGACCTAGAGGGGTGGGATAAGAAGCATGGGATAAGAAGCTCAAGAGGGAGGGGATAGGGGGATATATGTATGCATATGGCTGATTCACTTTGTTGTACAACAGAAACTAACACAGTATTGTGAAGCAATTATAATCCAATAAAGATCTATTTTAAAAAAAAAAGAAAGAAAAGTCAGGCAGAGCAGAGGAGAGACCCCTATGTGAATATCGTCAGCAGCAAATGCCAGAATGGCAAAGGCCACTCATTCTCATCCAAGAAAAGGCAGCCATTCAGGTCTCTTGGAGCATCTGCCAGTGGAATCTGCCCAGTGTGATAAAAAGAGCCCACATGTGTGGAGCACTGCTGGATGCCAGGCACTGTGCATCCCTACCTCTCAGTAAGTTGTGCTCCAAGGGGGTACGTCCATGTGTGTGTTGCTCATCATGAATGCCTCAGGGCCCAGCACGTAGTAGCTGGTCCAACCATATGAGTTGAGTGTTTCTGGTCCTCATGACAACCCTACATTGGAGATATTGTTATCTTTGCTCACCAAGCCTGGGCTCTCTTCACCATGACACAGCTCTCATTACATCAGAAGTGGGAGAGGTATAAGCCCTGGTCAGGCTTACAAGAAATAACATTTGCAGAAGAATGGCAGGTGAAGGATACTGGGGACATAGTTCTGGGTTGCTTTTTCTCCCAAATATCAACTTCATGAGGACAGTCACAGTGTCTGGCTTGACTCCTGTTGAATCCCTAGTTTCTTTTTTTAATTTTTAAAAATTTTTATTTTTTGGGCCATGCTGCAGCATGTGGGATCTTAGTTCCCTGACCAGCGATCGAACCCATGCCCCTTACAGTGGAAGCACGGAGTCTTAACCACTGGACCACCAGGGAAGTCCCTGAATCCCTAGCTTCTAAGACAGTGCCTGGCACATAGTAACTCAATAAGAATCCATCGGATGGATGCATGCATGCATGGATGAACAGAGACCTATGCTGCAGGCCTAGATCTGCCAATAGCTCATCAGGTCACATCCCAACTACTGGCCTCAGTCCCACACCTGCAGCCTGAAGGCCCAAGTCAGACTGTGCATTCTGGAAGCCGGCTCCTCTCAAGTAGGTTTAACCGTTTCCCTAGGTGCCAGTGGGGACTCCAGGGTAATACTATTGGACTGTTTCCTTTCTTCCCTCCGTTCCCACCCCCCAGCCCTGGGGGAAAAAAATGCCCAGACTGCCCCTGGGTAGCTCAGTCAGGCATCTCTAGGTATTCAGGTAAATTATGAGTATGTCTGATGTAATGCTGGGTAGTAGCTGCAGCTTTGAATCAACATTTAAAAGCAAAGCAAAATACAAAGTCTGAATTGCTTTGGAAAACCTATACTGACTCCTTCCATTGCAGGCGAAAAGCATAATGGTTAAATGTACAAGCCCTGTAGCCTAACTTCCTGGGTTCATCTCCCTACTGGCAGCAAGACAAGACCTTCAACACTCTGAGCTTCTGCTTCTCCTCCCTATAATGGGAGCAACACCCACCTCTCCAGGTTGTTACGAGAAGCTTCACCTGGAGGAGTGTCATCACCGGGGCACAGTGGAGCAAGAACTCAACATCCTTGAGTCTAAGGAGAGGCCAGTAAAAACTGTCCCAGTGGTAGGGGTCCTCAAGTTCAAGCTCAGCACCATCCCACCAAGGATAGGTAGGGGCATCCTTCTCTTGGGTTCACCGTGTCCTGGAGCTTTGTGAAGGGGGTGGGGTATCACATAAGAAAATAATCTGGGACAGATGGAGTCCTGGGGCAGGTGTGGGTATCACCCCTGCTGGGTGACCAAAGGGCAAGGTGCTGGATACTGACAACATGAAGTAGTCATCTCTATGCAGTACTGACTTCCAAACCAGAGAACATACACAGTAAATTTGGTGCAGTCTCAGGGCAAGTTCTCAGCTGGGTGGTCTGTGGAGAAATCAGCTGCCTTGCCGTTCTCAGGAACTCACATGAGGTCTCTCACAGATCTGTACCAGATCAGAGAGCCTGGCATTTCCTAGTAAGTGTCCTTCTTAGACAATTTGTGCAGAAGCCTGAACACTCCACTCTCTCCAGTAATAACCCTCCTCTCTCATTATCCATTGTCTTTTTTGTCTTATGAGAACTTTTCTTCCTCTCTGCTTTCCTGAGAGATACTTTAGTCCTTCTTTCTACCATTGCTTCAAATCCTACTCTCCTTTTTTCTTTCACAATGAACCTTAATGCCTCGTTATCACTTGAGCCTAATTATTAGCAATGGGAAAGCAAAGGTATCTTACTTACTATATCCTCCCAGGAGGTGGGAGAACATTTTATATTGCAAACACCTAGTCCAACAAAGAAAGGGAAGAAATGACACTCGTATGGCGTGCACTATTTATCAAGCACTGGCCTGAGAGCTACACTTATATTAACTCATTTACCTGTTTAACAGCTCCTTGAAGTAGTTACTATGATTACTCCTAGGAAACAAGGTACAGAGAGGTTAAATGACTTTTCCAAGGTCATGGTCAGTAACCAGGGCAAAAGGCAAACCCAGACAGTTTCCTGGGATTAGAATCCTCTCCGATTCGTCCTGCTACTGCCTTTCAAACCAAACAAAACATGTTTCTGTGTAAAAATATCACAAACATTCACAACATACTGTGTTTCTGTGGTCTTCAGTGAATGAGTACCTTCAAGGACAGTGACTGTGATTCATTCCTCCCCTCATCCACAGAGTTTGGCTAGATTCTGTCACAGAGCAGAAACTCAGGAAGTGTTGGCTGAGTAAAGAAAGGAATGAGTAGCTATCCAGACTCTTGGTAGTGATGCCACAGTGTCTGCTCTGAGCTAAGACAGAGAATGCACATGACTCCACATACATCTAAGTGAGTCTCAGATAGCACGGCCTCACCCAAGAAGCTGTCTTATGAAGAAGAATCAGGGCCAAGAGTATGTCATCTTTAACAGTTTTGAGAACAGCAAAGACTAAGTCCTCAAGACTCCCTCCTGGGGCAAGGGTGATCCACTGCATCTGATTGAAAACAGGGCTGCCAGTATCCCTGGGCCTAACTGTCCCTAGTTCTAGGAGATCCTTTCAAGTTCTGAGCCCCAGATCTCCAACTTGGGGTCAAAGGTGCCTTTTGTAATTGAGGGAAACTTTACAAATCCTTTCACCAAAGCTGCCAGCATTCTTTTATTCAAACCCCACTGGTAGAGAAATCTTGACTTAATTCCACAGCATGTGGAACAAGAATAGAGTAAGAATAAAGCCAGTTTTTCACTGAGGCAAAGTGGTACATTGGTTTCTTGGTTTCAAACCTGAATGGACAATAGACTATTCTCAGGAGATTTTTTTTAAAGTCTAGGAACTACTTTGAGTAATGACAAGGGACTGAAACAGTCACATGAGCCCTCCCACAGAAAACAACAACAAAAACTTGATAAAATAATTTAAGCAAAACAATATTTAAAGTATGGGAAAGAATCCAAAAGAAGACAGAACTAGATTCACTAAAATTTATCTGCAATGTATAGTTTTCATTTAAAACTTAAAAGACATTGGAGAAAATAAAAAGGAAGAAAAAGCAGGAACTAGAAACTGATCCTGTGAGATAAGATGATAATTAGCTTGACTGTAGTGATCATTTCACTATGTATATGTATATTAAACCTCATGTTGTACACTTTAGAGATAAACAATTTTTATTTTAAAACAAAGAAAAAAGAAAGTGACTTCGTGTGAACTCAGATGTTTGACTCAGCAGATAAAGACTTCGAAGCAGATATTATACATATAAGCAAGTAGCTTAAAATATATTTAAAAAATTAAAGAGAAATATGGAATAAATGAACAGAAAATTAATCTTAACATAGAAATTGAGACAATAAAAAAGGAAATTCTAGAGCTAAAAAACATAACTAAAAAATCCACTGAATAAGGCTTAATAGCAAAATTTAAATGAGAGAAAGTAACCAGTAAACTTGAAGCTAGATCAATAGAAGTTACTCAATCTGAGGTATATAGAAAAAAAGATTGAAGAAAATGAAAAGAACCTCAGAGATGTGTGAGACAATAGTAGTTTGTGGTCCAACATATATGTTATTTGAATCCTAGAATGGTAAGACTAAAATAAAGAAAAAAAGAAAATATTCAAAAAAATAATGGCCCCCAAAATTCTCAATTTTGATTGAAAGTATTAACGTACAGACCCCAGAACTCAATGAACCCCAAATATAATAGAACTAAAAAAAACTCTCCTAGACATAGCATATTCAAAGTTATGAAAGCCAAAGAAAGAAAATCTTGAAGGCAGTCAGCAAAACTGATAGGTAACATACTGGGGAAAAACAGTAAGAATAATATCTGATTTCTTATCATAAACAATGGGAGCCAAAGGAAATAGGAACAACATAACTCAAGTACCAAAAGGAGAAAAGAACTGCCAACCAAGGATATTACATCCAGAGGAAAATATTCTTCAAAAGTGAAGGTAAAATAAAGACATTTTTGGAAAACAAAAACTGTGATAATTTGTCACCCACAGACCTGCACTATAAGAAATACTAAAGAAAGTTCCTTAAGCTGAAGAAATAGATATTCTGGAAATAGTAGGTATGTAAGTAAATATAAAAGACCATATTTAAAATTTTCTCCTTTTAAAAATATATTATATTTTAAAAATAAACTATGTTAAAATTTTAATACTACAGGAATGGGTTTATAGTGTATAGTGAGTATATACAACAAAAATAGTGCTAAGAATAGGTTGGCAAAATGAAATATGCTGTTTCAAGTCTCCTCTATTTAACCTACAGTAACTCAATATTAACTATAAGTAGAATGGATTATGTTAAAGGTGGATATTGTAACCCTAAAACCACTAAAAACACAATGCAAAGATATATAGAGAGGGAGCCAATAAGGGAATTTAGATCAAATACTAAAATATATTTTATTAATGCCAAAGAAGGAAAGAAAGAACAGAGGAACAACAGCAGCAAGATGAGGTGAATAGAAAACAAATAGAAAAAATGGCAGACCTCAACACAGCTATGTCAGTAATTACATTAAATGTAAAAAGAATATGCACTCCAGTCAAAAGGCAGAGATTTTAAGACAGGATAAAAAGCAAGAACCAAGTATATACTGGCTACAATAGACACAGTTTCAATTCAAATACAAAATGGACTGAAAGTAAAAAGATGAAAATTGATGCAAAAAAAAAGATGCAAAATGTAAGTATAAAAAAAGCCTGAAGTGCTTCTAATAACATTAGTCAAAATGGACTTCGAAACAAAGGGTATTACTAGAGGCAAAAGGAACTTTCCATTACTCTAAAAGGATCAATAAAATCAGGAAGAAATGATACAAGTGTGTATGTGCCTAACAACTGATCTTCAAAATATATACATGAAAAACTGACAGAATTAAAAGCAGAAATAGACAAGGCCACAACCACAGTAGGAAACTCTAACACACCTTCCCCAGGTACTAATAGGACAATTAGACAAGAGACCAGTAAAGATATATCAATAGAATATGTGAAGAACATTATCAACCACTTTGGCATTTATAGAACACTACACTGAACAACCACAGAATATACACTTTTTCAAGTGCAAATAGGTGTTAACCAAGTAGACCACATACTGTATCATAAAATAAATTTCAATAAATTTCAAAAGAATGAAATCTTACAAAGTATGTTCTCTGACCACAGAGGAAATAAATTTGAAATCCTACCTGAATTCAGGCAGTAGCAGAAACCTTACACTTTGGGAGGAATATTCTCTGTCAACTTTCCAGTAAGCACTGAACTGGGGCACTTAAAAATCATTTTATTTTAAAAGTAACTGTCTTATTTCTACTCTGATAGTACATGGTCATTCATTCTACCACTTTGAGCTAATGGCCAAAAATGCAACTTCAACAGGAATTAGCAAAAAATGAAATGCGTCCACTCATGTAACAGAAAACCACAGCATGAGGACGCCTCCCAGGCTCTGCTTTCCTCTGGGTGGGCTCCCTCTCAACAAGGTCTCCTGGTGGCAAGATGGCCACCTTCAGCTTCACAGTAGAAATAGAGCTTCTATTTCCCAAGAGGCACCTCAAGAGTATTTCAGCATCATTGTCACTAACTGGCTAGGTGTAGGTCACATGTCCACCCTTGAATCTGGGGTTAAATCAACCACCTCACTCACTTCAGGGTTTAATAGTGAGTTTGTGGTTTCTCAAAGGAAAATTTAGGTTAAGAGGGAATGAGTGCTGGACAGGCAGTGACAACAGACATGTCCACCCTGCAGACACTGGGCTTAAAGATGGTAGTGAGGGAGGTGGGTAGGGGAGTGTAAAGTCCTGAGCGAGATGAAGCTCCAGCAGGGCAGGACTTACCCCACAATCTAGCTCAAGCCCTCCTGGCCTTCCAAGCAGTGTCACCTCCAGATGGAGGTTTATGAGTGAATGTGTATACAAGAGCACACACACACACACACACACACACACACATACCGCTTCTCTGTGTTTTCTTTTCCTTTTTTTCACAATGGATATACAAATTATTTCTGTATAAATATTTTCTTTAAAAAGCACAAATATTTAAGACAAAAACATTTAGGGGTTGGACTTTTTTTCTTAGAGTAACATAGTGCAAAAATATTTATCTTTAAGGTCAGAAATGTATACGCCACTGGTGTTCCTGCCACTTGTGAAACATTTAGCAAGTCTTTTTTTTGCATTTCTTTTTTTAAAATTTATTTTATTGAAGTATAGTTGATTTACAACATGTTAATTTCTGCTGTACAGCAAAGTGATTCAGTTATATATACATTCTTCATCATATTTTTTCCATTATAGTTTATCACAGGATATTGAATATAGTCCCCTGTACTATACAGTAGGACCTTGTTGTTTATCCATTCTGTATATAATAGTTTGCATCTGCTAATCCCAAAATCCCAATCCTTCCCTCCCTCAATCCTCCTCCTCCTTGGCAACCACAACTCTGTTCTCTATGTCTGTTTGTTTCTGTTTTGTAGATAAGTTCACTTGTGTCATACATATGGTATTGGTCTTTCTCTTTCTGACTTACTTCACTTAGTATGAGAATCTCTAGGTCCATCCATGTTGCTGCAAATGACATTATTTCATTCTTTTTTATGGCTGAGTAGTATTCCATTGTATATATGTACCACATCATTTTTATCCATTCATCTGTTGATGGACATTTAGGTTGTTTCCATGTCTTCACTATTGTGAATAGTGCTGCTATGAACATAAGGGTGCATGTATCTTTTTGAATTATATTGATAGTTTTGTCTGGATATATAACCAGGAGTGGGATTGCTGGATCATATGGCAACTCTATTTTAGTATTTTGAGGAACCTCCATACTGTTTTCCATAGTGGCTGTACCAATTTACATTCCCACCAACAGTGTAGGAGGGTTCCCTTTTCTCCACACCGTCTCCAGCACTTATTTGTGGATTTTTTAATGATGACTATTCCGACCAGTGTAAGGTGATACCTCATTGTAGTTTTGATTTGCATTTCTCTAATGATTAGTTATGTTGAGCATCTTGTCATGTGCTTGTTGGCCATCTGTATGTCTTCTTTGGAGAAAGAAGGTCTATTTAGGCCTTCCATTTAGCAAGTCTTTTAGCCTTAAAAATGGGAATAATACCTGATTTAATGAACTTATAAATTGTGGTGGGAAACCTTACCATAATGTGGAGCACTGGAGATAGTACACGTAGACAGGTTTTCTATATTGAAGAATGTTTTACAAATGGGAAAAAAATGTTATCTGTATTTCAATTCTGGAAGCCACAGGAACGTAACTTGTGCTTTGTCCCTCCTACTCAAGATGGGTGTGTCCTCACCCTTCTGAGTCACAGCCTCACCTCGCCAAAGGGGGAAAAGTTTACCTGTGATATCTCTAGGCTTTAACTACTAAACAAATAGAAATAACAAGTGTAGCTTGGAACTAAACTGAGGGACAGAGGCAATTAAAATAAATCAGGCATCTTGGAAAAAGTCATTTGCAGAAACAGTTGAATCCAGAGCTTGAAGTATTGAGGAAATACATTAAATCAAAAATTAATTTAATAAACATTCAACCTCATTCTTTTTAAAATAGAGAATTCTATAAAATACTTCATTAGGCAAAGTCTCAGTGGGGAAACGTGGACTTTTTTTAAAGAAGAACTTTGTAAATTAGAGAGACGAAAGGAAAAAGGAAGGGGAGGGGGAAAGAACATGGCCCTTTTCTGAGTGTGCAGGCTTAAGAACAGGGCAGTGCAGCTCAAGTGTGAGGAGAGGAAGGAAGTGTTCTTTGCATCCACACTTACCCCTATTCATTTATAGCCCAGTCCATCATGCTAGGACCACACAAAACCAGTCAGACAATGCCAGTCTCTGTCTGCCCGAAGAGTCCAGACACATAGACCCAAATGTGATTCAAGAACCCAGTAATGGCCTAAACTCTGCCTTCTCCCACCCTGTGCTTCAACATTTGCTCTGGGCCACTGAGCAGAAGTGTCACTGAAGAGGGTGGTTATCTGGTCTCTCCCCAAGTGATCCCAGAGCCTAGCACTGTGCTGGGAGATTGGCTGACTCTTCAAGACACCTGTCAGTTGATGCAGTGAGCATTTGACAGGTGTCATCCCAGAATTCTTTTTCTGTCCACTTGCTAACACTGCAGCTAGTGACCCCACCCACAATTCCAGATTGAACCTTGAGTGGCTTAAAGAAATACAGACATTTCACTCCCCAGTCCTGGTCGTTAGTTTAGAGGTAGCATGTGAACTAGGCCTATTAATCAAAACAAATCTCAGGGCTCTTCTGGAATGTAAAGACAGAAACATTCTCACCATCAGGACTGGGTGGTGTACAGGCAAGAAACCCAGAATCATGGGAACCGCTGAGGTGGCACTAACTCAGGGACAAAGCCAACAGAGAAGGGCCCAGAGAGAACTGCAGGGAAATAGAGTGTCCTGATCATGCCATTCCTGAAGCCATGCTTTCCTTGAATTCCAGAAAGTTATTCCAGGAGGAAAAAAATCCTGTTTGTTTTATAGGCTGGTTGGAATTTTGTTGTCGTTTGACGTTTTCGTGTTAAGAGTTTTGTCATTGAGGCAGGTCAGAGAATGGGAAAGACAAGAGACAGAGGAAAAAAGAAGAGAGGGGGAAGTTAAGAGAAAGAAGAAAGGAGCAAAGAGAAAAGAACAAAAAAAAAGAGACAGAAGAATAAGAGAATCATAGAGCAATTTGGGGCTATGTGGGCTGGTGTGCCCATTTCTCTCATTTAACAGGTGAGAAAACTGAGGCCCCAAAACTTGAAGTCACTCTCTCTGGGCAACACCACCAGTGTACACTAGCATGAGAACCCAAGGGTCCTGGCACTGAGCCACCGCCTTCCTCTGCCAAGTCACAAATATAGAAAAGCAGCTTTTGGAACTAAAGTATTTCTTGCTCATTACAGAAAATTTGGGGGTATGTATATAAGTAGAAAGAAAAAAAAGCCATAATTTTACCATCCAGTACAACCACTATGAACATTTTACCAATTTTCCTGTCCATTTTTTTCTATATTTAAGGATAATTTTTAGTTATAAACACTTTTTTACATAATTTTATTCCCCAATTTTCTTCTCTTAACATTATTTCATAAGCATTCCTCTATCTGTATATTCTTCAGAAACATTTTTATGATACCATGTTTAATCAAGTAGATATATCCTAATTTACTTAATCATTTTCCTACTCTTGGGTGTATTGTTTGTTCCTAATTTTTCAACATTTATTTTCAAAAAACTCCAAGGAAACCTTCCTTGCATAATACTTATCTTATTTAAAATTGTTTACTTAGAATATAGTCCCAGAAGTGAAATTTTAGGGTCAAAGGGTAGGAAATAGAGTTGCCAAATTTAGTAGTTAAAAATGTAGGATGTTCATTTAAATCTTAATTTTGAATTATTTGTCATTATCTGAAATTCAGATTTATCTGGGAGTCCTACATTTTATCTGGCAACCCTTGTAGGAATATTTTAAAGGTTTCCATATATATTTCCAAAGCCCTTTCTTCTCTAACATGTTTCCTCAGGTTGGAAAAGAAGAGGAATGAGAGAATAATATCTAACATTTTGTAACCCAGCAGGACACTATGGGGCCCTTCATAGGACAGACCCCTCCCCCCACATCATCTGTCTACCTCTAGTTTGTAGAACAGCTGTAGTCTCCCAGGCTTCCCCTGAGTCACAAAAGCCTGGCTCAAGAATTAATGATTGAAAGAATGTGAACATGTAGTTATAACTGAGCAGGATCCTCTGGGGCCTTCTTGGGACAGACGCTGCCCCCATATCCCCTGCTTTATCCCCTCTCTTAAGTAAGTACCTAGATAATAGTATCTGATGCTTATTTCCTGAGTTTTTCAGATGCTAAAAAACAACCACCAAATGGAAGAAATTAACTACTAGCCCCTAAGGATTCATCACCATCAACCAGTCAGAGAATTGTGCATGAGCTGATCACTTACCCTGGGACGCGCCTCCTCACCTGGCCTTTAAAAATGCTTTGTGAAACCCTTTGGGTAGTTCGGGGGTTTTTGGAGGATGAGTCCTCCCCGCTGCCCCTGTTCTCCTTGCTCAGCCCTGCAATAAACTCCGACATTTCAGTTTGTTTGGCCTCACTGTGAGTCAAAAATAGAAGCTATGAAACCGTGCAACTCAGACTGGGACTTGAACCCACAGTCTTTTAATTGAGATCACACACCTGGTCTCAGGACTTAATGAAGCTCAAATTCTTTTTTTTTTTTTTTAAACATCTTTATTGGAGTATAATTGCTTTACAATGTTGTGTTAGTTTCTGCTGTATAACAAAGTGAGTCAGTTACATGTATACATATATCCCCATATCCCCTCCCTCTTGTGCCTCCCCCCACCCTCCCTATCCCACCCCTCTAGGTGGTCACAAAGCACTGAAGCTCAGATTCTTGATGTCTCATTGCTGAAAGAATTCAGTGAGAGAAAAAGTGATAGGTAAGAAGTGGATTTATTTAGAGAGAAGCACACTCCACAGATAGAGTGTATGCCACCTCAGAAGGTGAGAGGCCCCAAAATATGGGGTGGTTAGTTTTTATGGACTGGGTAGTTTCATAGGCTAATGAATGGGAAGATTACTCCAACTATTTCAGGGGGGAAGGGGCAGGGATTTCCAGGAATTGGGCCACTGCCAACTTTTGGCCTTTTATGGTTAGCCTTAGAATTGTCATAGTGCTGGTGGGTGTGTCAGTTAGCATGGTAATATATTACAATGAGCATATAATGAGGCTCAAGGTCAACTGGAGGTCAAAATCTTCCACCATCTTGGACCTAGTTGGTTCTAACCAGTTTTTGTCATGTCCTATGGCTATGTCTTTCTTTTAAATCTTGTGCCCTGCCCCCTTCCCTCCTGTTTCATTCCCCCTTCAGAGATTTTACTCCCATATTCTTTTTTTTTTCTTTTTCTTTTCTTTTTTTTTTTTTTTTTGCCGTACGCGGGCCTCTCAGTGTTGTGGCCTCTCCCGTTGTGGAGCACAGGCTCTGGACGTGCAGGCTCAGTGGCCATGGCTCACGGGCCTAGCCGCTCCGGGGCATGTGGGATCTTCCCGGACCAGGGCACGAACCCGTGTCCCCTGCATCGGCAGGCGGACTCTCAACTACTGCACCACCAGGGAAGCCCAACTCCCATATTCTTATGGGAAGCAGAGGGGTGATGGTCTGTCTTCTGTAACTACTTCAAGGCTGAGTAGGGCATCAACACTGCCTGTCAGGAAATAAAAATCTCTGGATGCCTGTACTAGGGACCCCAGGGGCAGGACAGCTCCTTGTTTTAAGTTGGTATGGGCTGGAGTCCTCGCATAACCATCATCTTGATGTGGAATTGTTGTAACAGATTCCATAGCCTTTCTATGAATCTCCTTGATCATCACTTTTTGTAACAGCATCAGAGTACAAAAATTTCTATAAATGACAAAAGCCTTAAAAGACATGGTTAAAAATCTGATTACATTTAACTTAACATATGAAATAATCCTAGTTAAATATTTCTCTTTGAGATACCTCAGGGGCCCTCTAAAGTATCCCAAAGTTAGCTGGAAATCAAAAGAACTTTAATTAAAATTTGTTATTTGGGAAGTTTGTCAAAAGGTTTTAAAACACTTGGTCAAATAAGATCGCCTATTTCAGTTGGGCCGGGAGAACTGTAACAATTCAAACAGTAAATCAGACAGATGGCAGTCACAGAATCATTAGATCCTCCCTGAAATACGCGGATAACAGTGTCTGATGCACATTCCTGAGTTGTTTTACAGACACTAAAACCCCCACCAAATGGAAGAAGTTAACTACTTGTTGTCCAAGAATGCATAGCCCTCAAACCAGCTGGAGGCTGAGGATTGGTAATGTTAACCCCTGTGACACCTCCCTGTTACCTCACCATCAACCTATCAACCAATTGTGCATGAGCTGATCACATACCCTGCGACTCCCCTCCCTCAGCTGGCCTTTAAGAATGCTTCCCTGAAAGCAGCCGCAGAGCACAGGGAGATCAGCTCTGTGCTTTGTGACCACCTAGAGGGGTGGGATAGGGAGGGTGGGAGGGAGACGCAAGAGGGAAGAGATATGGGAACATATGTATACGTATAACTGATTCACTTTGTTATAAAGCAGAGACTAACACACCATTGTAAAGCAATTATACTCCAATAAAGATGTAAAAAAAAAAAAAAAAAAAAAAAAAGCTTCCCTGAGACCCATACGGGAGCTCAGGTCTTTAGAGCCTGAGCTGCCTCCTTCTCCTTGCTCGGCCTTGCAATAAACTTTCCTCTGCTGCAAACTCTGATGTTTTGGCTTGTTTGGCCTCACTGTGCATCCAGCACACAAACTTGGATTTGACAACAATTTTATTTTGAGCCATGTGCTATTTATACACTTTACACACTTAAGCTTCATGCTGACCTCGAAGTTAAGTAATACGTTTTAGATAAGAATGCTGGGGTAGGTAAGGTTAAGTAAAATGTCCAAGACTGCTCAGCTAGAATGTGGGGAACTGGAATTTAGCCCAGGCAGCCGAGTGCTACATGGCCGCAGGGGCTGAAGGGATTTTCAGGCTGCGCCTCCCGAGAAGGACAGGTTTCAGTGTGGCGTCCTGCCTGAGTCCACGGCAAAGTCAAACTCAACCACCTGAACAGATTTCCCCACCTCCACAGACCCCAAATCTTCACCACACATCACCAGGACATTTTGCAGGAAGACAAGGGAAAGAGTTTACATTACACGTAATAGGAACAATTTCATAAAATTAATTTTGAAATTAGTTGATTCTGTCTCAAGTCCGTCTCTAGCGGCTAGCCTGGGCCTCCTTCCCTTTAACAATCTCTTCATGCTCTGGCCCCATTCTCTTCCCACTTTGGACCTCCTTCTCCCCAACACCCCTGTACCACACCATGCCTCATTCCCCTCTCATGTGGAGAAAATTTGGAAGCCTCCATCTTCTTTATTTGCCTCTTATACCCATCACTCCATAGGCAAACAGCACTCCTCCCCCACCAAGTCCACCCTCCCTGGAAAGGAGAGGTTATACTTAATAAATATTTCCCTGTCTAAATATCTCTAATTTTAAAATATCAAACAGTAGGGGGTTTTATTCCTTCTTTCTTCCCTCTCTCCCATGCTCTCTCCTCCTCCCTTCCTTCCTTCCTCTCCCAATGTGACACTTACCAAACAAAGGGTAGGAGTGGACCCTTGGTCAATCTGTCTGCTGAATACAAGGAATTCTTTGTCTTAGGGTTGTGAGGGTCCAGAGGTAGAACAGCACTCCCCCTGGGTATCCTGGGAAGGCTTCATGGCTGAGGTGCCACTTAGTTTGACAGTGAAGGACAGGTGGACTTTGCCCACGTGGAGATGGGGTGTGTTAGGCTGCACCCCACAGGCCTGCAAGGCCTGTACTTGCCCAGCTTCAAGAAAGAGCCCAGAGTCGGCGACAGAGACATCAGTGGTTTAATGAATAGGGGGATGCATGTCTGAATCGAGGTCCTGGATCAACACCCCACCATACATGGCAGACAGCGGGCAGGACATGGCGTCAGTCTTCGCTCCCGGGGGCAGGGGGAGGTTACAAGTTATAGGGGGAATTGACATCAGGTTGGCTCATCAGTTACCAGGGAAACCAGCAGAGGGGCACGCCCCTCACCACCCCTTTCACAAGCATAGAGAGTTTTGTTCTAAAGCTAGAACAGGGACTTCCCTGGTGATCCAGTGATTAAGAATCTGCTCTTCCACTGTGCAGGGCACAGGTTCGATCCCTGGTCAGGGAACTAAGGTCCTGCATGCCGTGTGGCGCGGCCAAAAAATGAAATAAAATAAAACTAGAACAATCATTAGCTGGGGCCTGGGGCAAGTGTGTAGGAAGGTCAGTCATGTGAGTAGGGTGTAGGTAAAGCAGGCACTGGTTGAGCAGGGGATGTACAGAGAGCAAGAGAACAGCCATCTTGGGTGGCCTGACCATACAGGTTGGAACTGGGAAAGTCTGCCCTTCCCCAGTGAGGACATTTTGAAGACACCGTCCAGGGAAAGAGGGCTGGGCTTGAGTCTGAAGCATTTTAAGTGCTCTGTAACCTCTTCCCTATATTCACCAGGAACTCCTTTTGGTTGACGACAAAAGGATCATGGGAGAAGCTGGCTCTGACCTTTGTCAGTCTGCATTTGGAAAGCATCCCCACACAGTGACACCCCCCTCCAACCCCATCATTGCTGGGACTGTTCACAAATGGCTCACGAAATGCAGCTAACATGTTAAAACTGCTCATAAAAATGGATCAATCAGCACAAGGCTGAAATAATTAGTTCCCTTTGCTAGGAAAAAATAGTGCTCCTTAATTATTGTACTGATTGCATGAGAGGGTTTTTTGGGTTTTTTTTAAAAACAACAAGCAGGCCTCTGAAGGCTCTGTCCTTCTACTTGCCGATAGAGGAAAGCGTCTAATTAAAATAAAGTATTAATTTTTAATGGGGTGATTTTCCTCACATCCTTTTTACCTCTTAGCTTAACCCAGTGACAGCTCCAAAAATTCCCCCAAAAAGAACAAACAAATTCCCATGCTCTTGATGCTTCAGAGCACAGTTTTAATAAACAGCTCTGGCAGCAAGCTGTGGGAGCTTCAGAGTGGCCGCCAGACCTCCTTCCTTAAATCAGTATGTCCTCCTGCTTTTACCTGCCTCCAAAGGATGCCCCAGCCTCATGCCTCAAACATTTCAGGCCCCAGAGCTGCATCTTCCTGTGGTCAGTCCAATTCTGTCCCTTTGTTGTGAGCCAAACACAGAGCGATACCTGCTAGTAGTAGGGGGATCCAAAGAGATGACGTAAATGAACACTTGCCTGAGTGCTTGGCACAGAGTAAGCACTTAGCAAATGTGACTGAATAGCCTTGTTACTACAACGGACTGGGAGACCAAGGTCCAATGTTTGGGGAGCGTGCTTTTTCAGAAGTCACACAACAAGTTGATAGCAGAGCCAGGGTGTGAAGGACATTCACACCCTGGCTCTGCCCTTCTCATTTTCCTCCTGGTATTCTGACTTGCCTCCATGCATTGGTCTCCAGTGCTGGCCATGTCCTCTACCACTGGTAGAATGGCCCTCACTGCCTGGACTGCTGTGCTTATCACCTATGGCTGGACAAGAGCCTTTGGTCCCCCTTGGACCCAGCTCCATCGTATTCTTGAATAGATATGTGTTCTTCTATATCCACTAGATAACTTTTGATTCCAAGATACAGACAGTATAAAAACAAACTAACTTAAGCAAGAAAGGGATTTTTATCACCGAAATGTCCAGGGTTAGGACTTCAGGCATAGCTGGATCCGGGGGCTGGACCAATGTCGTCAGAACTTGGCTTTTTCTTCTGGGCTCCTCTCTCATGCAGCCTCAATTCTCAGATAAGATACTCTCTAGGGGTTGCAAGATAGTTACTGAATGAATGAATGAACACAGTTTGAACAACAATCTGAGCAGTCTGAACTTCTGTTTATCAGTAGATAAAGACAGCTATTTGCAAAGCCCAATAGAATTCTTTTAAAATTTAACTGGGGTACAAGAATAGCAAAAGGAACACAGGGAAAGTGGGCATTATTTTACAGTTTATTTAATTCACTCCTGCTGACACTAATTTAATTCATCTCCACAACTAAAGGAAAGACTGAGCTGAAATATTAACCTCAAAGGCAGCACTGGAACAGATAATGGAGCTCTGCCCAAAAGCACAGAATGGAAAGATAAAAGAGAAAGGAACTTCTGCTTCCAGGGGAAAATTAAAGGGTGTGTGTGTGAAGGGGGTGGGGTGGTAATAGAAGCCCTTTTCTAATGGTTCATTTTCTTTGTCTTTAGTCAAAGTGATAAAAGCAAATAAGTTTGTGTTTAGAATCACAGACATAATACAAGGCCATTATATAAAGATATTATCTTCCTGCTGAAACTTCGTCAGAAGTTCTTAATGTCGAAAGCATGCAAAGTGGATTTAAAATATCACAGGCAAGCAGCGGAGATTATTGTCAAATGAGAGAATATTATTAAACCTGTATATTTATCCCTTAATTTTCACCTCCACATGAGACCCCAGCATGGTGCTGCTTCTGCACAAAGACGTTGACCACGCAGCCAGCTAAATGGTCGGAGGGAAACCCACTTGCGCAGAGCCCAAAATGCCTTCCCAGCTCCCTGGCTGGCCTCTTGCTGGCAAAGTGTACAATTTCAGAGTCTAAATAAACAGAAAAATGTGCCCCATCTGCCTGGATGACATTTAGCTGGCATTCTATCCTCAGGTGCCACAAAGATCCTGAGGGGGCTGGTGGGTGGTGGTGGTAGGACACTCCCCAGAGAGAAGGGGCCAGGAGGCGGGGCCAGCTGCAGGATTTACTCAAGGGCGAGGCTGCTTCTGCCTTGGGGAGGTGGGGGAGGAGGGCAGTAGGGCCCCTCTTGATCTGCTTTCTCCCTGGGTGTGTGCTACAACTACCTGCTATGAGGAGTTCTCTGTGCCTGGCTCTGTACCTGAGTTTTAGACACATTCAATTAATCCTCACAGAAGCCGTGAGGAGGGGGCTATTGTCCTCTTAGTTTTACAGATGAGGACACTGAGAATCAGAGACCAAGCAGCTCGCCCCAGTCCTGCGGGTGGCTCATGATGGTACCAGGGCTGGAGCACAGCTCTGCCCGACTCCAGAGCAAAGCATTCCTCTTCCATGCCCTGTGCAGGCAGCTCCAGGGCTAAGAACGACAGAGTCGATGTGGACACACTGGATGGAACTCTCTTCAAGACAAACATCAAGGGGACAAGCAGCGTGCAAAGCAGTGGTTCCAGGTGTGTAAGGGAACTCGTTTGCATACAGCACTCCAGACAGCTGCATAGGTGGTGACAGTGGTTGCTTCTGGGGTGGGAGCTGGGACTGGAGACAGGGAGGGGAAGGAGGCCTATATTTCACTGACCTTTTTGTGCTATTTGAATTTATCATCGTGTGAGGATAAAATATATATATATATAAACCATGTGAAAAGTAGCTTAGGGCCTCCCTGGTGGCGCAGTGGTTGAGAGTCCGCCTGCCGATGCAGGGGATACGGGTTCGTGCCCCGGTCTGGGAGGATCCCACATGCCGCGGAGCGGCTGGGCCCGTGAGCCATGGCCGCTGGGCCTGCGCGTCTAGAGCCTGTGCTCCGCAACGGGAGAGGCCACAGCAGTGAGAGGCCCACATACCGCAAAAAGAAAAAAGAAAAAAAAAAAAAAAAAAAAAAAAAAAAAAAAAAAAAGTAGCTTAGATGTGAAAAATGTCCTTAGCCAGAAGGACAAAAAGCAAGTTGTATGCATTCTGGAGGCTCCCTAGTGTCACCACCTCACACAGACCACTCCCTGGCGTGCACACACACCTTCCTTCCATCCGGCTGGCTGGTATCCTCTGGGTCCCCTGCCTCATTCCTGAGCCAGGACCTCCTCAGGGCTCTTTCCCTGTCCCCTCAATGCCTGTTCCCCTCTTCCTCTCTCTCTTCCAGTGCAAGTCCTGTTCCCCTTCAGCCTCACCTTCAACTCTGCCTCCTTCAGGCAGCCTCCCCTGACCACTCCAAGCCCTCTGTGAAGGTTTCGAACAAAGAGAACTTCCCTTCCATAGCCCAGACCTAGAGCCTTGCTGGCATCCATCTTCAGGTCAGCTCCTGAGTGCAGGCCTGTTCCACACGCCTTTCCTCCCCCTTCAGTGCGGTGGGCAGCAGAGGCTGGACGTTCAGGAGAAGTGTCTGTAATAAGCCACACTGGACACCTGCCACCCACAGAATCAAACAGGCTGAGCTCAGTGTGTAGCCAGGAGCTAGGGCGGGGAGTGGGGCCTATCAGGCAGGCAGGGAGAAGGGAATGTGCCTCCCAGTGAGTGCTCACTCTCCATTTACTGAGAGTAAACAGGTAGAGTCAGGGAAGAGGAATCCAGCTTTGTGAGGCATGAACTTAAGACAATTTGGGGGTCCACTTTAAGAAAAAGACTATAAAATTACAAATACAAAATTTTGTGTGAAAATGAATATCTAATCAGAATGAAAAAATGAATCAAGGCAAATACTAGGGGCTTAGAAACTCAAGTACCTTTTCAGATTTCTTTAGGCAATTTGCTAACATAGACATATTTTCTGATAGCACCCCGGTCCCTCCCCACCCAGAGCACTCCTCAAGCCCCAGACACTCCCAGCAGATGAGGGGCCTACATTTTCATGGGCTTCCCAAACAATTCACCTCTTTGGAGAAGACCCACAATGCTCAGCCACCTGTGTGAAGAATGAAGGTGACAAATCAACAAAACCCAGCTGCCAACCACATGGCTCTGCCTGTGCATCTATCAGACACTTAAGGAAGATATAATACCGTGTTCCACCTCTACACTCACTCTGCTAGAAAACAGAAGATAAGGGAACATCCCAGCTAGGTTTTATGAAACCAGCAATATCTGACACCAAAGCCAGGCAAAGATATTTCAGGGAAAAACCAAGATTACTCATGAAATAATTGATGTATACATACCAGAATGGCTAAAATTAAAAATAGCAACTGTTAGCAAGAGTGTGGAGCAACTGGCACGCTTAAACACTTCTGGTGGGAGTGAAAATGGTACACTCACTTTGGAAAACAGTTTGACGGTTTCTAAAAAGGTTAAAAATACACTTACCATGTAACCCAATATTTCCATTCTTGAATATTAATCCAATAGAAATAAAAACTATACATGCACACAATACTTGCATACGAATGCTTGTAGCAGCTTTATCCCTAGGAGCCCCAAACTGGAAACAATGCAAGCATCCATCAACAGGTGAATAGATAAATTGTGGCATATCCAAACAATGGAATGCTATTCAACAATATAAAGGTAAATTCTGGCAACAGTATAGAAGAATTTCAAAACCATTGTGTTGAGTGACAAATCCAGACACAGAGAGTATGGACTACTTGATTTCATTTACTTGAAATTCTAGCTTGGGCAAAACAAATCTACAGTGACACAAAGGATATCAGTGGTTGCTTGGGGCCACGAGTAGATGGTGGATCAACAAAGAGACAGGAGGGAAACTTTTGGGGTTATGAAAATATAGTAGATCTTGATTTGGGGGGATGTATGCATTTGTATTTGTATTTGCATGTATTTGTCAAAACTTATCAAAATGTATAATAAGGTTTATTTTAAATTAGAAAAAAATAAATAAAAATACTGAATTTTAGACTCTTCTTCCAAATACTTTAATATTTAATGCTTGGGTGGGGCCCAGGCGTTGGTATTTTTTATAACACTCCCTTACTTACTTCCCAGGTAAGACTTGGGAAAGGGATGGACTTAACTTCTGAAAAGGTTAATCAGGTCCCATCACTGCACCCTCAAATCCTGTGTGAACCCATCCTTTTCTGAGGCAGGAGGTAGATGGGCTCCAGGGTAGGCCTTTACAACTAGCCTCCTGTTTGCATTTCGAGATGGAAATAACAACAGGAACAGGGTAAATAGCTGGACTTTGCCTTCTGTGGACACTTTAAGATAACAGTCATGGCAGGGGCTAAACCCTGCTTGAGTAAAAGATCAGGAAGTCACATATTTCCCATCCTTGGAGCAAGGGAGACACTGCACAAGCACAGAAAGGCTCCTTGGGGTGCATAAAGCAGAGGCACCACCCCAGAATAGGTGAAGCCAAGCCCCCCTTATAGGCTTCTGGGCTAGAATCCATCTCAGAAAAAAGTTGTGCACGCATGCTGGGGAGGGTCCTAGCGCAGGGCAGGTGTGGAAAAAGGAAACAGATAATTGGCCAAAGGTAAACAAAGACCCAGAAGAACTGCCCTATAAGTGATTTAACTGCCTCTTTACTGCACTCTTCCTCATTAGGGGGGACGTCCACACCCTTTCTCTCTAGGTGCGTAGCTCTGCCTTGCTTCTGTCTTAAACAGACAAACTGTTTCTCTGTGTGCTCTCCCACTTGTTGTGCTATGTCTCTAATAATAAACTTTGTACCTGTTTTTATAGTCTTTGCCTCCTTGAGAAATGCATTTTTCAGTGGGGGCAAGAACCAGGGGAACTCTGCTTCTAGCCTCTAGCCCCTGGTGGACTAGTGGCTGGGATTCCTAGTTTTCACCCAGGCTGCCCAGGTCCGATTCCTGGGCAGAGAACTAAGATCTCACTTCAAGCCACCACTCACTTCTCTCTGTCCAAGGTCATTTCCACCTTCCCGGCTTCATCTCAGAATCTGTGCCTCTCCCTGTTCTGTGGCCACACAGCATCGTGCCTGTCCCCTCATGCCCTCAGCAGCCCTCCTGGCTCAGGCTCACGCTGCTTCCTGCCTGCGATGCTCTTCCCTCCACTCTGCAGGGCCAGCTGATTTCTGTCAGGGCACAGGGCACATGTACCTCCTCAGCAAGTCCTCCTCTGACCATCCCTTCGAAGTCCCCCTCCACCGCCAGGCTCCTTTCCCTGTTCCTCTTCTTCACAGTATGTACACTTTGTGAATGATCTCAGCAGCTTCATTACGTGTTGATTACTCCACTCCTTGGTGTCTAAGCTCCCTGAGAGCAGGACCTTTGTCTATCTTGTTCACTGTAGTCTGCTGTCACTCAGAATGGCACCTAGTACATAGGAAGTGTTCAATAGAATTGGGCTGAATAAACAGCTTGACAGAATTGCTATGAGCTAGTGAAACTAAAGGGATTGAGCTTCAGATTCACCATCAACCACTGAAGAAAAATTGCAGAAAAGGTCCAGTAAGTTCTAAAATGATACTACAGGCAGTGGAAGAAAACAAATGCTTCATTTTCTTCCTTGTTTTCTGGTATTTTCATAAGTCTTTGCAAAGAGCGAAACTTGTCATGCTCTCCTTTGGGTGTATCTGTCCAGCCAATGAGCTTCCACCCCCGTTCTCCAGGAACTATCATACAGATCCATAGGGATGAGCCCTAAGTAACCCTTCTATACTCTCACAACCCTGCCTTCCTGGGCACAGCTGATTGGAACAGTGATGGACATGTGGCCCTAACTGGACCAATCAGATTCTCTGCAGGTGGCTAGACCACCAGTGGAGGAAGGAGGGGTTGAGAAAGCTGGGTGTTACATGCTAGTGGGACAAGCAGAGCTGGTCCACAGGACATTCCTGTTCCAGCATCTTAGGGTCAACCACATTCTCACCCTAGAATTCCAGGAGACCCTCTGGACCTGTTCTTAGAAACCATCCATTCTGTTTAGCTTTGTTTGTTTTCTTTTTTGCTCCGGCAAGTTTGAATGTTTCTATTATCTGGTGCAAGAAGGAACATAACTAATCAAGTATGTATTACTGTAATGATAAGAAAAATAGTGCTATAACAATTTAATTTACATACAAACATTTTCAAAATGAGTACATATTTACAACCAGAATATAAAGAGAGGTCCACTTGTAGTTTCTATTCAGCCATTCTGGACTTTCAAGATCTCTCCCTTGTTCTCTCCCCATTGCATATCCATGCCCATCCCACCTCTACTTCTTCACTGGGCTTCCTGATCCAAAGGTCCTCAGGAATTTCTGATTTCCTAACCAAGCCAGAATTAAGATTGGGGATACTGATGGTGACTGTGTCCTGGGTCATCTCAGCCATGCAACTGGGGACACCAGTGCCTCATGTCTGCTCAGCACTAATTTGAGCTGTGACACCATTTTCCAAGCTGTTGCCATCTCAAGTCAAAAGGGAACCTCTCTGGGGGAGGAGGGATGGTTGGTATTCAATTTCCCTCCTGCACTTCTCAAGAGCCAAGCTCCCAAGTTCAAAGACATCTATCATGGTGAGTGATGGATGGTATTTCAGACCAGGTTGGCAGCAGGAAGGAATTAGATTCAGAAAAAACCATCTGGCTTTTGCAGCTGTGTGCCCTTTACCCTGCTCAGCATCAAGCCAGCTGTCACATAATCCAAGTGGCCACAGCAGCAGAACCAGCCATTGTGTCCAGTCCAGACAGGCCTCCTCTGAGGCCTGCAGAAGGCACTCAGAAAGCCAATGGGGACTCCTTCAGGCTGATCACAGAGGGAGTTGGGACTGAACACAGAGAACTTTTTGAGAGCTTACTATGTCCTGGGCACTGGAAAACAGACTGAAACAAACCAAATACCTACCACACCCTGCCCCCGCCAAGGACGCTCATTCATTCATTTAAAAATCACCTATTTTGGGGGCTTCCCTGGTGGCGCAGTGGTTGAGAGTCCGCCTGCCGATGCAGGGGACACAGGTTCGTGCCCCGGTCCGGGAAGATCCCACATGCTGCAGAGCGGCTGGGCCCGTGAGCCATGGCCGCTGAGCCTGTGCTCTGCAACGGGAGAGGCCACAACAGTGAGAGGCCCGCGTACCGCAAAAACAAACAAACAAAAATCACCTATTTTTTGATGCCTACTAAACATGAGCACTGGGCAAGCTTACTTCCCCTTGCAAAATGGGAAGCTCTTGATCTCCAGAATCTGGGGTCAGATCCAGCTCCGTCACTTACTAGGTGTGTAGTGTGAGCTCACCAGTGTGTGCCCTTACATGAGCACCTTCCCTCTCCAAGGCTCCATCTTCTCATCTGTAAATTTGGGATAATAATACTACTCATAGAACAGTGGTGACTGAAATGTCTTCAAGGTGCCTGTGAGTAGTAAATGCTCACTGATGTTAATGTCACTGTCCTTTTATTTACTTAATTTTTATTTTTTTTGACTGTTACTGTTTTTGCTGTGTCCGTGAAATCTTTATTCAAATGCATTTCTCTGGCCATTTAAAAAATCTGATCAACCATCCATTTTAGTTGCCCTGATAATCACTGATTTTGATACAACAGCTCACACTAATAAGGATTATTCCTATTTGTGTGTGATTTCCCCTGGACCCCAGGAGTTGGGGCTCCTGGGTCATTCAGAGCCTCACAAATGCAGCAGCCCAGCGCCATCTGTGTGGCAGAAGCTTGACTCTCAGGCTGCATTTTTCCATTTTATGAGCGGATTGGGAGGGAGCCAGTGTAAGCACAGTTTTTAGGACACCTGAGGAGAGATTGTGTCTTCTTACTGCTTAGCACAGAGCAGAAGAGGTAGCCAATCAATGAGCACCAGGCAATAACAGCACTTGCCGCTGACAAGCAATGTCACTCTCAATTGTGCTTTCAGAAACACCTTCCGGTGGCAAGGCTCTAGAATACATCGAGTTATGTCAGCTCAACAGAAGCTTAGAGGAGCAAAGAATGTTTAGAGGATATGATTCATTGCAATGAATCCTAAGAGGAGAAAAACTGAGAAAAAACAACTTGCGAGGATCCTTACCCTCAAGGGACTCTCATCTAAGTGATCAAAGAATTAAATTATTTGAGAAAAATACAAAAAAATATTTAACTCTGTGTGTGTGTGTGTGTGTGTGTGCACACGTCTACGCATGCGCTAAACAGTCAAGGATAGAGAATGAGACAAGAGCCAATGCTGGGTCCCACACTGAATACGTAACTACTAATCACGTTAGCTCACATTTATGGACTGTCGATTGTGTGTCAGACACTGTACTAAGTACTTCCATGAATGTCACTTCAGTTAATTACCGCAACATGACAATGCATTTAACTATGCCCAGTACCTGGAAGGGGCTCCACAGGAGACCCCGCCTCTATTATTCTGCTGTTGTTGTTTCTATCACAGCCCCCTGTTTCCAGAAGAGGGAATTGAGAGATGTCAAATGACCCGCCCTTGCTTTTTAATTGCAAAACCGGGTCTCAAACATGATGTGTGTGTGTGTGTGTGTTTTCCAATCTAAAAATAAAAACAATGGAAAATGTCAGTTTTTCCAATGCCCCCCCCCAGTGCCATATACTGTAGTGGGCACTGTCGTGTTCACTCACTAAATCCTATTTCTTTCTCTTAGCTTACAGATCAGGTCACAGGCACATGGAGGCCTAAAACAGCTTTCCCAGGGTCACACAGCAAGGAAGGTGCAGAGGTGAATCCTTCAGCTGACCAGTGGGCATGATTCCAAAGCCCTCCTCCTTCAGAGAGTTCATTCCCTGGACTTATAGAGTGGTAACAGCGTGGTTCAGAGCCATCAAGAAGCCCGAAGAAGCTATGCATGTGGAAGTGCATTGGCAGGAACAGTGCCTTGCAGCTGTCAGAGGTCCTGCCCGGGAAGGGCTGAGTCTGACATCTGGACAGTCACAAGGTTCCAGTCCACTGCCCTGTGCCTTGGAGGATGTCTAGGTTGCAAAGTCACCCAGGAAAATGGCTTTCGTTCCAGAACCAGAGAGAAACGGGAGGCTTCCTAGGTAAAAGTGAGAAAGGTTGGAGGTTGATTTTCTGCTCTAGACACTCATCCTCCCTGCCATGGGTAACTCTGTCTCCAGGTACCTCCCTGGCAGCTGATATTCTCATGCCAACTGGGATATAGTCCAGCCAGGTAGGGATGATTGGCCCCTGGGACCTCTTCTGCTTCTATGGTCAAGGTTGCAGCTGTCAGCAGACAAACCATACCTCTCCCTTCCTTCTGACAATGACTGAGGCCCAGCCCCTCTATACTTCGCTGCTCACTCCTGCTGCCAGTGACCACACTAGAAACCACAGCATCGTCCCAAGCCCCCAGGATGAAGGAAGGGGCAGCTATCACCTTTAATGTCAACCCCAGTTCCTTGTGAGCTAGAGAAGCAGGTTTGAGAAAATGCCCTTTAAGGACCCTTGGTTAGGAAAGTCCTACCAGCTGAAAGTGGAACTCCAGTCCCTTGTCCCGCTGCACCTTGTGTGAGGACTGAGCAGTCCTCACTATCTCCATTTTCCCGATGAGGCAACAGAGGCTACGAATTTACCCAAAGCCGACCACTAGTCAGTGACTAAGCCCAGGCTGCCCGGCTCCAGGTGGCCCATTCTTTCTGCAGAACTGCCAAGCTATCTAGATGTTTCACAACACAACTTCCCAACTCTCCCCTTCCATGCCTTTTATTTCAGTAAATACAATATTTGTATTCCCCTGGAAATTGCACTGGGGAGGGAGAATCTTTTGGTGGAGGAATTCTGCCTACCCAAGACACCACTTTCTTTCTTCCAGCTGGCGATGCGCTCGGGCGTTATCTCACTGATGCACGGCAGGTCAGCCCCTGCTAGCCTTCCACGAAGGAATTCCCTGTAGGCTATGGTGGCTGCACTCCTAGACTTCTGAGCAGGGAGATTTCTGCCTTTGTGTCTATGGATGTATTAATTAATCATTCCTTTAATGCCAACTGTGTCTACACACATTACTGTAACAGTCAATTCTGTTCTTAAAAGTAAGTTAATTTAAACCAAGGATATGATGGATTTTTAAAACTAAATTGGCTCAGTCTTTGTTTTAAAAAAGAATCTGTCTGAATAACAGAGTTCTGGTCAAACCCGCAACGAGGCCAAATTCTTGAAAACAAAGTATCATTCATTCATTCATCCTTTTAACAGATGTGAGAGGAGCTGAGCTGGTACTCTGGGGAGTGGAACACGGATAACGGACAGCAAAGGCCCCTGAGTCTAATGCGGGGAAGGAGGCAAAAACAAACCCACCACAGAACAGCACCGAGGAGCACACCACACAGGCGAAAGGATACCTGCTCCTCATTCCCACCTTAATCCCAGACAGTGGGAAAAACAAACACGCACCCATTCTACAGGGCATAAAGGAGAGGCCTGTTCAATTGGCAAACCTAGAGAACCTTGGCAGGAGAGACAGAACTCAGCCTTGAGTTTACCATCAGGTGCTGAGGTTATTAAAACAACAGGGAGCGCTCTAGGGAGTGGAGAGAGGCCCACAGTCAACACCAGGGACATGAAATGGTGGGTTTCTTTCTTGCAGTGAGTGAGCAGTTTTTAACTGTAATCCTCCTAAATCCAGAGTGTGTGATAATATGGACAACGCAGACCAGTATTTGGCTTTTCACTATCTATAAAGAAAGGACTTTTAAAATAGTTCTCTCCTGTCTAAAGCATGTGATAGATGAAACTAGTTAAGAGAATGGATTATTTTCAAGGACTAATTAAACGATGAAGTTATCGATGTTACGAATCACTCTCAGCTGCCATTCAAGCAGCCCCCGGATGTCTTGTGGGAGGCCGAGCCTCATCCATCTGCAGGCTGTTGAGTGGCCCTGTGCACAGACCTGGCAGCCAGACCGCCAGTGCTCATACCTAGGCTCTTCTCCTCACAGGCTGTGCATTTATGGTCATGTTTCCTAACATCCCCAGCCTCAGTGTTCTCTTCTTTAAAATGAGGCTAGATACCATCTTCTAAGAGTAAGCTCAAGCATGTGATGCCATGGTAAGAGCTTAGTAAATGCTACCGTCACCATTATTCAAAAATCAATCACACAGGCCTGGGATGGATGTGATTTGCCTGTGTGACGGTCAAGTGCAGTGATTCTGCTACCTTCTGGACTCTGCTGGAAGAGGCACAGAACCCCACGGAAGGAAGAGGTCTCAGGCCTCTGGGGGACCCAGCACATCTTTCAGGCTGTGCTCTGAATGTGCCCACACTTTTAAAAGATACCTGTCATGGGGGCCTCTGGAGGATGGAAGATCCCAGCTGTGTCTGCCCCTCCTCCCTTTTCATCTCTCTCTTCATGTTGGTGGGAATACGGTCTTCCTCTCTCCTGGAGTCCACATCTCCTAAAGGGGCTTCCTTCTTCCTGGAGCCTGGAAGGACAGGCTGGGCAGAGGTTGCTCCCACTTTTGAGCAAGTTGTACATTTTAGCTCCCACATTTTTGTGGCCTATCTGCAAAGGACAGCGTCCCTCTCGTCTTGATGTTCTACCTACTTGATGTGCTTTGGGCTCTCTGAATTCTTATATGGCTCTGTCCCCGGCAGCTTATACTGCAGGGTAACTTGTCAGCTAGGGGCCTGACTTAGCACCCCCTTCCCAATTGTGCACTCCTTGCAGCAAGGCCCTCCATGCCTCCCCTCCATGTCCCTAACAGGTCTAGTTCACGGTAAGCCCACAGTCGGTGCTGAAAGCAAGTATTAAATCAACAGACACATAAAGAGTCTGAGACTCTTCACATAAAGTTCCCAAAGACCTGCCTCCAATGTCAGAAATCACCCATCCTCTTTAAAAAGAGGCTCCCCAAAGTCAAACACTCCATCTCCACCGGGTCTAGTTCCACTGCCCTGCTCGCTAGCGCAGTGGTGATTAATGAACACTCCACTGGCTGTGCAGCTCCAGGCTGGGAGCACGCAGAGCCCTGGAAACAACCCCTAGTGGAGAATTTGTCACTGTCATTCTGGCCACTCATCCTCCCGCCCTCTACCCCTGCTCAGCAAGGCCTGCACCAGTCAGCGGAACTTCCTCCTCCACTGCCATCGTCGTCCCTCAGGACCCGAGCTCCTCCCAGATCTGCTTTTGGAAAGCCTGCCTACACTGAGTGAATTCCCCGGGAACAACTCTGGCTCGTGTTTTAGTGTGAAAATGCTCCCAGCCCTGTGTTTAGGGCAGCATCCTGTTTACACCTGTGGTATCTCACCTGGGGATGGAAGGTCCACAGAGAAGCGCTGGCAGTTCTGGAATCCAGGGCTGGCTCTTATCTGTGTTCTGCGTGACCCTGGGCAAAACCTTTGCCCTCTCTGATCCTTGGAGCTGTGTTTCATTCCTCAGAGTGATTGGGAGGTCACATGGGCTGTGGGTTCATGTCAAACACTTTTCTTTGTTAGGGCATGCAGGAGCCAGCAGACAGACACTAAGGCACCAAAACACTGGCAGCCAAATAATAAACCAGAACATTTGGATGGTGATAAGGGCTATGAAGGACATCTAGAGTGGCAGGGATGCTCAGGGTAGCCATCCTGAAGAGGAGGCATGCATCCAAGCTTCACCAAAACAATGAGAACAAGTCAGCCAAGGGAAAGTTTGAACTATTGTTTTCCAAGCAGAAGGAACAGCAAGTGCAAAGGCCCTGAGGCAGGAATGAGCTCAGCACAGTCTGGAGACAGAGGTGAGGGCCAAAGCCCCGTGGACAAGGGGGAAGAGGTTGGAAGAAGCCAGAACATATAGGGCCTATAAACCATGGAAGGAATTTCAGCTTTAGGCTGAGTGTACATAGCAGAGGGATACAGTCTGATATAGGATGTAAAAGATCTCTCAGCTATCCAGTGAGAAGTGAGAGATAGGACCTGATGAAGTTTGTACAAAGATCTCTCCATTACAATTGATGGTCTTGAGGATGGCAGGTGTGGAAGCAGAGAGATCATTCAAGAAATGGTTGCAAGAAAGTAGTGGAGGCTTGGATTGCAGGCGGTGACTGTGGAGAGAGGTGGACCGCTCCAGAGAGCGTGGCTTATGGGAGAGGGGGATGGGGGACAGAGAGAGGGAGGCAAGGAGGAATCGAGGGGACCTGGAGGTGTCCAGAGTGAGTGAATAGGCAAGCAAGGGAGCCTTTCTCACCTGGGATCGACCTGCAGGGCCGCTCCTCTCACACACTGTCACGCCATCCAGTCCCCTCTGGATGCAGCCTAGAGGAAAGGCCTCCCCAGTGTGGATCATCCCAGGTGGGACGAGCAGCGAGGAGAAATGGTGCTCACTCCACGTCTCCGGCAGCCAGCTTTTCTCTGCTTTTAGAAAATAGAATTGCCTTCTCTCCTTTCCTTTTTTGCCTGAAGGGAAGCACCCTTGTGCAGGCCCAAATGCATGGGGTTATGAGGTGCTCCAGCTCTCAATGCGTTGCTGGAATGCTGAATAGTTTTTATGAACAGAATTGATGGTCTTGTCAGCAGCGACAATATTTACAGAATATACTGTTACATTCTAGGGGAAAAAGCAAGTGGTGACATGACAGCTCTGAGCAAGCTGTGGGACATGCGAGGGCCTGGAGACTGGTGGAGACAGCTCTCCCTCTGCCGGGCCCTGCCCATACTCCCCGGGCCTGCTGGGGCAGGACTCACAGTACAAAGAGCCTGTTGGATTTTGTGTTCTGTGGGAAATGGGGAGGAAAGACATTCCAGTGCCATGCTGATACTGCAAAGACATTTTCCTAAACCATGAGAGAGGAAACTGAAGGCCCCAGGGAGCCCCAGAACCTGACCTTCTGGGGAGCAGTTGAGCCATCCTGGGAGCAGATTCACAGCCTCTCTGGACTCAACATATGTGAGAATTAGGAAAGAGCTGCTTGCGCTGGAAGCTGGATGCTCCAGGGATGCTTATGCAGTGCACTTGGAGTTGCTGCCTTCCTTGGACAGCTACTCATTAGGCATCCCCTTGTGCCAGCCTGGGCTAAGAACTGGGGATGCAGGGTAACAAGAGTCTCTGCCCTCAATCATGGGAGAGAGAGAAAATAAACAAGAAAATTTTTTTTCTTTTTTTTTATTAGTTTCTGCTTTATAACAAAGTGAATCAGTCATACATATACATCTGTTCCCACATCCCTTCCCTCATGCATCTCCCTCCCTCCCACCCTCCCCATCCCACCCCTCCAGGCGGTCACAAACAAGAAAAATTTAAATCAACAAGGTAAGTGTCCTGAAGAACCAATAGAGGGTGTTGTGAGAAAGGCTGTGGGGCGAGGCGTGGGCATCCCATAGCCGGGAGCTGAGGCCCCCTGGTGGAGAGGAGCAGCCCTGGGAAGGCCTGGAGCAAACGCACTCCTGGTGAAAGCAGCTGCCGTAAAGGCCTGAGATGGCACATTTGGCCATGATTTCCAAAGTCCCACGGTCAATGAGGACATGATGCTGAGATGACGTCTGGGCAGCAGGAGCAGCAGGTTGGGTTTGGGGCGAAGGGGCTGGTCAGCTCTTCCTGAGCTCATTTCCCAGAGCTGGAGTGTGGCTGGGGCAATGTCCTGACCATGCTTGTGGAGGCCAAGGAAAGTCTAACCCCATCATCTTGTCCTGTGGGAGAGGGTGAGCTCCTTCCTCTCTAAATCCAAAGGAGGAGTTGTGGTCTCATCTGGGGGCCCGTGGCCTGGAAGGAACCTCTCCAGGTGGGATCTCAGTCAGGTCCATGAGGGTGGGGAGTGTGGGAGTGAAGCTGTAGCAGCTGACAGCCAAGAGGCCAGCAGAGCATGCAGGGGTGCCTTACATTGTCAGTGAGTCAGTAGCCCCAGCATCTCCATGTCTGCCTGATGGGAGGGTGGCTTTGTCCCTCACCTCCTCTCTGCTGTCACTGCCAGTTCTCACACTGCCCTTATGCTGGATTCTTATTTTAGATACTGTGACAATTCTCAATATAGACACCAAAGAGAAAAGGTGAGCCCTCCCCAAAGGCACTGAAGCCTCAGCACCCCTGCTATAGGGACCCCACTGTGTTTCCCTCACACTTGTAATGTGAGAAGAGTTTTCAGGTTGAAAGACTAAAAACTGTTCCAGTATTTCATGAAGACCCTGCATGCAAGCACACTGGCAGAAAGTGCCCCAAACAACTATCACAAAGCAGAATCTTTTTACATACCCTAAAATGACAGAGAATGGATGGAGTTTAACAATTTTGTCAGGAGGAAAACTGTTAGATCAGCAGCTGACATGGAAAATGTTTGGAATGACAGGAGTCAAATCGTTCCCTACAAGATCATGTTTGTGATGAGTGTGCCCAGGAATGGAGGCCACAGGCCATGCCCTATGTTAAAACATAGGTTGGGTTTGAGTCAACAGAAATCTCTTGCTCTCACTAGGCACCAGCAGCTCTCTCCAGGAATGAGAGGCATTAGAATTTCTTGGCCACATGTGCATCATCAGGACCCTGGTCAGGAATCCACTGGCTCTGGTGACCCATCCACATTTACATATGGACAGATTGTGACACTGGCCTATACTCACCCACAGGGGCTTTCCTCCTGACTGAGGATCAGGGCAGATACTAAGCGTTAAACCAAACCAGGACTGCACCTCAGCTGCTGAGCCAGAAAGATGGTAATGGAGACACAATTTCCCCAGAGCCCAAGGGTGTTATTCAAGGATGTTTTATTAGTTTTCTATTGCTTTTCAACAAATCATCAAGAACTTAGCAGCTCAAAACAACACCTACTTATCATCTCACAGGATGGGTCAGGAATCAGGGCACAGCTTAGCTCGGTCCTCTGCTCAGGGTCTCACAGGCTAAAATCAAGGCTCTGGTCAGGTTGTGATCTCCTCTAGAACTTGTCCTCCTCAAGCTCATTCCATCTGTTATCAGAATTAAGTTCCCTGAGGCTGTAGGACTGAGGTCCCCATTTTCTTGCTCATTGTCAGCCAGGACCACTCTTAGCTCCTAGGATCACCCTCAATTCCTGGCTGCAGGACCCCCATAGTTCCCAGTTTTGATGTCTGTCTTCTTCTAGCCCAGCAGGAATGTGTCTCATGCTTCAGATCTCTCTGAATTCCCTGTCTCTGACCTCTGGACCCAGATTCGTGTAACTAGGTCAAGCCCACTTGAATAATCTCCCTTTTGTTAATCAAGGCAACTGATTAGTAACCTTAATCACATCTGCAAAACCCCTTTTGTCATGCAACGTAACAATCACAGGAATGATACCCCATCATATCATAGGATCTGCCATACTCAAGGGGAGAAAAGGCATGTATACCGGGGGTAAGAATATTGGGGGCCATCCTGGGATTCTGCTACCACAAGCCCTGCTTTCAGGATCACAGTCACAAGATATATATCAGGCTCCTTGGCACCCTCAAACCAGCAAGGCGGCCATTGACAGGATCCCAGAGACACAGGGCTAGAAGAATTTTCCTCTGGTCATCTCAGCAGTGACAGAAATCAGGAGAAAATGTATTTTCCCTACAATTAACTGGCTTTTCTTCAAGAAACTGAAAACCTAAGTTCTCCCAAAGAGGATCACTGAGTCCCTGAGCCCTTTTCATCATTGCGGTAAGAGTACAGGTTCCAAAGTCAGCTGGGGCACCCACCAGCTATGCAGTCTTGGGCACATTGTTAGCTTATCTGAGCCCTAGTTTTTTTTATTATAAAATAGGGACAAGATTGGCCTTACTTCATAGAATCATCTTGAAGATTGGCTGTGCTAATCCAGTCCAAACACTTAGTACAATGCCTGACACACAGCAAGCCACTGTTACATGTGATGTGGTGGTGTTATCCGCCAAGTTTCTAGGGAAATGTGTGTGTGTGTGTGTGTGCATGTGCATGTAGATGGAAGAACACAGGGCTCAGACTAAGGAGGCTTGGTCCCAGACTCAGGTCATTCAACAAGAAAGTACCTGGTAAATTTTTTCTCCCATTCCGTATGTGGCAACCACCATTCTACTGTCTGCTGCAGTAAGTTTGACTATTTTAGCCCACATATTAGTGGGATCATGCAGTATTTGCCAGAAGGGGAATCGGGGAGATATTGGTCTAAGTGTACATAATTTCAGTTATGCAAGAAAATAAGCACTGGAGATCTAATGTACAGCAACGTGACTATAGTTAACAATACTGTATTATATACTTGAAATTTGCTAACACGGCAGATCTGAAGTGCTCCCAACACACACACACACATACACACACACTCACACACACACTCTCACACACACACAGAGAAGGCACCTGGGTACTTGGCAAGGTCAAGGCCCTTCCACTCTCTGGATCTCAGTTCCTCCATCTGTGAAATGTAGATTGTTTCTAAAAGCAGATGCATTTCTAAAGCTACCCATCCCATGTAGAGAGCTTCCAGAACTTTGACTCTTGTTGGATTTGATCATTTGTTCACATACTTTGTACATATATACTGTATTAGTCAGGGTTCTCCAGAGTAACTGAACCAATAGGATGTGTATATTAAACATGTATATATATAGAGAGAGACAGAGAGACAGAGAGAATAAGGAATTGGCTCACGATTATAGAGACTGAAAAGTCCAGACCCAGAAGAGCCAGTGATTTAGTTCCTGCCCAAGTCTGAAGACAGGAGAAGACCAATGTTCCAGCTTGAAGACAGTCAGGCAGCGGGCAAGAATTCTTTCTTACTCAGCCCTTTGTTCTATTCAGGCTGTCAGTTGATTGGATGAGTCCCATCCACACTGGGGAGGGCAATCTGCTTTACTCAGTTTACCTATTCAGGTGTTAATCTCATCCAGAAACACCCTCACAGACACATCCAGAATAATGTTTAACCAAATGTCTGGGCTCTCCACGGGCCAGTCAAGGTGACACATAAAATTAACCACCACACATACTTTATGTACATATGGATTCATAAGAAGCACAACTTTTTGAAAATTAAAAAAATAGGAAAATGCCCTTAATCACACCCATGGAGCCTGCACTTGACAAGAGGATAATCCTTAACATGAAAAGGTGCTGTTACAGCCTTTCTATCACTCTTTGGAGACCTTGCCTCTATTCTCTAGAATCACACAGTCCTCTCGTCTTCTGACCTGAAACAGTCCTCCTCAGTGAGGCGATCAGGTGTGATCCCAGCCTGTAATGCATTGTAGCTTTTAACTATTCAGCCAGAGTTTCTGATTCAGCACATTTTAATCAATTTTATTTGCTAAAATCAAGGAGATGTCATCTGTAGTAATCCCAGCTGACCTCCCAATGTCAGGCTGGTAAAAATATTAATGTCAGCTCCCTGCTGCCTGGCAGAGACAACACCCAGCTTGACAAGCAAACAAATGTCTGCTGGGGGCTAGTGAACCCATATTAATGAATAGCTTCATCAGTGAAAGCTACCCTCAAGGCAGAGCTGCCACAGGCTGAAGCCTCACTAGAGGCTCAGATACCTTTCTGGTGAGATCCTCTTGTCCATTAACATCAGTTAGATGTGTCTGCCTAGACGATCTCCATCCTCAATAATGTGCTCCAGGTTGGGTGCTAGGATCACCCACACAGCTCTTAACATTTTCTATTCTCCCGGCCAAGATGTCCTCCTCTTACTATCTGTCAGTTACTTCCAGCTGTGACAGTTACCCCTGAGGACACAAAGCAATTCCAAATAGGAGTAAAGCGTTATTTCTAGAGGTCACAGTCTTATGATCCCTGGCTTCACTCAGCCCAAGAGTGTGTTTCTTTGGTCACATTGTTTGGCTTCTGCAGTTCTTACAAGACAATTACCAGGTGGAGATTGTGTGGCTCACAAAACAAGCAGTTCAGCACCTTCCATCTAACTCATATCCCTCTATGAGTATTTATGCTTCTTATCTGGCCACTGCAGGCTCTGAGTTTGTAGCTCTTGATTTAACTGGAGCCATGATGGAGTGAATCATGTATTAACATCCTAACGTCACAGACACACGTCTTTTATCCAGGGCAGTGCTGGGCAGATGCACAGCCAGCCTCTGGACTCCTACTTCAGTGCTCATTGCTTAGCCCCCTCCAATTCCATCTCTCCACCCTTAGTCTTTTTTTTAAATTGAGGTATAATTGACATACAACATTTTGTTTGTTTCAGGTGTACACATAATAATTCGATATTTGTATATATTGTGAAATGATCACCACAATAAGTCTAATTAACAACCGTCACCATACAGATTTTTTTTCTTGTGATGAGAATTTTTAAGATCTACTCTCTTCGCAATCTTCAAGTATACAATACAGTATTGTTAATTATGATCACCACGCTGTACGTTACATCCCCAGGACTTTTTTATTTTATAACTGGAAGTTTGTACCTTTGGACCCCCTTCATCTGTTTCGCTCACCCACCCCCATCCCCGCCTCTAGCAACCACCAATCTGTTCTCTGTATCTATGACTTTGGTTTGTTTGTCTTTTTAGATTCCACATGTAAGTGAGATCATATAGCATTTGTCTTTCTCTGTCTGACTTACTTCATTTAACATAATGCCTTTCAGGTTCATCCATCTTGTCACAAATGACAAGATTTCCTTCTTTTTATGGATGAATAGTATTCTATTATTCTTTAATCATTCTTTAATTCTTCATCCATCGACAGACACTTAGGTTTCTTCTGTCTTGGCTATTGTGAAATGTGTGAATAGTGTTGCAATGAACATGAGGTGTATATATCTTTTCAAATTAATGTTTTCATTTTGGAGGAGGATAAATACTTCAAAGTTGAACTGTTAGATCATATGGTAATTCTATTTTTAATATTTTGAGAAGCCTCCATACTGTTTTCCATAGTGGTTGCACAGATTTATATTCCCCCACACACTAGACAAGATTTTCTTTTCTCCACATCCTCACCAACACTTGTAATTTATTGTCTTTTTGATAATAGCCATTCTGGCAGGTGTGAAGTGATATCTCATTGTGGTTTTGATTTGTATTTTCCTGATAATTAGTGATGTTGAACACCTTTTCATGTATCTGTTGGTCATCTGTAGGTCTTTGGAAAAATGCCTATTCACATGTCTGCCCATTGTTTATTTTTTTTGCTATTGCGTTGTATGAGTTTTTTAATATTTTTTGGATATTAACTCCTTAACAGATACATGTTTTGCAGATATTTTCTCCCATTTGGTAGGTTGCCTTTGCATTTTGTTGATGGTTTCCTTTGCTGTGCAGAAGTTTTTTAGTTTGATGAAGTCCCATTTGTTTGTTTATTTTTGCTTTTGTTTCCTATGCTTTTGGTGTCATATACAAAAAAAAAAAATCATCACCAGGACCAATGTCAAGAATCTTACTGCCTATGTTTTCTTCTAGGAGTTTTATGGTTTCAGGTCTTACGTCCAACTCTTTAATCGATTTTCAGTTCATTTTTATGTATGGTGTAAAATAGTAGTCCAATTTCATTCTTTTGCATGTGGCTGTCCAGTTTTTCCAACACCATTTATTAAAGAGACTGTTCTTTCCCAACTGTATATTCTTGGCTCCTTTGTCAAAAAATAATTAATTAATGTATTAGTTTATTTCTGGGTTTTCTATTCTGTTCCATTGATTTATGTGTCTGTTTTTATGTCAGTATCACACTATTTTGATTACTAGAGCTTTGTAATATAGTTTGGAAACAGGTAGCATGATATCTCCAGCTTTGTTCTTGTTTCTCAAGATTGCTTTGGCTATTTGGGGTCTTTTGTGGTTCTGTACAAATTTTAGGATTGTTTGTACTATTTCTGTGAAAAATGCCATTTGAATTTTGATAGAGATTGCATTGAATCTTTAGATCACTTTGGGTAGTATGGACATTTTAACAATATTAATTCTTCAAATCCATTAGCACAAAATATCTTCCCATTTATTTGTATCTTTTTCAGTTTCTTTCATCAATGTCTTATAGTTTTCAGTGTACAGGTTTTTCATCTCCTTGGTTAAATTTATTTCTAGGTATTTTATTCTTTTTGGTGCAATTGTAAATGAGATTGTTTTCTTAATTTCTCTTTCTGATAGATTGTTAACAGTATTTAGAAATGTAACAGATTTCTGTGTATTGATTTTGTATCCTGCAACTTTACTGAATTCATGTATTAGGTCTAACAGTTTTTTGGTGGAGTTTTTAGGGTCTTCTATATATAATACCATGTAATCTGCAAATAGTGTTTTACTTCTTTCCAATTTTGATGCCTTTTATTTCTTTTTTTATTAATTTTTATTGGAGTAGAGTTGCTTTACAATGTTGTGATAGTTTCTGCTGTACAGCAAAGTGAATCAGTTGTACATATACATATATACTCTTTTTTAGATTCCCTTCCCATTTAGGTCACCACAGAGAATTGAGTAGAGTTCCCTGTGGTATACAGTAGGTTCTCACTAGTTTTCCATTTCATATAAGGTAGTGTATATATATTAATCCTAATCTCCCATTACATCCCACCCCCACTTCCCCCCCTTGGTAACCATACATTTGGTCTCTACATCTGTGATCCTATTTCTGCTTTGCAAATAAGTTCATCTGTACCATTTTTCTAGATTCCACATATAAGTGATATTATACAATATTTGTCTTTCTCCTTCTGACTTACTTCACTCTGTATGTCAGATTCTAGGTCCATCCACATCTCTACAAATGACCCAGTTTTGTTCCTTTTTACATCTGAGTAATATTCAATGGTATACATGTACCACTTCTTTATCCATTCCTCTGTAGATGGGCATTTAGGTTGCTTCCATGTCCTGGCAACTGTAAATAGTGCTGCAATGAACAACCGGGTACATGCGTCCTTTCAAATTATAGTTTTCTCTGTGGATATTCCCAGGAGTGGAATTGCTGGATCATATGGTAGTTCTATCTTTAGTTTTTAAAGGAATCTCCAAACTGCTCTCCATAGTGGCTGTACCAATTTACATTCCCACCAGCAGTGTAGGAGGGTTTCCTTTTTGCCACACCCTCTCCAGCATTTATTGTTTGTAGATTTGTTTGTTTGTTTGTTTGTTTGTTTTTGTGGTACGCGGGCCTCTCACTGCTGTGGCCTCTCCCTCTGCGGAGCACAGGCTCCGGACGTGCAGGCCCAGCAGCCACGGCCCACGGGCCCAGCTGCTCTGCGGCATGTGGGATCCTCCCGGACCGGGGCACGAACCCGTGTCCCCTGCATCGGCAGGTGGACTCCCAACCACTGCGCCACCAGGGAAGCCCCTGTTTGTAGAGTTTTTGATGATGGCCATTCTGACCCTGGTGTGACGTGATACCTCATTGTAGTTTTGATTTGCATTTCTCTAATAATTAGTGATGTTGAGCATCTTTTCATGTGTTTTTTGTCCATCTGCCTGTCTTCCTTGGAGAAATGTCTGTTTAGACCTTCTGCCCATTTTTTTGATTGGGTTGTTGTTGTTGTTGTTGTCGTTTTAATATTGAGCTGCATGAGTTGTTTGTATATGTTGGAGGTTAATCCCTTGTCAGTTGCTTCATTTCCAAATATTTTTTTTCCATTCTGAGGGTTGTCTTTTCATTTTGTTTATGGTTTCCTTTTCTGTGCAAAAGCTTTTAAGTTTCATTAGGTCCCATTTGTTTGTTTTTGTTTTCATTTTCATTACTCTAGGTGGTGGATCCAAAAAGATCTTGCTGCAATTTATGTCAAAGTGTGGTCTGCCTATGTTTTCCTCTGAGGTTTTATATTATCCAGCCTTACACTTAGGTCTTTAACCCATTTTGAGTTTATTTTTCTGTATAGTGTTAGAGAATGTTCTAATTTCATTCTTTTACATGTAGCTGTCCAGTTTTCCCAGCACCACTTATTGAAGATATTGTCTTCTCCATTGCATATTCTTGGCTCCTTTGTCACAGATAAGGTGACCATAGGTGCATGGGCTTATCTCTGGACTTTCTATTCTGGTCCATTGATCTATATTTCTGTTTTTGTGCCAGTACCATACTGTTTTGATGGCTGTAGCTTTGTAATATAGTCTGAAATCAGGGAGTATAATTCCTCCAGCTCCTTTTTCTTTCTCAAGATTGCTTTGGCCATTCGGGGTTTTTGTGCTTCTGTACAAATAACAACATTTTTGTTCTAATTCTGTGAAAAATGCCATTGGTAAGTAGGTATGGGTTGCATTGAATCTGTAGATTGCTTTGGGTAGTATAGTCATTTTCAAAATATTAATTCTTCCAATCCAAGAACACGGTATACCTCTCCATCTGTTTGTATCATCTTTAATTTCTTTCATCAGTGTCTTATAGTTTTCTTCATACAGATATTTGCCTCCTTAGGTAGGTTTATTCCTAGATATTTTATTCTTTTTGCTGCAATGGTGAATGGGATTGTTTCCTTAATTTCTCTTTCTGATCTTTCATTGTTAGTATATAGGAATGCAAGAGATTTCTGTGTATTAATTTTGTATCCTGCAACTTTACCAGATTCATTGATGAGCTCTAGTAGTTTTCTGGTAGCATCTTTAGGATTCTCTATGTATAGTATCATGTCATCTGCAAAGAGTGACAGTTTTACTTCTTCTTTTCCAATTTGGATTCCTTTTATTTCTTTTTCTTCTTTGGTAGCTGTGGCTAGGACTTCCAAAACTATGTTGAATAAAAGTGGTGAGAGTGGACATCCTTGTCTTGTTCCTGATCTTAGAGGAAATGCTTTCAGCTTTTCACCATTGAATATGATGTTAGCTGTAGGTTTGTCATATATGGCCTTTATTATGTTGAAGTAGTTTCCCTCTAAGCCCATTTTCTGAAGAGTTTTTAGCACAAGTGGGTGTACAATTTTGTAAAAATGCTTTTCTGCATCTATTGAGATGATCATATGGTTTGTACTCTTCAATTTGTTGATGCAGTGTATCACACTGATCGATTTGTGTACATTGACAAATCCTTGCATCCCTGGGATAAATCTCACTTGATCAGGGCGTATGCTTCTTTTAATGTGTTGTTGGATTCCATTTGGAAGTATTTTCTTGAGGATTTCTGTGTCTATGTTCACCAGTGATATTGGCCGGTAATTTTCTTTTTTTGTGATATCTTTGTCTGGTTTTGTTATCAGGGCAATGGTGGCCTCATAGAATGAGCTTGGGAGTGTTCCTTCCTCTGCAATATTTTGGAAGAGTTTCAGAAGGGTAAGTGTTAACTCTCCTCTGAATATTTGCTAGAATTCACCTCTGAAGTCATCTTGTCCTGGACTTTTGTTTATTGGGAGTTCTTAATCACAGTTTCAATTTCATTACTTGTGATTGGTCTGTTCATATTTTCTATTTCTTCCTCATTAAGTCTTAGAAGGTTGTACCTTACTAGTAATTTGTCCATTTCTTCTAGGTTGTCCATTTTATTGGCACATAGTTGATTGTAGCAGTCTCTTAATGATCCTTTGTAATTCTGTGGTGTCCATTGTAACATCTCTTTTTTCATTTCTGATTTTATTGATTTGAGTCCTCTCCATTGTTTTCTTGATGAGTCTGACTAAAGGTTTATCAATTTTGTTTATCTTCTCAAAGAACCGGCTTTTAGTTTCATTGAACTTTACTATTGTTTTCTTCATCTCTATTTCATTTATTTCTGCTCTGATTGCTATGATTTCTTGCCTTCTACTAACTTTGGGTTTTGTTTGTTCTTCTTTCTCTAGTTGCTTTAAGTGTGAGGTTAGGTTGTTTATTTGAGATTTTTCTTGTTCCTTGAGATAAGATTGTATTCCTATAAACTTCCTTTTTAGAACTCCTTTTGCTGAGTCCCATAGGTTTTGGATCAACCTGTTTTCACTGTCATTTGTCTTTAGGTTTTTTTTTTTTTTTGCGGTACATGGGCCTCTCACTGCTGTGGCCTCTCCCGCTGCAGAGCACAGGCTCCAGACGCACAGGCTCAGCGGCCATGGCTCACGGGCCCAGCCACTCTGCGACACGTGGGATCCTCCCGGACTGGGGCACGAACCCGCGTCCCCTGCATCAGTAGGCGGCCTCTCAACCACTGCACCACCATGGAAGCCCTAGGTATTTTTTGATTTCCTCTTTGCTTTCTCCAGTGACCCATTGGGTATTTAATAACATATTATTTAGCCTCCATGTGTTAGTGATTTTTACAGTTTTTTTTCCCCAGTAATTGATTTCTAATCTCATAACATTGTGGCCAGAAAAATACTTGATATGATTTCAATTTTCTTAAATTTATTGAGGCTTGATTTGTGACCCAAGATGTGATCTATCCTAGAGAATGTTCTGTGTGCACTTGAGAAGAAAGTGTATTCTGCTGCTTTTGGGGGGAATGCCCTATAAATATCAATTAAGTTTATCTCATCTAATGTGTCATTTAAGACTTGTGTTTCATTAATTTTCTGTCTGGATGATCTGTACATTAGTGTAAGTGGGGTGCTAAAATCCCCCACTATTATTGTGTTACTGTTGATTTCCCCTTTTATGGCTGTTAGTATTCACCTTATATATTGAGGTGCTCCTATGTTGGGTACATATATATTTACAATTGTTATATCTTCTTCCTGTACTGATCCCTTGATCATTATGTAGTGATCTTCCTTGTCTCTTGTAGCAGTCTTTATTTTTAAGTCTATTCTGTCTGATATGAGCATTGTTGCTCCAGCTTTCTTTTGATTTCCATTTGCATGGACTATCTTTTTCCATCCCCTCACTTTCAGCCTGTATGTGTCCCTAGGTCTGAAGTGGGTCTCTTCTAGCCAGCATGTATAGGGGTCTTGTTTTTGTATCTGTTCAGCCAGTCTGTATCTTTTGGTTGGAGCATTTAATCCATTTACATTTAAGGTAATTATTGATATGTATATGCCTATTACCATTTTCTTAATTGTTTTGGGTTTGTTTTTGTAGGTCTTTATTCCCCTTCCTCTTGTTCTCTTCTCTTGTGGTCTGATGACCATCTTAGTGTTGTGTCTGGGTTGCTTTTTCATTTATGTATGTGTATCTATTGTAGTTTTGTTGGTTTGCATTTCCCAGGAGGTTTTAATAAAGCAGTCTGTATATATACAAATGCAATTCCCGTTTCCTGCATTTGTACTCTTCTCTCCTCAGTGTTGCTGGTTTTGATATCATATTTGTGTATGGATGATTTCCTGCTTTTATGGTTTGTTTGTCTTTACCAGTGAGCTTTCCCATTTCTGATTTTCTTGCTTCTAGTTGTGGTTTATTGTTTTCTTTTTCCCCTGCCTAGAGAAGTTCTTTTAGCATTTGTTGTAGGGTTGCTTTGATGGTTTTGAATTCTCTTAGTTTTTGCTTGTCTGTAAAGCTTTTGATTTCTCCATTGAATCTGAATGAGAGCCTTGCTGGGTAGAGTATTCTTGGTTGTAGGTTGTAAGTTTTCCCCTTTCATAACTTTAAATATGTACTGCAGGTCAGAAGGGAGTGGCAGTACATATTTAAAGTTATGAAAGGGGAAAACCTACAACCAAGAATACTCTACCCAGCAAGGCTCTCATTCAGATTCAATGGAGAAATCAAAAGCTTTACAGAAAAACAAAAGCTAAGAGAACTCAACACCATCAAAGCAACCCTACAACAAATGCTAAAGGAACTTCTCTAGGCAGGGGAAAAAGAAAACAATAAACCACAACTAGAAGCAAGAAAATCAGAAATGGGAAAGCTCACTGGTAAAGACAAACAAACAGCAAAAGCAGGGAATCATTCATACACAAAAATGATATCAAAACCAGCAACACTGAGGAGAGAAGAGTACAAATGCAGGAAACGGGAATTGCATTTGTATATATATAGACTGCTTTATTAAAACCTCCTGGAAAATGTAACCAACAAAACTACAATAGATACACATACATAAATGAAAAAGCAACCCAGACACAACACTAAGATGGTCATCAGACCACAAGAGAAGAGAACAAGAAGAAGGGGGAAAAAGACCTACAAAAACAAACCCAAAACAATGCAGAGTTCTGCTGAAAAATCAGCTGATAACCCTAAGGGGATTCCCTTGTATGTTATTGGTTGCTTTTCCCTTGTTGCTTTTAATATTTTTTCTTTGTTTTTAATTTTTGTTAGTATGATTAATATGTGTCTTTACGTGTTCCTCCTGATCCTGTTGGGACTCTGTGCACTTCCTGGACTTGGGTGACTATTTCCTTTCCCATGTTTGGGAAGTTTTCAACTATAATCTCTTCACATATTTTCTCAGGCCCTTTCTCTTTCTCTTCTTCTTCTGGGACCCCTATAATTCGAATGTTGGTGTTTTTAATGTTGTCCCAGAGGTCTCTGAGACTGTCCTCATTTCTTTTCATTCTTTTTTCTTCATTCTGTTCCACAGCAGTGATTTCCACCATTCTGCCTTCCAGCTCACTTATCAATTCTTCTGCCTCAGTTATTGCATTATTGATTCCTTATAGAGTATTTTTCATTTCAGTTATTGTATTTTTCATCTCTGTTTTTTTGTTCTTTAGTTCTTCTGGGTCTTTGTTAAACATTCCTTGCATCTTCTCAATCTGTGTTTCCATTCTTTTTCCAAGATCTTGGGTCATCTTTATTATCATTACTCTGAATTCTTTTTCAGGTAAATTGCCTTCTCCTCTTCATTTAGCTGTTCTTATAGGTTGTAATCTTGCTCCTTTGTCCACAACAAATTTCTCTGCCATCTCATTTTGTCTAACTTATTGTGTTCATGGTCTCCTTTCTGCAGGCTGCAGGATTATAGCTCTTCTTCCTTCTGGTGTCTGCCCCAGGTGGGTGAGGTGGGTATGGAGCGGGACCTCCCCTTTGCTCTGTGGTTGCCACCTCCCTGTCAGGGGCATCATGTACTCCCTAGTTGTTGAAGTAAATGTCCCAAGATCTGTTTCTTAGCTATGCTTCTGATCTGCAGTGTGAAGTAGGTGGGATTGATAGAGTTTCTTCAGCAGTAATTTTACTGTGGTAACCTGAATTGAAGCTTATGTGATGCTCAAGCTCATTTCCTCTTACCTCTTCACACATCACACTTCAGAAAACAGTTGCTTCCATTCAAAGAAAGGAGAAGTTGGGGACAACTGCAGGAGTGGAGGAGGTGATGATCTCTTCAGTCAGGCTGGGGGCAGAGAAGGGAATGGCTAGCCTCAGCCTTGAATCACAGCAATAGGAAACAGCACACCAATAAGAAGGCAGTGAGGAAGACCTCATAAAGCTCCTATTTCTTTTTTTTTTTTTCCTTGCCTAATTCCTCTGGCAGGACTTCCAATACTGTGTTGACTAATAGTGGTAAGAGTGGGCATCCTTTTCTTCTTCCTGATCTTAGAGGAAAAGTTTACAGCTTTTTAACCTTGATTGTGACGTTAGCTGTGGGCTTGTCACATATGACCTTTATTATGTTGAGGTACATACCCTCTATACCCACTTTGTTGAGAGTTTTTATCATGAATGGATGTTGAATTTTGTCAAATGCTTTTTATGTATCTATTAAATGATTATATGATTTTTATCCTTCATTTTGTTAATGTGATGTATATAATTGATTCATTTTTGGATGTTAAAACCACTCTTGCAGCCCCAGAATAAATTTCACTTGATTATGGTATATGATCCTTTTAATGTATTGTAGAATTTGGTTTGTTACTATTTTGTTTGGTATTTTTGCATCTAAGTTCATTAGGGATATTGTCTGCTCTTAGTCATAAGTGGTGACCCCAGCATGATTCCTTCCATTGGAAATGAGGAAGAGCCAAGCTAGTCCCATGCAAGGGAGCAACAAACCCAAGCAGCTTCTTTTCAACTCTCCAAGGGCAGAGCTAATTCTTACCTTGCTCCAAAGAGAAATGTGGTCTGAAAAGAGAAGAATCATTTGAAAAATCTAGCAGTTCATGCAGTGAGTCTGATGTCATGCAGACCACAGTGTGTGAAATGGCTTAATGAGTGTGTGACATGTGATGCAGTGGCCTCCCTGCAAGGATGATGGGCTCCTCAATGGATCAACTTCATCCTTAGATTCCCCCTACAGCCAAAGTGCACAGCTGCAGCCATCAGCTTTGCCCATGCAGCCCCCTAGATGCAGCCTGTTTGTACAAACTGAACACTAAACAGAGAACTCGGTACTGCAGAGGCATGGCAAAGGTCTGCTCCCTCCTAAACAACTAAAGTGTAAAGTCTCATGGGGTGGATGCCTTTTGTTTAACAAAACTAGCCAGTGGAACGAAACTCTCATCAGCTAGAAACTTAAGCAAAAAGTCCATCCAGCAGTCTTGTTGCCCAGGACTTTCCTGTAATTAGAGAGGGATGGAGAGGATGAAATGATCTGGATGGAGGGATTCTCGGACCCAAGACTGAGGGTCAAACGAAAAGCATAGACATGTGACATTTTCACGCAGCTTTGGGAAGACAGGGAGAAAGGAGAGAAAGAGAAAGAAAGAGGAGGTCAGAGGGTGAGGCAAGAATAAAAGAGGGAAGGGGAAAGGAGAAAGTGACACAAAGGACACCAGGAAACGTGCATGCCTGCCCTGCCTGATGTCCAAACTCATCAACCCTATCGACCACTGGCCTACTGATGCGGCTCCCAGGGATCTCTGTCAGGAGCACAGTCTGTGGAGTCAGAGCTGGGGCAAGTCACTGAATCTCTCTTTGTCTCCATTTCCTTGTTTCTATCTCAAGGGCAATAATAATAATAACATGTACCTCCTATCATGGTTATGAGATTCATTGAAGTGGTGTATGTTACATGTTTAGCACAGGGACTGGCTTACACTTAAATGCACAAGAACTGCCAACCCTCACCAATGCTGTCTGTCAAATGTGAGATAAAGCCTGGTGTTCCTGGAGTCCTCCACTCTTGCTGGGATGCAGCTCCCTCGGGAAAGCTGGTGTTTCCAGTGCCGGTGTTTGGCACCCCTGAACAAATGGCACACAAGCTCAGGCTGCTTTCCCACATCTGTGTGCAAACCCCCCAGCAATTGCTCTCTATAACGAGGTAGAGGGTCTGGGGTGGAAAAGCCAGAGACCAGAGACTGTGAATCCTGCCCCTTTCCCCCAGTAAAGCCTGCTTTGCACCTGAAACTGCTGGTGACAGGGTGGTTAATGCTTCCTGCCAGGCAGGACAGCTCACTGATCTCTTGCTGTTTTCCTTGAGGTTAGAAGGGGAGCAGAGGTCCTGCTCCCTAGAGGCACTCTGGGAGGAAGACTGGACCCTGGGCCTCCCTGCCCTGCCTGTTTCCCTTTCCTAAATGTTGACACAGAGCCACAGGATGTCCAGGCATGAAGGGATGTCACAGGCTGGGACAGGGCAGTCATCCTACAGGTAATCATTGTGAAATCTGGAGCCTTGATGCCATGTGAGACCCAAGGCTTTCTGCATAACTCTTGCAGAATACATGGGAGGCAAGGATAATGTCTGAGGTTGACGTTCCCCTCATGAAGATGGTGGATGCAGGGGCCTGCCAGGGTTAGGTTTAAGTTGATTTAAAGAAAATAAGAATTGTTATACTTATTGTGAGCTTGCAGTTGTGAACTATGGTTCATAGTGTTACACATCCAACAACTGCCCTCTCCCTCCACAGCCATCTTCAGTCCAACATAGTAGGGGCCAGGGCCACCTAGCTCATCTCCCCACTTCCTCTTTCTCTCCTCCAGCCCATTCTCCATGTAACAGCCACAGTGGTACTTAAGAATGCATATCTGATTGTGCCTCTCCCCTGATAAGAACACGGAGGTCCACCCCTGCTCACCTGGCTCAGAGACCCTCCACTGTCAGCCCTACCTGAAACCCTCCCTCTCCTCTCACCCCTTCCACCTCCTCCTCCTCTGCTCCTGCTCCAGCTGTCATCATCATCCTCATCATTATCATTGCCAACATTTAGTGAGTTCTCACCACGTGCCAGGTACTCTTCTACATATTGCCTCACCTCATTTAGTCTCCACCACTTATGAGTATCTTCCATTATCATCTTCATTGTGCTGATGAGCACACCGAGGCACAGGAAAGTTAAATTACTTGTCAGGGGTTACCCAGCCAGGAGCCCCAACTCTGTTCCTTACCCACCTTAGTAAATGGCACCGCCAGGCACCCAGCACCTCAAGCCAGAAACCCAGGAAACCCATCCTTGATCTGTTTCTTCCCATCACCCTCCACATGTCCTCCAACAGCAAGGCCTGTAGGTACTACCTTCAAAATGCCTCAAACCCACACACTTCTCCCTTTCCACTGCCCACCAGGCTGATCCAAGCAACAATCACTTCTCACCAGAATGATTCCAATAGCTTCCTCACTGGCTTGCCTGCTCTAACTCATGCCCTTCATGCATTTCATCTCCCTCTTTCTTTCCTTCCTTTTTTCCCTCCTCCTTATTTTCTCCTTCCTTGTTTTTTCCTGGCTTCCTTCTTTTCTCCCTTTCTCCCTCCAATCCTTTATTCTTTCTTTCTTTCTGTTTTAAAATATATATTTTATTATTATTCAGGTACATGAGGCCAACGTATCTGATGATTGCCATTAAAATAACAATTGGATACATTTCCCAAGAGGAGAGGGCATGTCATACCATGCAGGGCCACACGGGGAAGCAGTAATATCAGTCAGGAGGCAAGGTGAGCAAGGGAGTAATGTGAACAAGAGCCTTTACTGTGAACTCCATGGAAAAGAACAGAAGAGGCAGGGGAAGCAGGTTTGGGGTTGGCTAGTTTTAATCATTTCGGTGGGCTCTGGAGTGTAGAGGCTGTCCCTAGTTTCCTGGAAGCTGGTCCTGGGTGATGAGGACAGGGTGATAGTGGCCCAGAATATGAAAGCCTGATAGAGGAGGAGGTTGGGCTCTGGATTGAGGAATTGGCAGTCTCTCCAGGGTCAGCAAAACCCCCAAATATCAAAGTATCAGAAATATAGAAAATGTAGAAAATTTAAAAGTCTTGAGGGCTTCCCTGGTGGCACAGTGGTTGAGAGTCCTCCTGCCGATGCAGGGGACACGGCTTCATGCCCTGGTCGGGGAAGATCCCACATGCCGCGGAGCAGCTGGGCCCGTGAGCCATGGCCGCTGAGCCTGTGCATCCGGAGCCTGTGCTCCGCAACGGGAGAGGCCACAACAGTGAGAGGCCCACGTATAGCAAAAAAAAAAAAAAAAAAAAAAGTCTTGATTAATAGTCTTTCCTTTCTTCCTTTCTTCTTTCCTTTATTTTTTGTTTCAGAGTTTTTTAAATGCAAATAACCTTCCCCAGGTACAGTTGAAGCCCATGCTCTACCCTTCCACTACAAAATTGGTTTCTTTCTCCATAAAATTATCCAGATGTTTTTAAAGTTTGCATAAATGATGTCATAGTATATGATATAAATGTGTGTGTAGAGAGTCTCCAAAATATACCTAAGAAGAGTACCAAAAGACAAAAATAGAGAGAATATGAGTAAAACAATGTTTCACTGAAGAGAGTTTTCCAAAATTGAAGAAAGTGCATCTTGAAGGAACAGCAGCATAAACAAAAATAAATCCACACCTGGACACCTCATAGTGAAGCCAGAGGTCATCACAGGCAGGGAGAAATATTTTAAAGGGCATCTGAAGGTAAATATTAACCACAAATGAGTGACCATTGATCAGAGACTGCTGACTAGTCTGGAAATATTTACCATAGACAGTGTGATAATGTCAGCATAGACATAAAGGACACCTTAACGTCAGCTTAGAATTCTATGCCCAACTAAACTTTCCAGACCTTTGCTTAAAAAGGAAAAACAAAAAACTGCTGAAGGATATGCTTCAACCCAAGGAAACATGAATCTAGAGAGAAGACCAGGAAGGGAAAAACAGTAGTGAACATAAAAATTGATAGAATATGTATGATGGTTAATTGCATGTGTCAACTTGACTGGATCCTGGGGTGTCCAGATATGAGGTTAAACATGATTTCTGAGTGTGTCTGTGAGGGTGTTTCTGGATGAGATTAACATTTGAATATTAGACTGAGTGGCCCACACTGGGGAGGGGTGGGCCTCATCCAATCCATCGAGGGCCTGAATAGAACAAAAAGGCAGAGGAGGGGAGAGTGTATGCCCTCTGATTGATTGCTTGAGCTGGGACATCAGTCTTCTCCTGCTCTCAGGCTTGGGGCTTATACTATTGGCTCCCCCGTTCTCAGACTGGGCTTTCCTAGGCCTCCAGCTTGCAGACTGCAGAACGTGGGATTTCTCTGCCTTCTTTACCATGTGAGCCAGTTCCTTATAATAAATACCTAGATGTAGATCTAGATGTGGCTACAGATATGTATCCTATTGGTTCTGTTTCTCTGGAGAACCCTGACTAGTATAATATGTTTAATTTATCAGTGACTGTTTAAAAAACTATTTCCCCTAAATTAGGAAAAGATAAAACTAAAACATGGACAAGGGGAAGGGATGGTCCATGAAGAGTTAAAGCACATTAAGTCTGTTTAACAAGAGGATGAAAATACACAAAATAGCTTCAGAAAATTTATAGAAATAAAGAACAGGTGAGTGCTTTCCAATTTTCACCACATAAACCATGTTTTAAAAAACATCCTTGTACGTGTGTTCATGTTTTGGAGACACAGATTCCAGTCACATTCACAGTAGGTTTGCCTATATAGGACCACACACTATGTGAGTATATCTAGTCATCAGCAACAAAACATCCTTAGGGATTTAGTGTTTTCTGCTTTCTGTAAAATACTCCTTCCATGGGGAAAATTAGATGCACGTTAATTAAGGGCACTCCTAAATTGGATCCCTCCTGAATGCATAGGTTCTATGGCAATGGTCAGAAACATCAGACAACAAGGTCCTACTGTATGGAACATAGGATTATATTCAATATCCTATAATAAACCATAATGGAAAAGAATATAAAAAAAGAATGCGTATATACATATACACACACACACACATATACATATATATATATATATAACTGAATCACTTTGCTGTACAGCAGAAATTAACACAACATTGTAAATCAACTATTCAATAAAAAAAAAGAAATGTCAGCCTAGCGGTTATATATGGCCTAGAGAGAAATTTTGTTTAGCTCATTCAGTTTAATCTTTTAAAAACTTATTTGGCAACACATAAAACAAAGGAAATTCCACATAGAAATCCATCTTGCCATCTTCCCTTGGAAAACTGTGCTATTATATTTAGCAACCCTGATTCCCTGAGAGCCACCGGCCACAGGGCAAGGCTGACTGAAGCCAACCCTGAGGAAGGACTTGCACGCTCTTCTTTGTTTCAATCTATTTCTTAGCAGCCAGGCCCAGAGGGCATCTGAGTGAGCCAGTGCTGTGGGCTCTATTGTATTCATAACCATTTTTATTTGAGTATTTCCAAGCCTCCTCTCTGGATCTAGTTACTGTAAAGCAATGGATAAGAGCTGCTATTCTCTCTTCTTTGGGAAGAAGTTCACCATCTGCATGGTCTTTGTGGATACTCCCCATTCCGGGAGCGAACAGCTGCTTGGAACACACCACAGCTGCTTGGAACACACCGCCTCCCACAGCCCCCCCCACTGCCCCCCGCCCCAGTTACATTGTGTTCTATGGCAGCTACGGGGCCCACATTCTCCCCCAGGGCTGAAAGAGATACTTCACTTTTCTGAAAATTACTGACTCACTTTGTTCAACCTTTGGGGACTGGGTTAATATTAGAATTATTTAATTATTTGAAAAGGTAGTATATTTGCCTCGTTGAAAAATTTTAAAATTATAAAATGATATTTAAAGAATTTTCTTTCTCCCATCCTTTCTACCATCTACCCAGGTTCTATACACCTCTCCCCCCACCAAATAAATGGACAGTTATTACTTTTTGATGTATCTTTGTAGGGAATTTTTTAATCCGTATACGTACAAAAGCAATGTACAGTCTCCCTCCATCTTTAACTCAAATGGTAACATGCCTCACTTGTTTTCACATTTATTTAAAGTATACATGGAGAATTTTTCACTTGTCTAAAGAGAGGACTCCTCATTGTTTTTCATAGTCACTGAAGATTCCATTGCATGGATGTTCACAATTATTCAACCCGACCCCAACTGATGAACTTTTAGGTTGTTTCCAGATGTTTGCTCTTACAAACATTGCTGAAGCAAATAACCTTGAACATACTGACTAATATAGTTGACATCTCACCAACTAGCAACTCTCCTGTAGAACCTAAACCAGCACAAATTCCCTGACCTTGTACAATAAATAAACCTCATCTCCTCTATTGATCATCTGCTTCTCCCCATTCACAGAAACACCACCGCACCACCACGGAATATCTAGACACTTGAAGTCTAAACAACGTAGAGACCTCTTGCCTTTTATGCCCTCCAGTGACTCTTGCAGATTAAAAAAGAAAAACGATTTAATCCATCTCTCTCCCTATGGCAGTGTTATAAAATGTGGGTTCAGAAGAACATGGAAAATTATATGATTTTCTTATGTTAGTTGTCTTTTGAGTTATTAGCAGTATTAATATAGTACAATATGCACATAATTAACAAGCCTTCTGAATTTATTACGTTCACTTTTGCTTGTTCCTTTTAATTAGCCAGCACTCTAGTTGAAGGTGGCATAGTGATTCAAATGATGGCTAAATGTGTCAGATGGTGGCACAATGCACTAACCTGCAGAGGGGAGAGAAGAAAATTCTAGAAATACCATAAGATATTTTTACCCCATTAAATGCATAAAAGTTTCTCAATGTATTATTCATAGTATAACCATAGCACAAACAAGGCATGATTTATTGAGTATTTTAATATAGCCTGTTAATGCTATGCAATAAAGTCTATTTTAATATTTAATATGACCTGTGAATTTTGAACTTTTTTCAAGAATGATCTTGTAGTTTTAAACTAAATTAAATATAGTAGGTGACAAATGAGTCCCTTTGAGCTTCCTTGCAGGCAGTCTGGGCCTGTCAGAGCAGGCAGGTTCAGAAGATGGCTTCAGCTTTGGTGTTTAGACTGTTGTGGAGAAAAGGGTGATGTAACTGTTATTCTGAGAATTGTGCTGACTCTAGCAGCTTGTCTACTCACAGTCCAGGCAACTGTGAAGTCAAGGTCTTGGGCTCAGTTCCTGGGTGGGTCCTGTAACCACCATCATGAACAATTATCTTTTGGTGGCCAGCGTTCATTCTTGTTCTTTTGGTAACAGTACATCCATGTAATTAAATCTGTCCCATTGGATGGAGCTTACTGATGTCCTGCTCTCCTCTAGGGGTGAGCATGTGACCCAAGTTAGGCAGTGGGAGCCCTCCTGTATCAGTCTGGCTAAGTTTGATGATGCTACAGTAAAAAGCAATTCCAAATTCTCAGAGGATGAATGTAACAAAGTTTATTTCTTTCTCAGGCCACATACCTGTCCCAGGTCAAAAGCCGGGCTTTGCTAACTGCAGTCCCTCAGTCCAGATTAATTCAGCCTGCATTTCAATACCTGGTCCTATGATGGCAAAGGAACAAAAGAAAACTCTGCAAGGCCTTGTCTCAGTATAAATGCTCCAGGCTGGCACATGTCATTTCTGCTCTAAACCCATTGGCAAGAGCAACACATACAGCCCCAACCAACCACAAAGCGTCTAGAAGTAAAATGCTGTCACCATCATCCCAGGGATAGAAAAGGAATATGTGGGCAAGAGAACTGATGGCTGACTGCCACACTTCCTCTCTGCATTCTGAATTGTGAGCAGCGAGATAAAAAGAATACTTCTTTTTGGAATCTATTTATCCCATAGAGCTGCCTGGACCACCCTCCAGAGCAGTCCCTGCCATTGAAACTCCCTGGTGCTGCCCTTTCCTCTAAACCCATGCCCTTCAAATGGATTCCCCTTATACCTGAGTAAGCCTGAGTTGGCATCTGTTTCTCACAACCAAAGAACCCCAAGATATCCAGCTAAAAGTGCACTGTGGCTCCAGCCAGCCAACTTGTCATCATGGCTTGGTGTGGTCCTTCTGACCCTCCCTCCAAGGCTGGTGCCACAGCCCTCTGAGAGCAGCAGCCAGGGCACTAACTGAGCAGGGGGACACCAGGGATGGAAGGGTTTGCCTGCAGGACACTGTTAGAATCTGTCCAAACCACCTTGATCTACCTCTCACAACTGCTGAGAAAATACTTTTCAGACACAGGGAGGTCCCTGCATAGACCTTGCTATAGAAATTGAAGAATATTTGAGCCAAAAGGGACCTCAGAAGTGAGCTTACCTGATCCCTGCCTGGTGGATGAAGAAGGAAAGTACTTACCCAAGGTCACATGATTACTTAGTAGCAGAATCCCTAGCTCACATCCTCAGTGGGTGTCCCATAGAGAAAAGTAGAAAACCAACAACAGGAACTTCCCTGGTGGTCTAGTGGGTGGCTAAGACTCCATGCTCCAGCAACTAAAGATCCCACTTGCCGCAACTGAAAACATCCCGCATGCAGCAACGAAGTTCCCGCGTGCCACAACTAAGACCCAGCACAGCCAAAAAAAAGAAAACCAACAACATCACACATCTGACCATACCTGGGCTGCCCAGTGTCCAGGCAGGGGCCCAACAGGGTCCCTTGTGTTGTGCCCCCTCTGGGTGAGCTGGTCCAACTTTAGTTTTTGCTTTCCCAAGAGAAGATCCAACGTGCGGCCACAGAGACCACCGGGCAGAACCTCTCTGCTAGGGAGCACCCCTGCTCCTGGAGGAGATACAGCGTGGCCCCCAGGGCAGTGCAGGCAACCCTCCAGCCCTTCTCTGCTCTGGCTGGCTTTCTGCTGAGGGCGTTTACACACCTCTTGTCATCCCTTTGCTTATTCAAATTGCTCCCCTCCGGGAAGCCCTAGGGCACTTGTCTACCTTACGCTCATTTTAACATCCCGAGTTTTCCAAAGTGCACCCCTTGAAGTATTCCTCAGAAAAGGGGTCCTGTGTAGGGTTGTCAGATAAAATGTAGGCTGCCCAGTGAAACTTGATTTCAGATAAACAATAATTAACTTTTGTAAATATGTTTATTTTTGTAAATATGTTTATTTTCTGTAGGACTTTTCAGAGGCATTAAATGACAATGAGCATTGCAAATTCCTGAGAGAGTTTATGGTCTGCAGCATTCCCTCAGTTTACTGCATCACAGGGTTAAGTGTCTCAGATTAAGCAAATAAAAATACAAATAAAAGTTTGAATTTCTGATAAATTATTTTTTGGAAAAGTATGCCCTAAACTTTGCATGAGACATACTTATACTAAAATAATATCAGTTGTTTACCTGAAATTCAAATTTCACTGGTTATCTTGAATCTTATCTGGCAACCCTACTTAGAGGTTATACAGATGCCTGGTGTTTTGATAGGTGTGGGTTAGAGGCTCAGAAAATACATTTGTAAGAAAGACCCCAGGTGGGTTGGCCTGATCAGTCTAAGAGTAACGAAGTAGGAGTATGTGTGTGTGTGTGGTGGTGGTGGTGGGGGGGGTCTGAAGTGAGGGATTGCCCAGAAATCCAGAGCTTTGAATCCACATCTCCTAACTACTTTAGAATTACTGAAATCTCAGGCTCCTTTTCCCAATAATTTATTCCATGCAGACTTGGGCACAGTGCGTCTTTTAGGAAGCTGTTTGACAGCGCTTAACCGCTATCCACATTTTACCTGCTCATAACAAAAAGACAAGTCCCCATCTACCATTCTGTAACTCAGAAATGCACAAGTTATACAACATCTGGAATCCACCCAAGAAAAAAATGTCAGTCTACAAATCTAGAATGCTGGAGGCAGAAACCATGTGCTCAGAATCTTTAAAATCACATTTCACTTTGCTACAATGCAGTTCTGTTCCCCTGTGGACGGCCAGATATGTTGGCTGGGAGAGATCCACTTTTGTGGTGCTGAGCCAAGGGGCCACACACCTTCTGGTTAGTACCTATCCAGGTTTAATACCTGATTACTGTCCTCAGATTTCCTCTCAACACTCATTACCAGCACTCAGCAGTTCCTGCTAAGGTGATGGGACTTAAGATTAGGACAAAAGAATAGTCGTTTTTGTTTTCAAGTGCTGGTCTCCTTGGAATGTTATCATTTAGCAGGATTGGGAGGCACAACTTCCCTTTCCTACTGAAGAATCAGACAAAGCATTAGCATTTATAAATAAATTAAACTCTCCCTATGTGAGCAGAGGGCCTCAGCCTGCTTGGTCTCTGTTTCATGCCTATGATGAATTTAGCTGTTCCTCTCCAACACCCAAGCCCAAAGCTGCCCTGACAAATGCACTCTAAGCTACAGAAATGCTGGATCCCAGAAGTGACAGGCTTCTTTGGATGACCAGATAGAAGCTGCATTCCAGTTGGTCTGTCCAGTGCCCCAGGCCTATCCTGGGACTCCGTGGGGGGACTCTGTCACCTCTGGTCCCATCCAGGATCGAGTGAAGAGACTTTTCTTACTCATGATGATGGCCATTGTGGGTAAACCAGGTGGGACTATCTCCCCTGTCTGCCTGCTGAGTTAATTGCTTCCCAGGCAAGCAAGCAGAAAGGGAAAGATAGAGGAGAGAGGAAGGGGAAAGGGAGAAAGGAAAGGGAAGGGAAGAGAGAGAGAGAGGGTGGGAAGAAGAAGGAGAGAAAGACCACAGGGAAAGTAGGGGAGTGAGAAGAGGAAGGGCACAGGCTAGAATATAATGGATAAACGAGAATTTAAAGTCATTATCAACTTACCGTGAATTCCAGATAGAGTGTTTGGACGCTACAATCATATTTCTTACTAGGAATTCATTCATGTAACAAATGTTCTACTCTCTGGGACACCTGCTAGGGATAGGGCGCTGTTCTAGGGGCAACAGTTTGCATTCCAGTGAGGAGAGGCAAACAATGACAAACAAACAAGACAATTTCAGACAGCATCAGTGTTGGAAGGGAACAGCATGGTCATGTCATAGAGAATCAAGAAGGCAGGGAGATTTTAGATGGGAACAGTAGACAGGGGAGGCCACTTTAAGGAGGTGCCAGTGAGGGGAGAGCAGAATGATGGGAAAGAGCTAGCCATGCGAGGCAGGAAGGGAGAGTCTCACATAAACCCCCACCCCCACCCCACTAGCTTCATAAGTAGGACAGCGGGACAGAGGCCAACATGGCCAGAGAGTAATGAGCAAAAGGACACATTACAAGGCAGGAGTCCAATCCTATGCAGGCTTTTAGGGGCTGACAAGTAGTTGGGATTGCATTAATTTGGGGCAATCTGTAAAATGCTTTTGTGATCAGACATATATCGTTGGCCTTTCTTGACAGGAAAACATGGGGCTGTACAATGCATCCCCCAATCCAGGATTTGCTTCTGAATGGTCGTCATGGAACAGAGAAAAGAGACTCAGTGTAGCCCCAACATGTGTCTCTCCTCTGAGCTCCAACATCATCCTCGCGGAAGAGGAAAGGCTGATCTGAGGCATGTGTTATAGGAGATGAAGCCCACACTTTTCCTTGCCTACATGACTGCTTCCAAATGGACATCAGGGGGCTGACTAGCTGCCCCAGCAAGACCTCAGAGATGAGACAAAGAGAGTCCATTCCTGTTGGGGTCATGATGACTGGACCAAGTTCTAGTTCTCATCTCAGGGGTCTTCATGCCTGGTGAAATCCTTCAGCTTTAGGGCATCAGGCCCCAAATGTTTCATTCCCTTGGGTCAATTCATAGGAGGCTGATTGAGATCAGAATACCATTGTCTAGCATCCAGGACAACCCCAACTACTCTAAGGGTAGCTGGGAAATCATGTGGGGATGGGAAGGCTGCCAGACAGCCCAGAGCCAGCCAAGAACTGGCAGCCTCACATGATTCAGTCAGTTCCAAATGGGCAAGAACCTACTCACCAGTAGTGTCCATCTCCTGCGTGGATGTGCCATCTCTACCCCAAACTGTGCTTCATAAATACCTACATATCCATGTCACCCAACCTCCTTTTTTATAATCCACCACAAGCACCATATCCTCCTAGGAAATATGTCCTGATGAGGAAAACACTGAATGTGGAGTCAGAAGCCTTGGGATTACCTTTGATATTCACCTCTTACTTGCCGTGTGATCTCAGACAAACCATTCACCCTCTCTGAGCCTCATTTTCCTCAACGATAGATTGGGTCCAGCAATATCCACCTCACAGAACTGAGTATAAGGATTAGCACCAAATACAGTGTTTGGTCTCACAGAGAGCATTTTCTAAGTAACTGCAATGTTCTGCTTCAATATGGTGCCCATATTGCAGAGTCCTGAGAACACCCAGCCAAGGTGGCTCTAGGGTGCTGAGGATGAAACAAAGGGAAAGCAGAGGAAACCACCCAGGTGTGAGGGCTCCATCTGGGAATCTGATTGCCATGGGGATCTCTGGAGACTGGGCAAAGAGAAATTTCACTGTTTTAAAGGAATCAGAATGTGCGGACACAAAGCCTCTTCTCCAGTAGAATTTATGAGTCCAGCAGGCCCCTGGCCGAGACAGACAACTCATTCTGGGGGAAATTAAGTGTCAAATGCATTCGGGCACCCACTGGCAGAGTTTTACAGTCATTCTGGCTCTTGGTCTTAGCTTCCTTGTCAAAACATTGACTTTCTTCTGCAGCTCTTAACAAGGCAAGAATCAGACAATGCTGATGAGTAATGTATCTCTTAACACCTCTGCTTGAAAAGATGAGACACCTCAAACTCCGGATCTATTGGAGTTTGGGGGCAGTAATATGACAGTGAAGTCATTTGCTCCTTGTCACACCAGGAGAACTTTATGGCTTTTCAGTCTGGCCAAAGACTTTCCCCAGATGAATCAAGCTTCCAGAGTTGAGATGTCTAATATCATACTCTGGAAGAGAGAAGAGATATATGGGCAGATCCATCACATGAGTCACGTGTCCCTGCAGAAACAGGAGCAAGAAAGTCAGGGAATTGTTAGCAAAGCTGTGCAGAATGGCTCCGAACCAGTGGGCAGCCAGAGATCCCAGTTCAGCACCACAGGTAATTACTGAAGTTCACAGAACACACAGCCTTCGAGTAACTGTTCTCATCTGGGTCCCCCTCAAAGCAGACCACAGACAAAGACTTAGATGCTGGTAGTTGATTTGGGAGGTGATCCCAGGGAACAGGAGGGAGGGAACAGGAGGAGAGCCAGTAAGAGGGGGCACTAGGGAGCTGGTCATCACTGTGGGCGCTGAGGGCGCGGTCCTGCTGGGACCTTCTGAAGAATTTGCTGGAATGGACTTCAGAAGTACTCCTTTGAAGGATGGGAGGTTGGGGCATTTATTCCCTACACCCGTCCCCTGTTGGAAGAGGTTTGTCCCTGAGTGTGTCAACCCTCCCGCCTTTGCAGGCTGTACCTATGCTTGGGCTGATCGCCCCCATAGCTTCAATGAGAGCTCTATGTCAGAAAAGCAGAGGTTCCACAAGGTCTGCTTGAGGAGGGATCCTGGTGTTGGAACCCTGGCCATGTGCCTGGCACTGCACACTACAGCTGTGTTGATGTCAGCTGGGCACAAGTCACCTGTGGTAGTACCTGTACTCCCCACCATGCTGAGCATGGGGACAAAGAGAAAACCATTGCACAGCTGCATCAACTTCCAGGAAAATTTGGGATAGATGGGTGACCCACAGGACCCCAGCTCAGCAGCCCAAGTTCTAATGGAGTAACAAGAAGAGAAGATGCTGTTACTGAAAACAAAAATTGAAATAGGTCTACTCTAAGAAATAGGTCAAGTTCTTCTTAGGGGTAGATGGCCTTTCAGTTTAGAAAAATACTTCAGAGAGTCTTTCTGTGTGTGTGAAAATATAGGCCCCAGGGCACAGTGGGGAGGAGAAAGAGAAAACGAAGCTCTGTTGTAAGTGGAATTTTTGTCTCATTTGTTTGAAAAGGCTTTGGGATGGGGAGACGGGAAAAGACAGGGATAAGGAGATAAAGGGGGGCTCCAGTCAAATGGCAGAGAGGGATTGGACCTGGAAAGGAAGACAGCCAGAGAGACACAACCTGCAGAGGAGCTGTCAGGGACGGTACGGCAGCCACAGCTAATGAAATACCACTTGACGCTGTTGCCCGTTCGGTAAGATGCTGGTATTCCTTTCTCATGTCGCTAAACCTTCAGCATGAAACATCTCAGCCTCTTGTCAGTAGTGCTTTGGAGAAGAAAGAAAGAAGAACATTTGGGGTGATCTAAGGTAGAGAGAGAACAAGAGCTGTGAGAAAGAGATAGAATGGAGAACAAAACTCAGCAGGGATGAGTGTCCAGGGATTGTTCTTGAAGAATTCTTGGAGAAGTTGGGAATGCACCAGACATCTCACAGTGTGGGGAATGGTTTGAAGTTAAAGAAAACCATGCTCCATAAGCCCAAAGAACATGATCTGAATGAGTTTGGCACTCAGTTACCATGACCAAACACGCAGCTGTGCCAGGCCCCCTGCTGGACAGAGGGAGTTCAGAGGTGACAGAGGGTGGCCCCTGCCCTCAGATGGCTCCAACGTCCTGGGGTGTCCCAGTTGTCAGCAACCAACCTGGCTGGGCAATGCCCTGAGAGCCAGGCGGAAGGCTCAATAAACCCTGACCAGAGAGCTCACAGAAGATCCCCAGGAGAGGGAGCACTAGGCTGCTGACTGGAATAAAGAGAAACATTTTGATAGGTGGAGAGTGGGACGAAGAAACTGCGTGGGCAAAGGAATGAGAATGTTGTCTGGGGTGGAAATTCTCTTATGGGGCTCTTCCACGGTCACCAGTGACACACAGATGTCTCCTTCCGAATCAGTCAGGGACCTGGGGGCAGAGGCATATCCAAAGAGTCCTTGAGGAGAGCTTAATGAAGGGACTGCTCATGGAGGGGAGGGTTAAAGGGAACCACGAGGGACGTGGAAACGCACACTAGGTGACAACAGTGTCACCACTTATGCTGCTGTGGAAGAGGTCTCAGGAAGGAGCTGCAGTTTTTCCACAGAGGAGCTCAGCCTGCTGGGGAGGAAGCAAACACTGGATCTCTCCCATCCCTTCTAGTGCCGCCAAACCCAGCTGGAAGCCAGAGGCCACGAGAGCCTGGCCCGTGCTGTCCTACAGACCGAGACTATGGTCAATTGCGGGGCCAGAGGGCCTTGCTAACAAATTGGCCACCTGTCTTCTCCAAGTTGTCCAAAGTGGGCTGGCCTCACACACTGGGGTTTCAGAGAGGTGCTCAGCAGACTCGTAGATTCAGGAGAGACTGTATTGGCCACCTCACGCTGCTAAGGCTTTGCCTGACTCCTGATCACTCAGGAGTGCTCAGCAATGAACTCATAGATTGTGCTTGTCGACAAAAAACTGGGTCTATGACAGGAAAATAAACCTGTGAGATGCACAGATCCCAGATGGCCTAGCATTTTAGAAGTCAACAGCAGTATTTTAAAATCAACTGGACATTATATTGGAAGCCAACACAGCAGCCCACTAGCTGGGAGGCTGCACCTGAGGAGCTAAGCTTGTGAGCAAACTGGGGGCTGTCTCACACCCAGAATCAGCTCAGGGCTTATCTCGGGTTAGGCTCTCCTAGAAGAAGTCTCTGAGATGGCAATTTGTAGCAGCTGATTTGTCAAGGAAGGAGAAACAAGTGAGGGTGAGAGAGAGGAGGGCAAGGAAAGGGGGAGAAGCCAAGCCTGTGTGAGGTCCTGGCCACAGCCTGAACCCCTGGGGAGCTCTGTGTGACTTGCCAGGCTACAACAGCGAAAGGTGGTGCTGATGCTAAGATTTCCTGACTTCTTTGACTGCAAGAGAATCCATTGCAAGAGACTGGAGCTTGTCCTAGAAAGTCATCTCCCTCCCCTCTCCCACCACCATCATCACTCAGGAAAGGCTACCAGAAGTATTTTGTTACAACACAATCTTTACTCAGGAATTCACTCAAAAATGCACATCGCAATCACTCAAAATTTGCTGAATTAGAAAAAGAGAATGACTTAGTAGGGCATCCCTAAAATATAAAGTGACTTCTTGAATACCTAAATACAGATGATGTCTACAAAGACCAAAATGTGTGAAAATTCTACCAAAATTGGGCTGAAGTTTGCTTCTGTGTTTTGCATTTAAAAAGGGTTTGCTAAGAAAATTGATAGTTTAACAAAGACAGCAGGATGACAGTTAACCCACTTAAAAGAGAAGCTCAGACCCTGGTCCTGGGGCTGATCTCATTCCGCAGACATCTCCTACTCAGGACAGGGCTACAGGGGGCTAGTGGATCAATGACCTTGGGGAGCATTGCAGAGTGGCTGAAGAGTTCAAGGCTGCCCCTTAGAATGGCTGGTACATAAAGGCCACTCTGACTAAAGTTGAGCACTCAAAACTGTGAATAATGAGGGAGATTTGCCGGTTCAGCAGCAGGAACCAGAGGTATTTAGGGTCTGGTGGCCAACAGCCCACTAATGACAGTGATCAGAAGAGCAGTTTTACTGATAGGTCCTACTTAGGATTATACTTAATCCCAAGATATGGGACAGCCTTGGGCATGCGTTGAAGTGAAACGGGCTGAAGGGAGCCCCTACTGCAACCCTTCTGCATGTTGTCAATGAAGTAAAAAAAAGGAATATGTGCATTTCTACTTAGCTCATCAGATTGGCTGTATTAAACTGCAGATTTACTGTAGCCAGGCCTTGGATATTGCCTACTACTTAAAATGAATTGCTACCAAAATGTTCAGAGCAGACCATATATTAAGCATATTGACTATGTTTCTTCTTTAAGTAATAATTAAGGGCAATAACAATGACAGAGAAGCCAAGTAGATATTTTCCCACCCATTATAAATAACAGCCCCTCAACCGACTGATGGATGGCCATCTCTGTGATGGAGTGCTGGCAGCATTTGCTCTGTGGAGGATCTGTTACTGGGAGGGCTTGCAAGATATTTGATTTGAGAGGTGTCTGGCTGCTGATTGTTGAGGAGGGCCTGGGAGAAACACAGCAGTGTGAACACCAGGACCATAAAAAGAGAAGAAGAATACAATTCTTTTGTACTTCCCCTTCCTCCTCCCACTCCTGGTAGAGCCAGAGAGAGGCAAGCAGAGAAGAACCATGGAGGTCACGCCATCTGCATGCAGGTTCCTAGTCACTAAAGCCACAGAGAAACATGGACTCGGGAGATGGCGCTCTATGCACCTGTCAGTTTCAGGTAAGGAGGCTCCGTTCCACACAGTCGCTCAGGATCCAGGCTGATGGAGCCTCCACCATCTTGCAGCTGCTTCATCTGGAAGGGCAGCCTCCAGGGGCTGCCAGGATGGAAGGAGAAAGTAAGAAAGCAGTCCAAGGGTTTTCACTGCCTCAGCCCATGAATGGCATGTGTTCCTTTGCTCACATTTCTGACCAAAACTGGTCACATAGCTCTGCCCGAGGCAACTAGGAAGTGATATCCCCAGAGTAAAGTGGTTTGCACAGGTTGCCCCACTTCCTCACCTCCCATTCCACCTTCAGTTGCTCCAGTGTGGGCTGGTCTCCACCACTCACACCACCACAGCCTCCTTATTCCCAAGGCCAATGGTAATTTTCACATTCCTCAGTCTCTGAGCAGCATTAGTCCCCCATATTCCAGCCTGCTCTGAGCTCCCACGATTCCTCTTTCTCTTGGTCCCTCTCCTCTCTCACACTGCTCTGGGAGTTTCTCCTCACCCAGCCCACCTCTAAATGTTGATGTTTTCTCAGGACAGGTCTTGGCCCTATTGTTTTCTCACAGCTTTAGATGCATCTATATGCTACAGCTCAGACATGGACCCCAGCACAGCCATCTTGAGAGATCCCTCTACACTTTTAGATTCAGCTCCTTACTTGACATCACACAAGGACATTGCACAAGAGACGCAAGTCTCCTACATCTGAGTCAAAGGGTCCAAATCAGAAATTTAGATGTGGTGCACTCGTTTTTTTTTTTTACATATCATTTACGTTTATTCACAGAGCATTTACATTACTTAATTGTAAGTAATTTTTTAAACATTTTTATTGGAGTATAATTGCTTAACAATGATGTGTTAGTTTCTGCTTTATAAAAAAGTGAATCAGTTATACATATACATATGTCCCCATATCTCTTCCCTCTTGCATCTCCTTCCCTCCCACCCTCTCTATCCCATCCCTCTAGGTGGTCACAAAGCAAAGAGCTGATCTGCCTGTGTTATGCGGCTGCTTCCCACTAGCTATCTATTTTACGTTTGGTAGTGTATATATGCCCATGCCACTCTCTCACCTTGTCCCAGCTTACCCTTCCCCCTCTCCGTGTCCTCAAGTCCATTCTCTAGTAGGTCTGTCTCTTTATTCCCGTCTTGCCCCTAGGTTCTTCATGACCATTTTTTTTTTTAGATTCCATATATATGTATTAGCATACAGTATTTGTTTTCCTCTTTCTGACTTACTTCACTCTGTATGACAGACTCTAGGTCCATCCACCTCACTACAAATAACTCAATTTTGTTTCTTTATATGGCTGAGTAATATTCCGTTGTATATAGGTGCCACATCTTCTTTATCCATTCATCTGTTTATGGACGCTTAGGTTGCTTCCATGTCCTGGCTATTGTAAATAGAGCTGCAATGAACATTGTGGTACATGACTCTTTTTGAATTATGGTTTTCTCAGGGTATATGCCCAGTAGTGGGATTGCTGGGTCGTATGGTAGTTCTATTTTTAGTTTTTTAAGGAACCTCCATACTGTTCTCCATAGTGGCTGTATCAATTTACATTCCCACCAACAGTGCAACAGGGTTCCCTTTTCTCCACACCCTCTTCAGCATTTACTGTTTGTAGATTTTTTGATGATGGCCATTCTGACCAGTGTGAGATGATACCTCATTGTAGTTTTGATTTGCATTTCTCTAATGATTAATGATGCTGAGCATTCTTTCATGTGTTTGTTGGCAATCCGTATATCTTCTTTGGAGAAATGTCTATTTAGGTCTTCTGCCCATTTTTGGATTGGGTTGTTTGTTTTTTTGATATTGAGCTGCATATGCTGCTTGTAAATTTCTGAGATTAATCCTTTGTCAGTTGCTTCATTTGCAAATATTTTCTCCTATTCTGAGGGTTGTCTTTTTTGTCTTCTTTATGGTTTCCTTTGCTGTGCAAAAGCTTTTAAGTTGCATTAGGTTCCATTTGTTTATTTTTGTTTTTGTTTCCATTTCTCTAGGAGGTGGGTCAAAAAAGATCTTGCTGTGATTTATGTCATAGAGTGTTCTGCCTATGTTGTCCTCTAAGAGTTTGATAGTGTCTGGCCTTACATTTAGGTCTTTAATCCATTTTGAGTTTATTTTTGTGTATGGTATTATGGAGTGTTCTAATTTCATTCTCTTACATGTAGCTGTCCAGTTTTCCCAGCAAGAGTAGTGCATTCTTAATAGCTCCCTTTTTCTCAGCCCTAAATATAAACCATCCATATGTCCTGTCAGTTCAACCTCCAAAATAGATCTTGTATCCATAGACCTTGTCCTGTCCATACAGCTGCTCTCTCAGCGCCTACAGCCAGGCCTGGAGGCACAGGTGGCACACTGGCTCCTCACCAAGCACTCTCCCAGCAGCACCCAGGTTTCTCTTTAAAAGGCAAACCAGATCATGTCACTCCCTGCTTAAATCCCTCACCTGCATTTTATTGCTTCCCACTTCGCAAGAATCAAGCCAGAGCCCCTCACCACAGCCCGCGTGGCCCATGTGGCCTGGTCCCTGCCGCCCTCCCCTGCTCACATGCGTGGGGGTCTGACCCATCTTTGGACACAGTCCCTTTCCCTGCAAGCATTGTTCTGTCCTTGGGTGTGGCTGGCTCCTCTGGCCTTCAGATCTCGGCTGAGACGTCGCCCCCTCAGTGACACACAGGGACATTAAGGAGGATGGCCGTGTCTTCCCACAGCTGCAAAGCACACGGCACCAGCAACACTCACTCCACCCGGAGACGCAGCATCTAGTCACGTGGTGGTGGCCTCACAGCCACCAGCCTCTAACACCAGAGCAGGGCTGCGGGCCAGAGTCCCTGGGCGCCTCTCGGACATGAAAAAGGGTCTTTGACTGCCCTCCTGCAATCCACCCGCCAAGTCACATAATGTCCCTGTGCCCTGATTTCTCCCAGGACTTGCCTGCCCTGTGTTTAAACCTGAACACTTGCCCCTAGTGCCGAGAATTGTTTTTCTCTCAGGACTGCAAGACCTGGTTTCCCACTGACTGGAAAGGCCAGGATTTGGAAATTAAGGTAAAAAATAAATTTCACCTTTTACTCAGCTTTTAGGTGGTCCGAGGAGAAACTCTGTGTTGGGATAAACATTTTGTTTGTAACAGTGTGGCAACCTTTGGTATGTAGGGCATTTCTGAGTACATAAATCAAATATTCACTCAGAAAGATGCCCAAAACCTGTTCCCGGGGATGTCCTGGGTTCCTCGCCCACACCTGCAGATGCGAGGCAGCTGCCACAGGGTCACAAGAACATTGTCCACTTGCTGCCAGCCTTGCCCGCAGACTAGATGTCAGTTCCCGGTGTCAGGAAGCTTCTCCAGAAGCTTAGACTTGCTTCCTGAGATGGGCCAGCAGGGGCTGCAGCTCCGCCCCAGAAGGCCTCAGGCAAACTGGCATTCCCAGGACTCAGCTCCCCAGGGACAATGCATCTCCAAGGCCAACAGGGGCACTATCAGCAGGGTGAGTATCCTCAGAGCTGAGCAGACACCACCCATTTGTTCTTCCCTCCTACACATGGAGAAGCAGATGATGCAGACGAAGGCGAGCCCGAGCCTGGGCACTGGGGGCAGAGCATCTGAGGGGTCCAGCCCTCGAGGGTGTTAGCCCCTGCCAGCTTCCTGGCTCCCACCTTCCTGTTCTCTAGAAAAAGCACTGGTTTCCTTCGGGAACCTCCCCTCCCTTACTCCCCTAGGGTGGACACATGTCCCAAGACAGGCCATCAAGGCTAGTCATCCCTTGGCCACCAACACTCAGAGGATAGGTACTTGCTCTCAGGACAGAAAGTTTCTCTTAATTGAAATCTCTAGCACGTGGCAATTAAGGCTGGAACTGCCAGTCTACATCACATGGCGGGAACTCACCTGCACAGGAAGCCAGCAGAGAGGAGGTGTGAGCCAAGAGACAGGAAGAACCGAGTCCTGACCTCACGTCCCCAGAGCCAGCCAAGCCTGGCAGTATTTTGGTGACATGTGCCAACACACTCCTCCCTTCTGCTGAGTATCCAGACCCCTTCTACCCAAAGAGCACTTCTTGTATGCAGGGCAAAGCCGGTCTTTCGCCAAGGCAGGCAGGAGCGTGAGCTGGGCAGACAGGGGAGTCTAGGTGTGAGGCCTTGGGCCTGGTGTAGGAAAGCCCCACAGAGAGTGAAGCCAGGGCAGGCAGGCAGGATCTTGAGGTGGGAACAACAGCCTGAATCCCCGGCTGGGGCCTCAGGTGTGTGGCCAGGACCTTGCGTCCCGGCTGGGGCTGGATGACCTGACTTTGAAGGGCACTGAGGCTGCTCAGACCATGTGCCCATCCTCTGACCTCTGAGCTGCAGGAACTGGCTGCAACAGCAAATCTTCATGTTCCTGAGCACCACTGGGAGTGACTCAGGCAGAGCTGCCTCTAAGTCCCCAAACCATCTCCCAAATCCCCCGAACCCCAGATGCGCATTCTTCCCTTTATCCCCCTGCTCACGCTGAACTCCAGCCAAGTGCCTCCATCCTCCTTCCATCCATCTCATGGTCCCCCGCCCTTCAAGGCCTGGCTGGAGTGCCCGCTTTTCCGGGAAGCCTCCTCTGACTGGCACAGCCCAGAGAGTCCTTATGATCTAAGTCACTGGGCCACTGGAATGATCACCAGAAAGTGCATAGTCCACACTGGATTAGAGTCTCTCCTAAGCTGCTTTAGGCTAGCCACCCTTTCCCCACAGCAAGTGCCCATGGCCAGCCAGCCAGGACCAGAGGGGATTTGTGTTTAAAGGAGGGGCAGTTCTGATCATTCAGGGAGAAGTCTGTAGGCAGGTCTAGAATCATTCCCAGGCTTTTTCATTCTGTAAAATATTACATCCTGGAAGCAAGTTGCACTGAGTGAGGCAGGGCAGAGAGGAAAGAGTGCGCCCACTGGAGTCAGGCGGGCCTGGGTTTGAGCCCTGGTTCTGCCACTGGCTACCCGTGTGACCTGGGCAGGTCACTTGGCATCTCTGAGCCCAGTTTCTCATCTGTGAAATGAGGATAATAGTGACTTTATCATAGGCTGAAATGAGAGAGCATGGCATGAGCATGGTAGGTACTGAATAAATGCTCAGGTTTTTACTACTACTACTGGGAAACAGTATAGGATAGTGAATAAAATAATAATAACCAGACCTAACCATCACTGACTAGGTTCTATGTGCCTGGCACTATGTTAAATGTTTTACATTGTAGCCCCATTTAATCCTCACTGCAATCTTATAATCAATTTCTTATTATCTCCAGGATGCAGATGAGAGACCTGAAGTTGAGAGTCATGCCCAAATTCAAACCCCTAACGATGGCAGAGGTGGCTCCAACCCTGAGCCAGCACCCCACCCATCCTCTATTTGGTGGCCAAGTGTAACCACAGGGCCACCACTGCAGTGGTGAGGTGGTTAAGAACCTTAAGTCCACAGTGCAGCTCTGACATTTATGAGTGAATTCCTTAATCTCTCTGTGACTCAGATGTTTTCATTTTCCACCTATAAACTGGAGATAATAATACTGCATTTCATTGAATTTAAGATACAAACTGAATGTAAGATGCAACATTATTTACATACCACTAGAAAAGAAAAAATGCCTAACATGGGGTATTCAGTAGGAGTCCCCCACATAAAGCCAGAACATCAAAGGTCAGCCCTTCTGTATTAGTCAGGGTTCTACAGAGAAGCAGGATAAATAGAGAGATTTGTTTGTTTGTTTGTTTTCTGGAACTGGTACAAATGCTTATGGAAACTGAGAAGTCCCACGATCTGCCATTTGGAAGCTGGAAACCCTGGAAAGCTGGTGATGTAATTTAGTCTGAGTCCTAAAGCCTGAGAGTGGGCAGCCAGGGGTATAAGTCCTGGTCTGAGCCTGAACACCTGAGAGCTAGGGGTGCCAATGTCCAAGGGCAGAAGATGGATGTCCCAGCTCCAGCAGAGCAAGGGAATTCACCCTTCCTCCACTTTTTTGTTCCATTCAGACTCTTAATAGATTGTATTATGCCCACCTACACTGGTGAAGGTGATCTTCTTTACTCAGTTTGCCTATTCAGACTCTAATCTCTTCCAGAGACATCCTCACAGACACACCCAGAAATAATGTTCTATGAGCTATCTGGACACTCCTTAGCCCAGTTGAGCTGACAGGTAGAGTTAACCATCATACCCTCCAAGTGTGAATACATGAGAAATAAACCCACCCAATAGAAAGAGTGGCAAACAAACCTGCCTGTCTCAACCTCGGCACCAGATAAAGGTAGGAAAAAAATTCTCTCCTGAGAGTTTGAACCATAAGCTGGTCTTCAGGCGGGTCTGAAGTTTGAATTGACACTACCCGGTATAGTCCAGAAGAGCTGAAACAGAGAGCTTCATTTAAAGAGAATTCGATCTACTTAATACTCTGTAATGGCCTGTATGGGAAAAGAATCTAAAAAGGAGTGTATATATGTATTTGTATAACAGATTCACTTTGCTATACACCTGAAAGTAACACAACATTGTAAATCAATTATACCCCAATAAAATTTTTTTTTAAATTAAAAAAAAAAAAATAAAGAGAACTCGAGTTTGTAGTGGCCCCAGCTAGTGGAAGAAACAAATGCAAATTCATTCTCTTGGAATTAGACCTCATCCCAGGACAACAGCAAGTGTAAGTGTTGGGAAGAGTTAACATCCAACCTAATAATTTCAGAAATGTCCAAAGGTGGAAAGAAATGTGTTGTACAGTCATTAAAAGGTGGTAATAGCTAGCTATAAATCAGTGCTAGCCCTTGTAACAAAGTATCCCCAAGTCTCAATGGATGAACAGAATAGACATTTGTCTCTTTCTCAAGTAAAGCCCAAGGCAAGAGTTCTGAATGATGGGTGTTCACCTCCAGTGCTGACTCAGGGAGCCAGGCTCAATCCATCCTGTGGCTCCACCTGGCTTCTGTGGTCTCCAAGAAAGGGTGAGAGGTGGAGGAAAGTGCCTGGGTGATACCTGTCACCTTCACCCACTGTGCATTGAGCAGAATTCAGTCACATGGTCATGCCTACTTGCAGGGGGGGCTGGGAAATGTGAGCTAGCTGTGTGCCTGGGAGGAAGCAAAAAGAGATTTAGTGAATAGGCCACTGACCCCTGCCATCCCTCCTCACGGGACCATTTGAATACTCTTTGGAAAGAGCTGTTAGCCGTAGCAGATTAGAATCATGCTGACACCACATAGGAACTCAGTCAATGACTGCTCCAGTTATGATTAATAAAAACATCTTGGATTTATCAAAGCAATGTAGTTTTGAAGACAGTGCTCACTTAACAAAAGAAGACCCCCTTAGTGTTCCCTTTTGTCTTCCCATAGTCAGTTTCAAATAGGAATTTGAATTTCAAAAAAAATGATCTGTTTGCAGCAACGTACTTATGGTAGGAGGCTAATATTTATTTTCACAAATATTGCATTCTTTATAACCAGTCATCCTCCAATTCTGTTTCAGCAGAAAAGCACGATGCTTATAAGTGTGAGTTCTAGAATTAATGTCAGGCTGGGTTTGACGTTTACCACTCCATCGTTTACCCAGCTCCACCGTTTACCACTTCTGTGACCTTGAGCTAACCCCATGGCTCTCACTAAGCTTTGGTTTCTGTAACCACGACCTAGTAATGGTGCAGCTACCTCAGAGATTGTTGTTGAGAATTACCACAGACAGTAAAAGTGACGTGCACAGCACAGTGCGGGACACGCAGGGGCTCAGCAAGTGTGGCTGTGCTTTTTCTTGTTGACACTGGTACTAATGCCCTGGACGCCTTTTTTTTAAGCCCCATCTTAGCAGCCATGGTTAGCGTCAGGTAGAGGCCTGTGCACTCCCCAAAGGCTCAATATAAACATACACTGAATAACTGAGCAAACGGAAAATAAATGAGGCTCTCATTTGGACATCCTCGCCAAATGGTGGTCCACACATTTAAATCTCCACTTTTAACAACTCTATGAATAGTTTTATGATGAAAAATCAGTCAAAGAGTTATAGAAGCCTTCATGTGAAAGCTCACATCACTCCTAATTCTCACTGGCCACTGGGGCCGGCTTTGGCCAAGTCCATCCGGTCTCTTTTTCTTGGTGTCTAGCTGAGGCCCACAGAGATGAACAAATGCCTCATATTTATAACCAGATGTAAAATGAAGCTCCATCCTCTCTGAATGCAAAACCCACAGCTTAATAGATGGACGACCACACATTGCAATAGCATCAGGAACAATTTTTGAGCTCTGAACATTCAGTGTTTAGTTATGGCTCCAGAAGATGTTTCAGCCATAGATCCTGGGACAGGAGCCATAAGTGCTGCCCTGCAGAACCCAACAGGAAAGAGTCACTGGCAGCCGGTAGCCCTTCTTTATTCTCAGAGCCTTGTTGGAGGCGGTGGGGCTGATTCCACCCCTAGTTCCAGACAGGCTCAAGCCACCCACACGCACCCCACCATGATGATTGGTCAGGGGTGGGTGCAGGACCCAATTAGAACCAAGCTGTGCTAATCCCGGAAACTGGCTGGAGCAGTCAGGAGAGAGAACCTTGCTCTGCCCTGCAGGAGGGGCTGCATGTGTGGCAGCCATCTCTTCTCCTGTCCAGAGCAGTGACAGAATGGCTCCCATACAGAGGGAGTAGAATCCAGAGATGAAGGAAGGAGGGATGGAGGTGGGGAGAGAGAATGGGAGAGACAGAAAGAGAGACAGATAGACCTGGTCCAAATAACACTGAGTCCCTCATCCAGATGAGCCTGGGCTATATGGACTTCCCTGTTAAGTGACCTAGTAAGTTTTCTTGGAGGCATCTGTTGAGTTTTCTGCCCCTTGCCTGGAAGGAGTCTTGCCTGGTCTGGTGCAGGGGTTTTGCTGATTACATTGGCTCTTGCACCTTCAGCTGTCCTGAGCCCCCATCCTATCCAAACACCTGCCCATCTCTCTACTCACATCAGCAGAACCAAGTATAAGTCATGTACTGTGAGCCTGGCACTGTGCCAGTTCTGGGGGATGCAGAGTTCTCATTGCCCCTGCTCTGAAGGAGCTCAATACACTGACTAAAAGACAAGTACAAGCAGTGCACTGAAAGCAGAGCCAGAGCTGTGCACAGGATACCACCGGGGCAGAGGAGGCCCTTGGAATCCAGACAGGGGGTCAGGGAAGGCTTCGTAAAGGAGGTGACACTGACCTACCTTTAAGAATATATGGGGGGGCTTCCCCGGTGGCACAGTGGTTGAGAGTCCGCCTGCCGATGCAGGGGACATGGGTTCGTGCCCCGGTCCGGGAGGATCCCACATGCCGCGGAGCGGCTGGGCCCGTGAGCCATGGCTGCTGAGCCTGCGCGTCCGGAGCCTGTGCTCCGCAGCGGGAGAGGCCACAACAGTGAGAGGCCCACGTACCGCAAAAAAAAAAAAAAAAAAAAAAAAGAATATATGGGAGCTGTGCTGGGAGATGGCAGAAGCCCAGGACAGAGGCACACTGGTGAGCGCCATCCCCCAGAGGACCCCTCTTCTGGCTGAACATCGGAAACTGATGCCCCACTCCTGTAGGCCTCCTGTTTGATTCCCTCTGAGTTTCTTGGAGTCTGCCTGGTCTCCCCAGATATGTCCTCCGAGCTTCCTGAGCCTAGGTGCATATAGTATATTTGAGAGATGGAAAGGCAGCCGCACGCACAGAATATGCCCAAGCTGTGGGCTCTCCGGCACTCCACAGACACCAGCTCTGAGAGTTAGGAGTTCCGTCCCCAGTGAGGGGCAAGCCTCTCCCTGCCTGCTTCACAACTCTGACTCTTTTCCTCTCTTTCAATCAGAAATCCAAAATGTATCGAGTTAATGGAATAAACAACCGTGTGCCTGCCATGCATGATTAACAAAAGAAAACGTGCTCTCGATTTTGCTAAAAATAATGTTCTGTGAAAGAAATAAAACTTTACAGTTTTCATTAAAATGCCTCCCCCTGCAACCATTTTTACATTTTTATAACTATTTTAATGTTACTTTGGTGAAGATTATGAGAGATGCCTAGGCCTAATTTTAAAGGGATGGATGGATGGATAGATAGATTGATACATAGATAGATAGACAGATAGACAGTCAACAAATACATTGCCTTGTGTGGCTTTTAATTTATATAAATGCTATCACAACTTATTTCTCAACCTACTTCTTCTGTCAACATTAATTTTTCAAGATAGGTTCATGCTGCCACAACTGCTGTATGTCCAATACTTGAATATACCATAATTCCTGAGTCCATTCTCGCATCAAGAGCCATTAGGTGGTTTCGTTTCTTTTCACTGTCACAAACAATGCTACAAACAATGCCCTTCTGCATGTGTATGGGAGACACTCTGGGACACAGTAGGAAAAGCAAATGTCTGGGTAATAGAGGACGCACATTTTCAATTTTATCAGATGTTGCCTGAGTACTGCTGAAAGTTTTCCCTCTCACCATATGCGCAAATTTTCCTGCTTCTCTACTTCTCCATACTTGGGATGAATCATCAGACTTTTTGAGTTTTGCCAACTGGATGTGTATAAAAACAGAATACAACATTTTCATTTTACTTTGTGTTCCACTGATAAGGAATGCGGCTAAGCAGTTTTCATTTACCTTTGGCCATTAATGGTTTCTCTTTGTTGAAACTCCAGGTCTTAACCTTTCCCCTCTTTTCTACTGGGTTATTTGTCCTTTGTCAACACAATTCACATAAAGGACTTCTTGACCTGTATGGGGCACAACTCCCTCATCTGTGTAGCAATTGTCTTCCTCTGTTCTGGCCGTAAACTTGGTTTATGCTGTCTCTTGCCAAAGAGATTGTATGCATGTATATGAGTGTGCATGCGTGTGCATGTGTGTAACAGTAATAGTAATAGTAGTAGTTGTCACACAGTAATCTTTTCCTTTATAAGCTGTGCTTTTTGTGCCTCACCTAAAAAGTCTTTTTCTACCCTGAGATGATGAAGACCTGATCTTCTATTACCTTCTCAAGGTTATAAAGTTCTGCTTTTCATATTTGGACCTTAATCCATCTGGAGTTTATTTATAGGATGAGGTAAGAATCTAATTTTAATTTTTTTCCTCTAGGAAAGCTAAGTCCCTCTTTTTCCCCTGATCTGTCATACCATCTCCATCATATTCCAAGTTCTTATAAATGCTTGTATCTGTTTCTAGGCCAGGGATTGGCAAATGTTTTCTATAAAGAGCCAAAGCCTAAATATTTTAGGCTTTGCTGGCCCTATGGCCTCAGTCACAAAGACTCACCTATGCCACTGCAGGGTGAACACTGCCATGAACAATACAGAAGTGAATGAGCATGGCCGCTCATTTAGTCAACGGATATATTTATCTTGGAGGCAATATCACACTCTCAACACTTATTATAACTTCATAATATGTCTTGATGTCTGATAGAAAAAGTACCACCCCTTTTCTCTTCATTTTTAGATTTATCGTGATTATTCTTGGGCTTTAATTCTTCCAAGTAGATTTTGGAAGTGATTTTGACAAATTACATAAAATTTTGTGTTGGATTTTTTATTAGAGCTACATTGAATTTCTAGATTAATGGTAGGGGGGCGTCCATCTTTACCATACATGTTTGTGCATTCAACAAACCTTTGCTTAGGGACACACAGCATTCCTCTACCTGGCATGTCTGGTTCAGGTGGTGTCACTACCTTCCCCATCACGTAAGCCAGAAAACTCAAAGTTATCCTCCACCCTTCCCTCTCCCTTCACCTAACCAGTCAGGTAGGTTTCTTGTTTCTGGCATCTTCTCTGCCTCTCACTTTGATAACTGCCATCACCTCAGTGGGTCTTCCTCCAGGCTTCCCCTGTCCATTTCATCTCCACTATGCCCCGCACATCTCTCTCTTGTCACCCACATGCCATTTACCAGGACAAAGGGCGCCGTCCTTAGCACGACTCATAGGACCTTCTTCTGCTTTCTGTTTCATTCCACCCCTCCTCACCCCTACCTACCACCTCTATGGCACCTGATGCCCCAGCCATGCTGCCCCAGCAGCTCCCCAAGTACCCCACCCTCTTCCACCTGGAACCTCCTCCCCCACTTTCACCCTTCGATTTCTAGTCAGGAGCCAGCTCAAGTATCCTCATCTTTATGAGCCCCACCCTAACCTCGCCCCATCGCTCTGCACCCAGCACTGACTTCAGTCACTATACATGTTAGGGAACCACTGACTGAAACTGCCTGCCCTGACCAGGCACAATAATAACCACTTGCATGAGGTGTCTCACAACAGGAGGTTCCGATAAGGAACATGGAACTGACAAGCTGCCGCCAACTGGAAAAATTCGGGAGAGGCCAGAAGGAGGGAGGAGACGCCAGCCCATACTATGTCTTGCCAAACTCCCAGAAACCCTTGTTCTGGAATCCGTCTTGGCTGAGGGATGCAAGCCACCAGGAAGGGCCCTGAGTCAGACCAAATATGGGCCAAGCAAGATGATTGGCCAGAGACAACCCAGAAGGCTAACCCCACCACCGTAAAACCTGAGACTGCTAGTCACGTGGCAGAGCAGTTCTCCTGGGTTCCCTGGCCCTGCTGCTCTCCACTCAAGCATCCCTTTCCAGTAAAGTCTTTTGCTTTGTCAGCACATGGGTCTCATCGGACAATTCATTTCTGAGTGTTAGACAAAATCCCATTATTGGGTCCTGGAAGGGGGTCCTGCTTCTGGTAACATACACACCCCCCAGAAGAAAGTGGGCTCTGTGAGGGCAGGCAGGCATCCTATCTGACTTAATCACGGCAGAACCCACAGCAGGAGCCCCAAGACCTGGCGTGCTGAAGGCACTGATCAGCACTCGTTGCATAAATGAATGAAAGAACAGACATCGTGAACAGGCAGCACACAGATGAGGCCCAGAGAGCAGGTGTCCACGTGCCAGGTGCAAACATGCGTTCCCCAGGGATGAGGCTGCGGGAGGGCGCAGCCCCGCCTTCTGTGCAACCTGCCGACCTCTCCCTCAAGCCCTTGAGTGAGGGCACTGCCCAGGGAGCTGATGGGGCAGAGATGAAGCAGCCATCAAAGGAGAAGCTACGACACAAATGCAAATGCACGCCCTGCTCCCCTCCCTCTGCTTTCACAGCTTTCATACCTCCCTCTCAGACAGATAAAAAGGAAAAGGTGCCAGTGAGGACTGAGCCCCTCTGGGTATAAAAGCGACAGCAAAGTGACAAATGTCATGTGGATTTAAGCAAAGTCCCCCACGGTTACAAACCCACAGAGAAATAAGGCTGACAAATGCACGGCCCTGCTCCTTGCAACCTTTTCCTTTGAGATAACTTCACCCAGAAAAGGAAGAAAGAAGGAAAAGATTTTAAAAGCAAAGTTTCTGTCTGCGAACCAAATGGGCTGAATTTTTATAGGCTCGTTTGGAAGAGCATAAACAATCAAGTTGTCAACGAGCCTCTCCCTCCCAGAGCCTCAGAGAGGTGTGAAGGGTCTGCTTGGAATCTAACCTCCTCTGCTTTCCTCTCCCACCGCAGAGCTAAGCCTTCCCTCCTCTGCCCCCTCCCCTGCCCTGGGGCTGCTGAGCCCAGGAGGGAGGGTTCCTGTCACAGGGCGAAGGCTTCTGGGAGCCTGTGGAGGGCACTGGGGTAAGACAGGGAGCACCCCACCTCTAAGGAAGCTCCTGAGCATTAAGTGCACTAATCATAGCCTCCTCCACTGAGCCTTCACTATGTGCCAGCACTGCCCAAAACCCTCTGAGGGAGGCATTATTATCATGCCCCGTTTACCAGATGAGAAAACTGAGGCAGAGAGACATTAAGATCGCACAGCTTAGAAGTGGAGGATTCCAGCACAGGTAGTCTGGCTCCAAAGCCCACTGCAGTAGATGCTGTGGGTCTCACTCAGCTTCTCTTTGCCAGACCTGGCACTGGTCCCCAGCTGCTGGCTGCTGTGATCATGAGCTGCTAAAGGCTCACAGCTACCCATTTCCCAGATAATCCACCTTGCCCTGAGATGCCTGGGAGATCATGGGTCACTCCCCAGGGTGGCTCAGAGGGGCCAAAGGTAGGGGGTTACAAAGCTCAGCCCCCTTACAGGTGCAGAAAACTCTGTGGAGCCATTTACCCTCCTGAGCTCCCCATGAGATCAGGCATGTTGCAACTACAGCTGAACCCATATCTTAGCCTGGCTTCCCACCTGCCCTATCCTGCTTCCCTCACTCCCCCTCAGGTTTCTTCTGAAAGTAGTCCCTCAAAAAACCCCTCCGCAAGAATCCTTGTCTTAGTTCTGCTTCTAGAGAACCCGACATATGTCACGTAATCAATCACACATTCTCATGGTAAAGTGAGACCACTCCACAATCATGTCCACACCAGTGGTGACAACCATTTTATTCTGCTCACTCCTTCCTGGTGCAGTGTGGGCTCCAGCTCAGCACACCTCCAGTGACTGGTTGCATGGACACAAAACCTGCCAACCACGTCTGTGGCATCCCCTTTAGCGCCTTCAGGAAGTTGGGAATGAGAAGTAGGAAAGAAAAATAGAGGTTGAGGATATTATTTTTTTCCACAAATTCTTCCCAATTGATAGATAAGTTTGTGCTTCTGAGAGCCACAAGTCTATAATGGTTCTCTCCTCATCATCCCAGATGGAGGACCCCCTCACCTTCCCAGAGGAGACCTTTCCCTTATTACCAGCCCTAACTACAGGTGAGGGTTTGCAGCAGGCTGAGAACAGGGTGGCCGAACAGTGAGGCATCAGCCAACTGAGGTTTCAAAAGTGAATGTCAGAGACCCTGCTGCAATTCCTTTTTTTTTCCTCCACATCTTTATTGGAGTATAATTGTTTTACAGTGGTGTGTTAGTCTCTGCTTTATAACAAAGTGAACCAGTTATACATATACATATATCCCCATATCCCCTCCTTCTTGCATCTCCCTCCAACCCTCCCTATCCCACCTCTCTAGGTGGTCACAAAGCACTGAGCTGATCTCCCTGTGCTATGCGGCTGCTTCCCACTAGCTATCTATTTTACATTTGGTAGTGTATATATGTCCATGCCACTCTCTCACTTCGTCCCAGCTTACCCATCCCCCTCCCGACAGATGAATGGATAAAGAAGATGTAGCACATATATACAAGGGAAAATTATTCAGCCATAAAAAGAAACAAAATTGAGTTATTTGTAGTGAGATGGATGGACCTAGAGTCTGTCATACAGAGTGAAGTAAGTCAGAAAGAGAAAAACAAATACCGTATGCTAACACATATATATGGAATCTAAAAAAAAAAAAAAAAAAAAAGGTTATGCAATTCCTTTTTGATCAAGTCTGTGCACAGAAAAGAGAGAGGGGAAAGTCTCAAACCCACTCCTCCCCGCATTCTGGGTGCTTGACTAGAGTCAAGACACAGAGAGGGGTATTCAACAAAATATTATTTATGACATTTGTTAAAGAACTTACTTTATTCAGGACCATAGTGATAGATGTAAGGACTGTTACAATGGGGTTTTTCAGTGGGGGAGAGAGATTGGCCTCAACTCCAAATACAACAAGGGAAAGTGGGAATTTATAGCCAAGGAGCTGGTGGGGTTCAGTGGATGGAATATGGCTAAGAGGAAACATCAGAGGTAAGGGGAATTGGGGTTAAACCAACTTAACAGCATTCTTGCTAAAGGCAGCCCATGGCAATCAGACATCCCTGGGGGAGGATAGGGGATGAGGAACCAGATCAGATATCAAGGGTACAAGATTCTGGCTTAAGCAACTAAGCAGGATTTTTGCTAAAATTGGTCAATACAAAGATGAACACAAAAGCCTGAAAGTCAGGGCCTAGTTGAGAAGAGAGTTCAGAGGAACCTGACCGGAGTTTAGTGAAGGAGAAAATCTTTGTCAGAGGTCAGCCCCTCCTAACCACCTGGACTGAGAGTGAGGGACGTGTGACTCCAAGAAAAGTCACCAAAAAGAGGAGAAATGGGTGCTGAGCTGGAAGGGAAATGAGGTGCCTACTGCTGGCACACAGGAGGAGGCTGCTTCAGAGGATGCACGAAGAGGCAGAAGGGGAATCTGAGAGAATCCCAGACCAGCTCCACCACCTTCTCTTCAGCCAAGGAGAGAGCCTTGTTCCCAAGTCACACCTGATCTTTCTGAAATCACCGACCACCCCAGCAGCCAAGCTACATGCTTCCTTGTTGGTAAAACTGAGTGCTTGAACATCTTTATCTGAGCTGGTTGGAGGAAGGAAACCATACTCTCAATTCAGCTGGATTTCTCTGAATTCAGCAATTCTGTCTGCTATGCCACTATGTCCAGGCACTGGTCAGAGGACACAAAAGTGGCTTTTAGGAGATGGAGCCACAAAGACCTGAGGCTGAGTGTTGACCTCAGAGGGCCCAGAACTCAGGAGGAGAATGGAGCCGGGATCAAATGGGCACAGCTAGAGGAAGCATGAGCCATTCCAGTGAGACTCAGACACAGACAAGTGGGGCACAGATAAGATGCAACTCTAACAGGAAAGGTAAGACAGTTTTGAAAGGTCTAGTTGCCCAGCCGGAGAGTCTAGACTTGGCCCTGTAAGCATAGGGAGTCTTGAAGGTTATGGAGTGAGAGAAAGGCTTAATCAAAACTCTGCTTTAGGAACATGAATTTGACACTGACTTATAGAATGGAGTTGTGTAACTGGGGTGTGTGTGGTGTGTGTGTGTGTGTGTGTGTGTGTGTGTGTGCTGTGAAATGGGGGTAGCACTAGGAGAAAGAATTGGGAAGCAAAAAGAGTGATCTGGAAGCTGTTCCAATGTCCAGAAACAATAAGGTCTGTTTTAGAGCCCTTTGAGTGGGAGAGGGGGAAGGGGAAACATGCTGTAATATGGCCTGAATGTTCTAGAAATGCTTCTGTATCCATTCTTATCTCCAATGACGCAAAAGCCCTGGGAAGGAAGAAAAGAGTAGTATATAGAAATCCCATTTTACAGACAAAAAATTGAGACCAAGAGGACAAAGGTAACATACATTAACAAGGGACAGAACTGGAACACATCCAGGCCACCATCCTCCCGCCACCCCGTGGACTTGTGCAGGTGCACCTGAGCCCCAGTGGATCACTGCTGTTCTCACATCAGGTAAGAGTGGGGAGCCCACCTTAACACTGCTGAAGTGCTACCAAATAAACAATCTGTGCTGCTAATACTCAGTATTGATTATCTCCCTGCAGGAATCCTGAGACTGTTGTCTTTGGGCTGCTAAGGCTGGTGGCAGCAGCTACTAAATTGTGTTTATGGGAAGCTTTTTACCTGAAGGCGTCATAAATCACTCTTGATCGATAACCGAACAATCCACCTGCTTTGCACATTGCAAATCCTTCAGATCTGTCCATTGAAAGGAAAGAGAGAGGACGGTTATCTGTTTATCAGATAAAAATGACAGAATAACAGGTTAGTGCAACTCCTTAGGCTGGCGATAACCTAGGCTTCTTTTTTTTTTTTTAATTTAAGTGAAGTATTTTGAGTGATTTGCTGAGTCAAAGTGAAAAAATGAATGGTCTTTGTTTGACAGGGTCAGGTAAGAAGAAGATCTGGTATCCACTGAGCACCTACTGAGTGCCTTGCACTGTACCCCTTCATTTACCCTCACAGCCCTGTGAAGGAAGTATCATTACTCCCACTTCCAAGAAGAAACCTGCAGCTCAGTGAGGTTAAGTAGCTAGCTCTAGGTTGGTGGTGCAGCTGGTAACTAAAAACACTCTGCCAGTAAGAAACAAGAAGAGTCCAAGGGCAGCTGGGCTTGGAGAAGCTGAGTACCATTTCAGGATGAGGCTGTGTTGTACAGGAACTGCACCTGGTTGCAGGGCACACTCCTGAGAGACTAGCCTGGGGCCCTGCTCACTAATTGCTGATGGAGTTGCAGTCTCTGTTTGAGATCTGACCTCCAAGATGAATTAGATAGTCAGCCATCCAGAGGCACCACAGATTTCCTGGAGCCATGCCCTGATCACCAGCCCACAGTAGCCTCCCAGGGTCAAGAGGATGATGTCACTGAGTACCCCAAGCTGCTTTGCCAACCTCTAGGGACTTCCCTGCACAGATTCACAGGAGTCAGCCTGGCTAAGTCCCTCCCCAGGAAACCCTGCCTGGCCTCAAAGCCTGAGCCCTCCCAACACGCTCTCTCTTTTCTCCTGCCAATGACCAAGCTCCCCATCTCCAAGGCAACCTTTGGAGCAACCCACTTGAGGAACATCTTCTGGGCGCTTTACCTCAGTATGTCTCATCTGAGCTCCAGCGCCTGCTCTCCTGGGGCTCTCTGCCTGGCAGGGTGGAGTGGAGAAGGCTGGACCAGGGATGGTTGGTGCTAGGGGCACCTGCACCCTGGTCCCCATGGATGGGGGTGCCCAGCAGAACTCCTGGAGGCCAGCATCTCCTTCTGTCTTTGGGCCTCATGGCAGATATGGAGAGGCATCTCTCCCTAAAGTGGCTGACGCTCTCATGGACCAGGCAGTTGCGGTGCACTCCCCAGGTGCAGCTTCCTGCCCCACTTCACTCTCAGCCACCACAGGCAGAGCGGCAGTTCTCAGAGCAGGATGGTGAAATAAAGGATGAAGCCTGGAATCTTTTAAAAACTAGGAGTTTCACTCACCAAGATGAAGCTGATGATCTCAGCTGATAACCATCTTGGAAGAACAGCATTCTCGTAGGCCTGGGAAGGCAGCTGCGATTGGAGGCTGCCAGGGCTCCAACCTTTCTGTTGTCAGAATGCGACAAAGGAAAACAGTTTTCCGTTAACAACTCATTCTTCTTTTTTATTTGCTAATTTGGTGAAAATTATTTTCCCCCTACCATTTCGCAGATGACTACTCTAATTTGGGAGGCCGTGACTAGAATTGACTAATCAGTCTTTCTAGAAAATGTCCCTATTTGGATCTCTCTCTAAATAAGCACTTGCATGTGGCATTGATCATCAAGAAATCCCAGAGCATTGCGCAATTAGCAAACAGTTTAAGGTGACATATTGTACTTAAGTAGTCTCCTTTGGAGTGACAGATGTCTGCAGTAAACATAGGGAAATTACATCCAAAGAGCGGCCAGGGCTGGCCCTGGAGGTCAGAGCAAAGGCCAGTGGACCCTTCTGCACGGGGACGGGCTGCCAGCTCCAGTTCGCAGGGAGTGCTGTCCCCCCCAGCCCCCCAGGGAGTTTCGGTGATGAGGAAAGCACAGTTGCCCCAATAGCCCCAGTCCAATTGGAGAAAGCCCTGCCTGCAGAAGGCCAGGGGCGAGTGCGGCCACAGAGTCTAGTCCAATGGCCTTTGTCTCTGGACCTTGTACACTTTCCTGTGATGACACTGTTAATGCTTTCCTGGTTAATTAACCACATACACACTCCATCTGTAGCCTCAGAGCAAGTAGATTTCAGGAGGAAAAGTGCCAATTTTCCCACATTTGTGTGTCCAAACTACTTTCCTTAGCAGCTCTTATTCTCTCTCTTCTCTTCTAAATCGAGTAAATGTGTGGTTCTGCTGAAATGCTCAGAATGACAGGGACATGGAACCACTAATTCAGATAAATGACAGAATTCCTGGATCCTGGAGCACACTGCTCAGCACCTTGCCAGGGCCTAGGGGGGACGTGGAGGGAGGAATGCCCGGCCACTTCTGTATACGACAAATTAAGTGTATTTATCTGTTGCACACTCCTCAGAGCCCGTTTAACGTTGAGATGTTGAGGGGATCTGTCTTGCAGGAACAAACTGAGGGGCCTAATGGTTCCAGCATGGGAAATGTTATGGTCATCTTGTTAGCTCCTTCTTCCCAAATCCAACCTCCCCTCCCGGCTTTGTTCCTTGAGGCTGACCTCCTGGGACTCCTTCACCAGGGTTCCCTTGCTGGCTATCCCTGACTCCCCCACGGGAGGTCCCAAGAGTGGCCAAAGAGAGAAGACTGTGGTCACCAAAGCCGCCTATCCAGACAGAGTTTGCATGCCTTACAGGAGCACAGGAAGCACTGGGGTAAGTGGTGCAGATGGGGAGACCGGGTCCTGGGAAGCAAGAGGGTTGGGAGTGTGGGCAAGGAATGTTGTCTGCCATTCCAGTAAACACAGGGACTGTTGCTCACCATTCCAGTTCTACAAGGCTCAAGCCCTTAGCCACCGCAGCCGCAAAACAGTTATGGTGCGCCCTGAGGGGGAATTCAGGATGGAGAAAAACAGGATGTGTTTTGTGCTTTGGATACTGGCCCTAGATAGTTAAGATACATATCTAAGGAATAATTTCAAAGAGCCCAGAGTCTTACATCTTCCCATACGTGGAAAAGCACTACAATCTTTAACCTGAGATGTCTGGGTTTGTTGTTAGCTGTAATCTTTTGATGTTCGACTGCATGGTTTTTTGTTTTTCTTGTTTCTGCCTCCTCCCTTACCTCTTGGGAACAGCTGCTCAGAGCTCTCTGAGAGGCTGTCTCCTGGGCTAAAACCCTCATTAAGTCCTCACTGAATAAAACTCAGGCCCCAACTTTTAGGTTGTGTGTTTTTCTTCAGTTGACAGGAGGAAGATTCTGAACTAGGACTAAGATCACTGCACCGTGGAAGGAAGACCATCCTCACCTATCTCTCTCTCTCTCTCCCCCACCTTTGGCATTTCCTCCCTAAAGTGGCATCACCTCCTAGAGGACCATTAGCAGAAATTTTTCTCTTCCTCTTTAAAAAATTAATATTCATACTTTTTATTACTTCATCAAGGATTTCTTTTATCCCTAGCTTTATTGAGACATAATTGAAATGTAACATTGTATAGTATTGATTAGATATACTTATATGTTGCAAAATGATTATCACCATAGCCTTAGCTGATACCTCCTCATATCACATGATTACCATTTCTTTTTTGTGGTGAGAACATTTAAGGTCTACTCTCTTGGCAACTTTCAAGTATATAATACAGCACTATTAGCTATAATCACCATGCCGTACATTTGATCCCCAGAATTTATCCATCTTCAGACTGGAAGTTTTTACCCTTTGACCAACATCTACCTATTCACACACACACCACCACCACCCCTTCCCCCCTCCTACCCCTGGTAACCACCATTCTACTCTCTCTTTTCATGAGTTTGGCTTTTTGTAGCTTCCACATATGAGTGTTAACATGCAGTATTTGTCTTTCTCTGTCTGACTTATTTCACTTAACATAATGCCCTCCAGCTCCATCCATGTTGTCACAAATGGCAGGATTTTCTTTTTTCTAATGCCTGAATAATATTCTATTGTGTATGTATACCACATCTTCTTTATCCATTCATCCACTGACAAACACATAGGTTTTCTTCCATGTGTTAGCTATTGTGAATAATGCTACAATGAAGCTTTTCTCTTTCAATTTCTCTCCCCCTCAGACTGTGATTTCATTCATATCTAAGGCAAGGGAAGCCCAAGCCCAGTCCCTCGTGGGCAGCAAAATGTAGAAAAATGGTGACTGCCGGAGCTCAGATGCCTTCCCAAGGTTAGAAATTACACACCAAGGAGGCCCTTTCCCAGTTCTGAAGAAACAGAAAGTATCAGAGGGAGCATAGGGGAGAACTTTTTAAGAGAAAAAATTACATGTATTTATCTGCTACACACTCACCAGAGCCTGGTGAATGTCTAGATGTTTAGAGGATCTGTCAGGATTTAGCCCAATCCCCGCCCTTGTAACTTTGTTGTTAAATCTAAAAACATAAGCAAGACACTCCAAGTCGCCATATAAAAAGCCCTCATACAAACCATCCCTTGTGGGGTTGCTCTAAACCCTGATGTTGGTACAGATGCAGTGAGTTGCTTCCAGCCTCACACAATGGGGATGAAAGCTCTGTAAATCCAGCCACGGTTGTACAGGGGAAGCCTAGACCCAAGAACTCTTTGTGTTTGTGTGGAGGGCCTCCAGAGTCTGGCTGCTGGGTGAGGATGGGGTGTGACATGCAGCAGTTTGTATTTCATGTATCTACAGGGGGATGTGGGGCCTGATTCAGGAGCCTGCACAGAGGGCCAGGCTGCTAAGCTTTGTGCAGACTTGAGAATGAGCCCCTAGGAGGTAAAATCAGGAGGCACAGTGAGCTCGCAAGGACGGGGCACCTGGCCCTTCCCCGGAAGCCTGGGCGAGATGGCAGGAGGTGCCCTGCTCAGCGAAGGGGAAACCACTTCTGCACCAAGGATCTGAGCACTCACATCTCAAAGGCCAGCAGTGGGTTTACAGAGCCAGGTCATAATCCTAGCTCTGCTACTCACCTGATGTGTGACCCCGACCAAGCAGCGGCCCTGCTTAGAACCTCTGTCTATTCACCTGTGAGGGCAGTGCACCATGACCCAACCTTCTCTTCAGGGAGAGACCGCGGGTCTCTTTCCCTTAGTGGGTCTAAAGCCTCACCTGCACCCTGACCTCCCAAAACCCAAGGGTTCCATCGTGTGAGTGTTTCGACCTTGAATGCCTAGTCATCCAGATGCCTAGAGCATCCGGCTTCCAGCTCTAAAGGACGGTGCGTCTGCATAGAGCTCAGCGTGAGGGAGCCCAGGCTTGATTTCCCTGGCGCTGCAGCAACTCACTGGCTCAGCCTAACCTCCAGGCTAGGACGGATGCGGTCATTTAAATGGAAGAGTTACAAGAGCTCCTTTATTGATGACTTACCATGAACCAGACACTGCTCTAAGTGCTTCACACTAGTAGCTTCACAACCTCTGAGTATCTGCAGGTGACAAGCCGAGAGGGTAGAGCACCCTGCTGAGGGAATGCAGCGGGCGGGGCTGGAGCTCAGGCAGCCCCTTTGAGCACTGTGGTTCATGATCTGACAAGGGCCCTGTGAGGCAGCACTTTTCCTTCTCATTTCACAGATGAGGAAGCTTAGCCCTGGAAAGGGCAGGTCACTCACCTGAGGTGGCACACTGCCCAGAACCAGAGCCAAAGGCAGCGGAGGGCTGACCCACCAACTGAGGTTTGGCATGTGTCCTGATCACAGCCATGTAGCAATGCTGTCCTGAGGGGAGATGCCAGAGCAAACACCAGGTCACTCAGTCCCACCGGTCAGGCCAAGACGCTGCTCAATCAGTGCCCTTTGCCTGATGTGCCTGACTGAAACCCAAGTGTCAGGGTTGTCGACCCTGCTCCAGGTGCCCAGGCACTTGCCTCTAGCCTGCTCTTCCCTGAGGTGTTGTGAACTGAGATGGAGCTTCCTCGAATGCTGTTTGACCAAGACCAACCCTTTGGTTTGGGGTGGAGCTTCTTCTGCTTCTTACAGATGCCACTTTGACCATCACACGTGTCTTCTCTAGCAGATAATCCATCACTAGAGAATACACAGCGGAGGCAGCCAAGCAGGCCCCCCTGCCAGCTTCCCCAGCAAGATTCCTGCTTCCATCCCTGACCTTGGGGCAGAGTTGGGGCAACCAAATAACACGATAACTAATATGCATCGGGTGCCTGCCAAGTGGCTGGCACTATGCCCAGCTTTATTACATGTCACCTCCCGTTATCGGTGCCAACCCTGGAAGGAAGACATGATTGCTTTCAGCTTATGAATAGAGAAACTGAAGAACAGAGAAGTTCAATCATTCACCGCAGGTGCTGCAAAGGAAGAGCTGAACCTGGGAGAAACAAGGGCCAAGAGGCTCCAACCACACACAGCAAACTTCGAGTCACCAGGTGTGTTTGGAACCTGGTTACATTCCAGGCAGGTGCAGAACGGGGGATGAACAAATGTCAGAAAGGCCCCCGTCTCTAAGGAGCTGACCGCCTAGCGTAGGAGACAACATATACACAAAACCATAGTGCAAGGCAGGGTGTTTCTAAGCATCCTCACTGGAGACCAGCTGGTGGGAGCCCTTGATTTCCCCCATGGACAATCCAAAGAGGTCCCTGCTGCAATTACCATGGTGCCCACCCAGCAAACTGACCCCGTCACTTCAGTTCAGACTGACACTTGTAGCAGGAGCTGTAGCTCCAAAACTTCCACAAGAGGGAGAGCCAGACACCCGCCTGACATGGGTCTCATTCCCAAAAGAAAGCTGCAGTCAATTTCAGGGGCCTATGTATAGACCACACATGATCCGTGACACTTCACACATGGTCTGGACTTGCTTCAACACGTGAAGAAGGTGATGCCTATTTCAGTCAATGCAGACCTGTTTCTCTCTGATGCATTTCAAAGGTTTGGCTCTATAAAAAACTGCTTGGTTGCTGGTGTGGGTGGGGATGGGCACATGCCACCATCATGAGAACAGGCAGCTTTCATTTGAACTTGCTCTCAAGGCTGGCACCACAGCACTTTGATCCTGGCTCCCTGAAATTTTGTCCACACGCAATAAGACAAGGTGGAGAACTGAATGCAATACCTTACCTGCACTGTCCACAGCTAACACCCAAACCTTCTACTGTGTACCGAATGTCTGTGTCCTCCCAGACTTCATATGTTGCAATTCTAATCCCGAAGGTAGTATATTGACAGGCTGTGCCTTCAGGAGCGGGATTAGTGATCCTATAAAAGAGACCCCAGAGAGCTCCCTCACCCCTTCCATGACATGTGAGGACACAGAGAGAAGACAGCCGTCTATGAACCAGGAAGCAGGTCCTTACCAGAACTGACCATGTTGGCACCCTGATCTCCAACTTCCAGCCTCCAGAACTGTGAGGAATAAATTTCTGTTTTTTTAAGCAACCCAGAATATCGTCCTTTGTTATAGCAACCTGAGTGGACTAAGACACCTTCTGATGGAAATTTCCAAATAATGAAAACCAAGGGTTTGCAGTGAAAATTTTTTCCCATTTGGATCAAAATTCAATTATTCTCCCCCCCATCCCTGCCCAAGTCACACATCTTTTTGGATTCCAAGGACTGGACGTTGCATCACAGACCCCAAATCATGAGCATTTCACCTCCATGTGAGTTATCATTGTATTGCCTGAGATGGTTGCATTTGAAAATTAAGCAGTCATTTTGGGGGGCCTTTCGGAAAGCATTCACAACCATGTCTCAAAGCTGAGAGAAACTCAAAGATAGAAAATGGTGAAAATGTCTGTGTGATGTCTTCAGTGCGCCTCATACACATGTACATACACAGCTGCAGACTTGTTCCTCTCTTTTTATTGTAAAGACGATTTCCCTGAAGTATTTTTAAGCTGGAGAGATTCACTACAAGCTGGGGAAAATTTGCTCGCTACAATAGATCCAATTTATTGGCAGAAATCCAGCAACCCAATGTATTGGTAACTAGCTTGGTAATGAGTCTCTTCTATGTAAATTGGCTTATTATTATCAATTTTTGTCAGCTTTCGAGTGAGTCTTGATCTACTTCCCCACTTCGGCTCCGGTGCAAGGTGACTGGGAGCGTACAGCCTCCTCCCCACGCCAGGTGCTGGAAACCTGTGCCTGGAGGGAGGGAGAGAGTGGAGTGACAGACTCCTTGTTGTTAGAGCTCTGAATTTAATGTTCAGAACAGAGAGATGTTAAGGAGACTTGCAATGAGGTATTATAAAAACAGAGTTTGATTGAAAGAGCTGGCACGTAATGCAAATGAACACTTTGTCCCATGATTCACTGCTATCAGGAGAACTAAATTTGTACGGCCCAGAGGAGAGATGACTGAAGGGAGGCATAATAATCATCAATTTATACTTGCAAAGAATTAATCAAGAGGCCCAGAGGAGACAGCGCTCTGCAGCCACTCTCGGTGTATGTGCTGGGGGCAGGCAGTGTGGGAAGAGCTGGGGAAATTAGGCTAAATAGTAGGAATGGCTGTAACAACACTGGGGGCCATTAGGCAGAGATATCACCTCCACAGCAGGATGCCATGGAATTATTACGCCCAGAAATCTGCACAGATGGAACCTGGGTAACGGATGGCAATTTTTGCAAAGACCTGTTGATTTGATGGTGCATCTGGAAGGCTCTGGGGCTCAATTTCCTCCTCCTGGGGCTCTTTCTCAGGCAACCCTGAGACACCTCCTTTGCTTTATTCAGACAAGCATTCCTCCACTAACTCAACCCACCTTAGAGCACTGACTTCAGAAAAATCCCTCTGTCCAGTGCGATACTGGGGCAGAGTGGGTATTTCATCCTTATATTTGGCAAATATTTATTGAGCACCTACTAGGTGTCAGGTGGTGAACAGGGAAACGTCCTTGTCATCATGAGCTCTCATTCTGAGCAAGGGGAGAGGAGGGGGACACCAGAGACAGGCTCGCCGGTGAGAGAAGCTGGCACCACCAGGTTTTACATGATGCCCAAGGACAACCAAAATCCAGTAAGCAGCTCTAGTCCAGGTTTGCAGAATCGGCCCAAATAAATCAATCCCCTTCCCTGTAAGAGCCCGGCAGTTGCCCAAAGGTCATTTGAGGATTCTGACTCTGGAAGTGAAGGCTTAAGAGACCTGTCACCTCCTTCAAGTACCTCTTCATTCTCAGCTCAGTCACTACACACTGGTGGCCCAGAAGCCAATGGGTTGAATCACTCAGTAACATTTTCAATTAGTCACCAATGTCTAAAAGTTGGGAGATGTCATGCACATTCAGAGTTCCAGTGTTACATTTTTTAAAATGTAATCTAAGTACACTGTACCTGCATCCCCACGGGACAGCTGTGGCTGAGTCGGGGTTGCCCCTTTGAGCTCTCTAGTTTACCACAGTCCCCACTGCTCCCTTTTCAGTCTCTCATTTCATCCTGTTTCAGTCTCTCGTTTTTCCAGCCCAGCTTCTGTGGGAATTTAATATTTCTGCTCCTAGGCTAAATGACCAGAAATACAAGGTGGTCTGACTATATTAGCTTAGGTTCTGCAGAAATGTCTCTAGCCAGCCCTAACTCAGTGTTTTAGTTTGATTAATATTGTCACAATAATTAGTCAGAATACACTTCTCTCTTTTGTAAAGCAGTGGTCAAGTATACAGTTATCCTTTCTTTCAGCCCCAGGCTTTGAATTTTTCCTCTGGCTCACTGGCAACCCAAAGTCAGTAACTCTAGATGAGCTTGTTTGCTCCCTCCTCTTTCCAGGAGACGTATACCACTCAACCCACTTGTCCCTCAGCGTGGCTATAAGTAGGCTAGGACCTGGTGTAGGAGTACAAGGCAGCAGGTAATAATTCAGCTCAAGGGTTTGTTGCGTCTATCCCTTTCCTCCCCCTGATTGATTTTTGGCCTGTATTTCTGACAAGTGCGTTTTCCATGTCTTTTTCAAAAAAATATACATGCTTCACCCAGTCCTTTTTGAAAGAAACAAAAGGAAGACCTGTAGCAGCAATGCAGTGCAGGAGCATGCCAGAATAAGAGACGCTGGTGGTGGTCCCTGCCCTAGAGCTCGGGGGCAATTAGAGGGAGACACAAGGCAAACTGTAGGCAGCTGGCAAATGCATGGCGAGGCAGCTCAGGGGCACAAAACACATTAGACAGAGTGGATGGAAGCACATTTGATGTTATTCATCCAATGTATCAACATGGTGATGCCCACTGGGGTCCTGCACATGGCGGGTACTGGAGGGTACGGGGAGGAATCAGACCAGTTTTCCATTTCCAGGAGTCCAGTGGAAGAAACATCCTTCACAGAGAAAGCCTATCACCGCTGCCAGGAGGCATGGTGCAGCCCCTTGTCCCCTGGATTTCAGCACCGTTGCAATGGATGACACCCTGTGCTTGCCAGGGTTCCAGGTCAAGTGTGAGGGCTCCCCCATCCCTAGGGCAGCCCCAGTCACTGGGGAACAGAGCCTCACCCTTCTGCTGTTCCGCTGAGATGGTTCTAAGGCACATTCTGCATGGCTTCTCAGTGGGCCCAGAAGGTTGAGCCCCAGGTGCCCTGAGAGGCACCCTGCTGCTCAACACAAACTCCACTGACTTTTCTCCCTCCCCCATCTCACTTCCCCTCTCCTTGGATCACATCTGAACAAACTATCTGCACTTGAGGCTTTATTCCAGGATCTACGTTTTGGAGAACTCAAACTAAGACAGTGCCAGAGGGGCGTAACAGATTGGATTATGAGCTAAGGAGCCAGGAAAGGCTTTAGGGACCAGGAGACATTTGAACTGGGCAAGTCTTTGGTGCACAAGTAGAGAGGGAAGTGGAGGAGAGATCCATTCCAAATGGCGGGCACAGCATGAGCTGTAGAAAGAAGGAACACAGCTGCGAGAGAGAATAGTGTGCCCTTAATTCACAGGCTACGTGAAGAACCATGGAAAATGGGATTGGAAAAATAGAGTGGGCCTGGATCACCAGTAGGTTTGAATGTCCCTTTGTGGAGTGCAAATTTCATTTTGTAAATGTTGATGTGATGTGATTTGATGTTGAAATGGTGTGATTCGGATAAGGCAGTTGTGGAGGCAAGAAGGGGTGGGATGAGGATGAGGACAAAGGTTGTCCTCTGGGCGGCCGCTGGCGAGATGTGCCTTCTCACACTGTGGTCAGATGACGCTTGTGGAGGCCTTGATCCTCTGTGTGGTGGTCTCTTGCTGGGCACTCAGGGGGTGCCTCATGGATGGCAGGCATGGCACAGCTCTGGCAGAGTTCATGGCTGAAGAATCATGACCTGTGGCCGACAAATAGCTGTTGTCTTCAGGCTGGCCAGGGGAGCTGACTTAGGGTCCCCAGGTGGGTGGGCCGTAGTGTGAACAGGCCCCAGGTGTCATGTTTCACCACCTGTCAGCCAGATGGGCACCCTGATGGCTCCTTAGTGGCGTCCCACATGCTTGTGGTGGGAGCAGTGCTGCCCTCCTTGTCTGAGGGGTGGCTGAAGGTCCAGAACGCCAGAATAACCAATGCAAAAAATGGTTTAAGAGTAAAACAAATAACAGAACTGTAAAAGTAAATCAACCATTCATACTTTATTTGCCCACATGACACCAAATGACCATACTGACTCTTTACTTTCACAGGGACCACATTTTTGAGCAGCCTGACTGAGTGTGTGGCAATGACAGGGAGCAGGGATGGAAATGTAGCCTTGGATCTGATTACTAGGTCAGCTTTTCTGAATCTGCCCAAATCCCCCAGCCCCACTTCCTGGGGAGCCCTGGTTCCCACGGGATCAGTGTTCCGGAAGAACTGGAGATTAACTTCAGAAAATTACATCTTCCTGTATTCACACATGCCCATTTCTGAGCTGCTTTCTCTGCAGGAGCCTGTTTCTTGCTTTAGGGTGACCTTTTATGAAGTGTCTTCTAAAGGATACAAATTCCACAGGTTGTTAGTAGACAGTCTTCTAAAATAATGTTTCAAATTCAAGTAACTTTGGGAAATGATGTGTTGAGCAAAATTAAACAGGTTTCTTTACTGTAGGACATCAGAGCCTTTAATGGGCTCAGGAGTAGCTACACAATTTGTGGGGCTTGGTGCAAAATGAAAACACAAGGCCCCTGGTTCAAAGATTATGAAGAATTGCAAGACGACACCTGCAGAGCATTACACCGAGCATGGGACCTTACTGAGCACGAGCCCAGTGAGGCTGCAGGAGTCCCATGGCTGTGAAGCTGCCCAGACACTGTGCTGCCGTGATTGCGGATCTCGGAGGGTAGAAAGGGGGGCAGACAAGGTCACTATGTGTTCGCAAGTGTTCAACCCTGGAACTGCAGTTCCACAAAACACACTCAGGGAACTCCTGCTTTAAGCCGATGAATTCCCATTTTCCTCTTATCTCTGGGCTCCAATACTCAAACATTGTAAAAAGGAACCCCGTGGGACAAACATACATAGCAAGGGAAGACCCTCTTGAACTGCTACTTCCCTCCTCTGTTAGGTTTTGTATTTGGGGATTTTTTTGGAGGGGTAAAGTAGGGTCCACCAATTATTTCTGCTAATTACTTATTTTGCTCCATCCTTTTAAAGGAGGCCCAACACCCCTGAATTACCAAAACGAATTTCTGGCAGTAATAGCAGGCAATTTACAGTGGTAGGTGAAGATAACAAAAAATAGTACACCTTGGCCAGGGACAGTGCATAATTTTGTACCTAGAATACCAGCATTATTAAAGCACTGTCAGCCCGCTTGCTTTGTTCTGCTTTCCCAGGTGGCCCCATGACACTGCCTGGGGCCTGGCTTCCCTGAGCTCCTCTCTGGGTTATTTATGGCTGGGGAGGGTGTGGGGTAGGATGTGGGAACCCAACCCTCAGCTCTGTGAGTCACAAGTGGGCAGAGAAGTGAAGGCAGTGACCGCCCATTGACTCCCACTTCCCTTGGGGCCCTGCTCATGGAGGGCCCCAGGCCCAGCCACATCTGTTGCTCTGACTCACTGCCATTTCTGGGCTCCCACTCCTGTGGTCTTCCAGGCCTCAGAGTTAATCTGTTCATCACGCCTCTCCACACCCCACTCCCTCCCACTTCCTTTGTTATGATGTCCTGGCTGAAGGCAGCTTACCTCCTCCTGCAGGCAGTCAACTGTCCAGCTCTGAGCAGGCTGACTGCTGGCTCTGCACTGGCCAGCTCCCTGCATCTGGAGCCCACACTTTATTCCTGGACATGCACTGTCACCTACTGAATGCATATGGCTGTGCTTTTATTGAGGGCCACCCACATGCCAGGGTTCTGTGGACAATTTTCACATGAGGCTCACAGCTCCCATCCTTGAGAAGCTCCACTCTGGCTGGGAGAGAGGGGCTAGTTCCCATAGAGCCAGAACAAAGAACTGACATGCAAATCTGCCCACATCACACCTCTGTTTAACTCCCTTCAGTGGATCCCCACCACCTGTCGTTCAAGTCCCCAACTCTCAGAGGGTCCTTTCCAGGCCCTTCAGGGTCTGTCCTGCTCTATAGCCTTGTCAGTCATTGCTTCCTCTCGGTCTCAGCCATTTCGCTCCACCCTGCCAACACTCAATAGCTTCTCCACGTTCCCGGGCTTTCGCTCAAGCTGCCGCCTCCACAGTAATGCTCTTCCCCTCACTGCCCACCTGGAGGACACCCTCTCATCTCTCAAGGCTCACTTCAAGCGTCAACTCCTCTAGGAAGCTTTTCACAGTCCCCGCCTCCCAGCCACTTCCTCCCACCTTTGTACCACTACTGGTCCCAGCAGTGTTTTCCAACACAGACCAGGTAGCATCTCCTTGTCAGAAGTCTATCTCTCCTGCCAGAACATGAGCAACCTGAGAGCAGGGTCTGGTACATGATAGCTACTCAACGAATAACCGCTCAGTGAATCCCTGAATTAACAGTACAGATCCAAGCTCCTGAAGAGCTCCAAGCCCCCATCCCAAGGGGCTGGAGCAAGCTCCCCAAGCTGGACCCCAGGAAAAGGAGTGGTGACTATGACCCTCTTTCTCCCCACTCTCATGCCATCTCAGCACTTTTGTTTCTTTCCTCCCCCTTCCCTGCTTTGTTTTCATGATGGGAATCTCAGTCAACAGCAGTATGTGAGAAGGCAGAGAAGAGAAAAAGAAAATTGCAGTCTTAAGGGTGACAGCCCTGAAATGTTGAGTTTGAAAACTGCCTGGGGATTCAATTTCATATTCTTGGCCAAGCAGATGCAAATACATATTCAAATTCAATGCAAATGCACTGGCGAGTCTCCTGGCTAATTACTGGTGCCTGGTGAGACTGGCAGTCCTTGGTGACAGGATCTGCCTCCTCTTCTCAGCTCCCTCCACAGTGCCTGTCCCAGAGCTGAGTTCCAGATAGGAAGAGATCCATAAAGACAGCTCCCAGAGGAGAGGTGTCCTCAGGGAAATCCTCTGGAGACACTGCCTAGTGTGAAGTCTTCTGGGGATGATCCCCACAAGAGGAGGGCTTCCTGCAGGAAGGAGATGAGCCCAGAGTGAGCTCCACGAGGGGAGCGAAGGAGCTGAGAAAGCAGAGAGAAGGACCCTGTCACACTGAGGGCGCAGTGGTCACTGCAGGGAGGAGACACTGCAGGCACATTTCAGAGGCAAAAATTACAAAGGATGAGAAAGCCAGACTGGCTGCGGGTGATAGGGAAAGTCCAGATGAACTTAGGGCTCCTCCTGTCTCAGGGGCCTAGATATCTGTGAGGCTGGGAGAACTTTGCCTCAGCCACAAGCACAGGGATAGAGGACATTACTCCATGACTTCTTTCCTGGAGGCCATGTCCCAGAGTCCCAGACCTTGTGTCTGGACAGAGAGCCCAAACTGACTACCAACAGCTTGGCAGACATATTGTTCTCTCCTGATGACTTAGCACACCAGGGTCACTCATCTGGGCTCACAAAAGAGTCTAGTTACTAGCAAAATGGATGAGTCAGAAGGCAAGTGCATGGTTTGCTTCAGTAGCCTGGCTTGTGTCAGCACCTGGGACAACTCCTTCCTTGACTTGTAAGCAGTGAGGAAGTGACCCTGGGACAGCAGAGCCAGAGGGTGCCAGCTGGACCAGGGGCAGTTCCCTGATTAAGAGTACAGATATCGGGGAAAGGAGCACCACTCAGCTGGGACATCCCTCCACCCAACATTCTAACAATGCAGGGCAAACATGGCTGTCACCTACTGAACACCAGCTATACACCAGGCATGGTACACACATTACATTAACCATTGCCACAGCCCTACAAGTTAGGCATCATAATTATTCTTATTTCACAAACAAGGAAACCAAAGCTCAGAGTGGTAAAGAGACCTGCCTAAGGTCACACAACAAGGAAGAAGTCCTGCAGACCTGCCCAAATATCATTGTCTAGAGAATGTGGGGATCCTCCCTGTCCTCCTCTCTCAGGGTGGTAAACAGCCCTGCCCCAAGTGAAGTTTTAGTGACCTCTTTAGAAATCCATGGGAAAGGATGGTTTCCCATGTCGGTGGGAGGAAGTTTTTACTGCAGCTGGGCACAGTGGCTGTGGTTTTAGAAGGCCGTTGTGAAGACACGGTAACGCACAATATTCCTGACAGGATGCAGCGAAAGACCTGGCCATTTTCATGTTCATAGAGAGAATAAAAGGAAAGAATGACACCTAATGAATTTAGTGCCTTATCAGAATACCTTACTGACAACTCCAGCTACCCGCAGAGCCCACCCCTCTCTACTGTGAGTGTGTCTTCCCTTCACACCCCCTTCCTTGAGGCTACAAGGAGCTGTTCATCGTCTGCTGTGGCCCAACAAGTCCAGCCCTTCTTCTGGCATCAGATTCTCTGATGAAGAATCACCCTCCCCATGCTCATCCCACATGGCTTGAGGAGTCTGACTCCACTATGGATGCCACAATAGGCATGTGGTCAGGCTGGTCAATTCAGTCACCATGTTCCCCCACCAAGATCACTGGTTCAAGATGGACCGACGGCCCGAGTGGGCCAAAGGAGCCAACGGACTTCGGCCCTCAGATTCTGGAACCATTAGAAAAGAAATCACATTTCCCCTGAGTGGTACTGAGGAATGCCACAGGGGTACACCAACCCAGAAGCGAAGAAGGCCTGAAGGAAAGCCTAACAGGAAGGAGTCCTGGTGACACTCTTTGGGTGCCTGGATCCAGCTGCTCCAAAGCCACATACTCTGGGCTTCTGGTTAATGTGAACCAATAAAATCTCCTTGCTCTCCGGCTCAGGCTCTCAAGCCGAGGTCCTGGCAAGTACAGGCAAAGCATTTTGACAAATTCCCTCTCCAGGCTTTTGGTCCTGCTACTAAAGTCAACTTTCTAGGCTACAGAGGCCCTGTTACTTCCACAGCACATCTCCTAACGTCTCTCTTCTTTGACTTGCTACAGCTCTGGAGGCCAGCAAGTCTGAGTCTCCGTCTGTGAGTCCTGCTCCCCAGCCTGAGACCCAGCACCTGCCCGCTCCACACTGACCACAGCACCCAGCCCAGTGGCAGTCACAGCAGGTGCACAAAAGTGGCTTCAATGAGTGCTCCCAGCCTCTAGAAATCCTCTCTCTCTCAGTTAAATTACCAGCATATGAATCTGAAGGTCAGGTAATATGGACTCAGTTTTCAGGACGTGAGACTCCCTCCAGACCGACCTGATCTTACCTTCACACCACACGTGTTTTCAGAAGAGATGCTGGTGGTCAGACATATTTCATAAGAGCAACTATTTTACCCTCTTTGCCAACAGAATGAGAGGGCATCTCTGAAGACCCATAGAGGAAGCCTTTATTCAAAGACCCCAAACATATGTACTAAAAATAACCTATCTTCATCTGTAATGAACAACGATTTCCCTGGGGCTTTGCCGGCTACTGGCCTTGCCATTCTTTCTGTAGGCAAAAGATAGTTGGGGAGGGGGTAGAGGAGGAAAGGGAGAATGAGACAAAATTAGAGAATGTATACACCTGAAGATCCATCCACATTACATTCAGAGTTGCCAGTCCTTGGCAAATTATACCAGTTTCCACTACAATAGAATATAATTATATTCCATTATAACACAAATGTATTCCTTTTTGCATACATTTGATTTAATGAAAAATACTATTTAAACAACAGCACAGGGTGAAGTAAGTCAGAAAGAGAAAAAAGATGCCATATGCTAATGCATATATATGGAATCTAAAAAAACAAACAAACAATGGTACTGATGAACATAGTTGCAGAGCAGGAATAAAGAGGTAGACACAGAGAATGGACTTGAGGACTTGGGGTGGGAGGGGGAAGCTGGGGCGAAGTGAGAGAATAGCATCAACATATACACACGACCGAATGTAAAATAGTTGGCTGGTGGGAAGGAGCCGCATAGCACAGGGAGATCAGCTCCGTGTTTTGCTATGACCTACAGGGGTGGGATGGGGAGGATGGGAGGGAGGCTCAAGAGGGAGGGGATATGGGGACATGTGTATGCATATGGCTGATTCGCTTTGTTGTGCAACAGAAACTAACACAGTGTTGTGAAGCAATTATACTCCAATAAAGATCTATTATTATAAATAAATAAATAAATAACAGCACAGGTCATAGAGCGATCATGATGAAGAGAGAAACCTGGACACTGAGATCCACAGATGATTGTTATTACCTTGCTGGGTGACCTTGGGTAAGTAACTTAACCTCTCTAAACTTCAGTTTCTTCATCTATAAAACAAGGATAAAGCATCTGCCCCACTTACCTCTGAACTAACAAAATAGCCTAGGCTCTGAGCAGCTAGAGGTGCTGTGAGATGATTTCTGAGCATTGGCCATAGGCCACTACTATCAAGCATCTCACTATAGTGGATCTTTTATTAACACGGCTTGGTGGCCTACTTTGGGGTCTGTCCCAAAGGCCTGAAATTAATTAGCAATCAGTTCCTGTTGCTTCTAAAACACCTTTAATCTGTACCACTGCTTACGACAGACAACGAAATTTCAGATGCCCACAGGGCTAGATGGTACGATAAATGAGTGAAGATGGCAGGGTGTAAACAATAGGGAGGGGTTAAGGCTGTGGCAAATTACAGAGTGTGTGTCCATGTCCTGTCTGAGGGGCAAGCAACCACTTTGCCCCAGTAACAGGCTGCCATGTGGGACTAACACTCAACATTGACAGAAATCCCAATTTGTTTAGTAGAAGCCAGGAATGTTGATTTTTTAAAATTGAAGTATAGTCAATTTACAATATTATATTAGCTTCAGGTGTACAACATAATGATTCAGTATTTTTACAGATTATGCTCCGTTAAAAGTTATTACAAGATGATGACTATAATCCCTGTGCTGTACAATATATCCTTGTTGCTTATCTATTTTATACATCTATGTATAAAATTAAGAGTATTTGTATCTCTTAATCCCATACCCCTAATTTTCCCTTCCCCTTCCTTCTCCCCTATGGTAACCACTAGTTTGTTTTCCACATCTGTGCATCTGTTTCTGTTTTGGGTTTTTTTTTTTAACATCTTTATTGGAGTGTAATTGCTTTACAATGGGTTTCTGCTTTATAACAAAGTGAATCAGCTATACATATACGTATGTCTCCATATCCCCTCCCTCTTGCATCTCCCTCCCACCCTCCCTATCCCACCCCTCTAGGTGGTCACAAAGCAACGAGCTGATCTCCCTGTGCTGTGCAGCTTCTTCCCACTAGCAATCTAATTTACATTTGGTAGTGTATATATGTCCATGTCACTCTCTCACTTCGTCCCAGCTTACCCTTCCCCCTCCCTGTGTCCTCAAGTCCATTCTCTACACCTGCATCTTTATTCCTGTCCTGCTCCTAGGTTCTTCAGAACCTTTTTTTTTTTAGATTCCATATATATGTGTCAGCATATGGTATTTGTTTTTCTCTTTCTGACTTACTTCACTCTGTATGACAGACTCTAGGTCCATCCACCTCACTACAAATAACTCAATTTTGTTCCATTTTATGGCTGAGTAATATTCCATTGTATATATGTGCCACATCTTCTTTATTCATTCATCTGTGGATGGACACTTAGGTGGCTTCCATGTCCTGGCTATTGTAAATAGTGCTGCAGTGAATATTGTGGTACATGACTCTTTTTGAATTATGGTTTTCTCCGGGTATACGCCCAGTAGTAGGATTGCTGGGTCGTATGGTAGTTCTATTTTTAGTTTTTAAGGAACCTCCATACTGTTCTCCATAGTGGCTGTATCAAGTTATATTCCCACCAACAGTGCAAGAGGGTTCCCTTTTCTCCACACCCTGTGCAGCATTTATTGTTTGTAGATTTTTAGATGATGGCTGTTTCTGTTTTGCATTATACATTCATTTGTATTAATTTTTAGATTCCACATATAAGTGATATAATACAGCATTTGTCTTTCTCTGTCTGACTTATTTCACTTAGCATAATGCTCTCCTAATCCATCCATGTTGCTGCAAATGGCAGAATTTCATTCGTTTTATAGCTCAGTAGTATTCCATTATATATATATATATATATATATATATATATATATATATATATATATATATATATATACACCACATGTTCTTTATCCATTCATCTGTTTTTTTGTTTTGTTTTTTGTTTTTGTTTTTTTGCGGTATGCAGGCCTCTCACTGTCGTGGCATCTCCCGTTGCGGAGCACAGGGTCCGGACGCGCAGGCTCAGTGGCCATGGCTCACGGGCCTAGCTGCTCCGCGGCATGTGGGATCTTCCTGGACCAGGGCACGAGCCCATGTCCCCTGCATCGGCAGGTGGACTCTCAACCACTGCACCACCAGGGAAGCCCCCATTCATCTGTTGATGGCACTTGTGTTACTTCCATATCTTGGCAATTGTAAATAATGCTGCTATGAACATTGGGGTGTATGTATCTTTTCGAATTAGAGTTTTCATTTTTTTCTGAATATATGCCAAGGAGTGGAATTCCTGGATCATATGGTAATAATATTTTTTAGTTTTTTGAGGAGCCTCCATACCATTTTCCATAGTGGCTGCACCAATTTACATTCCCACCAGTGTACAAGGGTTTCCTTTTCTCCACATCCTCTCCAACATTTATTTATAGACTTTTTGATGATAGCCATCCTGGCAGGTGTGAGGTGATATCTCATTGTGGTTTTGATTTGCATTTCTCTGATGATTAGCAATATTGAGCATCTTTTCATGTGCCTGTTTGCCATCTGCATGTCTTTTTGGGAAAATGTCTAACCAGGTCTTCTGCCCATTTTTGATTGGGTTGTTTGGGGTTTTTTTGATATTGAGTTGTATGAGCTGTTTATATAGTTTGGATATTAACCCCTTGTTGGTCATATTATTTGCAAATATTTTCTCCCAAGGAATGTTGATTTTTATGCATAATCTCCTGTAATTTTTTTAAGTTGGCAACTAATTTAAAAACTTGTGAAACACTTTGTGAGATCCAAGTAGTGTATCTCCAAACTGGATTTGACCACAGCCTGCCAAACTCTGTCTAGTAATATTTCATTTTTTCCACTTTTACTTCTTTTTTGAAAGTTTATAGGTCATGCTAATTTTAAGTCCAAAATTTAAAAAACGTAACAAGTACCCCTGATTTGAGCAGGACAGGATGCCTGCACCATGGAAAGGCAGCGGCATTCACTAATTTCCAGCCCAGTAACCACGGCTGGCTGGGGGGCTCCCACCGCCTCTCCTCCTCAGCCAGCTCCGCTGCATCACCTAGCCCTTTTAACAAAGTTCTTTGGAGATGAAGAGCAACACTGGAGAATAATTTACGTGTTGTCCTGAGGCAAAATTGGACAATTCTGTCAATTCTTGTTTCCTGAATCTTACAAGCTCTGCAAATTAAATGCAGCTTACACCGTTGCTGCTTGCCTTGTTCTGTGCCAAGGAAGCCAGAACTGAAGGACTCAATATGCCACTGGGAAAAAAAAATTTCATCGAAGCCACAAGCATTATTGTGTCCAAGCCCCCCACCTCCACACACGCAAACCAGTGCACCCTGCCATCACTTGCATCAGCATCATCAACAATCACTTCACATATATATTGTATAATTAAAACTTTGCTAAGACCGCACACCTCGAGCCTGTGTTCCACAACAAGAGAAGCCACTGCAATGAGAAGCCCGCACACCACAACGAAGAGTAGCCCCTGCTCGCTGCAACTAGAGAAAGCCTGCGCTCAGCAACGAAGACCAAATGCAGCCAAAAATAAATAAATAAATGCATTTATTTAAAAAAAAATTTTGCTAAGAGGATAGATCTTATCACAAAATAATAATAAATAAGGTGGGAGGATGCTTTCCGAGGTGATGGATATATTTATAGCATAGATTACAGTGATGGTTTCACAGATGTATACTGATCTTCAAATCCATCAAGTTGTACATATTAAATATGAACAGCTTTTTGTATGTGGATCTTACTTCAAAGTGGTTTTTTAAAAAAATATTCCTTCATGTGGATGGGCCTCTTTAGTTTCAAAGGTGCTGGTCCTTTCCCTCATTTTACAGGACCCATGGTTGACCTGTGGCCACAAGACTGCTCTTTCAGCATCTCTGGATGGGATGAAGGCCCCTTAGAACCTGCCTGCATGAGTATTAACATCCAGGGACATGTTTGTCCACCAGGTGATAACAAGAAGGTTACAGGTCAGAATTCTGGATTTTTACTCCTTCACTAAGTGTCAGCAAGAACAACAAAAATCATCTTGTGGAACAAAAGAGAAAACAGACCCTTGACAGAAATGCAGACACCTGGATGCAAAGCCGATGCAGCTGAGGACTCTTGGCACAGTAGATAGCACTGGATGGCAGCCTCCTCAGCACCTGCGCCCTTGGTACCCAACACAGCCTGGTGCCCCTCGTGGCAAGGACTCAACCAACGTTGGAAAAATGATTGATTCATGGAGTAATAGGATTTCTGAGAGCACCATGCCCAGCTTACCTGCCTCTTTAGAGATGAATGATTTTAGGGTTGTGTTTGAACAAAAGAATATATTAAATAACTTCTATGAAATTAAATTTCACAAGATAAGATTTTCTACCTGTTAGGACAAAATTAGGACATTTTGCTGAGACACTGTGTTGGTGAGGGTGTGTCCTCACTCATTGTCTGGCCTGAGTAACTTGAGGCGGTCTCTGAAGGGGGCAGTGCTTGCTAGGGCTGCTCACTCTGCTTCCGGGCACCTGGTGAGATTGCACAGATCTGCCCCCATGTGACTTGCTTTGACCAATAAAATATGAAGGTGTTACTTCTGAACAGAAACTTTAAGAACAGTGTGTGATTCAGCACATTCCCTTTTATGATCCCACTGCTGTCGTGGGGATTGCTCCGTTTCGACTGTGCTGTCAACCTGGGTTTCAGCAAGAAGTTAATACAGAACAGAATCCTCAGCATCCATGATGGACAAGGAACATTAACAAGAAATTAACTTTTGTTATTTTAAATGGGGGAGATCTGGGGTTATTTATTACCACAACATGATCGATCTTATCCTGAGTGATAAGAAGACCTATCTGGCAATATCTATCAGAATTTAAAATATTAATACCTTTGACCCTTCAATTTCAGTTTAATTAAATTTTATTAAATTTTTCTTCTACATCTTCACTTTCATACATGTGCAACGTGATATATGTATAAGGATATTCATGGCTGTAATGTTTATACAGCAAATATGGGAAACAACCTAAGAATATGTCAACAGAATTCATAATATGCTTTAATGTTTAATAAATCATGGAATATCCAGATCGAGGAAGAGTATACAGCCCAAAAAGGGAATAAGTCAGATTTTTATAAACTGATAGGAAACACTTCCCAAGATGTATTGTGACGTTAAAAAAAAAGGCAAGATGCAGAACAGTGTGTATAGGATGCTACTATTCTTGTAAAGCATATGTAAATGTGTTCATAAGCATATCTATATCTATATGCTTTTTTATACATAGCATATCTCTGGACATAAACACAGGAGAAAGGGTCTGGTGATGGGGTCCCTCTGGGAAGGGGTAGTGAAGCAGTGGTGGTGGGAGGGAAACCTCTGCCCACGGCACACCATTATCTTGTGCCTGAATTTTTTTGCTATGCACAGTTATTATTTCTTCTTTAAATAAATAGGACACTGGAGACATTCCCAAGAAATGACTACAGGAATTACCTGTAGGGGCAGAGGCTTCATAGGAGGTGGCTAGAGACAGGAATAAGATCACAACTTCTTTATGTATACCTTCTACAGAGTTTTCATTTTCAAACCATAAGAATATATTATCTTTAATTTTTTAAGTAAAAAGAAATTTTTTTAAGAAATCCACTCTTCTATGTGAAAGCAAATTCATGTAGAAACCCTTGAGGGCCAAGGGCCTCTCATGGGGGCAGCAGTCAGCCACCCAGGAAATTCCCTGAAGCATTTCTCCATCTGTTAGACAGTGTCAAGCTGTGCCTCCTACATGAAGCCTGTCTCATTTTATCCAAATCATTAAGGGCTTCAGTGTGCAAGGCCTTCTGGGTTCTGGCTCTGTGCTGTGTGCTCTTTTCATATAAACTCTAATTCTCACACTTAGCCTGCCAGAGTGGGTGAGCTTGTGTAAAGAGTATTTTAGCAGAGAAAGCAGAGAGCGGCCAGTGGACTTCTGAGAGGAAACTGGCCAGAGGAAAAAAATCTTCACTTCCCAGTGAGAGTGGTGCCTGCAGAAAGGACCCTGGGCATGTCGGGCACATGAAGGAGTCTTCCACAAGGCCGGAGGGAACAGTGGGCAAGGGAAGAGGAGAGGACCATGAGAGAGGAGGGAGAGGGCTATTCATGTAAGAAAGAGTAAGAGTATCCACAGTCCCAGGGGAAGAGGGGGGAGATGGGAATTTTTATTAAGAGCTGGATGGAAATGTAATTGGAGCCCTTGAAATCCTTGGAAAGATGGGAGCAAAGGTTTTAGTTTCTGTTTGAGCTGTGATTCTTCAAAATGAGACCTTGCTTCAGTTCTGGGCAATGTGGGTCCTTACATTACCCCGGGATTTTGAGTTCCTTTTACCGACGAGGAATCAGAGACCTGGAATGGTTAAGAAATTTGCCCAAGGTCTCAAGCTTCTTTGTAAAAGAAACATAACTGTATCCCAGCTCTATCTGATTGTAAACACATACACTTCTACTTCTTACACTATCTACCTCTAAGTCTCTAGGTGAAATCCTCAGCCAACCCTTACAGCCAACCAACACAGAATGGGGTCCACTTATTTCTTGTTGATCTATCCAACTTTTATCTTACCATGTTTGATGGATGAATGGAGAAATGGAGATATGGCTGAATGGAGGGTGGGATGGATGGATGAATGGCTGGATGGATTCATGAGTACATCAAGTGATTTAACTTTCATTGTGATTTGTAAACAGTCAATGAGCAAGAAAGTTTCAGGTTACATTCTTTATCAGAGGAAAGCAAAAAATATTTATTTAACACTGACTGTAAATTGAGAGGTGAATTTGAAATGTAATCCATCTCAGAGAGCCTGGTTTAGCAGGGTGGGAAAAGCAAGAATTTGAGTAACCATTATCCAAGATGGAAAGTGAGAGGTTGTTTAATAAATTTCCTGACCCTTCCATTCCATATGGAGGTTCAGAGAAACTAGACCCTCTACCTTGAGGCAGAGAAGGAAGGAAAGTGGGGACTGGGGGGGAGGTCAGGGAAGGTTCTGGAAGGAGGCAGCAATTTTTATTTGAATCTTAAAGGGTACATAGGATTTTGATCTAGGAGGAGGGCAGAGGATTGGAGGAAGGGGTGAGAATTAATTTCAGACAGAGAGACCAGCATAAGCAAACACACAGAGGTGGGAATATTTGAGATAGACTTAGCCTTGCTGAGGTGAAGAATGCTTTGTGGATAGAAATACTAGAAGGTAAGATTGGAAAGGGGCCAGATAATGAGGGGCCTGGAAACTCAGACTCAATATTTGAGACCTTGGTTAATGAGAATGCATTGAAGATTTCAGAATAGGGTAATTGAGCTGGTGTACACACACAAGCAATCTGAAAGTGAGGCAGTGTGGTGCAGTAGTGAACACTTGGGCTCCTGGTCAGACACCTGGGCTAGAATACCAGGTCCTTCTCATCTAAGATGTATGACCATTAGCAAGTCAGTTGGCCTTTCTGAGCTTCCATCTCCCTATCTCTAACATGGGAATAATAATAATAATAATCCTCATAGAGCCATGGGGATTAATTACAATGAAGTATATAAAATGTTTAGCCCAGTCCCTGACATATGTTAAGTGTTCAGTATATGTTAGCTATTTGTTGTCATCATCACCACCACCAGCTGCAGCAGCAGCTTCACTACCACCATTGTCATCATCAACATCACCACCAACATGGTCTTTGCCTTTGTCATCATCTTCAGCATCATCACCTCTCTCTAAGCATAAAGACTTGTATAGCCCAGTGACCTGCCCAGAAACACAGTCATTTATTCCAAACACATTTGCTGAGCGCTACTGTGATGGAGGGTTTCCGTTTGCCCATCAGATTCACTCCCTACCCTTTTCATCTTGCTCTGTGCCTGGCAAGGCCAACCTGTTCCATCCAATGGGCAGTCCCTGTGGAAGACTGAAGGGAGGAAGAAAAGCCAGGTATTGTTCTTTGGCTCTCTCCCTGCTTGTCAGCATGGCTGGCTGCATCCTTGGATGGGTCTCAGCTCTTTCCAGGTTTCCTCTTCACACCTTCCTCCCTGCCCCAGTTCCAGATGTGGTCGCCATGGAGCCCTGCTCTTCCCAGATGAAGGCTCCTGCACTATTTCTTGTGACTCCTCTACACCATACCTTTGCAAATGGTTCCTGTCCTAATATCTACAAATTGCCCTGACTTGAGTTTTCCATCTGTTTGTGCTAAGCTCTGATTGATAGACTTTTGTGTGTCAGCCCCAGTCATGGGAACGCAAGCTACAAAAATAGGAATGAGATCACCATCTCATCCCCTTCAAGGCTTCCCTATTTCTTGGGGGAACAGAAACGCCTCAGGAAACTACAACACCATCTTCTATGTGCCACAATAGCATATGTACTCAGAGTTGTGATAACATCGAAGGACAGGTACCCTCGTGGGGGTGAGTTTGCATGAAAGCCAGCAGAGAAGACTTCTTAGAGGAAGTGACACTCTATCTGAGTCTTGAAGGATGAATACAACTCCCTGCACAGGCATGGTAAATTACTCGGTTGCCTGGAAGCCACGTTGGACACAGGTGAGGCAGGGGAGAGGACTGGAGTAGTTTAGGGACTGGTATCAAGTTGCTTACTTCTTTTATTTTGCTAATCAAAGACGTTTTTTGCTTTGCCATCTATTATCACTCACCACCAGAATATAATATTGGAATAAAGGAAAGTCTTTTGTAGCAAATAAATTTAGCTTACATACACAAGTACTGCCTGTCCTTGTTTTTCTCACTTTGTAGCAGTCAAGGAACCAGTGCATGGGCTGATTTGGAAACCACTAATCTTATCTGACCTTCTTATTTTACTCTTGAGGAAGCTGTGTATTTAAGAAATAAATAGAATTTTAAAACAGTATCAACTCTTTTAAGTGTTTATTGCCAATCATGGGATTGCTCCCCACAAAAAGACCCTTGACCAGCCCTAGGTCCCGTCAGGCATTTGGGGTCAGTCAACACTTGGTCCTAACACCATGGAGAAAAGCATTAAATTTCCCAGATTATTTTCTCTGTAAGTCATTCGATAATATTTTCTGCTCCAAAAGACTGTTATGACAAGCAGCAAATTGGTAATTGCAGCCATCTAAGAATAGACATATTTGCAGGATTAATGACCAAAAAAAGTTAGATTTAAGTAATACTATCAGTCAGCAGCCATGCATGCATTCATATCTGGTTGTATTTGTCTTGAGGGAGGGAAGAGGAGGCAAAGGACTACAGAGGTGGAGAGGGTTGAGTAAATCAGCCTCTCTCCCCTGTTGTCTTAGAAGTGGTATGAGTTCTTTCCTGGACAACCTGGATAACACAAGGTGGGCCCAGGGACGAAGCTGAGTCAAGCAACTGCCGTGGAGTTAGATCTTACATGACAGTTAAGTGCTAAAGTCATCACAGAAGGAGAAAATTGCTGTCAAAATGATCTTTGGAAACTTTTAAAAGATGTTGCAATAGATTCTGCCTCTTCAGTGAAGCACCAGGATGTTGGTTTGTGTTTAGAAGTTGTTTTGTATAGAAAATACAAAGATTCAAATGCACGAATCACTCTCGGCTCAGCAAGGGGTTCACACTGTGAGTGGCTGCTGTGGAATGAGACTGATGGAAGGGATGGAGAGTTTCCCTTCATCCTTGCTCACTCTGGGCCTACCCACCGTGCCCCCACCCGCGCCCCCGACACCCAAGTGGAGTCTCAAGCAGAATTGCCTACTCTGTTTATGGTGCTCTCCTTCTCCCTCTGTTCCCACCCATACAGTGCCTGAGAGGAAAATTCTAACCCACTCTGACCTTGAGAACTGAAGCCTGCATGTTTGAAAGTCATCACAGGCCTTGGAATACATAGAACTTTGGTCTTTCTTTATTTTTTCTCTAAATAAATTAATCATTGAAGATATGCCTGGTAGGGAAGGAGGATACTGCTTTAAAAGCCAGAAGTTTCAGGTTTAAGCCCAGATCTGCTCCTGTTCTACCATATGACCTTGGCTAAGCATTCCTTACTTGGGGCCACCGTTTCTTGCTGACCTATTGTCTTATTCAGGGAGTTTTCTCTTACCCTACCCAACTCTAACCACTGTGAACCCTTCTGGAAGTTTCTTGTTAGCTAGCAGAAGCTTAATGTCAGGCCCTTAATGCCAGGTCCTTTACCCAGGGTATGGTGAGAGTCTCAAGAATGCTTGGGATGAAGGCACATGGAGGTAGGAGGATAAACATCATTTCCTTCTGGGGGATACTTTGGAACCCCAGAGATCAGAAAAAGGGCCATAGATTACACATTATAGAGTTTCTAAAAGTATGGCTTGGAGGGGCGGTTTTGTATATTTATTCCAGAAATCAAACCATCTTGAAAACTGCACACTCATTGTTCCCTTCCAGAGGTGATCCGTGGACAAAGCCCATGACTTGGAGAATGACCCTTGGGACCAAACGGCCCCCTCACTCCAAGGAAACTTCCTTCCCTCTTTCACCTCTGCCTAAATGTCCTGCACAGGTTTCTGGCAATTTTATATACCAAAAGTTATGGGACGTAGGAAAATCAGTTCTAGGAGGAAAGTTTATAGTGATAAATGCCTACATTAAGAAAAAAGAAAGCTCACAAATAAACAAGATAATTTACACCTCAAGGAACTTGAAAAAGAAAAAAAATAAGCCCAACTAAAGCAGAAGGAAATAAAAATGATCAGAGAAAAATTAAATGAAAGAGAAGCCAGAAAACAATAGAAAAGAATAACAGAACTAAGAGTTAATTTTTTGAAAAGATAAACAAAATTGACAAACCTTTAACTAGATTAAGAAGAAAAGAGAAGACTCAAATAAATTAGGTCAGAAAGAAGAGATATTACAACTGATACCACAGAAATATAAAGAATCATAAGAGAAAAAAATAGGAATAATTATATGCCAAAGATTGGATAACCTAGAATAAATGAATAAATTCCTACAAACATACAATCTACCAAGACTGAATCATGAAGAAATAGAAAATCTGAACAGACTAATAAGGAGTAAGGAGATAAAACAATAATTAAAAACCTCCCAACACAGAAAAGCTCAGGACCAGATGGTTTTGCTGATTAATTTTACCAAATATTTAAAGAATTAACAACAATCCTTCTCAAAATCTTGCAAAAAAAGAAGAGAAGAGAACACTCCCACACTCATTTTACAAGTCCAGCATGACTCTGATACCAAACCCAGATAACAACTTTGTAGGAAAAGAAAACTACAGGCCACTATCCTTCATGAATATGGATATAAAAATTCTCAACAAAATATTAGCAAACTGAATCCAACAGCACATTAAAAGGATCAAGTGGGATTTATCCCTGGGAGGCAGGGATGGTTCAACATATACAGATGAATAAATCATACACCACATTAATAGAATGAAAGATAACAATCACATGATCATCTCAATAGATAAAGAAAAAGCATTTAACAAAATTCAAAAACGTTTCATGATAAAAACTCTTAACAAATTAAGAATAGAAGAAACATACCTCAGTATATATGAAAAACCCACAGCTGACATTCTACTCAAAACAGTGAAAGAATGAAAGCTTTATCCCCCCTAAGATCAGGAACAAGGAAAGGGTGCTCACTATCAGCACTCCTACTCAACATAGTACTAGAAATCCCAGCCAAAACAACCAGGCAAAAAAAAAAAAAATATATATATATATATATATACACACACACACACACACACACACACACACACACACATATATATGTGTATATATATATATATATATATATATATATATATATATATATTCCAAATTGGAAAGAAAGAAATAAAATTGCCTCTGTTAAAACTACTTAACAAAATCAGCAAAGTTGCAGGATACAAAATCAACATGCAAAAATCAGTTCTGTTTCTATACATTAACAATGAACTATCTGTAAAAGAAATAAAGAAAACAGCTTGTTTACAATTCCATCAAAAATAATAATATACTTAGGAATAAATTTAGCCAAGGAGCTAAAAGATCTGTACACTGAAAATTATAAGACACTGATGAAAGAAACTGAAAAGAAAAATAAATGGAGAGTGTTCATGGAGCAAAAGAACACTGTTAAAATGTCCATAGTACCCAAAACACTCTATAGATTCTATGCAATCCCTATCAAAATTCCAATGGCATTTTTCACAGGAATAGAAAGAGCAATCCTAAAATTAATATGGAACCACAAAAGAGCTTGAACGGTCAAAGCAATCTTGAGAAAGAGCAAAGCTGGAGGGATCACAATTCCTGAAAAAAAATATATATAATATATATTTAAAACATATATATATATTATATGTCTATAAATATATATATAATATATTTTTAAATATATAATATATATAATATATATAATATATATTTTTAAAATAAATATAAATATATATATAAATATATAAATATATATATTTATATATATATTTATATATGTATATAAAAATATATAAAATATATATATATTTTTTTAACTACTATGGTAGTTAAAACAGTATGATACTGGCATAAAAACAGACACATAAATCAATAGATCAGAATCAAGAGCCCAGAAATAAACCCTTGTGTATACAGTCAACTAATATTTCACAAAGGAGCCATGAATGCTCATTGGGGAAAGGATAGTATCTTCAATAAATGATGTTGGGAAAACTGTGTATTCACCTACGAAAGAATGAATTTGCACCCTATCTTACACCACCCACAAAAATTACATCAAAATGGATTAAAGACTGTAATGTAAGACCTGAAACCATAATACTCCTAGAGAAAAACATAGGTGAAAATCTCCTTGACATTGTCCTTGGCAAAAATATTTTGAATATGACCAAAGGCACAAGCAAAAAAAAAAAAAAAAAAAGTCAAAAATAAATGGGACTACACCAAACTAAAAAGCTTCCATGTACAAAAGAAACTGTCAACTAAATGAAAAGGCAACCTACCAAATGGGAGAAAATATTTGCAAATCACATATCTGATAAGGAGTTAATATCCAAAATAGACAAAGAACTCACACAACTCAACATCAAAAACAAGCAAACAACCTGATTTTAAAATGAGCAGAGGACCTGAATAGATATTTTTCCAAAAAAGAGAGACAGATAACTAACAGACACATGAAAAGATGATCATCATCACTAATCATCAGGGAAATACAAATCAAAATCATGAGATATCACCTCACACCTGTTAAAACAGTTATCATCAAAAAGACAACAAATAACAAGTGTTGGTGAGGATGTGGAGAAAAGGGAACTCTAGTGCACTCCTCTTGGTGGGAATGTAAATTGGTGCAGTCACTATGGAAAACAGCATGGATGTTCCTGAAAAAATTTAAATTAGAACTGCTATAGTATCCGGTAATTCCATTTCTGGGTATTTTTCCAAAGAAAACAAAAAATACTAATTCAAAAAGATGTATGCACCCCTATGTTCATTGTAGCATTATTTACAGTAGCCAAGATATGGAAGCAACCTAAGTGTCCATTGATAGATGAATGGATAAAAAAGATGTGATGTATATCTATATCTATGTATATTAAAATAGAATATTACTCAGCCATAAAAGGGAATGAAATATTTCCATTTCTGACAGCACAGATGGACCTAAAGGGCATTATGCTAACTGAAATAAGTCAGACAGAGAAAGACAAATGCCATGTGATTTCAATTATATGTGGAATCTAAAAAAACAAAACAAAATGAAAAAACATAGCAAAATAGAAACAGATTCATAGATACAGAGAACAAACAGGTAGTTGTCAGAGGAGAGGGGGGTAAGGGGTGAAAAGAAGAAAAAAAGTAACTATGCAAGGTAATGAATGCTAATTAGCTTGATTGTGGTGATCATTTCACAATGTGTATTTATATGAAACCATAACATTGTATACCGTAACCATTGTAAACCATAACATTATATACCATCATATACATATATATGAGAGAGAGAGACTTTTAATCCTCAATAAAGCTGAAAAAAACGCTGAACTGAACATTTTTAAACGGCAAGCTTTATGGTATGTGAACTGTATCTCAAAAATATAACAAAAACTCTCATCCTCATCTGACATACTATATGTTATGCGATTTATCCTATTTACTGTGCTTTCCCCCACTAGGATTTGTTTGACAAAGGCAGGGATTTTTACCTGTTTTGTTCACTATTATTTCCCTAGCAACTTTCACAGTGCCTGGCACAGAGTCAGCACTAATTAGATACTGAAGGAATATGTATATGAATGTAGGGGAAACGGGGAGAAAGGAGGGAGGAAGGGAAAGATGGAAGAAAGGAAGGGAGGGAGGCCCAAGCTGGGCTCTGCTCTGGGCTCCCACTTACCTGGACTGTTGAAACAGCCTCCTGGATGATGTCCCTGGCTCCTGTTCAATCCCACTGCCCGCCGCTGACAGGAGGCATGAATGGGGCCGGCCAGACGGTTCCAGTTGGGAACTTTGAGACAATTTTTCTAAAACAAGGCTCTGAGCATGTACGTTGCCCCTCCATCTTAACCAGGGCGGAAACTGCCCTCCTCCTTTGGCTTCGGGATGGAGTTCACGGACTCCCTCAAGAATTGGCCCAACCTCCCCTGGGCACAAACACTGCGCTTCCACCCCTCATTCCCTTCTACCCTCTTGAGCTTCCGAGCATCCCGTCCCTGCGTGCCTCTGCTCACGCTGTGCCGTGTGGTGTGGCAACTCCTCGCACTGTGGGCCATTCTCACCCACCCAACCACGAGCTCCTTCTGGCCAAGAGCTGTTCTGTCTTCATTAGAGCCTCTGTCCTCAGGGCTTGGGACCCAGTAGGCATGTGATAGATGTCTGATCATGGAACAGGCTCAAGCTGTTCTTCCATCTAAAACTCCCTTTCCTGCCTCTGTAGGGACTAATTTTGGAACCCCCCTCTATTTCCTGCTTTAAAATGAGGCCTTTTTTTAAAAGTACGAATCTTTCCGAACTATGCATCTAAATGTCAGATTTCAAAAGATGGTGCGAGTTAAGGCGTCCAAGGAGCAAACTTCAAAGCCAGGACTTTAATGGGAATTCTGACTGACGGCTCCTTAATTACAGCCTTTAAATATACACAGTCACTTACGGGAGTCCAGATTTTAGAGAAGGACTCCTGCTTAACTGGTTGAAAATGTGAACAAGGGAGTATAATTCCCTAAGCTGCAAGGGGCCACAGATTAGAGAGAACGTGAGAGAAACTCTAAAGACCCCTCTGGTATGAATTTTATCCTTTGCAGATACTCTCAAAACTGAAGGAGGTGGGACAACTTGGACAAGGAGAAACAAATATTGTTTGTGTTCCAAACTGATGCACACAGTTTATTTAATAGCTGGTGTTTGGAGAGGTTTGAAAGGAAGAATATCGAGAAATAAAAGGTTCATAAGCTCCGACAGAACACATGGGCCAGTGAGTGGGAGGTGACTTGACTCAAAGCAGGGTGGCTAGAAACAGGGCAGCCCCACAGATCCCAGGCTCCAGTTACCCCGACACTGACTGACCATAGAGGACACTGCTGCCCTGTGTGCCTGGAGCCCACGTCAAAGCCGCACCTCCAGCAGCAGGATACGCTATGTTAGTTGGATGAGTGGGGGTCACTTGGCCTCCACCTACCCCCCAGATGGCAGTACCGCATTCGGTTTGGCAGCTGGTTGCCATGCTGAGGTCTGAGACCTTGTCTGTATCCCCACAATGTACTCAGCCCGCAAGCTTGTCAAGTTGGTGCGTTTGATACCACAGCCTCAGTGTAGACGGAAAGAGGAGTAGTTTGGTGACGTATCAGCCAGGAAATTTAGGACAAAACCGCCAAAACAACCATATCAAGTGGATTTAATTCCTGACCCTGCTAATTAATAGCTATGTGGCTTTGACACTGAGCTAGAATTACCAGGTAAAACATAGGAGTTTCAGACAAACAACAAATAAGTTTTACATTTAGGACATAATTATACTGCCGTTTAGATATCTGTCATTTCCCTAAAATTCAAATTTAGCTTGATGGCCTGTATTTTACTTGCTCTTTCAGGCAAATGTCTCCCTCACTTTGTTTCCGTGTGGGCAGCAATGCCTGCTTCAAAGGGTGATTGAGGGTCAGCTGAGGTGATGTCAGACCAGTACAGGGTTCTTATTCTGTTGACTGTTAGGAATTATTATCATGACAAATTGATCTCTTAATTACTCTCCTCTTTCCTCACTAATGTGTCTGCCTTTTAGATATTTCTAAATGTTAAACTTTTGATAAGCGCCAATGTATGTTTTCCTCATGGTGAAACATTTCTTTTCTCACTACAGAAAGCACAGGATGCTCAGGTCAGATGTAGAAAAGGAAGGAGGGCTGTGAGGTGGCCACTGGGCCTCTTCCGTGTGAAGGTTCGTCTGGAGATGCTGTTCTCCACACCACCGTCCCCTCTGTGGCTGTCAAACAGCGTCCTTTATTTCTTTTTCCAAGCCAAGAGTGGCTATGGCATGCCTGGTGTATCTCTAATGCAACCTCCCTGCTTATGCAAGGGCTGGGGATGGAGATACTGCCATTTAAGAGATCCACTCAGAAGTAGAAATAAGCACTGTGTCTCTTCCATCCACTCACCCACATACTTTCATCAGAGACTTCCATTAACCACGCTGGCAAATATACACTTCAAAACAGCTCCAGCCACATTTGTATGCCATTCTGCTGCATCCAGCATAACACCGAGCTGCATATGTGCAGCAATAATCTTTTATTATGTCATAATGCATTTTAGTGTGTAGATGGCTATTATCTTTTAGAGGCCCCCGTTTAGATTTATGGAGCGAAAGAGAGAAGGTTTTTTTAATGTAATCTAATTAATCTGAGTACATTTGTGTGCCTATTAAAAATCACCTGTCCGGGATTTTCCATTTATCATGATTACAAGGGGACAGCCATACTGAGAAAAGGGCTGTCTCTTCATTTAATACAAAATGATGATTTATTATCCAGAGTGCTTTTAGTAAACTAGGGGACAGTTCTGTGTGACAAATCCTCCACACATACTATAGAATTAGACATGTTGCCCTTCCATGATCACCTCGTCCTGGCAATGCCTGGGGGCCATGGCTGGTGGACTGTGGACACGACAGTCCTGTGGGGGTCCCAGCAGGGGAAGGGAGCCCATTCCTGAGATACCTGGCAGGTGTCCTATTCCCTCTTTGATTCCAGTGGCTCTGGATGTGGGGGAGGTGCTCCGTTGGAGCCATCAGTGCCCCTGGTGGATGCCGCTTTGTGGATGCCCCCTGCTCTGGGGCACAAGCAGCAGGAACTTGCTTGGGCCACCCCCATACAAAGGCTAGGGAGAAAATTTCTTATTCAACCAGACCTAAGGACAGCAGTGCCCACCTGTGAGTCTACATCCCCCAGCCTGCAGACTCTACAACTGGGAAACAGGACCCTGACACTAGATTGAGCAAACCTACTGAGACAACCCCAGAGTGGGAGTCACTGGGGACCGTGGGAGACCCCAGAGATGAGGAAGCTGACTACAGAGATGCACCATTCTCTATCCAGACCACCTGTAAAGTAACCTGGAAAGCTGAACCCCTCTCCTCCTGCTTGCAAACAGAGAAGGGTCACAGGGTCCCACGGAACTGGCCTGAAGATTGTCACCTACCCAGCAACTGTGAGGAAGCAGAGACCCTTCTTGGGTGCAGTGGCCCCTCACCACCCTCCTCTGTCCATTCTGCTCTGGGTGGCTGCAGGGGCTCCATCCTCCATAGCCACAACCCTGAAGAATCTGAGCATTGTTCCACACTCCACCCCACTGAGCTCTCTGTGGCCAGGTTTCCATGAAAGTCGGGGCCTCCTCCCAACCCCAGACTAGATCACTAGGAGATCAGAAAATGAGGAACATTCTAGCTTCAATTGTGACCCCCAAGTCCATCTCCCAAAGCAAGTTGAGTTTATTTTAACTCCCACCACTGATCCTGACCACTTTGGTAACAGGCAGTTTTCCTAAGAGGGCAGGGGTGGGGGGGTGGTGGTGAAAATCCTTACTGGTGCCTGAGATAAACTGAGGTTTGAATAGAGATGATTTTAGGCAATAAAAGGACTTTAAATAACGGACCATCAGAGGGAGAGGGAGAAAGTTGCTCAGTCCCTGTATTTGCATCAAGAAGAAAGTCTCAGGTTCTAATGTGTCTTTAGCAGCTCTCTAGCACTTGGGGGGAAGGAGGGAGAGAGAGAGAGGAGAAAGAGAGTGAGAAGACTAAGTCTACTTAAAGAAAAACATTAAGTAGATAATTGTGCCAATAGTACACAAAGGCATGATAAATCCTGAAAGTGGAACATAGTGATTGAAGTTTAGGAAACGTCGGTCTGGAGGAAAATCATTTGTTCTGACCCTAGATTCCTCCTCGGGAAGTCTGACCAGGGCCAGAAACACTGGTGAGGTTGGGAAGAGGAAGAGAGGGGAGAGGGGCATGAATAGGGTCTGTCGAGCTGTTTGAGCTATTTCGAGAGAGGGTGAAATTGGGGGGGAACCTCTTTTTTTGGACCCATTTTCAAGTAATCCCAGCTACCAATACAGACATTACCTCTGGCCATGTGGCTGATATTCTGCACCGTGATGGCTTGGCAGTGCTTAGGACAGACAGGATTTCTCCTTTCTGGGAAGGTGATGAGAGAGCCTGAATAGTCATCCACGTGTCCCAGGGATAGCCTTCATGTGCTCCCACAGGCTGGAGTCAAGTCATCCAGCAATAGGTTGTGGGTCGGGGGCGTGGCGGGGGGGGGGTGGTCCAGAAATTCCCCAGGTACCAGCAACCCAAGTGCAAAGGGGACAGAAAACCCAAGCGGCTGGAGCTCTTTATTCTGTGTGCTGGCTGAGGAAGACTCAAGAGAAAGAAGAAGGAGACCAGAGTGTAGGGGGAAACATGCCCTCTCTGGGTGGCCTGGGCCTGTGGCAGGCTTTCTCCCCACTCCCGGGCTCCCTCCCTGCCCCACGCCTTCACTCTGACCATGTCATAAACAAGCTTGCACAGCATACTGTCTCTGTGCAGTGACTGGGCTGCCTCTTGGGGCCACTGGGCTGTGACGAGAAAAACAGAACCTCTGCCTTCCACAGGTACGAAATGTGGCTTCATTTGGTTAAGCATCCAGCCCACAGATGCTCTGGGTTTAGCAGGCAGTTTTTCCTTTCTTTCCAATGGAAACCCAGGTGGACTTGCCCTCAGGATCATCCTAGGCCCTGCTCTTCCCTACACTGAACTCCTGGCCCCCTGGACTCAGGATTGGTATCTGGTGGGACCCTCCAGGCTTCTGGAGTGGGTGGTCTCTGGGCCTAAGTGGCAGACAGGTCACAGGCCTGGGGGTTGGGGGGTTGCTGAGTCACATATAACTAAATCCAACACGAAGCAGAACAGATAGCCTCTACAGAACAGATAGCGTGTGGGAACACACGCTGCCAGGAGAGGGCAGAGAGAGAGGCTGCCAGGACCAGGTCTGAGGAACGCCCTTGCCCCTGCACACTGGCAGCAATGACACTGCATTCCTAGCACAGAGTGTCCTTGGCTGAATGAGGATCCTTGGCATAAATCAGTGTGCGATGAGTTCACGAGACAAGAGGCTTAGGCTGGTTTCCCCTGGGCTGGAGCCAGAAACAGATTCCTGAGCAAGACCTTCTTTAGGTGACGGTCCCGGGAAACTGCGAGGGCAGAGCAGGAGTGAGAGAAGAGAAGGGAGTCAGCGGAGGGTACAGTGATGGGCAGGTGGCTGCTGTGGGCACCTTCCTGGGGGACCTCTGGGAGACTGTGCAGAGCACACCTCAGAGAGGTTCCACGTGGGGGCAGAGAGGTTCCACGTGGGGGCAAAGAAGCTGGGCACTGGCTGAAGTCAGCTCCTGGAGGAGTTGAGGCCCAGTCACCTCCAGCCTGGCCTGCATGCAGGCAGGAAAGCAGGTTCCTATAGCCAGAGAAAGGCAGCAGGCAGAGTCTTGGTGCTTGCAAAGGGAACCATGGTGTGCGTGCATGCAAATGGTGTATGTCGAAGGGGACAGCAGGGGCGGGGACAGCATCTGCTCCCACGATGGGAGAATGGATAGGCGGGGACACTAAGGGAAGCTCTTCTGGATGAGGAAGTGCAATGCAGGGAGAACGGCCCTGGTAAGAAGGCCCCTGTGTAGATCCACAGGACGTGCTAGGCATCCCCCAAGAGCCTCGATAGGCAAAGGGATGGCAACATAATGGTGAGATGTCAAGCCCTGTGATCTGGGGGTTTGTCCTGGGTGCAAAGTGTGTATAGAGAGGGAGCGTGTCTTGTCATCTAACAGCATCAGTTGGCTCACGTCTGTTCTTGTCTGGCCTTTCAAAATTCTAGGATGCTGGACCTGGAAGGGAAGGTGGCTGGAGAAGCACAGCGTGAATACAGAAGATATTTCAGAGTTACATGTAAACATGAGCAGATAAAAAGCATTACAGACAAAAGGAAGAAGCCAAGTATGGGAGGTATCCATGGCAACGATCCCCCACCCATCCCACCAGGGTGAATTTGGTTAAGGTATGATTTACCTTAGAATTCACTGAGTCACTAAAACACTTAACATGGTACCTAGTACATAGTAGGCACTTAATAGACACAGACATAGAGAATGGACTTGAGGACACAGGGAGAGGGATGGGTAAACTGGGACGAAGTGGGAGAGTAGCATGGACATATATACATTACTAAATGTAAAATAGCTAGTGGGAAGTAGCTGCATAGCACAGGGAGATCAGCTCGGTGCTTTGGGACCACCTAGAGGGGTGGGATAGGGAGGGTGGGAGGGAGACGCAAGAGGGAAGAGATGTGGGGATATATGTATATGTATTGCTGATTCACTTTGTTATACAGCAGAAACTAACACACCATTGTAAAGCAATTATACTCCAATAAAGATGTGAAAACAAAAGCTTAACATTGAGTTAAATTGTCTCTTTGACCTTTGAAGAGCAAATAAAGTGATGATTTGACTAAATTCAACCCTGTAATTCTTTTGAGCTCTATTTTCCAAAGTCAGTGTTTTAGCAAAGGACAAACATGAAGTTGAGAGGAAAGAGTTCATGAACTTAGGAACTGGGTTCTTTATACATGTGACAATGGAAGCTCATCACTAATCAGCTAGAGTTAGACTCTGTATCTGTATCTTTAAGAGACGACTGATCCTGGATCCCTGACATTAAGTCCAAACATACTTGTGGGAATTCAGCCCATTTGCTGTTGCTTATAGTCACAGAAAGCCTCAGTCAAGACAGTGCAAATGTAATATTCAAAGAATTACATCTGATAAATGAGCCTTAAGCAATTATTCTTCCTACTCTTTAGCATAGTACCTTGGACCCAACAGTAAATATCTGTGGCCCTAAATTGAGCAGAGACACAGATATAGTGCAACCCCCCAAATGCTTTGCTAACCCTCGCCAAGGAGTTAAGAACTCGTCAATCCTTTGTACAGCACTCTGCCTGCAGGTGCCTGGGCTCCCACTGAGCCACCTCCTCACAGACTGTGGACCTGAGTTGGCAAGAGAGCCTTTGCCTTCCCCATCCTACCTTCAAACTCAGAGAGATACCAATAGGATGGATGTAAACTTTGCCAAGGAAAGGTCTTGGGAAAGTCAAATGTTATCATTATTAATTCCCTGCTGTTCACCTGGGACAGAAGCCACTGGTGCACTGATGGAGGAGGCTTGACTCCAAATAAATAAACACACGTCCTTTGGGCGGCTGTCAGGCCAGCTCTGGCTGTTAACTGTTGTCCCCTTGCTGTGGCAGCAGGCACAGCACAGGGAGGTGAGGTGATCCTGGCAGCCTGGAGTCTTCCACCTCATCGCAACAAGCAGTCTGGAACCTTGGCCAAGTTTTGAAATCTATCCCTTTGAACCAATGCAGACATCTTAATGAAGCAGTATTTATGGAACTGATACCACTAGGGAGATGGCTGCTCCTTTTCTCCATCTTCTATTTTTAATATTTGATCTGACAAACGTGTTATTAAAGGAATATTTCAAATCTGATTACTCTTCTGTTTGACTGAGTGTTATTCATGCATGCTAGGTGCCAGGGGAAATTATACCGACCAGTTTGGAAGTTTTATTATGTCATTCTTTCAAACAGCCCTTTGCCCCAAGTCTAATTACCATTCATGTGCAAGGCTGCAGGCTCTCCAGCTAATCTCTGCCACTCGCCTTAATTACAGCAGCCTCCTCTCCCCGCAGTCTCACACTAAGCTCATCTAGACTCTTTTCCTGGAGATCCGAAACTTTCTGACAAGTGGTCTCTCTGAATATCTGCAAAGTTGTTTTGTTGTTGTTGTTTTGTTTAATCGATTAGTTGTTTACTGAGCTTCAGTCTTCCTTATACGGCACAGATAAGAAAGTGAACAGGAGCTCAGAGTGCGCCCTGCTGGGCCCTCCCCTTGGACATGAGCCCATGCTGCAGCCATGGGCATGGTGTCCACTTACCCTGAGCTCGCAGTCTCCTGCCTCCCTACTTTTCCTTTTGCAAGGGCCTAACTCTACTTTGAATGTGTTGAACCACCTGATAAATCCATCCCTCCTTGGGTAGAGCAACTGGCCCTATTCCAACTCCTTTAATGGGAAGCCAGAGGGAGCCTCTGGGCCCTAAGCAGGGGGAGAGCATCCACAGGATAGGGCAGAGGGTGGTCCCACAAGGACACCAGGATCAAAGGCAAGAGACTTAGTTTCCAAAGGCAAGAGGCTTAGTTTCCAAAGGCAAAGGCTCGCTGATCCCCTGAAGGATATGGCCTGGCTCTTCCCCACTCTGTGTCCCACAAATCTCAGTGATTTTTGAAAATTATTTACTTTTCCTATAGTGGTCAAATAGTAAATATTTTAGTCTTTGCAGGTCATATGGCTGCTGTCACAACTACTTAACGCTGCCATCGAAGTACCAAAGCAGCTATAGACAGTATGTAAACTAATGAACACAGCTGTGTTCCAATAAAACTTCATGTACAAAGACAGGTGGAGGGGCTGGATTTGGTCAGAGGGTCACAGTGTCCGGACTCCTGCTTTAGAATTTTCCTTGAATCAGGCTAAAAAAAACCCTCAAATTGTTTAAGCTTCATATTAAGCAATTCACATAAAATTAGAAGCTTAATTCCTGAGTTATATATATTTCCTCTAATACATTAAAAAAAATACTTAACTGTCAAAAATGTTTAAGTTCTTTCATGTTCCGCCTGAAATCCCCCTGGAATATGCCAGGTCAGGACAACTGCCCAGTGAGTGTGGAAACTCTGAGTGGTTCTGAGCACACCACCCCTGCCAGGCTTTGTCAGGCCCAAGGAAGCAAATTCCACAACCCCTCAGCCCTGGGTCTCTCCAGCTCCAGACCTGGCCTCTGCTCTCTCTGACCCTGTGGGTTTCTGTCTTTTGACTACAGGGTCCTAACCCTGTCTTCCAGGCAATGACTGCCTCATCTCCTCACCCTTATTGGATGGAGGCCACTGAGAGGCAGTCCCTGGCTGCCCTCATGGTGCTCACATTCTAAAAATGTAGCCTCCGATAAACAAGTCAGCATAAATAAACATGTTATTTTAGATCATGCTAAATGCAATAGAGAAAAAGTAAGCAGGGAAAAGGAATAGAGAAGCATGGGGTTCATTTAGACAAGGGGATCTGAGAGGGTCTCTCTGAGGAGGTGACACTGAGTTGAGAAGGGGAGATGGAGAAAGTGTGAGCCTTGCAGAGAGCAGGGCCAGTGCCATCGAGACAGAGGAAACAGTAGGTGCAGAAGGAAGCAGGTGAGAATGGAAGCCATGCTCAGGACACTAGAAGGAGCCAGGAGAGCAGGAGGACAGTGAGTGAGGAGGAAAATGGCTGGAGGAGAAATTGGGGATCCCTCAAGGCCTTGCAGGTCTCTTAGGTGGGGTTGGGAGGGCTGGCCCTCATGCCAGCATCCTCACCAAAACTTGCCCCCTCACCCTCCTCAGCCGCTGGCAGAGCAGTCACCTGGGCCCCACAGATTCCATCCCTCTCCTTCTTACACATTTGTCCAGACGGCACTTCCTAATCCTTGGAATATAAGTAAAATTGAGTGAAATTTCAGAACATCAAACATAAGGGCACGTGTGGCTGGCTGGATAAGTTCCCCAGCTGATAGCGGCAGACAGGATCCCACTTGATGGGATTCAATAAGGATTAGGTCAATGTCTCCTTTTGCAGAAAGTCTGACTTAACGCCAACTTGCCACGTGAGCGCAATTTCCACAGACTTGCAGCACCACAGACATTTTTGATTTCCCAGCCGCCGCCATCATACAAAAATTAAATGCAAAATGGACAATACACCAAAACAGATGTTCTTGGAAATATGATTAATCCCAAAGAGTCTGGGAAGGCTGGGAGGCTGGCTCCTTCAACACGTTTGCAAGCTGAGCTGTTTTTGGTTCCCTTGGTATGTTTGGATGCAGCTTTACTCCATTTCATATCATCCACTGAGCTCTAACTACAGACCAAATGCTGCAGAAATGGGCACCAACACATTCCATCCTTAAAAGCACCACGAGAGACTTCAATCGGGCAAAGATCTCCTACAAAGAGTCCCAGTTATTTTCTCTAGAGTGGCACTGGACAATTACAAAAAAAAGCAGTTCACCCAGACGCAAACTCCTTGGTGAGAACCTGCGAAAGGCCCGTTGTGGAAAGGCAAAATGTGATGGAGAGACGGGAGGGCTTGCCTCTTTCTGAGCAAGTGGAATTGATCCTCCCAAAGACTCCTGTCCCATTTGTTTCCCAACTGTAAACTGGGGTGTTAGCAGGGCCGTTTGTTGCTCAAGTGTGATGACGCAGGTTGCACTGACTGTGGAGGGCATCCAGGCCAAGATGTATGTCATCATCACGGTTTTTGCAGGGGCGCCCATCTCATTTCCATCAGCTTCTCACCTCGCCCTTACCCTCCCCAAGGTCCCAGAAGCTCAGCCCCTGAGGGCTCATTTGTTAAGCCTTGTCCACAGTGAAAGGCAAGAAAGAGATCCAAGTAATGATGCTGTTTCCCCAAAGGGGAAGTAAGGGCTCCAGGAGAAGGCTGCAGTGTTCAGAGGGAGAAGAAAGTGGACCCCAACCTAAAGCCTGGCCTATTTGCAGGTGGGGTTCCTGAGCCTGCCAACAGCACAGGGCCAATCCCCAGGTGGGATGGTCTGTCCCTTGGCCTTTCCACTCTGGCCCAAATCCTTAGATCCTGCTACCGCTCCTAAACCCACCAGTCTCCAGTTATCCGTGGTCCTGAGGGCCCCTCGCCCTCTGCCTTTACTGTCCTCTCTGCTGCTGCATCCTTCCTTCTCAGCACATCTTGTTTCTAGGCTGGCAGCCGCAGGCTCTGTCTGTCTCTCTGGACGTGGTGCCCAAGGAGGACAGCATCTCCTGGCCCCTGTCTCCACTCCCAGTGTCTCCTGGCTCTGCCCCGTCTCCAAGGGAGAATGGCACTCACATGGAGACATGCTGAGCGTCTATTTCCTCCTGAAAGAAACAAATAGATCAGAAGAGGTGACCTCAGGCCACCCACCCAGACCCTCTGCCCAGGTAGGAAGGGCCGGGAGAATGACTTGCTCCTTTAAGCTTTCTAGACAAAGGAGAAACCCCCAGGTATTTCTTTGCACATTTCCACATGTTTATCAACATGGCTAATGGTGTTTATTGTGGAGAATTAAGGAGATTTTCACCTCAAAATGACCCATGTGTCATACTGACTTGTCCAATGCTTGTGAGGACAGCTTCGCCAGAAGGCCGTCCCCAGCTGGGGAGCTGCAGCAGGCTGTGTGGACATATGGTTCGGGACATTGAGAGGAGCGGCCAGGCAGAGTGAGGTAGCCACTGGGCCTCAGGACCCTCAGTCCTTTTTTGTGCTTTCACGTGCCCTCCCTTCCCCCATCCCCAGGGAAGAAAGGCTTGATTCTTAAGAGCACCAACATTCCTTACCCAGGCAGTGGGGCTCTAGGGGCATGCCTGACCTACCTTCTGCAGAAATGCCATGTGGGGCTTCCTTAGCCCACCTCCCCCGGCCTACACTCCCCACAGGTGCTGTCCGTCCTGGGGATCCTCCTCCCCCGTGGCCTCAGCATGGCGCACAGCTCACAACGTGTCACTCCTTCCAGCACTCAGAGCTCCATGTCTGCACTAGTGGGGAAGGCAGGCTGGCCTAGTGGGAAGGCCAGGAGCTCCAGAGCCAGGCTGACTGTTCAGTCCCAGCTACACACACGCTGCGTGTGTGTTGTTACTTGACGTCTCTGGCCCTCAGTCTCCTCTGCCAGGTGATGGAAATAACAATGGTGCCGCTGTCCAGGGCTGCCCCAAGGAGTTACTAGATTAGGCGTGTAAGGCATTTGGCACATCACCCGGGACCATGACATGTGGTGTGAAGTCCTCGAGGGCTACGGCCCTGTCCTCTGTTCGCGGCAATGAGCGATGTCTCCCTAGCACCCAGTACAAGGCCTGGCACATAGTGGGTGCTCACCTAACATCTATTATAGTGTACAGATGCAAGACAGTTTTCAGGCCAATGTTTACCCCAACGCTCTGCCTAGCATGCTATTCCCCTTGGCTGGCTTCTTGTCATCCTGCAAGTCCCACCTCCTCAGAGAGGCCTTCCGCGGCCTTCCCCACCCTCTCTCTCTATCCCACTGTCTAGTTTTATTGTCTTAATAACAGGGAGGCGGTTGGCCCCTGACACGTGAAGTGGCAGGAAGTCACTGCTTTGACTCCTACACAAGTCCACGGGCTATTCACGGGCTATACAGTCAGCACGCAAACCTCACTGAGGAGGCTACGCTCACAGCCGGGGCCCTGAGCTCTTCCACACTGGCCACTGCAGCATCTGTGAGGATACTTGGTAGCCCCTCAAGGAAACGGGAGCTTCTCAGGACTGAGGAGAGTGGAGGAGGCCCATCTCGGCCATAACAAGTCTCACCTCAGCCCAGGTCCCCATGGAATCTCGTCAGCCCTGACTTTACTTACTTCCTCCGTCAGGGTAGGTTGGGACAAGTGGAAGCAAAAACATTCCCCGACACCTTCAGGGTTATTCCTCTGTTATTGCATGTTGCACTTGGGTCAGCCAGGAGAACTCTGGTCTGTGTCACCCTCGGGGGCTCAGGCTGAGGGAAACCCCAGCCCGCGATTGCACAGTGTCAGAGGCAGAATGTGGCACAGCTGCACAGCTTGTGAAGTTCCCCCAGAGGTGACACACATCACTGCCCCCACTCTGCTGGCCGGAACCACTCACACAGCCCCACCCCCCACCCCCACCCCACAAGGACCCCGGTGCCCAGGGACCGGAAGCTGGGCACTTGTGGTTACAGCCAGTGACCATCAACCTTCCTCTGTCACTGGTCACACTGGGGAACCCAGGGAGGAGGGCAGCAGTGAGAGCTGATCTGACGCAGAGCTGTGCTGCCCAAGCCTCCAGGTGCTCTGCACGTGACACTGACTCTGTCCCCGTTGTCCCACCTGACAGAGGAAGACACCAACTCAGGGAGGAAGGCCCTCGGCCAGGGTCACGAGATGGGGAGGGAGAAGCAGAGCCTCAACACCAGTGGTTCGAACCGAGGGTCTTTGCTCCCGACCACAGCACCCTCCCCAGGCTCTCATCCTGCCTTGGTCCCCAGCCATCGAGAGACTCTGGACATGCGGCTTACTTTCTCAGGGTTCCTTCCCTCATTTGTGAGACTGGGACTTGATTTCTGCCTGATTCACTACTTCAGAATCACCACTGGGTGTGCTGAGCTTGCACAAGGACAAAAAGGCCCACTCTGCTGAGAAATCTCAGGAAAGCTTCTTTCCCCACCAACCACTTGCCCTTGGGGGCTGGGAGGCAGCTGGACATGATGTCGCCAGGGGACCCAGGCAGAGCTGTGTCCACCAGCAGTGCTGTGCAAGTATCAGGACTTCAGAGGGTGGGGGAGACATCCAGTTGAAAGCTTTTTGTTTTGCCAAGTCAACAACCCTTTATAATCACCATCATTTCACCGCAGAAAGGGCAATGTAGAGCCAAAAGGGTGGAAACCGTGCAAGCTCAGAATAAAAGGAAATCCTCTGAATTGGATAAGTACAGCCATGAAAAATCACTCTAGTCTCTTTTCCTCATTTCACTGCAGGTTAGGGCAAACATTGGCACAGACCAGCACATGCCAGTGAGAATGCAAGAGCAGACTCAACCTTGTGGACTTTTAGAGACTATGGACCAGGGAGCTCCTCTCTGGCAAGGAGGCAGCAGGTGCCCAGCCATGAGTGACTGTCGGAGTGAGACGGCTGGGGGTCCGGACTCCAGCTCCACGCGTGGGCATTGCTGTTGCATCTGCCCTGAGCTGGATTGGCTGCAGAATGAAGACACTCGGTTCTCTTGTTCCCCTTGCCTCACACACTCTCCCTCTGCCCCCCTGAGAGCCCAGCCGTTGCCCCCTACGATCTGGGACTCCCAGCCTCCTGCAGTCTTTGAACTATTCATCCTCGGCTTCCTGGATGAACAGTGCTTGGAGTTTTCTTTGAAGAGTTTCCACGAGCTCCTTTCCTTGTTTATCTGCTCTTTATTAAAAGGCCATGAAGAATTGATTCGTCAAAGACTTAATAACCAGGTGCAGTGGACACTTCTGTAATTTAATGACAATTCCAGACCCATCTTTCATGGCAACAGCGGTCCCAGGGCTGCTGTGTCGATGACAGAGTGGAAACGAGTGAGCCCTTTAGCACTGTGCTGGTTGCTTCCAAGTTCAGCCTCATGCTGCCCTCTCTGGCCAGGCTTGGGCTGGTCCTGCAGGGGAGATAGCCATGACTCTGTAGCCAGAGAGAGGAACCAGGAGAGTTCAGAGCTGGCAGCCAGGAACTGGAATGGGAGGCAGGATTGGCCTCTTCAGGATTTGGCTGAGTGTGCATTTAATTAAAGCACTTACTGAAGATCCCTGAATTAGGATATTTTGATGGCAAATGTCAGAAGCCCAAGTCAACTGGCTCAAAATGTAGATATATTGGCTTAGGAAAATAAAAAGAGGCTCATCTCAGCTTCAGGCAGCCAGACCCAGGTGCCTGATGATGTCGTTGGGAATCTACCTTTCTCCACCCTTAGCTGACTTCATTTTCAGGAAGGCCTGAGCTGCATGGTTGCAAGATGGTCACCCAGTCCCAGTCTTCCGCCTCCAGATGAGCAGCTCTGGCTATCAAGGAAGCTTCTCCTTTGTACTACTGGCTCCAGAAAAAGTTGGTTTGGCTTGGATTGGGTGCCCATCCTTGGGGTATTTAACACTTACTAGGTTCTGAGGACATGAATATGAATAAGACTTGCTACCTTCTCTCAAGGACCTCCCAGCATTGCAGGAAATACTTGGTAGTTAACAGACATTGTGCGTAATCTGTGTGCAATGCCATCCTCTGTGAGAAGCTGGAGGATTAAGTATGGGGCAAAGCCTCTACAATAAAATTAAAATTTGCCTTCAAGTACATCCTCCAAGGTTCTAACCCAAATCTCTTAATCTAGCAGAGTGGTTAAGAGCTCAGTGTCCTGCAGTTTGACAGATCTGCATTTGAATCCTGGATCTGCCACTTAGGAGCTCTGAGAATCTGGAAAGTAAATTCACCTCTCTGTGCCTCTGTCCCATGGAGATAATAACATCTACCAAGTAAGGTGATTCTGAGGATTCAATGAAATGATGCATCATATGAGGCAGTTAATTCAGTGCCAACATATAATAAGAGCTGAATAAATGGCATTTGTTACTGTTGGGCTGGAGTTATGGGGGTTTGAATCTCCCCTCCATGGAGGGAGGGTTCTGGAGTGGACCTATCCAGTACAGACAAAGGGCCAACATGGAGGCAGGATTCCACCCAACTGGCATCAGGGAAGAAGTTGTCACCCAAAACAAAAGGGGATCTGATGCTTCTTAGTGATCTAATCTAGGGGTCCCAGTGCTGGGGAGGGGGTCTAGGTGGACACAGAAACTGGAAGGGCCTAAAATGGACCTCACAACAGGTTCCAGCACCAAAACCCAGAGTTCTGAACCAAGGAAGTGAGGTAGAGTGGCAACGGGGGTGGGGTGTGGTGGTGGGGTTACTTGGAGGAAGAAGTGTGCACAGATGGGTTACAACAGCTTAAGGCAGGCACAGACCACTACCACAGCACTAAGAGAAGCTTTCTCATGATGCCTTCCTCGACTGCAACCCCGCGGGAGAGGTAAAGGGGCCGTGGAGACCAGCAAGTGCCTGGAGGAACTCTCCAGAGGCCCCCCGGGGACCCCCACACAGTGTCTTGAAAATTAAATCAGAGCCTTGAGAAAACATGCTGAAATTCTACCTCTGTGTGGGTTATTCACTCTCCTAAAATACTGTCTTCAGCATAACCCCTGCCAACTGGATACAAAATCCACCTTTCTTAGTTTGGCGTTTGAGGCAGTCTGCTGCCGATGGGCACAGACCATGAGCCGGAGGCCTATTGATGCACCTGCCTCAGCCACCCCAACACTCGCACACTCTTCAGTGACAAGGGAGAGGAGGTGGGCCCCAGATAAAACTTCCTCTAAGACCAGCAGAGGCACTTATGTGAATGCCTAGGCCAATCTTTGGGAATTTTTCTTTTAAGGTTTTGACGGACAAATAATTACAGCTGTTTAGCCCTTTGCTATAAATTAGAGCTTTCATGTGCACTGTCCCATATGACTTTATAAAAGCCCTGTGAGGTGGAGAGGGCAGTCATCCTGCCTGGGCCCATGACGCAGAAATATCCTGCATCACAGGCGTATAGGGTGAAGCAGCCTAGGGACCTGCCGAACAAGCAGAGGGAGGACCAGGGCCGTGGGCTCAGCTCTGCCTGGCTTCTCTCGCCCAGGGATCTGCTCGCCTGTGCAGCTCTGTGCCATCTCACAGCCCAGCCCAATCTTCTCTTTTCTGAGCCCATTTCATGGCAGACACTCAGTAAATGTCCTTTAAATAGCCTTGAATTGAGGGGAAAGCAAACCCAGGGAAAGACAGGGGCATAAAGTCCTGCTCTTAGCTGGCATGCCTCAGAGTTCAAAGCCCATCGCTGCCCATGGGCTTCTGGAGTGTCTCCCGCCCCTCCAGTCTCCCCCGGCAACCCACCCCTCAGTGGGCCCGTTCAGTGCTCAAGGAATAAAGAGCCCAGAGGGGGAAACGGTCTTGGTTCCGCCAGGGAAAGAGTACATTTGATAGTTTTATCAGCCTCACGTCCCTGTAACAGACCCCTTCTAGGGTGTCTGCTCCACATTCACCCCATTGTTTGGGGAGAGTGTCCATGCAGCGATGAGACAGGGGAAAGCCCAGGTGGCACAGATGCATCCACCAACCATAGTGACTGGTCCACTCGAGCTCACAAGGCCCGGTGAGGGCAGTTCGTCATCTGTGCTGGCCTGATCCTCCCACGTGAGTTTGGAGCAGGGAGTGAACTCACCGGCCAGCCTCTTGCTTATGCATGGCCTGGGAGTATGAAGGGTCGGCACAGCCACGTGCCACCCTGGAGAGGTGCAGCAGAGAAGCCCTGCTGGAAGGAATAGAAATGTGAAAGAGTTGCAGAGGCAAGAGAGGAAAGATGGAAGGAGCAGCTCTTCGCTGAGTCCTACCTGGTGAGGCTGGCTGCACGCCACACCAGCAGGGGCCTGAGCTACCCGCACTCTTCCCGTCAGCATCCTTTTCCTATTAAACCAGCCTGGGTGGGCTCTGTCCTCTGCCCACTGCCCCCCACCCCGCCAACGTCATCCTGAAGACAAATCCCAGCCACTTGTGCTGCCCTCAGCATATTTCCTGGGAACACCCAGACGAGGCAGGAACTGTCGTTTAAGTAATTCTGCAATCCTTTCCACCTGGGTCGTCTGCTGCCTCCCCAGAGCTCCCAAATTTGGCACCTCTTGGGCTGGGCATAATGTAAAGTCTGGGCACAAGACCCAGCCCCCAGCCGCACAGAACAGGAGAGCTCACGGGGCCACGGCGCAGTACATGGCACTGGCTCCTTGACTAATGCTGGACTCTGCCATGAGCACATTTCACCACCATTTGTACAGCACATTCCTGTGTATTTTAGTCCAATAAAAAGGCATGTTTTTTTCTAGAGCAAGTATTTCTTTTGTATTTACTGTTTTGGGGGGTTTTCTGTTTTGTTTAAAAAATCAGTTCATGAGTTTCTGTCGACTGACTTATTTCTATTGATTTCCACTGCGCCATCCCTGCCTCTTCTCCTTCATGAGTGTTTGTTTTGCATCCTCTCAGAGGAAGAAGAAAGCCTTTCTGATGATCCAGGCCCCCTGTGACTTCCCTTCCCTGTCTCAGCCTGGAGCCCCACTCGCTCCACTGAGAACAGCTGTTCCTTTTTCCTTATCTTTGCCAGGAGTGTCTCCTGGCAGGCACCTCATTGGAAAGGCAGCATGGTGGGTAGAAGCACTCTGGGCATTCCATCCCCTATAACACACTATGTGACCTTGGATACATCCCTTCTATCGCTGGGCCCAGTTTCCTAGTTTGCTGAATGAAGGCACTGGCCCACAGCACCTTCAGTTTCCCAAAGGCCCGGGCATGTGGCTGCTCCACCTCTCACGGCTCCACAAGGGTGGGCTCAGCCAGGGCAGGTGCTTTTCCTGACAGATCACCGCCAGCTTATCTGCAGACACACCCTTACCCAGCATCTCAGCCCAGACATGGCCTTTCTACATGCACAGCCTTTCTGCATCCTTCAGCGCCACACCGCTCCCACACGTGTGTCTTTGTCACTCTCCTGCCTTAGCTGGTCCACGCAGGCGGGTTGTTCTTTGCTGCCCCAGGCTCCTGCTGGGCATCAGGGCCTCTTTGTTATGGATTGGAGGCAGAAAAGGAGAGGTTTAATAGGTTGGGATGGATATGCACAGACACTAAAGGCTATTTTTTCTTTTTCCGTCAGTATGGTGGTTTTAAAATATATCCACTAATATTATACTTTGACTTCCTCCCTTCAAGAAAAGAAGTCTAACCCCAAATGTGGGTCGTACTTAATGACTCACTTCTAACGAACAGAATGTGGTTGGAAGTACTGCTATATGATTTCCAAAGCCTGGTCATAAAAAGGATAACTTTGGCCCAGATGTCTCTCTTAGATCCCTTGCTCTGAGGGAAGCCAGCCACCAGGTCAGTAGGACACTCAAGCTGACTGTGGAGCTGGAACCATGTAAGGGAACCAAGGCCCCCCAACAACTCCCAATAGCAACCGTCCCTGAGGGTGAGCCACCTTAGAAGCTTCCAGGGGACGGCAACCTCATAAGGGACCCTGAGCCAGGACCACCTAGCCAAGTCATGCTGAATTCTTGACCCACAGAAACTCTGAGGATAATAAATGTTTATTGTTGTTTTAAGCCATTAACTTTGGAGTAATTTGTTTGCAGTGATAGATAACTAATAATTAATACACCCTGAATCCCCCATCGCAGTAAGTGTGTGTGTCGCTCATCTCTTTCTTTGCAGAGAGAAAACAGGGGAGAGCCCTTCTGTTGTTATCGAGTTGACTTCAGCAGAATTCTGAGCAGAGGTAAACTTGCATTGCTGCCCTGTGACCTCACATTTTGCCAGTGCATTTGACCCAGGTTCGGTCCACATAACTTACCAGGTACATCCATGAACCTACAGCCTTCAGCTTAGCAAGGCTTGTGGGACCTGGGTGGCTACCACAGTACAGGCCTGTCCAAGACTTAGGGTCACCATCCACTTTGGGAGGAGCACCACTGAGTCCGGAGATGCCCCTGTACCAGGTCCATAAATGCTGACACTGAAGCATCTCCAAGCATCTGAATGGAAACAGATTTCCCCGCGGTGCAGGGCCAGGACTTGAGCTGCAGCCTCTGCTCCGATAACTGCAGCTGGATTGCTGTGGCAGCTGGAGGCCCTTGCTAATGCGTCCTGCTGGCTTCTCCAAGGCGGGTCTGGGCCAAAGCGTGTGATGCTGCATCATTCCCTCCTGACACAGGCTCTGGATGCCAAGATCTTGAGGAGAGTGAGAGGGATCACATTTGTGCTGAGCCCAGCCCCCTGGCCAAGAGCGCTGGAGGCATCCTAGCCTCTCATCCTCATGGACAATGACAGATCCATCATCTAAGCACTGAGCACGGGGCCAGGCACTACCAGGGATGCCCGCCAGCACTCAGTGTGCCCTGTGGGCCTCCCATTATAAGGACAGACACTCAAGTCAATCCAGTGAGCAAACGCTGTCTGACCATCTACTGTGTGGGGGGCACAGGAGTGGTGATGAGAGGAAAGAGGAGTTAACACAGCTCCCGCCTCCATAAGCCCCACTCTCCAGTGAGTGGAGAAATACAGGATGAATTTGTGAACAAGAATCGAACTGAGGTACTTACTAGCAGCCTCTGCATCTTCTGAGTACCCGAGAAGTGGGAACACTAAGGGAAGATCCTTGAAAGGGTCTGCCCTTGGCCCAGGCTGTAAGAGATCATGAAGAAAGGCTTTCAACAAAGGCCAACAGCAGACAGCATAACAGAGGTGTGAGAGAGCCAGGTGTGCCCAGGTCTGTGAGCATCACTGTATCACAGCAGTAGGTTATGCAGGCCAACTAGTGCCAGCATATGTTGTGAAACAAGCAACTGCAAACAACAAGTGCTTGTTTCTTCCTTACAGGCTTGCAAGTTGGCTGAGGCATCTCTGCTCTAGACGGGGGGGTCAAGTTCAGGCCTGTTCACATACCTCTCATTCCAGGGCCCAGGCTAAAGGAGCAACAGCTACCTGGGCCTACACTTCTCAAGGTGCAAGGAAAGAGGGCAAAAGGCCAAGCCAAACCACACAACTTTTAAAGCCTCCAGTCGGATATGACACACCTTATGTCTACACACATTCCACTCGTTACAGCAGAGCACACGGCTGAAACCAAAATCTGTGGAACAAAGAAGTACACTCTGTCCAGGATGCACCTTGACAAGGATGGGGAGGGAAGGGCAAATTGTGAAAAATTAGTATGATCTGCTTAACCGATGGTGGCCAGGAAGTCATAGGAGATGAGACTGGAAACACAGACTGGACCTTGTATGAGAGAGGCTAGCTGGTTGTTCACCAAACTATTTCTCTTTCCCTCCTGGGCACAAAACTAGACTACATTTTCCAGCTTCCTCTGTGGCTAGTATCCTGAATCTGGCCAATGCAGGGTGGTAGAAATGATGGGCTCTCCTCCCAGGCCCAGCCAGTTAAACCTACACATAACCCTCTCTCCTCATCTGCTGGGAACATAGACAGAATCCAGCTGAGGACACTGAAGCCTGAGGTGATGGCAGAGCCACAGGGCGGAAGGAGCATATGGCCCCTGAGTCACTGCTTGGAGGACAGTCACCAGGAGGTACCCAAGCTAGTCTGCTTTGGGAATTGTGAGTACAATTCCCACAATTGCATTGGAGCAAGCTACAGAGATTTGGGGATTGTTTGTTATAGCAATTACCCCATGTCACAGAGGCCCTTGGTGTGTGGCTAAGTGGAATTGAAGTCAGGAAGGCCTGGATTAAAATATCCGCCCCAGCACTTTTCTGTGGGATGACCTTGAGCAAATTGCTTTACCTCTCTAGGCCTGAATTTTTCATCATTAAATGGTGAGTCATAGTTCCCACCTCAAAAGGTATGTCAGTGACAAACGCTGTTACTAAACCAGGTGAGGTGTCTTACTGAGTCCTGGCAGGGTGGCCCGGTCAGCCCAGAAGTTTACAAGAGGCTTTCAGGAGGTGGGAAGCCAACCACATGGCATGTTGAGGGTTAAGTCTTCCTGGGGGCTCATTCTGCTTGGAGCAGGGGAGGGAGGAGGTGGGGAGCAGGCTGCCCTCCATAGGCCAGGGCTGGGAAGAGCCACACCGCAGGAGGGGCAGGTCCTCTACTTTGCTGGAGGTTTCTGCACATACATTTACTAGAAGGCTGGCAGGAATGGGGTGGTAAATCTTTCCTCTCAGCCTGCCACCTGCCCCTGACCCCCCAGTTCCCCCAAACCTACAAAGGCCACTTTGAACCCCAGATGATCGCAGTACTCTCCTCACTGGGCTTTTTGTGAGGATGACATGAGCTGCTATTTATAAAGTTCATGGAGCTATGGGGCAGGAGAGGGCAGAATAGGAGGACGTGGAATTTGTCACTCCTCACAAGTACATCAACACATCTACAAATGGAACAATTCTCATAGGGCACCTGTTGAACATTAGTGGAAGACTTCAAACACCCAAAAGGACAAGAAAAATCCCCTCACAACAAGGTAGGATGAAAGAAAGAATTAAAAAAGAAAAGAGGAATCAAGAAAGGACCAGCAACCCTGGCGGGAAGCTGAAGGGAAGGGGAGGTCCCTGCACTCAGAAAAACTCCCTCACAGTGGGGAAATCAGCTGGGACAGAAAAGAACCTTCAGGGGATCAAAGGAGAATTCAGCGGACAGTCTATGGGAGGCAGGACAAAGTAAGAACTGCACGCAAGATCTACACCACAGCTCTGTGCATTCCAGCCTGAGTCGTGAGTTGCCTGTTGCAAAGGGGGGGCTGGGGTCTGGAAAGTGGGGTGTGGAGCACGGACCCAGGGAGGGGACAGCTGTTGGCTGTGAAAAGACAGCCTGAAGGGACAGGAATAAGGAGCTCCACAACCGGGAAAATCTGCAGAAAAAACCCGGGACACCATAGAAGCAAGGCATCATTGTTGAGTGGCGTGCAAGGGGCGGAGCTGCGATTACAACCCCTTTCCCCACCCTCCGGCTTCTTCGGCCTCGGAGGGCACTAGTAGGGGCTCCTGTCTGAGCAGCTGGGGTCTCCTCCGCCCACATGGGCCCCGGGAACCTAAGAACCACCCATCCCAAAGCCTCCTTGGGAATCAGCCCCAGGTACCCCTGCCTGGGACAAGAGTTCACTGATGCTGGAGGGGGCTGAGTGCTAAAGAGTGGGGTTGGGAGAAGAGATCTGGGGAGAGGAACACAGTTGGCTGTGTGGATACAGCAGAGAGGACAGGAGTGAGGGGAAGTGCAGCCAGGAATGCCCCTAGAGGAAGCATGGTCTGCCTGGAAAGCAAGGCACCATTGTTGAGAAGCACATGGGGGACGGGGCCACCATCACTCTCACACACCAGCTCCTGTCTCCGTGGGCACTGGGAGGGATTCCCACCAGAGTGAGCACACCACAGTCTGTTCCACTTGCCTGCTGGTCCCTGCCACCACAGGCAACTTGCTCACAGGTCAGTTGCATCTGCCGTACCTCCTCCCTGGCCTGAGTGAGTAAGTGTGCCCCAGGCAGCTGCTGCTCTCACTCCCTCTCACCTGGGCAAGGAGTGGATGCCTGAGGGTGGTGCACACACAGAGGTGGGGTCAAAATCAAAGTGTGCACATGCAGGGGTGGTACAACTAAGGAAGAGGAATGGAAATCTTTCTTTGAAGCTGCACCATCTGTGGATTAAATCCCTGAGATTGGCCGGGTAAATCCTGCATCTGTGGAATACCTGAATAGACAACAAGTGTTCCCACAATTGAGACCAGTCTAGCCTCCCCAGGACAGGACAAGTACACAAGGGAATCAGGCCAGGTCAGAGTCTGAGCTGGCTCCACACTGCCCACAGCAGGTCCCGAGACCTACCTAGAGGTATTGGGAGGCCTCCTGGGGAGGCGGGGATTGGCTCTGGGTCACTGTGGGAGCAAGGACACTGATAGAGGACGCCCCAGGAAAATATTCTTATTACTATTATTCCTTTTTTTGTTTGTTTCATTTTGCTCAGTTGTTGCTGTGGTCGCTTTTACTATCTTTTATCTTTTATTTTTATTTTTTTATTTTTTTAATATATATACTTTTAATTTTTCTATTTTTACTTCACTTTTTTGTGGCTTTGTGCTTTTCTCTTGTTTTTGTTCTTTCTTTTTCTGATTGTTTTTATGTGTATATTTTATGTTTGCTTTGCTTTTTTGTTTGTTTGCTTTTTGTTTTTGTTTTATTTCTCAGTTTCTGTTTTGTTTCGTGTGTGTTGCACTGTTGTTGCTGTTGTTTGTTTGCTGTTGTTTTTGTGATTTGTCTTGGGTTTTGTTTGTTTGTTTGTTTTCTTTTCTTTCTTTTTTTTTTTTTTTTCTCTGGCTGCACTGTGCGGCTTGCAGGCTCTTGGTTCCCTGGCCAGGGGTCAGGCTTGGGCCTCTGGGGTGGGAGTGCCAAGTCCAGGTCGCTGGACCACCAGAGGATTCCTGGATCCAGGAAATGTTCATCAGTGTTCATGCTCCCAGAAATATCCATATCAACACCAGGATCCAGCCCCACACAACTGCCTGCAGGCTCCAAACAACCAGCAAGACAGGAACACAGCCCCACCAATTAGCAGACAGGCTGCTTAAAGTCATACTAAGCTCACAGACACCCTAAAACACGTCACCTGACACAGCCATGCCCTTCAGAGGGAAAAGACTCAGCTCTACCCTCCAGAGCACAGGCACCTGTCCTTCCCTCCAGGAAGCCTACACAAGGCCCTGGACCAACCTCACTCACCAGAGGGCAGACAACAGAAGGAAAGGAACTATGACCCTGTAGCCTGCAGAAAGGAGACCATAAACACAGTAGGTTGGACAAAATGAGATGACAGAGAAATATGTTGCAGATGAAGGCACAAGGTGAAATCCCACAAGACCAAATAAATGAAGAGGAAATAGGCAACCTATCTGAAAAAGAATTCAGAACAATGATAGTAAAGATGATCCAAGATCTTGGAAATAGAATGGAGGCATGGATAGAAAAGATGCAAGAAATGTTTAATAAGGACCTAGAAGAACTAAAGAGCAAACAATCAGTGATGAACAACACAATAACTGAATTGAAAAACTAGAAGGAATCAATAGCAGAATAACTGAGGCAGAAGAACGGATAAGTGACCTGGAAGACAGAATGGTGGAAATAACTGCCGAGAAGCAGAATAAAGAAAAAATAATGAAAAGAAATGAGGACAGTCTCAGAGACCTCTGGGACAACATCAAATGCACCAACATTGGAATTATAGGGGTCCCAGAAGAAGAAGAGAAAGGGAAAGGGCCTGAGAAAATATTTGAAGAGGTTATAGTCAAAATCTTCCCTAACATGGGAAAGGAAGTAGTCAGCTCAGGAAGCTCAGAGAGTTCCATACAGGATAAAGCCAAGGAGAAACACACCAAGGCACATATTAATCAAACTAACAAAAATTAAATATAAAGAAAAAATATTAAAAGCAGCAAGGGAAGAATAACCTGCAAGGGAATGCCCATAAGGTTACCAGCTGATTTTTCAGCAGAAACTCTGCAGGCCAGAAGGGAGTGGCAGGACATATTTAAAGTGATGAAAGGCGAAAACCTACAACTAAGATTACTCTACCCAGCAAGGCTCTCATTCAGATTCGACAGAGAAATCAAAAGCTTTACAGACAAGCAAAATCTAAGAGAATTCAGCACCCCAAAGCAACTCTACAACAAATGTTAAAGGATCTTCTCTAGACGGGAAACACAGAGAAGAAAAAGCCCTACAAGAACAAACCCAGGATAATTAAGAAAATGGTAATAGGAACATACATATTGATAACTACCTTAAATGAAAATGACATAGACTAGCTGAATGGATACAAAAACAAGACCCATGTATATGCTGTCTACAAGAGACCAACTTCAGGCCTAGGGACACATACAGACTGAAAGTGAGGGGATGGAAAAAGATATTCCATGCAAACGGAAATCAAAAGAAAGCTGGAGAAGCAATTCTCATACCAGACAAAATAGATTTTAAAATAAGAATTACTATAAGAGACAAAGAAAGACACTACATAATGATCAAGGAATCAATCCAAGAAGCAGACAGACAGAACAATTGTAAATATCTATGCACCCAAAATAGGAGCACTTCAATATATAAGGCAAATGCTAACAGCCATAAAGGGAGAAATCAACAGTAACACAATAATAGTGGGGACTTTAACACCCCCACTTACTCCAATGGACAGATAATCCGGACAGATAATCCAGACAGAAAATAAATAAGGAAACACAAGTTTTAAATGACATGACATAATTGATATTTATAGGACATTCCACCCAAAAGAGGCAGAATACACTTTCTTCTCAAGTGCTCAGGGAACATTCTCCAGGATAGATTGTACCTTGAGTCACAAATCAAGCCGCAGTAAATTTAAGAAAATTGAAATCATACCAAGTAACTTTTCTGACCAAAACATTATGAGATTACTCAATTACAGGAAAAAAAAAACTGTAAAAAATACAAACACATGGAGGCTAAACAATACATTACTAAATGACCAAAAAAATCACTGAAGAAATCAAAGAGGAAATCAAAAAATACCTAGAAACAAATGACAACAAAAACATGATGACCCAAAACCTATGAGATGCAGCAAAAGCAGTTCTAAGAGGGAAGTTTATAGTGATACAAACTCACCTCAGGAAACAAGAAAAATCTTAAATAAACAACCTAACCTTACACATAAAGCAACTAGAGAAAGAAGAACAACCAAAACCCAAAGTTAGTAATAAGGAAAGAAATCATAAAGATCAGAGCAGAAATAAATGAAATAGAAAACAACAGCAAAGATCAATAAAACTAAAATACTGTTCTTTGAAGAGATAAACAAAACTGATAAACCTTCAGCCAGACTCATCAAGAAAAAAGGGGAGAGGACTCAAATAAGTAAAATTTGAAATGAAAAAGGAGAAGTTACAACTGACACCACAGAAATACAAAGGATCATAAGAGACTACTACAAGCAACTATATACCAATAAAATGGACAACCTGGAAGAAATGGACAAATTCTTAGAAAAGTGCAACCTTCCAAGACTGAACCGGGAAGAAATAGAAAACATGAACAGACCAATCACAAGTAATGAAATTGAAACTGTGCTTAAAAATCTTCCAGCAAACAAAAATCCAGGACCAGATGGCTTCACAAGTGAATTCTATCAAACATTTAGAGAAGACCTAACACCTATCCTTCTCAAACTTTTCCAAGAAATTGCAGAGGGAGGAACACTCCCAAACTCATTCTACGAGGCCACCATCACCCTGATACCAAAACCAAAGATATCACACAAAAAAAGAAAATTACAGGCCAATATCACTGATGTAGCAAAAATCCTCAACAAAATACTAGCAAACTGAATCAAACAACACATTAAAAGAATCATGCATAGTGGAAGGGAGACACAAGAGGGAGGAGATATGGGGATATATGTATATGTATAGCTGATTCACTTTGTTATAAAGCAGAAACTAACATACAATTGTAAAGCAATTATACTCCAATAAAGATGTTAAGAAAAAAAAAGAATCGTGCATGATCAAGTAGGATTCATCCCAGGGATGCAAGGATTCTTCCATATATGCAAATCAATCAATGTGATACACCATATTAACAAATTGAAGAAGAAAACCATATGATCACCCCAGTAGATGCAGAAAAAGCTTTCGACAAAATTCAACACCGATTTATGATAAAAACTCTCCAGAAAGTGGGCTTAGAGGGAACCTACCTCAACATAATAAAGGCCATATATGACAAACCTCACACAGGTCAGAATGGCCATCATCAAAAAATCTACAAACAATAAATGCTGGAGAGGGTGTGGAGAAAAGGGAGCCCTCATGCACTGTTGGTGGGAATGTAAATTGATACAGCCACTATGGAGAACAGTATGGAGGTTCCTTAAAAAACTAAAAATAGAGTTACCATATGACCCAGCAATTCCACTACTATATACCCAGAGAAAACCATAATTCAAAAAGACACATACACCCCAATGTTCATAGCAGACACATCCACCCCAGTGTTCATAGCAGCACTATTTACAATAGCCAGGACACGGAAACAACCTAAAAGTCCATCAATAGACGAATGGATAAAGAAGATGTGGTACATATATACAATGGAATATTACTCAGCCACAAAAAAGAAAATCTTGGGTCATTTGTAGAGACGTGGATGGACCTAGAGAGTGTCATACAGAGTGAAGTAAGTCAGAAAGAGAAAAATTAATATTGTTTATTAATGCATATATGTGGAATCTAGAAATATGTTATAGATGATCTTATTTGCACAGCAGAAATAGAGACACAGACATAGAGAACAAATGTATAGATACCAAGGGGGAAGAAGGGGATGAGAGGAATTGGGAGATTGGGATTGACATATATACACTATTGATACTATGTATAAAATAGATAACTAATGAGAACATACTGTGTAGCACAGGAAACTCTACTCAATGCACTGCGGTGACCCAAATGGGAAGGAAACCCAAAAAAGAGGGGCTATATGTATACGTATAGCTGATTCACTTTCCTGTACAGTAGAAAATAACACAACATTGTAAAGCAACTATACTCCAATAAAAATTAATTTAAAAAAAAGGAAAAGCATGAGGCAGAAGGAGAAGATAGGAAATAAGGGAGATGTGGGGAAAGATTCAGGACAGTGGGAGAGAGAAAGTGGTCAGATGGACACAGACAGGTAGGCCTCCAGGTGGACAGACAGACAAGAAGACAGGAACAGACAAGCAGGGGAGAAAAGCAAGCTCCTGAAGGAAAGTTAGAGAAAGTGACCCAGTGAGAGACCAAAACCACAAAAATCAAAGTAGAATGGAGCACAGACATGGCATTTGTGGTCTAAATACAAAGCATGTGGCCTTCTAAATGGCTTCTCGGGTCAAAAATAAGTGCCCTCCCTGGGGGAGACACCATGTGCTCACCTACCTTGCTCAGAGCGGGCAGAGGCCTGCTTCAGCAAATGGCTCCAGCTGTGAAAGCGCAGGTGCCCAGGGCGGCCTGGGTGGCCTATGTGCACAGAAAAATAAGCAGGCCCCAACAGGTTCCCCTCTACCCACAGGGCACCCTGGTTCCCACCCATAGCTTGGCCTCTGATCCCATCAAAATCCCCAGGAAAGGCCTGGAACAAACCAGAAATGTTATTCAAATCTCTATTTCCAAATGTAGACGAGCTGACAACCTCACTGTCAAGTTTCAACCTAGTGTGATTTCCAACGGCAGCATCACACACCCTCTGAAAAGTGTTCATAATCAAGGCGCCGGCAGTTCCTTAACTCTAGGGGCACTGCTGGGCTCAGTGGTGAAGGCATTAGTGCACGTAGAGCTGTCACAGGTAACGTCACTAATCTGTGACTAGGAGGGAAAAGGTGGGCTTCCCAGGTTCAGGAGTCCACCCGTGTGGCAAGCAGGTGACAGATGAGTGGGGCCCCTCCCTGGGGTCTGGATCTGCCCAGAGGGCTGGGAGACCACAGCACCTGGGTTGAGAAGGAGCTTGTGCAGAGGCACCGTGGTGACGTAGCAAACACCTCTATTAAGAAACGCAACAGGACTCGGTGAGAATCCGAGAAAACAACTTGCCTGCATCCCTGGGATGCGTTGGTGACACAATTAAGCATAACCCCCCAAATTTCTGACTACCAGTCCTGTGCTTTCTCACCGCATCACACTCGCTCTTGATTTTATCTAAATGGTATAATCAATGATAAACACAGAGAGAGCTCAGTTTGCTCTTTTTTTTTTTTTTTTTTTTTTTTTTTGCTGCACCATGCGGTTTGCAGGATCTTAGTTTCCCGGGCCCTGGCGGTGAAAGCACTGATTCCTAACCACTGGACCACCAGGGAATTCCCCATTTGCTCATTTATAAAATGCGGTTGTTGCAAAGATGATAGGAAATAGTGGATCACGGTGACGCACATAGCTCAGTGACTAACACAGTTCAAGCACTCGGCAAACGCTAGCCGTAGCTGTAGTTGTTAGTATTACTAATTGCTATTGTTAGGTACTATTAGTTACAGTAATAATAATAATGAGCCATGTGCTGTGCTCCTCCACGTGGACTGAATTCCTCAGAACCTGGATCTGTTCCTGTTTTTGTCTCTGACTCCAGATGCAACTAGAAAATGCCCGCAGGATTTATTCCTCCCCAGTACTCCTAACAGAACAAACTCGAGACATTCAGTGTGCTGTCACGGAAGAGACCAAAACAGAGATTTCCAGAGAATCTGCTATGGGCTTGACATGGTGCTGGGGCTTGACATTTGTCATTTGGAATCAATTATGTAGTCATCAGAATACCCATTCCACAGATGAGAAAACAAAGGGTCAGAAGGGCTATGCATGGGGAGAGGCAGGAGGCTGACCTGGGTCTGGAAACCCAGGAAGCAGAATCTCACCTCCACTCCCATCCACTCCCACCTTTCAGACGCTTCCCACAATCAACAGGACCTGCCCCAGCTGGCGATGTCAGGCTTCCCATGGGGACAGAAGAGCCCCCACAGGACACACACTCCCATATAGGTTAGGGCTAGAGCTGGTTAGTGGGGAAAAGATAAATTAGCAAGGGTAAAAGGAGAAAGACAGCTTCCTGGGGGGAGGCCAGAGTGGCTGTACAGGCTTTTGTGAGCACACACATGGCCTCAGGCAGAAACCATGAGTTCACACAAGGACACACAGAGGTGTGAACACAGACACATGGACACACAAGCATGAGCACACACAGACATGGGCATGCACAGGGATACACACAAAACCACACACAGGTGTAAGCACACACCACTCACAGAAAAACAGAGGCACACACACTGGAGTAATCCTGGACCCCAGGATAAAAGCTTCAGGCCCTCAGAGATGCCCTCCCTGGAGGGGCAGCCATGGAACTTGCCCAAGCTGACTGGCACGTCTCCTGTCTCCCTCCCCGCCACTGTGCCCCGGCCTCAGACCTGGGCAGGGTGCTCCCTGAACGCACCCAAGCCTCCTTGGTCCCTGCAGCTGAAGCCTCGGGTGCTCCCATGAATCTACCTGAAGGCTAGCACAGCTCCTGGACCAGGCGACAGAGACTGAGAAACAGCTGGCGGGCAGGTGCTCCCTTCAGTCCACAGGATTCTGTCTCCTTGGCCTTTGTCCCTGCCTCTCTCTTGGAACTCTGCAAGATCTCACAGAAAAACTCACTTATCTCCAGCCACTTAGATGCAAGAAACAGGTGAGTACCAATGGAGAGCCATGCTCCAGAGCTTGCACATGGTGGGCACCAACATGTATCCACCTGAAGCAGATGAGGGAGAGAAGGAGCCCTTTGCCCACACCTGGGGGAGGGGAGGCCTCCTCTCTGCTGAGAAGCCCAGGGAGTCTCTGCAGGGCAGGGATGGGCCAGGACAGCCAGGGGGACTCGGTCCCTGAGCCTGGACTTCCTCCTCTTTCCTCCCCAGGGACTGGGGGAGGGTCAGAGGAGCAGGTCTGGGGTGGCCCATTGGCTGGCAGATGGGGAAGTGAGGCCATAGAATGTGCCCCTTTCACCATCTGATCCCTGTCTTCCTGCACCCCAAGGTTTGACCGCTGAAACAGCAATCGCAAATTTCACACAGCTTCCTGTAAAGCCGTCCCTCCACTCCTATCCGCACATCAGCACATTACCCTAAGCTCACTGCCCCAGCCGCTCACCCACCTGTCAGCACTAGACTGTGTCCTGCCTGGGGGAGACCCGGCATTCCTCTGGGCCAGAAGGTTTCCTAGGAATGAAAAAGGGATGGAAATGACCACTGGAAAGTTGAAGAATACACTGTATTCAGAAGCATTTGTCTTTTCAGTACACTATTTGTCCCCTCCAGAGGGGCCTGGGCTGAAAGCTGGGCTGTTTCAGCCCCAGGGAGCTTTGTGAAGGCAGGGAGCTCGCTATCAGCTCCCTCCTCCCTCCTCAAGCCCCATGAACCCAGAGCCTCACCTGCCCTAGATGTGCCAATCACATTCAAACATCCTGGAGCAGCCAGGCCCTGCGCACGCAAGTGCTGAGATGAAGCATCCGGCTCGGGAGGTGCACACTGTGGAGGGACAGATAAGACATCACTGCGCTCCACAGACACCCTGGGAGATGTGCATTTTAAGAGAAACCTGAACAAGAACGCAATTAACCCCAAGGACTGAATCTCAAATGGTGGATTTGGAAGCATCATAAGGGAGATCATTCATGAGTTTAAATATGAGTTTAAGCACATCTCCCCACCCAAGAGGAGAAGGGAGTTCCCCTCATTCCAGTCCCCAGCTGCCTGAAGCTGGCCCTGCACTATAGCCTGGGGGCAGGCTCTCCCTCAGGACAGCAGGGCACCCTGTCTGTACACTCTGGAGTGGCCTGGCCAGCCTCCTGCTTCCTGCAAAACTGCAGGCTGGTGGGCTCCAGACCCAGCACATCTGCAATGGCCACAGCCATTCTCCCTACCCATCCCCGTCTGGGGGCCATGGGCAGCCCTGAAAGGCTGTGGGCTTGGCAGTCAGCTAGGCCTCAGTTCAGAGCCTGCCTCAGCCACCCTTCCCCTGTGAGCAGAAACCCCACCAGCAATGAGGAAGCTAATAACCAGCCCTGCAGGGCGCCAGGGGTGTTGGAGGATGAAGCACATGTGCGGGCACCAGCCTCCATCAGCGCCTGTCTGGTGCCCTCTCCATCTGCAGAGTGTCCAGGGGAGGGCGTGTAGCCCAGGGGGCCAGGCTGGGAGCACCAGCGAGGGCCGGGCTAGGGGAGGCCCCTGGCAGCCCCTTCCAGACAGGAGCCTTGCCCCTGGGACTGCCAACTCCTGCCAAGCCCCAGCAGTTTCTCAAGTTCAGAAGACTCCAGTGCCGATGAAGTTGGACACATCTGAGTCCGTTTATGACATTTAACTATGCAGCCCTTTCGCTGCCCAGCTCAGGAGATCTACACCTGGCTGCAGACCCCAATAGGGTCCCATGCAGACACTAGGGCTGTTTGTTGGAGGCTGCACTTTTTTCCCAGGGAAAAATGACTCTCTTAGAAAAGAGGGAGGTGAACGCCCTACAGTAACAGTGTGCAGGCATCATCCAGAGAAACCTAGGAAGGGTCCACTGGCCCGGTTTCCTCATTGACAATATTTGCTACAGGCCAGACGTTGTGCCAGGCTCTGGAAATAAAGCCACAAACAAAAGAGCTGTACTCTAAAACCTCCATCCGTGAGGTTTCCAAGTACTGTCCAGGGAGAAGGGAGGGCTGTTTGGGTGGAGGAGAAGCAGCGGCAAGCTCCAGAGGCCTGTGGACTTTGACAAAACCTCTGTTGCAGGGCCCGGGGGCGGTGCCTGCCACACTCGGCTCCTTCTCCAAGATGGCTTCTCAAGGTTTGCATCCAGGAACCACTAGAGGTATGAGCTCCCTGAATGTTGGGACTGCCACAGCACAGGGATCCATGCACAGTCAGGCAAGTTGTTGGTGAAATAAAGTGCCAAAGAGCTCACAGGACTCTGATCCCAATGCCCAGGCAGAGAACCCCAGCATGCAACGCCAGAGTTCAGACCCTCTCGAGACATGCTGCAGTGGTCCTTTTTTTTCCTTGTTCTTTAAGAGAAAGGAAAGAAGGAAGGTGGGAAGGAAAAAGGAAAGGGAGGGAAAAGAGAAGGAAGGAAAGAGGATGGGGGGAGGAGGGGTGGAGGAACAGATGGAGGGAACCACTGAGGGGTACATAGACCAGCCTGTGCGGCTCTTGCTTTTCTTTGAGGACGACTGATTCTGCCTGTATTTAGGAAACTATAAGGTTTCCCCTTCTCCGGTTCCCCAGGGCTTGTGTCTGTTTTCCAAGCCCATTGGAAAGGAGTGTGAAGGCCAGGGTGTGTATTCCATGGAAGGGCTCTTGCTGGGAGACACCGGGACACAAAACTCCTGGTCCCACAGGCAGAGGTATTGACATCTGCTCATACAATCTAATTGAAAATGCAGCGGCAATTACTGTTTTAAGAATTGCTCTTCCTCATCTGTTGATCTCCAGGCCTGAGGTACTGTTTCTTAAATTATATCAGAACCCGTCAGTTCACGCAATGAAATGCCTGGCATGTTGTCTGCCAAGAGTGATATGACTTACCCCTTGGAATTTTCTCTGGCCCAGGCAATACAAGACCTACTGTAATGGATGATTCCTTGGGAAGGACATATTTTAGAAACAAGGTGCTTCCATTCTCCCCAAAAGACACCAGATTTCTAGAACCCTCAAAAACTGTGAACAGAACAGAGGGGCTGGTTGAAGCCAAATGCTGTGGTTGCTGGGAGTGGCCGAAAGACTCCTGTGGTTTGTGCTGGACCCTCAGCGGGTGCCCAGCCAGGGGAGGCCTCCCAGGGCCTGGAGAGCCACGCTGCCGGGAGAAGGGTGCTCATTTGTCTGCCCCGGGGAGCAGGGGCATCCATCCCCAGCACTCAGTGAGTCTCCCCAGACGCTGGGATTAAGGATTTGGCCACAAGCAGGTTATGTAGAAGGTGATCCCGGAAGCACTGACGCGGGAGTAGGGAAGCAGACAGGGAGGAGGCGACAGCGTGACGACGAACGAGCTGCCGCCCCTGAGGGCCATCAGAGATGATTGGAAGAGGCCCTAGGGTTGGCCCCTGTGGGCGAGCATAAGAGGCCCCCCAGCCTTGTCACAGCAGCAGCATTACCTGCACAAGCTGCCCTCGGAGCTCGGCCCAGCCTCTGACACAGGGGCCAGCAGAGATCCCTGCCGGCTGGCTGCACTCCTGTCACCAGCAGGAGCAAGGCCAGCGACACCGCACCACGCACGGAGCCCACGGGCTTGTTCCTCCCAGCGAACTCCGTCTCTGGAGATGACGGAGAGCAGGGGGAGGAGAAAGGCGTTTCTCACATCTGGAGACGGAGACAGGAGGCAAGGTACTGCTCTTTCCCGGTCTCCCGGGTGATTCACGTTCCTCACTCACGGAGCGCTGGAGGGGAGGAAGGGAGCAGCTTCACGTTTCTTGGAGCTGGAATCTCTCCTTGGCCTTGCACAGGTCTCCCAGCCTCTCTGGGTTCCAGATTCCCCACGCCCCTCGGGCTCCAGGACAGCCCAGAGTGGGAGGCGGTGGAGTGGAGCCGCGAGCTTGGTGTGCCGCCTGCGCTCTGCCAGGCTCGCTGGGCCAGGGCCAGCCCTGCCCCTCGCTGTGCTCATCCTGAGAGCCTTCCAGGCACATCACTGAGTGTGCAAAGCAAGGAACTCAGAGGAGGAGGCTTCCCAGCCCACTGCCAGGCCCAGTGTTAACAGACTGTCCTTCCATTATCCCTCCCATTCTGCAAGATAAAATAAATCAAATCAAAATGCTAAAATGGAGAGTCTAAGGGCTGTGTGGCCTGAATACAGATCCTGATGGCTGAAGTCTGTTCTCACAGGGTGACTCAGCTCCGGATTTCTGAAGATACTTTTCTCTAGGCCAGCCAGCTTGTCAGCGCTGCCTTCCTCCTCCTCCCTTGGCTGAGAAAGACCTCTGAAGGCCTCACCTCCACCCAGGAGCCCAGGTCGGGGGACACAGCCTGGGCCAAATAGGAGCCTGTCTGGCTCCAGTGTCCTCCTAACCCCCTGAGCAAGAGGAGACTCCAGGAGCTGCCCAGCTCGGAGTACAAGCCTGTCTCCCACCTTATCAGGGACGACCTGGAGCTGGGGCGCCTAGAGTTGTAGCGGCACTTTGGTCCACTCACCCGTCCTTCCACTATGCTCACTCCTGCCTTCAGAGTGTTCCAGAGGGTACGCAGTCCCACCTCTTTAGGAAGTCTCTTACGCACCTAACCTATGCCCACCAAGCTGTGAGATAGCCTTCTTCCTCTCCTTCTGCTAGTGGTGGGGATGGACCAAAGCCGGTCATCAGCCTTCAGATGAGAAGTGCTGTTGACCCATCACAGCTCTGTCAGTTCCCAGTAGGACCCCTTCTCCGTGGGAATATGAATAACAGAAACAGTGGCCGGATAGTGAGGATTCCCATGTGCTAGGGAAGGATTTCACTTATGATATGATTACCATCACTGCCAGGTCATAGGTCAAAGGGAGGCTGGGGCTGTTAAGCAGCTTGGTCAGGTCCGGGCCGTGGGTGAGCACAGAGCCAGGACACAGAGTGGACCCCTAACTGCATGCCAGCATCCCTAAACCGCCATGCTGCTCGCCCTGCTCTACCCCAGCTGGACACCAGCCCCCTTCATGGGGCCGTCAGCATTGGGCGTCAGGAAGGACCAGTTGAGTGGCCCCCAGAGCCCATCACGCCCTTCTCCCCTGCTCCTCCCGTCCACACACTGGCCCCTCCAGCAGACCCTGTGGAAGTACAGTGACAGCCAAGGGAGAACTGATTTGCAGTGAAAGATTGGGTAGCCACAGCCCGTACTCCCCACCATCCCATGGCTGATTCCAGGAAAAGAGCATGCACTCCAGTGTGGTGCCCTCTCTGCATGGTTCCCAGACCCCCAGCCATCCAATCCAGCTCTTCCAGTTTGCCGGCTTGCCCACTTTGGGCCTCAGCCCCCTGTCACCTGCAGGAGGCCAGCAGCCTCATTCAGGGCCAGTGGGTAAATGGCAACATCGCCTTCCTGTCCAGTCCCACAGTCCCCAGGAGCAGGTGGGCAGCTAAACATCCCCATTTACACCACAGGCCCCGTGGGGCGCCAGGCAGTGGCAGGCCCCTGTGGCCCCTAAAGGACTTGAGTTGCCCTGTGAGGGAAAGCTCGGGCCGGGGAGCACTCGGGCTGCCCCTCCACCCCATGCCCCAGGCAGGGATGAGGGCAGAGGAGAGAGACAGAGAGAGACAGGGGCAGGCAGAGAAGGCAATGGGGGTATGGGTCAGACCCAGGACCCACGGGAATCATCCAGACCCCAAGCCATGGCTCCTGCCCTCCCCTGAGCTCAGTACCACGATGCTCAGCTGCAAGCCTTACCTGTCTGAGGATAGCAAGCCGGACACTCCTTCTCCTGGTTCTGCAAAGTAGGTGGGGCCATAGGCCTGGGTGGGGCTCCTGCCTATGGAGGGGGTGGGCGGGGATGCTGCTTCATGTGGAGCAGAGGTCACCGAGCAGCTCTCTGCTGCATGACCTTGGGCCCCAGAGGCCCCATCCCACAATGGCACAGGCCCTTCCAGCTGACCTTCTGAGAGGTCCCAAGTCTCCCAGCCATGGGTTCAGGCTGGCTGCGAGGGACCCAGCGCTCTGCACGGTGAGGCACCCGTGTGAGCCCCTCCAGGGTCCAATCTTGCCATACTTAGCCACGAGATGAGAGGGAAAGGTCAGATTTAACAACGGGACCATCTGCTTTATCACTTTCCAGCTATCTGGATATTCCTCTGCAGATGATCTTCAATAACATTCCTGCCAAAAAGAGAGAAAACTTTGGACTCACAACCACAGGCATAAACACCTAATTAAGCTCATTCTTTGAACAAAACCATATCTGAGAGCATCTGTTAGCCCTCCTTCACCTCAGCCGCTGCAGCCTGTTGGGACAGCATTCACAGAGGGTGGGAGAGAGACAGCCCAGCCTGGCACATGGCCCTGCCCCTTCCCGGGCATTTCCCGTCTCTGAGCTCCCCTAGCTCAGCTGTTTGGTCACTTGTTCCTGAGGTCTTACAATCAACAGAGTCCATCCATAGTCCTTTCTCCTGGGTTTGCAGACACCCACCCACCCCACCCCCCGAGGCGCCTAGCAGGTCCCTTGTCTCTGCCTCCTCTGCAAACGTCGGGACCTTCCTTGTCTGGGAAGTTTCCTGCAGCTTAGGCCCGTGTCCATCTCCTTTACCCAGAACCAGAGAGGGAGACCCTCCCCTTTCTCAGCACCCTCCATCAAAGCCACCTGTAGCCGCCACATCACACCGGAGGATGCTGTTCACTATCCAGTGCTCTGAGCAGAGGGGGCACAGTGAGCCGGGAGACCACGTGCATGGGTTCTAACCCCACCTCTGTTGCCACCTCACCAGGTAATGACAACTGTTCTCCATGCCTCCCATCTCCCTAAGCCTCAGTTTCCGCATTTGTACTCAGAGGGTTGGGCTTAGGGCTCTCTGTGGTACCCAAGTCTCTGTCTTCAGGGGCCAGGTCATTCACAGGAGCACCTGCCAGCCTCTTCAACAGTCTGGCCTCTAATTATGAAACAGGAGGAATTGGGGTGGACCCTGCCTAAGATGGCCAGCTGGTGGCCCTCCCTGAGGCCAGCAGTGAGGTACATACCCTCAACTGACCTGACAGCTCCTCAGGGGAGGACACACAGCCCGACACACAGACATGACTCCATCCCCTCCCTGCCCCGCACTTCTCACCCAGGCCACACTCACTAGATCCCACACACCAGCCTCTCCAGCCCCAGCTTGCAACTCTCCTCGGAGCTCCTAGCTCCTGATACAATGGCCTGAGTCTGCTTACAGCCACTATGGGCCAGGTTGCCCCTTCCCTCGCCTTCACACAGGTCACTTCTCTTCTGGAAAGGCCGGTCCCGCTCCTCAAGGCCTGGGCCCTCCTCACCCCTCAAGCCTGTGCTCCAGTGTCATCCTTCCTGACCCTCGCACGTCCCCATCACACAGAGCTGCAATCCCCTGGTGTCTCCCTGTCTCTCCAGCCAGCCCCTGGGCTCTGCAGGGCAGGAACCGCAGACGTCCTCCTGACCAGCAGGGCTGAGCGCTCCACTCACATCTCTAGAGTAAATGAATGAGCAAGTGAGAATGAATGAACATTGGAACCACAGGACCCACACGCCTCCACCTTTCGTACAACTAGGCCACAGGGAGAGCATACGCTCCCCACGCTGGGCCTCCTGCTCCCCAAGACAGTACCCACGGCCCCCCTCCGGAGGCCCCCAGGGGGCCCACCCTGGGGAGGAATCAGCCCTGACTCCCACAGCTTCCCTCACTTTGCTTTCCTCTTGCAAACATATTCAAATGTTTAAATTCTGTTTTGGGAACAATTAGCCTAACTTATGGTCTAATCACATTTTGTCTTCTGATGAAAAAATACACAGAAAACTTGGAAAATGATGACTGACAAGGCTTTATTGTGTTTCTTTCTTTTTCTTAATAGTGTTTTTTATGCGCATAAGCATATCACAGATGAAAAGACTCTAACAACTGTCTAGCCCAACACCCTCATTGTACTCAGGGGGAAACTGAGGCCTAGCGAGGGGAAAACACCTACCCAAGTTCCCGAGACCTGAGACCCGGATCCCTTGGCATTTGCCTCTTTCTTCTCAATAACCTGAGAAGACTGGACCCAATTCTCCTGGGGTCCTTTAGGCCCAACATCCTAGGGTTCTGATGTCTCCAGATTCTGTGGCTACAAGGCTTCACGTCCCAGGGGGCAAGAGGAGATGGCAGACTGAACAGCAGGCATGGGTTCCCAGCCAGAGGCGGCCTCTCCTGTATCCCCATCAGACAATGGTGTGCAAACCAGACCCCCACCTCACCACCCAGTGATGCTGGAACTCATTACCACACACCCACTAGTCCCTAAGGGATCCAGATGGCATCCACCAGGGAGATGTTGAAAACCTGTTTGAAAGCAGGAGGACCTGCCACTGTGACGTCATGAGAGAGCCCATTCCCTCTGCCCCCTTCCCAGCAGCACTGCTTCTCTGCGGTGGGTTTCAAATGCCCAAACAGGGCTTCCCTGGTGGTGCAGTGATTGAGAGTCCGCCTGCTGATGCAGGGGACACGGGTTCGTGCCCCGGTCCGGGAAGATCCCACATACCGCGGAGCGGCTGGGCCCGTGAGCCATGGCCGCTGAGCCTGCGCGTCCGGAGCCTGTGCTCCACAACGGGAGAGGCCACAACAGTGAGAGGCCTGTGTACTGCAAAAAAAAAAAAAAAAAAAAAAATGCCCAAACAGCACCGTCTCACTTGGACACAGCCTGACTTGATTAAATGCATCTGGGATTATTTGTTCAGTGCGGGTCCCCTCTCCCACTGCAATATCAAATCCCGGCAGCAGGAATGCTGCACTTTGCTCCCTTTAAGCCTCACTCAGTGCAGTGGCAGTGCGTCCTCGGTGTCCCGTGCCACATGTGCCGGCTGACCGCTCACAGCCAGTACAGTGCAGTAAGCTGGTAAGGCTTTCCACGTTTTGCATTATGTTATTATTTTGCTCACAATAGCCCAGGTAAGTGTTATTCTTCTTGTCCTCACTTTGAGAATGAGACCTGAGGAGGCTCAGAGAAGGAAGGCAGCACATCCAAGGTTGCTCAGCCAAGAGGGCAGAGCAGGACGTCACCTGCTGTACTCTGCTCTCTCTATGCCGTAAGATCTAGGGGACTTGGACATGCTCATTGAAAGGGGCAGCTTCCTGCGGACACGTGCCGGGCACATCCCTGGTCTTGAGCTGAATGAAGGTCATTCTGCCCCTGGGGGTGGGAGCTCCTGAGAGCTGTGCTCATGGCCATGGTTCAGCAGGGCGGGCATGGGGCTAAAAGGTGACCCTCTGAGAACCATCACCCTGAGGGGAGGCCTCATTGAGATACCTGAGCCTACATTATGAAGATCTGTCTGTGTGAAAGCGAGGAGGGGGCTCCTGACAGGGCCCAGCACCAGGCACGAGGCAATGACCAGAGGGAGAAGCACGAAGCCTGTCCCACCCTGAGGCCCAGCCCTGCTCTTTCTCAGGCTGCAGAGGCCCCGCCAAATGGCCCAGCTGTGGCCCTGGCAGATGGGCCTTCCACGGGCACTAGAAGCTGGATGGGCACTCAGCAGGCAGGCCCCCTCTCTCCCAGAAGCCCTGCCACACACAGCCACAGGCTGAACCTTCGGCTGACAGGACGTGGCTCCAACGGCACTGACCAGCTGGGGAGCCCTGGCTCGTTAGTTTCTAATTAAGAGAAAATACGTGTCTTGACCTTCCTCCCTGAGCTGTTCCCCCCTACAGGGCCTGGCCAGTGGCCGGTTATCACTTCCAGATGCTCATGGGCCCACTGCTGCAAGAGAGCCACCCGGCCAGGGGCGGGTGTGTCTGCGCCAATGGAAGGGGCCCTGGACCTTGCAGGTGTACATCGCTGTGTTAAGTGGGCAGGAGTCAGGCAGTTCTTCCTGCTACAAGATGATGATCAGTCCATCTGGCCAATGTTCAATGCTACTGACCCTGTGGGGCCCCCAGAAAACCCAGATACAGCCTCTGACCATGGGAACATTCAGGGAAGAGAAGTGCAGTCCATGCACAGGGCTTGTGGAGCATACAGGATGGAATGCCTGGGGAAATCTGGGAGGCTTCCCTGACATCTGGGTCCTGAAGGATGAGTAGGAGTTTGCCTCCAGGGGCAGGATGGGAGAGAATATTCCAGACAGAAAGAACAGCCCTGTCCACAGTCACAGAACTAGGAACCTTCAGACCCAGGTCTCTCTGATTTCAAACTCAGTGACCTTAAACCCTGTGCTCTGCTGCTATTTATGTGACAAGCCTTGAATGCCATGCCAAAGCCCAGAGAAAGGTCAGGGAAGGGGGCAGGTTCAGATGTGTTTTGGAAAAGTTCTGCCAAGAGTATGTTGGATGGAAGGGGAGATTTGGAAGACATTTCTGAGATACAATCCACAGATGTTGTAACCAGTTGCATATTGGGCAAGTCCCCTCACCTTTCTTTTCTTTTGTTCGGTACACGGGCCTCTCCCGTTGCGGAGCACAGGCTCCAGACTCACAGGCTCAGCAGCCATGACTCATGGGCCCAGCCACTCTGCGGCATGTGGGATCCTCCCGGACCGGGGCACGAACCCGTGTCCCCTGCATCGGCAGGCGGACTCTCAACCATTGCACCACCAGGTAAGGCCCCCCCCCCACCTTTCTAAACCCAAGTTTCTTAGTGTAAAATGGGCTATAGGGATGTGTGCCATCCCCCTGCACTGCCCACCTGCAGGCTGTCATGAGGAGCAGAGGGACCCCTGGGGCTGACTGCCTGGCCCAGGATCTCTGTGTGCCCTTCGGCAAGTCACCTGACCCCCGAAGCCTCAGATCTGCCATCCAGAAGAGCTGCTGTGAGCACAGGAAGACCTGGGCCACGCGGATCACTTAGTATGGGATCCAGCAGAGTGAAAATGCCGTGAGTGCCAGCTGGTCCCCGAGGGCCCCGGCTTGTAAAGCAGTGCATGCACCATGTAAAAAGCCACAGCAGCTTTGAGAAGGTGGGAAGGAGCATCCCAATGTCAGAGCACTTGTGTTAAGAAAGAGGACTTGGGGGAGAAGTAACGCAACTTTCTGTATTTCTAAGACATTTAATGATATTTCTAACATTTAATAATTTAAAAATAAGTTTTCAGGAAGACTTACAACGTAAGTAATTCTTATCATAGAAAAGCCCTGATCTTGAACAGCTAGGTTTGGGGGCTTGCCACCACCAGGAACCACTTGGGGACGTCAAAGTGTCCTCTACCCCTCTTCAATCTCAGTGCTCTCTGGGGATGACACCTTGAGAAGGTCAAAATGCTGAAAAGCCTGTCCAGCTTTCTTTGTGTCCTGTCTTCTCCCATCTGTCCCCAACCCAGAAAAGAGCACAAAGAACAAACATGCGCCATGGGCTCACCACGTGCTGGACCCTGGGCTGAGCTCTCTGTGTGGACTGTGGCCTTTGATCTTCCCACACCGTCTGAGGAAGGGATCTAGTGACCCCACTAACCACCCAGGGTCTGGATACCATGGCACCTCCCCTTGTGTAACCCCCTCACCCGCCAGGGGGCGTGAGCTCGCCAAGCTGTGTGCACATGGGACTCTGTCCCCAGGGCCCTCACACACCCAGTAAGTGTAGGCCGCCCAGGCTGTGGGGCCCAAGAGGAGATGGGTGTGGGGAAGCCATCCCAAGGTGACCCGGGACCAGCTCTCAAGGCAGGAGAGAGTGGGCAGGCGGCCTCCTGCACGAGGGTGGGCAGGGTTGAGAGATGGGGCGCACTGGAGAGACTGAAGCAGGCAGAGGTGCCGTCAGACTCATGGACTGGAGGAACCAGCCTTGAAAGCCATGCTGATGGAACAGGACATGACACAAAAAGAGCTAAAAGAATCAAGGAGATCAGCCTGGCTGTGGTATAGTCAGAAAATTATTAGGCAGTCCAGGAAAGGACTGGGGGGAGAAAGGGCTTCTAAATTTAGTTCTTGGACTCTAGGACACAACTGATTTGGGAGGCCCCTGAGTTAGAGGAGAGGGCCCCAGCCTTGGCCTCTCGGAGCTCTGGGGACCCCGGAAGCCTGGGAGCCCACGGAACCACCACTTCTTCCATCCTTCAAGCCAGGTCATCCCTCCCCAAACCTCAAGCTATGTGACTGTGGCCACGGTGGCCCTCCAGGTAGGGGTGATGAGAAGAGCTTTCAAAGATGCAGAAGTCGGGCACACAGGTGCTCACTGACACACACACACACACACACACACACACACACATGCTCGTGCATCATCTGCCATTAGCCGAGACAACAAAGAGATGGCGTGAAATGCAGCCAACAGATGGGAGCCCACCGAAATGTCAGCCAGAAGAGATAGCCCACATCAGGAAAACAAAATTCCAGTTTTGCAAAAACCTTTCCTCCTTCCTCCCTCCTCAGAGAAAAATTCCCATGGAGGCTCCTGGAACTTTGGCAATCCAAGATGATTTATTTATTCAGGACCACCACACCATCGTGCATGTTAAGTACAAAAAGGAAAAAATGCTTTTGGATTTGGATGGGGTTGTAGTCACAGATGGTGCCTGAACATGCATAAATTCTGTTGCTGTGTGAACAGATGGAAACTTGAAGAAAAAAGTTTAACAACTTTAGCATTCATCTGCCAGACCACTGCCGGGCTGGAGAAGAGGGAGTTCGTCACTTGACTGGGAGAGTCTTGGTCTTCCAGTCTGTAGGATGGGGTTGAGAAATTGTGCCATGTTCAATGGTCAATCCAACCTGGTTTTGATCTCTGGCTCCGCCATTTACAGCTGGGGGAACTTGGGCACATTACTTAACCTCTATGACCCGGGTCCTCCTCTGAACAAGAGGATAATGGGGAGGGCTCCCAGAATTGCAGTAAGAACTGAACCCCATGATGTATACAGAGCGTGCATTCACGCCCGGCACAGAGTGAGGACCTGATAAATGGCATCCCCGGCTGGCAGGTGTGGTGGGGCTCGCTTGCCAGATAACACCTGAGGGAGCCTGGATGGGAAGCTGAGACACCAAGAAGGCTCGTGGTTGACCCCACAGGAGAGGCTGGGGAGAGAAAGAGGACATAGCAGCTGCTTCTGGACAACATCTCCTTTCCAGAAGACTCCCGGGGTCTGGGCAAGATCGCATTAGGCGAGGGTTGGTGGGAAGGCTCAGTAAGACCTTGGGAAGGGGGAGGACAATTCAAATGGAAGGTCCTGTCCACACGGCCTCACCCTCACTCCAGAAGCAATTCAGTCCTCAGTTTCTGCCCCATGGCGGGAGTCCATCTGTGATAGGTTGATTGCAAAAATGGCCATGATTCATCTTCCCTGCCTGCCTCCTGGTCCCTTGCCAGGCGATTCATCAAGAGTTGGGGTCTTCCTGTCCAACCTGGCCTTGTGACTCACTTTGGCTAATAGCATACAGTGTAAGTGACAGTGTGCCCATCAAGGCCAGGCTGCCACTCTCTTTGGCTCCTCTTCCTCCTCCAGGCAAGCCCGGTTAGCCTGCTGGAGGAGAAGACATGGGGAGCACAGCCAAATTAGCCCCAGGGTCCCAGGTGAGGACCCAGACATGGAAGATCAAGGTGAAGATCAACAAAGCTGCCTAGCCAACCCTCAAGTAACCACAGGCAACTGAGTGAGCCTGCCAAGCAAAGCCTGGGTCAGCAGAACACTGGGTGAACCCACTGATGCGTGGGCAAAACTCTGCACTTATAGTTGTGTGCCACAGAGTTTCGGTGGCTGTTTGCTATGTGGCGATAGACATTGACCCATCCTCTTCCACCAACCTCACACTCCACACCAACCACCTTACTCTGCAGAGAGTGGGAGGAGGGGAGGGTCTCAGTACAGACCCAGAAATGTGATTCAGAATTCAGAAGCTGTCGACTCAAAGGCAAAGAGCTCTGTGCTTCACACACCAGGGTGCCAGCCCAGCAGCAGAAGGCCAGGTCACAGTGGTCTGAAAGCCTCTTTCCCAGCACAGCTAGTCCACCCTGATGAGTGATGGAGATGCTGACCATCTTCAACATGGGATTAGTGGGGGGGGGGGTCCTGGTCCTCAGCTGCTAGGCTGGCTCCACAGAGAGGGCGGCCCCGCGCCCCCAGGTCCCACAGTGAAGGGGAGCCTGAGCTGGAGACTCCAGAGCTGGGCAGGAAGTGGGGTCCCAGCAGAGTCCTCCTCCCAGTCAACCCTGCTGACACTCTCCCAGGAAACCCTCTCGCCAACCACCGCTGCGTGGCCTCTGTGCTGGTGCACACTCCAGATGACTTTAGCTCCAGGGGCCCACTAGGGCCCTGGCTGTTGGTAAGGGAAAAAAAACAAAACTAATGACACTTGTTAAATATGGTAAGGGAGGGCTTCCCTGGTGATGCAGCGGTTAAGAATCCGCCTACCAATGCAGGGGACACGGGTTCGATCCCTGATCCAGGAAGATCCCACATGCCGCGGAGCACCTAAGCCCGTGCACAACAACTGCTGAGCCTGCACTCTAGAGCCCATGAGCCTCAACTACCGAAGCCCGCACACCTAGAGCCCGTGCTCTGCAACAAGAGAAGCCACCACAGTGAGAAGCCCGCGCACTGTAACGAAGAGTAGCCCCCGCTCGCCGCAACTAGAGAAAGCCTGTGCGCAGCAACAAAGACCCAACTCAGCCCAAAATAAATAAATAAATTTATTTATTTAAAAAAAAAAAACAAAGATGGTGTGGCAGGCTTTATTCAGGACCATTGCAGTAGGTATAGGGACCACTGCAGTGGGCTTTGCAGTCGGGGGAAGAGGTTGGGCTCAACTCGGAATACAGCCTGAAAGTGGGAGTGAATAACCAAGGAGCAGGTGGAGATCAGTGGATGGAAAATTACTAAGAGGACACATCAGGAGTGGGGGAGATTCTGGCTAGAATGATATAGGAGAGACAGGCCAGAGTGATCAGACATCACCTTTGGGAGCAGGGAGGGTGAAGAACCTGATTAGGTATCCAAGGTGATCGGATATCACAGGTGGGAAGTTCTTGTTAAACTTAGCAGGATTCTTGCTAAAACTAGATTCTAAAAGGAAGTGCACAGATGGGCCTAGGAGAATGGTCAGGAGCCTGACTAGAGTTTGATTAAGCAAAGTGTCTTTGTCACTGACACCACCCTGAGTGGCCGTGGCCCATGGAGGTGGCAGGGCATGCTGCTCGTCAGGGCGGCTGAGTCACACAGCATGGTGAAGCAGAGTTAAGTTCTGAGGGCCCTGCCCACCCCCACCCCTGGGCAGACCCTCCAAACCAGCCCTTCATGTCCATCTGAGGCCTGATGCTCCAGGGAGGCATCCCAGGAGAGACTGCCGGCACAGAAAGGAGGGCTTGTCTTCTCCTCCCATCCACTCTGCTTTTAAAACTGTCCATGGCTTGTCTTATCTGAAAATATTTCCCAGAGAATCTTGCCTTAATGTTCATTAATTGTGAGTAACTTTCCTCTTGCTACATTCAACTTTCAGACCTCCACAGTTTCTGGAGAGTCTCACTCTTCAGAAACCCACACACACTGGATGCTTTCTCAGGTGCGGTTACCTCTGTCTGGAATGCCTTTCTCCTACTTTTCGATCCAGCAAACTTCCACTCATCCTTCAAGACCTTACTAATATGACACCTCTTCAGTGAAGCCTTCCATGATTTCCCTGGGCAGAGTTTGGTCTTATCTCCTGGGCTTTCTGAAACTTGGATTGTACATCTCCTCAGGTGCTGACCACAGGTTAGCAAACTATGGTTTGTGGGCCAAATCCAGCCTATCCCTTGTTTTGGTAAATACAGTTTTATTGGAACAGAGCCTGGTCCATTTGTTTATATACTGTCTTTGGCTGCTTTCCTGTTACAATAGCAACAAGACCATCTGGTCCACAAAGCCAAATATCTACTATGTCATCCTTTACAAAAAGTTTGCTGACCCCTGCCCTCGACTATGAGCCTCTCAAGAGCTAGGACGAGGATAAGGACTGCTTGCCTCTGCCCTGCAGCCCTGGCGGGGAGGAGGCACAGAAGGCACTTGATAAAAGTTTGCTGAATTAATGAACAGATGAGTGAATGAATAAGTGAATGGAGATGTTATGGGTGCATCACAAAGCCCATGTTTACAATTTCATGCATGGGACTAGTTTCCCAGAGGGCCCAGTGGAACTTTCCACCAACCCCACATGTCTCAGGGTTTCAATGTGTGCCACCAAGAGGAAAGAATTCCAGGTTTCAAGAAGTGTGGGCAACTGTGATGTGCTGGACATCTCCCTGCCCCATCTTTCAGCTCACATTTTCTCTCTAGCTATTGCAGGAGCAACCAGCTGCCGACAGGGGTAGTTGGCAGCACCTGCTTCCGTGGCCCTCCACATCACTTGCTCTCTGCTCCTGGCCCTCTGCTTCTGCCCCTGGGATGCCCAGGAAGCTTCTAGGCCATTCTGGGGCATACCCATCCTTGGAAACATAGGGTAGTTAACACCCCCAGCAACTCCTGGCCAGTGGGGGATGCACATTCACAGATGAATTGATTCTTCCTGATGTCTCAGGTGGGCAACTGATGTGTGTCCTACATAGTACCTCAGAGGGTCCCCAGGAGAAAAGAGCCCCAGCTACACACAGTGATTTCCCTCCACCCCTGCTTCACCTTTCCCAGTGAGCCACTTCTCTTCCCTGGAATCACGGCCCCAAAATAAATCACCTGCACAGAAGCCCTCAGTCTTGGCCACACAGGTGAAGCAGCCCTGCTCTGGCCGCAGTGGAACAGGTAATCAGGACCTTCAAGCATTTAATGCTTCAGAAGTCTCCAAAGGGGACACATGGTACACTGGCTTCCTGAGGGTGCAGCTACAGGGTACCACATGCTGGGTGGCTGAAAACAACAGGAATGCATCCTCTCCCAGTTCTGGAGGCCAGAAGTCTGGTATCAAGGTGTCTGCAGGGCTGCACTCCTGCTGAAGGTTCTAAGGGAGGACCCTTCCTTGCTTCCTCCAGCTACTGAGGGCTGGCTCAGGGTTGACCGCGCAGCCCCAATCTCTGCCTCTGTCTTTCCATGGTATCTCCTTTCTCTTATGAACCCAGCCACTGGATTTAGGGTGTGTCAACATTGTCCCAAAAGGCTCCAGGGAGAGGGAGTTTCCAACTCTCCAACCAACCCTCTGGGGGCTTTCAGGACCATCCTCCACAGGCCAGATGCTAATGTCCCCCGGCGCTTGGCTTGTATTTCTCTCGAGGAACTTAATTTGTCAGCAGGTGATGAAACTCTCCTGTGCGGGTTGTGAGACCCCAGGCCACAGCCACTAGGCCTTCCAGAGCTCTGAACCTCCATGTCAGGGGCCAAGAGCTCTCAGCAAACCACTTCTAAAGGAGCAAATGACCTTTGGCACAAAGGCGGGCACACACTCCCTCCTCGTCTGGCCTCCCTGACCCTGGACTTCCCTCGCAGCCTCCCCTGATTTCTCTGGTCTCTGAAGAGAGGGCCTCCACCACAATGCACGGAGATGGAGAAGGAAAGCCGGGACCCCCGAGCCCCCGGGGGGTGAGCGTTCCCTGCAGGGTTTCCTTAAGTGTTACTGATGGTCGAGGGGGAGGTGTCTGGTCCTCCTGAGCCTCCTCCAACCCCTGAGACCAGCACAGTGTCTCGTAGACAGCAGGAGCTTAACATGGACTTGCTGAATCGTAACCACGTGGCCTGCCGACCGTGCATGGTCTAGGCTCTGCTTCAGGAAGCAGCCAGGAGCTGGAGCTGCTGGCCATGCTCATGGAAAAGACTGAGTCAGAGGAAATGAGACATTTTTGTTTGATTGGATTTTTACTCCTGGCTCAGTCTATAAACAGTAAACATTTAATTTCTTGTCTCACAATTACATTAAAAGGCAGATAAACCCTGGTAAGCCTTCATCTGGCATTTCGGTTTCTAATCGCCCTTTATCCTCTCTCTTACACGCGTGTGCACACACTGAGTTTCTGGGGCAGGCAGGAGAAGGCCGGGTGGGCACCCTGTCTCAGCTGCCATCTCCGGCAGAGCACCCAGGTCTGGCCCTGGAGCACCCTGCTCGACGAGGCAGGGCAGCAGGGCCAGTCACCTCACCTCCTTGGCCCAGGATCTGGCTGGACCCTGACTCGTGGGACTTCTCAGGACCTTTGGTATATTCAATGCTCTGTAGCTCTCCATATGGGGAGCAGCTTTTCCTAGATGTCATTAACTGTAAAAGGCCCAGCCCATCTTAGCCAATAAAGGAGGAGACAGGAAGCAAGGCCCCATCTGCTTCTGCAAAGGCCAGTGACATCCTACTGTGACATCTCTGTGCTGCCCTGTGAGAAGCAGTGGGAGTGCTGAGCACAGTCAGGGGTTCTCTTACCGGGGTTGGGGTCCTCCTGAGGACAGCCAGACTTAGAGGAAGCTCAAGCCACCACAGAGGGGAGAGACGCAAGCTGCAGAGTTAGAACATCTGATTTCTGAACTACACTCAGCTATGTGACCTCAGCTCAGCCCTCACCTTCCCTGGGCCTCAGCCCCCAGCCCCCAGGATACAAGCACAGCAAGATCAGATCTGTGGCCACATTGAGTCACTTCCTTATCACCAGTGACTGATGCCTTGGGAAACAACCCCATAGTCTTTGGTGCACATTCCCTGCCCCTCCTGGGGCAGGCTGCACTATGGTGGGGCCACTGTAGCCTGCTGGTGGCAGCTCTTTGGCCCAGTGCAGGGCTGCCTGTACCAGCCCAGAGCCTCCTTCTCCTTGTCCCATGGCTCACAAATGCAGGTCTTGTTTCACTTTCCATAAAGAAATATCCAGTCCCCACCCCCAGCCAAGGACCCTCTCTTCCCAGGACCTCCCACAGGTCTTCCCCTCCTCCCTTCATGTATCTGGCCTTTCCTGGAATGCTAGTCCAAAGCCAGGGAGGGTCCAGGCTCCCCCTGCCAGGCTGTGCCCAGGGCTGTGCACATGAGCAGCCCAGGGAATGTGCATGCCTGGAGGCGGGGTTGTTATCTGTCCCTGGCTCCTCCCTCGCTCTGGAAGCTACCTGCCCTCCAAAGAGGGAGCCGTTCTTCCCCACAGCATTCCTGGAAGCCCTGTGGCCTAAGCCAGACCAATCAGGTTCCTTCCCTGACACTTTTCCACCAGTACTAAGGAAGACAGGGCGCCTGTCGGTCCCTTCCAGCTTACGGCCGGGAGCTCGAGGCGGTGTGCCCAAGGAGAGCCACGCTGCCACGGGGGCAGAAGGAGAGGGTGGAGGGGCACCCAGTGCCGTCCCGTGTCTCTGAGGCTCAGCTCCCCCCAGACCTTGCACCTAAGCTTACTCACCTAGCGCCCTGCTGCTCTCAGGGACCGCAGGCCACTCCTGCACACCTTCACCCTCCTGCTTCTGCCCAACAGGGAAGGGCCCTGGGGCCAGGGCGTGGGGGGCCAGTCTCAGCAGGGAGCCTCAGACAAGGTTTTTCCCTCTCAGGCACAGCGTCCCCATCAGTAAAATGGCCATATTGCACCGGGCGGTCCTCAGGTGCCTTCCACACCCAGAGGGCAGCACAGCTTGCTGGTCGCAGCGCAGGCGCCCAGCCAGGGCTGCTCAGGCTCCCCCGCTTCCTGCTGTGGGGCTGTGAGTAAGTGGCTTGACAGCTCTGAGCCTCTGTTTCTTCTGTTATGAACCCCAGATGGAGTCAGGAAGATGGGATGAGCTGGGGCTTTCCTCATGCTCAGCGCAGTGCCCATTGGTGCTGAGACCTCAGCCTGGGAAGCTGTTATCATCCTGGCTCCCCCATACTCTGAGTATAAGCCCCCATCATGAGCTGGCAGCCCCCTCTTTATTTGGTTTTTATATGGGGGATAGAAAATCATCAGGGCTGACATCAGGCTGAGGTCTGGGGCCTCCTCTTTCCCGAATAAAGAGCTGAGACTCTAAGCTAGTAATGACTTTTCCTTTCAACTGAAATGGCCATGGGAATACTAAAAACCTATTCCCACCCTGATAACCCCACCAACATGATGAGCACATACATGTGTGCACATACATGCTCACACACTCACATGCTCACACACATGCTATCAGTACACACTCTCACACGTGTGCCATGTGTGTTTACACACATATCTACACAGTCACGTGCACATGTGCTCACATGTGCATGTTTACACACTCACACATTCACACACATACTCCCACATTCACATGTACAAACATGCTCACACACATGGGTACACACACAAATGATCACATAGGTACATAGCCATGCCCTCACATGCACACACAACATAAACATGTATGCACACCAACAATTAAATACACACACCTCCCCCTCTCCTCTCCACTCAGAGCATATTAGTTGCCTTTTCAGCTCAGTAAATCCCCTTTCTAAGCCCACAGATGGGGGCGGGGGGTGGACATGACCACACTGAGATTTTACATGCCAAGTCCCAGCCCTGAAGTCAGTTTTCATGGCCAAGTTATAGACCTCTGTGATGGGAGTTTGTGGTGGAAGCGCAGACATAAGCTCAGCAGAAGAGGGGCAAGTGGGGCTGTGCTGGAGCAGCCTGGGGCAAAGGAGAGCCAGGGCTTCAGCCCGTAACTCACAGGACACCCAGCATCGGGGAATTATGAATGTGAGCCCTGATGATTTTCTATCCCTCACATAAAAACCATTATATAGGGCTTCCCTGGTGGCGCAGTGGTTGAGAATCTACCTGCTAATGCAGGGGACACAGGTTCGAGCCCTGGTCTGGGAGGATCCCACATGCCGCGGAGCAACTAGGCCTGTGAGCCACAACTACTGAGCCTGCGTGTCTGGAGCCTGAGGCCGCGATAGTGAGAGGCCTGAGCACCGCGATGAAGAGTGGCCCCCGCTTGCCACAACTAGAGAAAGCCCTCACACAGAAACAAAGACCCAACACAGCAAAAATAAATTAATTAATTAAAAACCATTATATATTCTTCTAATATCTGGTCTCAATTTCCTCTCAAGTGAATGGAATTTCCATCCTATAATATACGGATTTGGTGTTCTGCTTGTGCTCTCCAAAAGCACAAAAGAATCTGCAGACGCTAACTTTCCCCATCACAGGGGCTACCGCCACCCCCCTGCCACACACATCCCTTATTTTCTTCATCACTTCTTTATAAATCATGACCTTTCTGGTTGTCCCAGCTTCCTGAAGACATGCTGGATTTGCTCAGAAGGTGGGAGTAGAAAACGGCAACTCCCACTTCCGAAGGGAGGTGGGGGTTCCCTTGTCCCCAGAAACTCTGATTTTGTGGCCGAGAACGGCTGTCAGAGTGAGGGGGCACAGGGAGTGCTGAGGAAGAGGATGCGGCTGAGTCATTTCCCCTCAGATCTGGGTCCTGGGCAGGGTGGGCTTTCGAGGTGGAGGGTGGGGCAGGAAGCTGGCCAATCCCACAGAGACTTAGTAAGTAGGATGAAGTCCTGGCAAGGCCAACAGCAGAGCAACTCTGTTGGATCAAGCGTCTCTCTCCCTCTCAGCTGTACACCCCGTCCACAGGGGTGCAGGCCCGCGAAGGCACTTTTAGGAAGCCTTTCAGACTGACTCATCGGCCCCGCTGCCACCCTGTCCACAACTGGCCCCATATCCTTCTAGACTAGGGGTCGCAGACAGGCAGCGAGGACCCATATCTAGCCCATGGGTAGGTAGCCTTTATCTTGTGTATTTTATTTTTAATCATTGGAATTAGCTGACAACATTTTAGAATTAGATTTTCACACATAGATTTTTACCTTCTTTTGGAGAAGAGGCTCACGTTCCTGCAGGGCAACATCTGGCTGGAGTGACACGGCAGCCACCCCATTCCCCCCGCCACACACACACACACACACACACACACACACACTCACACTCAGTGCCCTTGGCGTGTGACTTCTTATGGTGTGGAAGAGCCCATCAGGACCTCATGTATTGCAGCCACCCTGCCCTACCAGGCCTGGCACAGGGCCTTCCCAGTGCTCACAAGAGCCCCAACCTCATGACCCTGTGTCTCAAGAAGAGGACAGCTGACCCGGGGCTGGCACCTCTGCCAGTCTATTCTAGACGTCACAGTGCCCAGCTTCTCACTACCATGGAGACTACCTGCAGCTTCCACAGAGCCCTGCTCTCCTGCCCAAGAGCCCAGGAAGGAGGCGCAGGCCCTAAGGCCTTGGGCCAATCTCTGCCCCAAATCCTTCCTTCCCTCCCTCTCATGAAGAACAGCACTCAGTGCTCACCAGTGTTCTGAGGATGTCCAGCATCATCCCACTTCACCCAGACAGCAGCTGTGGGGAGTGGGCATGGCCCAGACAGTCTGATGAGCAGGCACCCCTGAGAGGCCCTCAGCCCCAAACATCCCCTGACCTGCACATGCTCTCACTTTAGTGTTAAGTGTTGCTGCCTTCCTCTCCTTCACTAATGGTATTGGACCTTGGGGACCAGGCTGCCCCTGCTATACGCAACTGGGCTGGGGACACCAATGTTCAAGCAGGACACACATCTTAGGTTTTGGACAAACCTGCCCAGAGTGTCAGAGGGAGGCCATTCTCTGACACTCTGCAGGACTGAACCCAGTCACAGGATGTCTAACTGCAAGAGGCTAGGATTACATTTCTCTGTGTGCCCAGGGGGAGAAGCAGGCTGGAAAGAGGCAGCCACAGAGGGTCACCCAGCAAATCAGAAGCACTTCTGTGTCTGGGACTCCAGTCCCCTCCCTCCAGGCCCAGACCCGTGGCTCTCTGCAGAGACTTCCTGCCACCTTAAAAATGCTTTTGAGAGGAGTGATGCCATATATATATGGCATTTTATTTTATATATGTGTGTGTATGTATGTGTATATACATGCATGTACTTTTTTAAGAAGAGGGGTAATTTGTTATAAACTGTATATTCAAAATAAAGTTCAGAATATATTACCCCAATGAAGAATCCTGGGAGAAAATGTTACCCTTTCCTTTATATGGAACGTTTAGGTTTAGAAAGATCTCCAACTCCAGTGCCTTCACAGAGGGCAGTCAACTTCCATAAATGATTGCAGCAGGGTGGTGTAGGAAATAGGGAGGAGTCAGGTCTGTGTCCTCAGAAGACAAAAGGCCACAAAGACACACTCAATGTCAGCAGTGTCCTGGGGCAAGGGCCACAAGGTGTTTATGGTGACATCACTGGAGAATAGGCATATATCAACTACACTTAATTGTCGAGAAATGTACCCACTGTGCAGGATGCTCCTGGGAGAATGGCTACGTGAGGATGGCAACTTATCAGAGATAAGATGAGTCATTAAACAACTGTGCTGCACATGCTGGGGGGACCATCTGGATACAGAGGGCCCCTACAGACCCCAAACACCTGTTTGGGACCCATGAGGCAGGCTTGATGGCCCGTTCTAATTTGCACCAGGGACCTTGGCTAAACTCTCAAGTCACAAGACTCTGATGGCCAACCCTACCCCCAGCCCCCGGCCTAGGAAAGACAATGGATCCTGGAGGGAGGCACTGCAGGCCAGGTTGGAAGAGGGCTGTGCCTTGCCAGGCCCAGGTGGGTGAAGGGTGGGGACTAAGAATTTCTTCTCATCAGGAGCCCAGAGGCTCCTAAGTGGCTCTACCCGAGGTTTCCTGGGAAGCAATCTCGTTTGTCAGGAAGCTGACAGACGGCAGAGACTTAGCCATGGTTCCGAGCCAGGTCCTAGAGCAAGGGCTGGCTGCGAAGAGACCTCCACCCCCACTTCTAGTCTCAGGTGCCCACATCTGGGAAGCCAAGACTGGGAGGAGAATCCAGCTCTGGCCAGCGCCTCCACCTGGTCCCTGGCCCCTGACTACCTCCATGTGTCCCCTGACCATCTAAGAGAGAATGACAACTAGCTGTGGCTCTGTCTAGAACCCTACAGGTGCCTTTTGACCTTGGTGGTCACAGCCCTCTGGTGCCCGAGGCGGCCTGGTTCTCCAAAGGACCACCCAGCCCCTCCACCCATCCTCTGCAGCACCTGAGTAACCGGCCCCCTCTCCTACACCCCCCAACTCTGTTCCCAGAAGGAACACTTTGAAGCTTATGGGGGACCCTCCTCTCTGCATCAAGAAGCTCCCTGGGGCCAGAACTGCAGTCAGAGGCTGCTGGTTTGCCGCAGGGTCATGCAGCCTAACTGTAGACACAGACCCTACCCCTCACCCACCCTGCCCCTCACCATGCCCCCTTCAATCTCTGAGCTCCAGCCATGCGGCATCCTTGAAGCTCCTCTAAATGCCCAGAGCCCTCCTGCCACAGAGCCTGGGCACCTTTGCCCCCCACCTCTGCACACGCCCCACCCCCAGCCTTCTCACCACCCCCCTTGCACATCCCACTCCCAACTTTCTTGCCCCCTCCCCCTTCTCTGTACATTCCACGCCTGCCCCACAGTCTTCCTGTTCTTCCCAGTCTCTTAGTGGTTCTCAGCGCCCCAGCGAACACAACAATGTCTCGAGACACTGTTGGCTGTCAGAACTGGAGGAATCTTACTGGCCCTTAGTGGGTAGAGGCTAGGAGTACTGTTAACCATCCTGCCACTCATAGGACAGGCCCAGCAATGAAGTACCCAGCCCAGAATGCCAGGAGTGCTAAGGTCTAGAAACCCTGCCCTAAGCCACTTCATCCAGCACCACCTTTCAGACCCTGCAGCTTGCCTGTCTGCCCCCTTCCTCCCGAGCTGTGGCCTCTCCCTCCCACACAGCTCCCTGGCACAGCAGGTGGGCGTCACTGAGGTCTGAAGTCACAGGGAAGGCTTCAGAGAGCAGGTGCAGGATCTGCTTCTGCAGGATAATGAGTCTGAGGCAGGAGGGAGTGATAGACAGCGTGGTGGGTCGGGCCTGGGAGCCCACGAGCCCAGCCCAGAGGCAAGGACAGGCTCATCTGGACACAGAGAGGCTCATGCATGCTGAGGGTGGGAAGCTTACAGGAGCCTGTCAAAGGCTCAGCCACCTGTGCCCACCATGGTGGAGGAGCCCAGCTGGGGGTGGGAGGAGGCCTGTGAGAGTAGCACCAGCCATTTCAGCTGCCCAGGGCCATAACTCCATCCAGACGGGCCCACCCAGCTGCAGGCAAGCAGTGTGCTCCCAGGAACGGACCAGCTCCCTCCCCTAGCCCCCAGACCAGGCCATGGCTTGCTTCCCCATCATTCCCATGAAGCCCCAAGCCCATCCTCTGGAGATACTGACTCTGTGACAAGTCAAGGCATGCAAGGAAGCCCCCCTCTTGGAGGCCTATCTCCCTAGGGAACAAGGCCCCTCAGTGCCTGTGACCATGGGGAAGAGAAGGCCAGGGGGTGACATCTCCACCTTGCCCTAACTGGTCCTTGCATGCCCCAGCCCCATCCCACTGGCCCTGGCACAGGTCTGGCCTGAGCTGCCACTCTCTCAGGTACTAAGCAGGTTGGGGGGATGCAGCTTCAGCCGACAGTGTGAAACAGGCAGGGTCCGGAGGTCTGGGCAACTCTGGGTGCACACTGGGCCAGCTACCCCAGCATGGGGTTGAGAACATCACAGATCAGCTGGTCTGGGGCTTCAGTCCCATGAACTGGCAAGGCTCCCGGGCCACTCAGGATTCACCAGTTCAGTCAGTGGGTTCCCAGGGTGCTTCAACTTGCTTTTGTTAATTAGTTGATAAATTCAACAACTACTCACTAGACATCTACCATGTGCTGGGACTGGACAAAGGATAAACTTCCAAAGCCACTACTTGTTCCAGAGGAAGAGAGAGATAACGAGTGAACAGTGAATATATAAGAGTCAGTGAATGGGGTGGGGTGGGGATTCTACTTTGGCTATGGTGGTCAAGAAAAGCCTCTTGGGGAAGATGACAAGTTGAGAAGGAGCCAATCTCAGGAAGACCTGGGGATGGACCATTTCAGGCACAGAAAAAAGCACGTGCAAAGGCCCTGAGGCATAAGTAAGCATGCAGCACAGAGGAGAGGCTTGGGTTGGGTTCTAGGTATCCTTGCCCTGGTCAGCCCACATATGCTGTTCACTCTTTGCTCAGGGACCATGTGGCCTCCCTGATCTCTGACAGTTGTCCTCCTCTCCTGGTACAGAGGAAGAATGGAGCAAAGGGCAGGTGGCCCCAGAAACTCAGAAGAAGACAGCCTGCCAATCACCAATGCTTGCTAGGGCAGAGGAGCTGCCCAGAGAGGGAGCTGGACCCCAGCTCAGGCTCCTCCCAGCCCTGGGCCCTGGGCAACTAACTGCCCACCTGCCTTCTGTGTCTGCTCCACCCATCCCTTACATCTTCATGCTAAGGCTCAGCTCTCCCCAGAGCCTTCCTGGCAGGAAGGACTATGGGCAGGAAGGGAGGGAGGGAGTCACATCTCTAACTCATCATTCTCCTTAATATGCTTTCATTCTTCAGCTTAATTCAGTGAGAACTGAGGACCTACTATGGGCAAGGCTCTCTGCTAGGTCTTCTGGAGGGAGGGTGGGTGCAGTGACGACCACACCAGAAAAGGAGAGATCAAGTCAGTTTCACGAGTCAGAGACTTTTCCTAGAATAGATGCCATCTATGTTTGTTATATAGAGCTTCTCTCTGCCAGAGACTGTTCTAAGTGCATTACATGTGTTATCTCATTCAGTCCTTACAACAACCCTATGAAGTGGGTACTATTATCTTCATTTTATAAATAAGAAAAGAGAGGCACAGAGAAGCTAAGTGACTTGTTCAAGGTCGCATAGCTGGTGAGTGGTGGAACCTGGATTTGGACCAGGAATTCTGGCTTCAGAGCCCAGGCTCCTACCTTCCATGCCCTGATGCCTCTTAGAATGTGGCATTTGAGCTCGGCCTTGAAGGATGGGTAGAATATGACAGGTGGAGCCAGGGTTTGCCAAAGAGAGAAAGGGTATGCCAGAGGGCAGAGCCAGCATAAGAAAGGCTCCCAGATGGGAAAATCAACCCGTAGCTGCACCTGAAGTAGAGGCAGAGGCTGGGCTCTCTGAGAGAGTAATGGTGTCTGTCCTGCAAGGGCTGACAGCAAGGAGGCTCTCTGGGCTTGGAGCCTGGTCATATCCCCCACACAGGCCCCTGTTCTCCCCTCCCTGGTTTACCAGCACCTCCTGCCATCAAGAACAGCCACAGCTTCACCTGCCCTGTGCTCTGCTGAGTTTCTCACCTGACCCTGTCCCTGAGCCCTCAGACAAGGCAGCCGGGTAGAGGCTGTTATGGTGCCTACTTTACAGATGAGGAAACCGAGGCTTAGGCAGGCTGAGAAAGCTGCCCCTCACACAGCTTTGAGGGGCTAGGTCAGGGCACTTACCCTGTGCTGCAGAGCCCAAAGCTCACAGGGCCCTCCCGAGCAGCCCTCTGAGACTTCTTCTGTCCTGTTGCCCCCTCCCCACTCCCTGAACAGGGCACACCTGCCAGCAACACAGAGCCACTCACAACCTTGATAGCTCCAGCCTGCAGAAATAGAGAAAAGTGATGGCCATGTGAATCACTTTTATGACACTTATAAGAGAGTCATAATTAATTTCCCCAATGCACATAAGACTCAGGGGATAGACTGAGTGCTATTCACGGACTGCACAATCGTGGGACAATTTTAGGCAAATGAACAGACAGTATTATTTGCTTTTCTAACTGCTGCCTGGTGCATTTTGGTCTTGATGATGGCATTTCCAAAGCAATTTCAGAAAGAGATTAGAGAAGTAACATTTTTAATCTTTAGGAAAAACCAAGATGTGAGGGAGATTTAATGACTGGGTTCTTATTGGGGGCGGGGAGGGGGGTGCGGACGGTTAGCACTATGTTTTCTAGAGTTAGGGCAAGATATAACACCAAATAAAACCACAAAATCACTTACTGTGTAAATGGCTACATTATCTCTAATTACTCTTACTTAGGCTACGTGCCCCCACCCCAACCTCAAGAGAGAAAGAAAAGGAGTCCACCTACAGATGTGGGCTGAATCATCAGGGCAGCTGAGTTGAAGACCACCACTCACCAGGAGGATTGGGGACCCCAGAAGAAGCCCCTACCCCACCCCCATGGTCTGGGATTCCACTGTAGAGACGTACACTTCTCAAGTGATGCAAATACTCTCAGGGAGAGTGGTCACTTTAGTGAAAAACAGACTGGACCTTAACTTGGTGGAGAAGGAGGGTGTGATACCAAAAAGAAATAGATATTTGGTCTTTGTCCATAGTTGCTGACACACAGTTCCTAAAACTCTTGGAATCTCAGGATTCGACTGCCTCCTGGGGACCCCTAAATGGAGGACTGGTCAGGAAAGACCAAGCCTTGAACAGAAAGTTGGAGACTTCAGCCTCTTCCCTCCTTTCTGGGAGGGGAGCGGGGCTGGAGATTGAGTCAATCATCGATGGCCAATGATTTACTCAATCACGCCTACATAATGGAACCTCTATAAAAACTTCCAAAGGAAGGGGTGCGGAGAGCTTCTGGGTTGGTGAACGCATTCGCATGCTGGGAGGGTGGTGCGCTGAGAGAGCACGGAAGCTCAGTGCACTCTCCCACACCTTGCCCTATGCATCTCTTCCATGTGGCTGTTCCTGAGTTGCATCCTTTATAACAAACCAGTAATAGTAAGTAAAGCACTTTCCTGAGTTCTGTGAACCAGTCTAGCACATTTTCAAACCAAAGGAGGGAGTCTTGGGAACTCCCAATTTATAGTCAGAAGTACAGGTGGCCCAGGACTTGTGACTGACATCTGAGGTGAGGGTAGTCTTGTGGGACTGAGCCCTTAGCCCGCGAGGTCTGCACTGACTAACTCTGGGTAGTTAGTGTCAGACTTGACTGGAATTGAAGGACACCCAGTTGGTATCTGGAGAGTTGGAGAACTAGTTGGCATGGAGAAAAAAATGTCCACACATTTGGTGCCAGAAGTGCTGGTTGTTAAAAAAAACAGTTCATAAAGGGAGAAAGAAATCCAGAACGCACCCTGAAAAGACAAAAAGGGGCCAGGTGGCAGTATCGCAGGAAGGAAGGACAAACAAGGTGGCATAGGTTTGATTGATGTTGGGCATTGTGCCAAGGGAGGGCAGGCAGCGGGAGAGGGGAACGTGAGAGGTCAGTGGACACCCTCTTATACCCTTCACTCAGCATTCACCACCCAACCAATGCCAGCCCCTGCATCTCAGCCCAAGGGCAATTTCTGGTCACAGGAGAGTGCTAGCCCAGTGCTCACAGCGGAACAGAGCGGAGGGGCCCTGGATTGAATGTCCCCAGGAGCAGCCTTCGTCCAATAATGCCCAGGAGCTGGTGGATAAACACCCAGCTTCCCCACCCTTCAGGCAAGGCCACTTTGAGGCCTGTCCCACAGCATCTCCCAGAGCTGCTCAGGGTTTGAGCCCCAGTTACCCACAGCAGTAACCTGCTTACTGGCCTCTCTGCCTTCACGGGCTCACTCCTCTTCCCTACCAGCACTCCCCGGGTCTACTCCAAAGTCAACTCCTTGCACTGACGTTCTCACCTCTTGGTCTGCTTCTGGGGAAACCCAGCAAGAGACAGGCTCTCCAAATGACCCAGCTCAGGTCACATGCCCATCTCACTATTGCCAGACAGGTAGTGTATTTATTGTCCAGATCTGGGCCACAGGTGGCCTGAGATTCCCTGCTGGACAGTGCAGTAAAGAGCAACTGGAAATTTACAGTGAGGGAGGCAAGGGCATTCCAAACGGAGGGGTCAGTGTGAGCAAAGGTGTGGAAGTGAGGGATGGCCCAGGGAATGACAGGAGCCAGGTGGTGACAGAGGATGGTTTTATGGCAAAGGAGGCTGGGGCTGGCGAGGAGGGGTAAGTTGTGAAGGATCTCATGTGGAAATGGGAGTAGCCTGCAGAAGGGGTTGGACCAATATTGTCTGAGGTCTCCTCTAGCTCTGAAGTGTTGTGGGACTGGGGTGGTGTCAGGAACTGATTAGGGTGAAAGTGAGAGTTTGGTGCTAATCAGGGGAAGGTCATAGGTCACATTCTTTAAGGATCCCCATGGTCAGTCCCATGCTTAGGGGGCAGATGTGGGTGAGAGTGTGGCTGAGTCAATGCACCTCTTCTAGGATGACACCAGCCAGCACTGAGCACAGTTTGGGATGGGATGTGGTGAGAGCCCAGGCCCCAGGCTGAGCCTCAGGCAAAAGCCCGGGTCACCTTCAAGGGCATTGGTACTTCCTGGTGAAGAGGCTGCCCAGGGGAGGCAGGAAAGGGAGCTGGTCTTTATAAGCTCATCCTATGGGCTGGGCACTTGCCACTGTTACCTCACTTTCTAGCTACGAAGTCAGGAAGTAGATACTGTACCCATTTTACATATGAGGAAACTGAGGCTCAGAATTAGGGGGCCTACTGAGGTCATATAGCAGAAAGGGAACATTCACGCTCAGGTTTGCCCAACTTCAAAGCCAGTCACAACTCTTGATGTGGAGCAGAGTGACTGGGGAACTCTTCAGGTAGTGTGGTCAGGGAGGGCTTCTTGGAGGAGGTGCTTTTTAAGCTGAGGCTAAATTAAGACATTGAACTGATGAAAGTAAAAAGCTGGGCAGAAGAAGCAACAAACATCAGTGCCTGGCAGGGGTGAGGTAAGAAGTGGACATATTCAGATATATTTGGGAGTCAGAGCTGACTGACTGAATGAAAACAAGAATAAGTCCCTTGCCCTCAGGGAGGGGTCTCATGTCTCAAAAAGAGTGGCCATCCAGGGGCACTGGGTGACAGTTTCTGGTACCTGGAAATCAGGGGACCTGGGCTCCTGTCATCCTTCGTCCACTTACTTGTCGTGACTTGGCACAAACTTTTCTCCCCTCTGAGTTTTTGTCTCTGAAATGAAATAAGAACGCTTGTAGGGCTGCCCCACAGGGGGTCATCTGAAGCAAGTAAAGCAATGGCCCTGGATGCTCCACCAACTCTCAACCACAGAAGGGTCTCTCTCCAGGACCTGGAAATGAGCACTGGATTGAAATGTGGATCATGGATATGAGTGTGAAAAGTGCTACGATGACAACACACACAACCAGGGAAGAAGACAAGAGTCTGGATGGGAGAACTATGGGGTGGATAGGGCATCTTGGAAGAAGTGGCTTTTAATCTGGGCCTAGATGTCCGGCTCACGGTCAAGCAGAAATGGAGGAAGATGACTAGCAGAGGAGGGCACAGCACATGCAAGAGCGCAGAGGTGGGAAATGACAAAAACATCTGGAAAGCAGAGCGCAGGGCAGAGACTGGCCTCAGGGAAACACCAAGGTGGGAAATGCTATTCACCCAACTGCTAGGATTGCCAGGAAACCACCAAAGTCTCTGGGGAAGACCCTCCTCCATTACCCAAAATGGCCCCAGACTGGCCCCCAATACCCTCCAAGACAGTGCCAACAGTAAGAGCAGACAGAACCAAAAATAGATGAGAAATGTAAAATGAATAAATATTGAATGCCACCCGGTGGCTGAAGCCACGACAGTCTTGGGGACGGGGGGACGGATACATCAGAAATACATCTACACGTGGAACTGCTCCTATAGAACACCGACTGAACGCTGGAAGAAGACCTCAGACCTCCCAAAAGGCATGAAACTCCCCACATACCTGGGTAGGGCAAAAGAAGAAAGAAAAAACAGAGACAAAAGAATAGGGACGGGACCTGCACCAGTGGGAGGGAGCCGTGAAGGAGGAAATGTTTTCACACACTAGAAGCCCCTTCGCGGGCAGAGACTGCGGGTGGCGGAGGGGGGAAGCTTCGGAGCCACGGAGGAGGGCACAGCAACGGGGGTGCGGAGGGCAAAGCTGGGAGATCCCTGCACAGAGGATCGGTGCCCACTAGCACTCACTAGCCCGAGAGGCTTGTCTGCTCACCCGCCGGGGCAGGCGGGGCTGGGAGCTGAGGCTCGGGCTTCGGTCGGAGCGCAGAGAGAGGACTGGCGGTGTGAACACAGCCTGGAGGGGTTAGTGCACCACGGCAAGCCGAGAGGGAGTCCGGGAAAAAGTCTGGACCTGCCGAAGAGGCAAGAGACTCTTCCTTCCCTCTTTGTTTCCTGCTGCGCGAGGAGAGGGGATTAAGAGCGCTGCTTAAAGGAGCTCCAGAGACGGGCACGAGCTGCGGCTATCAATGCGGACCCCAGAGACGGGCATGAGACGATAAGGCTGCTGCTGCCGCTACCAAGAAGTCTGTGTGAGAGCACAGGTCACTATCCACACCTCGCCTCCCAGGAGCCTGTGCAGCCCGCCACTGCCAGGGTCCCGTGATGCAGGGACAACTTCCCCGGGAGAACGCACAGCGCGCCTCAGGCTGGTGCAATGTCACTCCGGCCTCTGCCGCCGCAGGCTCTCCCTGCACTCCGTACCCCTCCCTCCCCCCAGCCTGAGTGAGCTAGAGCCCCCTAATCAGCTGCTCCTTTAACCCCATCCTGTCTGAGCGAAGAACAGACACCCTCCGGCGACCTACACGCAGAGGCGGGGCCAAATCCAAAGCTGAACCCCAGGAGCTGTGCGAACAGAGAAAGGGAAATCTCTCCCAGCAACCTCAGGAGCAGCGGATTAAATCCCCACAATCAACTTGATGTACCCTGCATCTGTGGAATACATGAATAGACAACGAATCATCCCAAATTGAGGAGGTGGACTTTGGGAGCAAGATAGATTATTTTTTCCCCTTTTCCTCTTTTTGTGAGTGTGTATGTGTATACTTCTCTGTGAGATTTTGTCTGTACAGCTTTGCTTTCACCATTTGTCCTAGGGTTCTGCCCATCCGTATTTTTTTTTTTTACTTTAAAAAATTTTTTTCTTAATAATTATTTTTATTTTAATAACTTTACTTTATTTTATCTTACTTTATTTTATTTTACCCTCTTTCTTTCTTTCTTTCTTTCTTTCTTTCTTTCTTTCTTTCTTTCTATTTTTTCTCACTTTTATTCTGAGCTGTGTGGAGGACAGGCTCTTGGTGCTCCAGCTAGGTGTCAGTGATGTGCCTCTGAGGTGGGAGACCGAACTTCAGGACGCTGGTACACAAAAAACCTCCCAGCTCCATGTAATATCAAATGGAGAAAATCTCCCAGAGACCTCCATCTCAAAACCAACAACCAGCTTTACTCAATGACCAGCAAGCTACAAGCTGGACACCCTATGCCAAACAACTAGCAAGATAGGAACAGAGCCCCATCCATTAGCAGAGAGGATGCCTAAAATCATAATAAGGCCACAGACACCCCAAAACACACCAGCAGACGTGGACCTGCCCACTGGAAAGACAAGATCCAGCCTCATCTGCCAAAACACAGGCACTAATTCCCTCCACCAGGAAGCCTACACAACCCACTGAAACAACCTTAGCCACTGGGGACAGACACCAAAAACAACGGGAACTACGAACCTGCAGCCAGTGAAAAGGAGAACCCAAACACAGTAAGATAAGCAAAATGAAAAGACAGAAAAACACACAGCAGATGAAGGAGCAAGGTAGAAACACACCACACCTAACAAATGAAGAGGAAATAGTCAGTCTACCTGAAAAAGAATTCAGAATAATGATAGTAAAGGTGATCAAAAATCGTGGAAACAGAATAGAGAAAATGCAAGAAACATTTAACAAGGAGCTAGAAAAACTAAAGAGGAAACAAGCAATGATGAACAACACAATAAATGAAATGAAAAATACTCTAGAAGGGATCAATAGCAGAATAACTGAGGCAGAAGAAGGGATAAGTGACCTGGAAGATAAAATAGTGGAAATAGCTACTGCAGAGCAGAATAAAGAAAAAAGAATGAAAAGAACTGAGGACAGTCTCAGAGACCTCTGGGACAACATTAAATGCACCAACATTCAAATTATAGGGGTCCCAGAAGAAGAAGAGAAAAAGAAAGGGACTGAGAAAATATTTGAAGAGATTATAGTTGAAAACTTCCCTAATATGGGAAAGGAAATAGTTAATCAAATCCAGGAAGCATAGAGAGTCCCATACAGGATAAATCCAAGGAGAAACATGCCAAGACACATATTAATCAAACTATCAAAAATTAAATACAAAGAAAACATACTAAAAGCAGCAAGGGGGCTTCCCTGGTGGCGCAGTGATTGACAGTCCGCCTGCCGATGCAGGGGACACGGGTTCATGTCCCGTTTCGGGAAGATCCCACATGCCATGGAGCAGCTGGGCCCGTGAGCTATGGCCGCTAGGCCTGCGCGTCTGGAGCCTGCGCTTTGCAACAGGAGAGGCCACAACAGTGAGAGGTCCGCATACCGAAAAAGGAAAAAAAAAAAATCAGCAAGGGATTGAGGATATGGGGAGGGGGAAGGGTAAGCTGTGATAAAGTGAGAAAGTGGTATGGACATATATACAATACCAAACGTAAAATAGATAGCTAGTGGGAAGTAGCCACATAGCACAGGGAGATCAGCTAGGTGGTTTGTGACTACCTAGAGGAGTGGGATAAGGAGAGTGGGAGTGAGGGAGACACAAGAGGGAAGAGATATGGGAACATGTGTATATGTATAACTGATTCACTTTGTTATAAAGCAGAAAATAACACACCACTGTAAAGCAATTATACTCCAATAAAGATGTAAAAAAAAAAAAAAAGCAGCAAGGGAAAAAGCAACAGATAACACACAAGGGAATCCCCATAAGGCTAAGAGCTGATCTTTCAGCAGAAACTCTGCAAGCCGGAAGGGAGTGGCAGTACATATCTAAAGTGATGAAGGAGAAAAACCTGCAACCAAGATGACTCTACGCAGCAAGGATCTCATTCAGATTTGATGGAGAAATTAAAACCTTTACAGACAAGCAAAAGCTGAGAGAGTTCAGCACCACCAAACCAGCTTTACAACAAATGTTAAAGGAATGTCTCTAGGCAAGAAACACAAGAGAAGGAAAAGACCTACAATAACAAACACAAAACAATTAAGAAAATGGGAATAGGAATATACATATCAATAATTACCTTAAATGTAAATTGATTAAATGCTCCCACCAAAAGACACAGACTGGCTGAAAGGATACAAAAACAAGACCTATATATATGCTGTCTACAAGAGACCCACTTCAGACCCAGGGACACATACAGACTGAAAGTGATGGGATGGAAAAAGATATTCCATGCAAATGGAAATCAGAAGAAAGCTGGAGTAGAAATTCTCATATCAGAGAAAATAGACTTTAAAATAAAGACTATTACAAGAGACAAAGAAGGACACTACATAATGATCAAGAGATCGATCCAAGAAGAAGATATAACAATTGTAAATATTTATGCACCCAACATAGGAGCACCTCAATACATAAGGCAAATACTAACAGCCATAAAAGGGGAAATCGACAGTAACACATTCATAGTAGGGGATTTAACACCCCACTTTCACCAATGGACAGATCATCCAAAATGAAAATAAATAAGGAAACACAAGCTTTCAATGATACATTAAAAAAGATGGACTTAATTGATATTTATAGGATATTCCATCCAAAAACAACAGAATACACATTTTTCTCAAGTGCTCATGGAACATTCTCCAGGATAGATCATATCTTGGGTCACAAATGTAGCTTCGGTAAATTTAAGAAAATTGAAATTGTATCAAGTATCTTTTCCAACCACAACGCTATGAGACTAGATATCACTTACAGGAAAAGATCTGTAAAAAATACAAACACATGGAGCTAAACAATACACTACTTAATAACGAAGTGATCACTGAAGAAATCAAAGAGGAAATCAAAAATTACCTAGAAATAAATGACAATGGAGACACGATGACCCAAAATCTATGGGATGCAGCAAAAGCAGTTCTAAGAGAGAAGTTTATAGCAATACGATCCTACTTTAAGAAACAGGAAACATCTCAAATAAACAACCTAACCATGCACCTAAAGCAATTAGAGAAAGAATAACAACAACAAAAAAAACCAAAGTTAGCAGAAGGAAAGAAATCATAAAGATCATATCAGAAATAAATGAAAAAGAAATGGAGGAAATGATGGCAAAGATCAGTAAAACTAAAAGCTGGTTCTCTGAGAAGATAAACAAAATTGATAAACCATTAGCCAGACTGATCAAGAAAAAAAGGGAAAAGACTCAAATCAATAGAATTAGAAATGAAAAAGGAGAAGTAACAACTGACACTGCAGAAATACAAAGGATCATGAGAGATTACTACAAGCAACTCTATGCCAATAAAATGGACAACCTGGAAGAAATGGACAAATTCTTAGAAATGCACAACCTGCCGAGACTGAACCAGGAAGAAATAGAAAATATGATCAGACCAATCACAAGCATTGAAATTGAAACTGTGATTAAAAATCTTCCAACAAACAAAAGCCCAGGACCAGATGGCTTCACAGGCGAATTCTATCAAACATTTAGAGAAGAGCTAACACCTATCCTTCTCAAACTCTTCCAAAATATAGCAGAGGGACGAACACTCCCAAACTCATTCTACAAGGCCACCATCACCCTGATACCAAAACCAGACAAAGATGTCACAAATAAAGAAAACGACAGGCCAATATCAATGATGAACATAGATGCAAAAATCCTCAACAAAATACTAGCAAACAGAATCCAACAGCACATTAAAAGGATCATACACAATGATCAAGTGGGGTTTTTTCCAGGAATGCAAGGATTCTTCAATATATGCAAATCAATCAACGTGATACACCACATTAGTAAACTGAAGGAGAAAAACCATATGATCATCTCAATAGATGCAGAGAAAGCTTTTGAGAAAATTCAACACCCATTTATGATAAAAAACCCTGCAGAATGTAGGCATAGAGGGAATTTTCCTCAACATAATAAAGGCCATGTATGACAAACCTACAGCCAACATCATCCTCAATGGTGAAAAACTGAAACCATTTCCACTAAGATCAAGAACAAGACAAGGTTGCCCACTCTCACCACTCTTATTCAACATAGTTTTGGAAGTTTTAGCCACAGCAATCAGAGAAGAAAAAGAAATAGAAGGAATCCAAATCGGAAAAGAAGAAGTAAAGCTGTCACTGTTTGCAGATGACATGATACTATACATAGAGAATCCTAAAGATGCCACCAGAAAACTACTGGAGCTAATCGATGAATTTGGTAAAGTAGCAGGATACAAAATTAATGCACAGAAATCTCTTGCATTACTATACACTAATGATGAAAATTCTGCAAGTGAAATTAAGGAAACACTCCATTTACCACTGCAACAAAAAGAATAAAATATCTAAGAATAAACCTACCTAAGGAGACAAAAGACATGTATGCAGAAAACTATAAGACACTGATGAAAGAAATTAAAGATGATACAAACAGATGGAGACATATACCATGTTCTTGGATTGGAAGAACCAACATTATGAAAATGGGTCTACTACCCAAAGCAATCTACAGATTCAATGCAATCCCTATCAAGCTACCAATGGCATTTTTCACAGAACTACAACAAAAAATCTCACAATTTGTATAGAAACACAATAGACCCTGAAGAGCCAAAACAATCTTGAGAACGAAAAACTGAGCTGGTGGAATCAGGCTCCCTGACTTCAGACTATACTACTAAGCTACAGTAATCAAGACAGTATGGTATTGGCACAGAAACAGAAATATAGATTAATGAAACAGGATAGAAAGCCCAGAGATAAACCCACGCACATATGGTCACCTTATCTTTGATAAAGGAGGCAAGAATATACAGTGGAGAAAAGACAGCCTCTTCAATAAGTGGTGCTGGGAAAACTGGACAGGTACGTGTAAAAATATGAAATGAGAACATTCCTTAACACCATACACAAAAATAAACTCAAAATGGATTAAAGACCTAAGTGTAAGGCCAGATACTATCAAACTCTTATAGGAAAACATAGGCAGAACACTCTATGCCATAAATCACAGCAAGATCCTTTTGAACCCACCTCCTAGAGAAATGGAAATAAAAACAAAAATAAACAAATGGGACTTAATGAAACTTCAAAGCTTTTGCACAGCAAAGGAAACCATAAACAAGACCAAAAGACAACCCTCAGAATGGGAGAAAATATTTGCAAATGAAGCAACTGACAAAGGATTAATCTCCAAAATTTACAAGCAGCTCATGCAGCTGAATAACAAAAAAACAAGCAACCCAATCCAAAAATGTCTACCCCCTAAATAGACATTTCTCCAAAGAAGATATACAGATTGCCAACAAACACATGAAAGAATGCTCAACATCATTAATCATAGAGAAATTCAAATCAAAACTACAATGAAATATCATTTCACACCAGTCAGAATGGCCATCATCAAAAAAATCTAGAAACAGTAAATGTTGGAGAGGGTGTGGAGAAAAGGGAACACTCTTGCACTGTTGCTGGGAATGTAAATTGATACAGTGACTATGGAGAACAGTATGGAGGTCCCTTAAAAAACTACAAATAGGAATACCATACCACCCAGCAATCCCACTACTGGGCATATACCCTGAGAAAACCATAATTCAAAAAGAGTCATGTACCACAGTGTTCATTGCAGCTGTATTTACAATAGCCAGGACATGGAAGCAACCTAAGTGTCCATCAACAGATGAACGGATGAAGAAGATGTGGCACATACATACAATGGAATATTACTCAGCCATAAAAAGAAACGAAATCGAGTTATTTGTAGTGAGGTGGATGGACCTAGAGTCTGTCATACAGAGTGAAGTAAGTCAGAAAGAGAAAAATAAATACCGTATGCTAACACATATATATGGAATCTAAGGGGGAAAAAAAGGTCTTGAAGAACCTAGGGTTAAGACAAGAATAAAGACACAGACCTACTAGAGCATGGACTTTAGGATATGGGGAGGGGGAATGGTAAGCTGTGACAAAGTGAGAGAGTGGCATGGACATATATACACTACCAAACGTAAAATAAATAGCTAGTGGGAAGTAGCCGCATAGCACAGGCAGATCAACTAGGTGGTTTGTGACCACCTAGAGGGGTGGGATAGGGAGGATGGGAGGGTGGGAGATGCAAGAAGGAAGAGATATGGGAACATATGTATATGTATAACTGCTTCACTTTGTTATAAAGCAGAAACTAACACACCATTGTAAAGCTATTATACTCCAATAAAGACGTTTAAAAAAATAAAATTTAATTTAAAAAATGAATAAATATTATTTAAGGGACTGAGTAATGCCATGAATTTTTCAGTGGCAGAAAACAGCAGAGAACTTATTTAAAAATGCATGAATTTCATATTTGATTATAAGTCAGAAGCAGCCAGAAAGAGAGAGGGAGAGTGCAGGGCGGTGGCAAAAGACACCAGCAGCCTTGCAGACTGGAATTTATGAGGTTGTTCCTAACGGGGAAGGAGTGACATGGTGATTAGTTAATTACTACTCAGCCACCTGTAATTAATGCACAACTGGAATTGGTGTACAATGAATTAAACTACCACATAAAGCTGCTACCCAAATTGAGCCCAGGACCTTGATTACTGATTGAGGAGGCTTTTACTGCGGCTTCACCATTGTGATTTCAGTAGTGTCTCTCTCCAACAACATGTTACACAGCTAGTGGGGAACTTGAGCTGAAGAAATGCACTGTCTGGTGAGGGTGTGATCCTGATGTCACACTTAGGGTGGGGCTCCCCGTGGCTGGAGCCTGGCCCAGAGAATGTTCTCAATGACCGTGTAGGGAAGGGTGTGGAGGACAGGGAGCAGTGATGGTGGGAGGGAAGGAAAGATGGGAGGGGCAGGAATGCTGCTAAAAAAGAAGACAAGGATCTGTCCTCTTTCCTCCAAGAGCACTGCCATCCTCCTGGGCTCCCTGTCACCCTTGTTTGTTTCTGAGACCATGGCAACCATGATGGAGGCTACTGCAACAGTCCATTCTAGGTGCCCCCTCCAGTGTATTCTCACACAGTGGCCAGGGTGATCTTTTAGAGGCAAGCCAAAACATGTCTCTCTACTGCTTAAAACTCTCCAGTGGATTTCTACCATAATGAGAATAAAATTTACTCTCCGAATCATGACTTAGAAAAGTCCTGGTGCGACCCGATTCCTACTACCTTTCTGCTTCACTTCTCCCTCTCCCCCTCATTTACATGGCCCAACCATGCTGGTCTCTTTGTGCCACAAAATCTCTAAGCTCAAGTTCACCCCAGGACTTTTGCATGTGCTGTTCTAGCTGCCTGGAACTCTTTTCCCATTAAGGAGGTCTCAGCTGAAATGTCACCATCTCAGAAAGTCCTGTCCTAACTTCCTCGTCTAAACTAGCCCCACCACCATCACCATTATTCTCTGTCACATGAACCCTGATTAGTTCCTTCACGGCATACCCCAGGATCTGAGTTAGCTTCCTCAGGTATGTTATTCCCTGTTCATGCCCTGTTCTCTCATTAAAATATAGCCTCCATGGAGAAAAGACTGCCTCTTCAATAAGTGGTGCAAGGAAAACTGGACAGGTACATGTAAAAGAATGAAATGAGAACACTCCCTAATACCATACACAAAAATAAACTCAGAATGGATTAAAGACCTAAATGTAAGGCCAGACACCATCAAACTCTTAGAGGAAAACATAGGCAGAACACTCTATGACATAAATCACAGCAAGATCCTTTTTGACCCACCTCTTAGACAAATGGAAATGAAAAGAAAAATAAACAAATGGGACCTAATGAAACTTAAAAGCTTTTTCACAACAAAGGAAACCATAAGCAAGACAAAAGACAGCCCTCAGAATAGAAGAAAATATTTGCAAATGAAGCAACTGACAAAGGATTAATCTCCAAAATATATAAGCAGCTCATGCAGCTCAATATCAAAAAAACAAACAACACAATCCAAAAATGGGCAGAAGACCTAAAGAGACACTTCTCCAAAGAAGATACAGATTGCCAATAAACACATGAAAGAATGCTCAACATCACTAATAATTAGAGAAATGCAAATCAAAGCTACAATGAGGTATCACCTCACACCAGTCAGAATGGCCATCATCAAAAAATCTACAAACAATAAATGCTGGAGAAGGTGTGGAGAAAAGGGAACCCTCTTGCACTGTTGGTGGGAATATAAATTGATACAGCCACTATGGAGAACAGTATGGAGATTCCTTACAAACCTAAAAATAGAACTACCGGGCTTCCCTGGTGGCACAGTGGTTGGGAGTCCGCCTGCCGATGCAAGGGACACAGGTTTGTGCCCTGGTCCGGGAAGATCCCACATGCCATGGAGCGGCTGGGCCCGTGAGCCATGGCCTCTGAGCCTGCGTGTCCTGTGCCTGTGCTCCACAATGGGAGAGGCCACAACAGTGAGAGGCCCGCGTACCGCAAAAAAAAAAAAAAAATAGAACTACCATATGGCCCAGCAATCCCACTACTGGGCATATATCCTGAGAAATCCATAATTCAAAGAGACATGTACCATAATATTCAATGGAGCACTATTTACAATAGCCAGGACATGGAAGCAACCTAAGGGTCCATCAACAGATGAATGGATAAAGATGTGGCACATATATACAATGGAATATTACTCAGCCACAAAAAGAAACGAAATTGAGTTATTTGTAGTGAGGTGGATGGACCTAGAGTCTGTCATACAGAGTGAAGTAAGTCAGAAAGAGAAAAACAAATACCATATGTTAACGCATATACATGGGGAAAATTTGGTTCTGACAAACCTAGGGGCAGGACAGGAATAAAGCCATAGACATAGAGAATGGACTTGAGGACACAGGGAGGGGGAAGGGTAAGTTGGGATGAAGTTAGAGAGTGACATGGACATATATACACTACCAAATGTGAAGTGGATAGCTAGTGGGAAGCAGCCGCATAGCACAGGGAGATCAGCTCAGTGCTTTGTGACCACCTAGAGGGGTGGGATAGGGAGGGTGGGAGGGAGACACAAGAGGGAGGAGATATGGGGATATGCATATGCATATAGCTGATTCACTTTGTTATGAAGCAGAAACTGACACACAATTGCAAAGCAATTATACTCTAATAAAGATGTTAAAAAAACTATATATATATGTATATTTATAGCCTCCATGAGGGCCAAAGGTGTCTGTTCTCTCTCATGCATACCCACGGCCCCAGGACTAGTGTCCAGTGAGGAAAAGCAGGCAGGGGTACCCATCACAAAGGTCACACAGAGGCTCCTCTTCAGATGATGGGCCTTGTGTCTCAGCAGACACCAGAGGTGACTGCTACTCTCCCACCTGGAGATGGGAAGGTAAGGTGGGGTTCAGACTCCCCCAAACCACAGTGACTGGGAGGTGGAGAAGGAGGGAGGGGTTACCACCTGCGATTGGAGACCATGCCCTGGTCCCATCTCTGCCACTAAACAGCTGTATGACCTTGGACCATCCTCTCTCGGGGCCTTAGTTTCCTTGTATAAAGATGGATGCACTTATTCCTATCCCGACTGCCCCTCACAGGAACTCAGTAAGCTGAGGTTAGAGAAAGTACACAGTGGGCACCACATCAGGATGAGTCCTGGCTCTGAAGGGCCCAGACTGTTTGCAGACTCCCTGCTGCCTGGATGAGAGTGACCCATGGACCCGGAAGGCTCAGGAGCCTAGCCAAGTGCTCTCACTTCTACCTGCAGCCCCCCTGGAAGGAGTGCAAGGTAACTCCAGAGGGCCATGTGCTGGCCCGAGGGCCTGGACTCACCTGGTCTGAAGAAGAGGAGAAATAAACACCAGGGCAGCAGCTTTCCCTCTGAATATCGTGGTGAGGGGCCTGGAGTCTGGCAGACTGTGCCCAGCATCACCCCAGCCGGAGAGAGGCCTCCACGCAGGAAGCTCCAGTTTCCTGGAATCCCCCGGACAGTGGTTGGGCCAGAGTTCCCGCATGCCCCCGAGGCTGATGCCACATGCCACACTGCCAGACCAATAGCTGACACCAAAGATGTGCGGGGTTGTGGCTGGGGAATGGGGAGGAGGCTACTGGCATGCACTGGGGATGTCAGAGGAGAGATCCAGGGGCTCACAGTGGATTTGGGGATATCCACAGGGGTGTAAGTTGGCCCCTACTCATTGTAGGAAAGGCCACAGGACCGTGTCTTCGACTATGATTTTATTTGCTAATTTTTTGACGTATACATCCAGTAAAGCATTTCAAGTGTCCAACTCAATCAATTTTAACTGACGTATACGCTGTGTAACTACCACCCAGATTAAGATATAGAACATTTCTAGCATCCAGCCCCCCGCAAAGTAACCACTATTCTAACTTTTATCACTGTCAATTAGTTTTTTTAATTGCATTTAAATGGCTTTTTCTGCCCAACATAACGTTTGGGAGATTCATCTGTGCTGATGTACATATCACCAGTTGTTTTCTATTTTACTGCTGAGTGGTACGTCACTGTGTGGCTGGACTCAATTTGTTTATCTGTGCACCTGCTGATAAGCACCTAGGTGGTTTTCCAGTTTGGGGCTATCATGAATAAAACTTCTATGAACATTCATATTTCTGTCTCTCAGCACACACAAGCCATCCATAGGGCAAATGATGGCTCAGAAGGTAGGCAGATATTCAGCTTTAGAAGAAAAGGCCTAACAGTTTTCCAGAGTTGCTATACATTTCCACATGCAATGTATGAGTTCCAGTTGCTCCACTTCTTCACCAGTAGTTGGTATTGTCAGTCTTTTTAGTTTTAGCCATTCTGGCAGGTGTGAAGTGATCTCTCACTGTGGTCTAATTTTGCATTTCTCCTATGACTAATGATACTGAATATCTTTTTTTTTTTTTTTTTTGGTATTTATCGGCCATTTGTACATCTTCTTTTGTGAAGTACCCATTCAACTATTTTGCCCATTTTCTTACTGAACTGTCTTCCTCTCCTTGGCTTATAGGCATTCTTAATATATTCCAGATAGCAAGTACTTTGTCAAATACATGCATTGTGAATTTCTTTTTCCACCTGAGGAATTTGTTAAAATGGCTGATTCTTCGGCTGCACAGCTGGAGATTCTGTTTGGGAGGGCTTTTAACCCGGGCTCCTGGGGGATATACTGCCCTACTCACATCTTGCTTTGAGAACCCCACTGAGGTTCAGGGTGGGAAGGCAAGGCATAGGATGAATTCCCACTCTGAACAAGTCTGCAAACTTGTAGAAGGTTGGATGCAGGGATCCTGACACTCCTTGCCTACATAAATGTTCTAAAGCACGTGGTTTGAACATTCCAGTATTCTGGAGTTCCATGTTGATTCTTATTATTTTTTAACATCTTTATTAGAGTATAATTGCTTTAAAATGGTGTGTCAGTTTCTGCTTTATAACAAAGTGAATCAATTATACATATGTCCCCATATCTCTTCCCTCCTGCGTCTCCCTCCCTCCCACTTTCCCTATCCCAGCCCTCTAGGTGGTCACAAAGCAATGAGCTGATCTGCCTGTGCTATGTGGCTGCTTCCCACTGGCTATCTATTTTACATTTGGTAGTGTATATATGTCCATGCCACTCTCTCACTTTGTCCCAGCTTACCCTTCCCCCTCCCTGTATCCTCAAGTCCATTCTCTAGTAGGTCCGTGTCTTTATTCCCGTCTTGCCCCTAGGTTCAGAAGAGTAAGATGCAGAGATCTCCTTCCTTCCGTGTTGATTCTGCCCCATCCCTGCCCTCCTCTGCTAATGCGTGGAGAGGATGGGAAGGAAAAGAGGCTCCTCGAGAGAAGAATGTCCAGGTTCTGCACACAAGTTGTGGGTCCACAGATGTGGATTGAAGGCCCCTGGCTCTGTCACTCCTGAACTTCCTTATGCCTCAGTTTCCTCATCTATAAAATGGACCTAGTAACAGTGTCTAATAAGACAATGCATGTGAGGTGCTTAGCCTACCATACAATCAGTGCTCAGTAAATAGTAGACAGTTTTATTTATTAGATGACAAGTGGAATGAGGCCCCACATGGCCTCTCAGCTTTAAATGGTCACCAGCTATCTCCATAGGGCTCCATTTTTCCTTCCAAGAGGGCTCCAACCAGCCCTGCAATTGCATACAAAAGTTTAGGAAGGCCTGGGCAGTACAGAGCGTCAAGACCCAGCAGCCCTGTCCTGAAGCCCAACCCTGCTCCCCAGGGTTTACCATTAAAGTTCCCTCAGAACAGATTATGGCCCTCCCTGGAGCTCCCAGCTGCCAGGTCATCCTTCTCCCAGACAGACATTTTTGTCCCATCCCTTTCCAGGCAGTGACTCTGGCCTCCTTTGTGCTGGTTCTATTTCGCTGATGGCTCCAGCTACCTGCTGGCAGCAATTTCAGCCAGGGAGTTTACCCAAAGTAATAAAACAGCCATCACCCCAGGAAAGCAGCAATAGAGTAAATGCATGTATGCCCTTTAGATTTCAGAGAGCTCCTCAGTTACTTTGCCAATCCCAGAAAGGCAGCTGCCTGAGGACTGAGGAACCTGTGAGAGAATTATGCCTTGGCCTCCCTACAGTGCAGGGGTCTGGGCTCCTCTGGTACAGGGACTTGTATGTCATCAGTAACATTCAGTCTATTTTTGTAAAATAAATGGATTAAGTAATCTCAGATTCATTCATTCACTCATGCATTCATTCAATTTCAATTAAACAAACGTCATAGAACAACTCCCATTTTCAATAAACACTGTGACCAGAACTGAAGAGTTCTTTTTGCAAAACACATACCCACCCCCCTACTTGATGGTAGGGATGGGATGGGGGTGTGACTTGGCAGAGCTGTCCACCTGCCTAAGAGACACTTCTCTTCTCCTCTACTCAGGGACCTCATGGACTTAGAATCTGCAGGCATGATGAGAAGTTTTTCTGTTTGTCTGATCTCCACTCAGCCTTCTTTGGTTTAACTGAACACAGTTTCAGAATCCATACTCTGAAAGTAACAGCTTGGCACGTCCCTCAGTTCGAGGGTCCATCTCTGTTGATAGTACCTTCTCCTTCAGGCTCTGAGAAATGGACCTGTCTCAAGAGCAACTAACCTTGGAAAGAAGGAGCCATGAGGACACAGGCTTGGTCCAGGATGGATGATGGACATAGCTCCCCACCAGCCCCTCCCTGTGACGGGACCAAAGATAGGCAGGTAGACTTTCTCAGATGCCTCCTCAACTGTTCCCTGGACCTCAGCTCTCCCTCTCTCTCTCTCTCTCTCTGTCCTCTCCCTCTCTCTCTCCCCCTGCTCCCACCCCAGGCCAGAGAGAAGCAGGTGGCTGACTGTTACATATTTGGTGCAGCTGATGCTCCTTGGCCTCCATGCTCTGGGTTGCAGTTTCCATCCCTAAGGTAGTGCTTCAGAATTCCCCAGTGTTAGGTGACCAAAATAGGACATGGCCAGGTCTTGTACTGGGGTTCAAAAAGTTCAGTCAAGGACAATGCCTGTGTTAACCACCTCCTGAGATAGTGCAGGGATTCTTCCAGTGGAACACCCAACTAAAGACAGCTCAGTACCAACCTTTGTGTACCAGTCCTGGTGCCGCTGGGAACTGGGCTTCCCCTGTGGACACTGGACTGCTATTGGACTCAAGTTTCAAATGTTCTGGTCCTCCCTGGGCATCTAAAGACGGATTCCACAAAGCTTCCTGGGAGGGTTGGGTAGTGTCTTCATCAGGCACAGCTGGGCCCTTCCTCTCCAACCCTCTCAACACCCAGCCTCTCCAAACAGAAGCCTGCTAATGTGGCCATGGCCAGACAAGAGGACATGGAAATACCCCATCACCTCTTGGTCCAGAGGTACAGTATGTCTTATGGAGGAAGCTCCCCTGTTTTTTAAAGATCTCTGACATAGCATACCATGGCTGCAGTGGATAAGTGTATTATGATCCATTCCTGGACACGTGGTCATTACCAAGACCCAAGTCAGCTTTTTCACAGAGTCTTAGTATAGGAAACCAGATCTGACCTAGTATCTTCCACCAGGTCAAGGGATGGCCCATTATCTGACCTAGCACCAGGGATCCATGCTGAAATGTGTCATCTCTTAGTGTCAGAGTCAAGCCTCAGGTGAGCTGGCTTGTAAGACATGGTCAGCACTCCCTGTCACAGAGTGCTGACCAGTGGCTGGCAATCTCCTCTGCCACCTTGCTTCTCCAACTCCAGAAGTCTTTTGTTTGTCATGATTACCCACAGATGACCCCTGGGTAAACTCATTTGACCTAAGAACCTTTAAACTCCCACCATGTCTGTTCCCTGTGTGATCTCTGAAATGTCTTGGTCATGGCTACACAGAGTCATAATCACAAGGCATTGCAGGGCATGAGAACATAATCATTGGTAATGATTTGCCAACACTTCCCAGTACATGTCTCCTTTAAGCATCTTATAATGCCAACTAATGAGAAAAAATGGCATCCACAAACAATACAAGCAGTCAGCATGCCCGAGGGGTAAGTGCTTATTCAGAGAGGTTTGCTCCATGACAGTGGGAGGGAAATTGGCCAAACCAGTGGAGACTCCCCCAGGAACAGTTTTAAGAGCTGTTCTCTCCTGAGGTGAGAAGAAGGAGATGGCAGAATCCACAGAGATGGAATGCCCCCTCTTGGGCAAACAAGAAGGAAGATGTAATAGTCATGCTCTGATGTTCAAACCTTAGGGGAGCCAATGAGTGAGCATAATGATACAAACCACTGACGTTTATTGGGCACTTCTTCTTGTTGGACTCGAGGCTTAGAATTTTACATTTATTTTTTCAGTTAATCTTTGCACCATGAGACCATCACAATTATTGACTCCATTAAAGACATTGAGACTCAGAGAGGTTAAGGAACTTGCCCAAAGTCACAGAGCTAGTGAGTGGCAGAAGTAGGTTTATGCCCAGGCCTGCCTAGTTTTAAAATTCATTCAGCCCAACACCTGTCCATGCCATGTCTCTGCAGCATGCCTGCTTTATATTAGGACTGGCCCTGAAGCAGTCAAGGCTTGGCCCAGGCCTTCCCATGAAGGGCCGTGCCAGGACATCCTTCAGTAAAGTCATCTTTGGACCAGTCCTGGGAGGCTCCCACCTGGGCTGTAAGTGAAGCTGGGGTCTCTGGATTCCCAGGGCTACCCTGACCTACTGAGGCATGGGTACCTAGACGTCAGCAGAAGTGATACTGACCAGGGTTCTTGGCCTTCCCGAACAATAGAAATCTATAAGAGGCCAGTCAAAAAATTCAGGCAAGGGTTTATTGGGGATCCTGTGGCCACAGAAGGGAGTGAAAACAAGTAACAGGTTCCCTTGTTCACTCCCTGAGGAGGAGCGAGCTGGTACCTTATATGGGGTGAGGGTAAGGATGTGACCAGGGGTCGGCAGGAGGGGTGGCTTAGGTGTTTTTCCCCCACCCTTTGGTGGTGCTGTGTGCAGGGGGCATGCGCAGACACCCTGTTTTTGCTTCCAGCTCTTCAGAAATGGCAGTTGCGGGGGGGGGTGGTCTTTTTTGTTTCTTGTTGTCCAGAATTTGCCCCAACTACATGTGCATGTGGTTATTTTTAGTCCCTTATAGTTTCTTTGTATTTTGTAGCTTGAGGAGACATTTGTCCAGGTGCAAGCACTGCAGCAGAGGGTCGCATGTCCCAGGTCCCAGCCTATCTCAAATGCACCATCTCTTCCACCTGCCCAAAGGGAAGGTCTCCATCCAGCTGAGGAATCGTCTTTCTTCCCTTAACTTGATTATAAAGACCATATTTCAGTTAACCTCAGAACCTGCTTTGGCCCCACAGTCTACTTTAGAAGCCAGAGATAGAATTGCACTTCCAGTCTTCCCCCAAAGCCAACCAGCCAACACACTGGGTCCTGACAGCCCTCCTCTCAGCCTCACTCCTGCCACAAGTCTGAGGGTTCTAGTTGCAGCTCAACATTGCCCCGGCCCACCCCAGAGCCCCACCCCCTTCCTGAAGACAGGCCGGCCCCCAGGCTGGGAATTCTCTTATATTCAAGTTTATATTCTCAGGACAGTCAGAAGAGCCATTGCCCAAGAGACCAGTGTCATGGAGGCAAGGATTGGCCTGGCAGCACTGACTCTGTGACTTTGGGCAAAGGATGTATTGCCTCTGAGCTTGGTTTCCTTCTGTGTAAAATGGGGATGCTTCCAGCCTGCCTCACCACCCCCAGGTAACGAGGTGAGGTGCTGGGCAAGCACTCCCTCGCCAAAACTTTGTAGAGAAAGATTTTGCCTCCAAGACGTGAGAATTTCAACCACCGTGCCAGGCACTTTACCAGCAACAGCTCCAGGTAAACCTTCATGAGTCTTACTTGAGAAATTATGTATACAAATCCCATTATTAGTGAGGTACCCCCCTCTAATTTCTCTCCGAGAGCTCTCTCTCAGTCAATATTTGCTGAAAATCAAATACAGACCTTGTTATGCATCAAAGCAAACACTGATTGAACTCCACCAAAGCATGCCCTGGGCTCAAGAGAGGGAACATTAAATTAATTTGCACAAGCGTCCATGAGATGAAAGGCATCTCCTGACACCTTGGCCAACTGACAGGACCGAGCTTCTGCCCATGTATTCTCACAGATTCCAGGACTCCACTATGCTGGCAGTGAATCACCCCAACACACTTGAAAATACCAGTCACAGAGCTGAGGACTGGATATTGGAGTGAGTGGGTGAGTGAATGAAGGGGAGAGAGTGGACAGTGAGAAGAACGCAGACTTGGAGCCACAGGGTCCAGGTTAACCTTGTCTTCACTCACTGTCTGCTATTTTCTGGTTTAACTTTTGAGTCTCCATTTTCTCATCTAGAAAATAAAGTGAAGATTATATGGGGTAAAGGTTAAATGAGGGGCTTCCCTGGTGGCACAGTGGTTGAGAATCTGCCTGCCAATGCAGGGGACACGGGTTCGAGCCCTGGTCTGGGAAGATCCCACATGCCGTGGAGCAACTAGGTCCATGAGCCACAACTACTGAGCCTGCGCATCTGGAAGTTCTGTTCCACAACAAGAGAGGCCGCAACAATGAGAGGCCTGCGCACCGCGATGAAGAGTGGCCCCCACTTGCCGCAACTAGAGAAAGCCCACGCACAGAAACGAAGACCCAACACAGCCATAAATAAATAAATAAATAAATAAATAAATAAATAAATAAAAATTTTAAAAAAGATTAAATGAAACAATCTTTGTAAAGTGCATAGCACGGTGTCTGACACATTGTAGACTCTCAAAAAATATATTATAATAAATCAACCGTCCTATACCGACAAAGCCACATAACCAAAAAAGCATGATTAAAACGTTCTTAGAGACAGAAACTATTTTAAAATGTATACTGGCTGGGACTTCGCTCAGGATTAGGTTGTAAATTCCTGTTTGGACCCTGCCCTGCTTCAAACACATGCCATTGTGATAGGTAAAATATAATCCAAAAAGTTATAAAATATATGGCTGTCTTCAAAAACAAGATAAACATTGCAATGACGAGAGAGGAATTAGAAACACAAAGTGGCAGTCAATTGCCACACACAAACACAAAGTGGCAGACTTCCAGTGGCCAAAGCCATGGAGGGGTAGTGGGGACTAAGAGAACCCCACAGTAGGTGGGGTGTGCCTGAGAGCCATTGTGGGAGCTTTCAGGCTGGAGCTGTGTCCCTAATTTAGAAAGGATGGCTAGGAAAACGTGCGCCCAACTGCTATCAGGCGAACAGGGATTCACTAGGTGATTGATGGGTCTAGAATCTGAGCTACATAGAGGATGAAGCAATTACAAAATCTGTACAATTAGTTGGATGCTGCTAAATGCTATTAATTCACTGAAGAGAGAAATGACAGACTCAGATCAGCTGATTAATTACCAACTTGAGGTATGGTATGGCAATCAGAAGACCTCTGTGGCAACGTTCAAACAGATCATTCTTCCTCATTGGAAAGCAAACCGTGCTTAAGATGAGACCTAGGATCTGACTATAAGAGCAGCAAAACTCCAGAGAAGACTGAGGTCTCCTATGCCAAAATCAAGGCCTAGGTAGAAAAGAACTGGGACTCTGAGCCTTGGGATAGAGACATCTGAGTGGATACTTCACAACAGTGAACTCCTGGACTCCCCTGAGCCCTCTGCCTACAGAAGTGGTCCACTTCCTTCCTAGAAGATGGCAGATCCTCTTCCTCAAATTCTATTCAGAGAACCCCATGGCCCAAATCTCTTGGAAGACAACATCTTCCCTCCTCAAGATCTGCTCCCACTTCCCCTATTGGCCACTAGAACAATAACTAGAGTCAAATCTCAGCAGGCCCTGCTAAGGGAAGAGAATTATTCACCAATGGAACTGAAGGACCTGACCTATGTGAACCCACAAGAACTAGGAAGCCTTGCCTGAAAGGGGATCTCAAGGCTACTGAACCAAGGGTAGGTGGGGAAGGGACACAGAACATAAGACTGGATGAGGTTTTTTGTTTTGGGTTTTTTTTTTTTTTTTTTTGCGGTACGCAGGCCTCTCACTGTTGTGGCCTCTCCCGTTGTGGAGCACAGGCTCCGGACGCCCAGGCTCAGTGGCCATGGCTCACGGGCCCAGCCGCTCTGTGGCATGTGGGATCTTCCCGGACCGGGGCACGAACCCGTGTCCCCTGCATCGGCAGGCAGACTCTCAACCGCTGCGCCACCAGGGAAGCCCCTGGATGAGGTTTTGACACTTTGTCAGGTTCTGAGAGCCAGTCTTAATAACTTCTGGAATGGCTCCTAGAATCTTGGAAAAAAAATTCTCATCTTAAATGCAATATGGAAATATGATAGCGACCTTGTTAAATAAGGGATTCAGATCTTTGATCTCAGAGAAGTGGGCATGTTGGAATGGATCTATTATATAGGCTCTGAGTTCTCACCATACGACTATGTCCATTGAGAAAATCCATAGGAAACTTTCTTCACTAAGGAGCAAGTGAAGAGTTAGGGGTGGGGTGGGTGGGAAGGCACGGACTTCATTAAGAAGTTCGGTGATTGTTATCTTCTGTAAGCTAGGCTGATAATGGATCTTTTAATGGAGTTGGCTCCCTAGAGTCACTAAAGACAGAAGGATTCTGGAACATAAGAGGCAAGGTAGAAAGCTAGGTCAGGATGGCAACCAGGGGACTATGACCTACAAGGACTTGTGGTGATTCCCAGTAGACCATGATGTATCTAGGAAAAAGATATATGGGTAGCTGACAAAGGTACTGATCCCTGGTGGGGATCCTTAGTTGTGGCAGGCAGGCTCCTTAGTTGCAGCATGTGGGCTTCTTAGTTGTAGCATGTGGACTCTTAATTGCAGCATGCATGTGGGATCTAGTTCCCTGACCAGGGATCGAAGCCGGGCCCCCTGCTTTGGGAGCACAGAGTCTTAATCACTGCTTCACCAGGGAAGTCCCTGGATGAAAATGAACAGAAAATAGAGATAAATCACACCAACCAGAAGCTACAATGTTGTAGCAGTTCTCAGACCCAGAACCCATCAATTGAGTAAAGACCCTGCAACGAAATGCCACAGGAAGTATAAACAATAACCATTACTCCAGTTTTGAGTAAGAGTGCAGGGGAAGGGGAAAACCTATGTCGTTAGTGTGTTGTTAGACACAGTATCAGAGCCAACATTAGTACTAGGAGACTCAAAGCACCATCATCCCCCACCCCTTATTAAAGTACATAGGTACAAGTAATGAATGGACTCTTTCTTTCGTTGGGTCCACAGATCCATCAAGTGGTCATTTCCTCAGATCCTAAATGAGTAATCAGGATGGACTTAGCAGCTAGCATGGTAGGAAAGGCCAAATGCCAGGCCCTGAAATTGTCCCTGATCCCCTGACCCAAACAATCAAAAACAATACCACATCCTGGGGACAAAGGCAGAAATGAGTGTTATTCTCAAAGACTTAAAGATTAGAAAATTGGGACAAAGGAGATCTTGGTTAGAATCTTGTGGATAAAACTATGGGAGCCAAGTGTGTGGGGTTTTGTATCACATGTCAGTGTCCACAAGGAGCACCTACTGCAGGGGAGGTGGTAAACAACTAAGTGGAACCAGGTAGGCAAGCACTCTTATATAAGAGGTACCAACTAGCATCATCAGCCACCCAATACCTGCCCAAGAAATGTTCAGCCACTCAACAGAAGCCTTTGATACAGTGTCATCCTCAAGAGACCAACAAAACACAGGTGGCAAGTTCATTATATCCAACTCCTTCTACCCTGGAGAGAGCAGTGACTCCTTCTCAGAGGGATTAATACTTTTTTCTGGTATGGGTTTCCTTTCCTGACCACAGTGTTGCTATCCAAAGCAAACAGCACATGATTTATTGTCACTGAATTCCACATAACATTGCCTTGTACCAAGGGACCCACTGTATGAGAAAGGAGGTCAGATATACACAAGGCCCACTGGGCCTATCACGTACTCAATCACCCAGAAGCTGCCAACTTAGCAAGATACATTAACTTGGAGGTGACATCTTACAAGCTTGGGATACAGTCCTCAAGATGCAGGATATACCTTGAGTCTAAGGCCATTATAAGATGTTCTGTCTTCAATAGATATAATATATGGATCTAAGAAGCAAAAGGTTGAAGTGGCCATGGCCCTGTTATTCATCACTCCCAATGGTCTGCAAATGACCTCCCCCACCCTCCGAGTTCCCTGAAGGAGAAGTTTCACCAGGAGACACAGTAAAAGTCCCACTAAACTTAAAAGTATACTTGTCATCTGGTCATTTGGGGCTCTTTGTACCAGTATATCAGCAGGAAAAGTAAGGAACTGTCATACTGGCAGAGATCATCAGGAGGAGATGGGTTAATGATACATAATGGAAATAGGGAAGGTGTGTTTGGGACATAGGGAATGATCCATTGGGGCATCTCTTAGTGTTCACATATGGTCATCATGAATGGCAATTATAGCAACCATAGCCTGAAAGGATATATAGCTCAGGCCCCTCAAAGGATGAAGGTCGGGGCCCCCTTACCAGTAAGCCAAGTAGACCAGCAGAGGGCAAGCTGTAGCGGGCGGTTGAGAAGGGACATGCTGAGTATTAGTTATGGTCTCAGAACCAACTGGAGCAGTGAAAATCTTAGGTTATCTTACTAACCCTCTTCTCCTAAGTTACGTTTCCCTGAAAATTGTAGCCCATCACTCACTCAGGTAATCTATGACTGGATGGAGTGAAACTGTGTGACATGAGAGGATCTGAGAGGCAGGATAATGTGGAACTCTACCCAAATCCCTTTTCACTATCTTTGAGCATCTCTCTCCCATCTCCTGGACCAGAGTCTGGACAACTCTGAGGCACAATTTCCACTCCAGAGCTCCCTGTGTGACCAGGCCCTCTAAGGGACTGGGCCTGAAGCTGTACCTCACTGGCTTCCTCCCTTCCCTGCCCTCTCCCCCACTTCCTACCAGATTCTTAGGGCACTGCCTTCATAAACCATATGTACACCAGTCCTCATCTCAGAGGCTCTTTCTACAGACCCGACCTAAGAAGGTAACTTTATCTTTTTCTTTTCTTTTTCTCAGTCTAGAGGAGTGGAAATTGTTTCTGAGGGATTGAGAGAGTAAACACCAGGGCTGAGACTCACTGATAGGAATGAAGGCTCCAGGGTGACCTACTGGATGAGAAAATGTCCCAAAGCCCTAGGGTAACCCCTGCAGGAATAGTAACATTCTCATGCAGGTGTAGTAAACCCCAGAACATTCCATAACACCTCAGAAGAGGTTGCAGAGCCCAGCTATTCAGACAAAGCCTTCATACCACCCAGAGATGCTCTTGTCCTGTCATACCATCACTTCAGACAGTGGATAGAAAGCAAATATGCAACCACCATTTTCAGCTAAGAGGGAAAACCCATGGGTCTCAGGTATGGTGATCAGAGCAGAGAAGATGTCTGAGCAGATGCTATCCATGAACAAGATGAAACGCCTCAATGCAGAAGCCATGAAAGCACAAAATAGAAGGAAGGATTGTGGGAACACAGCACAATGCACACAAGGAGTCAAAACTAGACAAGTGCATCACTAAAGGACCAGAAGAAAAAGCCCACTATTGCTTGAAATTAGAGAAAATTTAATAGAAACATGAATCAAATAAGATTAAAAGATGAGATGATAAAATTACAGAAGGAGATGGACATAGATATTGGAAAACAAAATTAGAACCCGGAAAATATTATTACATAGGAATAGAATGGATCCAGTTGATAATATAATTACTGACCTAAAGGAAAAATTTAGGGTAATAAAAATGAATGCATATTTTAAAAAAACAAAGAAATCAAAATCATTAGGGAGACAGACTGACTATAAAAAAGAGACAGACAATTTGTCTTACGAATAATTGGTATTCCTAAAGAAGAAAACACAACAAATGGAACAAAATATGTATTCAAAGATATAATACAAGAAATTTCCCCTGTATTAAAAATAATAACTGAACCTGAAAAAAATAAAACAAAACAGTTTTAAAAGAGCATAATGTATGTCAGGAAAATTTGATACAGAAACCTCAACACAAAGACATACCCCATCCTAATTAAGTTATAAAACTTCAAAGTTAAGAGAGAAGTCCTAACACATCCGAGCAGAAAGAGCAAAACCACACACAATGGGAAAATCTGGCCAGACTCTGGTTTCTCTAAAGTAACATTCAGAGCCAGAATAAAAGGTATTCACATCTCAGAGTTCCAAGAGAAAGAAAAAGTGCACCTAGAATATGACACTCAGCCAAAGTTATTTCTATATAAAAGTGAGAAGCAGCCATCTGAATATTAAATACTTCAGAAAATACAGAACATATGGACCTTTTTTGGGGAAAAAAAGAACTACTCATAATTAAGTCCAGCCAATTAACAGATAAATAATAATAATAGCAATAATAATTATAAACTCAGGAATTTAGAAATTGGGGTAAAAGAACTAGGGTTGAGCAGAGGATTCATCTAAATATAGAAGAAAGGGCAAGCAACTAAGGGAATTATGATACCAGAACAAATTATGACATTAATTAACCTGGATAAGGTAAAAGTCATACTATAACTGACAACTCTCAGGAGACGAAAGGTAAACTCATCAATGTCTCATCTTTCAAAGAAGGGAGTCAATAAGCCAAGTGTGAAACTTTGAAACAAACTCAAAACTTGAAACATACTTTTTGAAAATAATGATTATTGACTCCTGATGTTTTTCAGAATCTTTCTTTTGCATTTTTAAGGGATCTTCTAGGAAATAATTTTGTTTACTTTTTTTAAAAAAATGTCTGAAGTTCACAGTTCCCTCAGTTTCACTTCAGTTATGTTTTCTTTTAAGTTCTAGTAACATTAAATATAATACTCTATACTTTTAAAGAACATCTAGAGACAGTCATATTTTTATAAAGGTAAATATCTGTCACTTGAGGTCACCAAGGTGGCAGAATAGGAAGATGCTGAACTCACCCCCTCCCACAAACACACCAAAATTACAACTGCTTACAGAGAAACTCTCTGTGAAGATGACCTAAACACTAGCAGAAAAGATTTTCCCCAATTAAAGACATAAAGAAGGATCCATTATGAGACAGGAAGGGGGATGGAGATGCAGTATAGTCAGGACCCACAGCCCTGGATTGGCAACCCACAAACAGGAAGAATATCACCATCATAGAGGACCTCTCCAAGGAGTGAGAGGTCTGAGCCCCACCTTGGTCTCCACAGCCTGGGGTCCTGCACCCAGAAGACGAGTCCCCAGACCACCTGGCTTTGAAGGCAAGCAGGGCTGTGTACTGGAGAGCCAGGCAGCTATAGCAAACAGAGACTCCACTCTTAATGAAGGCATGTAAAATCTTACACATGCTGAGACCCAGCACAGAGCCAGTAGTTTGAAAGAACCCTGGGTCAGACCCACTTGCTGATATTGGAGAGCCTCCAAGAGGCAGGAGGCAACTGGGACTACTCCCGGGGACAGAAACGCTGGCAGCCGCCATTTTGGAAGCTTGTTCTACCATGATAACACCAGTGCTGACAAGCATCTTGGAATCCTCCCTCTAGCCTATTAGCTCCAGGGACCCAGCCCTGCCCACCAGTGGGCCAGCACCAACCCTACACCCCCCTGGGTCATGCAGCCAATTGTGCAGGTAGCCTACCCCACCCTTCAGTGCATCCACAGCCACCACACAAGGCATGGCCTTGCAGTCAACCATGGTGTGGCCCAGGTTTACACACCAGCATGCCCATAGTAATCAGCCCCACCACAACAGAAGGGGCATGCAGCCCACATAGAGGGTAATCCTAGAGCATATAGCTCTGGTGACCAGAGGGGAGCATGCTCTTGGTCTCCATAGGATATATCCTACTTAAGACCACTTCTCCAATATGAGGAAACATAACCAACTACCTAACACATAGAAATAAACAAAGAGAAATGGGTTAAATGAGCAGACAAAGAAATATGTTCTAAACAGAGGAACAAGGCATAACCTCAGGAAAAGAACGAAACAAAGTGGAGATAAGGAATCTATACAATGAAAAGTTCATAGTAATGATCATAAAGATGATCACTGAACTTGGGAGAAGAATGGATGAACACAGTGAGAATTTCAACAAAGAGTTAAAAAATATAAAGGAGAACCAAACAGAGCAGAAGAATACAATATCTGAAATTAAAAATACATGAAAAGGAATCAACTGTAGATTAGATGACAGAGGAATGGATTGGTGATCTAGAAGACAAAATAGTGGAAATGTCCCAAGCTGAACAAAAAAAGAAAAAGAAAGAAAAAAGAAATTTTTAAAAAGGAGGATAGTTTAAAAGACCTCTGGAATAACATCAAGTGTACTAACATTTATATTTTAGGGGTCCCAGAAGGAAAAGAGAGAGAGTGGAAGAGAATTTATTTGAAGAAATAATAGCTGAAACCTTCTCTAAGCTGGGAAAAACAGACATCCAGGTTCAGGAAGCACAGAGAGTCCCAAATAAGATGGTCCCAAAGAGGTCACACCATGACACAGTATAATTTTTTTTTTTTTTTTTGCTGTACGCGGGCCTCTCACTGCTGTGGCCTCCCCCGTTGCGGAGCACAGGCTCCGGACACACAGGCTCCGCGGCCATGGCTCGCGGGCCCAGCCGCTCCACGGCACGTGGGATCCTCCGGGATCGGGGCACGAACCCGTGTCCCCTGCATCGGCAGGCGGACTCCCAACCACTGCGCCACCAGGGAAGCCCGACACAGTATAATTTAAATAGCAAAAATTAAAGATAGAATCTTAAAAACAGCAAGAGAAAAGCAACTAGTTACATACAAGGGAACTTCCATCAGGCTATTGCTGACTTTTCAGCAGAAGCTTTGCAGACCAGAAGGGAGTGCACAATATATTCAAAGTGATGAAAGAAAAAAAAAAAAAAAAAAACCTACAACTAAGAGTACTCTATTTGGCAATGTTATCATTCATTTTGAAGGAGACATAGTTTTACAGACAAGCAAAAGCTAAAAGAGTTCAACACCACTTAACCAGCTTTACAAGAAATGCTAAAGGGACTTCTCTAAGTGGAAAAGAAAAGGCCACAACTATATATATGAAAATTAGTGAAAGAGTGGCATGGACATACATACACTACCATATGTAAAATAGATAGCTAGTGGGAAGCAGCCGCATAGCACAGGCAGATCAGCTTGGTGCTTTGTGACCTAGAGGGGTGGGATAGGGAGGGTGGGAGGGAGGGAGACGCAAGAGGGAAGAGATATGGGAACATATGTATATGTATAACTGATTCACTTTGTTATAAAGCAGAAACTAACACACCATTGTAAAGCAATTATGCCCCAATAAAGATGTAAAAAAAAGATAGTAAAAATAAGTCCAAATAGATCATATCAATATTTATCATAAATATAAACAGATTTAAGTTACTGATAAGAAGACAGAATCTAACAGGTTGTAATTTTCTTAATCTAGGGATTTGGTGCTTACTACAAGAGACACACTAATACAAACAACCCAGAAAAGCCACAAATAGAGAAATGGAACAACAACAAAATAAGAATAACAATTTTAGTAGCAGATAAAATCAAACTTAAAACAAAAAGCATCATAGAGATAAAGAACACTACACAATTATAAAAGGAAAGGACTCACCAAGCAGATATAACAGTCGTGAATTGTATCTACCTAACAACAACATAAACTCAAAAATACATAAAGAAAAACTGATGGAATTACAAGAAGAAATTGAGAAATCTATAATCAGAGCAGGATACTCTAACTCACTGTATCAGAACCTGGTCCTGCAGACAAAAATTACTTAGGATATAGAAAAATTTTACAACACTGCACAAACATGATCTGATAGATATATCTTTATATTTATGCAGTCAACAAAAGAAAATATACATTATTTTCCAGAAAATGAGAAATATTTACAAGTAATCAGTTTTATAGTAGAAAAAACAGAAGTCTCAACTAATTTCACAGAACCAAATAGCAACAATGCAGACCCCAATGAAATTAAATTAGAAATTGACAATTAAAAGACATTTAGGACAAAAATATAGAGCACTTTAAAATGGTATTCCTAAATTACTAATGTGTTAAAAGTGCAAAGCTCAAAACAATTAAAATCTTTAGGGCTAAATAAAACAAAAGTTCTACATCCATAAGTTGTGGGATAAATTCAATACAGTTCTTGATAAATTTATTTACATAAAAAATAAGGGGGATGAAAACAACTTGAGAAGAATAAACTCAGAAAAAGTAAAAGGAAGAAAATCACCTGAGGTAAGGATTACAATGTGAGTAGTCTATTAAGAAAGTACTCTCAGAAGAATCCAGTAAGGAAATGGGGAGAAGGAGAAGAGTTGTTCTGCCTTGTGACAAAGGAGTTGAGACTTCATACTCCCACACTAGCTAGTCATTGGCTAAAAGAATCCTGAGGTTGGAAGGGTTATCAACTTCAGGCATTTCTAGCTATCCATACCAGCAGGTGGCTCCAGTGCCCAAAAGCAGTCCTTTGAAGGTTTCAAGTGAAAATCTTTAATAGCAGAGCACACAGAAGCTGGGAGATGGTCACAATGAGGTGGCAAACAGGAAATAAATGTATTTGGTAAGGGCACCAATGAAGCCTTCTGCAGAATTTTACTTAGGAGAAAAACAAACAACACTACTAAGAGAGATGCTCAATACAATAAAACCAGTTATTTTAAAAGAACAGTAGAGTATATAGATGTCTAGAAAAATAAATGAAGAAAAATACCCAAATTACACTTTTGAAAAGGCAATATTTGGGCAGCCAAGATTAAATAAGCCCAGGATAGCCTATCTCTTTCAACAATTACAACAAAAATTCTGGACAAAAGGCAAAAAGCAGCAAACTGAGGACTTTGAAAAATTAAAAATTCTAGAGCAACCACTAAGAAAGAGTCAATAAATTAACCTAAATGAAATATACCCATCAAAATCCAAATAACCCAAAAGGAGGCAGGAAACTAAGAAGAGAGGAGCAAAAAGTAGAGAAGACACATGGAAAACAAAAAATAAAATGCTGGACTTAAATCCAAACATATCAATAATCATATTAAATGTAAATTATCTGAATATACCAAGTACAAAGGCAGAGATCATCAGTTTGGATATAAGGGGGGAAATGCCCAACTATACACTGTGCAAACACTTAAGGGAGAATTAATAACAACTCCACCCAATTTATTCCAGAACATAGAAGAAGAATTAATATTTCCAAACTCATTTTGTAAGGCCTACATTAACTTGATTCCAAATTTAACAAAGACATTATAAGACTAATTGATAAATAAACAAACTACAGACCAATATCTCTCAAGAACATAGATAGATACAAAAATTCTCATGAAAATATCATGAAAATATTAGCAAAAAAATTAGCAAATTGCAATAATATTTTGAAAGAATAATACATCATGGTCACATGAGGTTTTATCCTGAGAACTCAAGGTTAGTTCAACTTTGCAATCAATGTAAATAAATCACCATATTAACAGACTAAAGAAGAAAAAACATGAGATTATCTTAATAAGTGCAGAAGAAGCACTTGACAAAATTAGATCATTTATAATTTTTTAAAGTTCTCACCAAACTAGAAATTTATGGGAACTTCCTTAACCTGATGAAGGGCATCTACAAAAAACCTACAGATAACATCAAATTTAATAATGAAAGATGGGGGACTTCCCTGGTGACACAGTGGTTAAGAATCTGCCTGCCAATGCAGGGGACATGGGTTGGAGCCTTGGTTTGGGAAGATCCCACATGCTGCGGAGCAACTAAGCCTGGGCACCACAACTACTGAAGCCTCTGCACCTAGAGCCCGTGCTCTGCAACAAGAGGAGTCACCCAAATGAGAAGCCCATGCACCACAAAGAAGAGTAGCCCCTGCTTACCGCAACCAGAGAAAGCCCATGTGCAGCAACAAAGACCCAATGCAGCCAAAAATAAAATTTTTAAAAAAAGAAAGATGGAATGATTTTCCCCTAAGATTACAAATAAGGTAAGGGTACCTATCCTTATCATTTTTATTCAAACTTCTACTAAAAGTCCCAATCAGTACAATAATGCCAAAAAAGGAAATAAAAGGCATATGCATTGCAAAGGAAGAAATAAATATCCCTTCATCCACAGACATGAAGCCTATGCAGAAAACCCGAAGGAATCCATAAAAATAGCTCCTAAATGAGGTCACAGGATACAAGATCAATGTACAAAAATCAATTGTATTTCTATACACTAGCAATAAACATTAGGAATTCAAATTTTTAAACAGTACCATTCGCACTGTGTTTAGACAACTTACCAAAAGAAAACCCAAAACACTTAGGTATAAATTTAACAAAACTTGTATTAGGCCTGTATGGAGAAAACTTCAAAACACTGCTAAAAGAAGAGAAACAAAGACCTAAATAAATGGAGTGATAAAATTGTGTTCAATGATTGGTGCCTCAGTGTTGAAATGATCTACAGATTCAATGCAGTCCCAATCAAAATCCCAATAGAAATTTTTGTATACATTGACAAACTCTCTAAAATTTATTTGGAAAGGCAAAGAAAATAGAATAGCCAAAAATTTTTGAAAAATAACAGCAAAGTCAGAGGACTTCCACTACCTTATTTTAATACAGTTGACTCTTGAATGACGTGGGGGTTAGGGGTGTCAACTATACCTGCTGTTGAAAATACACATGTAACTTTACAGTCTGCACTCTGTATCCACAGTTCCACATCCATGGATTCAACCAACCACAGATTGTGTAGTACTGTAGTACATATTTAGTGAAAAAGTCCACATATAAGTAGACCCATGCAGTTCAAACCATGTTGTTCAAGAATCAATTTTACTTGTCATAAAGCTACAGCAATCAAGACAATATGATAGTGTAAAGATAGTGTGACAGTATAAAAATAAACATACAAACCTATGGAATAGACAGAGTCCAGAAATAGACCCAGACAAATATAGTCAACTGATTTTTTATAAAAGCACAAAGGCGATTCAAAAAAATGTTTTCAACAAATATGATTAAATAATTGGGTAGACATACATACACACACACAGAAAAACTTCAATACAAACTTCACACTTCATACAAATATGAACTAAAAATGTATTAAAGTCAAAAATGTAAAACTAGGGCTTCCTGGTGGCGCAGTGGTTGAGAGTCTGCCTGCCGATGCAGGGGACACAGTTTCGTGCCCCGGTCCGGGGGGATCCCACATGCCACGGAGCGGCTGGGCCCGTGAGGCATGGCCTCTGAGCCTGCACGTCCGGAGCCTGTGCTCCACAACGGGAGAGGCCACAACAGTGAGAGGCCTGTGTACCGCAAAAAAAAAAAAAAAAAAAAAGAACCATTAAATAAATTGAATGTATTTCCAGGCAAAAATCTTCTTCCTAAATGGACAGTAAGCTCAAATATTTTACAAGCAAATCTTCCCTAGATTCTAAATATACCACACCACCTTATTAAAAAAAAAAAAAAAAAAAAAACTATTTCAGTGAACAGAAAAACTAAAACTATCCAATTCATGTTATAGGAGTACTGTAACTTCAATACCAAAACCACATAAAGACTATACTGGAAAACAAGTAGAGAACAATTTCATCTATGAATAGGGACTTTTTTAAAAATTTAAGTTAAATATAGAAATCAAATCCAGCATAACATAATGATCAAGTGTGTGTTATCCCAGGAATGTAAAATTTTCTAACATCAGGAAATTTTCTAATGATAATCACTATAATAAGACTAGAGGGGAGGAATAAGCACATGATCATCTTTATAGATACAGAAAAAAAACATGCCTTCATAACTTACAAAAATATTAGCATACCAAGGCAACTGCCTTAACTGGTAAAGTTCAACTAAAATTTTTTGGTAAACATCATACCTCTTAGAATAATTTATTAACTTTAGAATAATTTATATTAAAGATAGTAAGAGGATAAGAATGACAATTTTGACTGCTGTTATTCAATATTTTGGTGGAGGTCCCAGTCAATTCAATAAGAAAAGATAAATCAGTGGAATAAAGATTAGAAAGTAAGAGATAATTATGATTATTATTAGAAAATAAAAATTCCTACATAGAAGTTCCTACATAGAACACACACACACACACACACACACACACACATCAGGAATTCTGGATTCAAGAAAAGCATACAAAAAATAGTAGTTCTTCTAGAATCCAGCAAATAAATCATTAGAAAATGTCATTTGTAAAAGTACCATTCATAGTAGTTCCTACATAGTACACACACACACACACACACACACACACATCAGGAATTCTGGATTCAAGAAAAGCATACAAAAAATAGTAGTTCTTCTAGAATCCAGCAAATAAATCATTAGAAAATGTCATTTGTAAAAGTACCATTCATAGTAGCTGAAAAAACTAGCCAAAAATATAATGCAGCTGTTTAATATATTTATGCAAAATATTACAAAGAATATACAAATACCAAAATAAATGAAAATATATACTAAAGTTCATGGATGAGAAGACTCATTATCAAAAAGATGTCAAGTTTTCCCACATTAAACTATAAAATCAAAGCTATTTAAATTAAAATCCAAATGCTGTTTTTATGGAGCTTGGCAATCTGATGCAAAAATTCAAACTGAAAGTTTAAAAAAAAGGATAGGTAACACAGTTTTAAAAATAAAGTGTAAAGAGGGAGAATGTGCCTGGTAATAGATTTGTCATAGAGCTAACCTCATTAAAACAATGCGGTATTATTCAGAAAAGACAAATAGACCAGTAGAACCTAAGAGAAAGCACTAACATAGAAACTAACATAGAAACTAACATAGAAACTTGAATTTTAACAGACGTAGAATTTACAAATTAGTGGGGAAAGGTGAACTGTTCAACAAATTGTGCTGGGACAATGGTATATCTATTAATACATACACACATACATATGTTAAGTCTGTATGTATATCCATATATGATGTGCAGAGAGATACCAAGTTATTGATATAAATCTCTCTGTGTATGTATATGTGTGCATATACACATAAGAATATTTATATAAATACTGTGTGTATATATATATATATTTAGAAAATGCAATCCAGGAATTGTAAAATTATAAAGGTGAAAATATAAAAAGGTTTAGAGATAGAAATCTTAAACACTATACCAAGAGCATACACCATCAAAAAGAGTAGAATGATAAATGTGATTACATTAAAATTTTAGATGGTGTCTGTGTGTCAAGACACCACAATTTTTAAAATAAGTCATAATCTAAGAGTATATATTCCAACACATAATCAACATATTAGTATCAAGAATATACAAAGTACTCCCACAACACAATTAGCAACAAATAGTTTAATAGTCAAATTCATAAGAGATGAAACCCTAATGGTCCATATGCATATGGCATGCTGCTTAATTTCATTAATATTCAAAAAGAATTCAAATAAAAACAATGAGATATAATTATTCCACATCAGAGCATATCACCAGATTAGCTGAAATTTTAGAATCTGGCAGTATCAAGTGGTGCTTGAGGCTGAGAGGAAATAAAAACATTCACAAGTTGTTGGTAGGAATTAAAACAGATATAACTACTTTCAGAAACAATTGGCAAAAACCGAATGAAGTTCAAAGTTCACGTACCCAGTGGCTCAGGAACCTCACTTCTGGGCATGTACTGCAGAGAAAGTGATCACAGGTGCTCAAGAAGATATGCTCATGAATGTTCATGGTTACAATGTAAAGTCCACCAATAGGAGAACAGATAAATGATTGTGGTGTAGTCATACGATAGGATGTAACCTCATCATTAAAATGAATGAACTATATGTATACACATTAACAGGGATAAATCTCAAAAACATAATGTTGAGTAAGAAAAAACAAAGTGGCAGGTATGTGTTGTAGGACCCTGTTTCTGTTAAATGTGGGATCACACACAACAATCCTTCATGGATACATATACATGAGGCAAAAGTATAAAACCTGATAAGGAAGCTAAACACCCCACTTTAGGGAGTGGCCCTGGGGAGATGTATAAAAAGGGTCTTTGACTCTATCTGTAACCATTTTCCTTAAGAAATGAGAGACGAAAGGAGGAGAGAGACATGGATGATGAGAACATGGTTATTGCTCTATTTTCCTCTGTATTTTGTTTCTTTCTGTTTGAATTCTTTTGTAACAAAAATAAGAAAAAGAAGGAAGAGATGAGAGAGGAAGGAAAAGACTGAATGGAAATTCACCAAAATGTTTAGAGCAACTCTCTCCTTCGAGCATTGTGGGGGATTTTAATTTTTTCTTTATACTTTTTCATATTTTCTAAATTATCCCCAGGAATCATGTATGACTTTTATAATCTGAACAAAACAATGCATGCTCTTTTAAAATCACCTTGCTAAGCTGTTGTGATTTAAAAGCCTGGACTGTGGAAGAGAGACTGGTATTTTGGACATCCAGGCTAGCTCCCATAGCGACTTGTCCAAGACAGGTTTCTGGGGGAACTGATCAGGGTACAAATGAATTAAATTCCACTATCAGAGCCACCTCTGGGTCTCAGGGGGTGAGGGTTCCAGAAGTCTCGATCCCTGTGCCAGCCTCCAGGGGGCAGGGGCTGCAAGAAGAGATAAAAGCCAGCTTTATTGTTCTCTCTGAAAATCATTCTTGAGAATTGAGGTAACTGTCCCCATAGCCAGCTTATCAAGGGAAGGTCCCCTTGATGCCCTTGAAAACATGGCTGTGACCCCCTAGAGCTCCCAGCACATGGGCATGGTCCTATGATGCTATATGCATCGTGTGGGCACCGTGCTCAACAACTTAAAATTTACCTGGGGTGGCTTTTACATTTACTTCTCAAAACGACTCTGGGAAGTCTCAATCTTGTCTTACAGTGGAAAAAGACCGGGACTCAGAGAAGTTAATTAACTTGGACAGGGCCACCCAGCTAATAACTGGGGCAGAGTCAACAATCCAGGAGGCTACATAGAGCCCTAATAGTAGAAAATTAGACACCAGTGACAAACTAAGAAAAGAAATAATTCTTGGATCAGGATGGAACGTTCCCAAAAGTCCTAAATCCACACCAAGAGAGAAGCCCCAAGTGTAGGGGCTGGGTGGGCCTATTTGGAGATTAGACTCTGGGCATTCCCATCCAGGCACCAGTCCCCTGGTTCTAAGGAGGGGTGGTCCATGTAAGTAAGAGCCCGCCCCCTGCTCCTACCTCCACCTCCTATGCTTAATTATCAGGCACTTAATGTTAATATATGAGATGTTGGAAAGGGCTAAATGAATGGGAATGAGAGAAATCCCAATGTGCTCTCCCATCAGTCTTTCTGATTGCTCTTAACTCTATTTTCTGGAGAGGATCTGTTGTAGTCAAGCTCCAAACTAGTCATTTTTTACCACCATCAGGAAAAACACACAGTACTTAGAGGCCAGCATGGGCCCTTGTGCGATCCAGGCAGGAGGCAACCCGTGGGGTGTCTATTCCCCAAAATTGAAAACGGCTCTGGAAAGCCCTGCAGGTTTCTGTATACCAGCCTAACCATCGAGGTCCCAAGAGGGAAGGGAGGAAGGCTGGAGCCTCTGGCCATCTCCTGACTTCCTTCCCAGGACCCCTGAACCTGCCAACACCAGGCCTTAGCCCAATATCCATACTGGGTAACTTCATCCCCTCTCCCCATGGGGCAAGCTCCCTCTGTATACCAGGGTATCCTGGGGCCGAGAATATGCCCATGAAGCAGGTCTCACCCACCACACAGGGGATTATCTCAAAGCAGCAGGAACAATTACTCATCGGCATGGAACTGGGAGCCTCTAGGGGCAGCACACACTGCTGTACAGGTCTGAGGTTGCTCTCCAGATGGTCTGGGGTCCACTGTTCTCAGCAGAGCCTGATACCCCTAGGGCTGTAGCATCATCTTGACCCAAAACCAGGTTGCTTCTCCCTCCACTCCTCACACAGTCCTGCAGGGACCAGGCAGGAACAAACTGGGGACTCCAACTGGGGGTCCCTGGGGTGATGGGGCAGCAGCCTGGAAAGTACATGCCCCTCTAAAAGGACAACCCCACTCAGGTTATAAGTGGGGTGGAAGCCACACGCCAGACACCTACATGTTACCCTAATGGTGGAATTCAGGCAGCAGCAGCAGGCTAAGGAGAGAAAGAGTTGGGGGTAGGGGTGGCTGAGTTTTGACACATGAGAAGGAAGGCCCCATCATGCCAGAACTTCCAATTTTTCAATTTTTATATGAAAGTACTCAAATTTGTAACAGTGGCAACTAATTTTAAAAGCTCTAAATCTGTCTGGACTAAATCAAACAAGTACACAAGTTGGATTTGTCCTCAGGGCTACCATCTGGCTTGTGGGCTGGCTAGTGGCAGGTCCAAGTAATATACAACCATCACCCCAATAATGAGGAGAGAAGACAACTCTCACTTATTATTCACTTGCCGCCATTGACATCAGTTTATGCTAAATCAACCCAGTTAGGTAGGGTCACTGGAACTTTCAGTGCCTCGCACCTGGCCCATCCCAGGTGTCAGTGGTGCTGGGGTGGGCGGGTCCATGTATGCAGACACCCAGGCCTGCCCAGCCTCTCCACCCTCCTTCCAGAAGGCTGTCTTCTGGGGATGGAGGATGAAGTCTTCCAATGGGAAACTGAGCCAACGTTGGGGAGCCAACTGTCCAGAAGTGGGGTCCCCTGGAGACAAACTTCAGCCAAAGGGGGACAGGAATCAGTGGACAAATGTCTCAACCTGCTGGCTTTGGAGTGGCAGTTCTGAGGGCATTCTGCATGCTACTTTGCAGGGTCCCCAGCTGGAGGGAGCCTCGCTGCCCACTGCAGCAGCTAGCTCAACAGCACACGGTTCACTCCCTTTTCCTCTTCCTTCCTCTCATCCCCTCTCCACGCCCTCACTCCTGCTTCCTGGCATCGCCTTCCAAATAAACTGCCTGCACCCAAGTTCTTCAGTCAGTCTCTGCTTTCAGAGGAATCCAAGTTAAGACAGATGGTTTGCAGATAAAGACGCTGAAGCTCAGGGAGGTTAAGTAACTTGCCCAGAGCCACTCAGCTGAGACAGGACAGAACGGGGGTTGAATAAGGACAGGCTGGCTCTCAAGTCCTGCCCTTAACCACTGCCCACTGCCTCCTTAGAGAAAGTCAGCCCATCCCTTTGGCCTCTCTCCCTCTAAGCCCATGGCCAGTTCTCACCTTGTGAATCTGAACCCCTTGGTATACCCAGGGGAAAGTGCCAAGAATGTAGCACACCCACCAAAAAGCAAGAGTGTCTACCCTGGAACTGGGCAGAACTGGTCCACTGCACACCCCAGAGGGTCCAGGAAGAGTCCACTGGGAGACCCCACCCCCATGGGCTCAGGACACTGCCCCAGACACCCTGGGAACTTACCTGCCTGCTCCCCCTTAGGAAGGGCCCACAGCACCCTCTAGGGACCAGCAAGGCCCATTCGAGCCTGGAAAATCAGAGCTGAAAGAGGCCTGGAGGGCCTGGAAGCCTCTTTGCTCTACAGACAGGAAGGCTGAAGCCCAGACAGGGGCCCACTCTTCCCAAGACCCCCCTACCCCCACCCCAGGTCCTTGATGAACAGAAGGCACATAAAGAAGAAGAATGAGTTCCAAAGGCTTTGCTTTCTCCACTATGGAGAGAGGCGGGTCTCCTGCTTCCCAGGACTGCACACTCTCTCAGCTGGGAGGGAGGAGGCCAGACAGGCCACAGCCTGATCGCCTCAGGGGCATGCCAGGGAAGCCAGGCAAAGCTGGAGAGACAGGGTCCTGGGCACAAGGAAGTCAGGGAGGGAAGTGAGGCTTCCCTCCCTGCAGAAGGACCCCGGCTAGGAGCCCAGGCCTGGCTGCAGGATTGTCTCTGGCACGCTCTGTGGAACCCTGGGCCCACGGGCTCCTCCTGCATCTGTTTCCCATGTACCCAGCAATAACCACAATACCAATTAAGCTTTCCCTTGATGCAGGCTTTTCCTGCATCACAACAGCCCAATGGCTCACTGCTGATTTCCCTATTTTAGAGCTGAGGAAACTCAGGTACAGAGTGGTTAAGAAACTTGCCCAAGGTCACACATCCTACCCACAGCCCTGTGGGCTCTCTGATTCCAAAGGCCATGTGGGCTCCCTTTATTTTTAGAAAAGATGGTCCTAAAAGGAGCCTCAAGTCTAGCACTTTCAGGTTCCTTAATCTGCTGGATATTGAAGAAGGAAAACCCTAAAAGGCCTGTGTTGAGAGCCTGTGCAGACAAAACAGCCAACCCTGAGCAAAAGAGGCAGAACACAGGCTGAGGCATCCAAGGGGGCAGTGAGGGACAAGCAGCCAGGCCAGGTCCCAGGATGCACAGGTGGACACATCACTGGGCTGGGAGCTGGTGGGGGGGGGGGGCCTTGAACCTGGAACCCCTGGGCCTGAGCCCTGGGTTTGCCTGCAGACCCCAGGCCAAGCCACACCCTGAGACCTAACGGGGTAAACCCACCTAAGGGCCTGAGCCCAAGCAATGAAGACTCGGTGGCATGAGAGCAGAAGAGTCGCTGTGGGCTGCGGAGCCCAGGGCCACATTCCACATCCCTGGGAAAGCAAAGGTCATTGCCACAGGCGCCTGCTCCTGGCCCCATACACAGCCACAGCAGAGCAGAACTGCTGTCGGCCACACCAGCCACCTCAGGGCTGTGAGCGACCTGCACAGCCTTTTTACCACGGGAGTGGAGACTTCTCCAGCTCTCCTACACATCCCACCCCTGCAGCCACACCAGCCAAGGTCCACCATCCCTCAGGGCCCAAAACGCAGTCACTGACCTCCGTCAGAAGAGAAGTCAGCCCAGCAGCCTCTGCTCTCTGCCCACCCTACTCCCACCCCCCGCCCCACCCCCGCACACACAACCTGAGCATTTTAACCCCTTCACAAGACACCCCCCCCCAGCTCCTTTGGGGTCCAGCCCCTGGAGAGAGTGTCAGTCCTTCCCAGGCTTGACTGGCCCCTCCCCCACAGGGTGGGTGCAGATTCTAAGAAGGAGGGGCGGGGCTTGAGGCCTCACAGGCACCCTCACTGTGGGACTGGAATCCCTCTTCTGTGCCTCCGGGCCTGAAGCTCTGTTAGCCACGGCTCCCCACACCCCACGCCCCACACTATTACCTGTTCTCTTAGCTTCGGTCCAGAAAAATGGAGAGTGCGGGGGAGAAGACTGTCAGCCCACACAAATGAATCTCATCCGCTTTGGTGAGGCCCTGTGAGCGGCCAGGATAGCTGTGCTGTCCCCATGTTCCTAGCGAAAAACCTGAGGTCAGACAGGGCCACATTGCAAAGCTGGGCCTGGAGCCTAGGCTCCGGACACCCAGATGCTTTGGCCCTCCCTCCTGTGTGCCCCGGTCATCACTTGGTTGTTCACACATCCATTCAACAAATGCTTGCAGAGCATCCAGGCCAGACCCCATCGGGCGCTGAGCGGCACAGCTTGGATTCTAGCTGGGCCTCTGGACCGCCTTCTCCTTGGGGTCTCAGTGCCCAGAAAAGCATGCATGGTGCCTCTGGTCTGGGTCTTTCCCATTGGACCAGTCTCCCCACATGGCTCCAGCTCAGAACCAGCCCAGGGAGTTCTGGTTTGCAGAGACAAAGCCAAGGAGAACATCAGCTCCTCCATGTGAACAGGCGAAACCCTGATTTATTTCCCGGGTGGGGAGGATCTTGGAAGTGCCGTAGGAGCTCTCAGGAGGAAACGATTTCATGTCAGGGTGTTTCAGTGGCTGGGCCACAGGGCACAGATTTACTGTTCCAGGAAGAATGGGAACAAGGACTGTGATAAACTGTAGGCTGGAGGCGACCAGAAGAGGTACGTGGAGAGAGCTTGGCATCAGGAGAGATTTGTGGAAATTTCTTGAAAACAGAAAAGAGCCCTAGTTTAAAATATACTAAATAATTCCCACCAGCATATTCCCTTCCCACTGTGCTCCCAGGAACACTCCTCCACGTCCTCACAAAATCTGGAGAAAGAGCAAGCCCAGAGAGTCCACCCTCCCAGGCGCCCCTCAGCACAGTGTTCCTGGCTGCTCCACGGCCTGGGGAAGCGACACTGACAATTATTTCACCGCAGAGCCTTTCCGTGTACCTAGCACATGCTTAGCACTCCCACACACTATTATTTATTGCCCACGTGGATGCTCTGAAGATGGCATCTCTATTACCCCCATTTCCCAGGTGAGGAAACTGAGGTTGCAAGAAATTAAGGAATTTACTCGAGGTCACAGGACTTGGTTCATCTGACTGCAGATTGATTCTTCAAAGTGCTGTACCAGGCTGCCCCCAGCAGTGACTGAAGTGGCCCAGGATGAGGACTCTTACCTTTGAGAGTACTTAGGAGTCTCCCTGGGTCAGGATGGATGCTTGAGTGAGGGGTGCAGGCAGCCAATAGGCTGCCTCTGTCCCTCAGAGCCCCTCAGTGTCATACCTAATCCTTCCCAAAGTCCATTCTAAGCCACCACTACATTTGATCCTGAGGAAGGAAAGAAGGTCTGTCCAGCACCACTTTGTACATGATGAGGGGGGAGGGCCAGGGCCTCGCAGCAGAGTGGACACCATGCCATGCCTCTGGTTCCAGGCAGCGGAGAGGAGGTATGGGGGGACCGCATGGGCCCTGGCCTGGTGGAAAGTGGGGTGGGAGCCCTAGGCCAGGCCACAGGCAGCAGAGGCGGGGATGGCTGGTGGGATCCTGGCAGGTGGGGGCTCCAGGCACCCCCAGCCTCTCTCCTGGCCTCATTTCCCCAGGTCGCAGCTGTGCTCCTTACATTCCTAGGGCCCGCTGACTGACTCTGATCTACCTGGTGCTGCCAATTCCAGCTTTCAGATGCTCCACAGGGAAGTGGAGTAGTGGGGAGGCCTCTCCTGGGCCCATCATTCAATGAGCAGTTCACCCTTGCCTGCCCTGGGGCCTGGGTACTCAGGGAGGGCGGTGGGGCTGGGAGAAGCAGGGTGAACAGCCCGAGCCCGTGGGCCTGGGCACTAGGAACCTGAGCTCTTATCCTTCCTGGACTGCCATCTCTGGCTACACCCCTTTCCACATCCACATGCTCCCTGTCAGTGCAGGGACCGCCAGGTGGGAGGTCCTGCCTGGCTCCCATCTGCAGGCTGGGTTTCCCGGGAGCAGACTGGAAGACTTGGTCCAGCCAGGCTGGCCTGAACAGGACCCCCTAAGTCAGAGACCAGAGGAAAACATCCTGTCTGGTGTAATTTGAAAGGCCCTCCCAGAAAATCTCTGACAACCACTTAAATATGCCTGAAATGCACCATCTATGCACCATTTCTTTGAGTTATGCATGAGCCAGCAGGCCCCCTCAAGCAGGAGGCCTCCAGTGGTGTCTCTTATCCAGCAAGATGGAAGGAGCAGCCCCCAGAGAGGCATGGGAGGGGGGACCATTCAGATGGGGAGAGAGGGAAGACACCTCAAGCTTCTCTCACCTGATCCTCCCTGCAGCCCTGCCAAGTCTGTGCTCATATTTTCACTCCACAAATGGCCACGATGGAGAGGCAGCTGGAGCCAGAACTCAAATCTGGGTCATCTGACTTCTGAGCTCTTTTCCCACAAAGAACTGCAAGGAAGAAAGGATGAACAATACAGTAAAATTGGAAGTGAATAATAAATGTTTAATTTTTAAAACTTAATCCTTTGGAGCTTTTAAAGTTTTTTAAATTTAAAACTCTCCCACAAAACTCTTGGATTAAATATTAATAGATTCTGCACGCTACTCAGAAAAGAACAACAAAGAGCTCTTCATATCACCATATCCCAAGCTATGGATCCATCCAAAAGGAGACTCAGAGGAAAATTAATAGCCTTGCTTGGTTTCATTACTAAACAAGAATAAAAGTAAATGAACTGAGCATTCAATTCTATACATTAGAAAATAATAGATGAAATGTAGCATAAGAAAGACAGAGAAACGAAGAGGCTTCAATAAGCAGGCTTCTGTCCTAACCTGAGAAGGAGGGATACCCAGGTTCCCACTTCATGTAAACATGGACGTTTTTGCATAAAATAAAACAATATGGATGCTTGAGAGTATTTTGTAGATGATTTTAGCAATAGAATCTGTGGAAATACACATTGTGGGACACTTCCTTAGATTAAAACTGTTTTCTCTGTAAAATATTAAATAGATGCAGTCCTTCAATATGAGGACCAGACCAGACCTTGTGAATGAAGGTTACCAACCCATATCCAGAACGACCCAGATCCAGCACTTTCTCTTCCTTACACTTTCTCTCTCTCTCTCTCCCCCCACACTTTAACTCCAGCTATCAGATTCAAAAACTAAAATGTCCTACATAAATGGTTCTTTATGACCAATACAGATTAATTGAAAAGGTGAATGGATGTTGATGAAAATGTTAAGGTTAATTCATGCTAGTAACTAATAATGATTAAATATTAATGTTATTTTTTTTTTACAAAAATGTCTATGGGCAGAAAAGACTATAATAAGGGCAGAAATTCTGAATCAGGTTCTACAGAAAGTCCAAAATGAGTGACTTTGAAGAACACGGCATGCTGCATGCATGAGTTTGAGGAAGGACCTTACCAAGTTAATGCCACCTCCCCTGAGGGCATCCTGCACCTCCAGCACTAGCCTTGCCCTCAGGAAAGCAGAGCAAGCTGGCTCCCCTGCACCTGTGAGCATAAGTCACATGATTAAAGACCATGCATCTCCTCTTGGCCTTCAGTGTTTGTGATTACGGCTCCTCTTCCTGCAGCCTATGAACTGCCAAGGGCAGAGGCCAGAAACTGGGGCCCATAGGACCCTCCAGGAAGCCCACTATTATGTTAAGCCTAACGTAAGTACACATCAAAGAATAAATTCTGTAAAATTTTAGTACGACTGGAAAGATTCCACCCCTAGCATAAACAACGCCAAAAAAATAGGAGATGATGAGGAAGGAGGAGAGGAAGAGGAGGAAGAGATAAAGGGACAGAGGAAAGAAGGGAGGAAAGAAAGCCGCTCATTGTAGACAGATGGCTACCAGCATTTACTCTGGACATCTCTGCCAATCAAATCTTAGTATCATTCAATGTCCACCTCCACATTCCCAGGTCATTCTCATCCCATGAGATCTGGCCTGGGCCCACAGTAATGATTATCTCTATGATACACACATTTCCATATTTGATTATAATTAAATTAATAACTATATTATTTTTTACAGTTTTATTGACGTGTAACTTACATACCATGAAATTCACAGAAACTACTTGTAAAGAATGCATAATGAGCAATTAAGAGCTGAGCCAAGTTACTGGGCGAAAAGGAGCTCTGTGAAGTTGCTTGGGGACGTGCAATTCAGACACACATGGAATCGGACCCTCACTGAGGAGCGGCTTCTGTGCACTGGACCCTTTGATGACCTTCCTGAGCAAGAGCAAGGGCATGTAGATTCCAGGAGGCAGATTCATGTGTCCAAGAATTCCAGACATTCCTGCAGGCTGAAGAGCCCCATTTCATTGCACAAATTATTTCTCTGAAAGCTGTTGAAAGGGATTGAGGGCTATAATTAGAATAATGCCCTGCAGGATTACATTCACAAATGTAATTGCATCACCGTTTAGAGGTAAATGGCGCCAAGAGAGGACAGAGTTTCTCAGGAGCGCAGGGAGGGAAGGTACAGGCACTTGTGGAGCAGCCCCTTCCTGACGCCAACTGAGCCAAGAGACAGTGGAAGATGAATCTGAAGATCCCTCACTCCTGAACCAGCTTGTCTTGAGAGTCAGTCCACCACAGACTTCTCAGTGATGGTGTTATCGAACACAAGTTCATGTGCCTCATGCACAGTGAGGCCAAACAAACCAAACTGATGGAGTTTGGAGCAGAGAAAGGTTTATTGCAGGACCGAGCAAGGAGAATAGGTGGCTCGTGCTCAAAAAAACCTGAACTTCCCAAAGGGTTTCAGCAAAGCATTTTTAAAGACTAGGTGAGGGAGGGGCATCCCAGGGTATGGGATCAGTTCATGTACAATTCTCTGATTGGTTGATGGTGAGGTAACAGGGTGTGTAACATTATCAGTCCTTAGGCGCTTGTAGGTCTGGTGGCTACGTGCTCATGATCATCAAATAGTTAATTTCTTCCATTTGATGGTGTTTTTTAGCAGCTGAAAAACTCAGGAAATATACATGAGATACTATTATCTGGGTACTTCAGAGAGAAGCTACAGCAGAGGATATGGGGGAAGGGTCTGACCCAGGAAGCCCCAGAGGGTCCTGCTTGATTATAATGGGGAAACATTCAAATATGACCCAAACTGGAGTTTTCAACCGGCTCCCATTAAACACACCTCAAAAGAGATGATGGGTTTAGGATCCATCAGCTGCTTCTTATTGTGCTCATAGAAACCCCATCTGTGGCACATATGTGGTTGCAAGCACAGTGCACCTGGTCACATTGGGAAGGTACATAGAATCTGCTCTCTCACTCTCCTGAAGCCTGAGGAGCATTCAACCCTTTGGAGATTCTCAAGCATTGTCTAGCTGAAGATAATGGATTGTTCCTATTTCATAACCGAGATCAACATGGTGACCACACACCTGGGCTTCCCAAGAAGTTCTGACCTCCTATCGCTTCATTCTATCTGCCGTGCGTTATTCATATCTATTCAATGTGCCGTGATTTCCATAACTTTGTAAGGTAGTCCGTATGTTTAAATACGCAACTAAGAAAAATACATTTTGTTGGTCCAAGTGTCCTAAATTTTGGCCCAGAAAAAAAAAAACTTAGCTGTATAAGTAGACCACAGTTTTGAAAGCCATGACAATAAATCGCATTAATTTGGTCCCCATTAATGTGGAGTATGTGCTAATCCCATAGGCCTAGGAGGAAGCTTAGCTTTGAAGAAAGAGTTTGCTTTCTAAGCAAAGAAGGATGTGAACAAACCACAGTAAGCATAACCTACTTAAAAGCAGATGTTGCTCTTAAAGAAAAAGGTGCACATTAAGTTGTACCTGCTTGGGAGTCCTAATCTCCCAGGTCACTCTTCACTTTAGACATCAACCGACCCTCCTACTGCAGAATTTGGAACTCCAGGTCCCTCACCCATTCCAGCAAGCAAGTGCTTCCTCCAATACTGAGTTAAGAAAAGGATGTACCCCTGGAGATCCACTGAGGCCCAGAGAGGAGAAGGAACCAGCCCGAAGTCACACATCCTGCAGTTCCGCCCAGTTGTTAGCGCCTCAAGCTTTGCCTCACACAGATCAGCGTTCTAATCTCAGCTCTCTCGCCTATGGTGTCTCTTAATGGCCTCCTTGTGCTCACCTATGTAAGGCAGATGAAGGCTGGAGCTTCCCTACCCTCTGAGGTCCACATAAGACTGGTCCAAACTCCAACTCCACACTCTGTGAAGTGATCGCCCCAAGATCTCTGCAAATCCTGTTCCACTGTACAGCCTCTGTTCCTACTGCATCGGCTCTGTCAACTTTAATAATATAAGAGTCAGATATTTTACCACCAAAAGCAAATTTATTTGGGAATAGCCAGAAGAATTGCAATTCGGGATATGCAAACTATGGTAGACCATAGGTAAATCCAGAGAACAAGGAAAGGGAGCTGGCTTTTATAGGGAAAAGGAGGGAGTTGGGAGGGGCTGTAATAACCAGAGTCCATTGAAGGATGCTGGGAGCCCAAAGTACGGAGGCCTCTCATTGGTTGGGCTGCTGCAGTCTCAGATTGGCTGGGCTGTCAGGGTGGAGAGAAGTTTTCTTCTTCCTGCTTGATAGTAAGGTGGGTTACACCTTCCTGTCAGGATGTAGGCATCCTGGGGGGGGGGGGGTGCGGGGGGTTATGACAGCTCCCTCTACAGGCCTTCTTGACTCCAATTTTAGCTGAGGTTTCTTTAATTCCACAACTCCAGTGGAATGCCTGGTCCATCTTTAATTCACACACACCCACCTGCAAATGTGCTAGGCTTTGCTGAAGGGAGTCCTCTTAGGTTAGTTTCCCTAGCAGCACAAGAGGGGGGCCAGATTTTGCGCCCCCTTTGTCACTCAGTCATCTGCTGTGGGAAGCAAGGTTGTATAATCAGCTTGGGGCAGTTCCCCAGAGAGGGGGCAGCAGCTAACATTCACAGTTTGGGGGTGGGGGTGTGAAGCAGCAGCCCAGTAACCCTGTAACTGCGTCTGGCCAGGCACCACCAGCATCCAAGACAGGGATGAGATAGAACGGTGCTCTGAGGTTTCCATCACAAAAACACAGCTCCATGCTCAGCATCAGGCACCCAGTTCTTACAGTGTCCCAGGCCCACACCTCAGGGTGCCCCTCAGCCACACAACTCCACCTTCATACCCTCCTGCCCCTTTACTCCTGTTTTCTGACCCTCTTTCTGCTATTTCCCCTCCCTCTCTGGAAAACAAACAATTTTCATTTTCTTCTGTAGAACAGCTTAATCATTCTTTTATTCTTCTGTTGCCTGAGCTGCTGCTAACACCCTCTGTAAATGGTGACCACCATCCTGGTTCACCAGTTTTAGGACTAAAAGTCCCACATCCCAGAAACCCCTCTGTCCTGGGCAAACTGGAACACTTGGTCACCCTCCAAATTGCTCTTTCAGCCACTGTGACTTATCAAGGCTCCCTCGCAAATGGACATTAAGTTTGGTGTTTGCTAACATGGCTAATCATCTTTTCTTTGGGATCAGTAATGAGTGGTGAATTACATCAAATGCTGCTTCAACCTGTATTAAGAGACTCACATGATTTAATCTGCCAGTGAAGTAATTACATTAGTATATTTCCCAATGTTGAATGGTCCCTTGTTGCCAGAATAAGCCATAGTTGAACACACTATATGTTTCTTATGATCTCATTCTTGATTTGATGATATAGTAATATTTTGTAGAGAACTTGTTTCTAAATGAGGTTCATCTACAGTTTTCTTTTGCTGCCTGTGTCTGATGTTGGCGCCTGGAATAGACTCACCTTGTAAGCTAAGCTTGGGAACCTTCCCACTTTTCTCACACCCACTTCCTTCCTGCCCAGCCTGAGCACATGAGTGAAAAATGAAAGAAGAGAGATATTCAAATATGTGACACAAGATATTTTCCTCAAGATGAAGAACTTAATTTTTGCACCCAAAAGGCACAACATGTTCAGGAAAAATTGTGTTAAAAGTGATAGATATCAAGAAACAGAATAGTTAATAAAGAGAAATAATTCTTTGTGCATTCATAGAGGAAAAAGTCATTTTCAGAAGGAGAGAGGTTCATGAAATCATACTGGGTTCAGAATTTTCCTCAGCAATTTTCAATCCAGTGGATAAGAGAGAAATGTCTACAAACTGCAGTGAAAATGTGAACCTAAAATGCTATGACCATTCAATTTGTCATTTGAGCAAAAAGAGTAACAAACATTATGAAAGAACATGAAGGGACTCAGTAAATATAGCACCCAGGAACATTTCTTTAAATATCTAATTGACAGTTATATATAGGCAAAGTATATCCAAAGGAAAAGGAAACTGGAGAAATCGTGATATTAGGGGAAACAAATAGAGAGGTGGAGGGGGTTTGGTGTAACCTGGGAGTCTCTAGAGCATAGCTGAGGAAAGGCAGCTTTAAAGGCAAGACTGTATATGTTTCAGGTTGTCCTTGAAATATAAAATCAAGAGACAGGCATTTCTTAGCATGGAGAACTCAGGCAACACAGCACCAATGATTCTTGAAAAGAAAAAAACAAGCTATTTCACAATAAAATAGAATATCAAAATAGAAAAAAATTTTAATGGAAAAATAATGAAAAAATGACAAGCACTGAATATAATAAAATATAGAAAGAAGAAACCCTGTAGAAAAGAATTCAAAAGTTATAAGCATAGACAAAGTAAAAGAATAACTTTGTGAATAAAAATTGGCAGAGAATCTTCAGAAGAAAAAAAAACCTGGTAATTTCCTCATCTTTTAGAATCCAAAGGCAGCTCAAATTGTCTAGAACTGAAACATCTTTAAAATAAAATGACTCCCAGCTTATATTGTTTTTCGTAACTTTTTTTTCTTAATCTGAGGTACTCTTTTAGGAATGATGGATTATGAGATAAAGAAATATTGTTTCCATTTCACTTCAGGTTCTTCATTGCTGCTATTAAATTCAAGTAAAATCTGACAATTTTATTTTTAAATAGCATGTTGAAATAATCTCATTTTATCAAACTCTATTTATGAATCTGTACATGTACCTAGAGAGATATCTAGAAGGACCACCACCTAATTTTAACAGTTATGCCTGGATGGAGAGACGTTAGTTCACAAACAGGACATCTCTTTTCCTTTTTTTTTTTTTTTTTTTTTTGCCTCTCTCTTTTGCTTGAATTGTTTGTGATCATGCATTATCTTTGTGAAATCAATAAAGCCATTATTTTTAAAGGAAAGAAAGCAAGAGAGAAAGAGGGGGGAAGGCAGGCAAGGGGGACGGGAGGAAGGGTTCAGGTATAGAAACGTGACTCAAATTGGTTGATGGCACTCACTCCTACACGTACTGCTAGAACCACTGGGGAAGGGGAAGGGGGTCTCTTTCTGCTTGAGCAGCTAACCTGCTCAGATGACAGCACATAGGCAAAGCGGGCATCCACATGGAGGAGCATGTAAGGGGACTAAGCTCAGAGAGAGGAAGGCAGATAAACACATAAATATAGACAGTAGTTGAGCCCCTGGATCAAGCCATGCCTGAAACCTAAGCCTTCTGGTTACTGAGTCAACAAATTGCCCTCTTTGCCTAATCCAGGTATATAATGATTTTCTACTGTGTACAACTGCAAGCATTCCAGAAAAGCAGCCTCCGAAGGCCCTCCTAGTTTAGATTTGGGAATCCCTTTATCCTATAAACACCTCCCTGATAAGCTCCTGACAGTACTCCTGATTAAGTCTCAGCTGCACATCCTGTTCCCAAGGCTAATTGTCAAGTAAAGCAGTAGCAAGTGGCAGCGGCCCACTGAGCTGACACTGAGGTGGAACAGGAGGCTGCAAGTGACAGTTCCCACATGACCAAGACACCACTCACCAGCCTCATCTAGACACTGCCCTGGCAGGCCTTACTCCGCTTCAAAAGAACTTCAAGGGAGGACTTCAACTCTCCCACCAATTTCCAGCAAGAAAATTCTGGGGTGGAAAGCAGGAGGAATTTAGGCCAAGCATCAGTTTGAAGGTGACTTTGATAAAGATGCAGGCTGACTTCCCCAAGGAAGATGCTCCTGTGGCAGTGTTGTGTGCTGTCAGCCGCAAAGGCTGCTCTTGGTGAGGACAGTGAGTTAGGAGCTCGAGGCTCCCAAAGGTCCCAGAAAATGAGGAGGGGGGTGCAGGTGAGAGGCACCAGCCTGAACTTCCCACCGTGGCCTGCCGAGCCCCACACTGCAATTCCTGGCTCCCTCCCTGCTTTCCTTGACTTGTCATAGGGGCCTACCTCTACCTCGGAGTAAAGAGCTGAAATCTCAGAACACCTTCAGCCTAGACCCCGGCCTAGCCCAGTGTTCAGAACTGAATGAATAAATGAATGCGTGAATGAATGAAGCAGGTTCTGTGTACCTGGCACTATTCTTGGCTCTGGAGACTCCAGAAGTTTAAAGCAGGCAGGGTCCCTGCTCCATGGTGCTCACATTCTTTCAGATCACACGTCTAACTGAGAGAAAGAGGCCATCTGGACAGAAGCCTGGTGTTGGGGACTCAGACCGCCTTGGGCAGTCTCTGCCAGTGAGAACTGCCCAACCTTCTCACTAGTGCCAAATGTCTCCCGTCCAAGCCAATTTCTTCAAGTGTCTGCCCAAGGAGACAGGGGCAGCTCTCCCTGAGCAGCAGAGCTGATGCAGGGAAACAGAGGGAAGAGACTTGGGGACAGGAGCCCAGGAGGAAGCAGCCCTCTCCTTTCCTGAGCTCCTATGGTGACAATTCAATCTGGTCTCAACTGTTTGTTTCAGCAATGGGCTTTTCCATAGAGTCCTCATGTGGAGATGAGTGTCATGATCCATTTTACTGGAATCTAGAACCCATTGTTATGGCCAGACTTGGGTGTGACACTTCAGGGGGTTAGGGCTGGGGGGGGGTTATTCAAATAAGTCCCCTTTTCCCCAGCAACCAGCCCTGGGGCTATGAGGCCAGAGGAGCAGGTCCTGAGGGACCCCTTCTGCAGGGCCATAGCATCCCCCTCATTCTCTGTTTGTATGATAAGAAGGCCACTCAGGTGTTCAAGGTCAAATAAGTTCAAGGAATTTCTATGTCTATCCAGAGAGAGAGAGAGAGACAGCTGGCCGACCCTCCCCTTTAAAAAGTGAGTTGTGGGCTTCCCTGGTGGCGCAGTGGTTGGGGGTCCGCCTGCCGGTGCGGGGGACATGGGTTCGTGCCCTGGTCTGGGGGGATCCCACATGCCGCGGAGCGGCTAGGCCCAGGAGCCATGGCTGCTGGGCCTGCGCGTCAGCAGCCTGTGCTCTGCAACGGGAGGGGCCACAGCAGTGGGAGGCCCACGTAATGCAAAAAAAAAAAAAAAAAAAAAAAAGTGAGTTGTGCGGGCTTCCCTGGTGGCACAGTGGTTGAGAGCCCGCCTGCCGATGCAGGGGACACAGGTTCGTGCCCCGGTCCGGGAGGATCCCACATGACGTGGAGCGGCTGGGCCTGTGAGCCATGGCTGCTGAGCCTGCGCGTCCGGAGCCTGTGCTCTGCAACGGGAGAGGCCACAGCAGTGAGAGGCCCGCGTACCATAAAAAAAAATATATATATATATATATCAGGTGCAAGAAGAGGCAAGAAGAGTACATGCAAAAAGTAGCAAAATTTGGTGATTCTCTAAAATTCTCTAGTTATTTGAAAAATACTCCTTTCTCTAAAATTTCCCCATGCTTAACATGTTACCAAATTTTTTTAAAGTCACAGATCAAATTGTTTCTGATATTTGTTTTCAGAAGCTCCATGTCAGAAGCTGATGTTAATATTTCGTGAGAGACAGGCACAGTGGAACAAATGCAAAATCAATGTCAACTGTCTCCAGGGAACTACTCGAGATTCCAGACATCAGAGAAGCCTGATGCAATCAGATTGAGGAACGATAGCCCCACAGAAGCGTAGAAAGATGGAAAGGGAAAAGATCGGTTTCTGGTCAAGAGAAATCCTTTGATTGTTGAAAACAAAATTGGTGAGATTAGGCCATTTCTGAATGACTCCTCCTTCTTTAAAATCCTCAGCCCAAAAACAACACATTATAACACATTCAACACATTTTGAAGCAGGATGGCATGTGGTCAGACAGCAGGAGAGACTTCCTCAGTAAAGAGACGTGGAGTTCAGGAATAAGAAATCCAGTGAGGCTGACCAATGTGAATGCCCATTAGCCCAGGGATGGGGAACTGCACACGATGGCCTCCCAGGGCAATTAGAAGCCAAGTCTTCCTGGAAGGCTCGCTCGGCAGGTATACAATCAGAAGCCAGCTCTGGGAACTCGGGCAGAGGGAATGGTTAGAAAGGACCTGAGAACTCACAGACTCACCAGTGAACCACCTGGGCTTGGGAAATGGGCCAAGGTGGCTCCAGAAGTCCCAGCTGCAGGACACATGCTCCAGACCTTAATGGGGACTTAAGTGTGATGATGGCAAGGTGTGTGTGAATGGGGAGCAAGGGGCAGATTTCAAATGAAGGGAATTCTGGCCCGTGGGTGTCCTCATCACAGCCATGGACCACCTGGCAGCCACGCCCCATACAGCTCTGTGTGCTCCAGCTTCCCTGCGTTATCAGTGACATTTGCTGGCCGGGCACACAGAGCATCCCCACCCCGCGGTCCCAGCTCCTCCCTCTGTCCAGATCAGGGTCTCCTCTCCCAGACGGTGCTGAGTGGGTGCCATGGAAGGTTAACCGACGGCTCCCCCGACACCATTTCCTCTGACCACGTGTGCCGCGGCAGTTGAAGGGGCCACACCTCTTGTCCCTTTCGCTCTCTTTTCAGCCTGGATTCCCTGAGGACTGCCTCAGTCCTTGACTGAATTGGGAGCCGCCTCAGTCAGAGCCCTTTGGTCATAAATGATGTTCCCTGAATGGTTGAATTGGAGCAGATCTGCCAAAGGACGGGCTGCAATGCTGCTGCAGTCATCAGGGGCACAATGAGCAGGGGAGCCTCGGTGGCTGGACGAAGATGTCTCAATGTGGGTTGACAGGACCCAGGGTGACAAGTGACAGAAACACAATCCAAGCCAGATCCGGCAAAGAGGGAGGATGTGTGGGCTCAACAGCAAACCCCAGGAAGGGTGTGAGTCCAGAGGGGCCTTGGGGACGACCTGGGTCCTCAAGACTCTGTTCCTTCTCTCACTCTGGCTCTTCCCAGGTGAGCAGCATTCTGTCAGATACGCAGCCTCCACGTGGCTGGACCATGGTAGCCACAGCTTCCGGGCTCACAAACCCCCAGCTTTCGTAGGGATGACGGGGTGGGGATGGGGCTCTTCCCTTGGCTCCAGATCGAAAATTCCTCCTGGCTTGCTGGCTTGGTTCACACACCCTCATCCTAGGAACCGCACGATGGAGTGAGGGGAGAAGTTCTCCCAAAGAGGACAGGTGCTACTGTTAGAAAAGAGGCAAAGGTGCCATCCATCCAAGCAAAGTGAAGGATGCCCATGAGAACCTGACTCCAGCGCACGCTGAGGAACCAGCTCCGTCAGGGCTCCCACACTGGCAGAAGCTGGCCCTGGGTGTCAGTTACACACCCTCTATTATCTGACCAGGGGCTTTTCCTGGCTCCACCCCAATCCGTGGAGCTGCTGGCAGCAGTGGAGAGGGGGTAGTGGGGCTCCCCTCCCCACATGTGGTCTGAACAAGGCCCTCAAAGCTTTACTGTCAGCTGAACACAATCAGCTTGCTGAGCATGTGTATTTGCCAGCGGGAGCCACCATGACAAAATATCACAGACTGGGGGTAACAGACATTTATTTTCTCACAACTCTGGAAGCCAGATGTCCAAGATCAAGGTGCCAGCAAGGTAGGTTTCATGCTGAGGCCTCTTTTGGTTTATAGGCAGCTGCCTTCTCTGTGTTTGCTCACGTGGCCTTTACCCTGTGCTTAGGGTGGGGAGAGAGATCTCTTTTCCTCTTCTTAAAAGGCCACCAGCCCTACAGGATTAGGACTCCAAGCTTATGACCTCATTTAACCTTATGACCTCCTAAAGACCCTATCTCCAGATACAGTCACATTGGGCATTGGGAATTAGAGCGTCAACATATGAAGCTGGGGGACCCAGTTGGGTCCATAGTAGCATACCGGGCACCAAAATGAGTGGGGGCAGTGGAAGATGCCTGAAGGCAATGTGTTCCTTATGCCCTTCAAGTCCCAGGCCCTTCCCAGCCCTGGCACCAGGCTGAGGGCAGGTACACCTCTGAGTACACTTCCAGGCACACGGTCATGCGGTCAGGCCCCGCCCTACAAGTTGTCCTCCATCCTCTCCAACACTCTGACCACCCATGAAGCAGACCTGAGCCAGGGCTTAAGCTCCAGTAGTTCCATTAGGGACTGGCAGGGAGCAATGCAGGATGTGGTGGTGAGCAGGTTGCTGCTGTGGGCAGCCCACTAAGAGACTGCAGACCACATGTCAGAGCTGTCCTACCCAAAAGGTGAGGAAGCTGGGGTGTTCATCCATCAACACCTACTTGTCCTTGCTAAAGGCTGCTCCTGGGGGCATCAGTTCCTGTGTATCTCTAGGCACGTGCTCCATGGCTAGAGGGACAAGCAGGCAGAATGGCAGGTACCCACAGCAAGAAGCTGCTGGTGAGCAAAGCAAACATGAGTGACAAGGAGATACGGGCTGGTCACTACACTATCCAAGCAGACACCTCTATGGGGAGAAGGTAGGCACCCCACAGGGCTTAGTCTCTATGGACAAGCCCAGGCCTCACTCAAAAATGACCAAAAGCCACCATGGGGACTTGGGCGCCTCCCAAGGACTCCTGCCCGCCTGATGCAAGTGTGGGAAGCTGTGCGCCCAAGTTGGCTGCTCATAAGTGTCTCTTCCCTTCCCGGTCTATGCGCACAGTGGGACCAGGACAGAGACTCAGTCTACCAAGTTAAATCATGTCAGATAATTCTCTTGCCTGCATCATAATTTACTTTCTTCAGAGGAGCACATTATGGCAAAATGTTGGGCATTTTTTTTTAAGAAAAGCCATTTTCCTCCCTAGTTTTATTTTTAATGAGCTAAGTGGTGCTAATTTTTAAATTGTAAGAGAGAAAATACACACACACAGAGTAGATGACAATTTTAATTTTCAACAGTTGTGATTGTGAATAATGCTACTAATGGCTTCCACAGTGGTTCATATTCATTTGCCTAAAAGCCAAACCCCAAACTTCCATATTGAAGAATAAAAAGATGACTTGGGCCATTTAGTGACTGTCTTGTGCATCTCACCAACCCTTCTCTGGAAAATCATTCTGTGATATACCCATTTTCCAGAATCATGAGATGTACTGGCGACCTTTACTGGGAAGTGGAACATTTTGGGGGAAGAGGTTAAATTTAGACCCTCTGGCTCATGACCTGAATCAAGCATAAAGTGGGGCTCGGCCATTCCCTGCAAATGACATTCCACCGCCAAGAATATGAAATGCTCCAACACAAAATAATCAAATGGAGGGCAAGCGGTAACCAGCATGCTGTGGGCTCCTTTAAAAATAACCCCCATGTTCCCCAACTGTCTATTAATAGCTTTAAAAGACATCTGCTCCTAATTTGGTCTTCTCAAATCAAGAAATCTTCCCTTCAGTTTCCTCCAGGGCCCGGACAAAATCAATCAATCAAGCAACAAAATTTATCAAGCAACAGGCACACTGTGGCCCAGAGCTCCGAGCTGTCTGCAATCTGACCCAAGCCATCCAAAAGCCCAGGTCTGCAGGGAGCATGCACCCTTTCTCCAGCCCAACATCCTTCATCCTGCACACTCAAGCAGTGCAGAGACCACTAAGGGAGACCCCAGTGTTGGCAAGTCCCACCCCCTTCAGTACCCAAGAGCCCCCTGCTCCATCACCAAGGGTCGGCTGGTGCACCAGATCCTGACTCCGAGCACAGCCCCCCTTGGACTCTGCCAGTAACAGGCAGCTCATTGCTTCTTGGGGTGATTCTTCTCATCCCTGAATATCTACGACTATTAAACACACCTAAAACCCATCTCCGCCAGTAGGTCTAATTCTGCTCTCAGGGGCCACGTATAGCAGATCAATTCTTCCTATGATAGTCCTTCAGCTATTTGAGGAGAGATGTCTGCCTGTCACTACAACTCCTCTCCAGCTTTGATACCTGGGTAGCAGGGGGCTGTTATGGACCCAATGCCAAGACAGGACAACTGAGTCTAGTGACATAAAGCCACAGTGTGGTTCTGCTTCATTTCTGGGCAGCACCCCCGAGTGTTCATGTATCCCCCCTCCGCACCCCTCCTGCAGTCCCACACCTGCAGCTCACCTTCCCTGTATGCCATGCTCACTCCCACCCAGGGACGTCGCCAGCCCTTCTCTCCACACAGCATGATTTCTCTAGTTTCTACATTGTTATGTAGAAATAGTTTCCCATCTTTCAGGTCCCAGGTCCACAAGCAGCCTTCCCCAAGCTCCCTGCTAAAAGGCACCCTCCATGATGCCCAGGCACACCCCTCTGTTTTTAATTCTCTATAGCAGTGAACACTATCTGCTTTATTTTTCTTCCTTTTTATTCACGTGTTTATTATCTATCTCCCCCTCTAGGATGTAAGACCATGAATAAGCACAGGGTAAGAACTCAATAAATGGTTGTCATTTGAATAAAGAAAACAGCTTTCCAGGCAGAACAAACAGCAGCTGGAGCCAAAGCGCCCAGAGAAGCGGTAGAGCCTTTTGATTCTGAGGACAGGCTTTGAAATGAGAAAGATTCAGGTTAGCCAGCTGTGTGGCCTTGGGCAAGTTACTTGACCATCCTGAGTCTCAGCTTCTGCACCTGCAAAGTGAGGACAATAACAGCACGTGCCTCCCAATGCTGTGAGTGATGTGGTGTCTGGGGAGCATTTGAGAAAATGACGGTTCAAAACAAACTCCACCTATGGGGCTGTGGTGAGTAGTGGGGGCGCCCAAGGAGCCCTGCCCGGTGGAGGGAGATGAGGCTGGGCTGGGCAGCGCGGAGGGGACAGCACGGTGGGAGGAGCTACCCAGCCCGTGGAGCTGAGGGTAGAAGAGCCAGAAATCAATGCCACCACTGAAGCCCAGACTGGGAACCCAGCCCCGACCCTGTCAGCTGTTTCCCACACTTCTCCTCCTTTCCACCCCTTGGAAGAGCCTCAAGCCCACTGGTGGCATCAAAGTCAGGGAAGGTGGCTAAAGGGGAGCAAATCCACAGCCGTCTCATCTGCTGCTGACATTCCCTAGGAGTGCAGAGGCCAGTGAGAAAGGAGCCAGGCCCAGCACTTCAGACACAGCCTTCAGCATCCCTTTCAGGAGGCGCAATGGCCTGTCCCTTGGCCAGTGTTGGCTCCCCATGGGTAGGGCTCTGAGAGAAAGTGGAGGCCCTGGAGAAACGGACTCCCTGAGGGCCCCACCTCCAACCTCCCAGGCCCAAAGCCCCCCACAGGTCCTGGGCCAGAGCCAAGGCACTTCCGTTGGTCCCTGGTTCCCCAGGACACAGCCAGGATTGTCTGGCCTGCTGCAGGCGCCGAGCCACAGCTGAGGGGACAAGGCCCAGCTGTTCCTGGAGACAAGCAGGCAGCTTTCTTTCCACATGAAAAGAGAACCTGTGTCCCTGGGGGAAGGAGAGGAGCAGAAGGGAAGGGGCCAGGGCAGACCCAGGCGGGGCTGTAAACATCTCCTGGGGTCCCCACTGTGCCCTGGAGCAGGGCCAGGAAGGGGAAGGCAGCAGGGGTCCTGAGCAAGCTTCCCAGCCTCCTCACAGCCGTGGGCTCAGCCCTGATGGGGGCCACAAAAGGGGGACAGACAGCATGCCAACAAGGTTGAAAGATGAAACTGTGAGCACATAAGCAAGGGCTTCTAGAAGGGGGGGCTCATTTATGCTGGGCCTTATTAAAAACAGCAGTAGCTTCTATTTAATGAGTAATTTTTAATTGGGGATAAAGACCTGGACAGATACTGCCGGAACTCTTCCAGTAGGAACTGACAGAAAACTGCACTCCAACTGGAATGTACAAAGGAGGGCAATGGCCATGGAATTGAGGAGTCCGGGGGTGCACCTCCTTCCAAGTGTGGCTGCACCAGGGACTCGAGCAACTTCGTAGGATCAGCTGGGTGTCTGCTCTGCCTTCCCCCAGAGGGAGGTGGCTCTGGCCATCTTCACAGCCCACCATTCTGGAGACCAAGGAGTGCTGCCCTCCCAGTAACTCTGGCCAGACTCCTTGTCATGACATGGACATTACCTCCAGCCAGGGTCCTGTGCATCCCTGGACCTAATCTTGTGGTCAGAAGCCAGAGTGTTCTGACTGGCAAGATCTGAGTCACATTTCTACCTCTGAAGCTGAGGAATGAGGTTAACTCCACTCATCCAATAAGGATAGGCCATGCAAGAAGGGGTTATCTCCATGTGGAAAAGCTGCAGGCTTTTTCCTTTAAAAAATCAGCCATTGGCTATAAATGTGAACAGCATGCCAATATCACCCTTCCCCACATGGAGGGGGAGGGGTTGGGGGCTGCAACCTGCAAGAGTAGAGGGAATGAGGCTAACATGCAGAGAAAGAGCTTAGAGAAAACAGACAAGAGTCCTGATAAATTCATTTGTGTCCCTCAATCAAGCTCTGCCTGAAAGCCATTCCAGTTATGTGAGTCAATAGATTTCGTTTTGTTTGCTTGTTTGTTTTAAATAGTGTGAATTGTTTTTCTGTCACTTGCAACCAAAATGAAAGTACATTTAAATGCCTGCCCCTCCCACCTAGATGATGAGCTCCAAGAGATCAGACAAGACACCATACCTTCTCCATCTCTGTACACCCACCACCAAGCACAGGGTTTGACATTGAGTAGATGCTTAAAGAGTGCTTGTTGGACTGGCCCCAGCAGGCTGTCGGGCGACGCCAGGTCTTGTCGCTAAGCAGCTAGAGGCCAGCATCAGCCTCCCTCAGTGGAAGGAGCTCCCAAATATGGCTGCTGCCAGGATGAGCCCAAATCTCCCTGCCTCACCCGCAGAGCTTCCGAGACCAGCAGTTGCGGCACATGGGATCTTCGTTGCTGCCTGCGGGATCTTCAGTTGAGGCATGTGGGCTCTTCGTTGCGCTATGTGGGATCTAGCTCCCTGACCAGGGATCAAACCTGGGACACCTGCACTGAGAGCGTGGAATCTTAACAACTGGACTGCCAGGGAAGTCCCTGTTTGTTTCATTTTTAAAAATAGCTATTGGCTTCCCAATTTGCCGCCCCACCTCCTCTCCCATGGGCTCCGCCGGCCTTCAGGCTTCTCAACACAGGGCAGCCTAGCTTGGACACCTCCCTCTAACGGCGGGAGAAGCACTGGGGACCTGACTCCGGATAGTAGCCGTGTGGAGGACAGGCTCTTGGTGCTTCAGCCAGGCATCAGGCCTGTGCTTCTGAGGTGGGACAGCCAACTTCAGGACACTGGTCCACAAGAGACCTCCCAGCTCCATGTAATATCAAACGGCGAAAATCTCCCAGAGATCTCCATCTCAACACCAACACCCAGCTCCACTCAACGATCAGCAAACTACAATGCTGGACACCCTATGCCAAACAACTAGCAAGATAGGAACACAACCCCATCCATTAGCAGAGAGGCTGCCTAAAATCATAATAAGGCCACAGACACCCCAAAACACACCACCAGACGTGGACCTGCCCACCAGAAAGACAAGATCCAGCCTCATCTACCAGAACACAGGCAATAGTCCCCTCCACCAGGAAGCCTACACAACCCACTGAACCAGCCTTAGCCACTGGGGACAGACACCAAAAACGACAGAAACTACAAACCTGCAGCCTGTGAAAAGGAGATCCCAAACACAGTAAGTGTTTGGAGAAGACAGAGAAACATACAGCAGATGAAGGAGCAAGGCAAAAATCCACCAGACTTAAAAAATGAAGAGGAAATAGGCAGTCTACCTGAAAAAGAATTCAGAATAATGATAGTAAAGATGATCCAAAATCTTGGAAATAGAATGGAGAAAATACAAGAAACAATTAACAAGGACCTAGAAGAACTAAAGAGCAAACAAACAGTGATGGACAACACAATAAATGAAATTAAAACTTCTCTAGAAGGGATCAATACCAGAATAACTGAGGCAGAAGAAGGGATAAGTGACCTGGAAGATAAAATAGTGGAAGTACCTACGCACAGCAGAATAAAGAAAAAAGAATGAAAAGAGTTGAGAACAGTCTCAGAGAACTCTGGGGCAACATTAAATGGCACCAACATTCGAATTATAGGGGTCCCAGAAGAAGAAGAGAAAAAGAAAGCGACTGAGAAAATATTTGAAGAGATTATAGTTGAAAACTTCCCTAATATGGGAAAGGAAATAGTTAATCAACTCCAGGAAACACAGAGTCCCATACAGGATAAATCCAAGGAAAAACACACCAAGACACATATTAATCAAACTATCAAAAATTAAATACAAAGAACAAATATTAAAAGCAGCAAGGGAAAAACAACAAATAACACATAAGGGAATCCCCATAAGGTTAACTAACAGCTGATCTTCCAGGAGAAACTCTGCAAGCCAGAAGGGAGTGGCAGCAATTTAAAGTGATGAAGGAGAAAAACCTACAACCAAGAGTACTCAACCCAGCAAGGATCACATTCAGACTTGATGGAGAAATTAAAACCTTTACAGAGAAGCAACAGCTAAGAGAATTCAGCACCACCAAACGAGCTTTACAACAAATGCTAAAGGAACTTCTCTAGGCAGGAAACACAAGAGAAGGAAAAGACCTACAATAATAAACCCAAAACGATTAAGAAAATGGGAATAGGAATATACATACCGATAATTACCTTAAATGTAAATGGATTAAATGCTCCAAGCAAAGGACAGAGATTGGCTGAATGGATACAAAAACAAGACCCATATATATGCTGTCTACAAGAGACCCACTTCAGAACTAGGGACACATACAGACTGAAAGTGAGGGGATGGAAAAAGATATTCCATGCAAATGGAAATCAGAAGAAAGCTGGAGGAGCAATTCTCATATCAGACAAAATAGACTTTAAAACAAAGACTATTACAAGAGACAAAGAAGGACACTACATAATGATCAAGGGATCAATCCAAGAAGAAGATATAATAATTGTAAATATTTATGCACCCAACATAGGAGCAACTCAGTACATAAGACAAATACTAACAGCCATAAAAGGGGAAATCGACAGTAACACAATCATAGTAGGGGACTTTAACACCCAACTTTCACCAATGGACAGATCATCCAAAATGAAAATAAATAAGGAAACACAAGCTTTAAATGATACATTGAACAAGATGGACTTAATTGATATTTATAGGACATTCCATCCAAAAACAACGGAATACACATTTTTCTCAAGTGCTTATGGAATATTTTGCAGGACAGATCATATCTTGGGTCACAAATCAAGCCATGGTAAATTTAAGAAAATTGAAATCATATCAAGTATCTTTTCTGACCACAACGCTATGAGACTAGATATCAGTTACAGGAAAAAATCTGTAAGAAATACAAACACATGGAGGCTAAACAACACACTACTTAATAACCAAAATATCACTGGGGAAATCACAGAGGAAATCAAAAAATACATAGAAACAAATAACAATGAAAACACAACGACCTATGGGATGCAGCAAAAGCAGTTCTAAGAGGGTAGTTTATAGCAATATGATCCTACCTTAAGAAACAAGAAACATCTCAAATAAACAACCTAAACTTGCACCTAAAGAAATTAGATTAAGAAGAACAAAAAACCCCCAAAGTTAGCAGAAAGAAAGAAATCATAAAGATCAGATCAGAAATAAATGAAAAAGAAATGAAGCAAACGATAGCAAAGTTCAATAAAACTAAAAGCTGGTTCTTTGAGAAGATAAACAAAATTGATAAACCACTAGCCAGACTCATCAAGAAAAAAAGGGAGAAGACTCAAATCAATAGAATTAGAAATGAAAAAGGAGAAGTAACAACTGACACTGCAGAAATACAAAGGATCATGAGAGATTACTGCAAGCAACTCTATGCCAACAAAATGGACAACCTGGAAGAAATGGACAAATTCTTAGAAATGCACAACCTTCCGAGACTGAACCAGGAAGAAATAGAAAATATGAACAGACCAATCACAAGCACTGAAATTGAAAATGATTAAAAATCTTCCAACAAACAAAAGCCCAGGACCAGATGGCTTCACAGGTGAATTCTATCAAACATTTAGAGAAGAGCTAATACCTATCCTTCTCAAACTCTTCCAAAATATAGCAGAGGGACGAACACCTCCATTCTCATTCTACAAGGCCACCATCACTCTGATACCAAAATCAGACAAAGATGTCACAAAGAAAGAAAACTACAGGCCAATATCACTGATGAACATAGATTCAAAAATCCTCAACAAAATACTAGCAAACAGAATCCAAAAGCACATTAAAAGGATCATACACTATGATCAAGTGGGGTTTATCCCAGGAATGCAAGGAGTCTTCAACATACGCAAATCAATCAACGTGATACATCATATTAACAAACTGAAGGAGAAAATACATATAATCATCTCAGTAGATGCAGAGAAAGCTTTCAAGAGAATTCAACACCCATTTATGAGAAAAACCCTGCAGAAAGTAGGCATAGAGGGAACTTTCCTCAACATAATAAAGGCCATATAGGACAAACCCACAGCCAACATCGTCCTCAATGTGAAAAAATGAAACCGTTTCAACTAAGATCAGGAACAAGACAAGGTTGCCCACTCTCACCACTATTATTCAACACAGTTTAGGAAGTTTTAGCCACAGCAATCAGAGAAGAAAAAGAAATAAAGGGAATCCAAACTGGAAAAGAAGAAGTAAAGCTGTCACTGTTTGCAGATGACATGATACTATACATAGAGAATCCTAAAGATGCTATCAGAAAACTACTAGAGCTAATCAATGAATTTGGTAAAGTAGCAGGATACAAAATTAATGCACAGAAATCTCTGGCATTCCTATACACTAATGATGAAAAATCTGAAAGTGAAATTAAGAAAATACTCTCATTTACCATTGCAACAAAAAGAATAAAATATCTAGGAATAAACCTACCTAAGGAGACAAAAGACCTGTATGCAGAAAATTATAAGACACTGATGAAAGAAATTAAAGATGATACAAACAGATGGAGAGATATACCATGTTCTTAGATTGGAAGAGTCAACATTGTGAAAATGACTCTACCACCCAAAGCAATCTACAGATTCAATGCAATCCCTATCAAACTATCAATGGCATTTTTCACAGAACTAGAACAAAAAATTTCACAATTTGTATAGAAACACAAAAGACCCCGAATAGCCAAAGCAATCCTGAGAAAGAAAAATGGAGCTGGAGGAATCAGGCTCCCTGTCTTCAGACTATACTACAAAGCTACAGTAATCAAGACAGTATTGTACTGGCACAAAAACAGAAATACAGATCAATGGAACAGGATAGAAAGCCCAGAGTTAAACCCATGCACATAGAGTCACCTTATCTTTGATAAAGGAGGCAAGAATTACAATGGGGAAAAGACAGCCTCTTCAGTAAGTCATGCTGGGAAAACTGGACAGTTACATGTAAAAGAATGAAATTAGTACACTCCCTAACACCATACACAAAAATAAACTCAAAATGGATTAAAGGCCTAAGTGTAAGGCCAGACACTATACAACTCTTAGAGGAAAACATAGGCAGAACACTCTATGACATAAATCACAGCAAGATCCTTTTTTGACCCACCTCCTCCTAGAGAAATGGAAATAAAAACAAAAATAAACAAAAGGGACCTAATGAAACTTAAAAGCTTTTGCACAGCAAAGGAAACCATAAACAAGACCAAAAGACAACCCTCAGAATAGGAGAAAATATTTGCAAATGAAGCAACTGACAAAGGCTTAATCTCAAAAATTTACAAGCAGCTCATGCAGCTCAATATCAAAAAAACAAACAACCCAATCCAAAAATGGGCAGAAGACCTAAAGAGACATTTCTCCAAAGAAGACATACAGAATGCCAACAGATACATGAAAGAATGCTCAACATCATTAATCAGTAGAGAAATGCAAATCAAAACTACAATGAGGTATCATCTCACACCGGTCAGAATGGCCATCATCAAAAAATCTACAAACAATAAATGCTGGAGAGGGTGTGGAGAAAAGGGAAGCCTCTTGCACTGTTGGTGGGAATGTAAATTGATACAGCCACTATGGAGAACAGTAGGGAGGTTCCTTAAAAAACTACAAATAGAACTACCATATGACCCAGCAATCCCACTACTGGGCATATACCCTGAGGAAACCATAATTCAAAAAGAGTCATGTACGAAAATATTCTTTGCAGCTCTATTTACAGTAGTCAGGACATGGAAGCAACCTAAGTGTCCATCGACAGATGAATAGATAAAGAAGACGTGGCACATATATACAATAGAATATTACTCAGCCGTAAAGAGGAACAAAACTGAGTGATTTGTAGTGAGGTGGATGGACCTAGAGAGTGTCATACAGAGTGAAGTCAGTCAGAAAGAGAAAAACAAATACCATATGCTAACACATATATATGGAATCTACAAAAAAAAATGGTCATGAAGAACCAAGGGGCAAGATGGGAATAAAGATGCAGACCTACTAGAGAATGGACATGAGGACACTGGGAGGGGGAAGGGTAAGCTGTGACAAAGTGAGAGAGTGGCATGGACATATATACACTACCAAACATAAAATAGATAGCTAATGGGAAGCAGCCAAATAGCACAGGCAGATCAGCTCTTTGCTTTGTGACCACCTAGAGGGCTGGGATAGGAACGGTGGGAGGAAGGGAGATGCAAGAGGGAAAAGATATGGGGACATATGTATATGTATAGCTGATTCAGTTTGTTATAAAACAGAAACTAACACACTATTGTAAAGTAATTATACTCCAATAAAGATGTTTAAAAAAAAGAGTGCTTGTTAAATGAGTAAATATTATTAATGATGATGAAATTTTTGTCACTGTCCTCTGCAAACTCCTAGAATTTGTAGAACATGTTCATGCATTTCATTGCACCTGAACATACAGCATCTTCCCCAGCCCCCACAGTGTCTCTGGGACTCAGGTGGGGCTGCTGGCCTGGCGTTCTTTCCACAAGAAGAATGAGGGCTGAGGAAATTACCCAGCCTTCTTTCCTCAGGGACTGTCATTTTTTGTGTGTTGATTGAGATGTCTTGGAGAGGCCCGTTCACGTTACTAGAGAGCCATCTTTTGGACAGGTGGTGCCCGTGCCTCCTCAGAGAGTACCCCCTCTCCAGGGTCTCCCTGAAGATCTGGTGAGGCACACAGGCACCCACTGATGTGGGGCTGCTGCAAAGCAAGGCAGGCAAAGCATCGGACATGTTTTAAGAGTGAGATGGAAGTTGTTAGCTCCCATTTTAATTTAACAAGCCCAATTTTATAAATAAGAGTAAATTTTCCCAGGCTATTATTTCTAATTATGCATTTACATCAATTCACATTATGCGGTTGATGAAATGTTAATACCAAAGGCAATTTTCTGCTGACGGGTGGCATGGAGGAGAGCTTTCTTCACATTTCAAGTCAATATTTTTGGAAATAATTACCGAGTTGCTCACCAACGTCTGCACTGACTAACCCAGTAGCTGCGTCTACACAGCCCCCAACTGGAGACACTAAGAGGGGAAATCCCCCAACGGGGAAAGGAGGAGGAGACCGTGGACACGAGGAGCTGAGCCAGGGACCCTGGACAGCTCCAATTGCTGGCCTCTGCTGGCAGAACAGGCTTCCCTCAGCTCTACCGGATACCAGAGCTGTGCACTTGGCTTATGTTACTAAATCGCTCCAGAACTCAGACTTTTCATCTGCATAATGGGAATGATAATAGTAACTCTCCCATAGGGTGTTAACGCATTCATGCCTTCATTCATTTATTTGTTCAGGAAGAATTTATTGCAGATCTACTCTCTGTTGGTACCCAATAAATGGTAAGAATGATTATGAGGAAAAGAAGGAAACACACTGGACTTCCTGACAGACCAGGCTGGTGGGTGCCTCTCCGTCCTAAGTGACAGCACATCTCAGGACTGACAGAGCCTTGCAGGAAAGAGCCAGAGGCCCACCCTTCAGCACAAAGCCCCAGCAACTTCACAGAGCTTCTTTCACAATAGAGGCAAATGCTAGGTGTGGGAGACCTCAGCATGGTCCAGGGATGGCCAGGCCAGTTACTGAGACAGAGATGACCACCAGGTTCACAGCAGACCAGGCTTGTGGAGGGAAGTCATGAGCCTCAGGTGGACATCATGAGGATTCTTTGTGACATCTACATGGAAGCCCACAAAGACAAAGGACCGCCTCCATCTGGGCCAGAGAAGAGGGCCTGGGACCAAGTTCTGAGGACTCCAGCTCAGCAGCTTGGCAAAGATGAGCAGCCAACAAGGAGACGGAGGGGGTGTGGCCAGAGCAGTGGGAGGGAAGCCAAGAGATGGTGTCGCAGAAGCCAAGGGAGCAAGTGCTTCAGGGAGAAGAGCATGCCCAACCATGCTGAATGTGCTAGAAGGTCCAGATTAGGACTAAACATTGTCCCTTACACTAGAGAATTTTGAGGCACTGAGGTACCTTTTTGGGAGCCATTGCAATGAAGGAAGGGGGTGAGGCCATGCTGAGAAGCACGGACACAGACACAGAGCTGCCCCAAGGAAGGGAAGAGAGAGGTGGATGGTGGCCTCTGTGGGCCTCTGCAGAAAGGCCTAGGAACAACATACCATCTGCCCTCCCTAGCCTGAGACCTTCCATCCCAGGAGCGGGGGGACAAAGCAGGCAGTGCAGGACCTATAGGCCAAGTTCCTCCTTTCTGTGTGTGAACCCAGCTTCCTCATCTGTAAAAGGGACAGGAATTCTAGACACAGGGTTGCTGGGAGGGTGAAACAAGGGAACAGAGCCTGACTGGCACCAGCTGCACTTCCCACCCCTCCAAGGCCACTGCTTCCCTGCAGCCAGCACCTCCCCAGACAGTCTTTGGGCTCAAACACTCTGGCGCCAGCACAGGTAAGAGACCTAAGCAACTGAAAAAATAAAAAAAGCCCGATTCAAGAATAAAACATTCTCACCTGAACTTGAAATGGACAGAAAATTCAGGTGAGTCCGAAAAATCCACGAGTGCCGTACCTCACAGATACCTCCGGTCTCACAAGTGTCCCCACAGCTGGCACAAGGGTGTCAGTGTCAGTCCTGCGTCAGTGTCTCCACAGTTTCAGTGGGAGGGTGAGGGCCACATCCAAAGTGTCTTGCCTCTGGGGCCTCGGCTGGGACTGCTAATGAGGCAAACTGGACCCCGGGGTCAAATTTAGCCTGAGGACCCCGTAGGGTTTATTTTTGTTGTGAAATCAACTTTTAAAACTTAGATTTTTTCATAAAAACCTGGATTTCCAGCTTCATCTAAAACACTAGAACATCAGGCCTCTCAGGGTCTGCACTGAGCAGTGCCCCCCACGGTGGGATGTAACAGCGAGGGCTGCCCTGTCCTGGGTACTCCCCAGCACCTCTGGGACCAGCTGCCTCGCCCCTTCAAACGTCTGCCTGGCCCCGCAGGCTGGAGAATCCACATGCTGAGCTTCGGGCCTCCAAGAGAGGCCTGGGACTCAGCATGAGGGATGAGGGAGTACCCATGCTCTGCGGGCAGGTGGGCCCTCTTCTGGCCACCCCGAGCCTGTCCAGAGTCCCCATCCACTCCCCCAACCAGAGCAGCCAGGCACAAGATGGAATGGCCCAGAGGAAGGAGGAGGAAGGGAAGTTGGCTCAGATTTGCGGTCCTTGGAGAGAGGAGATCCATTAAAAGGAGAGGAGGAAGGAAGAAAGGAGTGAGCTGGAGTCAAGGGAGGGAGAGAAAGAGGAGGAAGTGAGGGCGGGGGAGGGGAGGCAGGACAAGGAGAGCAGAGTCTCCTGCTTCCTGTTCACCAGCCCCCTGGCCACAACTGGCCTCCCTGCCTATGTGTGTACCACACACATGCTCCACCTGCACACACTGTGCACACACTCTCTGGGCATAGGCACACCGTTTACACACACCCATGCTGTCTGCTCACACCAGCTGTCACTCATCCAGGCAAACACCGCCGGTGCACACAGAGGGCAGGCTGTCCGTGCACAAGTGCCCCATCCACACACACAGATACACACACATCCACCCTGCACATAAACACACTCAGCACGTGCCTACCACCCATGTCCTGAGGGCGCAGCCTGGGACTCCAGTCCGTGGAAGAAGGGTTGGGGTAAGAGGTCGGGCCCATCGGAGACTTGTGGAGAGAAAGGCAGTAGGATGCGAGAGGACGCCCACAAGCGATAGGGCCTGGCCATGCTGAAGGCGGACGTGGGGTGCGCTGCCGCCCCAGTCTGAAGGCCAGGCCCAGGACTGCAGGCAGGTGTGGGGAGAGCCACGTTCCTTTGTCACCCCCCCGGGGTTACTCCAGGTGCAAGCTGCCATTCTTTCTTACCACGGAGCACTGCCAGCTGTCACCTTTCACAGCTGTACCAGCCCCTCAACCTGGCCACCCTAGTCTCCCTCCACCACCCTCAGCCGGTAGGCTCTGGAAGCCCTCCTACCTCAGAGAAGGTCCACAGTGGATGCTGCTGTGCTCCCGTGGGGCCAGACCCCTCCGCCCCCGCACCAGGGAGCTCCACACATACTCAGAGGCCCCGTGCCTGCTCCTCTTTGACTAGGCTTGATTTTCCCTCACTGGGCCATGCACACAGCAGGTGCTCACTAAACGCTTGCCAGGCTGAGCTGAGTCTCTAAATGCCATCTCTCTAAATGCCACGGCACAAGATCAAAACCTGACAACAATTCTTGCACCCATACTCCACCCTGGAATGAGCAGGACTGGAGAGGGCAGGGGCCAAGCCAGAGAGAGGAGGAGAGGGACACAGGCTAGTGAGGGTCGGGGCCTGGAGTCCCCCCAACTCAGACCTCTTCCCAAACCGAGAATCTCATTCAACAGTTTTTTTTTTTTTTTTGGAAAGAGAAAAATGACATTTTGAAACATTACTGTGAAAAATTAATTCAGGTCTGAAGCATCAAAGACATTTTGTAAACAAAACCAGGGCATTTTGTGGCTGATCACTGCCTGAGTTTAAACCCCCAGGCGCCTTGGCCCAGCCATGAGTCCCCACAGGGAGAAGCAGCCGCACCCATCCGAAACTGCTCTCCTGGGGAAAGTGTGGCCTGACTCCAGAGCCCAGGGGTACAGAAAAGTAATCACACACGTTCGAAGCCATGGCAGTCCCCTGACTCCCCAGGCAGGGTGTCCTTTTGTCAACTTCGGACAGTAACACAAATCTACCTACCATCAATCTGGATTGGCCTTGATTGGATCAAAATCCCATCGGAAAACAGGGGTGGGGGGACAATAAAACCTCCAGAATCGATATTAAACCACTGACATTTCACAAACCGAGCAGCACTGGCAGCTGCCAGTCTAACGGCAGGAGGGACTCTAAAAGGGCAAGTCAGGCATGAAGGTGACCGCTGTGCTGTGGAGCCTCTCCCAGGCCCAGGCATTAGCACCGAGGGGGCAGGGGCCTAGACGGCCAGGGTGGGAGCCCCTGCATGACAAATCTGTCCCTTCTGGACCCTCTCCGTGCGCTTCCCCAGGTGCACCCGGGCAGGGGACATGAGCTGACCTCCAGAGTCTCCCAGACCAGACGCTCTGAGGCTCTGAAACCAAAGATGATGTTGAACTCAGAACTTGTGCCCGTTCCCTACTGTACCTACTGTAGCCCCAAAGTAGGGAGGAGCCACCATCTAGTATGAAACCGGGAAAGGTCCTTCAAAAACAGCCTAGCTCTGAAACTCTCCGCGAGCCGTGCAACTGCCCGAGCTTCCTGCCACATGCCAGGCTAAGTGTCCAGGCAGGTACAGACAAGCGTTCTTTTTCTGCAGATAACTCCACTTGGGCAGGAGCAGGGAGGCAGGCTGAAATATGGTGCCACCAGGACCCTGGCACCTGTCCCTGCCGCTACAGTGAGCCCTCCGGTTCACTCCCAGGCTCTGCCACCCCCAGGCACAGACCTTCGTGTGCTGGCCTTGAGGGGAAGCAAGAAGAGGAAACTCTGTCCAGAGATCAGGGAGCCCAGGAATCCACTCCAGAGGTGGCATATACCCTGCTCCCTCTCAGCGCCCCCATGCTGTTGGCAGACGTCACCAATCCATGACAGCACGCTTCCCTGCAGAACCCGGCTGTGCACCCCTGCCCTCCTCAACCAGAGCCCCAGCAGGCACCACCACCTCACAGGAGTCAGCCTGTGAGATGAGAGCAGGTGTAGGCCTTGCTGAGAAGAGAGCTTAACCCAGGCACGAAGGCCGCTCCAAGTGTAGGACAAAACACAAGGGCAGCCAAGGGGGAGGAAGAGACCATGAAGAAGGCTTACTGGAGGAAGAGGGTCTGGCTGGCTGGAATCAGCCAGAAGAGTGGGGCGGACAGGCAGGTGAGCAAGCCTGAACTGCTCTGGCAGGACCACAGGGGGCTGTGAAATGGGACTCGAGTCAGCATCCTGAGCTCAGCCTTGGGGCTTCTAGGCGGGGCCAGAAGTGAGCCTTCCCCCAGACCTGCAGGGGCCGCCTCAGCCCAGGACGGTCTCAGTGGATGGAGAGCCTTGCTGCCTCCCCTCACCCTTCAGAGCCAGTCACGACCCCAAGTCCAGCACCACTTCAGCCCACCCTGCAGGGAGGGAGAGGGAGCCACCAAGCGCCCGGGAGCCTCCTGTGGGCCACAGTGCCTCTCATTGGCCCCAAGGCCCCCATAGGGATGCTCTGGGCTGGAACTTCTAGGTGGTGGCTCAGAAGGATGTGGAAGGAAAGATGCCAAAACCTTAGGGACCTGGAAATGAAGCCATCTGTAAGCCCAACTGGCATTTCCTCAGTGGCTCCTGAGACCCAGAAATGCAGAGGATACAGGACCATAATCATCAGCATGAATTCCCCACCATGACAATTCACAAAGCTACTTCCCAGACTTCAGTTCATCACTTCCCACAGCAGCCCCAGGAGGTAGGGATCCTGGTGCCCTCTGACAGGGGGAGCTGAGGCTCAGCTCAGCATGGCAGAGAAACAGCCAAGATTCCCAGCTTTGACCCTCCCATCACGGCCTCCATAGCACTGTGCCCCAGGCCTCTGGGCTCTGTGCCTGCCTTGGTTCCCTGACCACATGACGCCGACTCTTCAGAAGGCTGACTGGTCCAAGGTACTGGGAGGTCACCAGAGGGGTCACCTCTGGCCCCCAACAGCATCTCCAGGGGAACCATCAAACAACAACTCGCCAAGGGGGAGATTCTCATGGGTCTAGAGAAAGCATTGGAGCCAGAGACCTGGCCGGCCCCTGGTCATCATTAGCCAGTGCCATGTTTTCTAATCACCATCCTCACCATGAAGGTAAAGAACAGTCATGGGGAAATGAGCATTTTTTCTCAAGCAGATCGATCCACTCAGATCCATCTGCCCCAGCCTCTTAATTCTCCATAATGTCAATGCAACTTTTGGTTAAGTATACAGTCTGTCCTGTACTAAATTAAACTAATAGATCCAGTGGGAAATAAAACCCCAAGTGTATTGCAAATATTAAAAAACACACAACTCTCCATGGGTCTGTAAGATTTACTCCGGCAAATAATTATGTACATAACACACACAGAGGCTATAATAAAATCCATTAGAGGACACTCAGCTCTACTTATCACCTCCCCCAATAACACCATCCCTCCCAAGTGCCCAGGCTCAAGGAGAGCCAGTCAAGACGCTGAAATCCCCCATCCAACATTGTCATAACACCGAAGTCAGATAGGCATGCACTTTAAAATGTGAACTGCTGCCGTTAGTACTACATCCCAGGTGCTGAGTGATCTGTTGTAAACACTTTATCTTAAAATCAATCCTTCTATTCACCCTCTGCAGTCAGCACAGCTGGTATATCCTTTTTACAGATGGGAAAACTGAGGTTCCGAGAGGCCAAGGCAAGACCAGGATCGAACCAAAGTCCATCTGACTCCATAGCCCTGGACACCACCTTGCTCTGCTTTGTTTTGTTTTGCATTTGTCTTAATTTTCCATTGAGCAATGGATAGCCCAGGCCATGAGGATGATGCTCATCAGAGATGGTATCTAGAGGCCCCGGAGCCTGCCCACATACTACTATTCCTGCCAACCCTGGCCTAGCACCATGGGCATCTCCATGGAAGGTGGGGGAGAGAGAGCAGATAGGGCAGAAATTAGAACCCATATTGCAGTTGGAGAGCCTGGGGCTTGAGGGCTTTCCCAACCAAGCCCAGAGGTCCAAAGACCTCAGCAGGTCAAGGACCCTGGAAGGATAGGGTGAGGCACTCTGTTGGGGACTCGGGCACCATGTGGTTCACCTGAAACCCTCACACCTTTTTTGGGACAGGTGTGCTGCTGTTTTGTCAGAGCCAGCTCTCAAGTGCAAAGGGAGTGGAGAGAAGAGAACAGTGACAGGTGAGGACTCATCAGAGGCCTCTCCTTGGAGCTGCGTCCAAACAAGGAGCGGTCTGTGGCAATTGCCTTGCACCTGCTCCCAGCTTCCAGACCTTGTGCATCTTTGGGACCTCCAGTTTCCCTGTTCCCATCCCTACCTCATGCTGCCATCAGGGTCAGATTTCCTCCTTGTCACCTCCAAGCACAAAGCCTTGGCCTGTCCTGCCCCTCAACTCCACCTGATGACGCTGTCACTGGACTCTTCTCTTTGTCCCCAGACCTGTCACCTCCCACCCTTGCACAGGCAGCTACTTTGGGATGCTGACGCACCCAAACCCTGCCCCCACACTCAGTCAAAATCCTGCTCTGCGCTCAGGGCCGAGGAGTTCAGGAAGTCTTCCCAGGTGGGATCCACCTGCCACCTCCCTGAAGGTCCCCTGCCAGGGCTGGGGTCACTCTGGACTGGATTTGTATTCCCACTGGGCTCTGAGCCCCACTCTTCTAGGCCCAAAAATCCTTACTGTGGCTACAAGGCCCCGCATGCCCTCACCTGCCGGCCCCGCCTCCTAGCCCCACCTGAGCCCCTCACTCACCACGCTCTGCTGCCTCATGCCCTCCAACCCCCTTTACCTACCCTTGGCCTCGGCATTTGCCATGCCTTCTGCCTACAGCACCCTTCCGCTCCCAGGTCTTTGCCTGGCTGACACTTCACATCTTCCCTGACCACCAGGACTCCCACTGTGTGTGTGTGTGTGTGTGTGTGAGCATGTTCGTGTGCGGGCTGTGGGCTGCACGTTACACATCACTGGCTGAGAGGATCAGGCTTAGTTTTTGTTTCCTCTTTGCGGGTGTGTCTCTGCCCCCTTCTAGGCTGAAATGCAGATTCTTTGTCGGCAGGTTGCTGTGGGCTCTCCAGCACTGGGCACACGGTAAAGTTGGTGCCCACAGATATGCACTGGATAAATGAATGATGAGGTTCTCAGGACACGTTGGCTAAATAAATGTTTGAGGTGAAAACAGGCTCTGCCTGGAGTTTCTCTCCCTTATTCCATCTCTCCAGACAGTCTCCAAGTCCCAGCAATCCTGTCTCTGACAAGCAAACAAATAGCCCCAGGCTCAGGAAACGCAGCCTGGTGACACTGACACAGCATTCATGGGCCAGACCCTGGGGCCTGATAGCTATGGGTCCCCAACTGCTGCTGACCCAGCACAGGCTGACTGCAAGTCAGGTCCACTTTGCGGTGTGCACACAGGCAGGGGCGGGCTCACCTCCCTGGCGGCCATGAGGCCTGTGAGAGCAGAAGGCCCTCTCTTGCCTCTGTGCCATGCAGGGGCTGACGCCCCACTGTCTTTCTCCTGGAATGCAGGGCAAAAGAGGACAACAGGAACCCGAACTGCGAGCTTCCCCACTTGCCCTCCCCGCCTCGGAGGCACTCCATCATCAGCTCCCTCTCATCATCCAGGACAGAGACCACCAGGGCACAGAGAGGGCCACGCCGCTGCCACCCCCACCACCCCTCAGCTGAAGCAGCTGACCTGAGGCGTGCCCTTGGAGGGGAGTCTCCTGGGGCTAGACTTCAGGCCTTTATCCCCTGACACTAATGGCAAGTGAATGACTAAACTGGCCCAAAATAAAAGTCCCCATAAATCTGATCTTTTCCTTTAAGCTGTAGGGTACACAGAGTGTGGCCGGGATTATTGATAGAAAAGTTTATGGATGGACTGCATCTTAAAATCAAAATACATTACGCAAAATCAATGTTGCTGTACGTGGTATGGGGAGGACAGGAAAGGTCAGCCGAGAGAAGACTGTCGAAACCAAAACTCCAAGAGGGCCTGAACATTGAAATAAATTTTGAAAGTGAGTTCCAGGAAAACCATTTACTCAGGGCTGTAATTTAAGGGCGCTTTCATGAGAGGCTGGGCAGTCTTTCTAACTAGCACTTTTGAAGTATCTTTGAGAGTCCAGTGAATTCATCCACAAAATGGTTTGACAAGTACTGCATACCTCAAGTCACAGCCCGATCAGAACAGCGTGTGCTGACAGTGGGCGTGAGTTAGAGAGCTGAGGATGGGCACAAGCAAGCCCCCCGGCACTGCCAGACCGTGGGTCAGGTGGGTTGAGTGCCTATTGATCACATTACAGGAGGGCTCACCTCCAAGTCCCTATACACAGCGATTCTGCAGGCATTTCAGAGCCTGTGGATGGAGAGAGGGAGGGAAAAACCTTGTAGCCCAAAGGATGGTTGTCACTACCTACTGATGGGCACTCAGGACTGGCGATGCAACGGTTCTGAAACGCTCTCTCACAGATCCATCCGTGGGAAACCAGCTTCATTTCACATGGCCAATATTCCCTCCAAACAGGGCATCTTTGTGGAAACGCAAGGGACACTGGCAGTTGGTAGGGTTGAGTAGCTGTGTCCCCAGAGAGTAGTTTTCCTTTGGAGAAGCAACACACATGCTCCATCACAGATGCCTTCCTTAGAGCTTCCAACTGAGACCACATCCCACCATGACTCAGTGAGAAGGAACGGGCTTCCTTGCAGGAGCGGGGGCCAGCCAGACATCGGCAAGGACTGGTGGGGGCTGTCGCCTGGTTTCAGCTCACCGATCCTCCAAATGGCCAAAGGGCTAGGTGAAAGAGACAGAAGTCCCTGCCCTGCCCATCAGGAAAGCCCCAGGAAAGGAGGAGCAAAGCACCCCTTCTTGACACTTCCTAACAGTGCTCCTAGTTCCTACATTGACGGAGCCCTACGTGTGGGTCAGCCCCAGCTGGGAGTTAAAGACACAGAGAAGAAAGATGCAGCCGTGGCCTCACAGTCTACGAGACAGGACAGAAGAGCAAACAGACCCTTTCGATACGGAGCTGCTGTGCACCTCTGAAAAGCAGGGAAGAAGATGCACAACTAGCTCAGGCCTCACCAGGCTGCCATCAGTCAAGGCAGAGGGGCCTTACCTTCTATAGCAACTCCAGGTACAAGGACCACAGTCTCACCTGGGGTAGGGGTGTTTGGGTTAAGAATTAGGACCCCAGAGTAAGACAGACCTGGGTTGAAGCCTTACTTAGCTGTGTGACTTTGGGCTAATTCCTCAAGCTCTCTGAGCTCAGCCACCACATCTCTAAGATGGGTAAAATCACAGTGTCTACCCACTGTTATAGGGTTTCAATGAGCTCATTCATTCACTCCACAACTATTTATTGAGTGCCTACTGTATGCCAGACCCTATTCTAGGTGCTGGAGATACATCAGGGAACAAAGCAATCAAAGAGCCCCGCCTGAGTAGAATCTACAGACCACAAACAAGAAACACTATAAATAAGGATATTGGATCGTATGTTGGAAGGAAGTTAGTGCTAAGGAAAGGAGAAAAAGAAGAGCAAAGTGAGGGATTGGGAGTGCTGGAGGTGGGGGGTGGGAGAGTGCAAATTGCAATATTAAAATGGTGGTCCCAGTGGGCCTCATTGAGAGGTGACTTCTTAACAAAAATCAGAAGAACGTGACAGAGTTAGTGAACCAGGTATCAGAGGAAGGATCATCCCAGTCAGACGAAACACCTGGTACAAAGGCCCTGGGGGTGGGAATACACCATGGGAGTGGTATTGTAGGAAGGAGGCCAGTGCGGCTAGAAGAGTGTGATCAGGAAAAAGACAGAAAACATGAGATGAAGACAGAGGAGGTGGAGGTGGAAGACAGAGGAGGTGGAGGTGGAAGGCAGATGGTTTGACCTTATCAGCCACTGCAAGATCACTGATATTTGTCCTGAATGAAAAGGGAGCCACTGCAGGGCTTTGAGCAGAGGAAGAATCATCTGAATTCTGTTTGAGAAGGATTGCTCGGTTGTCATGTTGACAACTAATGCATGGAAAGCGCCTGGTACATGAAGAGTATGTAAAAAAGTATAGCTATTATTCTTATTAATAATAACACCAACTCATGCAGTGGGAAAGAAACACCTTACCCCACAAGGTGGTACAGGTTTACAAGATTCACAAACCTTAAAGTAAGCGAGGTATAACTCCCTCTAGCTGCAGGAATTCTCCCCATGTGCATCCCTGATCACTGGCCATCCAGCCTGACTTGGAGCTGGTACCAGGACAGGAGATGGCTGCATCTCCAGGCGGGCCACCGCACGGTAGGCAGCTCTTGCCAACATAACCCTGCTTGGAATCAGCCCCCAAATGAATCTGCTTTCCTAGAATCCCACTGGTGTCCTGAGTCTGTGTAGTACAGTGCAAGTCTGCCCCCTCCCTTTAGAAGTTGAGGACAGCAATGGGGCCCTGCAGGGTTTTACATTAAGCGATCCAAGGGTAGTTTCTAAAGGAAGGTGGAATTATCAAGGGAAAGTCCCCTCTTGGGGTGGAGGCGGGGGAGTTGAAAAGGCAGAAGGCAGCTGGCAACTGCTTCCTTGGGGCACCTGGAAAGAAACTGTAGGAAGAAAAGGAAGGCCCTAGACATTCCTCCCTTCCTGGCCAGAGACCTTGGCTAACAAGGGCTCAATAGATGAGCCACAGCGGCCTGAGGAGGTAGGAATGACTCCTTGGCCACAGATGAGATGCTGAAACCCAGGCCTAGGAGGGGTAAATGGCCTTGCCCAGGGCACCCCGCTGGTAAAGACATAGCTTAGAAAGGGCCTGCGGCTTCTTCCCCACCCCCACCCCCCCGCCCCCCGTGAGCATCCTGGACCAGGTCAGCTGCTGGTAAGTATTTGCCCAGTCGTTTTCCTTCTCCTTAGTTCTTGGGGAGCCCTCTGGCAGAGCCTCCAGGAAGGTTAGTGAGCAGGGATAGCAGCCTCGTGAATCTGCAGGGGCTCCTCTCACCCCAACCTTAGGTCAGAGATAAGAGGTTAGAGACCAGGGATAGTGACAGAGATACTGAAATCCACGGACTGGGGTCTCGCTTGAGGAAGGGAAGCAAGAGAGGGCCAAGCTGAGGTGTGGGAGTCGCCCCTACAGCAGCGTGCCCCTCCAAACCACAAGCCCGCCCGACGTTTCCCTTTGGGGACCAGACTGCACCCCCGCAGAGGGCTGGGGAGGGAGAAGGCTCCGGGTGAAAGCTGTGAGAGGTACGGGTTGCGGGGGGATGCGAAGCCGGGGGATGGGCTCCGGAACGCGGCTGTGGACCCGACCTTTGCCTCCTGCCTCTTCGGATACCCCCCTGCACCTGGTAAAGCGAGGGCCGCGACCCGCGAAGAACAAGTGGGGACGCAGGGGCCAGCGATCAAGGTGCAGGAGCCCCACCCCCGCCCGGAAACCTCCGGGGCCTTGAGTCGTGCCGGGCGCTCCCCCACCCCCACCCCCACCCCACCCCCGCCGCCTCTGCCGTCACTCACGGCTGCTGCTCTCTGGCTCGCTCTTGCGCTCTCCGCGCCACTGGCACCTGCTCGCCGGGCGCTCTGCCCTCACTTCTCGTTCGCACACTGCAGACTCCCGGCGCTGCCGCCGTCACCCAGCCTAGTCCCCGGCCCAGAACAGCGCTCCGCCCTTCTCCCCGGCCCACAGCGCCCACCCACCCGCCATGGCCTGGGCCTGGGACAAAGAGCGGGGCAGCTTATTGCCCAAACCGGGGTAAGAAGTTGAGGGCCGGGGTCTGCGGAGAGGGCCTCGGGACCCACGGGGCGCAGGGATAAGCGGCCGTCTCCGGCTCTGGAGGCTGGAAACAAGCAAGGGAGAGTTTTGGTGGGAGGACCCCCAGCCAAAGCGGGTGCGGGGCGCAGCTGCGCTCCAACCAGAGAGACTGTGGTCCCTCCAAGCGACCGGGGGGGGGCGCGCTCCGGGGCGGGGGCGGTGCCTGCTGTGGAAGGGGAGAGGAGGGGAGGAGAGGGGAAGGGAGGGGAGGGGAGGGGAGGAGAGGGGAGGGGAGGGGAGGGGAGGAGTGATGCAGCGGTGGAGGTGGCACAGTGCCCAGCCACTGACAGCCCCCTCCCTTTCTCCTTCCCCTCCCCCACTCCTGCCTCTCTCCGGCTCTGGGTCGGCCACGCCGGACCCTCTCTCCCCGGCGCTGCGCTGGGTCGGACGCCAGGTCTGCGCGCCGCGGCTGAGCGCCCACTTGCCTTGCGGAAAGAGCCGAGGAGGGACCGGCGAAGGCGACAGCGGGAGGGCTGGGCGGGAGCCGGAGGAGGTGGCAGTCGGGAGTCAAACCAGAAGGAAACTGAGAGGCAGAAGCTCTCGGCTCCGAGGCGCACACTCTCTTGGCCAGGGATGGGTCCCGGGGCGGCCCAGCCCCTGACCGGCCCGCCGGGCAGAGACTGAATTGCGGGTCCCCATCGGTCCAGCGTATAACCAGAGAGAGGGAGGCACGGACCGATCGCCAGTAGCCTCCCGGCGGGACCTCGCATTCTGCGCACCCCGAGCAGCGCCCCCAGCCGGAGCCACGCCGGGCAAGCCGGCGAGGGAGCGGGGCTGATTGGCGGCCGCCGGCGGCCGGGGGAGGGGGCGCCGCGCGGGGCCATGGCAGGCTCGGAGGCGTCCTAGCCCGAGCCCGAGCCCGAGCCGAGCCCGAGCTGCCGCCACAGCCGCCTCTCCGCGCCCGCTCTCCCGTCGCCGCCGCGCCCCCTGCGGGAGATGGAACAGAGGAAACGGCTCGGTGCCCCCGGATACCTGCCGCCGTTGTTGCTGCACGCCCTGCTGCTCTTCGTTGCCGACGGTGAGCGCGGGAACTTTGCTGCCGCTGGGGGCTCGGGGGTCCTTGCCGGGGCCGCCAGAGCCAGCCTGCCCTTGTCGCCGAGGAGGAGGAGGAAGAGAAGGGGAAGGCTTCACAGTCTCCAGCAATCCCGGTGTGCAGCCCGGGCCCGGCGGGGTAGGGGGTGGAGAGAGGCGAAGGGTCGCCGCATCGCTGGCGCCCGCGCCCGGGTCGTTCGGAGCCGGACAGGGGCTCCAACTGCGGACAGGCGGCTTGCGGGGTGCCGGGAGCTGGCGCTCCCCAGCCTGGCTCTGGTAGTGCGGCCAGGCGCGGGGAAGAAGCTTAAGCCGCCCCTGCTGCCCCTCGCGATCTGGAGGGAAGCAGCCTGCAGCGGTAGCCGGTTACCCCTGCGGCCCGGCAGCTGCTCGACCGAACTTTGCCAGCGCCTGGGCCACACGAGTAGCTGGGGGGTGGGAAGCACACGGCCAAGCGAGCCGGGGACCGACCGTCTCGCCTAGGGTTGCCCCAGGCCTCCGCCCCACAGCTGGTCACGCCTCTCTCTTCCCCCGCCCCCAGCTACATTTACTGAAGTCCCCAAAGATGTGACAGTGCGGGAGGGAGACGACATCGAAATGCCCTGCGCGTTCCGGGCTAGCGGAGCCACCTCGTATTCGCTGGAGATTCAGTGGTGGTACCTCAAGGAGCCGCCCCGGCAGCTGCTGCACGAGCTGGCGCTTAGCGTGCCCGGCGCCCGGAGCAAGGTAACCGGCCGCCCACGCGGCGCCAGTGCTCATCCGGCCCGTGTCGGGCGGCTGGGGTAACCCGGGCGAGGAAGGCAGGGCGCCGCCCTGTGGTGCAACCCATTTCCTACCCTCCCCATGCCCACAGCACCTTCAACAGCCGCATTTGTTACCCCCAGATCCCGTTAATTCACTTCCTTCGCCAGAAACCTCCCCGAACTCCACGCCTAGCCCCTAAGAAGCCGCACCTCATCTAGTTCGCCTGCTCTTGCTGGCTGCGGGCCCAGAGGCTGATGGGTGCTGGGTGTTGAAAGAAGACCCCTTGCTGGGGCCGGGCTTTCCCTGCCCTCTGCCACTCTGAGGTCCCCAGGGCACAGGGCCAAGGAGTTAAGCTCCTCTGGGCTGCGTTCCAGAGGCCGGCAGAGCACGGTGTACAGGTTACCTCCAGCCCCCGCAGGATCAGAGGGACTTCCCACACTGCCCATCTGCCTCTTAAACCACAGTCTCTAGCACTGGCTCTCTCTCTCTCCCTCTCTCTCTCTCTCTCTCTCTCTCTCTCTCTCTCTCTCTCTCACACACACACACACACACACACACACACACCACTTACCTACCCTCTACCCAGAGTCCCACCCTTAGTTACTGCTCACATCTCCCACTGGGTCCTGTCCAGACACACCGGCCCCTCCATCCAGCTTTTCAAGGGGTTTAGAGAAACACGGCAGGGAATGAGGATGCTCCTCCGGAGGGAAATTGGCCTTTCTTCCCACCGGGTGGCAGTCCAGCCTCCCCTCTTTGGCAGGCAGGTGTGCTAGGGCAGCCCCTCCTTGGCCGGGCGCCATGCTAGCTGCAAGCCCTGCTTCCTTCGGGGTTAAACTGAAAATCCTGATGTCCTTCGTGCCCTCAGCTGTGGCTACCTTCCGAGCGGTTTCGAGTCCCAGCCCGCCTGCGGAGGATCCTCTTGCAGGAGGCTCATCTGAGTTCCCTGAGCCTGAAGGCCGACAGCCTAATATCTCTCTCTCCCTCTTTGCATTTTAGGTAACAAATAAGGATGCAACTAAAATCAGCGTAAGTGTGGAGCCCAGCGCGGGCCGCGGGAGACCCCTTCTGGCCGCTTTGCGCCCCGCAGCTTCCTCCCTTTTAGAAAGGCTCAGCGGCTGTGCGGTGTAGGGCCGGCTGCTTGGCGTGTCGAGGCGCCATCTGGTAGCGGATAGGGTTCTCTTTCGTGTAAATCAAGGGTTCCAGGCCTGAATCTCCTTCCTCCTCTGTACATTCACCTGTAAAACTCTCCTTCAGTCTCCTTGCCCTAGCCGCGACCGGTGCTCAGACTTGTGGCCCCCAGTCGTGCCCCGCACACACCCGGCGCCCAGGCGGCGCCCTCCGCTGCAGCCCTCTCCTCCGCCTGGGTTGCGGGTCTCGGTGCCGGGTGTTGTGGGCTGGCTTGGGGAGTTGTGGTAGGGGGAGGAGTCTTGCCAGTGTTGGGGAGGAGACGTGCCCAAGCTTTCCCAGCTGGAGCGTGGAAGTATCAGGGCCTGGAGACGACCAGGTCTTATGCTCGGTTCAGAGGTGACGGTTCTCTGGGAGCTCGGTGAGGGCTACAGAGCTGTTGCTCCCCGGCGTCTCCACCAGGCCGCAGGGAGATGAGCTTTGTCCGGAGCTTCATGCTGCTGCGGAGAGGCAAGTTCCTAAGTAGCAGGGACTGAGCGGGTCCCGCAGCAGCCTCTGCATCACCTGCCTCCTTGGGAGTGCGGAGGGTTAGCTGAGAAGGGCTGGATCCGGGAGCAGGTATATATGCGCACTCTGAGGGCAAGGCGGCTTTCCTACGGACACCACCCCGGTCCACCGGATTCTAGAATTAAGGAACGTTAGTGCGAGTAGATGTGGAGGACCGGACGTAACGCCATGCCTCACAGTGGATGCAGGGCCGAGCCTGAGGTTTCTCCAAGGTGCCAGAGGGAGGAAGAAGGGGTGGGTTCTGAGGCTCTGAAGGGAAAGTTATGGGAAGACGCGAAGGTAGGTTTGTATGAGCAGTGGGTGCAACCTGAGGCACTCCTTTAAGATATGGGGCAGCTGGAGACTCGATGCAATGGGCAGGGCCACCCACCGAGGGTCCACTCAGAGTTGGGAGCTCCATACCACTGGGGAGCCACGGGGGTGAAGGAAACCTGAATCGTGATGATGGGCAGAGCCGGGTCTGAGAGGTGTTGGGGTGCTGTGGCCTGGGAGCGCCCTGCGGGGCTGGGCACAGCTGCACTACGCTGGCCAGGAGCGCGGATTGCGGGCCTGCCCATCCCGGCCTCTGACCCCAGCCCCCGCTCTCTTGCAGACCGTGCGCGTCCAGGGCAATGACATCTCGCACCGGCTGCGGCTGTCGGCCGTGCGGCGTCAGGACGAGGGCGTCTACGAGTGCCGCGTGTCGGACTACGGCGACGACGACACGCAGGAACACAAGGCCCAGGCGCTGCTGCGCGTGCTCTCGCGCTTCGCGCCGCCCAACATGCAGGCCGCCGAAGCCGTGTCCCACATTCAGAGCGGCGGCCCGCGTCGCCACGGTCCCGCCAGCGCCGCCAGTGCCAACAACGTCGGCGCCGCGGGCCGCGCCACCTCGGAGCCCGGCCATGGCGACAAGAGCCCGCCTCCCGGGAGCCCTACCGCCGCCCCGGGTCCCGGAGTCCCCGAGGCCGCCGCCAACTCCGCGGCCCACGCAGCAGCCGCCACCACCGTCGCGGCCGCGACCGCTGCTTCGTCAGCGTCGCCGCCACCCTGTGAGGCGGTCCTTCTGCGCCAGAGGCACGGCTCGGGTAAGGGCGGCGCCGAGAGGGCGCGCTCGCGCGGGGGTGGCTCTCGCCGGAGGGGCGGTCCAGCTCGGGTCGTTTGCGGATGCACAGTCGTTGGTGGTTCATCTGGGTGCGCCCGGGAGTGTTTTCCGCAGCCTCGCTTCTGCGCTCTTCCTGCTGTTTTCCTGTCTTCACTGTTGGCCGCTTGGAGCATTCAGGACGTGTGTTTATGAGTGTGCGGGCTGCCCAGCCGGCGACTTCCCGCTACACACGGGCTGGAGGGAGGGGAGCCCTCCTTGCGTTGGGAGAACTGAACCCCCGCGAGCTGCACTCCGTCGGCGGTGGGCCTGCTTTTCTCCTGGAACCCTTAGCGCCTAAAGGGTGGGCACTAGCACCCAGTCTAGAGTGAGAGGAGGTGGTTACAACTCAGGTCTTGTAAGTCCGGCTGCTGCCTGACTGGACTGAACAGACAGACTTTGTTCAAACCAACACGGGTGGCCTGGCTGTGTAGGCTCTGCTCTGCTTGGCTACCTCCAGGCTGGTCCTAGACACAAGCTCTGCTATAAATCGCCACTCCAGTCTGCTTTAGGCCCTCGTGGTGGGGGGTTGGGGGTGAGGATGGAGCCCTACTATTGTTAGAAGGGCACCCAGAGGTTAAGGCCTGCTCTCCTGGGAGCTGAGAGGGTTGGGGGAAGGGGAAGGGAGTGGTGGTGAGATGGGAGTCAGAGAACAGAGAGTAAGGACAATGGACTGACTGCAGAGCAGGCAGCTCTGGAGAAGGAGGGGCTGCTTAGCAGTGGTGGGATTTTATGGAGGGTGCAAGGGCCTACTTCCCAATGTGCCCTTCCTCCCAAGGCATCCCCCTCTCCAACTCAAAGATGGGGCCTCAGAGATGAGCTCAGCCCCAGTGCTCACTCTCTGTGTCTGACTTTAGGCTCATCACTCCCTCTCAGTCTTGTGTGATGCGTAGTCCCATAGAGAGCATCTCTACTGTCCTTGTGTCACTGGGAGGCTGGGCTCTGGGACAGTCGTATATAAACCTACTGGGGGTGGGGGGGAGCACACTGTCATGCCCTACTCTCATGGTTCTTAAAGTGCAGACCACCTGCCACCAGCATCAGCACTTTATAAGGATGCAGGCTCCTGGGCTCTCCTGCTGAATCCGAGGAGACAGGCATCCTAGCCTCCCTCCCTGGCTGATTCTTAAGCCTTCAAGCAGTTCAGACCCTGCCAGTTGTCTTCCACATCAGTTCAGTTGTTTCTCACTAAGTTATACTCCCTGTGGGAGCTTCTCCATGTGGCTCAGACTGCTGGCTACATCTGGAAGCCTCGTCCCTCTTAGGCTCCACATGGCTACCCACAAGACCTTCCCCCAGACTGTGGGGGAAGGTGGGTCAGCTGGGAACCTGTGGAGGTCCTCTCCCCAAACTCCCCCACCTGTCTTGGAGCTTTCCCCCATATTAATTTAAGATGATACCAGTTGCTGTGCAAAACATCAAAATGCCAGAGGCTTAACACAATTCGAATGTATTATTTCTGGTTTACATCACTGGGGGGGTGAGGGGGGGTGGGGGGGAGGAGTGGCTCTGTTCCATGCAGTCATTCAGGGACTCAGGCTGACAGAAACTCTACCATCTTTAAGAGGCGGCTTCCAAGCTCACTCTAGGCATCAACATACAGCCCACAAACAAGGGAAAAGAGAATGGAAGCAGCCCTTCTTAACCCACTTCCCTGAGCAAACCAGGCCCTAGGGCTCTAAGGCACACATTGCATGTGATGAATTGACTTCTTTCTTATGCATTTAGAATGGATCTAGTTATCTGTCATTCTTGTAAGATTGAGAAAATGGCCACTCAGATCATTGTGGTAGGGCTTAATTCTCTCAGAGAAAAGCTGATATGGAGAATGGCAAAGGAAGTTTTTAAAGGCCAGGCCTAGAAGTGGTAAATGTTCATTCCACCCTCATCCATTGGCCAGAACTCAGTCAGATTGTTCAACAGATGCAAGGCAGGCTAGAAAATGTCCTCGGCTTGGCAACTGTTATCCAGCCTCATCTCTTCAGGGTGGAAGAAGAGCCTGAATCACGGGGTACGTAGCCATCTCTGACTAGCACACAGTACGTATACTGGAAAAGCGCTTACTCACTTGCAGGGTGACTGGCTTAGTTGATGAAGAAAACACCCTTCTGCCCCGTCCTCTTGGGCACTAGCAAGTAAACATGTGTGTCTTGAGCTGGAATATTCCTCTGGGATATCCCATAGACCACGAGTAGAGCGGCAAAGCAGAGGATTTGGAAGGCCAGAAGCCCAGATATGCATTGTGGCTCCTTCATTTACTGGCTGTGTGACTTTAGGCAAGTGGCTTACCATCTCTGAAAGTACTTCTTTCAGAAATACTTTAGTAATCCCTTACCTCAGAGGGAACTCAGAATGGAAATTGCTGTATAAGGTTCATTGTTATCACCAAGGCCATTATCTGCTCTGGCCAAAGAGGAGAGGTTGAGGGAGATGAAGCTGAGTGGCTGGTGGTTGGCAAGCTGTGGAGGGCCTTGAACGCTGAGTGGAGCAACAGGGATCATTAAAGCCTTTGGTCAAGGAAGCGCTGTGTGAAAAGGGATCATTCCTGCTTGAATCTCCCTTGCCCCCTGGCCAGAGCCTGACCCCCTGAGCCTAACCAAGGCTGACCTGACTATGCCTGCCATGGCTGGTCAGATGTCCAGTCTCTGGGCTCGACCACAAGGAGGCTCCACGGTAACTCATCACTATAGCAGGAACCCAGCCATGGAAGGTGGCATGGACAGTGCCCTTCTTTCTGGAAGGTCCTCAGGTTAGCCCAGTTCTGATGGCACCTGCCAGCCACAGGACAGCATATTAATGCCCACACGGATAAGGGCAGCAGCCCAGGCAGGGGACTCCTCTGCCCTCCCTGGAGTGGGAAGGAGTGTTCATTTCCCTCCAGAAAGCACAGCCAGCTGGGCTCCCACCAGGGCTGACAGGGCAGCGCAACTAGGATAGTGGTATGGTGGCCCCTAAGGTCTCTGTTGCCCAAAACCATTGCTAGCTCCTGAACAGGCCAGTAACCATGCAGACATATCTCAGAAAGAACCCCAAATTTCTCTCCATCTCCATTTTGGAAGGCCAGTAAGGTGGGGCCTTCAGCTGGAAGACCAAAAGGCTTGTAACCTCCACTCTCCAGGTGAGGTCTTGGGAGAATCACTGTGCTGTGGGCCCCTCTGTGTCCCACTCTGGGCATGGAGAAGTGGATTAGAGGACTTCTAATCCACAAACATACCTGAATGGCTTGATCCCAAGGAGGGACCCATACCATCCTAAGTGCCCCATCTCACCTCACCACTCAAGGCTGCCAAGCCTGTGGGCTGTGGACGGAATGAAGACTGCAGACTGTGTTATGAGTCACAGCATTAGTAACCTTTCTATAGGGCTGTGTTGTTGAGCAGCGCTTGGGCCTCCCGAGCCTCCCTGGGATGCAGCAGGCCAGCCAATCACTCAGAGCCACCACCAGCATGAGTCAGAAAGGGAGCTCGAGGCGGTGACCTCAGGCTTGCTCCCCCCCACCCACTGTCCCCACTCTCCTCATTCCACTCTCAGTTCTTGGCAGCTTAGAGGGGAGGGGACGAGGAAGGACTATTGCCACTTGGTTACCAGGCAAGGGTGTTTGCAGAGTATAGCAGTGAGGATGCTGGCAAAGCAGATGGCACACTCAAGCAATCATGGAGGAGAGGCAGTGAGAATATTTTTTAAAGGTGTGAACAAGGTTAGGACAGCTAAGGATGAGAACTGGGCCCCAGGGCTAGTAACACTGAGAGCCACTGGCCAAAAAGGGCCTGAAAGGGGCAAGGGGAGGGAGCAATTAGCAGAACCAGAGAGGTTAGCTGGATGGAGAGGCCTCCCTGAAAGAGCTGACGCCTTGGGAGAGGGACACAGCCGACCCACAGTAGCCCAGCAAGAACCTCGCTCTTCTCCTGCCCTCCAGTTCCCTGTCAGGGCCTCCCATTGGCCAAACCTTCCTGGGCACAGAGGGTAAGGGTACCAGGTGATGCAGGCTATACAGGCCAGCTTCCAGGGGCTCAAAGCAGAGTGGAGAAAGCCGACGGGTGGATCTGGAGGGACAAAGGGAATAACTCAGCTCTCAAGGGAGGAAGATGAATTCTGCCCCACCCCAACTCCAAGACAAACCCAGAGCTGAGTTTCTAATTAAAGAGGTCACATAAGGCCTGGGTTGAGTGGATACACTAGCTGTTTCAGATTGGCAACCTCAGAGATGGTCCCAGCCCGCCTCCCCAGACAGTCACCTGTTAAGCAATTGCTCCTGGGAGAAAGTCAGAAGCCCCAGACAACACTGTGTTGCTGTGTTTTTTAAGCAAGACTCTTTACTAATGCTAGGAAGGGATGAGGGTACTTACTCAGAACTTCATACTTTAGCTACTGCACAGCCAGGCCAGAAAAGCCTTCCTATGCTCCATACATGCCCAATGTAGCCAAATACATATTTGCACTAAAGGTTTATGTGTAAAACTCATTCACTTCACATCTCATTTGTCAAAAGACATTTTGATATTTGTGCTTAAAAATAACATGGGCTAGATTAGCACAGCAGAGCCAGCACAGGAGATTGGGCTCCTTCTTAGCCATGTTCATAAATCTGACTCCTAATTAATCTGAACACTGAAAATATTTCATGAACACTTCGTTGCTGGCTGCCATTTCCAGGAAAAAAAAAAAGAAAGAAAACAAAACGGTATCTTCCAGATAAACCCTTCTAGCTGGAAAGTTGCCACAGTGAAGCCAAGTGTGGCCTTAACAGAATACAGTTTGCAACTGAAATGGCTTGTATGTTGGCAAGAGGTTCCCCTCTGCAGGGACCTGGGGATCAGCTCTGTGGCGTGTGAACCTCTAATTAGCCTTGGAGCTCCGGCTTCGAGAAGAGCCACCATGGCCCCTACAGAAAACCAGCTGGATGTGGCAAACTGCTGCCTGGTGCCCACACAGAGAACCGGCTCTCAATATTTCAATTAATAATGAGAGAAAGACAACCAAGGCCATAGGTGTGATGGCTTTAGAGAAACTGTTACTGCTGGGAGCCATCAAGAGGAGCATCCTTGGGTGTGGCCATGGCAACCGTAAACCATGACCGAAGGGGACTGTGGATAAGGTGAAGGCACTTACTCTCGACCCATGCGCCTGGTGGATAACAAAGCTGGCGGAAACAATGCCAGCGTGACCAGGGAGAATCTCCAACTAGGCCAGCAAGCCAGGCGACAGTCACCTGGTCTTCCCATCTCCCTAGGCCCACAAGGACCTGAAAACCATCACCTTAAATAAACAATCCACTCTTCCCTCAAGCTCTGATGTGACTCAAGGATCATAATTAAAGAGAAAATAAATGTGGCAAAAGTTGTCCCAGAGAAGAGAAAGTGAGGCTCTCTGAGCATCCTGAAAGAGAAAATTAAAGGATTTCATAAAGGAAATGGCTGAGCCTCACAGCTGACAGGAGGCACCCACATCAGTGGCAAACGTGTGTGATTATCAACTACATGGCATCCCCTCCCTCAGCCAGTCCCATGGTTGCCATTAGCAGGAACCAGTGATGGCAGCCACAGACTCAGCTCAGGGCATCAAGGGCACCCATGGAACTCCAGGACAAAGCTGTCTGTGTCAGTGGAAGTCCTGAGGGACAATAGCCCCAATCCAGCTGAGGCAATCAGAGGAGGCCTCCTGTAGGCAGTGTGTGATTTCAGGCTTGAAAGAAGCTCCTGGGGCTTTGTCCTCCTGCTTAGGTCAGTCGTGGGGAAGTTTCTGGGGGCCTCTCTTTTCCTCCCCACCCTGTGGCCCATGGATTGAGAAAGTCACACCAAATGGAAGTCGGCTCACTGTGCAGCTGTTCTCTCAGCATCAGGGAGACCCCAAATTAAGGATGGAACAGCTGCACTAAGGATTGTAATAATGATAAATATTACTTGCCTTTCACTGAGTACTTAGTGTATGCCACACACACGTCTCACTGATGTCCCCCCTTTCTGCAGTTCTCCATGACTCTTTCTGCACCACTTCATCCAACAGTCCCCTCCCCAGAGCCCAGACCCTTTCCTCAGCCAGGGTGGCAGCCCCACGGGAAGGGCGGAGAGCCAGGCTTTCTAAATGTCACTGGGAACCGAACCCACCAAGGAGCTTCTCATTAAATATGCCAGGCACACATTTTAAAAGCTCTGAATATTAAGGATTCCCCAAGCATCCATGGGAATAAATGAGGTCAAGAGCTTTTGTAATATGATATTGATTACTTCTGCCCCATGTGGACAGAGGCAAGGGCTTGGCTGTGGGCTAAACTTCTAGGCTTTACGGCAGATGCCGACTTGGTTCTAAGACACTTTTGCAGCACAAGAGAAAAAAAAGCATCATCTTTTCTATTCCCCCATGCTTTGCTGACTGTTACTAGGCATCTCTTGGAAACTCCAAAGCAGTGAGAAGCTTCACTTTGTATTAGGTAAGGGCTGCAGGAGAGTTTAGATTACAACCAAACAGGCCCAGCACCTGCAACTACTGATCCCTACCTTTTCCTTATGAAGGATGGAAAACCTCCTCCCCTGGGATGTAGCTTCTGGGGGAAACAGCCTGCTTGTTGGTGGTTTTGGTGTTCTCAGGGAAGGTGTGCTATAAATACAACATGGATTACCCAGTTCGGCCTCCTCTGGGTTAGGGTTTAGCTGCCATTGAACAGAGAGCCGTGCAAGCGGCTGCCAGGGGTGCTGAGCAGCAGTGAGGGCGTGAGGCCGGCCGAGACCTCACTCGAGCCTCCTCTCATGCCACGCCCTCCATGAGACAGCCTTTGAGAGGCAGGCCATGTGAAGCCTTGTCGCTGCATCAGCAATCCTGGGTGAGGCTATTTCTGGAAAGTACTGGTTGTTCCATTCCATCATTACCACCCCCCAGGCTGAAATAGCAAAGCTACTCTGGACTGGCTTCTGGTCTTTGTGGTTCAAGGAGAATGTTTTGGGGGGCCCACCATTCACCCACTCAACCACGCCCTCGGGCTCGGCTCCGTCCATCTCAGAAGTGACCACCCTTCCAGAGGGCTACTCATGTGTGAAGGCCAGCTGTGAATAGAGCACCTCCCAAGTGCACCCAGCTGGACACCCAGCACTGTTAAGGGGGGAGACCATGGTCAGTCAGGGCCTAGACAAGATCTCTTAAAGGAGCTGCCCATTATGGTGGAAAAAACAAAACAAACCTGAGAGAGGCTGACAAGAGTTCAGGAGAAAGTGTTACCACTTTTCCAACCGCTTAATTCTTCCTCTGCATTTCACACATTCAGCTAGCTGTTCAGCTAGCTGGCTAGTAGGCAAGCCAGGGTTTGAATGCCAACCCATCTCCCTATTTCTGGGACTTACAGAGCTCCAGCCACCCAGAAGTCACAGTACATGCCTCATTCTCTCACCCTTCGTAAGTACTATGCTTCTCATTTTCCATGTGAGTCCAGCTGCTTGCATTCGAATCCTGATCCAACGCTTCCTGCCTCCCACGTGCAAGTTCTCACGTCCGTTATCATCTGGATGGCACCAGTGCCCCATGCCAGAAGGCGAGGGGCAGGATCAGAGGAGATAATCCACAGGAAGAGTGGAGCTTAGCACAGAGTCTGGCACCTAGAAAATGCTCAGTAGATGCTGATTCTTATTATCAGCATTATTCGTGGGAATGGCACTGACTGTCCAGGGTCGCTTCATGAGGCCTGGGGGCTGGCCTTGGGGTTCCGATCTTGAGACTTCGCTCTGAGACGAGTCTCCCTCCGTGCACTGTACATGCCATGGGGCTAAAGGTGAGGAGAGGAGCTGATGGAGCTTCAGAACAGAAAATGGCCTCAGATTGCCAGTGGCTCAGTGAGGTGCTATTTTTGTCCTTTCTCTCTCCGTGCCATTTGGAGGGGGGAGGAAAGGAAATGGGGATGATGCCACGTCCTCATCCTTGTCTGGTTGCAGCTATTTTGCATGAGTCAGGAGCTCCTTGGTGAGCAAGGACAGGTTCACGATGGTTCCTCGTGTCCCACCTGCACATTGCACCATCACATCTGTGCACCTGGCCCCCTAGTGATGGTCAAGCAGCCAAAGAGCCTCCAGGGCCGGCCTAAGTGGAGAGGAGGTGCCCAGGGTCCTCCTCACTGGGACGAGATGGAGCCACTTGTGTGGGGAGGCCGGGTGCCCCGCAGGGATGGGCGTGTCAAGTGTCGGGGCTCGGGCCACTGTTGCAGGCTCAAGCCTGCACTGTCTTCCACGTGCTCTGGCATTTTGTCTTTCATATCCATACCTTCCTGGATCCCTTCGCTGTGGCTCACAGCCTGATGACTGCCAATAAAGGTGCTGCTTGGCACCCAGGGACCAATGGGGAGAGGGTAGGATGAAGAGCGGGCTGCATGCAGAACCAGGAAGCCAGGTCCCCTTCAGGCCCCACATGAGCCTCCCTCCCACGCAGCACTGCAGGCTCATCAAGAAGGAGGTCTGCCTGCTTTTAACCGATGCATATAGCCAAAGATCCAGAGCCCCTCCCTCTCCTGCCCCCCACCACCGCCCCCACCCTTCGGCTCTCCTCAGGAAGGTCTCGGTTTTCGTTAAGCCAGGAAAGCCCAGCTGCAATGTCAGTCCCGGTACAGTGACTCTTATTACAATTGATTATCACACAAATGCCGCCTAGCCCAGAGAAAAGATCCTTAATAAACCCCCGGGGAGATGGAGCTGACATAGTTCCACGGCTCATTCTGAGCTGGGGTAGGGGTTCCTAGCTAACTATATCTGGTCTGGCTAGGGCCAAGGGGTGGGGGCTGCCCAAGGCATCAGGTAGACCCCACCTCTGCCTCAGGGAGGAGCTGATGGCCCAACAGTGGTGGCCAGACTGAGCAGCAGGTACTCTGAGAATGAACTCAGGGCTCAGCTGGGACACAAAAGGGGCTCAGAAAAGGTGCAGCCAGGGTGGGTTGGTAGTGGGGGATCACTCCACAGAGGGAGGAAGTCTTCCTGACCCTGCAGCCCAAGGGGTCTCATCCAACCTGAGCACTCAGAAGGGCCCCACTGCTCTCTTAGGCCCCCAACGTTTCCCTCCTGTCCTGGAGTCAGTGCCTGACTGAGCACCCCATCCAGACTGATGCCCTGGGAAGGCAGGCCCAGTTCTTTTTCATGTCCGTATCCCTACCACCCCACATTCACGTCCACTGGGCCTGGCACTGGTTTGTTCAATCATCCATTTACTCGTTCATTCAGAAAATGTCCATTGAGCATCTTATGTGCAAGAAATATGCTAGGCACTGAGAACACAATGTGAAAAAGACCAACAAGGTCCTGGGAGTCAGAAGACAGAGAGACAGACATTGATCAAACAGTCACATAGCAAGTAAAAATTTGCAGCTGTTGCTGGCACTCTAAATGAGGGACCCATGGGCTATGGGAACTAAGAATAGGGGGACGTGACCCAGTCAGGAAAGGGTCCCTGAGGGAATGACACTTAAGCCATAATCTGGGAGATGATTAAGAGTTGGCTTGAGAAAGAGAGAGAGTAGGGCCTTCCAGGAGGAGGGGACAGCATGTGCAAAGATCCTGTGGCAAGGCCTGACAAAGAGTTACTATGGCTAAGGCAGAGAGAGCAAGAAGGGTTGCAGGGGGAAATTAAAGTCAAGAGTAGTTCAGGAGTCAAACCCCATGGAGATGGAGGCTTTGGCTTTTGGCAGTGGATGGGGAGCAAGTGGCTGGCAGGGCATGATGCTTTTTGAAATGACACCCTAGCTGCAGTTGTGGAGAATGGAGAGGTAGGAGCAGAGTGGATGTGGGGAGACCACTTTAGAGCCAGTGATCCAGCCAAGAGATGGCAGGGCTTGGACTAAACGTTTGGATGGATGAGTGACGGGATGGATGGATGGGTAGCAAAACAAGTATCTGATGAGTGAGTGAAGGGAAGGATGTGTGACTGGATGACTGAGGTTGGGGGTGGGTGGGAGGAAGGATGAATGGACATGTGGATGGGTGGATGGATGGAAGGAATGTGTGGGAAAAGGGTGTGACTGGGTGGATGGATGGGTAAATGGGGGATAGAAAGAAGGATGAGTGGATATGTGCATGAAACACGGATGGGAAGTTGAGTGCATGCGGCATGCAAGATGGGCCTTGCAGGAGGAGTGGGGCTGGGGCTGCAGACGCGCCTAGGGCTCACATTTCCCACACCTGCACTCTGCACACTCAGTCCGCGTCCTCCAGGAATGGGAGGCCACAAGGAGAAAGGTCCCAGGTGGTGGCATGGCACAGACTGGCTAGGCCCAGAATTTCATGCCAGGTCATGCTTCTGCCTGCCGTCCCAGGCCACAGAAAGGATGGGTAGAGCAAGGGGACACAGCCAGTCCCCAGCCTGCCCCAGGTCCCCGAATCCCTCAATCTTCAGAAGGTACCTCTGTCACACGCTGGTGAGGGGCAGGAGCAGGGGACCCCTCCTTCTGCTGGACACCGGGCACTCTGGTGGATGTAGCCTGGCCAAGACTTGATGATTATTGGCCATGTAAAAGTTAATATAGATATATTTTTTCAAGCATTTAAAAAATCATACCTCCAGGTGGGCAGATGAATAACTGTAGTCATGTTAAAGACTAATGTAACAAAAAATACACAAGGCAATAATTCATAATGCATTCTATTCTACAGAGTCATATTTTAATGCGTGACATATCCTGGGCAGCTCCTCTGTGCTAATTTTATTTAATGAGCACATGTTATAGAATTTTCAGAGCACTATCCCTGGGTAATTAAAATGTGTTAACCTTTTCAGTTAAATTGTGTTTCCGAAGAAAAGTCCTCAGTGTGAAACAGAAAGAAATATCCAGGTGTCACCGAGGTGGAAGCTAGAGGAAGGAACTGCTGTTGTGTCCTTGCTGTGCTGGCCTCAGGGACCTGCAGCCCTTCTCCCCTAGCCTTGGGCTTCCAGTCTGTCATTCCTGCTTTTTTCTTGGCCAGGCCCAGCTCCACTGAGTGGGACAAGGGAGCCTGAGGCCTGGACCCACACAGAGAGAAGGCTTCACTGAGCAGGCATTAACTGAGTGTTCACTGTTTGCCTGACCTGGGGAATTTGGGGCACACTCTGCCTCGAGGGACATAAAGGCTATGGAGGGGACAAGTGGGATTTAAACAGGGCTGCAATGCCCCAAAGAGGGGAAGGGACCACTCACTTGAAGCCCTGACAGGTCTCCCTTTCCCCATCTGTGTAATGGGCACACCAGCACTCCGGCATCTACAAGTCCATGAGTTTTAGGTCTGGAAGGGGCCCTGGAGAATCTCTAATGAGTGGTTCCCAAACTTTGTTCCTTGGAACCCTGGGCCCCCAGCCCTACCTCCAGCTTCAACCAGAGAGTTCTGCCTCTATTTTTTTTTTTTGGGGGGGGCCTGTTGTGTGAGTATTTTTCCACACCGCCCGGCATGTGGGATCTTAATTCCTCAACCAGGGATTGAGCCCACACCCCCTGCACTGGAAGCACAGAGTCTTAATCACTGGACCGCCAGGGAAGTTCCCCCTCTAATGGTTTTAAATATTGGGGTTCCATGCAGCATTTAGCTTGAAAAAGGAGTTCCACTGTTTTTTTGTTTTTGTTTTTTTTCCGGTACGTGGGCCTCTCACTGCTGTGGCCTCTCCCGTTGCGGAGCACAGGCTCCAGACGCGCAGGCTCAGCGGCCATGGCTCACGGGCCCAGCCGCTCCGCAGCATGTGGGATCTTCCCGGACCGGGGCATGAACCCGTGTCCCCTGCATCGGCAGGCGGACTCTCAACCACTGCGCTACCAGGGAAGCCCCAGGAGTTCTACTGCTTTAAAAGATTTTAAAACACCTGATTTACACCAAATATTTATATATATATATATATATATATATATATATATATATATATATATATATACACACATACATGCATATAGATAAATATATAAATTATACAAAATATACAAATACATTTTTATATTTTTATGTAATTTTTTTCTCCTAAGGGAAAAATTTGAAGTGGTTTATAAAGCTGCACGTGGCATAATAGAACAAAAATTATTTAATGAGCAAATTGGAATAAAGGGAAAATGGTGAAATTCATTTGAGAAAAGGTAGACAAAGAGATGTGTGCACACAGTCTTGGGCAGTTGAAAGGTCAGATAGCGATGGGCCTCCAGCCCCAGTGTGTATTTGAAGATACAGCTTGTGTTTAAGATGACAAACATGAAACATTTGGCTGATGCCTGGCGCACATCATGCCTGCTTAGACTGCTGGGGGAGTCTAAGAAAGACTCCCATTCATTCGTTCAACAAACACTTTGTGAGCACTGCAGGTGTGGGCAGGGTGCTAGGTGATGATGGGTTTACCCACTGGCAGAGGAGACAGGAGTCGAAAGGTAAACCGCAGTGGCTGCCCAAACACAGCCCAGCATAAATGTGACTTGCTCCAGAGCCCATGGGACAAAGGGAGCCTCCAGCAGGGCCAAGGAGGACGTGGTGTCTGAGGGAGCCCAGTGGAGGGGAGAGGCAGGTGGTGAATGAGAGGACAGTGGGTAAGCAGTGTGGAAGGATGCTGGACCCGGAAGGGAGAAGTAAGGGTGCAGGGGGTGCTGAGGAGGGACCCAGTGAGGAATTAGGTCATCAGCCTAGATGAAGCCTGTAGGGGTTTGGCGGGGTGGGGGTATGATGTGTACTTTGCATTTGAAAAGGGCACTCTGGCCTCTGGCTAAGCAGTTGCCTGGCTAGTTGGGTTAGTGGCTGTGGAGAAGCCAGTCAGGAGTACTGCGCTGCCCACCTGAGCGCTGATGTGGTAAGAGGGAGGGTTAGAGGACCAGGGCAGGGGTGGGCCTGGGGCAATGTGGGTCGGTGGGGGTGGTGAGAAGCCGACAGATTAAGAGCTGTCTTGGAGGTCACCTTGTGGGTGTCTCTGGGCTGAGCCTCGGAGGATGGGTGGGCTCTGGGCAGGAGGGAACGGGAAAGGGCTATCAGCGCCAACAAAGGCCTGGGGGGCACGAAAGTGAGGGCACATGTGGCCTCTGTGCAGCAGCCCAGTTTGCCTGGAGCTTGGGGCACCTGAGGCAAGTGTGGAGGCAGGTGAGGCAGAACTTTCCCCGAGGGTAGGGTCAGGAAGGCATCCTGGACTTGATTCAAAAATACCAGGGAGTAAACTAGAGATAACTCCTCTACTGCCTACCAGCTGTGCAACCTTAGGCAAGTCACTTTACCTCTCTGTCTCACCTGTGGAAGGGCATAGTGGTTCCTACCTCCCAAAGCCTCCTGAGAGGGTTAAAAGAAAGAATTCTCTTGGCACCAAGAACCAAGAACCACAGGCCTATTTGCATCCCGCAGCCTCAAAGTTTAAAGAATATGAATGGGCAGGTGGGAGATCCTTCCCTGAAGATGAGGCTCAGAACTGAGAGAGACACCCCACACCATCCCTGCCTGGGAAGTACCCTGATACTATGGTCAGGGCTGCCCCTGGCCCTGCAGACACCAGCCGACTAACTGTAGGGAAAGGCCTGTGAACCATTTTCATTAAGTGACACCATTAAAGGATCATCTGGGGCAAGACTTCATTTCGAAGGAATTAAGAAGCTGGAAAGGAGCTAGCAACAAAGCTGACCACATTAAAAAGCCATTATAAATGTTAAAATACAAAAAAAAAATCTCATTCCCATGCTCTCTCCCTTAGAAGCAGCCTGGAGCTGTGGTCTAGCCGAGACACTGTGGGAAGAAGAGTTCTGGCTCTTCATCCCTGAGAGTTGGTGTGTGTGGTAGTTAGGTATGTGGACAGAAGCCAGATTGTCTGGGTTCATGTTGCAGATCTGCCATTTATTTTAGTGTGGCCTTGGTAGTGCTGCTAGATTTAGCAAATAAAACTATAGGACACCCGGTTAAATTTGAATTTCAGATAAACAGTCAATAGCGTTTTAGTATAAATACGTCCCATGCAATATTTGGGATTAACGTATACTTAAATTATCAGTTGTTTATCTGAAATTCAAATTTAACTGGGCATCCTGTATTTTATCTATCAACCCTAGGCTTTGGGCAAGTCAGTTTACCTCTCTGGATCTCAGTTTTCACATCTGTAAAATAGGGATAAAATAGTAATTCCTGCAGTAAAGAGAATGGGATTTCAAATAACATGCTTGCCACAGTGCCTGGCCCTATCAGGAGCTAGTCAGGTTTGCTATCATTATCCTGAAAGTGCTTGGCTTGGTCTACTTGAGCCTTGGATGTGGGTGGGGCTGCTTGCTGGGGGCAGAGGAGGGGAGGGGGCCTGGGGCCAGCCCTCTGGCACGTGCGGTTCCACCATGGCTGGAGAGGTAGGATATGTGAGGAAGCCGTTTATGGGGCTGGGGGAGAAGGGGACACGGGCAAGGGCCACATGAACACAGACATTCATTTCTGCCAAGCCCTCTGTGTCTGGGTGCTCAGAAAGGGCTGCCTGGAGGAGGCGCACTTGTTCCAGGCTTGAGGTACAGGTCAGACCCAGACAGAGGAAAAGGAGGACTCAGTGGTTCTGCAGGGTGAGCCTGGAGTGCACTCGAGGTGCTGGCAGGGAACAGTGGATCAGAGCGCAGGACTGGTGGCGGAGGAGCAGTGGGGGTGAGGTTGCTGGGGAGGATTATGAAGCAGCCCCAGCTGTGGCACTGACATGGTAGCGCTTTCTCCTGAGGGCAGAGAGAACCCACTGAAGGTTTGCCCCTTAGGGATAGTTATCCAGGTGCGTCAGAAGGTGGGAGATAGGCACGGGGTGGCAGTTGAGGCCGGAAAACACTTTAAGAGGTCACTGCTGCACTGGGGCCATGGCAGGGGAGAGGGCACAGTGAGGCGTGGCTAAAATAGGCGCGACCCCTGTGTCTGCCCCCTTTCAGCCCGGGAGCACTCAGGCTCCTCCCACTGCCTAGACAAGGAGGCTGCCCTGTGGGCATCACTCCCAGTAGACATGCTGTCACCCACCAGGAGGACAGCTTGTTCTCAAACCCAGGAGCCAGCTGCCTAAGGCTGGGGTAGGACAGGCCAGCAGAGCAGGGTCAACACAGGACTGAGGGACCCACATCTCATCCCTTCTCTTGCATCTCCACATCCCACACTTCCAATTTCCTTTAAAACCCAAGGCCATTTGTTGCTCCTAGTTTTTGCCCTAGTTACCAGCGCACATTAATCTTATGGCAGAAATTAATTCTGTCTAATTCCGTTAGTGCTTGATTATTCCTTGCTGACTCCCTTTGAATAAATATCCATGAAGAGGCTTAAATTAAAACATCAACAATGGACGTAGCCTCTTGCAAGGTGGCATCTTCCCACCCAGCTGTGGCTGGGCCACCTGGCCTAACCAGCACAGCGTCCAGGGGACGGCAGAGAGCCAGAGTAGGATGGGTGCAGGTGGCCATCAGGAAGCCAGGAATGTCAGGGCAAGGAGGGCTAGCTCCCCGTCATCACACAGTGGTGTAGGGATGAAGTCGGCTGAAAGCCAGGCCCCCTGGATCCCACACCAGAGCTGGCTCAGAGGTTGCAAACTCAGTCAGCCACAAAGGGCCAAGTGTGGGGGATGGAGGTGAGTGAGGCGGGTTGGGAAGGGAAGCCCGACTGCACAGGGGGCCAGGGAGGTAACTGGCAGCCTCCCTGTGCCCAGCTGGGGGTCAGGAGAGAGCAGTGAGGAGGAGATTCCTGCAGAGAAGACAGCTGCTTGTCGTGTAGCTTGGTGACTAAGCAGACCCAGAGCTGCTGTGTCTTGGGCCTTTCCAGTAGACATTCGGATCTGTGCTTTTAGGTAGAAGTCTCCCACATTTTACATGTTGGATTATAATTTACAATTTTTAGAGCTCTGTGTGCACCAAGTCAGACCCTTCTGCAGTCCAGATTGAATCCTCAAGTGGCGACTTGGTGCCTTTCTCTTGCCCCTGGGCTCTGTGACCTTACGCATCTCCCCTGCAGATAACGGCATGGTGCTTAACCATAGCCAAGACGACTCCTAAGAGCTCTCTCTGTTCTACTCCACAAGCCCCTGCAAACGCACAGAGAGACTCCTTGTACCCTGGCCCCAGGAAGCTCCAAGGGGAGCCTTCCTCTTTGGCTGGGCTTGGCCACCACCACACTCACAGTGTGGGTCCAGGATGGAGCTGGGTCAGGGCTGGGGGTGCAGGGCCAGAGATGGGAACAGGGTGTAAGAGCTGGTCTGTTCCCAGCTGCCCCAGGCAGACAAACCGTGGTCTCCATGGTAAGTGGATGTCCAAGTCCACCCCATAAAGGCCAGCCAAGCTCAGACTGTTGCCGCTTGGGAGGTGGCCATCTTCTCTCATTCTCAGATGGCAGCAAAGGGGGAAAGGAATAGAATCCAACATCCACGCTGAAAGAACCTCATCTAGGGCACTCCACTTGGTTTTCTAGCATTTTTAGCCAAAAAGCCCTTATTCAAAAGACATGTCATGACAGCACAAAATGCTGAATGGACGTAAGTGGGCTTGCTCTTCTTGACACAGAGGAGGGATCTGTCCTCCAGACGCTCATAATAGTCCTGATGTTAGGAAATCCATGCTAACGGGTGGAGTGGCTTTGTCCACTGAGACTGGGCTAGTTCTTTTCTGGCTACCTGTACTCAACATGGGAATATCCTAGAGCAGCGCTGGAGGGGGCAAGGGCAAACCCACAGAGTGAACCTCCAAATTTGCTTAGGTCACAAGAGCAGAATCAGCCTGTTAGCCATTCTTGCATGTAGAACCAAACCTCAGATGTGTCTTAGTTTTACTTACTCTTCTCAAACCTGAAATAAATTTTTAGTTTTTAAGCTATAGCTAAAACAAGCAAAACAAAAAAATACAGGCTTTGAGCAACACCAGACTCTGAGGGGCACTGTTTTCAAACTCCTGACCCAGATTGGCCCCTCGGCTGCAGCTCCCAGGCCTGCAGTGGGGAAGCGGAGAGGTTACAGCTCTCTCCTATCCACAGTCTGCATGACAGGTGCTGCAGACCACAGCCGGGACAGAGTTACCCCTGAGACCAAGAGAACCATCCATGATCCTAGAAGCGTGGGCTGGGCAGGTGGAGGGAGGGCAGTGTCTGTCCTGGCTAGCCATCCCCACTGGTCAGCTGGGGAGCAGCCCACCATGATCCTGATGCCTGCAGAGTGGGAGTGGTCCCCTCAGTGCCCCCAGGCCTGTAGGAGTCCAGGCCAGAGTGGGTGTGTCCAACTACCACCTCTGCATCCCCCCAGGAACCAGACTCACAGGCTTGGCCTCCAGACAATGTGGGCAAAGTGAGGATCCCAGAGGGTGGCTGGAGCCAAGCCTCCTCCTTCACTTTCATCACTAGGTGATAAATGGCCCCAGAGGTTCCCTGTTGTTTTCTAACATGGTCTTTGGAGTTTTGCCATTGCTGGGTAAATAGAGAAGCAGGATTTTCCAGTGGACGCTGCTTGGACTGGCGCCTTTGCTGTGCCCATGGGTCTGGGTGAGCCCACATTTTGGGGAGCTCCTTTTAAATGGCTCTGGCGTGAGTCTTATCCCACTCACCATCCACATGATAAAAGTTAATATTCACAGAGCAGCTTTGATTTCTTTAAGAATGCTTAACAACATGGTGATATTTGTTTCATATAAAGAGTGAATCAGCTACTACTCCATCAGGTGCTTCCCTTACCTCTCAAGCAGCCTGATTTTCCAGCTTAACCGTGACATAAGCAAGCTTCTGCGTGTTGTAGAGCTGCCCCCAGTACTCCTTAGGGAAGGAGGCAATAGATAGATTGTTAGCAACCAGTCATCACAGCAGCCTCCATGTCCTTAGGAACACCAGGAACACAGACCTCTCCATGCCGCGTGATAAAAGAGGCCAAGATAGGAGGTCCTGCCTCAACTGAGGAGCCAAAGGCACCCTCCTGGCCCCTGCCCTGGAGGGTCGAGGTGAGCCCTGGACAGCAGTGGGCAGTCCTAGCTTGCTCCAGGAAACAGTGAGAACAGGGACGAGGGCAGCAGATGCTGAGGGGTGGGGGGAACAGCCAGGTGCTAGACAATTGTCAATGGCCCTCCAAGTGGATAGTATGTGCGGAGGGGGACAGTGGGCTGCCAGACTCCTGCATGCTAACCCATTCTGATGTGAAGACCCCTCTTCCTCCAGGAGCAGCCTGGAAGCCTGTCTTCCTTGGTCTGTCCTGGCTCATTTGGGTATCCGATGAGTGATGTAGCAAGAGGTTCCAAAACCTGAGTCCTCCTTTGCCCAGAGGTCCAGGCATGCCGGTCGGTCTTGAAAACAAATGCTTGCGGAGATAGTTTCCCCTGCTTATTCTATCTTGGAAGATGTTTCTCTTAAAAGGAGGACAACCCTCAAAAGTGGTTCTTCTCCAACACTTTTCAGAAAAGGAACTGTGTTGCCTGTTTCATTGACATTTTATTCACTTCCAGGCTGTTTGAGGCCCTTTTGTTTACATGATTGTATCTATCAACGAGCTTTTGTTGTGTAGCACAAGACCTAAAACTTGGTGGCTTTGGTGTGACACCACAGTCATCCGTTTATGTTATGATTCTGTGGGTCAGCTGGGTGTTTCCCCTGCTGGTGTCTGTCAGGCTCATTCATGCATCTGTGGTCATCTGCCCTTTCATTTGGGGGCTGGTTGGTCTAGAGGGACCTCTGCTAGGATATCTCCTAGCTCTTATCCTGCAGCAAGCCAGCCCAGTCTTCTTCACATGGCAGTGGGTTCCAAGAGCCACAGAGAAAGGGCAAGCCTCAGTGCACTTTTCAAGCCTTTGCTTGTTTCACATTTGAAACTATTCATTGGCCAAAGCAAGTCCTGTGGCCAGCCCCAGCGTGAGTGTGTGAGGGCATTATCATAGAGTGTGGACACTGGGGGCAAGTAGATGAGGGAGGATGGGGCATTTGTAGCCATTTTTCCAGTCTGCCACTGCGATCTTGCTAATCTGGACCCCAACCTGGTGAGACATGCCCTGCACATATTCGTTTCATGGAGCCATGCATATGCACATGCCCATTTTATGGAGTGTGCCACAGGACCCAGAGAGGTGAAGGGTGTTGCCCAGGTCACACAGCAACCTGGCCTGGAAGCTGCCCTGGTGCCAGCCCACTGCCCCACACCACCTCCCTTAGTCCCCTCTATGGCGATGCTGGGTCAGAGAGAGGATGAAGTACCACCCAGGAGCCAAACCTAGCTCCCCCCACCCCCAGACATCCACCAGCAGAGACACTGAAGACCCTGGTGTCCACCCTCCCCAGATATTGGCCTCTGGGAGCTACCAGTCCCATCCTCCAAGCCCCGGCTGCTTCCCCCTTGGCCCAGCACAGTGGCAGGCTGGTTGTTTCAATCCAGGGTCTTTTAAAAGTCTTGTGGGGGCTTCCCTGGTGGCGCAGTGGTTGAGCGTCCGCCTGCCAATGCCGGACACATGGGTTCGAGCCCTGGTCTGGGAGGATCCCACATGCCACGGAGCAGCTGGCCCCGTGAGCCTGCGCGTCTGGAGCCTGTGCTCCGCAACAAGAGAGGCCGCGATAGTGAGAGGCCCGCGCACCGCGATGAGGAGTGGCCCCCGCTTGCCACAACTAGAGAAAGCCCTCTCACAGAAACGAAGACCCAACCCAACACAGCCATAAATTAAAAAAAAAAAAAAAAAAAAGAGCTGGTGACACGTACGTGCGCCGAGACAGCGCGAATTGGAGAAAAAAAAAAAAACCTCAATAGGTTACCAGAGTAATTCAAGGTAAACTACAAATAAAGGATAATTGAGACAGAATTTTAAAAAAAAAAAAAAAAAAAAAAGAAAAAAAAAAAGAAAAAAAAAAAAGTCTTGTGCAATTTTTTAACATTTTATATGTGAGTAGGTGAGATTGTAATAGTGGGAAAGACAAGTCAACAGTATTTGGAGGCAAGTTAAAATTTCTCCTCCCTTTTCCTGTGCCCACGGTTCTGCAGTGTTCACCTTGCCTGGCTCGCAGCCCATTTGCCATGCCTCCTGCCCCTGAGTGCCTTGAGGATCTGGAGTTCTATTGCACACATACATCTGCTTTTAAATGCCTCACGTGCTTGTTTCTGTCTCGCTTGCACGGGCCTGAGTGTCAGGGTTTGCAGGAGCAAAAAGATCGGCACCAGCAGATGTGGAAGCCAGTGGGCCCGGTCTGGCCACGTGAGCCCTGTGTGCCCAGGAGCCAGCGCTCTGCCAGCTGCATCCCTGTGTGCATGCATCTGAGCCTCGGTGAATCCACCCAGGCATCTGGCCTTCCATCAACTAGTCTGTCATTGCAGCCACCCTCATCCTTCCCAGAGACACGTGTCAGGGAAGAACAGCAAAAGAAGACCCAGGTCTTTGGAGTGACCACACCATGGTCCTCCCCAGTGACAGATGGCAACAGGCAGGATGTCAACTCGGGCCAAGCTGCACGGAGGGCCAGGAGTGACGACTGTGTGAAAAATTAATACCCCAAGGGAAGGTAGCACGTTTGGATTCTCCTGTCCTTGTGCTTCTCAGTGGGGGCTCAGAACTATGTGCAGAAATGATTGACCTTGGATAAGACAGGCACAGCGGATGGCCTATGCCCTCTTTTATTTCAGATCTTCAAACACAACCCTTGTTTTTTGAAAATGAACAGATGGAATCCTGGCATCTCAAGCCAGAATGGTCCTGGATCATTGGTCCAACCCCCCCTCCTTGTACAGAGGGGAGACTGGGGCCCAGGACACAAGAGTGATTTGGGATTGAGGGAAACACCTTGGATAGAAAAGACAAATGGCTCTTCCACCTGGAAAGGGGAGGAAGTTGTGGGTTCAGGCCCAGCCTTGTCAGGGAAGCCACAAATCTGGCCGGCCTGGCAGCAGCTCCTGCAGGCGGCTAAGTGGAAGTGGCCACAACCTCTGTACCATCTGCTTGGCACAGGGAAGGGCCTCCTGTGTCTCTCCTCCCAGGTATGGAGCTCCAGCCCAGCTGGCTAGGTGGGGTGAAGGGAGGAGAGGCCTCTGTATGTTGCAGGTGAGCAGGGCGGGGCTGGAAACTGCTTCCACGGATGCAGCCCAATTCTATGCAAGTTAGTAGTGATGTCCCCAGGGTTTGGGCAGTACCTGGGGCATGCACGGTGCTTCTACACTGGCTCCTCTCAGTAACCCTGGAGGCATCATCCCACTCCCAGGTGAGAAGCCTGGAGTTCATGGGTAGGCTTTCGCCCAGTTACACAGGAGGCCTTCCAACCAGATGAAGACTTTATGACAGACAGATGGGGAGCTGAGCAGGCAGCCCAGGTGGGGAGGATGAAGACACGATGTTACCGTCCCAGTCGTGGGCCAGAGGCTTGGGTTAGAGGCCACACTGAAGGAGCAGATGGGAGTGACCTCCCACCAGGACAGTGCTTGGGTCACTCCTGGGGGGCCCTGGCCCACCCACCTCCACCAGCCAGTGATTGCTGAGCGCCCCACTGTGACCCCAAGGGCTGGACTGACTGACTGTGGAGAGGACTCACGCACAGACATCAGGATGCCCCAAGCGGGATGTTTGTGAATGCAAAACTGTGCAGTTCAGGCAGGAGTTGGAGGGACTGGAGTTGTGTGCAACCATGGAGTCTCTCTGGAGGAGTGGGGAGCTGGGCCTTAAACACTGAGGCCACTTTGCAGCGTAGTCTTGCGGGTGGGGGTGGAGGGGGAGCATATTGTCTTCCTATTCAACTAAAATAATGTTTGGGTTTGGGATCTACTATCTAGCGCACACCCCTGAGGCAGGGGCACCCCTGTGTCTGACTACGGTGAGCTCCTGTGCGGTCGGTAAATAGGAAGAGAGCGCAGAGCAGCTGCGTGCCAGCTGAGTACCAGCTGGGTGCTGACATCAAGAGCCCAGCCGGGGGAGGGCTTATCCTCCCCCGTCTGTGCATAGACCGCTGGGTTCTGGTGAATCAAGTGTTAACCCTGTGCCTCTCTCGTCCCCTGCAGGCACCGGCCCTAACTATGCCACAGACCCGCTCCTGTCCCTGCTCCTGTTAGCTGTACATAAGTTCCTCCGCCTGCTGGTGGGCCCCTGACAGACTCGCCGTCCTGCACTCCTGAGTGGGCCCGCGTGGCTGCCCAGTCCCTGGGTGAGGACTACGTCGCCAGACAGTCACAGACAGACTCAGAGAAGCATGACCAAGTCCATGTGGAAAATAAATAAATCATATTTTTGGGGAAGTTACACAAATGTAGACCACCTAAGATAATGCATCTAGTTTCCAAATAAGATGGAGTTTGCACCATGCAGTATGCATGGGATCAATGATTTCTCTATTTTAATGTATTTTTCCTTTCTAAACTTTTCCTCCAAGTCTTCATTTTGCACGAACTGTCGAGCAGTTACCTTTAGGATACTATGTAAAAATGTTGGGTCAAAGCCTTTCTGACAAAGCAAAATATTTTTAGTAGATTATTGTGTTTAGGAAATTTTTAATTTACTTTTTCCTTTGGGGGCTCTTCTCTTTTTTTATTAAAGTAAATTATTTCTTTTGAGACATTTTGATTAAAAAAAAGATACATCTTATCATAATTAAAATTCACTGTCAATAATATTTATTTTTAAATAAAGATTGGAAGCAAGGTCAGACCCTTGTTTATAAACTGTATTGTATAATGCTGAATAACAGTTGAATAAAAAACAACTTTGAAATAACCTTTCTACAGACATGTGTGAATGTTAAGCCTTGGTGCCCAAAGCAGCCCGAATGCTGAATGCCGTGACCTCATGGTCTTTGATGCCAGCTGCACGCTCGGCTGGCTGTGGCCCAGCCTGGAGGGCAGCTCAGGGCACCCGGCCAAGGCCACACTGAGTAGACCGGAGTGCTTGCCCAGCCTCTGCTAGGCACAGGGAACCTCATGGAACCAGGAGTGAAAGGCACCCCCAGCCTGGGTCCTGAAGGAAAGGAGCTCCTGGGAAGAGGTGTGACATAGATCAAGAACCACTCTTTTCCCTTTTGGCTTAACTCTTTGTGCAAATGCATTTGCCCAGTTAGAGATTACGCACCAGGTGTGATTACTGTTGTTGGACTCACTGCTAGTTTGAGGAGAGAATCTGGGGAGAAGGTGGGGCATTCCACACTCTTTCTTCACGCATCCAGAGATTGCTTTGAGCCTCTGAAATGTGTGTGTTTGGGGCAGGTTACACATGTCTTAAAGAAATAGACAAGCCCTGGGGGCTGTTATTCCTCATTCCATGACAAGATCACATTAAATTGCCAGATCCCATGGATTCGTTTAAAACCTAGCCGGTTTTTAAACAAATGTGCTTGTCACTGATGTTGCTCAGCAAACATTTCTATCTCTTCACTGGCTGGCACGTGATTAGGACTGTGCTTCTTGGTATCCTGCGTGGGATACCAAGAAGGTGGGGCCGTGTCACCAGCTCTGGCCAGCGAGTTGTGAACAGAAGGGGCATGCATGATTTCCAATCCCAGACATCGGTTTGCTAATGCAAGAAGCATTCTTTTACCCTGATAGGGTGACGGGCAACTTTCAAGACAGTAAATGCTCTGCCAGCCAAGGTCCCAAGTTTCTGTGATGGGCAGAGCCTCCTCTGCTGGCCAGCACTGGAAATGCAGCACGATGCGGTATCAACCTTGGCTGTTTCAAGCCACTGAGCTTTGGAGTTGTTTGTTATTGCAGCATAAGCCTATCCCTACTGATTTGGCAAGGTACTGCCATATTTATGTGAGAGGAGAGAGAAAATAAAAGTGAGTTTGGACATGTGCAGAGAGCCCCAGTGTGGAGCTGACATACTGGGATACCTGTGAGAAGACAACCTTGGGCCTGCTGTTTCTGGTGGCTACATTAAGCTGTTTCACATTTCATTTATATTGATCAGCACCAGTTGAGTTGTAAATTTAATCATTTTGTCTGGCGGGTAGTGATTCTGTCCAGAAGGATCATCTCTGTTTATAGTTAACTCAATACTGCAGCAGGCTGTCATGTTAAATACAGGCCCTCTGTGCTTACAAAGAAAAAGGAACTTCCTGGAGGCCAGGTTGAATGGAAGCAATGTGTCAGTGATGGGCTGATGTTGTGCCAGATCACGCTAGGAGCCAGGAGCCAGGGAGCCATTTTCCATCACCAAAACCAGATCCCTCTGCTTACGTGCAATCAGCCAGGTTCCTGCCTGGAAGCAACTGGTCCTGGTGTGATGCGTGTGGGAAAGAGGAGGCAGGTGTGCTTTGGGGAACTGCTCCCACGGGCTGCCCCTTTTCAGCACAGAGAGGCAGTGTCTCGCACCCAGAGGAACAAGCCCTTAAGTCTCTCCTTGGCGATCAAGCACTTCTGGGAAGGAAGTCATGACGGGGCTTGGCAAGTTCCCTAAAGTGGGAGCTTAACTGCCCCCCGCCATAGATGAAAATGGAAGTCAGACTGAGGAGGAATGAGTGTCCATAGGAGGCAACAGCAAATCCCTCTGACCCTGGGACACCCATGGCCCAGCATCCCTGCTAGTTTAGTGCCCTGGACTCAAAGGAGGGAGAAGTGAAGTGTGCCCCTGCAGATCCACAAAGCAGACAGATGGAGATCTGGGCACATGCTCGCTGGGGTCCTTTATGCCGCCCTCCAAGATAAGGACAAAGACCGGATAGCGTGCATTGAATTTTATGGGATGCATACAAACCAGGAGAGCCAAGCACCACTGAAAAGGGAAAAGGTGGGATTGGACTCACCACCCAAACCACCTTTTCCTTTGGATTTTGGGTCCAGCCCAGGACAGATAGGGGTCCAAGGACAAGGCAATTTATTTCAGTTTGGGAAGGACACACTGTGGGCGATTCAGGACCTATGGTCCCAGCCTGTGAGGACTACCCACGCTGCTTGAAGGGACTGTCAGCATTGCAGCCAACACCAAAATGAGGGCGTGGAGGCAGGAGGGAAGAGGAGGGAGGTGATGGCAGGGCAAACTCCACCCCAGCCGGAGGCGGAGCGAGAGCGGGGAGGAGGGCAGTAGGGGAGGTGAGGGGGGAGCCAGGCAAGTTGGGGAGCAGTCCCCGCATCTACAGCTGTAACAGTACTTCCTGTTGCTGGCCCACATGGGCCCTTCAGACAGCAGGCAGCATTTCAGGGCACAGCCTTGGGGGAGGGGCAGGAACTCTGTCTGACAGGAGATGATGTGACCAGAGCCAGTGGCATTCTGAGTTTTGATCCTATCGCCACCCCACAATCTTAGTTACAGCTCTGAGTCAGAGCAAAGAGCTCTGTCTGACTGATTCAAGACTGGCCTTGGTTGGAGTATAACAAATCAAGCCATTTGTGAGCTGAGCTTGTAGCTAAGGTGCTTCTTACACAGGCAGGCAGGGGTACCCGTTCTTACTTATCTTTGCACTGCTTCGCCATACAGGCCCGCCTCCACATCAGACAACATTGGCATCCATTTTGCCAGGGTTCAGAGAATGCAACCCCTTCTTTCTCTGGATAACAAGAGGCAAGAAGCTCAGTGCATCTGCTCCCTGTGTCCATGCACGTGACTGCTTAGCAGTCTGCTGCTCTAAACACTTTCCTTCCAGAGGGAGGAAGGAAAGGATGCAGCAGGGGAGTGACCCACCCTGTGCACCAATTCAGCCAACCTGGCTGCACAGTGATGCTGCTGCCCTGCAGAGCTCCCTGCCTTCCTCAGCCCAGAAGAAACTTTATCTCGTCCCTGGGACTCCAGGGGCCCTAGAATGCATGGAAAACCCATGTACCTTAGGAGGGACCCATCCTATTTTGTGGCTGCAAACACAGCACGAGGTAAAGTCTAGAAACAACACTGGCAGTGACCCCTTTCAAGTGAGAAAGAGCCATGGAGCACTAAAACTACATTTCAAGTCAGAAAATATGACTTCACACCAAGTCTAATCTGCCAGCAGCTAGCAAAAAAACCAACAAAAATCAGATTTGTTCCCTGGATCTAATTTTTTTTAAGGGGGAAGTGATAAGTGATAGCTCTTATCACTAAGTAATACTCTTGGAAAATATAGATGATATATCTTTTAGAGTTTGAAGTCAGGGAGGATTTCTTAAATAAGACATCAAAAGTGGTCACTATAAGAGATAAGATGGATAAATTTGACTGCATTATAATTAAGAACATTTCTCAAAAGCCACCGTAAAGAAAGTGGAAAGGATTTATGAAATACAACCAACAGAGGATTAGTATCAAGCATGTATAAAGAACTCCTAGAAATCAATAAAAAAGAACAAATAATACAATGGGAAATTAGACAGGAGACATGAACCACCATATCATGGAAGAGAAAATACAGCCAGAAAATATATAAAAAGGTGTTCAGCCTCAAAGTGATAAGAGAAATGTGAATCAAAGCCACAATGATTATGCCCACTCAATTATCAACAATTTAAAAAGTTTGACAGTACCAAGTGTTAGAGAGGATGTGGATCACAAGATCTCTTACTCATTGATTGTAGCAGGGTAAATTGGTCTAACGTCACTGGAAAACACTTTGGCACTAATTCTTAAAACTGAACATCCACATACCTTGTGGCCCAGGAGTTCCACTCCTAAGTGGCAAAAACTCTCGCTCAGGTCTATAGGCTCAGGGAAGATGTAAACAAAAGTACACGGCAGACTCATTCACATAACCTGGAAACAGACGAGTCCCCACAGGCAGGAGAATGGCTGAATCTGCTGTAGAACACGCTGATGGCATATTACACAAGAGCCAAAGTGGATGAACTACATCTCAGCATCTATTAGTTGAAAAAAATAAATTACAAAAGATTACATATAGTATAATACTCTTTTTATAAAGTTAAAATCCGGCTAAAACCAAGAGATAAAGAATCTAAGAAGGAAAGTAAGGGAGTGATGAATATGGATACCTTGGTGGAGGAAGGCAGGAAGTGGGTAGGGAGAGAAGAGCCCACAGGTGGACGTAGCTGATTCTCATGATCCTAGTTTTCGAATTGAGTGGTGGGGTAGGGAACTTACTGTATTATCTTGAATGAACGAATGATGCCATACAGGAATCAATGCTGAGAGCCTATCATAAACAAGGACAGACCTTCTGTGCAGGTGAAATTAAAAACAAAAGAAGCAGAAAAGACTGAGACCTATCAGGGATTTACATTAAAACCAAAAACAAAATAACTTTCCCTTTCCAAGCCCCCAAGACAAATGTACATCTTAATCTCCCACCCGGAGGTTGCAAACTGGCAGTTCGTGGGCCACAGAAGGATGTTTGGCCTGCACAAGGATTTTTATTATTACTTTACAATATTAGGAACTCTCATGTAAAAATCAAATTTCTGGCTTCTCTTGAAAAAAATCATAATATGTGGCCACATGGGGCCCACATTCCCACATGGTGAATGTGTGGGTGCCAAGCAGTAGCTGTCCCCTACAAAAGGACAGTCTCCCCACTTCCCTACAAGCTCTACCACTCCCCATCACCTAACGCAGCCTGCTGTATGCAGATACACAGTCTGTGAGCACCTGAAGGAAAATGAGTGTGCACCCAGGTCCTTTGCCATCTCCATCCCGCCTCTCCCCTCAGCAGCCTCTGACAGCTGTGGTCACTGACAGGACCAGAAAGCAGCCATTCAGAATGCTCCTCAAAGAGGCTGAAGCAAGAGAAGGTTCAGGGTTCACAGGAATCCCATTCCCAAAGCAGGTAATGGATGTTTTCAAGTACCATGTATCCAGTTTTTTATTTAAGCACACAGCAAAGTTCAATTGGATTGCAGATAACCTGAGTTTTGTTTTCCTTGCAAATGCTAATTTTTCTGTGCCTCTTATTTTTAGTAAATTCTAGTATACAGAATTTTCCATTTTGCTTTGGAAGGTCTGCGGTGTGTCTACAACACAAGCTACCAACATACTTTATGTAACTAATTCGGTTTGCAGCTGAACAGATTCCTGCTCCTTGAACACCAAAAGCCTTGGTCTGGTTATTCCAGCTCCCTCCACTCACCCAGCTCTAAGCGCTTCCACGGTGAAAGTTTGATCCCTCCACCACCTCCTTCCACAGCTTCCCCGAACTGGGCCCTCACAGATCATCGATGCTTTTAACTAAGGCAGAGCACAGTCACTTTTCAGAACGTTAATTCCCATAAAATGGAATGTCAGTTTTACACAGAAGGCTCTCCTTTATCAGCAAAAACTGATTCCATTTGACCGATTAATTGTCCTGAGAACTGTCAAGGCTTCCAGACTAGAGGTGATGGCTGGGAAGGAGGCGGCCACGCAGTGTTGTGATGTGGGCACCCCTGGACTGGGGAAGCCAGGAGATTACAAATGCACAAATAATTAATTCAAATCAATACAACGAGGGGTTCAGGCTGAGAGACATTCAATTATATTGTTCAAAGAGAAGATGCTCATCTTTAGCTGGTCTGCTCCATGCTGCAAATGATAGAACATTTTTAATTTGTACGGCAGGGATGTTAATCTTTTGCCGTGTAATCCAGTCCTTGGGGCACACCATGAATATGAGGCACTGAGTGCATGAGGCTCCCTGAGGAGGGCACTCAATCAAGCCAGCGCTGGCTTCCCTGCCTGTTTTTTATCTCAATCTCTCAACACTCAGTTAGGAAATATACAATAAGCTAATAGATGATGGATGACGGATGGATGGATGGACGGATGGATGGATATGGAGGCAGAGATAGAGATAGATATTTTCAAAAATTATCAGACACAAACCCCCCCAACCATAAACAGTTTATGACTTCCAGATTTTGCCTGATCCAGTAGCACAAATAAATCCCAGAGGAATTATTCACATCCCAAAAGGAATCACTTTAGAATTCCTTTAAATAGCAAGCTCCTGTAGCATGTTTAAATTAGGATTTGAACCCCAACTTTATTACACAGAGAAAGTGAAGCACACTGCAAATATTACGTTTGGAAGGTTATACATCAAGGAGTTAAAAGTTCATGTCTCCTTGGTGGGTGGGATGATGTATAATTTAATGCCTGACTGTGAGGTTCAACTTTTCTGTGATGAACATTTATTACTTCTATAATAAGATAAAAGCAATAAAATATTTTTAATTAAAGAAAAGACAATTTCACACACACACACACACACACACACACACACACACAGGAAGATTCAATTATGAAGGTGTAACTTCCCAGTGGTTTTCAGAAGAACGTTTACTCTATGGAGAGGCTCTGCAGGAATGTAATTTTTCTCACACCTGGCTCCTTGGTGGCTGAGAGTGGAGCAGATAGCTGAGGCAGGGAGCCTGAGGCACACCTGGGGTGGGTGATCTACTACACCTGCCACCGCCAAAAATGGATCTGTTTGGCCTAAGCAGGGGAGAGGTGGCAACCAGGACTCAGAGGAAGGGGAGTTTAGGGATGTGGGGTGTCCTGGGGGCCAGGGACCCACAGGGTCTGCAGGGCCTGGACATTAGCTACTTGTATTTGTTCAACAAACATATTGATTATTATTCTGTAAACTGCCCCACATAACAGAAAGAGATGACTACGGAAGCATTCACCCCCACCCCATAAAGGAGCTGGTGGTCCAGCAGGAGGGATAACACATCCACAGTTAACTGGAATTTAAGTTGGACCATGATAAGCACAGAAATGGGGTAGAAAGGGGCCCCGAGGGAGGAATAATTAATTGCGAGGAGGTGTGGGGGAGGGATAGCAAGGACTCATCAGACGTTAGTGGAATTGAGTTGAAGTGGCATTTGAGCTGAGACTTATGAGGCCTCCCTCCCTCTCCCCAGTGCTTGGAGAGTCCTATTAGACCAGACACAGCTGGATTTCCCCTACCACCAGAGCTGCTGTCATTTGGGCAAAACTCAGTGCTTTTTCACAAATGGCTGTCACCAGAAGTAGAGGCCTTATTACATCTCTTTCCAAGGTGTGTTGAGATATGGAAACAAGAACCAGTGAGTCTCAGGGTGTCTGAGCAAAAGGCAGCCATGTGGGGGTCTCAGAGCCCACTCATGAGCCTGGGTCTGGACAGGGCTGTGACAGGCAGCAGGTGCAGAGTTGAGTCAGGCACAGGGAGTGGGACCCGTTCTGAGCCATTCCAAGCAGGCGGTGCCTGGGAGAGACAGTGCTGCACCGCGTGAATCAGAAGGCACCTATAATGATGCAGATGTGGTGGAAGCCAGGCACACCACAAATCAAAAATAACAAGGAAAACTCCAGTCAAATAAGACTGAAGGAACGTCAGCTCTTCTGTTCTTAGCTCTGCCAGAGCTGGCCAGTCTGTGCACAGAGACTCACCTGGGAAAACAGACACATGAGCCACGTGGAAATTTTGCAAATGAATAGGCAGATCCAGGTCCAAAGGATGTATTTGTTGTCTTTGTAGAAAACGAAAATCAGTCAAATAAATGAGAAATTTGCCACTTCCCTCCTAAATTTTTTAAGACAGGGACTAAGAAAATGATCTATCAGGCAGGAAATATTTTAGCAGTTGGTTTTTATTTATTAAAGAGCTGCACGGTGTTTGGCATGCTACAGTGTGCATTTTCTACAAAATAGAAATCGTAGAAAGAAGTCCATAAAACCGGGGAGAAAACTCAGAGATTTTTGTCCTTGCTTGTTACTATACATAAGTTCTCAATTTCCCAATTTATGCCATTGGTAAAGATGAAAAGGGAAGTTTCGCTGGAAGATCATTTGCAAATTCCACTTGAGGTGATAATTTCAGCCATTCCACTTTGGGGGCATCTAGTACGTTCCCACACCTGGGTTACTTAGGCACAGAGGGGATGGAGATGTGACTGTCAGTGGGTCCTGACTGTGGCGGGTACTTTCTGGGTCACGTAGGACTTTGCCTCAACCCTCTCCGACTTCACACAGCTGTGGTGGATGCTTCCAGACAATGACTGAGGCCCCACCTCAAGGTGCAGCCTGTGCTCTCTGCTTTTCTACCAAGGGCTTCCTCTAAGCTGTGGAACATGTTTCCATCAAGAGCAGACACAGTAGAAGCACACTGGGGGTGGGCAGTGCCCTGGAGGATCCCATGGGTGAATGCCCCTGCCTCACCATCCTCAGGCGGATCATTCCGGAAAGCATTCTGCCTGCTTCTCAGTGTACAGTCAAGCTACGCATTGTCAAACACATCTGCTTGTCTTCTCTACCAACTGGTTCCCTTTGCTCAGGGCCCTGCAGCTGGTGAAAGTACACCTATTATACATCCACTTACCCAAGGAGAAGTTGTATCCTCGCCCCCGTCTCTCTCTCTCTCTCTCTCTCTCTCTCTCTCTCTCTCTCTCTCTCTCTCTCTCTCACACACACACACACACACACACACCAGTCCTATTCCAAATTCCCAGAGAAGGGCTCTGATTGGCAAATCTTAGGTCAGATGACCAGCCTTAATCTAAGTGAATGTGACAAGGAGCTGGGGTCATGGTATCCAGTATGGCTGCCAGCCCTACCCCATTCTGCTGGTGAGGGAACAGGCTGCCACTGTGATCTGGCAAGATATTACAATGGATCCGTTATTTCTGTGCTTCTCACACTTCTCTGTGCCACAAGCCACTGGAGAATCTTGTTAAAAGGCAGGTCTGCGCCTGGAGGGGTGGGATAGGGAGGGTGGGAGGGAGACGCAAAAGGGAGGGGATATGGGAACATATGTATATGTATAACTGATTTAATTTGTTATAAAGCAAAAAATAAATAAATAAATAAATAAATAAAAAAGAAGGCAGAAAAGAAGAAAGAAGGCAGACAGATACTTGGAGAGAGAGAAAAATAGGTTAAAATCTATTTGGTCAGCATAGCATAGGGAGATCAGCTTGGTGCTTTGTGACCACCTAGAGGGGTGGGATAGGGAGGGTGGGAGGGAGGGAGACGCAAGAGGGAAGAGATATGGGGACATATGTATAAGTATTGTTGATTCACTTTGTTAGAAAGCAGAAACTAACACACCATTGTAAAGCAGTTATACTCCAATAAAGATGTTTAAAAACAAAAAGGCAGGTCTGGGGTAACAGGTGGTACTAATGTGAGTGCACAGCCGTAGCCAAGAAGGACACACCCAGCCCTCTGCAGCCTCACTAAGTAAGGGGCACCCTCCCCACACCCAGCAAGAGAAATCTCTTTGCTAAATAGCAAAGGCAGAAAGGAAGACTTCTTACTGTTGAGATATGGTAAGAAGTGAATTGTCAATGCCATTTTAATGGGCCTTGTTTTTACACAGGCACATTTAACTCAGCCTACAAACCGAACCATGAAACTTATAGCCAAGTAATTACTTTTACCAAGTAATGATCAACTCAGATGACATCAGACCCTAGGCCTGAGCCTTACTCCATAATCTGCCAGGGACCGTGATGGGCACATCGCTGATTAATTAAAAGCAGTGATTTTACATTTCAACATGGCACTTTTGGTGCGGTCACATCAACCGGCCAAGTCAAAGTGATCTGCTTCATCTGTCCCCTTCACCCAGCCCCTGGAGCGTTCTCAGCTGTCCATGCTGGCCCCAGCCTCTGGTAAATCTCATTCCCCTACAGCCCTCCTTTGCCTCCATCTGCATCTGTTCTATCCTGCCCTGTCTGTGGCCTCAGTGACAACCAGTACCAGGTGCTCCTATTTCGCCTGCTCTTCTTGGCTGTGGCCACATGCCCCTCACAGCCCTTCCCTTTTTAATAGCCAGTCAGGAGGTGGCTAAGTTCTCTGGCCAAACCACCATGGGGTATAGGGGGTGCCCATTTAGGGCAGCAACACAATCTCAGTGGAGAGGCTACCACCCGAATGCTGCAGAGCCTGTCTGTAAGGCTCCACAGGGGCCGGGGAGGACCACCCGGCACTGTGCCCCATGGGTGAGGCTGCAGGAGCAGCGCGGCCTTGACCCCTATTACTCAACATTTCACATTGGCCCCGTACCCCACCTTTCTGTGCAAACTCTTATATACCTCTCTTCTAGGAAAGGCCACCAAAGGCAAGTTTCCCAGTTCATAGAGTTTAATCTTTTGTAGGCCTGGCACCAGAGCCAGGAGTTTTCTTCTCAGTAACCACACCCAAGAGTAGCCCACCCCTCCATTAAGAAAGCCATTTCTGAGAAGGGAACCCTGTACTGCCCCAGGGAAACCCTCTTCCCAGTTCAGCAGCTTGGTCAGGACTGGTTCAACTGCAAGTAACAGAAAAACAACTCATGTGATGAAAAGTGCAGGCATGACCTAGGGTGAAACACCATTACCAGGCCCTATGCTCCCTCCATCTCCCAGCTCTGCCTTCCTTGAGGCTCACATGCATCCTGGGCAGGCCCCTCTCCATGTGGTAACTCCTGTGGCTCCCAGCCTGCATCGCACTGCTTTAGCAACCTGTGGAAAGAGACCACCTCTTTCCTTAAAACTCCAGCAAAAATCCTGGGGTTGCCTCTCATTGGTCTGGGTTGGGTTATATGCCAAACCTAGAGCCAACTACGGTGGCCAGGAAGATGTGGCACTCTCACTGGCCAACATGAGTTATAAGCCTCTCACTAGAGCTGAGGACAGAGGGTGGGAGAAGAATGTTCCTGAAGGGGAAGTTGAGGGACTGCTCCAGAAGAAGGCAAGCGCATTATAATTTGGCTAAAGCAACTAGACCTCTGGGGACAATGCATAAGTTGTTATAATTGTAATTATTTTACATAATGTTATATAAGCCATTATCCAACATGCCCAGGAAATAGCAGGTCACGGATAATCCTATATTTCTCGTTAATATGTTGGGACCACACACACAACATCCCCAGATTACAGAATGTCTTAGTTTGAGCCACCCCAGATTCAGCTACTGGGATAAAGATGTGAGCAAAAGTAGTTTGTTTGGGAGATCATGAAATATCTATAGGGGAAAGGGAAAGTGAAACAGGGAAGGAAGGCTGTCGATAAAGGGTAAGTTATCAGGCTAGTTACCATGATGGGAGATTGAAATTAATCTCACTGGGGAACTCTGGAAGACAGCAAGTCACACCTGAGAGTTATCCCACCCAAGGAATGAGGGAGCTGCGGGCTTTAGACACCAACTCCTGTTATTGTTGAGAACTGCTCCCGGAGCTCTTCTGGCTTCCGGCAGTGCCCAGTGACAAAGGAGTCCTCCGGGAAAGAGATGCAGGCGCTGGCTACTGAAAACGAGGCTCACATGCACTAAAGTGAGAAGGGTAACAGGACATGAGCAGGGAACCAACAACATCCGCAATTTCCAAAGGCTGACTAGACTGAACTACATTGTTTTGGAGGTACTAAAGTCACTTGAGAATGTTTCAATTCCTCCAGGTCTGTAATAGTAATACCATGTACCACTGTATCAGACCCTTTACAAAAACATAGTTAGTAGAGATTTTTCATAGGTAGAATGTTGAGTAAAGTCACCTTATGAGCTTTAAAAGTTAGAAACGTCTTCCTGAAAAATGATACTTTTTTCCTCTTTGATATTATTCTAAGAATTTCAAAACATTTTATAAATAACATGGTCTCTAAGCCACCCCAAGAAGGGAAAACTGAATTTCAAGGTTTTTTCTAAAGTCAGTTTCTTTCTTTTTTTTTTTTTTTTTTTTTTTTTTGCGGTATGCGGGCCTCTCACTGTTGTGGCCTCTCCTGCCGCGGAGCACAGGCTCCGGACACGCAGGCTCAGCAGCCATGGCTCACGGGCCCAGGCGCTCCGCGGCATGTGGGATCCTCCCGGACCGGGGCACGAACCCGTGTCCCCGGCATCGGCAGGCGGACTCTCAACCACTGCTCCACCAGGGAAGCCCCAATTTCTTTTTTTAAAAGATCCAAACTGGTTGCATAATCTTCTGGAGACAATGTAACTGACAGATTGATTTTTGCACTTTTAACCCAGTTGTTCTGACTTTTAATGAGATGCCACCATAACAGATACAGAATTTAGCCTCTTGCAGACTACCTGGGCTAGTCCCCAGAGCTGGGCCCCAACTGTCTTCATCCCAAAGAGGTAAAAACTGGAGTTTAAAGAAGGAACACATTGCCCCCCAAAAGTCCAAGCCAAGCGTTTGATCATGACACCTAAGAATCTTCCCAGCTGTAGGCCATTAACCCACATGCACAGGGCACTTTACCATTTAAAAGGCATGTGACTTGTGAGATGGGAAGGACATGGATTGTGAGTTCCACTCCACAGACTCATCCAGGCAAGGGAGTTACCAGGGTCCGTGGAAGAAGTAGAAACCAGACTCGACTCTAAACCCACCCAATCCTGGCATATAGCTCTTTCCAACTACACCATGGGGCCCCAGATGTTTGGATTCCCAAGCGTTAGTAAAATTATTAGATTGAATCATCCAAAGTTGCCATTCTTATTGGTCAAATGATGAAATAAAAGCAAATTTGCCATTTTTATAGGTCAAAACAGTCAAATATTAGCAATTTCACATGATTCGACTGAATACAAAACAATCTGGGTAACTGACTTTAGTAAGCAAGACCATTGGGGAAAAAAACTCCATTTCAAATAGGTAAGACTATTTTAACCAAAAATATAGGAAGGTTTCTGTCTCACAATGCCATGAAGCACTTGCTGTGCTGTCTGCACTGTGCTCATCAGACAAGCTTTGGGAGCCAGGGACCCACGTCACTCTGGAGTCTCCAGGGCCGACTTTCTCCATCTTGACAAAGAATGCCAGGGAAGCCCATCCTGGGGCCACTGCCATGGAAACTCTGTGCTCCAGGCATAAAGCTCTGCTTTAACGGCCCCTCCTCCATTGCACTGACTCAGCACCGCCCTCCCCCACCTCCCCAGGAGAGGGAAGAGGGTAGAAAGTACAAGGTAACTGTCATTGGGTCCCCAGGCACTGCATGGCAAAGCATCAGAGGGGCTGCACAAGTGGCAAGAGACATGATCTGCCTGTGGAACCACCCCCACTGTACTGTGGGGACAAGCAAAGTGGACACCACGAGGGCGAGACCCCGATGCATCTCACAGCAGAAAGCTGCCGGCTGAACAGAAGTGATGACTCATAAAACCCACAACTGTTTTGAGACAAATTCCTGTTTATGTAAAAAAAAAAAAAAAGAAGAAAAAGAAAAAGAGAATTATGTCTGTTTATTCTTTCTCAGCACTGAGCTCAATATTTAAATGAAGCATTTTTATGAACGAGCCCCACAGATCATCATCTCTGCTGCATTAGTTCTAATTGCAGTATTGCTTAATTGCAAAGCAGTAGAGTGTGTAATTTGGGAGCTGTAGTGCCTGGGGGGCCAAGAATGATTTAACTGTTCTTGCAAAGTCCAGAGTTGGGAACACTGTCCTGAGGACAGCACCGAGAGTCCAGCATCTCTCTCCAGCTGCCTCATTGGACAGTTCAGCTCACTCCACATCAGGGAGGTGGCAGAGAACAAAGATCCCTTGGATCGTACCTCATGCTACCCTTGCAGCAGAACCTCATGAAGGGATGCAAAGTGTGTCCACTGTATGCCTGCTGCTGGGCTGCATGAGCACCTGGGATGCACAGATGAATGTGGCTTAGTTCCTGTCTGCAGGAGAGTCAGTCCAGTGAGGGAAAACAGACATGTCAACAGAGCCACTCAGTGATGGAGACGAGCTGAGGAGGTTTCTTCACGAGGAGAAGCCTAGACCTGAGTCTCCAAAAGAAAAATTTAGGTAAATAAGGAGCTGTGAGACTGAGTAGGTGCTCACCAGTTCTTGCTTCTCTTGAATGCAATTGATTTGTTGAAAATATGCTGCTGAAGATGCTAGCAAGGAGGTAGGGGGGAAGCAGGGTAGAGAAGGGGAGAAGGCAAACAAGAATGTGATTGATGTGACTGCACATGAAAGTTCCAGACTCAGCCTGACCCATGGGAAGCTCTGGAGCATAAACTACATCTTGGAGTTTGACCTGCCTCAAGGCAAAATGCTGGTCTTTTCTTCTCCCACAGCAGTCAGTCATGTCTCATGTCACACAATATTCTCTAGATATATGGGAGGAGGTTCTGGTAAACAAGAGCAGCCCACAGAAGGTTGCAGGTGCCATCTGTAAGCAGAAAACAGACAGATGCTCAGGGATAGGTGCATGAAGTTGATGAAAGTGACCCAAGAGGATCAAGGTGGGCCAACACCCAGTCTGTAACATGAAGTGACTCGACTATGGCAACAAGATGTGGATGGAAGGAGATTTGCCAAATCCAGCCTGGCCATAAAACTCCAGGCACAATTAGCCATTTATCTGCTTCCTTTCCAGTTTGTGCAAGTACTCCAACTTTGTTCATCCTTTTAAGAATTATTTTAGCTATTTTAGGACCTTTGAAATTCCATACAGATTTAAAAATTAGCATGTTGGTTTCTTTAAAAAAAAACTTCTGTAATCTTGATTGAATTTTTGCCATGTTGAATCTATAGGATCAAGTTGGAGAGAATTAACATCTTAACAATACTGAGCCTTCTGATCCATGAACATGGTATATCTCTCCCCCATTTATGTAGGTCTCTTAATTTCTCTCAGCAGTGTTTTGTAGGTTTCAGTTTACAGGCTTTGCACTTTTTTTTTGCCAATCTCTAGGTGTTTCAAAATTTTAATGCTAATGTAAATTATATTATTTTAAATTTAAATTTATGATTATTACTAGTATATAGGAATACAATGTACTTGCTAGAAGTGAATAGAAATGAAGAGAAGTGCATAGAGATAATAAGAACGGACGTCCCTGTCTTGTTACTGATCTTACAGGGAAAGCAATTTGTCTTTCACCATTAAGTATGATGTTAGCAGAAGGTTTTTCATAGAAACCCATTATCAGGTTGAGAAAATGTCTTCTATTCAGCTTACTGAGGATTTTTATCATGTTTGTGGATTTTATCAAATTATTTTCTACATCTATTGAGATGATTATATGATTTTCCTTTTTAGTCTGTTTAAGGTCAATTACACTGATTTATTTTCAAATGTTAAACTGCTTGCATTCCTTAGATAAGCTCCACTTGGTCATGATGTATTCTTTATGTTTTGTTGGATCCAATTTGCTAAAATTTTGTTAAGAACTTTTGCATCTATGTTCATGAGAAATCTTAATTTGCAGTCCCCTTTTCTTGTATTGTCTTTTTCTGCGTTTGAAATTAAAGGTAATGCTGGCCTTACAGAATGAATTGGGAAGTGTTCCCTCGTCTTCATTTTCCAGAAGAGTTTGGATAGAATTGATATTATTTCTTCCCTAAATGATTGGTACAATACCCCACGAAAGCCATCAGGGCCTGGAGTTTATTTTGTGGGGAGGTTTTTAACTACAAACTTAATTTCTTTAATAGATATAAGGCTCTTTGGGTTATCTACTTTTTTTTCTTGAGTAAGCTTTGGTAATTTGTGTCTTTCAAGAAGTGTGTCTATTTTATCTATATTGTGGAATACTGAGTATTTTTCCACTCTGGCCACTGGGAACATGACCTATTCTGTATCAGTTCTAGAGATTGTTCTACCTGTTTCTTCCTGGTGGTTCTTCCAGTGGCCTCAAGTACTTTCCTCACATTCACACACTGACCAATACTCAACTAAAGACTTGAGCAAATTTCCAGGGCCCTCTATCATGCTCTCCCCATCTCTTCTCTGGTATTCTTCCCGTAAATTCTAGCTACTTTGCCTCCCTGAATCCTCCACTCAGCCTTTCAACTCAGGGAAACCACTGGTCTCTGTGTGGACTCTGTCTCCCTGGAAACACACTCCACGCAGGGAGCTCAGGCAATCTGGCCTCACCTCATTTGTCTCCCTTCTCTCATAGATCACTGCCCTGTGCTGCCTTTTATTCAATGGCTGAGAGCAGTTGTTACATCCATTTTGTCTGTTTTTTTGTTTGTTTGTTTGTTTGTGATAAATTCAGTCCTTTTGCTCTGTCATGGTCAGAGGCAGAAGTCCATTTTGGACATTTTGAAATTGAGGTTCCTGCAGAATACCCAACTGCAGATATCTAACCAACAGTTGTAAGTAATGGGAGAGGTTGGGACCAGAGATAAATATTCAGGAGCAAGCACATAGAGCTAGTAACTAAAACCATGAGTGCCACTGGAGAGAGTCTGTAGCAGAGGAAGGACAGTATCTTAAAGGCAAAACCCACAGAGGCAGGAACACAAAGGAGACCATGAAGTAGAGAAGTGGAAGAAAGAGAGAACTAGAAGAAAACTCATCAGAGAATGAGGTCATGGAACCCAGGGCTTGGAGAGTTTCAAGTAACTGAAGGGCTCCAAATATCCAATGCTCCAGAGACCTACACACAGGCACATACACAGAAGGGCATACACAGGCACAAAGCCACCCACGCCTTGAGTACATTATGTGCTGTGGTTTTGTGTATGCTGTTTCCACTGATTTTGCCAATATGGCAAACTGGTCCCCTTTACCAGAGAAGATTGCAGTGGGGGTGAGTGAATGAAATGGGAGGAAGTGGTATAGACCATATTTTCAAGAAACTTGGCTGACAAAGGAAAGAGATTAGTAGCTAGAGGAAGTCAGGACCAAGGCCAGGGTAGAGGACACTTTCTGCTCAGTATCCAAGTCTTCAATCTGTGCATGGGAGGAAAAGGCAATTAACAGGTAGAGCCTGAGAGGTGGAAGAAAGGATAATTGGATGGAGCAAGATCCCAGACGTTGGGAAGGAGAAAGGAGGGAAGAATGGGTACCAAAGCAATGAAGGTTTAAGACTAGAGAGAGAACAAGTCTGCAATCCAAGTACCACTCTCCCTGTTTGCCAAAAGAGGTTGACAAGACACAGACAGGTCACATACTAGACTATGACAGCCTGACCACAAACCTCAGTTTTGTTTCTACCCGCCCAAGCCTACAATTCTGAGACCTGTCCTCAAGTCTGGTGGCAGATGTCCCATAAATGCATGGATGCAGTGGACATCCATGCATGGTACTCAAGACCACAGTTTAGGACTATCTTCGGTCACTCAAATGGTGTGACATACAGACACTAAAGAAATCCATTCTCCACAACGCCTGTACCTGAAGCATCAGGTTCCACGTAGGAGAGGTGGACCCACCTGATCTCTAAGAAGTAAAAGTGTATCATATTGACCGAATATGGCAATCCAAACTTGTTCAAGCCAAAACAGAATATATGGGCTGGATGTGGCTGCAGCTGGGTCCAGAGCACAGAAGCATTAAGGCCTGTCCTCTTCTTGCTGTCTCTCAGGTCTGCCTGATGCACAGGTGGCTACACATGGTGGTGAGCCCATGGCAGCAGGTCCACCAGCTCAACAAAAGTACCGGAGTTGGCCTGGCCTGGATCGTATGCTCATTGGAACAAATCGCCAGGGCCAGAGGGACTAAAGGTGCTGGTTGGGTGAGCCCAGGATGGACTCCCCTTCACTGGATGCACATGGGCTAAGAGCAAAGAACAAGTAAGTTATTCCAAGGAGGGAGGCGCATGCTGGGAGGCATAAATAACTAGTGTCCCCTACAACTAGAAATCTGAAGGGGCCTATTCCAAAGTGTCAGCTCTGGAGGGACTGCTCCAGGAATGGAAAACACAGACACAAGGAGCCATGGCCTACACATGCATCTGTGATGGAATGTAGTCCTCGTAGGATATGTGTGAGAAGGAGAAAGAGTAAGCCGCAAGCTTGGAAAACAACAATGTCATTCTAGAAACACTGCATTTTTCAGACTGTGCGTCATATAGCTTAGAAAACAGTGCTCATTAGCTTCTCCTCAAACTTTGAGCCTGCTGCCCCTTTCATTTCACTTCCAATGAACCCATAATCCCATCTCGAGAATTCAACTGGAACTAATTCCTTTATTAAAAAAACTTCATTTGGGGGCTGACTGCCATGGATCTTGGGAGAAAATGCATCTTGCTTTCGCAGAGACCAATCTAGGTCAGCAATGCAAAAGCTTCTTTTTTAGAGAGGTGAACCTCAGCTTAGATGAAGGGCCGAGGAAGCTTCCACACTGACGGTGCCAAGTGAAGAAGAGGGAGTAATCACATGGAAGCCAGCTCAGGGGGCAAACAGAGTGCACAGCCACCTGCTGCTTCCCCTGTGCCCTCCAGGAGAGCCCTCTGAAGCAGGGACATCTGTGTTCCCGAGCAGGCACCAGCAACACCTCCAGGGCAGACTCAGAGCTCTCCCCACTGGCGGGGACCTGAGGCAGAGGTTCCAAAAGTAGTCCCTGCAGAGGCTGTCAGTTTGATCAGGAGTAAGAGTAGACAGGGATGAACCAAACACTTAAAAATGGTTAAAAGGGTAAATTGTATGGTATGCGTGTTTTATCATTAAAGTAAATAAATAAAAGAGAAAAAAATAGACAGGGAAATTGAGGGCTCGGTTCTCCAGTCTCAGTGCCTCTTCGGGCAGGAGACAACCCTGTGACAGCCAGCCCCCCAGATAGTCCCTAATGACCCCTGTCTCCTGGTATTGAGTAGTACTGGCTTGTGCAGTCAGTTCATTGCAGAAAAGATGACGTCCTGGGAGGGTAGGTCATAAAAGATACTTCAGCCTCTGCCTTGCTCTCTCTTGCATCATTCACTCTGGGAGAAGCCAGCTGCCATTTTGTGAAGAGACTCAAACAGCGAGTGGAAAGGCACACACAGTGAGGAAGCAGGGACCCCCCCACCCATATCCATGCGAGCCCTCCTGGGAGCAGGTCCTCCAACCCGAATCAGGCCTTCAGATCACCGAAGCCCTGGCTGACATCTGGACTGCAAGATGAGAAACCATGAGCTAGAACTCCTCAGTTAAGCCACTCCCAAATTCCTGACCCACAGAAACTGAGATCATAGATGTTCTTTGAAGCCACTCAGTTTGGGGTACTCTGTTACGCAGTATTAAGTAATATAACTCGACTTCCAGTTGCAGGCTAACAAGTCTGGTCTCCTTGCTATCTGTCTCATGTTTGCAGGACTTGCTCTCCCTCAGTGCCATGACCCCTCCCTGCTGGATGGACACTTCTGGAGGGCAGGGACCAGGGTGTCATTAATGCCCTCTGCCTCGCTACATCCCCAAGTCCCCTGTGCACTGTAAATGCTCAATAAACATGTACTAGATTAACTTAAATTTCTATCTTTCTCTAGGGGAGAAACCCTGTGAGCATAGTGTTTCCTTCTCCCAGCAATCCCTTTCCATAACTCAAAATGAGAAATGCAGCTGTTTAATTAACAGAAAACATCTGAACCCAACAAGTCAGATCTCAACAAATTTGATGTGATTCAGGGGCTGCATCTTGCAGAGACAACAGCTGCTTGCGAAAGAATCCACAAGTCAATGCAATCAATTTCAGGAAATTGTGTCCAACCAGCAACTTCAATACCCCAAGAAGGACCTCACTGCAGCACAGATCAGCAGCGCACGTCTGCTTAACCGTCCCTGCCAAGTCACAAGCTTCAAACAGCCCATCAATAAGGACTTAACACGTTCCCACCACCACCTGCCACACCACCAAGGTGTCAACGCAGAGCCCTTGGGAGAGATGTTGGGAGACAGTTCCTCATGGGCTTCTCACATTTCTGCACATCTGGTGACAAGAGACCTTGAACTCCAGGTTTTACCCTGCTGGTTCTTGAGCAGGAAAATTACATATGTCTTCAGCCATTGAAGAGTGTCACTGAGAGCATAGGAAAGTGTTTTGATAAAGGGTCATTGATTGATTGGTTTGGGTTTGTTGGGGTTTTTTTTTTTCCCAAGATAAACAGAAATCTCAAGAAAAAAGTTAAATTCCTTGCATCTTTTTTCTTATCAGGAGTTAGGTAAGAGTCTACAGGGCAGAGGGGGGAGGAAACCTGGTGTGCCCAAGCAGAACTAGAGAAAAGTGCCCGTGACTGTGAGCCCACTGAAGTCTCCAGGACACCTGCCTGGAGGGGTTAATCAAATTTGCCCAACTTCCAAAATAAAGAGACTACTGACCAAATCACCATGTTCCTCTGCAGGCGCGGTAGTCTGAACCTTTTTGAGCAGTATCTTAGTCTGCTTGGGCTGCCACACAAAATACCATAGACTTGGTGGCTTAAACAACAGAAATCTTCTCACAGTTCTGGAGGCTGCAAGTCCATAATCAAGGTGTCTCCATGGTTGGGTTCTGGTGAGGACCGTCTTCCTTGGCTTCTAACTGTGTCCTCACATGGCAACAAGAGAGGGAGCAAGCTCTCCAGTATCTCTGCTCATAAGGCTACTAACCCCATCATGAGAGCCTCATCTAAACCCAGCTGCCCCCCAAAGTCCCCATCTCCAAATACCCTCACACTGGGGATCAGGGCTTTGACATATGAATGGGGCGGCAGGGTGTGTGTGTGTGGGGGTGGAATTCAGTCCATCGAAGGCAGCCTGAGGTCCTGATCCCCAAGAGCTCCCAGGACAGCCTCACAACTACTGATTCATCCTACAGCACTCCTGGACCCCTCAAGCCCAGGGAACCTTGAAAACCACCTGTCACCGGGTGGGGAATAGCAACATTATCTACAGTAGGTGGCTGGTTATTCCATTTTTTAAATCTCAAGGGAGCAGGAACCCTCCTCACCTTCTCTCAACCACTCAGTGTGCCCTGATGGTCAGATTGGTCAGATCATCTGAAGACATTCCCTTTTGTTTTCATCTAAACCCAATTTCCTGACATTTTGGTCTCACTAAAAAAAAAAAAAAAACACTTGGTTATTCTAACAATAATTTATGCTTAAAACCCCTCTAAATTATTTTAAAGTCAAATAGGCAGTTGGAAGAAGGAAATGTGAAGGCCCCCCCCCATGACCAAGAGTTGTAAGCCAGTCTGCCATTATAATTCAACATCAGGCAAAAGCAGTAAAGAGGTGAGATGTCACAGGAAAGGAACTTACTCAACTTAGTGTCTGAGAATCCAGAAACTCCAGCAAAAACCAGGGACCAGAAAAGCTACCATAGCAAAGGCCAGGCTGGACTAGAGTCTTCGAGTCAACTGGGCCCGCCGTCTATGGCAGTTCCCCCTCCGTCACAGGGTAGTACAGTCACTCCATAGCAGAGGCTTTGACACTTGAGATTCCTAGAACCCCAGGGAGACAATGCTTCCTGATCCACTTCCTGGCCAGCTGTCTAGAAACGTTGCACCTTCACTCACGCGATAACAAGCATTTCTCACAAAGGTGAAAATAACTCGGGTCCACCTTCAAGACCAAAATACAAAAAAAATGACATTAAAAAAAAGCGATAGGTCAACACTCAGACTAAAACCCTAGAAGCCTTGACACAGTTGTCATCTTTCGCAGTAAAGTTTTCTCACAACGGTTACAAGATATGGGGCTTAGAAAATGAAACGTGCTGGAGGAGAAGAAAGAAGAGGCTCATATCTGGGGTAGAAGGAACAAAGGCTTTCCTAAGCTCTGCTATGTCATTTGTCCGTCTCAGCACTAGAGGATCGGAATGGCCTTTCAACTTGTCTTCAGAGTCCACCTACCATTTTATTATCTGATGAATAGGTTGGTAAAGTCAAATCTGGACACCCTTCAAGGGCGGTTTACAGGCCCCACCTGGTGATACACTAAACAGGTTTATCCCTTCCAGTTAGCACCTGATGCGGGTATTGATGTACTGAAAATTAACATCACTGATCTTCAACCAAGAATATGGTCAACAAGGCATAATTTCTTCTGATCAAAGCTGCTGATCAATGACCTAATGAAAGGGGGTAAAGAGGAAGGGCTTCCTTGGCATCAGAGTGAATTTATGTGTCTCCCATGCAGCACTTATATACCTCAGGACTGTTCTCTGCTCAGGATTCTGCCTTAATAACAGATGACTTTTCAAGCCCGATGAGAAATTTGTGCTGTGTGTTTCCAAGGAAATCATGTGTGTCCCCAGGAGGGAGAAGAAGTCAGCACCTCCTGAAGCAACCAGCCTCGGGGCAAACAGAACTTCAGGCCTGCCACTGCTGGGTAAAGCAGAGTGGCCCACGGTACAGATGAGGCAGGCACTGCTGGCCCCCACACCTGCCCCTGAGTAGTCTTTGCATACCAGTAGCCAGAACCTCCATGGAGAGGAGCCCAGGGATTCGTAAAGAAGGAAAACAATTGACTTCTCCCCAGTTACATCCAAGTGAGATAAGTCAAGCTCTCAAAACGCTCCACATCAGATATTCTAGGTCCAGGTTTTCACTGTGAAGATAAATGGGCAAATCAATCGAGTGCGTGGTCAGTCCCAAGTCTCCCCACTTTTTAGCTCTTCTCTATGCCCTCGTCTCCCACCCCATCCTGACTCCTCAGTAATGGCTCAGCTGCCCCTAGAGGAGTTCACCTAGTCACCTGGCAGGGTTAGCCTCAATAGGGATATTTGCATTTCAAAATAAAACTCTTGAGAAAGCAATGCTCTGCCTAAAAGAATGACTCTCCATTGTTGGAATTCCAGGCACTCTGGTTCCCTGGGGGCAGGAGCTTGTTTGTTACCACACTGTTGGGGGTGGAAGGGTGGTATTTTATGGTGCCCCTGGAATAGCACTGCTTAGGAAGCCACCTCTTCGGCCTAAGCGTGAGGTGGCCCCTCTCTGTGCCTTTCAGTTGATTTCAGACATTCAGTCATTCGTGCCTCCTTCCACAAATGCTCTCAAGTGCCGCGTCCAAGCACTGTGGATGCACGAGATCCTGACATGCCTGTAGGCCTCTCCTCCACAAGCGCTGGCTGTCCCTTGATAAGAAGGAGGGAAAGGGCTTCCCTAGTGGCGCAGTGGTTGAGAGTCCGCCTGCCGATGCAGGGGACACGGGTTCGTGCCCTGGTCTGGGAAGATCCCACATGCCACAGAGCGGCTGGGCCCGTGAGCCATGGCCGCTGAGCCTGCGCGTCCGGAGCCTGTGCTCCGCAACGGGAGAGGCCACAACAGTGACAGGCCCGTGTACCGCAAAAAAAAAAAAAAAAAAAAGAAAGAAAGAAAGGAGGGAAAGTTGCAATCAAGTGGTTCCTAACCCGGATGTCATGAATAAATGTCACCAGATAGTTTCTAACATAAAAAATAAATTGGTAGCAATTTTGCGAAGTAACTTCGGCTCCCTTTGTCTCAATTTCTACCTCTATAAACACAGAAAAGGACACTTTTCACATGAAATTCATGACCTCATGTCTATACATCACTGCCCAGTGTCATATTATTTGCTCCTCAGGTATGAGTGTCTCTTTCCATGGTAATAACAAGGTCACTGGGCAGATAATCATTTCATAGTAAAAGGAAAAAGGGACACCTCCAAAAACAAACCCGACAGGAGTGGTACTCCATCCCTCACCTTCCTCTAGGCAGCCCAGTCTGGAACAGGCCACAATCTACCGCAAATCCTGCCAGCGGAACCGCTCCTAGCCTCCTCTCCTTACACCTCGTTAATGAGCCATCAATTTCAGAATGTCATTGACAATCGCACGGCTTGCACAGGGTCTCAAACTTCTCTCTCCTTTAAACTTCTATCTTATTTAAACCACTTGACTGTAACTGCCCGTTCTGGCAGAGAGGGTGTTGATCAAAATCAACGGTTTACAGAGAAATAATCTTAGCTTCTGGATGTCGGTGCTTTGTAGTACCACAGGCTGCAGTTCTTTGAAGTGGCCGGTAAACCGGATTTTTAAGGGGCTTGGACTCCAAGACTTGAGGAAGAAGCGCCAGGCCACCGATTCAATCCTTGTGTTAGGCTGCCATCTAGTGACAGATAGGGATATCTGCTGCGGACTGTGGGCAGCTTTTACCTCCAACATCCTAAGTTGAGGGAGAGGGGGAGTAAACATATAAATAATAAATGCCATTACAACCTGTGATAGTCCAAATGGCCAGATTAATTTTCAAGCCATTCTTCTTCAAACGTCAAGAAACATCATTATATAGTAAAAGAGATTTCAAAGCAGACTCAATCGTTGTCAAAAGTCTGAAGTATGCCCTATCATTGGCACCTCCAGCCACCCCCTCCCTCAGGTTCTCCCAACAGTGTCAGATGGACTGAGGCCCTCCTCTTGGCTCCTATGGGCAAAGCGTGGGGGCCTCCCTCACAGCCATCAGTGCTCCAAAAGCCAAGGTCAGCAGGCTTTCAGGTGTGTGTTGGAGATGTATCCACCATCACTACATTTAGCTCCTGGGGGTCCCCACTGAATCCAAAGACCTGAGACAAAGGAGCCACTCCATGCTCACAAAGAGGGCTGAAGCCCCCCACTCCCAAGTCCTGACTGTTCTGAAGACCAGCACCGTGGATAAAGTGGGGCCTGGTCACCAATACTGCACTGACAGGCAGAGATGGAGCCTCATGAATGTGGGTGCTGAGAAGATGGAAAACAATTGAGAGTCCAGCCTAAATGTGGAGCCACTCTCTCGTTGGCAAGCTCTGTGTCCCAACCTTTCTGATGCCTGAGGCTGCTCAGAGGGCTTCTGGCCAAGTAAAGCGGCCCTCAGGACCCAGAGCACACAGAGAACCTTTCCGGGACCTGACCCCTCTAGCACCGGGTCATACAAGAGCTGCAGGGAGGCTGGTAAGAGTCCCCAGGGTTCCCTCAAGCAAGACACAAGGGCCTAGAGAGGCCTCAGGGCTTATGGGAGATAAATATTTATCAGATGATTTAAAAAGAAGGGGGTGTGTGGTCTGGGAACGTATTCTCAGTAGTTATGAAAATGTTAAGTTTGCACATGCAGGCAATCACAGTTGCCATCACAGGGAACAATGAAAATCTTTTTCAGCTCAGAGTTTCCACATCTCAGCTGAAAGTCTTCATCTTTACACTCATCTTGTCCCTCTTTTTCTCTAAGCTCTTTGATGTATTTATTGTATAATAGTATTTTAAAGGCCTTGTCTTTCAGTTCAAACAGCTGGGTCATCTACAGTTCTGTGGTAGTGACCATTCTTTTCTCTTGATTATGGTCACAGTTCCTGCTTTTTTGCATGTCATATATACTGGGTTGTTTGGGGTTTTTTTTTCACATCTTAAGCTGTATGGTGTGTATTAAAGAACAGAAAAGAAGAGAGAAGACTATCTGTCCCCTACCTCCCACAGGGCTTTGACTCAAACAATACAAAACCAGGTCTCTTCACTTTTCAGCCCATCCCAATTCCAGTTTGGGGTGATTTTATATCAGCTCCTTCTCTCTCCCACTTTCCCATATTTTGGACCAGAATGGACTCACACATATATAAACACACAGCTCTTTGGCCAGAAGCCAGCGACTGTTTCCCCAAAGTTGAGCACAGGGCAGAACAGGCGAGGAGAAATAGGAGCTGCATGTACACATGCCCCATGAAGCCTGCAGTGATTTCCCTGTAAAGCCTTCAAGTGCCTCAAGGATTACCCCATAAATCCAGTGAAGGAGACCTCTTAGGACCCCAAAGAGGTTCCTGTGCATTCAGATACTCCACCATGAAAACCAAAACCAAGTGTTTCTCAGTGGGTTCAGCTCAGAGTGAAACTTCTTCAGGGAACTGGGCAAATCTATTAGAGATGTATTTTAGACCTTGGGGATCAAGGCAGCCTTGAAGTGTGACTTCTGGATGTTGACTGAGAAACCTGGCTTTCAGATACCGCTATTTGACCACACATGCCAAGTGTGTTGCCAATAGCAACAGTCCTTGCTATTCAGAATCCTAAATGGTCGGTCTTAAACTGACTTAGAGCACAGTGCTGCCTCTTGACCATAAGGGATTGATAGGGCATCCTCCCGTAAACATCAGTCCTTTGCTTCTTGTAGCCAAAGCACCCAACTACCCAGCGGGAGAGGGTTTGCCTGGCAGAAATGTCCAATGTCAGCGCTAGTACCTTACTGCCTAGTCTCTTCATTCTGTCAGAGTGGACAGAGGGCACTATTAAGCCTGAGGAATGACTGCTGGTGCCAGTGCGTCCAGGTCCCCACCACCACCACCACCATTCCCAGCTCCCCTTGTCAGTATACCACCTCTGGACCAGGGTATAGACCAAAGGTAAAACAGGGCCAGGGAAGTTCCTAATTTTGAGCCTGAGGGACTGTTCCAGCTTTGTAAGGATTAAGATGATGATGGCTATCATCTCTCAAACTGCGCTGTCCATGCCAGGCCATTTGAACATGGGCATCATTGCACTGGATGCTCAAAGGCACCCTAGGAAGCAGGTACTGCTGTCAACGCATTACAGACGGGGCCTTACTGTTGTAGAAAAGCGGCACAGACAGCCCTTATCCCTCTTTAAGCACTTAAACACAGAAGAAAGAAAAATTTACATATATATATGTGTGTATATATCTATGTATATACACATATATATGTGTATAGATATACATATATATATAATACATACAATAACATGCTGACTTTAACTTGGAGGATTACAATTTTCATTGAAAACAAAGCTTTCCATGTTCTCATTGCAGATGTGCTGGTATTTCTTCAGGATCATTACCTTTTCTTACACTTAAAGGAATGGCAGAAAATCTACTAGAAATAATGTTTTTCTTTCACCCAGAAGTGGAGGAAAGGGAGTGCAGAAAAAATATTTTTCCACTGTATTGTCAGAGGCATTAGATAAATGATTTCTATGGATTTAGTTGTGCTTATTTATATGGAGGTCCTAATTTTCATAGATATGCACTTATTTAATAGTTGAGGCTTAATCTTTTTCACTTTATATATAAAACTTTTCTTGAGTACTCAACCTAATAGCCTGAATGTCTTAAAGCAGCATTCAAAAGAAACCTGTACAATTAAAGCAAAATGTTAATTGTATAATCTAAGAACATAACGGTGTTCACTATAGAACTCTTTCCATTTTTCTGTATATTTGAAGTTTTTGACAGTAAGTTGTTCAAGGGTAGAGGGAAGTCACCTGCAATGATACTAACAAATCTTGACTTCCCATGGAACTTTCACAAGGTCGCTAATGGGAAAACATGTGTATCCATGTTTGAAAGTTTATCACTGATAGCTATAAAAAAGAAAAAGAAATTTAAGAAAGTCTTATTTTCACTGAACGAAATTTAGAAAATAGACCAAAAAAAGAATCTCTCATAAGTTCACTTACACAGCTACAGAAACTTTCAGTATATTGTTATCTTCTTTCCAATCCTTTTTGTGTATATACTATTTGGTTTTATACATTAATATTTTGCAACCTTTTCAAAAATCGTATGTAATTTGTTAAATGGCTGTATGGTATTCCATTATATGTTATATAAACATACCATACTGTAGTTCCCAAACTTAATTACTCAACAGAGTCACCTGGGAACATTCTTTGGGACCCACCTACTAAATAAGAATCTCCAGGGATGGCAAGGAATATGAATTTTTGACGCTTACCCTGCGATTATAATGCATTTAATTAACCTACATACTTCATGTGTTTAATCCACTATTTTCAAACATCAAGTAGTTTTCAAACTGCCGCTTAAATGACAATCACAATGATAACAGTACCTGTAAGGACAGGTATCTCTCCGCATACATATACAATTATTCCCTGAGGACAATAAAGTGGTTTGTTCGTTTTTAAAAAAAGACTTAGTGATCAGGGAACTATAGAGTAACTGCAGCTCTGGGTGTGCTTACCCAACCACAATCAGGGAATTCTAGGGAAGACTAGCAGTCATCCAGGGCTGCCTTGACTACTCAAGAAGGGGTCAATTGGGAGTTAAGAGTCCTAGCAACCCTAGAAAAACTCGCAAAGACAGAGGTCTGCCTTCTCCCTTATCTCCATAATCACAAAGGTCCTGCTCAAAAGGGCCCCCTTGAGTATAACACTGAAATTGGCTCTTGCTGTCTTCTGCTATTTTAAAAAACAGATATGGTAGTTCACATAGTATGGATCCCCAAGAGCAGTTTCTCAAACTTAGTTCCATAGACTCCTAAGTATTCTCAGGCATCTGCAAGTGCAGTACGTTTTGGTTTAAATGTTGTGTTTCAATTGTGATGGTAACATACATATAAGGTAAATGCTAGACAAGTCACTCAATTTCAGGGCCTGCAGTCTTATGTTTAAGATCAAAATGGCACAAGGTCACTACCACTTAAGAAACTTAAGTCAATGTTTCTCAAACTAGGATGCGTGGACGTACTCCCAGGGTTCCCTGACAATTTTTTTTCTTTAAAAGGAGTTTATACCATACTGAAAGTTGAGAGCCACTAGCTTAGAATACAACCCATATTGCTTTTCTTTCCCGAGCAGCACCCTGCCCATGCCCAGCACTCAGTAAAAGTTAAGGCTGCACAGTTCTGTGCAGCATCGGGTCTCACCTAAGAGGTCTCCACCAGGCCTTGCAGCCACACTTCTTGAACCATTCCCCAGGGCAACGAGAATCAATTCCTCGCCTTTTATCTTACTGACAAAAACTAATATGCTGGGTCTCAAAAAAACTTTCAGAGACTATCAAGTCCAACCCCACTCACACAGTACACGGGAAAAGTGAGGCCCAAAGATGCGAAGTGCCTTAAGTGAGATGACACAGCTAGCTAGCAGCAGAGACAAAACAAGAACGTAAGCCTCCTATCCCAACTTCAGTACCTCGGCTGACGTGTAGAGAGCACGATTAGGGATCGCACAGACCTCATTCCCACCACCCTCCCCATCCTATGTCCACCCTCCCCTGGTCCCCAACCCCCTTCTGGCCTCTCCAAGTCGACTCGCCTCGCTCTATTCCGGGCCTTCACAAGGATTCCACACTCCCCAACTCCAACCCTACTTCTTCTGGCCTTCCCTCGCCTACAAAACACACACTGAGAGAGCCCCACCAAGGAGTGGCAGTGTCAGAACCCGCAGTGATCCTCCGCGCTGCGGAGTCCGCTCCGAGGCGCATGCGCCACCCCAAGTCGGCGCGCGTCGGTGACGTCATGGACGGCGCCATCCTCGAGTTTGGAGCTTGTGGCTCCTGATGCCGGTAGGAGCGTGTCAGTCTGTCAGCTTAGCTTACCGCGCGACTTCGGGCAGAAGGAGCCTCTCCACCACAAACTTTGACGAGAGAGGCTGTGGTGGTCGAGGGCTGCTGAAGAAAGTAGAGAGAGGTAAAGAGTGAGCGACGCCTGAAGAAGACGTCAACAGAGCGCACCGGAAGCGGCCCGAGAATGAACAGTAAGCCGTGTTGAGGGTCACGAAATTGGAGAGGGGTGGGATGTTAAAGAGTCGGAGACTAGGTGTAGATCCTGGTGAGTGAAAAGGGCCGCTGCGGAGTCCGAACGGATCTGCTGTGGAAATTGTCCCGCCTTACCTAAGTGTAACTGTGGCCCGGAGTCCCCGTTGGCCTGCCTAGTCTCTGAACTATGTCAGAGCTGGAGGCAGGTTCTCTCCGGGGGCTGCTCAGTAGTGAGTGAGTGGTGCTAGAGGTCGGCCCAAGGGCTTGGCGCGACTTGGCCACTGTCTCCCTCTTGGCGTGGTCAAGGCCCTGTTCCTCTGTGCAACCCGGTTTCCCCTTTTGTAAGGTACTGATAATGATGCCTGCCCAGCCTGTTGTTCTGTGAATCACCCTTGTCTGGTGTAAAGCGCAGGGAGCGTGCTGGGCATTGATACCACTAGCCCAAAGCTTTGAGAGTTGAGCAGAGGTGTGCCAAGGAAGGGAGCAAGCACCCAGGGCATTTAGAGGCAGGGGCCTGACACCGTCAAAACTGGATTTTGAGTTCCACCTCTGCCACTCCCTACCTGTGTGATCAAGTTAAGTGTCTCAGCATATTTTAACTTCAATTTTCTCAGTGCATAATAGGAATAATAACTCTTTTAAAGGATTGTTCAGAAAGTATAATGAGATAAAATATATGCAGCTTTTAATCAGGGGCATGACAAGCAATGAGGGCTCAATAACTGTTAGATGTCTATTGTTATAGGAAAAAAAAAGACTTCTGGGTCTAATGCAAGTCACCTGTGACAGGTACAGAGTCATTCCTGGGGTCCAGGCCCTGCAAGTTGCTCTCTACAGACAGGTTTTAATCCCTATCTTCCATCTGAGAGAGAACCAGACTCTATAAAACTTGTAACCCCTTTGGTTTGCTGGTTCAAATGTACTCAGGGAAGCACAGTCGAGCTGGGATGGAATTTATAGAGCGTGAACCAAATTTTTAGTCTTTTGGCCCTTAAACCAGACCTTTGTCTCATTCTTATTCCATTCACACCCATGTTCTATCCCCAATGCCATGGTTTTCTTCTTCAGACAAATTAAGAAACAGGAGTGTGAGTTTTTAAAGGTTAAAACCACATTGAGCAATGTGTATTTTGAGCTTGAAGAAAGATCTACTGTATTTTATCAGTTTAGGACACCATCAATTTTATAATACATCTCAGTTTCCTAGATATTAAAATGTGAAGAGTCTTTTTTAAACATCTATCAGTAAACAAAATGTAATAGTTCCAACTATCTTCATCCTGGAAAGCCCTGTCACATAACTTTTAAATGAGTTACATCATTAGACTTTTAGAGCAACTGCTCAGGCTGCTAACCTGTGGTATTTTAAACCAGGGCAACTCTAAGTATTGTCTGCTGAGCTTCAGGAGCATCTGAGAACTTGTTAGGAATGCAGGATCTGAGAGTGGGGCCCAAGAATCTACATTTTAATAAGTTCCCAGAGATTCTGACACACATTCATGTTTGAGAAGCATTTTTTTTAAGGCACACCATTGGAACTTCTAGCACAGATGTGGCTGGAGGGTAGGGCAAGAGGCATCAGAAAGCTTTGAAGCTGTGCTCATTGTACTGCCCCCATCTTCTGTCTCTGAATAAGCATAGTTATTTTCCTAGTTATAAAAGTCTTAGGTCTTATAGCCATAGCCAACAGAGTTGATCATTTCGTGTTTGTTTTCTTTAAACCCCCCAGGTGTGATCTACCGTGCCTTCTCTCAGAAAGATGCAAAACAGTTCGACATTCAGGTACAGTGCTTGGCAGGAGGTCTGGGAGCAACAGAGGTGATGACAAAGATGGCTCAGTGGCTTCTTAACCGTTAGTGCTGTTTTAGATGTCCTTTCCCACATTTCACTCCTCATGTTTCCAGCAGACATGTTAGGCTTAATCAGGGTGTGTTGTTCTGCTGGCCTCCTTTCCCATTATACCAGAGTCAAGTTTGGTTAACTGGGATTTCTTGATCTGTGGCATCTTCCCCTGTGTAGGGGACACTAGGCTATGCTCACCTGACACCTGCCGTGGCAAGCGCTGTCATTTGACCTTGTTACTGTGCCCCTTTCACTCCTGAAGAGGGCAGTCAGATCACATTTCATTAGTGTAATTGATGGATCATATCTGGGTGCTACAAACATTCTTTGTCAGTTTGGCAGAAGCTTCATTGGTGACTCATAATGAGGGAGTTGCTTTTGAAATCAAGATTTTGGAAGGCTGATACACCTTAATTTGGCTTCTCCATGAAAGATGGGCCACTTAGGTATTTAAAGAATCAAGTGTTCTTTTACAGTAATAATACTGATAATAATGAATTTTTACTTTTTAAAAGTACAAAGCTGAAGCTTACTGCCCTCCTTACCATGGGCTACCATGAAGAGCGTGTGTATCACACCTTTATCCCCACCTCCCACCCATCCACGTGCCTGCTTCTGCCCATGAAATGAGAGCTTGATTACTATTGACACATTAGCCGCAAGGTGTTTGCAGCCCAGTTAGTGCAGCAAAGGTCCAGGAAATGGCCCCGTTAAGAGGGAGGACCTCAGTAGACCGTGCTCCCCAGGGCTGTGGCAAACATGAGGGCAGAGCATCAGAATGAGGAATAGACTGGTGGAACTCCAACTTGAGAGACAGTGATGCTTGTTCCTTCAGGAATTACACACAATTTATGATGGTTACTTTGCCCAGAAGTCCTCTCTAAGTGCAGGTGCTCAGTCACAGTCACGTGATGCTCTGTTCTATGTGGAAAAGAGTGAACACATGGGGCTAAGATACGCTGACAGTTTATTTCCTCAAGTGATGCCAGAGCGGACCAGGAAAATAGCCATGCTGCATCCACAGGCTGGAAACGCAAGGAAAGAGTATTACGATATGGCCCCAATGTCAAAATCCCTACCTGCTGCGGCTGGGCCCACCCCGGAGTGCTTGGTCATGCCGTTTTTCCTAGTGTTGGGTCATTTCCTTCAAGGCCATAGCCTGGCTCTACTCTGAGCTTGCCTTCATCTGATCATGACAGTTTAAATACCATTGTCATACATTTCTCAAGGATGAGAGAAGTCTTTTTTTCCAAAGGTAATGGTTTTTTTGTTTGTTTTGCTTTAATTTTTTTATTGTTGTTTTTTTGTTTTGTTTTGTTTTTATCCTCAGAATAACCTCAGAGGGCAGGGTAGGAGGTTGGAGTTTGACGTGGCTGTTGTGTGTGGCAGTTACGAATTGGCATTTGAATGTGACTTTCACATCTGCCCAGCTGGGGGTAGCAAACACGCAGCAGATGAGAGGCTGTGTGAGCCTCAGTGGGTAGATAGGTGGGTCAGTGAAGGCGGCCCATCTGCTGTTGCAGCGGTGTGTGGGAGGGCCTAGGGGTCTGGGTAGCCCCAACCAGAATTGTGAGCACCACACCATCTTGTCCTCATGCAGCACCTAGGAACCCAGCGGGCCGAGGCCTTTGTGAGGGCCTTCCTGAAGCGGAGCATGCCCCGCATGAGCCAACAAGCCCAGGAGGACCACCTGCAACGCAAGGCCGTTGTTCTGGAGTACTTCCCTCACCGGAAGCGGAAGGAAAAGAGAAAGAAATCTAAAGGCCTTTCTGCCAAGCAGAGGAGGGAGCTGCGGCTCTTTGACATTAATCCAGAGCAACAGAGGTATGGCAAGCCTTTCCTGCCTTTCCACCCCAGAGACTTAGTCTTCCTTGTGTTGAGTATGGACTTGGGAAGCTAGGTAGCCCCTGCTCTGCTTGAGCTAAGAGAGCCTCTCCCACTTCTGCCACAAGGGGGCAGGCTTCCTTTACCAATTCGGACTGTTTGGGTTTGGCTTTTCTGCTTGGCTTCTGTCCTATCCTTAACTAATAAGACCAGTGCCATAAGCCATGGGCAACAGACTATTTGTCCTTCAGTTTTCTTAGAGAAACTGATATTTCTTAACATATATCTCTGTAGCTTCTAACAGCACTAGACAGAATCACCCATTGGGGTCTTATTGCCAAAGAACGTGCTGCCCACATGTTTGAGAAGTTTCTGAAAGAGACACGTTACTCTCTGTGGGAGAACATGTTCCTCCCTCCCTCCAGCTGGCACTCCATCCCTCTTTGGCCACGATTCGGCATTTGCATGCCTTAGGACTGTTCGTATGCTTTTGCTCCAAGATCTGTAACCAGACAGCCTCCCACATCCCACAAGATAGAGTCTGTCACTTTGTTCATGGCCCCTCTCACAAAATCAGCTGGGCTTTGGGAGGAGGAAGGGACTGCTGCCTGCCCCTGGTGTGCCTCACCCATGTCCCCACCAATAGAGTCCACTTTGGGTTTGAGCCTGAGGTTCTCATTTCTCTAACCAGTAGCTTCGTTAAATAGACTCCCTGTGAAGCACCAGGAAGGCCCATTTGGGGTCGTCTCACCTGCTCCCTCTCCTTCACCCCGCCACTTCTCACTCATCCTCCAGACAGACCCTGTCACCTTGCACAGGGACTTATGACAACCAGTAACTCCTGTTTACTGAGGGCTTACTGGGTTCAGCTTCCTGTAACAGAAAACCTCAAAATAGCAGTGGCTTAAATAAGATGGAAGTTTATTTATCTTGTGCAAAGAAGTCTAGATGAACACCATCCTGGGCTGGTGTGGTAGGCAGTTCCATGGCCATCAGACAACCCAGGAGTGTAGCCCTGGGTGCGTCCTTGCTGCTCCACCATTTGTAGGTGTTCCTTCGTGGTCTAAGATGTCTGCTTGAGCTCCAGCTGTCATGCCTGCATCTAACCAGCAGGAAGGATGAAGGGGCAAAGGAAGGCAACGCCTTCCTCTTCTCATGAGCAAAAACTTAGCTTTGAGAGGGTTCTACCCGTGAGGAAGCTAAGGTTTGAGAGGTGAAAGTGCTGGATTTTAGTGTGGTTATCGGGAGTAGAACTAGGATTTGCACCCAGGCCCCAGTGATCCAGGTCATGGTCCTTGGCATCAAGCCAAGCTCTGTGCTCTTTGGATGTTATAATCCCAAGCTCACATTGCCTAACGTTTTACCTCTATCTGACTTTGCCACAGATACAGTCTTTTTCTCCCTCTGCATGAACTCTGGAAACAGTACATCCGGGATCTGTGCAATGGTCTCAAACCAGACATGTGAGTTACAATTCTGAAGCCTTGCCCTTTGAGGCAGAGCCCAAGTCTTAGGATCGTTGTAAATGCAGCTTCCGGAGCCTGCTATCAGCATTGCCTGGCTGCGGAGGTTTGTAGACCTGTTTACTTCTTTCAGAATTCATTATCATGGTATACATTATGGGCTTTTGTTTACCTCGTAGGCAGCCACAGATGATTCAGGCCAAGCTTTTAAAGGCAGATCTTCACGGCGCTATTGTTTCAGGTAATTTGCCTGAGAGCACATCATCTGGGTGGCCAAGCCATCATTCAGTGACAAGTCCTTGCTGTGTGGATATCCCTACATCAGCAGCACTTCGGGTGGACGATGACTATAGCTGTCTTAGCCAATTCTGGCCACTCGTTAGATACTCTAAATGGCCTCTGTGTACCTTCTCCACACAGAAGACCCCTGCTGGTATCCCAAAGGACACTGCAGCTGCTGGCACTCACCCACAGCCTGGTATCTTGAACAGCCCCATGGTTTTAAATGTCGGCTATGGACCAACAGTTCCCATGTTGTCATCTCCAGCACAAACCTTACCCTTGAACTCCTTGAATTCAACTGTCTACTGGACATAGCCACCCAGACGTGCAGTAGACACTGTAAACTTCACTTATCCAAAACAGAACTCTGGACCTCTCCTCAGATCAGCCCCTCCCCTGGCCTTCATCATCTAAGTTGCCACTGAGAATCACCTTTAGTAATACCACTGAGTACTACTGAGTGCCACTAATACAGTACCACTATTTACCCTGGTTGTTCAAGCCAAAAACCTAGGAGGTATCCACATTCCTTCTTTCCTAATTGCCTACCTCTAATCCATTAGCACGTCCTAACACCCAAATCTAAGCCACCACCATCTCCCCTGGGTTACTGCAAAGCTGCCTAACCCTCTCCCGGCTGACACACTGCTCCTCCCCTGACCAGGCAGCCAGAGTGAAGACTCTACAACAGAAAGCAAGTTGTGTCCCTTCTGCCTCCTTACTGTGGTCTAAACAGCCTGTCCAACCTCCTTGGGCACCAGGTCTAATCATACTGGCCTGCTTTCTGCTTCTCACCAGGCCTGGCCCTGCCACAGGGTCTTAGCATTTGCTTTTTCCCTCTACCCAGAGAGTTCAGTGTGCTCAGGGACTGATTCTTTCTCATTATTCAGGTCCCTACTAGGATGTCACTTCCCAGAGGTCTACCATAGCTAAAGATGACCCCCCACCCCATTACCCTGCCCTTGTTTTTTTCATAACACTCATCACTATCAGAAAATACAGTTTTCTGGTTTGGTATACATTACCCCTCCCCCTATTAGAACAGCAGCTTCGTGAGAGCAGGACTTACTACTGTGCCCAGCACCTACCTAGGACACTGCCAGACACATAGGAGGCGTTCAGTGAATGTGTATTGACTACATTGGGGGATAGGTTGGGGGAGGTGAGAGGCCTACTGCCTGTGGTGGCAGCTCACTGCTGGGTGGCCTATACTGGGCTCCCATTCTGTTCAGAGTTCAGGACGTTCTGGGAAGACCATGATGAACAGGCGTTCATTCAGGTCCTGTAAGTGAGACTTGGCCCTGCCAGAGCAACCCGACTGTGGGCCTTGGTGGTGCTAGATACATGTGTGACCTCTTGGCTCCAGAATCCTGCCCAGGACCCCTGTGGCAGCAGGCATTCCAAAGGACATCTTATCAGAGCACAGAGGCTATAAAGCCACCGCCAAGGGATTGGGAAGCCTAGGTTCTCATCCCACTTGGTCCCTGCCCAGCCAAGGAGCCTCCACCTCACCCTGCCCCTGTGGGTGGTCTTTCTTCCTCTGCTGGCTCAAGGTTGGGACCAGAACCCACAGCCCCCGCAGGCCTGGCTGCCTGTGGCTCCCCTAACACCACAGAGGCCTGAGCCCTGAACCACCCTTTTCCTTTGCAGTTACAAAATCCAAATGCCCCTCCTATGTGGGCATTACAGGAATCCTTCTACAGGAAACAAAGCACATTTTCAAAATTATCACTAAAGAAGACCGCCTGAAAGGTACGTAACTGGATCGCCGTGGGCTGTGGCCTCCCCAGCCGGTTTGTCGGCCCTTTCCTCATGGCTCTAAAGCTCAGTTTGGCCTTTCAGGTCAGCACAGATGGTAGGTACCTGCTGACCTTACATTCCAAGCCTGCAGAGACCGTCCCGGCACCCAGGGCTCTCCCTGAGGTACTCATGAGCCCAGCCAGCAGCCTTGGCCAGATGTGATCAAGGGGAGGAGGGGCTGCTTGGCTGTGCCTCCAGGCACCGGGGTCTGTTTCCAGGACTGGGACCCTCCACCTGCCCAAAGGCTGCTGCCTCCCAGAGGGTTGCAGCCAGACAGATAGCAGGGACGAAGCTAAGGTAGCACCTGCCCCTGGAGTTCCCAGAGCCAGCGCCCTTGGTGGTGATTCTCTGGGTCCCAGGGAAGCAAGGGCAAGCTTATCCGCCTGGTGTGCTAGAGCTCACTGCTCTGGCAGAGACGAGCGGCGTGTCTGTCAGGATTTCCACACCCCCTCCTTGCCCATGAATCCAGAGATTTCAAAACCACAGTGGGAGGTTTTTGTTCCTTTAATTTTTTGAAGCTTGGTTTTCTTGTTGCTTTGTTCCATTCCCCTCTATATTCTTCTGCTCTCATTTTAGACCTCAGAAAGTGGTGTACAGATTTCCCCAGTAAGCATAAAGCCGTGAGTCCATCTGAGAGTTATGCGGCAAGACCTGTTTCTGGCAGTTTTTCTGGGGGTTTCTGGTTTTGGGAGTTTGGTTCATAGCCTTTGACCCGGAAAACTAGGTGTTGAGTTATATTTAAAATGTGAATAAATTGGCCTTTTGGCAGAATAATCCCCTTTAATCCTGATGCTGTTACCTTTGTGGGTTCCTCTATTTCTTATTATCTTTTCCTTTTAGCTTGTTGTATTTTCTAATACAAACATCTTGGGAATAATAGTCTCCACAAAAGTGAACTTACTGCCAGGATTTTTTCCCTCATCCTTTTTCTCCTGCTTTTTTTTAGTTATCCCCAAGCTAAACTCTGTGTTCACTGTGGAGATCGATGGCTTTATTTCCTACATTTATGGGAGCAAATTCCAGCTGCGGTCAAGCGAGCGGTCTGCGAAGAAGTTCAAAGCAAAGGGAACAATTGACTTGTGAGCTCTTCCTGCCTAAGGGAATCGTTTATGACAGCGAAAAACTGGAAACAACCTGAATTACCCACCTTTCAGGGAAGAGATGGTTGGGCCAGTTCTGGTTATAGACCACCTCCAGCCAGTCTAAATCAGAGTTGAGGACGTTTAATCATCTGGGAAGGAGCACACTGTACTGAGCACAGAAGTCAGGGACCACAGGGATGTGTCTTTATAGATGCTCTTGTTTTTGTATTACTCCCATGGACAGAAAAGATTGGCAGAAAACACCGGAATTAACACAGGTTGACTTGAATAGTGAGTTTATTTGGTTTCTCTTTTTCATACTTTTCAGTGTTTTCAGAATGTTCTATGATGAATGAGTTGTTTATGTGATAATAAAATATGCATGTGGGCATGAACAGGCTACAGGAGTGATTCCTGCAGCACCGCCAGGATGGAAGGGAAGGGGAGGCCTGAGCTGTGCCTGGCTCGTGCCTTTACTTTTGCTCTGTCATCAGGCACCGTGTCTCACTAGTTCAGTGGTGCCCTGCTTCTTTGATACATCACTTTAAATCATGCCTGCTGTCGAACTCTTTGACCTGAGGTTTACTTTGCTGTTTCAAGAAAGTTGAAGAGGAATGAGTGGTGAAGTTGATAAGTGACTTAGGGCCCATTCGGGAGTCCGAACTGAGGTGAACCACAAAGGCAGAATGCCGGGCCTAGGTGTGCTTATTGAAGCCTGTTCCAGTATGGGGAGCTTAAGCCTACAAGAGTGTTCTCAATTCCTGAGTCTGTTAGACTCCAAAGGAAGGTGGGCTGAAGGGAAAATAAGACTGGAGCTCTTCCCAAGGCCTAACCTACTAGGAAAGCCTGAGTCCCCAGCAGTGGCACCTTAGTTGACCTCTTAGTCCCATTTTTGCTGCTGGAAGCTGTGGCTCTGCAGGCTCTGCAGTCTGACCCTAGCCCTCTGGGCAGTGTGCCTGTGGGCCAGTAGATGGGCCCTTCTGTGCAGGGCCTGAGTACAGACTGGCCGAATGAGGACGGGGTGGGGACCAGACTTCCAGGGTCTGCTACCAGGAGAGCCACATGGCTCAGAAGGCCCTATCGCCCCTTTCTTTTGAGAAGCAAGCGTTTGCTGACCAACAGGGTGAGGGCAGAAGCATTCCTGGCGACAAACTGGCAGCAAATTCATGTGCTTTTTCTTCTGCACCAAGAGAAGCAGCAATGCCAGAGGCTTCACTGTGTCAGCATTTTGCGCTCAGACTCCACACTGGACGAGAAACACCACAGTGGAGGGGAGAGCGTAAACACTGACTTCACGTTATTGGAGGAGAAGCAGGAAGACCTAGCGGTGCCTCTGCACCTCCCGAAGGCTGAGCGCGCCCAGGGTCTCCCACGGACGTGCCCGGCGGCTCGACCCCGCTTGCGTCTGTGCATGGTGTCCCTCACTTACCAGGAGGGTCTGAGTCTCCTTGGGTGCTCTCCCCAGTCTAGCCATCACTGCCTATGGTTGGGAGCTCAAGTCCCAGCACCACCTCAGACAGGGCAGCCTGACCCAGTGACAGCCCTCGGGTGTGACCACGAGGTCACTAGTACTCAGAGCACTCGTTTGCCCAAGGCCTCACAGCCTGAGACAGGTAGAGCTGGGATTTGAACCCCATAGTCTAGCTCCAGAGCCACGGGTGGCCGCAAGGATGCAAAGATACTCCAAAGTGCATGACGTGGTCCCTTTATTACCTGGGTTCCCACTGAGGGAATCTCTGGTCTTCCGTGTAATGTGGCTTCTGTTCTTCTGGCTATCTGAAAGTGCCACACTGGTAACAGCATAGGTGCTATAATTTCCTAAACCCCACTGCTCTTACCCACCCCTCTACAATGTAAAAGGCAGCCAATGTTGTGTAAATATACAGTTGCTTTCCAGAAAAGTTGTTGGAACCAATTGCCATGTGAAATCTGTTTTTCATTTGGCACAGACTCAAGTTTCCATGTGAGTGGCTGTTTAATTTGTAGACGTCTCTCCCCCTCCCCAGGGAGACTCGGTGAGAACGCTCACCTGCCACGAAGCTGCTGCTGCTGTGCATGTCTGTTTCTGGGACGCGCTGTTGTCCCCAGGCCCACTTAGCACTGGATCCTGTGCTCCAAGGACCATGCCATCCTCCCAGGCAGAGGAGGGGCCAAGGAGGGTGCAGGCCAGGCTGGGCACTGGCTCTGAGTGAGCGTTCCCAATGAAGCTGCACTAGTCGCTGCATAGGGAAGCACACAGGGCTGGCCGTGTCCCCATGGCTGTGACACAGGGCTTGTCATGGAGAGCGGTGTGGTACTTTGCAGTCCAGTCTCTCCCTTCTCCACTGCCCAGGGAGCAGGATCCCAGCAGAGCTGGGGCCTTTGACATGTAGGATACCTGTGAGACACAGGTAAATTTGCCTTGTGTGTAAACCTTAATGCCCAGGAGAACTCTGACCCAGAGAGGCCCATGGAGCAGCAGAATAGCTAACACCTCAGGACAGGATGGAGGAGGCTACGGGGTCAGGAGACATCAGTCCAGTGACCCACTGTTCCCCAAAGAGCGAGGGGGCCCCAGGCCCTTTACATCCCCCAGGGCCAGCTCTGTGGAGGACACAGCCGCACTGTAGGGCCTGCAGAGGACAGGTCAGAGCCTCTAGGGCAGAAAAAGGGTGAAGCACCTGGAGGGTAAGAGGGACATGACGGGCCACGGCTATTGTATTAGCCCGGCCTGCTGTTAGAAAATACTGCAGGTGGCGACTTAATCAACAGACATTTCTTTTCTCACTGTTCTGGAGGCTGAAAGTCCAAGATTAAGGCGCCATCAGGATTGCTGTCTGGTAAGAGCTTTCCCCTTGGCCACCTCACTGCGTCCTCAAATGGCCTTCTGTGTGCACTCGGGGGCGGGGGGGGTGGTGGAATCTCTGGTGTCTCTTCCTTTCTTATAAGGACCCCAGTCCTAAGGAATTAAAGCCCCACCTTTATAACCTCATTTAATTTTAATTACCTCCTTAAAGGCCCAGGGCTTCAGCACAGGAATTTGGAGGGAACATAATTCAGTCCGTAACAGCCGTGGAGCTGTCCCAGCTGGGACAGACTAGTTGTGCCCCCACCCTGACCCCCATCCTCAGACACTGGCCTGGCCTTCCCACCCCCCATATGGAGTGCTTGGACCCAGCCCAGCCGCGGGACCCTGAGCTCCCATTGCCGCAGGACTCTAGGACCTGCTCACAGAACTTCAGTTCAGCTGCTCCGTCCAGTACCAGGAGCCCTGAGGGGGCTAGGTTCCCTTCTGTTTCTGCAGCAGCTGAAATCCTCTTCCCTCGCCCTCTTGTTGGGGCCAGGCACAGTCTGGTTGGGGAGGAAACGCACACACAGGTAGGCAGGGAGGGCAAGGGAGGCTCCCTGGGGGAGGCAGCTCTGGATCCAGGCAGTTGTGGGATGTGACGAGCATGGTCACACAGGCTCAGGGCAGGGGCCTGCAGGGCCAAGGTGGAGGACCCAGGAAATCTCCTGCCTACAGGGCCCAAGGCCAACAGGAGGGGCTGTGGGACTACAGCTGCCAAACTCAGGAGACGCCTAGCTTATCAGTGGGAGGGGAGAGATGGCGGGAGCTGCTAGCTAAGTTCTAACCCATGGGGCAGAACATGGAATTCTGCTGATCCAGTCACCCAGTTCTGAAGTCTTTTGACACTTGAGAGCGTCACCATCTGTCGAGTGTGGCCATGAGACTGGATCAGGGTTTCCCGAAGTTGTATTCTAGCACTTCCTGTACGAGAATCAGGATGCGTGTTAAAAGCAGCCAGATCCTGGGCCGCAGTCAGTCTCCAGGGGTGGAGCCCAGATAGCTTTGTGTTCCTCTAAGACCCCAGCTGGTTCCTCCAGTCGTTGATGTTTGAGGATCATGGACTCCAGATGGTGTCTAAAGTCTCTTCCAGCTCTGACATCTGGACTGTGATTTCAGATTTGGGCCTCTCGGGATGGTGCTTTCTCGATGCCAGAAAAGATTGTCAAATGACAGATCTCTCAGGTTCTGAAGAGTAAACAGGAACATTCCCCCCAAAAGCCATAAATTATGCTAAAAAGCGTTCTTTCTGGACAATGGCTTTAGTTCTAATTTAGTTTGCATTTCTTAGCTATAATGCCTAATTAAGACATCTGTTAAATGTCTATAATATTAATTTAATAGAGGGGGTTCTAATAGAACTGTATTGGACTTGTCCATTTAATTAACCTCATGGGCCTTTAATGGCTGTCTTAAATAGACATCATTAACAAGAGTGCTAGACAAATTAAAATTAGAGTCAATAACATTCTTGGTAATCTTTCCTGAGCTGTGAAGGGCAAGCATTGCTAAGTAGACAGATACAGAGATGGGCTGCACAGAGGAGTGCTGGAGCTGGCATCCCCAGCGGGGCCCACAGTGGACAAGGCCCCAAGCAGGGTTCAACCATTCTGTGTCCTGGTCAGCTTTGCCCAAAGAGGGCGCTGCCGTCCAGTCGTAAGAAGCAGTTCTCAGGAACACAGCCCTGCTCTGCCCCTTCATACACCTTTCACAGAAAACGTTGGCCGACCTGGCCCTGCGGACTGAGCTCCTGGATGTGGGAGGGAGATGCAGGAAGGAGGACTCACCTAGAGCGTCTCACTAAATACCATAGATGCGCGGATCAGGAAAGGTGGCACAGGCTAGGACAGGGCAGGAGTGGCTGGAATGGGCAGGGGGCATGGGATGAGATGGAATGAAAGGGAAACATTCTATCGCTTTTGGCCCTCCCACTCCACTGAACAGCTCTCCACTGCACATCTTTCCAAAGGCAGTAGTCAGTTCTCTTATCTTATTTGGTCTCTCATCAGCATTTGCCATGACTGACCAAGCCCTGCCCCCTGAAACAGCTGTGTAGGCCCACGCTCCCTGACTTTCCTCCTGCCTCCCTGGCCACACCTTCTCAGTGTTCTTTCATGGACCCTCCTCCTTTTCCCAACTTCTAAATGTTGGTTGAGCCCTGAACGCCATCTTTAGGCTCTTCTGCATTTGCTCCGTAGGTGCTCTCATCCACAACTTTAAATACACTTGGCTCTCAAAATCGGATCGGCAGCCTAGCTTCCTCCTAACCCCAGACCCGAATCTGTAACTTTATTGCCTGCCTCCCCCCAATTCCAATGTGAACTCCTGAAGGACAACGACTCTGTTTTGATCTCTGCTGTCCCCCTAGTGATCTAGAAGCACCGTCTGACCCCTAACAGGTGCTCCATGAGGGAATGAAAACAAGTGCCCAGTGACAGCTCCACCTGCAGATCTAATGGCCTCCCAGCCTGACACGGCTGCACACAGAACTACTGACTTTCCTCTGCTCCCACCTCAGCGAACGGCCTCACGTCTCTCCCGTTACTTAAGCCAGAAACCCAGACATCATCCTCTCTTGCGTTCGTGCCCCCCAACGAATCTTTCATTAAGTGCATTAAGTGCTGGTGGCCTCCTTCCAGCCCTCCTTGCCGTCTCCCTGTCCTACCCGCTGTCATCTCAACCAACAGCCACAGCCCCTCCCTGGACCCCAGCCTCCACACAGGGCCCCACGACAGCCAACATGACCTTTGTGAAGCATGACTCAGATCATATTGCCCTTTTGCTCAAAACCCACAGTGACTTCCCAGTGCACTTAGAATGAAAGCCAGCTCCTGCCCAGGGTCATCAGGGGCCTCCCACACCCGACCCCAGCCAGCACCTCCAGCCCTGGCCCAGCCCACCTCCCCCAGTGTCCCACCCCCATGCCTTCTCCACATGCCTCTGTTCAACTCACTGTTGGCACCTGTCACTCCCTCTGCCTGGGACTCTCTTACCCTGGACCTTTAACCACAAGGCAGCCCCTCCTCTGCATTCAGCTCTCCACAACTGGCCTCCCTCTCAGAGGGGCCTCCTCTCTGCAGCCTCCCACACCGCTCCCTCTCTTGTATGACCCCCATCTTACACCTTCTGTAGCAGTTCTTAACATCTAACGTAATCTTATCTGTTGTTTACTGTCATTTTCTTCCACTAGAATGTAAGCTCCTTGAACACTGGGACTTTGCCTGTCTTATTGGCCATTATAGCCATCGTGACCTCAGTGCAATCTAGAACACTGCCTTGCACATAATAAGTGTTCAGTTAAATAGTTGTTGTCTGACCAAGAACAAAAAACAAAAAAACAAGGAGCCAAGGGTGTGACCTAATGACCAATATGTGTTGGGACCCAGCAGCCAAGATGCTGGCCACGACCCCCTCTGGCCCAGACAGCACCTCCCCCATCACCACTTGTCCAGAGCAGAGCAGGCCTGTGTCCTGGGACCCACAGGCTCCCCACCTTCCACGCTGTCAGGAACCCCAGGCAGCAGCAGTTCCCTGGGTCATCAGGCCCCGCCCTTCCCGGCTACTCAGCCAGCTGCACTTACACTTCAGCTGTGTGTTGTGGGACATGCAGTGTGTGTGGCCAGCGCTCCTCTGCCCTTTCCAGCTTCGCCCACTGGACCCCAGGGTGTGGGCAGGGGCCACGGGTGGCTGGTGCGAGTGACCCGGCCTGAGAGGGGCTGAGCCCAAGGAGCCCGGCATTCAGTCAAGGAAACTCGAGCTCAAGGTCCAGCTTACAATTGACCTTCAGTTTCAACCACAAAGAACATGAAAAAAGCGTGTTGATGGTAGTTTCATTTAATCTACACAAATTAAACTGTACCCTCTGCCAGAAGAAAGGGCAGGAGAGAAATAACATTGCAGATGGAGCTGCCTATGGCCCTGCCCTTCCGTTAGGTGGAAACTTGCCTTGCAGTGGTGTGAGATGGAAAGCATCCTTAGTTGCCCTCTGTCTCCCCAGAAAGTGTGCGACTGTAATGCTGTTCACAGTAACACAGACCCTAAGCCGCTGCTGTGCTGGAGGGGCTCCCCCACCCAGGAGAGCTGACGTGTGCCTCTCTTCCGGCTTCACTGCACCACTCGTGTCGGCAACTCGAGACCAACCATGGCGGGAATCTCTAGACCACGCCACCAATCAGGCTGGTTCACCATTTACCAGCACGCCACCCGCAACACCGGTCAGCGCCTCTGTGTGCAGGAGAGGCCCTGAAAAGTTCCAGCCCTGTGAGCAGGACCGCCTGAGAAAGGAGGATCTGTCTCTGCAGGGTCCCCCTGCAGGAGATTTGACGACACGATTTGAGACTGAGGGATTGTTTGGCACCCAGCCCACAGAAGATGGGACACTGTGGGCCGGGGGCTGGAAACATGAGCGCATTTGCTGGCTGATCGTTTACAGGACTGGAAGTGAAAGATCTGTGCTCTGTCTGCGTGTGACTCTATTACGTGGGTGCTTCATACATTTCTGAAAGTTAAGCATCTCCCTGAAATCTTGTTTCTTGATGGCGGTGCTGGGTTACCCTAATGGCTCTTGCTCAAGGATCATGGATTGAAAGCAAGGAAACCCAAAGTCCTAAGAAATGTGGTGTGTCACCACATTTACAGTTTTAACACCTCCCTCTCAAAATACTGGCTCTCTCTCTCTCTCTCTCTCCCTCTCTCTCTCTCTCTCTCTCTCTCTCTCTCTGCCCTGGACCTCCAGGGACCAATAGGTCAGCAATGCTGTCACTAGGGTGATGGCCACAGATGTCCTCATCCCTGCCCATGAGACGCTCTAGTAGGTGTGACAGACAGTGAGTGGTGGGAACAGGGCCCGTGGGGGCTGCAGAGTGGGGTGGGGAGGGAAACGGGGCCCATGTCAGGGGCACCTGGAAGGTCTGGAGGCGGAACAGGCTTCCCCTGGGACCTGATCTTAAGATGAGGCCAGAGGGCTGAGCTGGAGCCAGGCAGGCAAAGAGACCTCCTGCAGAGGAGCTGGAGGTGGGAGGAGGGGCCTGGAGGGGAGAGTGCTGACTGCAGCTAGAGGCTTTGGACACTGGGCAGGGCGGTGGAGGGCGGGAAGCCAGGGTTGGGGGAGGAGGAGACACAAGGAGTGAGCTAGAGCAGGCCACGGCCAGGCCGGGGAGACCAGCGAGGAGGCTGTGCCTGTGAGGGAGTGTCCATGGCCTGGATCAGAGCACAGGCCTCAGGGATACCCAAGAAATAGGTTTGAAGGGTGCACACAACTCCCCACGGACAAGGCCTTAGGTTCTCAAGCCTCCTCCCACGAGCCCTCACCTGAGCCTCCATTCATAGCTAAGTGGCTGTAAGGCGGAGCCCAGCTGAATAAGCAGAGGGTGGCCTCAGCCAGGCAGGCAGTGAGCAGAGAGGCTGGAGCACAGCCGGCAGGGCCAAGGAGGAGGGCAGAGGCTGCAGCTGAGCTCTCTCAGGGAAGAGAGGAACGAATGAGCCAGTGGGCAGGCGGGAGAGGATGGAGGAGCCCTTGGACAGCAGGAAATGAGGAGGAAGATGGGAAAGCTGGGCCAAGAAGAGGGAGTGGTGTGGGCACACCTCCGAGATGTCCTTACCTGGCTTGGCTCTGTCGCTTAGGGAAGCCACCACTTTGCAGTACCTCAGTGTCACCATCTATAAAGTAAGCATCACAAGTAAAGCACAATCAGTAAGATTTACTATGCGTATCACCTCAGAGATTACCCACATTGTATGGTCTCATCTTTCAAACATACAGGAGCCTGTCAGTTGTCAAAGCTGTCCCCTCCGTGGCCACACTCTTGGTAGAGGCTTCGCACCGGTCATCCGTTTGCTGGCAGAGGACACTGAGATTAATCCACCCAGGGTCACACAATGGTGGCTGGAACACGTGGTTAGGCCTCTCTCCCCACATCAGCTATTCTTCTGGAATTTGATAAAGACTCCCTTTCCCCCTGAATTTAAAGCCCCGTCATTGCCTGCCAGGGTGAGAACAGGACTGATTTTTGCGAAGCAGGAACCCCTGCCAGCTCCTGGCTCCTGGCGGCGTTTGCTGCAGAATTTAGACTGCAATAACTATTGGACACCCTATTATCCGGCTGCCTAATTAATGTAAATGATAGTTAATGTCCGCTCACGGAGCCTGATGTTACTCAGAGGAGGCCCTGCCAGCTGGCTGGGCCCCATTCCAGGGGCGTTTGTGGTGGCAGCCCCATTCTGGCTTTGTTGAGTAACAGGTAAGTCGTGGCCTTATAATGAGGACGGAGGACTAACGGGCCCCAAGCAGTGGGGAAGCGCAGTTCCGGAATGAGATGAGAGAGGCACTCCCTCCAAGGACCTTTCCTCTCAGCCCCAGAGGCTCAACAGTTTTCTGAAACCCAAGTGGCAACATTTCCTAGGCCTTCCTGCAGGGAGACCAAGGAGTGTTTCTCCCAGCCCCTGCATGGAGAATAAAACCCTAAAATCCCTGCTTCCCTCCAGCCTCACCTCAGCCCCAGCTACACGCTAGGGGACCAACCTGTCCAGGTTTGCCTGCGACCACTGTGCAGTCCCAAGCAAACCTGCCAGAATGGTCTTTCCTGTTCACTGTCTGGCTTCTTTTAGCTCCGGGGGGAAGCGGGGCACACTAGATGCCACCCTCTCAGGAAGGCCTTCCCAGACCACGCCGTCTTAGTGATCCGCCTCCCCCCAGTGCTGGGGCACAAAGCTGTCTTTCCATGCCCGCAGGTCCGTCCCCACCCTGTAGAGAGGGCTGGGCCTTGCAGCGGCTGCCCACACTTCCCTGCCCCAGTCATGGGTGGAGCATAGGACGGTGTGGGGCTGGCCTTTCTTAGGGAGAACCTGTGTCCAGCTCAGAGCTGCTCATCCTGGCTGCATGTTTCAACCATCTAGGGAGCTTCCCGAAGAATTCCAAAGGCAAGACCTCACCTCCCCAAAATTAAGCCAGAATTCCTTGGGACGAGGCCCTGACATTGCATGTTTTTAATCAGTGGTAGAAAAGTCTGGGTTCAGATCCCAACTCAGACACTTGCAAGCTTCATGGCCTCGGGCAAGTCACTTGGCCTCTGGGAGTCAAGGCTTCCTCTTTGTACAATAGGAATGTCTACCCCGTGTTGTAAGGGGTGAAAAGGGACAGGCACAGTAAGTCTCATTAATATTTGTTCTGTCCTGGCTCTTTCTGTTGCTGAATGGATAGTTCATGAGCATCAGGAACCAGCCTGAGAGCTGGGGCTTTGGAAATAGCTGTGTCTCACCACCCCAGACATGTAGCCCCGGTCTCCAGGGTGACCACGGCTACACACAGGCCCGGTAGGCTGGGCCAGGTGCCCCTTGGTCCAGATACCAGGGGCCTGGATTTGTCATGACCCTTCCACACTGTGTTATAAACACGCACCTGCCTCATTGACTGTGAGCTCTGAGAAACCCATGCTGAGTCCCAGGGCTCAGCACAAAGCAGGCTCCGCGCAGGTGCCGGGGGAGTGAATGAGGGCGGGAGCCAGCGAATGTGCCCACAGCTGGCATGGCCAGGTGCTCCTGGGTCACTTCAGGGCCCTCTCTGTGACAGGACTGTGCTTCCGAGAGGCTTCTCTTGACCACCCCACCGAGTGACCCACCTGCAGGCCAGCACATGTCCCAGCATGACTTGCAGAGGGCACTTTGGACTAATGTTTTCAAAAAGTCTATTCCAGAAACTTTATTGAGTCTTGTAGTCAAAATAGCAGGTGGTGACCATTGTTCTGTTGTTTTTTATTTTTCTTTTTTGAAGAAACAGAATAAACTGTGGAATATAATATCTAATAAATTGCACATTTTATAATAATAAAGTCAGGACACTTTATTTCCTCACATTTTGTTCAGTTATATGTGAAAATGGAGGTCTACAGACACAAGGACTGCTGAGTTGGGTCTATGTTAGGGAGCTCTGCACCAACACCTGGTATGAGGGACAGTGAAGGCATATAACAAGGAAATGGTGTTCAGAGGAGTGAGGGAGCAAGCCCAATGTGTCACGAATTATCCGGGGTGGAGCTGGACTCCAGCCCAAGTTTCTTACTCCATTACCCGGGCCCTAATTCATCCACACCTCTGCGGAAGCCCAGGGTCTCCTCTGGCTCAGGAGCACTGAGGTGGATGAGTCTTCTCCACTGTGGCCCTATGCAGACAGGTGTCTGAGTTGCAATTCCAGGAATCACTGACTTTGGCCTGTGGCCACTGAGTGCATCAGTTGGAGCTATTTTGGTTGCAAGTAACAGGAAACCCAACCCAAACTGGTGAAACAAAAAGGGAATTTATTGTACCCCATAACTGAAAGGTCAGAGTAGCACTACCTTCAGGAATGGTTTGATCCAGATGAAACAACGTCTGCAGGACCCTCTCTTGCCACATCTTTGCTCTGTGTTGCCTCCTTGCTCAGACAGCTTCTCCCTTCACAGCAGCAAGCCTCACATTCCCTCAGTCTAGCTGAGGTCTAGCTAGAAAGAAAAGGAATGTTTCTTTCTGGTTGCCCTTCCTCCAGTCCCAGGATTTGACCATTTGGACCAGGTCTCCATCCCTGTTCTGTTCTATGGCTGGGGCATCCATGGCACTAAATGGCCAGGCCTGGGTCACATGCTTCTGCCCTGGAAACACCTGGATGGATTATGGGAAAGGGGCTGTTCCTGCAAATGCATCAAGGAGTTATTTTAAAAGAAGGGAGGATGGGCTTCCCTGGTGGCGCAGTGGTTGAGAGTCCGCCTGCCGATGCAGGGGACGTGGGTTCGTGCCCCGGTCCGGGAGGATCCCACATGCCGCGGAGCAGCTGGGCCCGTGAGCCATGACCGCCGAGCCTGTGCATCTGGAGCCTGTGCTCCGCAACGGGAGAGGCCACAGCAGTGAGAGGCCCGCGTACCGCACAAAAAAAAAAAAAAAAAAAAAAAGAAGGGAGGATGGATGCTGGTGGCAACGGTGATAGTAATAGATGTCCACTCCACTGAGCTCTTGAAGAAGGGAACGGGTGCAGCATAGCACGGGGCCCTGGGATGGATCGGTAGCAGTAATTCAGCTGAGCTGGAATTCCATCTCCCAGCATTCCCTTTCATGCACAGTTCTCAGTGTGAGGGGCCACAAGAGACCTTCTGCCTGAGAGTTGGGAGGCGGAAGCACAGTGGCAGCCATCTCCTCGGAGCTCTGAGGTCAGTGCCGGGCACAAGGCGCCACTGCTGCTCACATGGGCAGGATCTGCTGGCTCTCAGGGCTGGCTGGGGCTGCAGCCAGGCCCACGGGCCTCCAGCTCCTGCCGGGTGCTCCTTTAGCTTCTCTGGTCCTGGGCCATGAAGAAGGATTCCAGCTCCTCCTGCAGGACTCCCTCATGGGTGAAATTGGAGGCAGGGAGACGGTGAGAGGCTGATGCAGTGCCAGCCTCCCAGGTCCATTCCATCCTTGCGCCCTCCCCGTTACGTGCATCAGCCCTTCCCAGTCACCTGCCCTGCAGGCTCCAGGTTCCAGGATCAGACACAGAAGTAATGGCTTCAGGTAGTCTGTCTAACCAACTCCCACAATAGGATAAGGTCAAGTCCCTAAAAATAAATCCTTTATGATATATAATCTCACAGAGGTTCTGCTCCTCTGATGGGCCCCTGACACAACAGTTCCTGAGCTACCGGCTCTGAAATCGTCCTGATGAGCTCAGGAACAATACATAGGACCGATGCCAGGAGCAGCCTTGTGCTCCCTGCCTATGAGGACTCCCAAGTCACCCCAGGCACCATTAGTGGGTCCACTTCAGTCAGGCACCCAAGTCCATTTTGGAAGAAGCTTTGGCCCAGGTAGAAAACCTGGACTAGAGTCACTCCATCAGGACACAGGATCATCTGGGCGAAGAACATCTTCCCCACAGCCGCTGCCACCTCCCTCCCCTGGCTTATCCCAATGAAAATGCCCTCACTAGGTGTATCTCACTATCTAAAATGTGGTCACAGGATGTAGAGGTCTTTGCAGTTGACTAGCCAGACTCCATGCCCCATCCAAGCAGTTGCTCTAAGCCAATCATAGTCATCCTACTCTCCTTGCCAGGGATTGGTTTATAAGTGGCCCTATTCTGGCCAATGACAGCCATTGTGGCAATTGTTAGCACCGTTTGCTAGTACTTCCATTTCTCCGCACTTCTGGGGAACATTTATTTCCTGGTCTCCTTGTGGTCAACGGGGCCATAAAACTAACCTTGGCCAATGAGTCATGAGAGGGAGGCCTGTGTGTCACTTCTGGGGCAGAGCCGTTAACTGCTGGTGGGAGTCCTTTGGCACAGCCGGCACCAGCAAGCAAGACGGCGGCCGCTCCCTCAGCCGGGTGTCTGAGTGATGCCAGCGAGGCGGCCCTCTACAGACCTGCTCTGGCACATAGCATACGTGGAAATAAACCTTTGTCGTTTTAAGTCGCTGAGACTGTGAGATTTTTTGTTACTGCTGTGTAACCCAATTTTTCCTGGCTGTTACAACATTCTACTGGGGGTTCCAGGGCAGCTTCTTCTCTTCTGAGAATGAGGCACATATAGAAAGAGAGCCAATAACCCCCTTTTGCTCCTCTAGATGGTGTTATGTAGGGATGAGAAGCCTGGAACTCAGCCTCCATCCTGACCCCAGAAGCCAGTCCAAGGGAACCACCACCCTGAAGGCCGCAGGGCAGAGGAACTGAGAGAAACGGGATCCTTAAGGACGTGGCCAAACCACTGAGTCGACCAAGCCCGCACATTCTGTTGCTGCTCAACTTCCTGTTATGAGAGGAAATAAAATTCCTTCTTGTTAAGCCAGTTTGAGTTGGAGTTTCTGCTACTTGCAGCTGAAAACACCCCAGCAGATAATTGGTGTAGACACACTTCTTCCTCAGGTAAGCTTTGGAGGGAGTAGTTTTAAACCAACTTCACCCATGAATAACCTACACCCAGAAAGGAGCAAAGTTTCAAAGCCACGTATCCTCTCCTCCTGATCAGAAGGTTAAGCAGGATGAAACTATGTATTAGGCAGCCGGAAGTACAGAAACCAAACTCAAAATTCGCTTATGTAAAAAAAGCAGGGAGGGCTTCCCTGGTGGCGCAGTGAGAGTCCGCCTGCCGATGCAGGGGACACGGGTTCGTGCCCCGGTCCGGGAAGATCCCACATGCCGCGGAGCGGCTGGGCCCGTGAGCCATGGCCACTGAGCCTGCACGTCCAGAGCCTGTGCTCTGCAACGGGAGAGGCCACAGCTGTGAGAGGCCCGCGTACCGCAAAAAAAAAAAAAAAAAAAAAAAAAAAAAAAAGCAGGGAGAGCAGAAAAAATTGGTTCATGTAACTGAAAAGCATGGGGCACTTGTAACTTCAGACGTGGCTGAATTCAGGGCTCAAAGATGCTTTCAGGAATCTGCCTTTCTCCATCTCTTAACCATGTTTTTTTCCAGGTCAGCTTTACTCTCACTCAGGTCAATTGATCCTGGGGAGTGTTGGTTCTCATCTGATCAACCTAAACCTCTCAGTGTCGGGACACCTTTCCCAGGAGCACAGTGAAGGGCCTGAGTTGGATCCTGGCCTAGCTCAGATCGTGCACACATCCCTGAACCAGCTGCAGCTGGAGAACATGATGCTCTAGTCCAGCAGACTCATATCCCACACCTACCTCCAGGGCTAAGACTGGGGTCAGTCCTCTGTGAATGAAAGGAATGAAGGGAGAGAAAGGCTCAGTTCCTCCCGCAAAAAACAAGTATTTCTGCCAGAGAAAGGATGCCACGCAGGAGAAAACAGTGGATAAAGACATCTGTGTAGGCCTGGTGTACTTGGTTTTAGTGAGGAGGCTGGGCTGGGCTAGGGGCAGGGGATACAACTGTTATGTCAAGTCTTTGCCAGTCCAACAGCAAGGAGGGGAGGGATAAGACTGGGGGGAGGAACTGTCTGAGTTGGTGTTCACCAGGAAAAAGCCAGAGACAAGGCTTTTAATGCAAGTAGTTTATTTGGGAGATAAAGACAAACACTGGCAGGGGAGAGAGGAAGTGAGGCAGGAAAGGGAAGTCAGCCAACGAAGGGTGTGTTTTCAGGCAAGCTGGAGCTGTGAGCAACTGCAGGAGACTCCACCTCGGGGTTATCCCACCTGAAGGGTGAGGGAGCTGGGTTATTTATCCACCAAGGCCAAGTGGTGAGGGATGTCACAGCAGGTTGATTCCTGGCATGTCTGTACCACCACACAGGTGAACACAGGTGTGTTCTGGAGCTTTGGAGAGAGCTCACCAGTAAATAGATCCAGAGACTGGCTGTTGGCCTTCAACTTACAGGATACGGGCAAGACACCAAATGTCTGCTACAGAACTAACATTAATTAGGCCAGTATTGTCTGCTCTACAAGTAACCACTTCAAATCCTAGCAACAGCCCAGTGAGGCAACTTTCAGCATCCTGAAAAGCCTCAGGAAGTGGCCCTCAGCTGGGGAGATGGAAAGGCACAGATTCGAATCCTGGATGGCTGGCTCTGAAGCTACTGCTGTCCCCACACACCCCACAAATTCAGCAGGGCTATTCTAGGCCACTGCCAGGCTCTGCCAACTTCTCAGAGAAGGAAAACCAAGCGGCTACTTCAGAGAGCCTCAAGGGCCTGTCTTTACCAGTAGTCACTTTCGGGGCCCTGTTCCGGGCTCCCTGGGTGCCCACTGTGATCACAGTCAAGGCCTCCCCTTCTGTGACAGCTGCTCTTCCCAGAGTCCCTTTTCAGGAATGTTTTTCTGCACATGCTAATGAATGACCCTTAAATTTCCCAGGAAAGGCTACCTCTTTTTGAAGTGGCTGAAGATCTCCGCTCTTGATTGCAATCTTCCCAGAGCTGATTTTGGCCACTTGGCTCTTACTTCTGAAGTGATGATTGGCGGCAGGTGGGGGGGGGGAGTGAGGAGAAAACAAGTGTTTGGCGCTCAGCTCTCCTACAGAAACGGCAGTCTCAGGAGGCAATTTTTTCAGGCAATCAGAATTGTAAGGTAGAGAACAAAGCTATTTTCTTTTCAGTTTTGTGCACAATTTCTCCTTGGTTTATACTCCAATATAAGGCACACTACCTGTATAAATCATGACTTGTAAAGATTTGCCACTTTTTTTGGTGATTTTAACCATAGGAACAAAAGTATTTCTAGAAGTCTCATCCCTAATTTTTAAAATTAAAGTCTATGGGGAAATGTGACTTGAGTTGGAGAAATTTATATTACATGTAATTTTTATTTTATTTTATTTTATTTTTTAAATTCTACTTTGGTGTTTTTGTTTTTCTTTGAACACTTTAAATGTTTCATTCCACTGTCTTCTTTTTTTTTTTTTGAAAATGTTGGGGGTAGGAGTTTATTAATTAACTTATTTATTTTTGCTGTGTTGGGTCTTCGTTTCTGTGCGAGGGCTTTTTCTAGTTGTGGCAAGTGGGGGCCACTCTTCATCGCGGTGCACAGGCCTCTCACTATCGTGGCCTCTCTTGCTGCGGAGCACAGGCTCCACACACGCAGGCTAAGTAGCTGTGGTTCACGGGCCTAGTTGCTCTGCAGCATGTGGGCTCCTCCCAGACCAGGGCACGAACCCGTTTCCCCTGCATTAGCAGGCAGATTCTCAACCACTGCGCCACCAAGGAAGCCCCTACATGTAATTTTTAGAAGTCACATATACATGCTCATAGATGTCAGAACACTTATGGAGCACCTGCCAGGCAGTGTTCTGAGCACTTTGCCCATATTAACTAATTTTAGCTTCATAACAACCCAATGACGTCAATGCTATCATTATTCCCATTTTGCAGATAAGAAAACTGAGGTTCTGAGAGGTTAAGTCACTAACCCAAAGCAGAGCTGGGATTTGAATCCTAGCAGCCTGCCCCAGAGTATGTGCCCTTTAATGCTATTGTCCATTCACAGACAGATGCACGGGCCCAGGGAGACACTTGGGCCTCTGCAGACACACTCACACCCACCACACACTCGTACACATGTCTCCAGCCCTCCCGCACACACGAGCACACACACGCTCCTTTCCACAGGCTCTCTCCCACTCCCTGGTGAGTCCTGGCACAGATGAGGGAGAGAAGGCTCTGCACTCGCAGCCTCATCTGGGAGGCTGGGACCCTCCTCTCCTGGTTTAAAGCCCAGTCCACACTCACGTCGTCTTCCTCACCCCCTACACGTGAGAGGGCAGCCCCCGCCTCTCCAGCACCACCGTCCACTCTGATCACCTCGTAAGACAGGTGGGACCTGTCCTCCTGTTCAGCTGGGGAAACTGAGGTCCAGAAAGAAAAAGCAAGCGGCCCAGAGGCATCCTGGGAGCTGCAGGCCCCGCCCATCTCCGGCCGATTCCCCTGGGCACAGAGTGTACCTTTGCAGTCCGAGCAGATAAATTAAGGCCCCGGTTAAGGTGGTAGCATTTTGGAGGGTCTGTCACAGCACAGGGCTGTCATACTAACGCCGGGTCAGGGGCTGAGAGTTGCTATTGTCTAATAATACACGCGTCCCGCCCACGTGCCACCCTCCACAGCCCGCAGGCGGCCCCACAGGATGTTCCCATTTCACGTGGACCCCGAGCGGCGCCAGCGGCCGGCACAGCAGCCAAAGCTGTAAATCTCCGCTTCTTCTCCCAACTGCTGGGCTCTCCCTCACACTTTTTGCGGCTGGAGTTCTTATGGGAAGACAAAAAATAAAAAAATAATAAAAAACACAAAAAAATAAATTACTCGGGAATTTGTTTTTAATTAAGCAATAAGGCTCGATGGGGCCTGGCTGCCGCTTCATAAAGCTGCTCCTGGGGTGTGGGGAGGCGTTTGGTCCAGATGAGTGCCTCAAATCAGCCCGGAATGTGATTAGATGATTACTCCCCGGAGTTAATACAAGATGATCTTCCCCAGAGTTGTCTTATTGCTATTATAAAAAGTCTGCAGGCAGGAGAGGGGAGGATGGCTTTGCTGCTTGGAGAAGATGAAAACGGCGATTCTAGCTGTCAGGGCGACATCAGGGCCAGAGCTGCCTGCCCCTGCTTCCCCTCCTTCACCACACCTGCTCAAATGGTGAAACCCACCAAGCTGGATGGATGCTAACATCTTTCAAAATAAATGGGTCTCTGTACACAGGGAATAGGATGTGTCAACAGGGCAGTGGGCTGGGGGGATGGAGGGTAGGTACAAGGAAATCTCACTTTGGGATACTTTCTCCTCTCCTGCCAGGAGCAACAAGCCATTCTCACTCCCAAGGCAGCTCAGTGCACCTCACCAATGCTACAGAGACTAAAAGTGTTAATGTCTGTGAATTTTCAAACATCTCTCATCTCTCCCTCTCTCTCACTCTCACTCTCACTCTGTCTCTCTCTCAGTAAATGCTTTTAAAAAGATGTTTCATTTTGACAAACTAAATAATTCATCAAAAATATATATAATAGAGCAGTTAACAGTTGGAGAAAATTACTAGATTAATGGCAGGACAGTTGCTTCAGAAGAGAATGATTTGAATTTCAATGGGTTAAGAAAATTGATAAAATAATTAAATGTTTTTGCAAAACTGACTCTTATGACCAAGAAGAAAGAGTCAGAAGAGGAGGATGTCATATCAAGTGATTATATTTTGTCTGAATATATATGCCTCCTCCAAACCAATGTGACTCAACCTTTGTTCATTCTAAGAATATTTGGGTAGTTGCAAGCATAACCTACATTTTGTAGTTGCAAGCATAACCTCCAAACCAACATGACTCAACCTTTGTTCATTCTAAGAACGTTTGGGTAGTTGCAAGCATAACCTACATTTTGTTAAATGGAAGATAAACATTTTCATAATTTTATTTCATTTTTGAAGATCAAGGTACTTTCTTCTTTTTAAATTTTCTCTCTTATTGTGTCCCCATCTTGAGATGACTCACTTTAAGGGGCTTTTCTCTGATAGTGGTTGTCCTCAGATAATGAGGACCCCCTGCATGTGTAATAAACAGAGGTACGGATGTATTCTAAGGTTAAATTTCATGCTCCATCAGATGAAGCAGATATTGTCCAATGTCCCCTGGGGAGGAAAATCATTCACATTTGAAAGCCATTGGTTTTAAACATGAATCTTAAAAAGAACATCTCCAGGCTGGTCAAGAGACCCAGGTACCTGACCTGCTCATACAATCCTCAAGGGTTGGTTTGCTCAATGAGAAGTCCTATAAAATTCAAAAGGGGTTGTGTTGTGGGCAGTAGATTAAAAAAAAAAAAAAAAAAAAAAAAAACAGGGCTTCCCTGGTGGCGCAGTGGTTGAGAGTCCGCCTGCCGATGCAGGGGACACGGGTTCGTGCCCTGGTCCAAGAGGATCTCACATGCTGCGGAGCGGCTGGGCCCGTGAGCCATGGCCACTGAGCCTACGCGTCCAGAGCCTGTGCTCCGCAACAGGAGAGGCCACAACAGTGAGAGGCCCGCGTACTGCAAAAAAAAAACCAAAAAACAAAACAAAAAAACAACCTTCCAACTCCCCCTCTAGACTGACAACTTAAGAAAAGGTGCCCCCTCTGGACTGGTGCAGCCTACAGGACACAGCATGGCAAGTGGAGTGAAGGTTGGATTTCAGCCCCCTCTCATCTCTGCTGAGCATCTTTGTGCAGTGAACAACCTGCCCAGCTGTATGCAATGACCATGAAAAGAAAGCTCCCATTTGGGCTCAGAACTGGGGAATGTTCAAAACCAAAGGAAAATGGAAAATAAATACATTCTGGATTTTTGTTAGATACCATATTGCCCATTGGGAAAGTCTGTTTATGTTTTACATGATGAATTCAGGAAAAATGTAAACTGAATAAGAAGGTTTGGACTCCAGATACTCAAACAGCCTTTGGACAGGTGAAACCCTATCTTAACACTGACTGTAGCCAGAGGCCTCATGTGACTCTGATGCTCATGTTGGCAGGGAAGAAGGGAACAGGAGGTTCAGAGTTGTCTTAATACCAGAGAAGGAAAAGCAGAAGGGACCCACTTTCTTAAACAGGAAATAGATATTCCAAAATCACACCCCGGTCACAATGCAGAAAGCAGTCATAAAAATAACTCATCCTTGCACACGGCCTGCTGTGAGCCTGCCCTGCTGTAGACATTTCCGGTGCATTAACTCACCCACTCTGAGCTTGGCTGATCTCTACCTTGAAGAAGCAGAAAATTCAGTCCTTAACTTCATGCTCAGTCCCCTGCCTTGAGGTGCTCGGCGTGTCTCAGACGCCTTCAAGGCTTTTAAAAAGCCTAGATGGCTGAGACAAAGCAGCTAAGAGATATCAAAGTGGCTGACTCAGGGGAGGGTAAGAGACGTGAGGGAGGGATGTCAAGATAAACCTCTGGGTACTGTGTTGTTTACTTTATTAAACTTTGAATTCAATTTGGTAAAGCATTTGGATTTTGTGTTGCTCTTGTTTTTGTTTTGTTTTGTTTTGTTTTTTGTTTGTTTGTTCGGTTTTTCTTTTTGTCTGTTGTTTGTTTTACAGTAAGTATTTTCAGTTTCAGCAAGACACACACACACACACACACACACACACACACACTTTAAAGGGCCCTTAGGCAATGCAAAGGCCAGTCTTGACAGTGGCCATGTCAAGTTCTCTGTGTAATTTCTTCTATTCATGCCAGACTTTCAGGACAGCCCAGTGAGCGATTCCAGCCTGGGAGGGGGAATGAAGGGAGGGGTCAGGTCAGTGTCTCTCCATTAGGTAGTTAGGTTGACCTGTTGCCCCATAGTTCCTACAGGGGCCAAACCACAGACTCTAGGCAAAGCTCTGAGGTCTGCTCCCCAGTCACCAAATAGGCAATAACCACCCTGGATGTCAAAGCAGTTGAAATGAGAGGCCTGCCACCAAAAGGCGGGCAAAAGAAGGGCACATGGGTCTTGTGCAAAGTTGGTACTGACTTAAATAGGAAATAGGAGCAGTTTTTGCCCTGGGATCTAGATTTTTTTTTCATTGCAATCAAAAGAAATCAAAGTGCAGTGCAGCTCTAGGTGGGGAGACATTCCTACATTTCTTCAGACCCAACAGCAGTCATCTATTTTCTGAATCCCTATGGAATATGTGGCTGGAGAAAATTTGAGCAATGGTGACATGATTGTTCTGTCTTCCATCTCTAACTGTGCCGCCCAGCCAGGAAAAATCAAAACAAGGAGGGCAGCCAGGTGGTTTATCCAGCCTCTAGTGAGACGCAGGGGATGGTGGGAGTGTGGAAGACAGTCATAATTTCTGCAACTCTTCCCAAAGTCACGGCTTGCTGATAAACTCAGTCTAGTCTTCTCTATTGGAAAGTAGTACTCAGTTGTGCCACTAGGATTTTTTCCTCTCACTCTTTCTTCTCCCTTACAGCTCTGGGGTTTGGAGGTGAGGGGTTAGGGCCGAGATAAGAACTAGGTTCATTTCTGAAATCTTGTTTCTCTTAACTCTGGTTGCTCCTTTAGAAACATTTTTGGTGGGATATTTTGCTCTGGCCTTTGTAAGACCGTTTCTATGCCTAGCTTGTTTTTTGTTTGTTTTGTCTAGTTGTGTTTTATTTCATTTGGTATGGGAGGTTTTTGCATTTCGTTGTTGTTGCTGTATATCTTTGATTTTGCTGATTTAGCTTTACTTATTCTGTGTTCTGCTTGTTAAGATTCAGGGGAGGGAAATTCTGACTTCTTACCTGGGAAATTCCCTCCTGTGACTTTGGAAAAGGGAAGGAAGCTCTGACCCCTGGCCTCCTAGCCAGGAAATAGCTGAAGAATCCCTAGGTGAATGGAAGAAGGACCTTTACCTAAAGCATACTGGGAAAGAGTTCTTGACAATGAAAATTTGTGCTTGCTTTTTTTTTCTCCTCTCCTAGCAATAGGTAACCTGGAAGTTTTCCCACATGATTTTCTTTAATGCCTGGATGGCCACCAGACTCCCCTCCAGCCATTTCTTTTGAAAATCCAACACGTTAAACTTTTGAAACGCGCACACACACACACACACACACACACACACACACACAGATTCCAATTAATTAACAACCATGTAAAGAACAAATGTAGAAAATGCTGTACGTGCAATGAGATTTTAAATTATAAATTACATAATTATGCATTTTACTAATATTTGTTTTTATTTTTTAGTTTACAATCAATGTCACTCTTTTAGTGTACAATTCTACATGTTTTGGCAAATGTACATAGTGTATAATCAGAACACAAAAGCGCTTCCCTCATCCCAAAAGTTCCCCTCATACTGCTCCTTTGTAGTCACCCCACCCCTAAACAGAAGCAATACTGATCTCTCCTTCGTCCTTACAGTTTTACCTTTCCAGAATGTCATATAAATGGAAGCATACAGTATGTAGCCTTTTAGTCTGGGATTTATTTTTTAGCATGGTGCATTTGAGAGATTTATCTTTGTTGCTGGGTCTACAATAGTTTATTCTGTATTATGACTAAGTTCTTTTTCATTTAATTGTATGGATATACATACTTTGTTCATCCATCCACCACATAAAGGACATTTAGACCATTTCCAATTTTTGGTTTCTATGAATAAATCTGTTACAAGCTGTTAACATATTTTGTGTGAACAAGTCTTTATTTCCCTTGGGACTTCTCTGGTGGTCCAGTGGTAAAGAATCCGCCTTCCAATGTGGGGGACGTGGGTTTGATCCCTGGTCGGGGAACTAAGATCCCACATGCCGAGGAGCAACTAAGCCCACGTGCCGCTAACTACAGATCCCACACGCTCTGGAGCCCGAGCACCACAACTAGAGAGAAAACCCGCATGCCACAACTAAAGAGAAGCCTGTGTGCCACAAAGAAAGATCCCACATGCCGCAATGAAGATCCCACGTGCCTCAACTAAGACCCGAAGCAGCCAAGACTAAAATAAATTTTAAAAAAAAGGACTTCCCTGGTGGCGCAGTGGTTGGGAGTCCGCCTGCAGATGCAGGGGATGCGGGTTCATGCCCCGGTCCGGGAAGATCCTACAGGCTGTGCCGCGGAGCGGCTGGGCTGCTGAGCCATGGCCGCTGAGCCTGCGCGTCCGGAGCCTGTGCTCTGCAACGGGAGAGGCCACAGCAGTGAGAGGCCCGCGTACCACAAAACAAACAAACAAACAAACAAAAAAAAAACTTGAATGCCTTCCATTAAAAAAAAGTATTTCTCTTGAGTAAATATCTAAGAATTAGGTTGCTGGGTCACAGGTGAGAGTATGTTCAACTTCTTAAGACATTGTCAAACTATTTCTCAAGTTTTTGTATTATTTTGCATTCCTAGTAGCAGTGTATGAAAGTTCCAGTTGATCTACATTCTCACTAGCATCCAGAATTATTATGTATTATTATTTTTTTGCTCTGGTTTGGTTTTTAGAGCCATTCAGCTAATTATGTAGTGGTATCCCATTGTGGTTTTACTTTGCATTTCCCTAATGTCTAATGATGTTGAGTATTTTTCATATGTGTATTTGCAATCAATATATATTCTTTGGTAAAGCAGCTACTGGAATATTTTGACCATTTTTTAATTGGTCTATTTATTTCCTTTTTGTTGAGTTTTGAGAGTTCTTTATATATTTTTGATCTATATCCCTTTGTCAGGTATGTGCTTTTGCAAGTATTTACCCCTTGTCTGTGGTTTTTCTTTTTATTTTAAAATTGTCTTTCACAGAGCAAAAGATTAATTTTGATGAAGTCCGATTCATCATTTTTTCCTTTACGGAGCATGATTTTGGTATCTATCTAAGAACTCTTTGCTTAGCCCAAACTCACAAAGATTTTCTCTGTTTTCTCCTAAAAGTTTTATAGTTTGACATTTTACATTTAGGTCAACAATCCATTATGAGTTAATATATGTATAAAATGTAGGTCAAGGTTCATTTTTTGCATATAGATGTCTAGTTATTCCAGCATCATTTGTTGAAAATATTGTCCTTTCTCCTCCTCCTCTTTCAGGAGTCTAAGCAGGGAGGTTTCATGGGGCATTTATGAAGATGCTGCTGTAGTTTTTCTTAAGAAACAGGAATAGAATGCATCTTAAAAGAGATGATTTTTCTGTCTAAAGAAAACTTCCCGATAGCCAAAATGATCTTGAGAAAGAAGAACAAAGCTGAAGGCATCATACTTCCTGATTTCAAACTATATTACAAAGCTACAGTAATCAGAACACTATGGGAATTCCCTGGCTGTCCAGTGGTTGGGGCTCCAAGTTTTCACTGCCGAGGGCCAGGTTCAATCCCTGGTCCAGGAACTAAGATCCTGCAAGCAGTGTGACCAAAAAATAGACAAACAAAAAAATCCACTATGGCATGTATTTGCATAAAAACAGACATGTAGATCGATGGATCAGAATTGAGAGTGCAGAAATAAACCCATGAATATATAGTCAATTAATTTATGACAAAGGAGTCGAGAATATACAATGGGGAATGTACAGTCTCTCCAATAAATTATGTTGGGAAAAGTGGACAGCCACATACAAAAGAATCAAACTGGACTACTTTCTCAAACCATACACAAAAATTAACTCAAAATGGATTAAAGACTTGGATGTAAGTCCTGAAACCATAAAACTCCTAGAAGAAAACATAGGTAGTAAGCTCCTTGACATAGATCTTTGTGATGACTTTTTGTATTTGACATCAAAAGCAAAGGCAACAAAAGCAACAATAAACAAGTGGGACTACATCAAACTAAAAAGCTTCTGCACAGCAAAGGAAACCATCAACAAAATGAAAAGGCCGAACAGGAAAAAATATTTGCAAATCATATATCTGCCAAGGAGTTAATATCCAAAAATATAACGGACTCATGCAACTCAATAGCAAACAAACACAATTTGATTAAAAAATGGGCAGAGGATCTGAATTGACGTTTTTCCAGAGAAGACATACAGATGGCCAATGGATAGAAAAGTTGTTCAACACCACTAATCATCAGGGAAATGCAAATCAAAGCCACAATGATTTATCACCTCACATTCATTAAAATGGCTATTATCAAAAACACAAGAAATAAGAAGTGTTGGTAATGATGTAGAGAAAGGAAATCCTTTTGCTCTGTTGGTAAGAATGTAAATTGGAGCAAACACTATGGAAAACAGTATGGAGGTTCCTCAAAAAATTAAAAATTGAATTACCGTATGGTCAAGCAATTCTACTTCTAGGTATTTATCCAAGGAAATGGAAACACTAACTCAAAAAGATATATGCACCCCATGTTCATTGCAATATTATTTATAATAGACAAGATGTGGAAGCAACCTAAGTGTCTATCAATGGATGAGTAAGTAAAGATGTGGTATGTACATATACAATTGAATATTATTCACCCACAAAAAAGGGAAAAAATCTTGCTATTTGTGATGATTTGGATGGACCTAGAGGGCATTAAACTAAGTGAAATAAGTCAGAGAAAGACAAATACTGTATGATCTCACTTACATGTGGAATCAGAACAAACAAACAAATTCATAGATACAGAGTACAGCAAATTGGTGGTTGTCAGAGGCACGAGTGAAGGGAGTCAAGAGGTACAAACTCATTTATAAAGTCCTGGGGATGTAATGCACAGCATGGTGACCATAGTTAACAATGCTGTATTGTATATTTGAAGGTTGCTAGAGAGTGGATCTTAAAAGTTCTCATCACAAGAAAAACAATTTTGTAATAATGTGTGGTAATGGATGTTAACTAGATTTATTTTGGTGATCATATCACAATTCGATACAAGTATTGTATCATTGTGTTGTACACCTGACACTAATGTTATACATCAATTATATATCAATTAAAATTAAATTAAATATTTTTTAATTAAAAAAAAAGAGGGACTTCCCCGGCAGCCCAGTGGTTAAGACTTCACCTTCCAATGCAGGGGGTGCGGGCTTGATCCCTGGTCGGGAAGCTAAGATCCCACATGCCTCAGGGCCAAAAAACCAAAACATAAAACAGAAGCAATATTGTAACAAATTCCATAAAGCCTTTAAAAATGGTCCACATCAAAAATATATATATCTAAAAGTATTTTAAATAAATAAATAGAAAAAGAAAACTTCCCTAAGATGTAAAGATAGAATGTATTAAAGCCCTACCATCACCTCAGCTGGAGCGGAAGAGAGAGATGAGGGTTTGGGAGACAGGAAATAGAGGGAGGGAAGAGGCAGGATGTCTAGACAGTTTAAAGGTGTCTGGAGATTGGGTCTTGAGTAGTGGGAAAAGAGACCACTGGTAATCTGTGTCTTAGTTGGGGTCTTCCAAGAAGCAGACACCGAGACAGGAACAGACATGCAGGAGATGTACTAGAAGGAAGACCTGTGAAGGAAGAAGAAGAGGTAGCCAGAAAAGGTGAGGAGAGCCTGCAGACTACCATGCCAGTCTACCACCTGGTTAGAGAGGGAGAAGGCAGAATTGCATAGAGTCTCAAACTTCAGTGCAGTTCCAAGAAAGTGTACCCCGCCAACAGGAAATCCTTGATCCAGGGCGGCCTGTCATGGACTGAGCATGTGCCCTATAAAATGCATGCATTGAAACCTAATTCTTTATGGGCCCCCTTTAGGAGGCACATAGGTCATGAATGAGATTACACGAAGAGGCAGGAGAGCTAGCTAGCTCTCTCCTTTCTCCATATGAAATACAAGGAAAAAACAGCATCAGCAACCCAGAAGAGGCTTCTCACCAGAACCCAATCATGCTGGCACCCTGATCTCAGGCTTTCAGCTTCCAGAACTGTCAGGCCTAAATTTTTATTGTTTAAGCTCAGTCTATGATAATTTGTTATAGCAGCCCAAACTGACTAAGACATTGCCCAAGATCCCACATCTCACAGGAACGGACCAATATTTCAGCCCTGCATGCTCAGACAGTGGCTGGGAGCAGTTTCTAGAGGAAGTAGGGCCTTGGCATGAAAGGAGTGAAACCAGAAAAGCAGCTTCTGGGGCTATCAGTTAACCAGGCAGCTGGAGGCTGAGCAGTGCTTTAATACTCTGCATCCAATCCAGACACTGTCTACCTGGAGATAGCATCAGGCCCCACAGGTTAAAGGCTCAGTCCCACAGGACTGCCAACCACCCACCGTCCCCAGTTCAGACGCCAGTCCAGGTTGTCACCTGTGCTTCCAACTGACTGGCTGTAGATGGGAGCTTCCCAACATCTCTTCCTTGGGTTCAATTAATTTACTAGAGCAGCTCACAAAACTCAGAGAAATGTTTTTCTTACTAGATTACTGGCTTATTATAAAAAATATATCTCAGGAGCAGACAGATGGAAGAGATGCACAGGGCAAGGTATAGGGAAAGGGCAGGGAGCTTCCATGCCCTCTCCAGGGGCACCACTCTCCCCAAATCTCTATGTGTTCAACAACCTGGAAGCGCTCCCATTTCAGTCCTTTTGAGTTTTTATGGAGGCTTCATTACACAGGCATGCTTGATTAAATCATTGGCTGCTGGAGACTGATTTAATCTCCCGTCCCTCTCCTCTCCTGATATGGGGTGGGGGGTGGGGGGGTGGCAGGGCACTGAATGTTCCAACCCTCTATTCCCAGCGGTTGGTTCTCCTGGCAACCTGCCGGCACACTTAGGTGCGTCCCAAAGGTCACCTCATTAACATAACAAGAGACACCTTTATAGCTCTCAACACTTAGGAAATGCCAAGTGTTTTAGGAGCCCTGTGCCAGAAACAGGGGACCGACCAAATATATATTTATTATAAATCACAATATCACACGTATTTTCTTTTTTTTTACAAGTTTATTGGAGTATAATTGCTTCACAATGGTGTATTAGTTTCTGCTTTATAACAAAGTGAATCGGCTATACATATACATCTGTTCCCATATGCCTTCCCTCTTGCGTCTCCCTCCCTCCCACCCTCCCTATCCCACCCCTCTAGGTGGTCACAAAGCACAGAGCTGATCTCCCTGTGCTCTGCGGCTGCTTCCCACTAGCTATCTACCTTATGTTTGGTAGTGTATATATGTCCATGCCTCTCTCTCGCTTTGTCACAGCTTACCGTTCCCCCTCCCCATATCCTCAAGTCCATTCTCAAGTAGGTCTGTGTCTTTATTCCTGTTTTACACCTAGGTTCTTCATGACATTTTTTTTTCTTAGATTCCATATATATGTGTTAGCATACAGTATTTGTCTTTCTCTTTCTGACTTACTTCACTCTGTATGACAGCCTCTAGGTCCATCCACCTCATTACAAATAGCTCAATTTCGTTTCTTTTTATGGCTGAGCAATATTCCATTGTCAACCTCCACTGTAAGGGGACTGGGCACAGTGTAGGGAAGAAAATCCCAGTAAGATTGCTGTCCTCTGTCGCTAGCTGCCCGCCCCACCCAGACTCCAGGGCTACTCCTCCTGGAGAGGCACCAGTAGAGGGCACGTCTTGCAGGAACTGCACTCAGCCTTCAGAGTCCAGACGCTGGGAAGGAGAGAGCCTGTGGGGAACCAGGATGTGCATGCCCTCTAATAGTACTCAGCACAGATTTCTTTAAAGTTACTTCTATTTTATTTTATTGAGGTATAACATACATACAATACAGAGCATAAATCTTAAGATTTATGTTCACACTTAAGTGAACTGTTTATATATGTATACACATTTGGAATCATCACTAAGATCAAGATAAATAAAATTCTATAAAACAGCCCTAAAGGGCTCCTTCCTACCCTTTGCCAATCAATACCAGCCCTTTCCTAGATCGCCACTACCCTGATTTCTACCACTGTAGTTTAGTTTTGCCTTGTTTTTTTTTCTTTTTTTCTTTTTTTGCGGTACACGGGCCTCTCACTGTTGTGGCCTCTCCCGTTGCGGAGCACAGGCTCTGGATGTGCAGGCCCCACGGCCATGGCTCATGGGCCCAGCCGCTCCGCAGCATGTGGGATCCTCCCGGACCGGGGCACGAACCTGCGTCCCCTGCATCGGCAGGCGGACTCCCAACCACTGCGCCACCAGGGAAGCCCCTCACACTTACTTTTTTTGCACCTTACTTTTTTCACTCAATATATCTTGGAAATCCTTCCACATCAGGACATAAAGACCTGCCTTCTTCCCTTTAAGTGTGATAAACCATTTCACTGCATGCATAATTTATTTAACCATCCCCTATTGATGGTTGTCTGGGTTGTCCTCACTGTTTCCCTACTGAAAGCAAAGCTGCAATGGATAAATGTAAGCATATACCCTTTTGCACTAGCATAAATATCTAGAAGTGGACTAGCTGAACAGAAGAGACTGGGCATCTTTCACTGTAGCAGATGTTGCTGCATTGCCCATCATGGAGGTTGGATAGAACAATTGACTTTGCCACCAGCGAGGGTGTGGATTTTATGAAGCATTGAGGGGTAATGGCCAAAAATGTGGGGCATCTCGGGCAGCTCAGCAAGTAATTAAAAATGGAATATCAGGGCTTCCCTGGTGGCGAGTGGTTGAGAGTGCACCAGCCGATGCAGGGGACACGGGTTTGTGCCCCAGACCGGGAAGATCCCACATGCCGCAGAGTAGCTGGGCCCGTGAGCCATGGCCGATGAGCCTGCCCATCCGGAGCCTGTGCTCTGCGACGGGAGAGGCCAAAACAGCGAGAGGCTCGCGTACCGCAAAAAAAAAAAAAAAAGGAATCTCACCCATCTTTGCCTTTTGAAACTTTTCTCAGTCACACTCCTCAGCCAGAGAGTTTCCCCTGGCCCTCTCCCACACCATGAGCTAGGCCTTTTTCTCTCTCCAGCTTGCTTGCTCCTGGCCCCTAAAATTCTTGTTCTTGACTTAAATGCAGCAGGTGAAGAGTTCTTTGCCAGCCAAGCCCCAAACGCTGACATTTTAATGCCAAAATGGTGCTCCAAGATGTGTTATCCAACAAGATGGTTCTCACCAGAGATGACCTCTGCCCTCTGCCCTCTGCCCTCTGCTCTGGGTAAGCTGTTCTCGCTCCTCAGGGATAAACCTGTGTTTGCAGGTCTGCCTCCTGCTTGACTGTGAGCTCCTCAAGGGCAGAAACAGTGCCTCATTCATCATGGCATCCGCTGCTCGAGGTGGCAAAACGAGCGTCTAGGAACTGTTTGTTGAATGAATGAGTGACGCAGATGGAACCTTGTCAAACCAGTGTTGTCAGAGGCCTCTTAGCTTTACTCTATTTGAGAAGGTAGGTGTGTCTAAATCACTGTGAAGACTATATTGAGATGAAAGCATTTATTTCCTCCACCTGAAGCATTTCTCAAAGGGCAGCATTTCTTTTCGTCTTTCTTGTTTTCCCCCTTTGGCCTAGTCAGAGCCTCATGGAGACATCTATGATGAGAAACAGGCACAATAATGCCCACAAACACGAAAAGGATGTGCAGACTTGGAATGACAAACACGGGGCAAACTTAGACAAAGAACAGCATAAATATTGATACTGCAGAGGGAGGGATGGGAAGCCACTGCAGTTCCAGTTCCATGATTTAGCAGAGGGTAGATGTGGTCGTGGTTTCAAATCCAATACTTTAGCAACCCCAAATCCAAAAATTTTGAGAGATATTCTTTTGAAACCATAGTTTCTGAACATTCCAGGTGTCTTCCTTTAAAACAAATCTTCGTAACCGTTTGAACAGAAATCTTTCCCCAATGTCCCACATTTCCATGGCTTTGAGACAGCCTCAGGTGTGTAATTGATAAAGAAGGCAGCATGTAGAATCATGGAAACCTGACTAGTTCAAAGTCTGCCTGTTATAAGCAGGATGGCCTCTGTTTCCTTTTCTTCTTTATTTGTTTTCCCTACTTTCTGTTTTGAATATCTTCAAACAGACAAAAGAGTTGCAGGAAAAGTATGATGAACAGCTTAAGTCAGGGCTCAGCAAACTCCAGCCTGCAGCTTGTTTTGGTACAACCCGTGAACTAAGAAGGGATTTTATATTTTTAAGTGGTTGAAAAAAACTCAGAAGAAGCTGTCACAACACATGAAAATGACAGGACAGTCAGACGCGTGTCCCTCGTTTGCTGAGTGCTTGCGCACTATCTATGCCCTGTTCACTCAACAATGGCTGAGTTGAGTAGTTGCCACAGGGATCCTGGCTCCCAAAGCCCAGAATATGTACCATGTGACCCTTCTCTGACCCCTGACCTAAGGTCATCAACTGATACTATTTTGCCCCCTCTGTTTTCTCTCACTCTTGCTGAGACAAGAGTGACAGAAAGTATTGCATTAGTCTCAATACTTCACCCTTAGATGCTTTGGCATCTGTCTCACTTTCTCTAGCCCAAAGCTGGGAATCACAAGTCTAGCCTGGGGAAAGATAAGATGATGTGAAGTGTGTAGCACACACTGCTTGGCACTTAGACAGAACTTAAGAACTGATCCAGGACTTCCCTGGTGGCGCAGTGGTTAAGAATCCACCTGCCAGTGCAGGGGACATGGTTCGAACCCTGGTCCGGGAAGATCCCACATGTTGCGGAGCAACTAAGCCTGTGCGCCACAACTACTGAGCCTGCGCTGTAGAGCCCATGCGCCACAGCTACTGAGCCCACGTGCCACAACTACTGAAGTCCACGCGCCTAGAGCCCGTGCTCCACAACAAGAGAAGCCACCGCAATGAGAAGCCTGTGCACCGCCACAAAGAGTAGCCCCCCACTCGCAGCAACTAGAGAAAGCATGCGCAACAGCAACGAAGACCCAATGCAGCCAAAAATAAATTAAAAAAAAAAAAAAAAAGAACTGATCCAATAAAAATTCCTAGCATTTTCCACAGAGGTCATTGCCGTGACCCCTAACCTGAAAACCCTGAGACTGGCGCTTTCCTGAAAGCCTGGTTCCCAAAGTTTAGAAGCCAGCTTTCCCTCAGAAAGGGCTCCTTACCCGAGGAGCTGAAAAAGCCTCAGGGAGACTTCATTTTTTCCACAGCCTGTGGCTTGGCTGACTCAACCTCTGCCTTTCCCTGAGTCACGAGTTTTTCCTCTTATTTGGAGGAGCTCAGCCCTCCACCCACGGCTGGTCTCTGGTGGGAAGGGGGTGGACAGCTAGAGGATCAGAGCTTGTGCTGCCTCCAGGGGGTTTCCCGGAGCTCCACCCACTTCCATAGAATATCAGCACTGAAAGGAAGGACAGATGAGGAGACTGAGGCCCCAGTGGGCCCTGGACCAGCAGTGAGAAAAGGCTAGTTGGGGGGTCTCCTGACTCCAGGACCAACAGCTGTGTATCTTCTCTCTGGTTTTCCAGAATCATGAAAAGGCCTCCTTTTCCTGGACACCTGCTCTGTGCCAAGCACAGAGTCAGATGCCAGACAGCTGTTTACAGGGCTTTCCAGCTCCCTTCCTACAGCCACCTCACCCCAGGCAGGACCTGCCTTCCTGGAGAAGGCCCCTCTTGCTAGGGAGGTAGGGGATCTGGCACTGAGGCAGTCACAGAACATGGCCTACAAGGCTAAGCTCAAAGTCCCTCTCCATCTCCCCCACCCCAGGCAACAAGATGTGTACACTTGGGATGGCATTTCCCAAGTGTCTCAGTGTCCCAACTGACCTTCCTTGTTTTAACTCAGCCTCTGGGATCTTGGGGTCTTGTCTCCCCCACCCTCTGTCTGGTGTATACCATCAAAACTCATAAACTCAAATGCTTATTCAACTGCAGGTACATAAATGTGTAAACAGGGGGTGAGAGGGAAACCATGGAGAATGGTGGGGACTGTGGTGAGTGGGAGAACACATGCCCCATCTAAAGGGGACAGCTCTGTGCGGAGATGGGGGACCAGCTCTTTCAAATCCTCTGATTTAAGAGAAGCTGAAAATCCTGAAATTTTTTTGTAATCTCTCAAGACGAAACGTTGGCAATGCATTTTATAAACGTTTAAATACATTTGTGAGGCTGTGGCTTATGTTGGGTGAGGGTAATAGCCATGAAGGTGGTGGAGGTGGGGATGCCATGGTGGGGGGATGTGGACTCTCCAGGGTCACAGCTGGTGGCCCTCTCACTTGCCTATCCACCCCTCCTCTTTCTCTTAGCCTCTCCCTGCTCTCTCCTCCCTTGCCCCAGCCCCTTGCCCTGAGGCAATGTGCCCATGTCCCGGCCCCACTCCACTCGGGCTGAGAAAGGCCGATCCCCAGTACCGGGCCCCACCTCACAGCCTCTGCCCACACCACCCAGGAGAGTGGGTCACCCCTGTTCAGCTCATGCCTCCCAGCACCAGCCCTTCAGGCCCCAGCCCTGGGCAGAGTCGGAGGTCTGGACCCAGGCACCTGGAGCTGGGTCAGCTCTTTCTCCCGCTGTTGTCTCTTGCCTTGGTCCTGGCCCAGCAGGCACTGCCTTGGACTGAGCCAGCCCCTCTTCACAGTACCCAGGTCTCCCCTATTTGGCAAGACAAACTCACCCCTGCGACAGACACTTACTAAATGCTGAACTCAGTTCTCAGCACTGGAGAGAGAGAGGAATAAACAAGATGCATACTGTCCAGCCCACGGGGCTCACAGCCTACCTAGGTGGGGAAGATAATCCATGAACATGTAAACAAGCGACCTAATCAGATGACTTCAGGTTGAGAGAAGTGCTTTGCAAAATAATAAAACGGAGTGAGGTAGATGAGGGTGATGGGGTGGGTCAGGAAGCCTCTGAGGAGGGGACAGTTTGAGTTGGATCTAAATGCCAAAAATGCAGCCATGGGAAGATCAGGAGGCAAAAAGGAAGTGCAAAGGCCCAGAGGTGAGAACAACCTTGGAGTTTTGAGGAACAGGAATAAGCTAGTGTGAAATGAAGTGTTGAGAGGAGGCCAGAGGGAGGTTGAGACAGCCCTCGAGGGGTGGTGATGCTGAGGCTTGGACTTTCATTTCATTTCAGTGTTGCTGGCCGGGGGGGCGGCGGGGGTGGGGAGGAGGGGGACAAAACCTGCTGGTAATGTTGGAGCTGGGTGATGGGTACATGGAGTCCATTAAATTAGTCTCTTGCCTTCAATGTATGTTTGAAAGTTTTCACTATAAAAAGTTTAAAACATAAAACAGGTAAAATACTGATTTTTCATATTATGATTATCAATCTCTCGATTTCTGAGAGAGGACTATGCCAGCCAGCAGCAGGAAATCCCGCCAGAGGCAGCAGAAGGCACAATAACGCCAAGGCCTCCCTCCCCCTTTCCTGGCTCACAGGCCCCAGTCCGGCGAGTTCAAAGTCTGCTGCCTGGCGAGAACAGCCAGCGTGCAGAGCGCGGCGTCGGAAAGGGAAACCGGGGCGCTTGAGACGGGGTACCCAACGCCGGGAGAGAGCTACAAGCGAGCCCCGCCCACCCCTGGCTCGCAGCAGGGGCGCAACACAACGCACTCAAACTCTGGCCGCTCCGCCTGCGCACTTTTCCCGGGAACTTGGGGTTCTGGAGTTGGAGTCCAGGCTCCGCCCCCGCCGCGCGCCAGGGCTCCAATTGGCGGAGCTGCCGCGAGGGGCGTGTCGGGGAGAGTTGGAACGCGTTGGCTTGGGCGGTTAGGGTTAGCCCCAGCTGGCGAGAGAAACGGCGCGGACGAGTGCGGTCTGACACGGAGGCTGCTGGGCGGGGCGCGCGGGGCCCCGGCCGAGGAGGTAAGGGTCCCCGGCCGGGCTGCGGCGAGCAGAGCTGGCGGGCTTCCGGCCGGCCGGCCGCCTCCAAGCTCCCCTGGCCGCCTCGACTATATGGCCCCGGGGCTGGGGCGGGGCGGGCGCGCAGCCAGGACCGTCTCGCACTCCGGCCCGGAGCAGAGGCGCGGAGCAGGGCGCTTATTGCTGGCTGGTCGGGCTGGAGGCGGGGCGGGGGCTGCAGGGGCTCCAGGGATAGCGGGGTGACAACAGGTAAGGGGTCTCCGGGGTGAAAACAGGTTAGGGGTCTCCGGGGTCGAGGCAGGGTCCCCGGGGTATGCGCGACGTGAGAGCGGAAAAGGTCAGGAGGCGCCCGTGGGCGTTGAGCCCTGGGGCAGCAGGGATCTCAGCGCTCCCGCTGTCCGCAGATGGTTCAGGGTTTCCTGACTCACGCCGTCGTCGGTCCCAGTCTGCGGGGTGTGGAGAAGTGGGCTGAGATAGTTGCCCTAGCTATGGGGGGAGGAGAGGGAGGGTGGAAGCGCCTTCCCCGTCGTGACCTAGGTGCTCGCTGGCCTCTCTCATTTAGGAACCGCCTGGCCCCTGAAGCGTGTGAGTTTGTGACTTTTGGTGGGAGTTGTCAAAGGAAACAGGGCCGGGCTTAATCTCCCATTTCACAGAGGAAGTAACTGAGGCAGGCCCAGAGAGAGGTGGCAGCTCCTTCCCAGCCTGCAGTCACCTGGAATCTCCTTCCCTTTCTCTCTCCCTGAACACCTGAAGAGCTGTGCAGGGGGAGAGTTGTCATCAGCCCCTTTTGCAGGTGGGAAAATGGACGCTTTGAGTCACACTGAAACTGTTTTGTTTGTTTTTTTATAAATTTTATTTATTTATTTATTTTTGTCTGCATTGGGTTTTCGTTGCTGCACGCGGGCTTTCTGTAGTTGTGGCAAGCTGGCTTCTCATTGTGGTGGCTTCTGTTGTTGCAGAGCACGGGCTCTAGGCGCGCAGGCTTCAGTAGTTGTGGCTCACTGGCTCTAGAGTGCAGGCTTCAGTAGTTGTGGCGCACGGGCTTAGTTGCTCCGCGGCATGTGGGATCTTTCCAGACCAGGGCTCGAACCCGTATCCCTTGCATCGGCAGGCGGATTCTTAACCATTGCGCCACCAGGGAAGTCCCTGAATTATGCATTTGACAGCATGTGGTGGTATAGATCAGGGGTCTGCAAACTTTTTATGTAAAGCGCCAAATAGTAAATATTTTAGGCTTTGCAAGCCAGTCCCCATCGCATGTGGCTGTTTTCCAATAAATTGTATTTAGAAAAACTGGCAGTTGTTCAGACTTGATATAGATTTGCCACTCCTGGTGTAGATCATGTGTGACACCTCGACTGTCAAGCACAGAACCCTGGCCACCCAGTGACACTTAGGGCATGGCTCACTCACTGAGAGCACCTTTGGCCCAGCTCAGGTGGTGGGATCACCTGTGTTCAGGAAGGCCAGCCCAGGAGACTGCCCTCCTTCCAAAACCTGCAAGCAGGAGCAGGTCTGTTTACTTCCCTGTTCCCAGACACTGGCCCTTCGGGAGTATCCACCTTGTGTCAGCATCTGGGGTACCACATGGGGGTCAGCACAGGCTGTCCTGAGGCAGGCGGCCCCCGAAGGAGTGGGCACAGGCTCAGCTCTCTCCTCCGCTGTTCTAAGGGAGGATGGTTCACTTCCCTAGTGGGAACAGTAAGAACAGAATTCCCCACCTGCTGGGAGGGGTGGGGAGGTGGCGGGTGGGGAGGTGGGGGTGCTGCCTCGTCTACCAAGAAAATCTCCAGGGGACTTCCCTGGCGGCCCAGTGGTTAAAACCGTGCGCTTCCACTGCACGGGGTGCGGGTTCGATCCCTGGTGAGGGAAAGAAGTGAGGGGCGCGGTCCAAAAAAAGAAAAAATCTCCAGGCCATGTTATAGCAGGTGTGAAGTTCTGGTCGTGGCAGGTCTGGTAGGCAGATGTGGGGGAGCCCCCCAGGAGGATGCTGTCTGCCCGGCCCCTCACCCCAGCTGGTACTCGCTGCAGGCCCACGGAGGAGGGGGCACAAGAGCCTTCCCACTACCCCAGTCAGTGTGTGGAGTCAGCACGGAGCCCAGACCCCTTTCATTGTCACCAGGTACTCCCCACCCTTCCTGCGCCATGTTTTGCTGCCAACAGGGCCTGGAGGGGGTCTGTAAACCACTGACTAGAGACAGAGCAGCGTGGGGCATCCTGGGGTCTCCTACAAGGGACGGGGAGACAGCGTTGTAGGCCTCCCCTGCCAAAGCTCTCCCCTCCCTGGGCGCTGTTCCTCACTTCCTCCATGGCGCCCACCTGGGTAGCATCTAGTCAGAGGTGGACCTGGGCAAGTCTGCCTCCAGAGCTCACCCACTGTGGGGGGCATCTGCTCTTCTCTCCACGTAAAGTCTGTCTGCTCAGTGCTGAATGTGTTAGGCCTCGGCGTGTGGCTGCAAGATTGGATTTTCACCCAGTTCTGCTAGGTGGCTGCCAGGTGTATTGGAGGGAACAAGTGGCATTCCGGCCTCAGATGTTCATCCTGGCATGTCCTGCAGCCTGGGCCCTGCTGCTGTGCGGTCAGGGGAGGCCCAGCCTGGTGACCTGCTGCGGGGCCAGTAGAGCCCAGAGCTCTTGACCCAGACATTGTACTGTAATTCTTTTCTTTTTGAGGACCTTAAATTTAGAAAGAGAGAAAGAAAAAGCTCATGTTCCCACTTCCCAGAACTGACATTTGCTGCTGCCTTCTTTTAAATGAAAGAAATAAAATTTTCTTCTGATTTTGGTTTGTATCTATCTTTTTTTTAAAAAAACATCTTAACTATTTTTAAGCTTACAGTTCAGTAGTGTTAAGTATATTCCTATTGTTTTGAAATATCTCCAGAATTCTCTTCATCTTACAAAACCGAAACTCTATACCCATTAAATAACAACTCTCCTCCACCACCACAGCCCCCGCCCGACCCCGTTCTTCCTCCGCCTCCACCCCCAGCCCTGGTAACCACCTTGCTACTTTCTGTTTCTATGAATTTGACTACTATAGATACATCATATTAGTGGAATCATGCAGTATTTGTCTTTTGGGGACTTGCTTATTTCAGTTGGCATAATGTCTTCAGTGTCCATCCATGTCGTACGTAGCAAGTGACAGGATTTCTTTTTAAGGCTGAATAATATTCCATTGTATGTCTATACCACCTTTTGTTTATCCATTCATCCATCAATGGACACTTGGGATGCTTCCATTTCTTGGCTGTTGTGAATAATGCTGCTATGAACATGGGTGTGCAAATACCACTTGGAGATCCTGCTTTCAATTCTCCTGGATAAATAAACAGAAGTGGGTTGCTGAATCATATGGCAGTTCTATTTTTAATGTTTAGAGGGACCTCCATACTGTTCTCCATAGTGGCTGCACCAGTTTACATTCCCACTAACGGTGCAGGAGGGTTCCAACTTTTCCATGTCCCTACCAACACTTACTTCCTGTTTTTTTGATAGCAGCCATCCTCATGGGTGCGAGGCTCCATCCTATCCATTTTTATTCACAGATATAGTTCTTGAACGCTTTTTAAATGTTGCGTAGCTTCTGCATACGTGGTGTCACACAGGCCATTCTGCAGGCGGCTTTTTCCACTCAGCGTTTGGTGTCTGTTGTCGTTCCATGTTGGCCCACGTGGATCGGGTGGAGGCACTGTAAGCGCCAACAGCAGCCCATTGTGTGAGTGCGCCCAGCTCACCCTTTGTTCTGCCCTTTCCCCTCTGCCAGGCATCTCCATTGTCGCTGCTGTAGGTCCCAAAGTCCCTGCTCTTGGTGCCTCTCTCTCCTTTGCTACACTCTGAGCTCCTCCAGTGGAGTCCTCATTCAGCCCATCCCGGGGCCCAGCACCCAGCCCAGCGGTCCTGGGGGTGGCCTCTGGAATGTTACCAGACTGTCCACAGCAGGGACGCAGTGACTGGTCCTAGCAGGACAGCCCGGGGCTGTCACCCACCCATAATCAGCTGGGTTTGCAACATGCAGCCGAGATCAGCAGCCTAAAAATAGTGGTTCTTACATGAGGTGGTGTGGACAGCACTTCTCAGGATGGCTTGTGGTCTGAAAGGGGCAAGGGGCGCGTGAGTCGGGGCCGAGCACCCCTGTTGTGTCCTGCATCCAGCCCCCGCGCTGGCCACACACAGCTTCCCACAGCTCGCCTGACTTACAGAACTGCAGTGTGGTGACCCAGAAACCCTGCGTGTGTGATCAGTTTGGCCAGGGGTGTGCTGTGTGTGCCTGTACACTTGTGCGCACATGGTGCAGCGGCAGCAGCGGCTGTGGGGTCAGCTCTCATCTACTTCCTCTTCGGATATAGGAGGTGCTGGCTCCTTCCTCCTGTGGTGGGCCCCAGGGAGCTTTGGTTCATTCATTCACTAGCCACTCATGAAGCACCTACTATGTGCTCGGCACTGTTCCAGGCATTGGGGATACAGCAGTGAACAAGAAAAGGCTCCTGCTGTGATGGAGCTTAGAAGTGGGTGAGGGAAATAGAAAACACTCAAGCAAAGGATGGATAGACAAGAAAATATCAGGTCCTGGTAAGTCCTGTGAAGAAAAAGCAAAATAGGGTAACATCCTACAGAAAAGGTGAGCAAACTTTTCCTGTAAAGAGTAAATTTTAGGTTCTGTAACCATGTGGTCTCTGTCACAGCTCTCAGCTCTGTTATTGCAGCAGGAGAGCAGCACAGATGATCGTAAATGAACGATGTGGCTGTGTTCCAATAAAACCTTATACAGGAAACCAGATTTGACCCTCAGGCCATGGTTTGCTGACCCTGTCCTGGGTAGCGGGAGAAGCTGCCTGAGCTGGGGTGGTCAGAGAGACGCCTTCTGAAAGGGAGGTAGCCTTGCTGTCAATCCACTGGTGGAGTTGTGTGGTGAGAAGTGGGCAGGCTGGGGCCAAGTGTGAGAGAGAAAAATGATGGAGCTTGCTCGTGGGTTGAATGGGGGTACAGGAAATTGGAGATTCAAGGGGGAGTCCTAGATTTGGGGCTTCAACAACTAGGTGAATGGTGGTTTGTTTCTGGAAAAGAAGAGGAGCTGGTGGAAGGTCACGGGGGCAGCTCAGGGGAGAGCTGGGACTGCAGGCTTGCCCTGGGGTCGGCGGTGTTTGGGTGTCCTCAAAGCTGTGAGTCTGGTGAGTCAAAGGGAATGGGTATGGATAGAGCAGGGGGGCGCCCAGGTGAGATCTGGGGCTACCACATGGAGTGCTTGGCAGAGGAGGATAGAGGCCTCCTGCTCCATGGGGGAAGGCTCTGAGCAGCACCGTCTCCAGGGGTGCAAGCTCCGGGCTGCCTAGTTACTAACAGAGCCTCAGTTTCCTCCTGTCAAGGGGGGACCTACCTGCTACGGTTGGTGTGAGGACTAAATGAGATAGTCATGCTTGACATGGAAGAAGCACTCAGCAGTGGTACCTGGGATGATGATGTGGTGACCACTGGGCTCATGGGCTGAGTGAGTGGGTTGCAGGGTCTACGATGCTTTGTCTTGGTAGGTGGGGGGTGGGGGGGGTCACTGACAGGCTGGGGTTGCAGACACTCCATTGCCTGGCACTCCCCATCCTGGTGCACGCACCTGCACCCTTCCGCCTGGGGCAGGCCCAAAGTGCTGGGTAGTCAGTGCTCCTGGAAGCCCCTGAAGGGAGTTGGGGCTCAGTATTCTTGCCCCTTGGGTGGATGGTGTTGAGGCCTGTTCTACCCTGTTTTCCAAGGCTCCCCAGGGGCTTGAGCCCCCACTTCTCAATCACACATCTTTATTGCTGCCTTCCTATCCCGGGCTGGCTTCCACACGCCCCTCACTGGGTGGGGGGTTCCCCCTTCACCTCCCAGTAACTCCTTGTCTAAGGGTCGTTTTCTGGGGCAGCGAGTTTCCTTGGTTGAGTGGCCGTCTGGGCCTGCATTGGGGTAATTAGTGGGTTGTCTGACGGATGGGTTGGTGAGCTGGGGGTTGGGGGGGTCCCGCCCCCCCCGCCCCCCCTATGTCTGAGCAAGCTGACGCCTCCTCTGCTGCTCCTCCCACAGCCGAGTGGCCGAAGATGGTGGACTACCTGGCGAACACGGAGATCAACAGCCAGCGCATCGCGGCTGTTGAGAGCTGCTTCGGGGCATCGGGGCAGCCACTGGCCCTGCCGGGCCGAGTGCTGCTGGGTGAGGGCGTCCTGACCAAGGAGTGCCGCAAGAAGGCCAAACCGCGCATCTTCTTCCTCTTCAACGACATCCTGGTGTACGGCAGTATCGTGCTCAACAAGCGCAAGTACCGCAGCCAGCATATCATTCCGCTGGAGGAGGTGACGCTGGAGCTGCTGCCCGAGACCCTGCAGGCCAAGAACCGCTGGATGATAAAGACGGCCAAGAAGTCCTTCGTGGTGTCAGCCGCCTCTGCCACCGAGCGCCAGGAGTGGATCAGCCATATCGAGGAGTGTGTGCGGCGGCAGCTGCTGGCCACGGGCCTCCAGCCCAGCACGGAGCACGCGGCGCCCTGGATCCCCGACAAGGCCACGGACATCTGCATGCGCTGCACGCAGACGCGCTTCTCGGCGCTCACCCGACGCCACCACTGCCGCAAATGCGGCTTCGTGGTCTGTGCCGAGTGCTCCCGCGAGCGCTTCCTCCTGCCGCGCCTCTCGCCCAAGCCCCTGCGCGTCTGCAGCCTCTGCTTCCGCGAGCTGGCCGCCCAGAAGCGGCAGGAGGAGGCGGAGGAGCTGGGCACCGGGGCCGCCGGGCAGCCGGCCTACCTGGCCGGGGCCGTCTGCGGAGCGTCCAGTGGAGACGACGATGACTCAGACGAGGACAGGGAGGGCAGTGGGGATGGTGACTGGCCCAGCCGCGTGGAGTTCTACGCCTCGGGAGTCTCCTGGTCATCCTTCCACAGCTGACCCCGGGTCTGCAGACATGCGGGAGGGCTTCCCTAGTCACTTTGGCATCCAAGCGGATGCCATTGACCGGGCCCCTGAGAGGGCAGAGTTCCCCAAGCTGCCCGGCACCCTGCAGGGCCCTTCCCCATGGGACCCTACCCCACGGCAGAAGTGGCTCTTTTTTTCTGAATCCCCAATGCCTCTTTTTGGATACCGGCGTCCTTCTAGTTCCACTTCAGGTAGTTACCTTTTCATTGAGCAAACCCAACATACTTAGGCCTCTTGGGAACAAATGTCGTTTCTCGTTTCTCGGCCCTTTGAGCTCTTGATCCAGATGATCCCTTGAATTAGACGACCTCAGGCAGCTTTAGGGACCAGAGAGAAGGTTGCACTGGAGTGAGGTCCCCTCTTCTCTGAGGCCTTGAATCCCCAGACCTGGCCCCGCCCCCCTGCAGGAAAGACCGTGGGTCCTGAGAGGCCTCCAGGAAACCAATGCCTGCCCACCTACCTTGCTGATGCCCACCTGCCTGGCTGGCTGGGCCTTGTCAAGGCAGGCATGTGGGCTCACCCAGAGCCAGGCAAGAGACTGCCATGCTGTGGGTGCCCGCCAGGCCCAGGGACTGCAGCCTGAGCTCCCCATGGTCCAGAGTGGCCTGCCAAGCCCTCTGGCCCAGTCTCACCTCCCTCCAGGTGTCTGATGCCTCTCAGTCCTGTCCTCATCCCTCCCTGTGCTGGAGAAAGCAGTGTTTTCTGTTAGGATTCTTAATTGCAAGTGACAGAAACCCTACCCAGACTGACTTAATAATAAAAAGAAAGTTTATTGACTCATGTGTTTGCAAAGTCCAGGAGTGTTCTTGCTTCACACACAGCTCTGTGATTGAGGACCGAAACCATGCTAAGTGGCAAATGTCAACAACCGTCCACCACTCTGGGCATTCCTGAGAATGCTGGCAGTTCCAGTGGGGTCAGATGTTTGCACCACACCGTGGTTGATTCCCAGGGACAGAGCCCCGTCCATCCAGGCGCTGTGACTGTAGCCCAGCACCTGCAGCCCTGTTCACTTGGTGTGAGTTACCTAAACAGCCAGACAGCAAGTAAAGGAAACAAGGAGCCACTTGTCCAGCTTTCCATGAGCCTTCCTGGTTTAAAGCTCTCCCATGTGTCCTCCTGCTCTGGCCCACCCCCGAGGATGGTGCCATTGAGTGGGGAAGTCCCAAGTGCAGCAACCTGCCATGCTCAGCTAGTGTGCATTGGGGCTGGAGCTTGAATGGCAGCCACCTGATGCCTGGCCCACACCCGGCCACGGAGTTGTGGTCCTTCAAGACCAAGGCCTGGCTGGCCTTGGCCAGAGCCCACTGGGCAGAGAGGGGATCACTGTCAAAAGTGGTGACTCTGGGGCCAGGAAACCTGCCCCCAGCCCACACTGTGCAGTGCCTGAAACCCCACCATCAGCTCCAGTCCCTGGGTGAACAGTTGTCCTCCCGGCCCAGTTCTCAAAACGTTCACTTGCAGACAGAACCCTGAGAATCTCCTTTGAATGCTAACTCTGATTCAGCAGGCCAGGTGGGCTCCAAGGGGTGGCAACACCCCAGCCTACTCTTGACAGGAGCCACCCGTGTGAGGGAGGGCGGGAGGGGCCAAGTGTGAGGCACCCAGGGCCTGCCTGTGGCCTAACCGGCAGGGCAGAGGGACTGGGTGGGGAGGGTCAGAGGTGCTTCCAAGAACTGAGAGTCCTTGGCCTCCCTGAGCCACACAAACTGGTTCAGGCAGTTCTGCCTGGGCACGGGGTTCAGGGTGCAGGGCAACTTACTGAGGCCAGATCGGCATGAAAGCCCGGGCCAGCCAGTCCTATCCCTTCACCCAGCGTTGGTGCCCAGGCAGGGAGTGCCCAGCTCCAGCCACTGGCCTCTTGGTCACTGCCCCACTCCCCTAGAACCTCCCTTTCCTGGTAAATGGGAAGTAGAAGCACCAGGACAGTGTTCCTTTGGACAGAAGAGAATTTCTGCACCTGATTCCAGGCACCGGCAGCCTTCTCCACAGCTGCCTGCCAAAGGGGCACAGGGCACAGAACCCCAGGCAGGTGAGGCCATGCTCTCCACACTGGAGCTGGACAGGTGCCGGCTCGGCCCTCAGCCTTCGACCCTCAGACCTGCTTCCTTCACAACCCCAGCCACCAGGGCTGGGACAGGGCGGCAGCTTCCCTGAGCCCTGAGGCGTTAGGGCCTGTAAGGACCCAAGGGCTCAAGTGGCCACCAACCTTTGGAGGGCTTTCATTCACGCACACTCACTCATCACTGTGTGCTGCGTCATGGACTGGGGACACAGGCTGAGTGAGATGCCCAAGTTCTCGGCTCTCAATGAATGAATATACAGCCTAGCACAAGAGGCACAGAAGTGGGTGGCATCGGGCCTGGCGTGGGCTGTGATGGGGGCATGGACTCGGGCATGGCGGGGCGCGGGAGGAGGGCAGCACTCCTTGAATAGTGAGAATGAGTGAGTGAGGCCAGTTGGGGAGACGGCGTTCCAGACTCCAGACGGGGCAACAGCAAGTGCAAAGGCCCCGAGGAGGGGAGGAGCCCATGTGTTCTGGAGCAGCTTGGCTGGACTGAGGCCAGAGAGGTGGTGGCGGCAGGTGGGATGCACCGGGAGCCACTGGAGACTTTAGCAGGGCGGCAGGTCTGCTGTTGGCTTTCAGGAGCTTGCCCCGGTGGCTGTGTGCAGCTGGCTGAGGCGGGACGATGGCCGTGAAGCCTCCTGCTCCCCCTGGGATCCCCAAGGGGTGGCCTAGGCTTCACTAAGGCCACATCTGCCTGCCACGGTAGGTGGCGGAAGGCAAGCCTTGGCTGCCCTCAACTTATCCCAAAGGGCTGGCCCCTGCCCTGTTCTGCAAGACGCTCTGATGACAGCAGATGGTGCCCTCAGAAGCAAAGTAAAAGCCCTGGGCGGAATGTTGCCCTGGGCCAGCGTGTGAGGTGGAGCAGTGATCAGGCCCCTGACCACTGAAGCACAGAGGGGAACGTGTCGGAGGAGTCAGGACCTCCTGAAAGGGAAGATGTGGGCCCAGGAAGGGAAGGCGCTGCCTCGGGAGACCCCATCTCTGACTCCTTACGGGTCTGTTTCCCTTCAGAGACAACCTGGTCAGCCTGGCTTGGGTCGAGAGTCAGGCCAGGTCCTGACTCCACCCCCCTCACGCACAACCCCCCACCCTACTCCCCCATTCCCCCCACCGGCTGTTCTTAGCAGTAGCCTGCTGCCCAGCCAGGCCGCAAGGGTCTGCGCTTTCTTCCCCCACCTACCCAGTGGCACATGTTGTCCAAGACTCTGGAGTTGCCCTCAGTCAGGGCCACGTGGCTGGCCCTTGCCCTTGGCCACCATGCTGTCCCCACACGTGGAGGAGGTCAGGAGTTCTCAGGCTGAATCAACGCCTGGCTGTTTGTGGATGTTCCCTTTCCCCCAGGACGATGCTTAAGGTCTGGCAGGAGGGCTGAGTCTGCTGGGCCTGCGTCTAGGTCCTCTCAATCCCTCCTGCGGCTTCACTTGCAAGGCCTGGTAAGGGCACGAGAATCAACTGTCCTGCCAGCCAAGTACTTCTGTTCCTCACCCAGGAATCTTCCCCCTCAGCTGGGCATGGACTCCGCGTCCCTGCCAGAGGCTAAGCCTGCTAACAGGCTTTGGACGCTGGGAGGGGCCTGCCTTGCCCCTCCTTCTCAGAGCGGCAGATGGACGAGGGTCTGAGGATCAGGCCCAGGTGTTTGAGGGGCACTGTGGAGCCCCTACCACCTTAGTACTGCCTGAGGCACCCTTGCTGGAATCCGCCCAGACGGAAGTCTGAAGTTGCTCCAGGTGGAAAAACAACTCACAACGGGGACCTCAGGGCATTTGGGGACTGACTGACAGGCAGGCCTCCCTTTAGAGTTTAGCCCACTCCTAGGCAGGGGTGCTATGTTCCTACAGGACTTAGCTATTAGGGGAGGCCTCCTCAGGCCTCCCCCACAGTTTTGTCTGTTGGGATTTTTAGATGCTGAGTTTTCTTAAATAGGGCCCACTGCATGTGTGCTGATAAGATTTGGGTGCTTTCTGCCACAGGCAGGCAAAGGATTCACAGGACCCAAGGAATCTTATCCCTCCTGGATGATGATGATGGTGGGTAGTGGTGCTGATGGGGTCTGTGGCTGCCACTTACTGAGACCCATCTGTGCACTGGTCCCAGAGAGGCAGACCCAGGTCACACAGGCCATCCTAAGGCCCTCAGGACAGCTGTTTGATCAGGGAGGGCTTCCTGGAGGAGGTGGTGTTTGGTTGAGTCTCAGAGGAGGGCAGGACTTTATCATAGAGGGTGGTAGTCTCCATGAGGCCTGGGAGTCTGCGTCTTTTTGTTAACCATCCCCTCCTGTCCCTGGCATTAATTTGTTGACTGAATAAATGAATCAAGTAAGAAATAGGCTGGGGGCACTGGGGCAGAGGGGATGACAAGGAAATGGGAATTGGGCCTCATTCCTGAAGCCCCCAGTCAAAGCACTGGATGAGAACCCTGGCCTCTTTCTGGACGGTTGGAGACCAGCCCCTCCCCCAAGACACTGATTGTTGCCCTCTCAGGTAGGGCAGGAAGTGCCCATCCACCCCCACCCACCCAGGCAGAGCTTTCTGGAAAGGTGTCATCACACCTGTTTGCAGGGGTCCAGTGGCTCCCTTGGGGATGGCATCCAGGTTGGCATCAGAGGATTTCTGGTGGCCTGGCCTCTCTCCTGCCCCAGCCTGTTCTCTGGGACACGGCCACAAAGAGGCTGCAGGGGGGGTCAGGGCCACTCTCGGGCTCAGCCACTGGGCAGGGTGGGAGTGGGTGTGAGGCTGACCCAGTTCTCAGCCAGGACCCAGGGTCTCTCAGGCCAGGCTTGCAAAGCAAGGCAGCCACTTCCTCTGCCCTGAGCCTGCAGGAAGTGGCCTTCCTGAGGGCTGTGGGCGGGGGAGGGGCCGCCTCTGTGTCTGGGGCTTTTCACACCTGGCTGGCAGTCTCTGGGCTGACTGAAGCCTCCCTCCTCAGTGCTCACCGCCTAGCCCGTGCCTCTTTCTGTGCCCAGGCCCGCAACTGTGACAGGGCCCCTGCCCTCCACCTAGGTGCCCTGCTTCAGCCCTGAGCAGACTCAGTGGGACCTGTGCTCAGAGGGCAGAATGTGGGCTGGGGGCCAGAGGTGGCGGAGAGGGGTCTGCGTCACTGAGACCAACAGAGCCAGGCTCTGGGCTTCTCTGGGCTCCTTGCTGTCTCTGTGCTCACCATCCCACCTCTGCGCATGAACTTAGCCCCCCTGGGAACCCCAGTGCAGCTGCCACCTCCACTCTGCTGCCTTCCTGGGATGCCCCAGGTCAGCATGGCTGTCCCATTTATGCTCCCAGAGCACCTGCAGCCCTGCTCCAGCTTCCCCACCCTCTGTCCTCCTGGAGGTGGCTGAGTGGGCCTGTGCCCATCAAAGCTGGCCCTCAAGGCTGAGCCACTCTAGGGCAGGGGGCAGCTCAGTCATCATTCATCTGCGGCCCCCACAGCTCCCAGCACAGGCCCAGTGCCCCTGGCCATTCCACACATGCTTCTCTTCTAGGGGGAGGTAGCCTTGTGACTTCCCCTAGCTCCCGGGGGCCATTGGCAAGATGCTGGGTTCACAAGGGCAGCCCCTGCGGCCACAACTGCCCCCATCGGCTTGGCCTAACCTGCTTGTCTGGCCTGCATTGGCGCCTGCACTCAGGCCTTCTAGCCAGACACTGGGGTGTCTTCTGGCCCTTCCCTTGCCCTTCCAGGCCACCCAGGTCCGAACTGAGGGAGTCTGTGGTGCACTGAAGCACCGAAGGAGCTTCCTTAGGGCCTTGCAGGGAGCAGTTCACACAAGGCCATGGAGCTGGATGTGGACCAGGCTGGGCGCCCCCTTCCCCAACACAGACACCTCCAGCCCCTCTCGGCCTGCCTCCTCCTTTTCCCCTCCTGGACTCCCCATCTCAAAGCCTCAGACTGGCCTTGGATGAGTCTCGAAGGGAGGAACAGACAGTGAGGACTGGCAGGAAGGAGAGGAGAGTGAAGCCCACGGGAGGCTCTTGGGGCTCTTCCCCGCCCCCTTCCCAGGCCCCCAGGGCAGGGGTGTCCCCGACACTCGCAAGTCAGGGTCAGTGCCGCACGAGAAGCAGTGGCCAGATCCCACCTCCTGCTGGCTGCTCTCCACACCACAGAGCCCAGCGCTGACCAGAATGTTCCAACACTAAAGACAGAAAGGCAGGCGGGCAGGCGGGGGTGGGGGGGATAGAGGGAGGGCAGGCTGAGCCAGACGTTTCTGGGCAAAAACAAGAGGAAATTTCAGTCCTTGGAACGTCAGCTTAGGGATCCTGCCAGACATTCTGACCCCAAAGAACAGGCTTTCCAGAGACCGGTTCCTGCCCTCCGTGGCTCCCAAGCAGGGAGGGGTGGGAGTGGGGGCCTGGGGCCAGCCATCCTTGCCACCCATTCTTTCTCAGTACAGAGGGTCCTCTGGCTGCCCACAGCAATGCCCAGGGCTGAGGAAATCAGGGTCCCAGGATTCTGGCACACACACACACACACACACACACAAACTTTAAGTAGTTTGTAAATTACCAACATTCTAAAATGTCAAAATGCCTTCCTTTGTATCTCAACCAAGGCTCCTGGGGTCCCCACCCCCCCTCAGGAAGTGGAAAAACCCGTCAGCCTTGGTCTAAGACCAGCCACTAGCTGACAATTTCTTTCCCCAACACCTGAGCTGAAATAGAAGTCAGAGTTGAAGCAAAGGCACTCAGTGAGAGGGAGGGGGCCTGGGGGGCCACAGCGGAGGCAGGGCTCACGGGCGCCCAGCACTGAGTGGGGCTGGTGTGCAGATCATCACCCCAGGACAGGCCCAGGATCCCCGTGCTCTTTCTGTTCTGCACTCATGCTGTGTCCTCACCTGGAAACACCCGTTTGCTTACCGCTCCCTACCCCCTGCTGCTGGAGCGAGTTCACAGGGTGGTGGGCACCCGTGGCTCACCTGAGTGCATATTCCTCCCTCGGGCGGTCACACTCTGGTATTCCCTGGTGTGGACTAATACAAAAAATATATATTCGTCTCTGCCCCCAGTTCCTGGCATAGAGCTCCTAAAACCTTTGTAATTTCCCAAGTGATAAGAGCACAGGAGCGTTTCTGACACAGAGCTCCTAAATCCCCTGGAACTTCCTGGGTGACAGCAATGTCTCTTTTTTCTAATGAAGCAACACTTAGTGGGCAGTAGAAAGACTGAGCCATGATTAGAAGCTTGGAACTTGTAGTCCCCCGCCACCTCCACCATCCACGCAGACGGGGAGAGGTTGAGTTAATGATCAATCATGATGAAAGCTCCATAAAAATCCCACAAGCGGGGCTTCCCTGGTAGCGCAGTGGTTGAGAATCTGCCTGTCAATGCAGGGGACACGGGTTCGAGCCCTGGTCTGGGAAGATCCCACATGCCGCAGAGCAACTGGGCCCCTGAGCCACAATTACTGAGCCTGCGCGTCTGGAGCCTGTGCTCCGCAACAAGAGAGGCTGAGACAGTGAGAGGCCCGCGCACTGCGATGAAGAGTGGCCCCCGCTTGCCACAACTAGAGAAAGCCCTCGCACAGAAACAAAGACCCAGCACAGCAAAAATAAATTAATTAATTAATAAAAATCCCACAAGCGCAGCGTTGGGAGAGCTTCCAGGCTGCTGAACATGTGGAGGTGCTGGGAGGGTGGTGCACCCGGAGTGGGCACCCAAGCTCCACATCCTTCCCCACTCATCTCTTCATCTGGCTATTCATCTGTATTCCTTATTATATCCTTTATAACAAACAAGTAAACGAGTATTTCCCTGAGTTCTGTGAGCTGTTCTAGCAAATTATCAAACCCAAGGAGGGGGGTCACAGGAACCCTGATTTATAGCCAGTTTGTCAGAAGTACAGGTGACAACCTAGGACTTGGGATTGGCATCTGAACCGGGGGGCAGTCTTATGGGACTGAGCCCTTAACACCAGTTAGTGCCAGAATGGAATTGAATTATAGGCCATCCAGTCGGTGTCACAGAGAATTGCTTGGTGCAGGGAGGGGCGGGTGGGGTGAACCCCCGCACATCTGGTGTCAGAAGTGCTGCGAGTGTGGTACTAACATGAGAGAAAATGAGATCACGGGGTGTTTTTCCCACACCCCTGGGGAAGCCCTCTTCCTTACCTTTAGCCACATGTTTTGCTGCAGCTGACTCACCTACACCCTGGCTCCAGAAATGGGCACAGGACATGGGTCTGGACAACCAGTGCAACCGTGGGACTAAGTGAGGGGACCTACTGAGAGCTGCGAGGGTCCACAGCCACTTCCTCCACCTGTGCAAAGAGAGGAGTGGTCCTGAGTCATGTGACGGGGGTCTCAGACCAGCTCTCAGGGCAAAGGACCAAGGAGTCTAGGGAAAGGGACCAGGTGAGGGTCTTGGGGCCCAGATTCACACCCAGAATGAGGCTGTTGCCAAGACACTGTGCAGATTTCAATTCAGTTAGGGAGAAATCCACCCAATGATGAACAGCTCCAAGATATGAAAACAGAACATTCACAGTGATTGTTTCCTTTATTCAAGGCAAAAACAATGCGACATCTCACTCAGGCAGTCTGTCTCACAAGCTGATTATCACATGAGTGGGGGAACAAACATAATTCAGATGAAAATCTGATTTGGGGAAACAAAGCCTGCCCAGCCCTCCTCAAGTTAGGAGAGCAATGATGCAGAGAGACCAAGTTCTTCAAGGATATACTTTGTGAAAGCACCCGTGTCCTCCAGGATTAGGTCCTAGGTATTTCGGCACATCGACCTCCTCTCCAAAGGTCGAGTAGTGAGCAGGGAGGAAAATCAACAGGTCTTCAGAGCATTACAAGGATGAAATTAGCACAGGGTCGGATATAAGACAGAGCTGTCATCTGTCTGGGTTACCACTCTGGGACTTTTGTTTTCTTTCTTTTCTTTCTTCCTTTCTTTCTTTCTCTTTCTTTCCTTCTTTCTCTCTTTCTTCCTTCCTTCCTCCCTTCCTCGCTCCCTTCCTTCCTCTCTCTCTTTCTCTCTCTTACTTTATTTTTTTCTTTCTTTCTCTATTTCTTTCTTCCTTTCTTTCTTTTTACCTTCCTTCCTTCCTTCCTTTTTTATTTCTTCCTTCCTTCCTTTCTTTCTTTCTTTCTTTCTCTCTATCAAGGTCTAACCTTCATTCAGAAGAGTGCACAAACTTCAAGCGTGCAGCTCAGTGAGACTTTGCACACTCTCACACACACCTATAAGCACCACCCAGATCAAGATATAGAGCATCTCCAGCACCCAGAAGGCTCCCTCAGTCCCTCCCAAGCAGTACCTGCCTCTAAAGGTAACTGATGTTCTGCTTTCTGTCACCACAGATTTTTTCCTATTTTTTTAAACTTCATATTGATGAAATAAAATTCATACTTTATGGCAAGACAAGAAAAATTTAAACGTAAAATTTTTCTCTGCCCATTTGGGCCTCCTCCCTTTAGTGTGTGTTGTGCATCTGCATTAACCAGACCTCCTTAGGAGATAACATTCCTCCTTAATCTCATCAAGGGTCACAACTCTTTAGGCGATAACCTTCTTTCTTAATCTTGCAAGGGGCCATGATGACCCATGACCCACTACTCGCTTTGTACTCAGAGATCTGGATTATGTAAACTGTCAATAATACGTCATTTAATACACAGGCCTTTGTCTCAAAAACTTATGTAACTGTGCTTTGATCTCTAACAAGTGGAACAGTTCTTGGAGCTTTCTGAGAGGCTGTTCCTGGGTTATAATCCTCAGTCTGGGTCGAATGAAATTTTCTATTTCTTTCTTAGGTCGACTGATTAACTTTTCTTCGACAATATGAATAGAATCACACTGTATGTATCTTTTTGTTCAGGTTTCTTTGCTCAACATTGTGTCTGTGAGATTCCTCTCTGTCATTGTGGGTGGCGTGGTTGTTGTTTTTCATCATAGTAGAGTATTCCACTCTGGGAACCCTCCACAATTGTTTATTCATTCTGTTGCCAGGCATTTGAGTTGTTTGCAGTTGGGGTTATCATGAATGAGGGTTCACTAGTAATCTTATAGATGTCTGTTGGTGGACGTAAGCCCTCATTTCTCTTAGGCACATAACTAGGAGTGAAGTTGCTGGGCCATAGGAGAGATGTATACATGGCTTTAGCAGATGCTACCCAGCAGTTCTCGGCAGGAGGCAAACCAATTGGCACCCCACCAGCAGTAGATGAGGGTTCCAGTCATTCCACGTTCTCACCAGCAGTTGGTGTTGTCTGTCTTTCCCACTGCTGTCATTCTGGAAGGTTACTTGGCACGTAGGCCTCAGACACTGCACTGACGTTGGAGCCAGCCTCACCAGGCACACGGGAGGCTGCCTTTTCTCTCGCACTTGGGTGGAGTGGATGTGTGAGATGGAGATGGTGTGGGAGTTAGGCCTGGCCTGCGAGAAGCAGTCAGCCTGCGTATGGGATGCAAAATGAAATGGGAGAAAACCTGCCTGCTAGCTTTTAAATGTTTGTTTATTCATTCAACAAGTATTGATTGAGTACCTACAAGCACTGGGAATATGGCTGTGACCAAATCAGACAAAAATCCCTCCCCTCCTGGAACTCACACTACAGTGAAGAGAGACAGGCAAATACAATTTTTTAAAGTATGTTATACTCTGTCTCTGGTGTCTTTTCTAGCACTAGGGTGATTTCCAACCAAGAGGGACCACACTATTTGGAAATGCTCATGTCTGTCCCTTGTCAGTTCAGCTCTGCTAATGTGCTTTTTCTTTTGTTTTCTGAAAAGATTATCTCAACACTTCTTGATATAGATGGTCTCTACATCATCTGGGAAAAAAAGTGTGTAATGGAGTAAATTTGTAGGTATTGAGTGCTGTAGATGATAACAACGCAGGGTAGGGTACAGTGAGGGCTGGGCAGCCACAGTTTCAGATCCAGTGGCCAGGCAGGGCTTCACTGAAAAGGTGTATTTGAAAAGGTGTATTTAAGTTAAGACCTGAAGGAAACGAAGCAGATATTCAGGAGAGGGAAGAAACAGGTGCAAATGCCTTGGGGTGGGAAGGTCGCTGCCCTGGTCCAGGAGCATGGAGGAGGCCAGTGTGGCTGGGGCAGAGCCAGTGGCCGGAGATGAAGAGATGAAGGAGATGAGGGGTAAGGGGGAGGGAGGTGAAGTAGGGGCCTGGAGGCACTGTAAAGGCTCTGGTTTTTCTCTGCAGTCAGACAATGGGAGTCATGGGAAGGCTCTCAGCTGAGAAGTGGCACAAGCTGACTCATCTTTTAGCAGGATCACCGGCTGCCATGAGCTTGACTAAGAGGGCCAGGAGGGCAGCTGGGAGATCACCGAGGAGGGAGAGATGATGGTGGCATGGACCAGGGCCCAAGTGGATGTGCTGAGAAGAGATTAAATTACGGATATACTTGAAGGAAGAACCAACAGAATTTGCTAATGGGATGGATATAGAATGTGAGAGAAAGAAAGACGTCAAAGCAACTGGAGGCGTAAAGTCCCTTGTTTCTGAGATCCAGAAATCTGAAGGAGGAGCCGCTTTGTTGTTGCTGCTTGTTTGTTGTGGGTTTTCTGAGGAGTGGGGAGTACGGTATCAGGAACTCAGTTTTGGAAGGTAAAGTTGGGAAGATTGAGCGAGCAGTTGTATTTAAGGGACTGGAGTTCAGGAAAAAAGTCTGAGCTGACAAACACACTTGGGAATCTTCAGTGAGTGAGCAGGCTGTGCACAGGATGAGAGCCCCAAGGGGCTGCTGTAGATAGAAAAGAGAAGGGGTGAGCCCAGACGTGGCAGCAATGTAAGTGTCCATCGATGGATGAATGGATAAAGCTGTGGTGTACGTATACAATGAAATACTACTCAGCCACGAGAAAGAGTGAAATCTTGCCATTTGCAACAACATAGATGGACCACGAGGATAATATAAGTGAAAAAAGTTGGAAGGTGAAAGAAAAAAAATCATATGGTACGATCTCACTCGTATATGGAATCTAAAAAAACCAAAAAAACCCACAAGACCCCCAAAACAAATGAACAAACAAAAAAACAAAAACAAACTCATAGACACAGAGAACAGACTGGTGATTACCAGAGGGGAAGGAAGTTGGGAGGATGGGCAAAATGGGTGAAGGGGGTCAAGTGTAAGGTGATGGATGGTAACTAGACTTTGTAATGAACACAGATGTTGAATTATAATGTTGTACACCTGAAACTTATATAATGTTATATACCAATTTTACCTCAATAAAAAGAGAGAGGGAGGGAGAGAGAGAGAGAGGAGGGGTCCAGCGATGAACCTTGGACATTTCAGTGTTTACAAATCAGGACTGGAGGTGGAAGCAGCAAAGATCAAGAAAGAGCAGCCGGGGAGGCCAGAGGAAACCAGGAGAGCACAGGGTCGGGGAGGCCAAGTGAAGAGGGGTGGTCAACTGGGCCAAATGCTGCCCACGGGTCAGGTAAGATGAGGACTGAGAATGACCACTGGGTTTAGTGACGTGGAGGACAGTGACCTTGACAGGAGATCACTTAGTGGGGTACTAGGAGCAGATGCCTGCCAGAAGGGGAAGAGACAAACTGGTGACACTGAGTGTGGAAGACTCCTGTGAGGAATTCCACTGCAAAGAGAAAGAGAGAACTGGGGTGGTGGCTGGAGGGGGCAGCACTGCCAAAGAGAGTTTTTTTAAACAGCTTTATTGAGATATAATTCACATCGCATAAAATCCACCCTCCCTCTTTAAAGTATACAGTTCAGTAGTTTTTAGTATATTCACCAGATTGTGCGACCATCTCCATTGTCTAGTGTCAGACATTGTATGTTATATACAATGTATATGCCTCGTTTTGTTCATCCATTCACCAAGTGATGAACATTTGGGTTGTTAACACTTTATGGCTATTGTAAAAAATGCTGCTAATAAACATTCGTATACAAGTTTTTGTGTGGCCATATGTTTTCAGTTCTCTTGGGTATATACCTAGGAGTGGAATTGCTGGATCATATGATAATTCTGTTTAATATTTTGAGGAACTGTCGAACTGTTTTCCAAAGTGACTGCACCATTTCACATTCCCAACAGCAACATATAAATGTTCCAATTTCTTCCCAATCTCATCAACATTTGTTACTGTCTTTTTTATTTTTGCCACCTGAATAGGGGAGAAGTGGTATCTCATTGTGGTTTTGATGACGAATGATGTTGAGCATCTTCTCATGTGCTTATTGGCCATGAATATGTTTGGAGAAATATCTGTTCAAATCCTTTACCCATTTTTAAATTGGGTTATTTGTCTTTTTATTGTTGAGTTGTGAGAATTCTTTATATATTCTAGATAGTAGTCCCTTATCAGATACATGATTTGCAATTATTTTCTCCCATTCTGTGGCTTGTTTTTTCACTTTCTTGATGGTGTCCTTTGTCTTTTTTTTCTTCTTTCTTTTGTGGTACGCGGGCCTCTCACTGTTGTGGCCTCTCCTGTTGCGGATGTGCAGGCTCAGCGGCCATGACTCACATGCCCAGCCACTCCGTGGCATGTGGGATCTTCCCGGACCGGGGCACAAACCCGTGTCCCCTGCATCAGCAGGCAGACTCTCAACCACTGCGCCACCAGGGAAGCCCGATGGTGTCCTTTGAAGCACGAGAGTTTTTAATCTTAATGAAGTCTTATTTATCTATTTTTTCTTTTGTCACTTATGATTTTGTGTCTTATCTAAGAACCCATTGCCTAATCCAAGGTCATAAAGAGTTATTCCTATGTTTCATCTTAGAGTTTCATAGTTTTAGCTCCTACATTTAGGTGTATGATCCATTTTGAGTTAATGTTTTATATGTTATAAGGTAGGGGGTCATCCAACTTCATTTTTTTACATGTTGTTCCAGAACCATTTGTTGAAAGGACAATTCTTCCCCATTGAATTTTCCTGGTACCCTTGCTGAAATTTTTGTTGTTTTTTCAATATGGGAGAAATCATGCACATGTGCACGCTGATGGGACAGGTCTGTGCAGCGGGGGACGTGGCGATGAGGGGGAAGGAGGAGAATGACTGGAGCAGTGCCCTCAGGAGGGAGGGGGTGGGATCTGGTGTCCAGTGGAGGGGCTGGCCTGAGTCAAGAGCAAGGGCGGTTCATAATACCAGGAGGAAAGATGGGCACAGATGTAGGGAGTGAACATTCTCTTCTGGTTAATTCCTTTTCTCAGGGAACGAAGGTCATGACCTGAGGGAAGACACAGGAGGAAGGGTTGGGAGCTGAGGAGAGGAGAGGCAGTGGGAGAGGAAGTGAACTAGGAAAACACAGCAGTGCTGAGTAAGACCAGTCATTGTGGGCAGGTGTTTTCTTTAGCCACATTCAGCTTGGCAGGTGCAGGCAGAGAGGGGGTAGAGATTAAGGGGTGCCATCCTCCAAGGCCTCTGAGGGCCACCTGTGCCTGGGACAGGAGGACAAGGCTGGTTCTTAGTGGCTGAGGATGTTCATCCAGGGGGGTCTTCACCCACACACCAGGTCGAGTTGTCATCTTAAGGCAGGGAGAAAATGCTGTTGCCCCGTAATCAGGTTAGAGAACAGGGATCTGGGAGGTCCCCAGTAAGCCTCCCCCTCCCAGCTTCCCACCTGCCGCAGTCTGCTCAGGCTGCCATAACAAAGTGCTGCAGCCTGGCAGCCTAACCATGGACATGTATCGCTCGCAGTTGTGGAGGCTGGAAGTCCAAGATCAGGGTGCTGGCATGGCTGGGTTCTGGTGAGGGCTCTTGGCTTGCAAACGGCCCTCTCCTCCCTGTCTTCACATGGCAGAGAGAGAGAGAGAAAAAGAGAGAGAGAGAGAGAGAGAGAGAGCTCTCTGGTGTTTCTTCTCACAAGGGCACTAATCCCATTGTAGGGATGGGGGTCCCCACACCATGGCCTCACCTAACTCTAATTACCTTCCAACGGCTCCATCTCCAAATGCTGTCACATTGGGGGTTAGGGCTTCTGCATATGAATTTGGGGGAGAAACAATTCAGTCCATGGCACCATCCAACCTGATCTTGACCTCTAACAAGGACCACAAACAAGCCCAGATGCTGAACTTCAGAACAGAGGAGTGACAGAAAGAGGTTCCTGGTCCTTAGAGGGACATGTCTATATCACTGGCAACCTAAGGGGAAAAGAAAAATCTTTCATCTTTATGTTTTCTATTATGTATCTTATAGAGTGGTGATGCCTGACGTGGTAGCCACTGGCCACACGTGGCTTAACACGTGGCTAGTCAGATTTGAGATGTGCTGTAATTGTGACGTATACACTGAGTTTCGAAGACATAATATAAAAATTTGGAAAATATCTCAATAATCTTTTCTATTGATTACGTGTCAAAATGATAATATATGTTGGCTATATTGGGTTAAAATATACTACTAAATTTATTTTTTACTTTTAAAAAATGAGGTTACTAGAAAATCTAAAATTGTGTTTGTGGCTTGTATTATATTTCTATTGGACAGACCTTAGAGAGAAGACCCTGTATCCAAACAGCTCCCAGCATGGCTGGCCCTCCTGCCTTGGTCAGGGGGCACATGTAACACCCCTAAGAGTTGTGCTTTGGAACCTTGCGCTGCAGTGGGACATCGCCTCTGTGGGGGCAGGTTTGTGACAATGCTGCTCGTGACGTGGCCTTGAACAGTTCCTGGGAGGAGTAGCTCCAGGGTGCTGGGGACCAGGCTGGTTCTTGCCTGGTTTGCGGATAGGTAAGTAATTCACATTTTAAAACACTAGAATCCCCTCAGGCACAAGATGCCCACACTCTGAGATTCTCATCCACCTGTGCCACTTCCCCTGAGCCACACCCTTGGGGCATTGGAAGCCCTTGGGGTCACCAGCACTAGTTACAGCTTGTCTTTTTCTTTATTCCCCCCAAACACATAAGTATGAAGTTGCTGTAAGGCAAATAATGCACATGGAGCAATTCCACTGACTTTCATACACCCGCCCCCATTTACTACTTATTAAAATTGGCTGTTAGTATTCCATTACATTGCCCACATACACAGTTTAACTATATCCCTGTTGTTCAACATCGGAATTGTTTCCCTTTTTTTCCTGCCACCGTAAACAGCAGTGCTATGAATATCTTTATCTTTTTTCTGTTTGAATTATTTTATTGTAATATTTTCCCTGAAGTGAAACTGGTTGCCTGGAAAGTATATACAATTTTATGGTTCCTGTGACTTTTTTCCTTTAAATCACTCTCCCAAAAGACTGTATCACTATGTATTTTCTCCAGTGGAGTGTATGTATGTGTATACATTGGTTTCCCACAGCCCTGCCAGCTTTGGGTTTGATCATGTGTATTCATTAATACTAATTAATTGGTGTGTAACAGATAACTCCTAGATATTATTCTTTCATTTGTTCAACTGCGAATGAGAACGAGTAAAGTCCTCCCCTTAAAACCCACAAAAATTAAATAGCCTCCACCTCAATAATTTAGAAAAACATGTTTTAACTTCCTCCATTTGCCAGCATTTGGGGTACCTTAGCAGCCCCGAGGCTGCGATGCAGCCAGCGAGGCCCAAGCTTTGCCTCCTGACCTGCTGTCATCATAATAGTCCAAGACGCCACCTCCAGCAAATAAAGCCATTTATCTCCTCCCAACAAACTGAAAATATATCAGACAGTCCTTCTTCCCTGTGTGGTTTAGATGAATCCTGGCATTGCTTAACTGCCATATGTTGATTGTTCAGGACTGAGAGACATTCTGGTTTATATACAAAAAGGTTGCAGCAGACATGGCTGATGTTCGGTTCATGGCTTATTAAAACCTCAGGAAAGGGCTTCCCTGGTGGCGCAGTGGTTGGGAGTCTGCCTGCCGATGCAGGGGACACGGGTTCGTGCCCCAGTCCGGGAGGATCCCACATGCCGCGGAGCGGCTGGGCCCGTGAGCCATGGCCGCTGAGCCTGCGCATACGGAGCCTGTGCTCCGCAACGGGAGAGGCCACAACAGTGAGAGGCCCGCGTACCGCTAAAAAAAAGAAAACTCAGGAAGGCACCAGCCCCCTCCCAAGGGGAACTCACAAAATATCATCCTTGTGGAGCTACATCCTGGCCTGGCTGGAGATTCAGAGAAGGCTCGACAGGCCTGGCTCACAGGGAAGAAGAGAAAGGATGCACCCGCTTGCCCACTAGATGGCACCTCTCAATAAGTAACGGGGAGAGGACCCTTCCTCCACACCCTGAGCCCCAATCCTCCCGCACTGCAACACACCCCGGTGTCTACTTCCAAAAAACAGAAAAATAGAAAAGTTCATTCTAGCTAAAAATACACCATCTGCCTGGAAAAATCCCACTCGGCACTGTCGCGTCAACACCCGAAGCAGGTTAATAACCGGCCCAGAGCAGAAGGTTTCTTTGTATAATTACTGGGTCCCCCACCAAGGCTTCCTCCTCAGCTGCCTCCTTTGGCTCCTGCTGCTGGCAATTCCCTGCTGCTTCCTGGCCGCAAGCCGCCGCCACCCCGCCAGCCCTCTGCTCAGGCCAGGGCCCCCTCACTCTCTGCTAGGCCTGGGCCATGGGGGCCCGGGGGCTCTCAGCACCGCCTGGGTAGGTGGCCGCCAGGTGGTCACCCTGGCCTTGTCAACTCCACTCATAATCCAAAGATAAATTACTCAAACCAAGATGTCAGTAATCACCCATTAAATTAATAGACATTTAAGACACTCTCATTCTATTTCTTGGTGAGGATGCGATGAGATGTGCACGCCCAAAACCTGTTGCTGGGAGAGCAAATGATTGATACTGCCCCTCTGGAAAGAATTTTGATCGAATAGAAAAACAGCCTTAAAAAATATTACATACTTTTTTTTTTTTTTTTTTTTTTTTTTAGCGGTACGCGGGCCTCTCACTGTTGTGGCCTCTCCCGTTGCAGAGCACAGGCTCCGGACGCACAGGCTCAGCGGCCATGGCTCACGGGCCCAGCCGCTCCGCGGCACGTGGGATCTTCCCGGACCGGGGCACGAACCCGTGTCCCCTGCATCGGCAGATGGACCCTCAACCACTGTGCCACCAGGGAAGCCCCTGAAAAATATTACATACTTTTTAATCCAGCAATTTCACATTGAGGAATCTATCTTACAGACTATCTATCATAATCGAAAATATGAACAGAATATGCACACAAAAACGTTCACAAAAATGCAGCACTATAATAGTAAAAACCTAGACAGGACACTACAGCAGGTATGTATATATGGTTTAGTGCAGTGGAATATTATAAAGCCATTACACATGTTTACAAGAGATTTCAAAATACATCACAAATGTTATTTAATGTTAACTGGTAAGAGTGTTCAAAAAGGTCTAAACAGTAAAGATGCAAATATGTTAGAAATATTAAAAGGTTTGCACAAAATATGCCAAATTTGTTAACAGTGGTTTTCTAGGTGGTGACACTTCTTTTTTTGGTGGGGGGGGCTGTGCTGGGTCTTAGTTGTGGCACGCGGGATCTTTCGTTGCAGTGCATGGGCTCTTCGTTGTGGCATGCGGGCTTCTCTCTAGTTGTGGTGCATGGGCTTCTCTCTAGTTGTGGCGTGTGGGTTTTCTCTCTTTCTCGTTGTGGCGTGCAGACTCCAGGGTGCGTGGGCTCTCTAGTTGAGCTGCGCGGGCTCAGTGGTTGTGGCACGCGGGCTTAGTTGCCTGGAGGCGTGTGGGATCTTACTTTCCCGACCAGGGATCAAACCCCCGTCTCCTGCATTGGAAGGCGGATTCTTTGCCACTGGACCACCAGGGAAGTCCCATGGGTGGTGATACTTTTAATGGTTCTTATTTCAGTATACTTTTCTGGATTTTTCTGTTTTCAGCAATGAATACTGACAAATAAAAGAAAAGAATACTATTCAATGACTATCTAAAAACAGAGTTAAAGGAATATACAAGAAATTGGTATAGTGGCTGCATCTGGAAAGGGGGCTGGAGCAGGGATCAGTATAGGAGGACGCCTTCCTTTTCCATTTGTATATTCTGATGTCTTCTAAGTTTTGTACCAGGCCTATATTACCTATTCACAAATAAATAAATGGAAGGATTTCAAAGAAGATGCAGAAATACTGAAGCCACAGTTGCTGGGAGTCGAGTGTGAGGGGGGCAAGGAAAGTGCTTTCAGCTCCTGGTGGACATGAGACCCGAGGCCTGGACTCCTCTTGGGCCTAAAGTCCACCGCAAGTCACCCAGGACCTGGCTAGGCCAGTGACTTTATTCTGTAAGGCCTGCTTCCTCTGACCCCAGATTGGTCAGGAGTCAGGCCATCTCCTCCCGAGGGTGGTTTTTCCAAGGGTAAAGGTAGGCAGGACAGGGAAGGGACTCCAGTGGACACTGGTGCAGGACCTCCGAGCTGGGACCACCTGTGTCCCCCTGGGCCTGGCAGAATAGGACCCAACACACGAGTTGAATGGGTGGGGCCCCCCCATAACTACCCAGTCACCTTCTATGAGTCAGGATAATCATCTAAAAGGACCCCACCCTGCCCCCCATCAACCCAAGCAGTGCAAATGTCCAAAGTGGCTTCATCAACCCCAGGAGTGTGGCCTGTAAAGGGCACCTGATGTGTGCTAGATGAGGCCAGATAAAGAGCAGCTTTTCTGGGCTTCCCTGGTGGCCCAGTGGTTAAGAACCTGCCTGCCAGTGCAGGAGACATGGGTTCGATCCCCGGTCCGGGAAGATCCCACATGCCGTGGAGCAACTAAGCCCGTGCGCCACAGCTACTGAGCCTGCGCTCTAGAGCCCGCGAGCCACAATTACTGAAGCCAAGCGAGCCACAACTGCTGAAGCCCGCGTGCCTAGAGCCTGTGCTCCGCAACAAGAGAAGCCACCGCAGTGAGAAGCCCGCGCGCAGCGACGAAGACCCAACACAGCCAAAAATAAATAAATAAATAAATTTCTAAAAAAAGAGAGCAACTTTTCTGAGATAAAAGCTTGATCTTTCCTTAATCACCCTGGGTTCTAATTTGCCCTGAAGTTTTCTTTACACACACAGAGGTGCGGGACACTGACTCTGCTCAGCAGGAGTGCCTTCCTCTGCACCCCAGGGAGGACAGTGCAGCTTCCTTCCAGGTCCCTGGGACCCACGGGACATGCTGTGGCTGCTAGGGAGGCTCGGGGCAGTGTGTGTTCACCGGCAGCACAGGGCGCCACAGCAGCCTGGAAAGTCAGGTCGCAGGCCCTGGAACCCGGAGCTTTCATTAAAATCACAAATCACAATACCTTCTCTTCCCTTGTGCTCCATGTGTACAACTTCAAATGTCAGAGATACTTTACACAAATAGGTGGAGAAAAGGACTGTTCAGAAAACATTTATTGTAGTTTGATGACACTTAGTCAAACTGTGGTTCTGAAAGCAAAGCAAAAACAATATTAGGGGAAATTTAGGGTGAACACATTTCTTAGAGATAGTTTATGATTCTACCACTTCAGAAAGAGCAATAATTTACTGAAAATATTTAATTTAAAAAACAGAACTCAGGAACTACTATGACTTTTCAGATGGGGAAAGCAAGCCCCTGGGAGGGTGAGAGCCCAGTCGGGCAGCTACTGGGGGAGGGGCTGGGTGCCACTGACGTTTGTGGCTTCACTCAGCAGGCCGACTGCCCCCTCCCTGAGGCCACTCAGAAGTCACTGGGTGGGGAAGGGGCATTCAAGAGGTAAACATGATTCCAGCAGGGGACAGCCCCAAGGTCCCAAGGGAGGGCTGGTCCTGCAACGGCTGCCTGGACAGGCATCATCTTCACATGATGAGGTGAGAAGGCTGAACGTGAAGACCTTCTTCCGGCTCCTGTGTGAGTGAGAGTAGATTCAGAAAACTGCCACTACGTAGCAGCAGTCACAGCTTTACTGTTCACCAGCTTCCCAGCTGAAGGGTTGTCAGGGCACACAGGTGCACACGGCCACAAAACACGGCATCTTCTCAAATAATTCCAGAACATGATATAGCACAGACCCAGCCTCTACAGCAGGAGATTTCGCTACAGTTTAGGGTAATATTCTGATGATGTGGGGCTTCCTGCAGCTCCCCAGGCACCTTCCATGAGTCGGGGGAGAATCATCCAAATGGACCCCGCTTCCCGGAGCAGAGGCCTAGTCGTCGTACTGCACTTCCGCCCGGAGCTCCTTGGTGACGTAGTTGGCCAGCATTGCCAGCAGCTGCTGCTGCAGGGCCTCACTGCCCATGACCAGCATGGTCAGCTGCACGGCGTCTGTCCATTCCAGGTGCCTGATGATGGCAGTGGCTTCATTAAAGAGCTTCTGCTGCTCGGCAGGTGGCAGCTCCATTATGATCTGAGGAACTGGCTTAAACTGTCCACTTGTCATCCACGCGCCTAACAAACCCCCGATGGCCCCCCCTAGAAAACAGGAAGGACTCAGTTAGTCGGTCATTTATATTCATAAACGATAGCCACAGGTTCTCGCTGACTTCACATCCACCGTCGTGACGAGTGGGCACATTCATGAGCGGGTCAGAATGGGCTTGGCTTCATGCCTGCTCCGCCAGGAGGGCAGAGGGCAAAGGTTGACACGGTCTTTGGTCGATTTGGCTCAGATAATTGACACCCAAACATGCCCTCCCCTAAGCTCTTGCACTCACAGTGCAACACAAAGCATCTCCCCTCCTGAGAGCTGTGCTAACTAAAATCCTCTTCGTGGGCAGAGGTTTCCATGCTTCTCACAAAAATCTCTCCCATCTCAAAGAACAGGGCTGAGAAGCAAATGCATTTTCAGGGAGAACCATCTCAGCGGTGAGGCTGAGTTTCCTCCACTGGATGGCTCATATGAGCCTTAGCCCTGAACTCTGAAATTTCCAGTGGAACCACGTGGTTATAAAGGACCCAGCAGACAGATGAGGAGGTATTTTCTCTTGAAGCAATGTTTTTCATACAACCCCTCCAAAGTTGTATGATGATAAATAACAAATTTAATGTATTCAACTACTCCTCTTTCTGCTACCCCAAAAGGGCACAAACATTCTTTTTAAATGTCAATTTATTATTATCAAAGTTAAAGCACACTATTTTGGAATTTGAAGACCTTGTATCAATGGAAAGTTCTATTTAACCAGGTCAGGTGCAGTCTGCTACAGGAAGATGTCCTAGAGCAGGGGTCTCAAACTCAAGTGCCTACAGGGACCAGGCAGGTAGCTGAAAGGAGTGAAGTGAGCTGAGTGGGACTGTGGTGACCTGGAGAGATAGGTCGCTGTCTAAAGGAGACAAGGCTACCCTAGGCCAGCCAATTGCTGCCGCATGGAATACCAAGTATGTATCTTTTAAAAGTCTTATGATTTTTAAATATCGGCAATCAGATATTGAAAAGACGCAGCCCAGCTGGACTTGGTGACTTTCTTCAAAAGAGTAGAGTATGGAAAGGGGAAACAGTAACTTTGCAGTGGAGAAACCTGGCGGACATGACCTTAGCCAGGTGATCAAGGTGAGCATCACAAGGGAGGTCCTGTGGGTGTCATGTGTTCCTGAAATGTGTGACAAGAAGGGCACTGCACCTCTATGGTATTCTTTCCAAAGATCCATAACCGCAGTCTACTCGTGAGAAACACATCAGGCAAACCCAAATTGAGAGGAGCTCTCCAAAATACCTGACCAGTACTCCTCAAAAGTATCAAAGTCATAAAAAACAAGACCGGAGAAACCCTCAGAATGGGAGAAAATATTTGCAAATGAAGCAACCGACATGGGATTAATCTCCAAAATATACAAACCGCTCATGCAGCTCAACATCAAAAAAAGAAACAACCCAATTCAAAAACAGGTGGAAGATCTAAATAGACATTTCTCCAAAGAAGATATACAGATGGCTAAAAAGCACATTAAAAGATGCTCAACACCACTAATCATTAGAGAAATGCAAATCAAAACTACAGTGAGGTACCACCTCACACCAGTCAGAATGGCCATCATCAAAAAATCTACAAACAATAATAGCTGGACAGGGTGTAGAGAAAAGGGAACCCTCATGCACTGTTGGTGGGAACATAAACTGGTACAACCACTATGGAGAAGAGTATGGAGGTTCCTTAAAAAACTAAAAATAGAGCTACCATATGATCCAGCAATCCCACTCCTGGACATATATCCGGAGAAAACCATAATTCGAAAAGATACATGCACCCCAATGTTCATTGCAGTACTATTTACAATAGCCAGGACATGAAAGCAACCTAAATGTCCATCGACAGAGGAATGGATAAAGAAGATGTGGTACATATATACAATGGAATATTACTCAGCCATAAAAAAGAATGAAATAATGCCATTTGCAGCAACATGGATGGACCTAGAGATTGTCATACTGAGTAAAGTAAGTCAGACAGAGAAAGACAAATATCATATGATATCACTTATATGTGGAATCTAAAAAAAGGTACAGATGAACTTATCTACAAAACAGAAAGAGTTACAGGTGTAGAAAACAAACTTATGGTTACCAGGGGGTAAGGGGGAGGGATAAACTGCAAGACTGGGATTGACATATACACACTACTATATATAAAACAGAAAACTAATAAGGACCTACTGTATAGCACAGGGAACTCTACTCAATGCTCTGTAATGGCCTATATGGGAAAAGAATCAAAAAAAGAGTGGGATTAAAAAAAACAAGACTGGGGAGACTGAAGAGACATGACGATTAAGTGCAATGTGCTGTCTTGTGCTGGGTCTGGGACAGAAAAAGGTCATGGATGCAGAAACTGATAAAATCCAAATATAGTCTGAAGAATAGTTAATAGTAATGTTAGTGTTGGTTTCTTAGTTTTGACAAGTGTACCTTGGTAATATAGGAACTGAAACTGGGTGAGAGATATATGGGAATTCTCGGCATTATCTCTGCAACTTCTCTGTAAATCTAATATTATTCCAAAATAAAAAGTTTATCTAAAAGAATGCAGCCCAGGCCACAGAGAACCCATTTGCAAGCTGGACTCAGCCAACAGTAAGTAAATCTTGCACCATCTCAGGAAACCAAGTGTGGAGGCACCTGGTAGCACACACCTTCTCTGGGGACCAGCCAGCCTCATGTCCTAGAGGCTGAACACTGCCCTTCGACAGCTTCCCCCCAGTCTGAAAATAAGGAGCATTCTAGGGAGGGAGGGCCAGTCATTTACGAGTTTTACTGAACTTTTCCCCGTGACACCAGTGAAACACTTAAGAGCTGATAAGAGTTGCACTCATCTGCACTAAACCTTTATGAGAACATCAATATTTGATTTAGAGCAGCACTTAATGCAAAAAGTCGCCAGGAAATATCGACCAGAAAATTACCAACTCTTTGGAGAAGAGAAAATTCCTTTGTTTTCTGGGTAAAATGATGCTCCTGCCCATGACCAGGGGCTGCAAGTAGCGAATCCCTGGGGTTCTCTTTGCAGACATCCTGTTCTCTACCAGCTTTTACTCAATCTGAATAAAATATGTCCTCCCAAAATGGCATTTGGGCACAGCAATATGATAAATGATCCCAGCTAGCCTTCCCTGAGCACATTAGATGGGGTGGGACAAAGATATAGGATGTCACTGAGGAAGAAGGCAATGGCCTTGTCTCCTCCCTCACGGGCTACTTTCTGGATGGCAAGAAGCTGAAGTCAAGACTCACTAATTCACAGAGTTTGGAAACGGAAATGCACAGATGGAAGGCCTGGGGCCACCCACAAGCTGATTTTTCTCCCCGGTGTGGGCTCAGCTTAATACAGTGTCCTTGAAGGTCAATCCTGCTACCAGAGGGAAGAAGAGAGCAGGAAGCCTTACTGGTGAGCTGGGACACAGAAACCAACCTCAGCAGAAAAGCAGCCACCTCTCCAGCCTGTATTCACGTGAAGACTGCAAGCCATATAGAAAGGACTTCCACCAGACTGTGAGCTTTCCCAGGCCCTGTATCCCACCACAGGCTGCCTGGCACAGAGGAGGCATTCAGTAAATATTTACTGAGCCCAGTGCTGACCCTGTGTTGCAGGGTCCATCTGAGGCACCTCGAGGGAGGCCTTATCTGGCCCCTCCTCAAGTCAGGCCTGGACAGCAGCCAGCTCTCTGACACCACCCCTAGCCCATGGTTTGGGCCACAGAGGAATTCTTCCTGCTCCTCATCCAAGGGAAGCAACTTCATTCTACCAACAATGAATGATGCGAAAATCAGCCAAAGTTTCGTTTATTGCCAGAAACGGGTTCCCAAATAGAAGCAGGTGGTAAAAGAAGGGGACAGGGATGACCACTCTAGGGGTTAGCTTATTGCTTTTCCTGCGTTGGACTGCTTGCTTTCAGAATGGGGAAGCGCTCTGGGAACGAGCTTATGTAAAGTGGCTCTACAGCATCAGCCCCGCCTGGCAAATCTCAGCTTCCTCTCTGGATGTGTAATGGTGATGGGGGGAGGGAGACTGTCCAAGGGACCCAGGACACCCTGAAATCTTCAGACTCTAGGACACATCCCTGGGGGGAAAGGTGTCCTCCAGGTCTGCATGACACAGATGCCATTTGAGAGGGCCCTGCACTTCTGAGACATTCACACAGGAGCTCGTGTTTTCAACAGGACGACTTACGCACCCAAAGATCATTTCACAGAAGCAACCTCAACTCAACAAACTTCTCACACAGGACAGAGGCTTTTATGAGGTCTCTGTGGTTTCAAAGGTCTTTTTTTCCCAACAACTGCACTGTCCCTGTGAGGCACTTGCACTTACCAACGGCTAGTCCTGGTGGGCCGCCCACCAAACCACCAACAAAAGCCACGGCCCCTGTGACCAGGGCGCCCTTCCCGGAGTGCCTGACGGCCGCCTTCATTTTCCTCTCCTCAGAGACGGAGCACAGCAGCCTCATGATGTCCTTCACCGCGACGGGCATCGCAACAGACCTTGAAGGAAGCATTCCAAAGGAGAGTTTTAATGAGTGAAGTGTATTTCTACCCAAATGTTACTCTTCCAAAAGTTTTAAGGAAGGTTCCTCATTTTTGGTACAGAACAGTACCTCTGCTGTATGCACGATGACAGTACCCCCCAGTTATGTGCCAAGTCCTTTGCCAAAGAGAAAGCAGGGCAGCTTTCAGTTAAGAAGCAGACGGAATCAGCAGAGTGGATGAAAGGTCTTCTCTGCCCTCTGATTAACTTCTGATTTACAACCGGTTAAGGAGCAACGCTGGCCACGTGTTCCACCAGTTCATCACGAGTGACTCAAGTCTGAGCTCTCTTGCGTCAGGGCCTTTCAGCTGGCTCAGGCAATCCCCAAGCACAAACCTTGGCCGAGTGCACAAAGTCCCAGCCCCTGGTCGTCTCCTGTGTGACAGGGCATCTCAGCCCACGCCAAGCCAGAGAAGGGGAAAGCACAGGACTCTGCAACCACACAGCCTTCACCCACTGGATGACCCTGAGCAGAATGGCAGATTCCTCACCTGTAAGATGGAGATAAACCACCTACAGGCTGGATTCTTGCAAGGTGTAAGTAGAATGGAAGCAAAGTGCCTGGAGCGAGTCTGGAACACTGCAGACTCTCAGACATGATGGCTCTAAATGAACGTTTGGTTCCTAACATACACCACTGGCTTCTATAAGCAACCACTCATAGAGTCAATCCAGTTCTACTCATGAGACATCAAAGGCAAGGACAGGATGATGTAGTAAGATGAAACAACCAGAGAATAAAAGAAATCAAAGAATTCCAGGGGTTTGCATATGGATGGACAGATGACAGATGGATGGATGTACTTTGGAACAATGACCTTTAGAACAATTCTCTGGGGTCAGGAAACTGTTTGCCACACTAGCAGGAAAAGGACAGGCAGGGGCAAGGGTGAGGGCAGGGCAGGCTCCGCCCCAAGGTTGGTGGGAATGGAGAGCTTTGGCACTGATGGGCCACCTGGCAGGATAGGAAGTGAAATCAAAGCAGCAATGAGCAGGTGATTCTCCTTCCAGCTTCGGCTAGACCCAAGGCTCAGTGGGCACTTTCCTTTCTCACCAACACTCCCCTTTTCATTTAAGGCTGAGACATGCAAACATTCACTAAAGGAACTCGACTGTGGAAGTTTGGAGCAGACCCTATTACTTGATATCTTTTGGATATATGAGTTGTTTTTTTTTTTTTAAACCCAAGGATAATCCAGAATTAGTCTCTAATGTAAAATGATCCTCCCAATCCCGAGAGAGAATTCTGAGCCCTTAGAACAAATCTGTGGATCTCCTGTATCACCAGTCAGAACGTCTTTGTAGTCCCAGGAGAGGTAAGAGGGATCCTGTGCCCCAGCCCCTGTAAATTTCCCCTCTTTTCCTTTTATATTCGTGACATCAGTGATTCTCCACCAGTGCATAGGAGTCACTGAAGATCTTGTTAAACACGGCCTCTATGGGCAGGGAGAGATTCTGTATTTACAAGCACCCCCAGGTGATCTTCTGCCCTCACTCTGGACAGCAAGAGTCTATGAGAGCATGACTCAAGATGTCTGACGTCTGTTACTCAGTCCTTGAGTTCAGAAATGCAAAGAGGCATCCCCCAGATGTGTCTGTTCACCAGGGGTGTGAGAGGCAGTGGAGGGGCAGTCCTGCAGGGTTGCCCAAGGGACTAGAGGAGAATTCAAGTGTGTTTGTCTTTGCTCTGGCTCCCAAGTGTCCTGGATCTGCTAAAATGCCTGCTAGCTTCCAGGCCCCTCTGCTCACCAGCAGTGACCACGTGTAGACAGAGCACATGCCCCCTCCTCCTCCCTGCAAGAGAGCCCCCTTCCACCCTTCCAGAGGTCAAGAATTTTCCAGGCACAAATGTCAAGATAACATTATAGCATTAATAACAGCGAAGGAACTGCACTCAGAAATGGGGGGAGAGGGGAGAGAGGGTAACCTGATTTACCCAATAGCCATGGTCCTGTAAAGCAATGCAAACAAAATGTTTAATTTCAAGTACATATTAAGATAACCAAAGGAATTAATTTCATGGTAAAACCTTTCAAAAAGCTAAAAATCCTCCTGTAAAATATCTAGTCACCTTCTAGCTTAGCTCTGGTTTATATCCAGCTTTTTATCTGTCACTTATGCTGAAAAAAGGGAGATGAAGCACAGGTCCCTCGAAGGTCCCTCGAAGGCCCCTCTGGAGGCTGCCATGAGCCTCCCATTCCCAGAGGCATGAAGACCTTGAGCCTTGCCATGCTTGATCTACAAGTCTGGCTTCTAGGCCAGCGTACTCTGCCCAGATGCCACTCCTAAAACAGGTTTTCTGCAGAATTACGGATCTGTACTCTTGAAACAGTTTCTTCACAGCAAGAAAAGGTATGTAAAAGAGGAAGGAAATAGATATATAGCCACTTCACCCTCTACTGTCTATTTAAAAAAAAACCACAAAACAAAAAACCAGATTCCAACCTGCTCTGAATGACTTTAGGTCGAAACCCACAGGGGCTAATGGGGCATCACTGTGCAAACGCCACTTCCAACCTCCACTTAGCCCAGTTGGGCCAGCACAAGGCACAAGCCCAGAGCTCTGTAGGACTGGAGAGCCAGCAGGTGTCATGGTGTGTGGGAGGGGAGGAAAGAAGTGGCCTGATTCCAGCTGGGTTCAATGGTTCCACACCATGGGTAGAGAGGTGGCATTGTGGCTGCCTCCATCCAAGGGAATGCTGGTTTAATTTCCTTGTAAGAATCATTTTAGAAGTTAGAGCATCAATAGACTCTTGTTGTGGAAGAAAGATTTGCAGCCCCATCTCCTGAGCCCTTGCTAAAAAGCTCAGCCTCCCAACTTCTCCAGGGCTTCCAGATTGAGGAAGGAAGCCAGTCCTGCTTCTCCTTCTCCCACTCCAGCTGCCTTTGTCTGTAAGCAGTAGAGAAGTGGGTGAGGAGGGAGGAGACAGGAGCACTCTGATGGGGACAGTCCTCAGTGGGGTGGGAGTGTGCCTCCCCCCATATCACACCTATTTCAGAATCAGATTTGTCCACGAAACAGGCTCCGGTCACAGGAAGCCCACCTGCCAGCCACAGGGAAGGCAAATGCCAACGTGAAGCCCTGGTTTCGTGTAAGCACCCAGGCTGGTCTGCCGATTACAGCAGGGATCTGGGGGAGAGGGAGGTGAGCCCGTCCCTGGGACTATAGCCTGGCTTTCTGAGGTGGACCAGATTGTGAGAGATGAAGAGAGGAAGGCTGCAGAGCTAACACAGACCTCCATGCACACAGCTCTTTTTAAAAATTAGAAAAGCAGGGCCTCTTAAGAATCAGAGCAATGTTGCTCACCTGCAATCATCAGTACTTTCTACTTTGCTGGTGACATTTACAAAGCTCCAGTGTGCCCACTGGCTCCTATAAACCGTGTCTTTCCACCTCTCTATGCTCCAGGGCAAAGATTGGATCCCATCAGCAAACATTGTCAGATTAGCCCACAGACTTTTCAAAAACGAATTAGTTGCCAGAATTTTAAAATCAAGAGATTTCACATACAACTCAGACTTCTGATTTCTCCTGAAAAATCAAAAGCACAAGCCACACTGGGGCCACCATCTGCAGCAACGCAGGCCAGAGTGGAGCAGGACCCTAGCAGAGCACACCTTACCTACCTACCTGGCCCATGAGCTGGTCGCTTCACACCCTCTCTAAATATTCCTATTTCTTTTGTTTGTTTGTTTTAAAGGCTAAAGAAGCTACCAGTCCCCACAAAGCTAATCTCCCCCAGCCCCTAAATCAGTAACATCCCTTCCTGATCATCTCTAAACTAGCGTCCAGATTCTCTTCCCAGAGGGCAAGGCCAACGGTGCTCCGCCCTGCGGATGTAACACCAGACACACGCACCGCGGTTCCTGTGGGAAGTGACACGCGCGGGCACACGCACACACAGGAGTTCCTGCGGGAGGTGACACGCACACACAGCCCTCCGTGTACCCCGATTCTCCATATGGAAAATGAATGCACGAAGAGCGTGCGCCCCGCACGGGAGGGCCAGGCCCGCGGCCAGCTGGCACGGCAGCCGCTCCGGGCGCCCCTCCCCCTCCCGGCTCCAGCAGCTCGGAACCCTTTACCTGCGGAGGCGGCGCCGTGAGGTCACAGGCCGGCAGGCGCTGGGACACCAGGCCGCCCCTCCTGGCGCGCAGGCCCCACCCTCCCGCCTTCCGGCTCTTCAGCGCTGGGCCTTCCGGGGCGCCACCCACCTGGTCGCGCAGCCGCCGCCGCCGCCTCCGCCTCCTCCTCCGCAGCCGCGCTCCCGGCCCAGGCCCGGCTCCGGGGGCGGCCCTTCCGGATGCTGCACCTGGAGTGGGGTCGCTGGGGCCCCGAGGCCGCGCGCACCCCTGCCTTCCACCTCACCCACACCCGTTTTAGGTCGGGGTTCCCTTGGACCTTGCTCAAGCCCGGGGTCCTCCTGGGAGACCCTTTCTCTCTTTGGCCCTTCGCTCAGGACCTAGGGACCCCTCCCTTCCCCCATTTCCGGCGCGGGTGAGAGCACGGCAGCCTTGGCAAGTAAAGGCGCTGAATTAACATTCGGTGAATATTCGGGGCAGAGTCAAACATCAGCTGGCCGCAGTGCGGGTACCGGCGGCATCTGGGTCTGGGGTTTGAAAAGGCCTAGCGCCACCTCTGCTCCTGGGGTTCCAAGGGAAGAGGAGGTGCAGTTTCGGGGCAAAGCTGAGGTTGGGGAGCCTCTTGGGAGGGTGCAGAGGCTGAGGGTGGTGGGTAACAGAAGGGCCAGGGACTACTTTAGGGGGCATATGGAGAAGGCTTCCCCCCATCTCCTCCGAGCCCCCCAGACAAGATCTGGCCTGGAACCATCTCAAATCTGAAAAAGACTTCTGGGGACTTTCCGTGCACCGTCTCAATCCTGACAGCAATCTAGGCATGGTTGCCGTTGCCATATTAGACAGGAGAAGGGAGGCAGCAAGGCGCAGAGACATTGATCTATCCAAGGCCACCAGGACAGGGAGTGTCAGGGTCCAGACTCCATCTTGGGTCCACCTGCCTCAAAGCCCCTGCTTGTAACCAGCACTCTGCCTTGCTTTCCCGGGTGCTGTGGGCATCCAGAGGGTGAGCCTCTTTCACACTACCAGAACAATTTTGTTACTTTTCTTTTTTCTTTTAATGGGTAAGTACTTTGGGTATGTTTGTTTGTGAACTATAGATATATGGATACATATCTCACTTTACTGAGGTATGACTGACATACAAAAAGCTATACGTATTCAATGTATACAAAACCTGATGAGTTTAGGGATGAGTTTATACCCATGAAACCATCACCACCATCAAGGCCATAAATACAGACATCGCCTCTGGACGTTTCGTCCAGCCCCCTTTATTATTATGATTTGTGTTTGGGGATGTGGTAAGAATACTTAACATAAGATCTACCCTCTTAGCAAACTTTAGTGTACAGTACGGTATTGTTAGCTATAGATACTATTATGTATAGTAGATCTCTAGAACTTATTTATCTTAGTTAACTGAAACTTTGTATTCTTCTTTTTTTTTTTTTTTCTTTTTCCTTCCTTTTTGCAGTACGCGGGCCTCTCACTGCTGTGGCCTCTCCCGTTGCAGAGCACAGGCTCCGGACGCGTAGGCTCAGGGGCCATGTCTCACAGGCCCAGCCGCTCCGCGGCATGTAGGATCTTCCCGGACCGGGGCACGAACCCGCGTCCCCTGCATCGGCAGGCGGACTCTCAACCACTGCGCCACCAGGGAAGCCCTTAAACTTTGTATTCTTTATCATCATTTTGTCACTTCTGTTTCCCCTCTGTGCCCATTGTGAGAAAGGGCCTAAAGCATTAACCAGAGTTCCCCTGGCCACAGTGAAATAACCCCATCCGTTCCTGGATAGGAGCTTTTGTATGAGTTTGGGTAACTTTCAAGAGTGAAAATTAACCGAAGTTAAGAATAGCCTAACTCCCTGGGGTGTCTCCAGGCATGGGCCTGGGTGAGATTCTCCTGTTTCTCTGCAGGCAGCTCCCTCTGGCGGCACCTTAAGGAACTGGGCCTGCTCACTTCCCCAGAGATGGGGAGGAGAGGACAGTGGGGAAGGAAAGATGCTGGAAGGGAAAGAAACTTCAAGGTGGGGACCCTCTAGAGAAGGTTAACTATAAGAAGTCATGCAAACGTACAACCCATCAGCAACTTGGGAACTTCATTCTGATATGAATAAAGTCGTAAAATACACACACCGAAGCCCATAAACATAACACATGGTACCACATTCTCATAATGGCAGCTGGACCTCCTGCGAAGTGGAGGAGGTCCCATGAATGAGGTGCACAGTGGGGTCTCCATCATGGCGTGGTGACTGTGTACTGACCCAGCAACCAGCTAGTGCTTTCATAATGCTTATAGTCTTAAGGTCTGGCTGGATGACCTTGGGAAACTTCTCTGTGCCTCAGTTTCCTCATTTGGGAAATGACAGTAATAATAGTACCTGTCTCATAGGATTCTTCTGAAGATTTAAGGGGGTACTGTGTAGGAATCTAGATCATTCTTGTTTACATCATAGGTTATGAAAATGAACCTCCAAATTCCCAAATGTGAGCCTCATATGCCGAGAGTGGCAGGAAATTCAATGCCACCCCAGCCTTCATAATGCACCCTCTTCCTGATAGGCCCAACAATCTCCCAGGGCGCTAGGTTTTGTTCAAAGAGCCAGATGGAGCCAGAACTCAGGTGGGGTCCCCTGAGGCCAGCGCCCTCATCCTCCCCTTTTCCAGAGGATGAGTGAGGCAGCTCCCAACTTACAGCTCTTTCAGGATAACCCAGCCCAGACCCAAGGCTGGATGATCCATGCACAGGACACACACATAAACCCCTGCAATCTCTTAATGAGAGCATACAAGTAAACCAGGTGTCATTTTCAAGACTAAAACGTGTTCTTTTTATTTTAAATTACCTCTAAGGAAGCACCATAGTCTGTCTGGTGCTTAAGGATTCCTGGGGATCTTGATCTAGCCTCGCAGACAGTCATTTGTCCCAAGGCACTCACAGAGCCAAGGTTTTGGGTCAGGAGAGGTTTCAGCCCCACATGCTGGGTTCAGGACATGTGGGGCTGAAAGGACCTCTGAGTCCTTAGACCTGGAGGCAAAGGAGGTCTCCTCACCTCCCAGTCCTTCCCCCAGGATGCATTCCATTCCTTTCACCTGTGAAGTGTTCAGCACACTTTTGGGCACATACCAGGTGTATTAGTTTGCTGGGGCCCCATAACAAAGTACCACAAACTGGGTGGCTCAAAAGGGAGATTCATTGTCTAACAATAATATACATCTTTGTTTACTAAATAATTAGCTCTGTTACGTAAACCATAAAAGTCACGATTCTCAGATCATTATATCAGAGGAACAAGAATGTTTCTGAATTCTTATAATCTGAATTTTGATTGAGGATCATACGATGGATTGAAAGGCTTTACTTAGACTATATGTGAACTTAACATTTGTTAATAAAAGTGAATTTTTTTTTTTTTTTTTTTTTTTGCGGTACGCGGGCCTCTCACTGTTGTGGCCTCTCCTGTTGCGGAGCACAGGCTCCGGACGCACAGGCTCAGCGGCCATGGCTCACGGGCCCAGCCGCTCCGCGGCACGTGGGATCTTCCCGGACCAGGGCACGAACCCACGTCCCCTGCATTGGCAGGCGGACTCTCAACCACTGCGCCACCAGGGGAGCCCGTGAATGGTTTTTAATGTGTTAAAAATATAAAAAAGAAGTCCAAGGAGTTGGCAGGACATGCTCCCTCCGAAACCTGTAGGGGAGGATCCTTCCTTGACTGTTCTAGCCTCTCGTCATGGCCACCAATCCTTGGTGTTCCATAGCTTGCAGCTGCATCTCTGCCTTTTCTGTCACATGATGTTCTCCCTGTGTGTCTGAGTGTCCAAATTTCCCTCTTATTATATGACACCAGTCATATTGGAGTAAGGGCCCACCCTACTGACCTCATGTTAACTTGATTACATCTGCAAAGACCCTATTTCCAAGTAAGGGCATATTCATAAGTACCAGGGGTTAGCACTTGAACATATGTTTGGGGGTGACACAATTCAATCCATAACACCAGTTATTCAGCAAATGCCAGCAACGATTATTATCCAAGCATGCACAGCATGCAAATGGTACCTGCAAGCATGCTAAAAATACCAGTCTCAGCCATGCCTTGTGTTGAGGCTGTTGTATACAGGGGACCATCCAGCCGCCTGCCTTTAGTCTTGGGAGACCTTAATTCCAAAAGGGTTGTTGAGGGACAAGGTGGCTTTAGGACTAGTAATGAGCTCCTCCTGGGCTTCATCATTGTTCTTCTAAATAAGTAATTCATCTTCTTCCTTGCTGTTTACATCCTTCACATATTTGTAGACGATTGGTTATCCTGTCCCTTTAGTCATCACTTAGCACCACTCTACATATTTGCCATGGTGTCGAGTGTGTGCTGTCCTCATTGTCATGATTAGTATTATTATTTCCTCCTGGCCCACTCCCTGGGTCCCTCAGCCACCATCACCACTGTGTGAATCTCCTTCAGGTCCCCAGCCTTTCAAGTAACAAGTTCCTTGGCATGGAACATTAGAAGTCAGTAGTGGTGACAAGGGATGCTTGCAGGCCCTCTGGCCCCTTACTCCTCTGTCATTTTTGTCAGTTTCCCCAAAGCCACATCAAATAAATAGACAAGCTAAGTAAAAAACAATGTGCTTACAGTGCAAATACTGTTTCCAGACAAATCTCCCTGTCCCTGCTTTCATCCGGATAATCTCAATTTCTTCAACTATAAAATAAGGATAAGAATTCTCACTCTCAGCAACCTGGGATTACTGTGAGGACTACATGAGGAAGAGAGTGGAAAAGTGCTTTGTAAACCACAAAGCAGGGGGAGTGGCAGTACCAGCAATGCCTTCAACATACGATTAGATTTCTGCAGAAAGTTCCAGGGGTCAGCTGTTCTAAAAAGTTAGAAATTCTAAGTTAGAATTTACAAAATGAACTCGATAGAACTGAGATTCACCCTAAAATCTGTTTGTTGAAAGAATATAGAGATGCCCTACTTCAAAATCTACTATTAGATTTTAGTATTCCAAAAAAAGTGTGGAACTCAGAGCCGGATGGGCCCTTGGAGACATGTTACAGATGGCCCCGAGGAGGCTTTGGAAGGTTATGCTGCTATAAAAGATTTTTTTTTTAAATCCACCTTGTCTTCCATTTCAGATCTCACTGAAAAGTTCTTCTGTACCCGGAAGACTTATTTTCAGTCTGAGAAGAATGATTTTCAATGGTTCTGTTGAACACGCAATTCTCATGCAAGTATTTCTATAATTACCCTGTTTCAGTTATAATACAGTTTCTGGAACAATAGGACTTTTATTGTATTGCCATATCTGTTATAATAGATGTTTTATTACAGAAAATTATGGTAGAATCACTATTATGATTCTGAAGTTTTTATTTCAAATTGTTCATAGGATGGAAATTCTTTCTCCCAAGTAGTTTTTACTTTAATGGTGCTTTGAGTCTTTTGGGTTTTTTAAACTTTTGGGGGGATTTTGTTCAATGGCAGAATGTGTTCTTTTGCTCCAGTACATACTGTGGATGAAAAGTTACCCCTGGTGTTTATTTGTTTGTTTGTTCTTAGCATGTGGTGCACAGAATTTTTTTTAATGCCATCTAGATTGTTCTATATATATCTGCATACATTAGCCTGCTCAGGCTGCCGTGGCAAATACCACAGACTGAGTGGCTCAAACAACAGAAATTTATTTCTCACAGTCTGGAGGCTAGAAGTCCAAGAGCAAGGTGCTGGCAAAGATAGGTTTCATTCTGAGGCCTCTTTTCTTGGCTTGCAGGCAGCTGCCATCTTGCCGTGTGCTCATATGACCTCTTCTATGTACAGGCAGGGAGAGAGAACAAGCTCTCTGCTGTCTCTTCTTATGAGGACACTAATCCTATCAGATCAGGGCCCCACTCTTATGACCTCATTTAACCTTAATTACCTCCTTGCGGGCCCCATCTCCAAACACAGTCGCATTGGAGGTTAGGACTTCAACACGTGAATCTGGGGACACACAATTCAGTCCACAGCACTGCATAACTTTTATTATTATTGCAGAAGAAATTCCCAGAGCCCTTGTATTAAATAAAGTTAATAAACTATATTTGAGAAGGAATAAATAATATTAGTGAGAATGACAACAGGGAAGTTGAGACTTCAAGCACAGAGTAGGTAATAGCCTATTTCAGATGGTAGCCCCACTGGGGGAGAAGAATGGGGGCTGGAGTTTTTCTTGATAAATTCACTGGCCTCAGACCCCCAGCTGGGGTCTGGAAGCATGTTTGTTGGCTCCAACGTGATGGTTTTGGTCCATAGGAAGATCTCACCTCAGGGGAAAAGGTGATTCTGAAATCTCAGACGTCAGGTCAAGCTCTAGACCCAGTGGACCTGTCCACATTGTAGGATTTAAGAACTATGAAAAGTCCCAAAATATCTGTGCACAGGTCCAGCACCATCAGGACCTGCCTCTGAGTTTAGCCATCATTTCCACGTGCCCCTGGTAGAGCACACTCCCCGGCTTAGAGTCCAGAACTATTGATGGAGGGAAAGTCCTGGGCCCTGGGGAAAACAGAGGATCTCCAGCCATGGTCTTTAACTAGAAAGACCTTAATTCGTCTGTGCTTCTGGGTTTCCAGATGATTTCTTAGGCTCCCCAAGAAAGAGAGAGGAAGGGATTTCCCATGGTTACGGCATTAGTAACAGAATCATAACAAAGGTCCAAACCTCTTGGTTTCCTAGCCTCTGTTCTTCCCACAGCATACACTCCAACAGGGAAGGGAGGAGACCCTGGAGGGTACTGGGGGTGGGGGTGCTGAGCATTGGGAGCTGAATGCCTTTGAAGCCTGGGGTGTGGGTAAACACACACACACACACACACACACACACAGTAAACGTGGAGAAAATCAGAGAGGAGACTGTTAGGGAATCTTCCAACGTAGAAAACAATCAGGTAGTTTGGAGCTCCCAGAAGAGAGGGACTTTGGAATTCAAAGCATCCTTTCGAGGCTCAGAGGCACTGGGAGACGGGTCTCTGGGGTCTTACCTCCTCTCCTCCCCCCACTCCCATCCCACAGTGTGGCTGTCCACTGCAAAATGTCGGCTGCCTTGTGGGACTAAAATCCTGACTTCAGGATGGAAACCGGTGAGGAAAGGGAACTGCTTTGCACACATTTGGCCCCTTTGCTGGGCCACATTTCTGTTAAGCAAGCAGAGACTCGTCCTGTGTTCCCATCAATGCTTATCAGCTTGTGGACCTCAGGTAAATGATAAGGCCCTGATAAGGCAGACTTCGGGGCGATGGTTTGGGGAGATAAACATATATTATCTCTGGCAGTTTCTGTAAGTTAGGATTTCAAGCATGCGGAGAGGGCACCCAGTAGTCGTTTCTACCAGGGATCCCCTCCCCTGCCCGAGGCTCAGGCAGTTGCCAGGTCCTAGACCCTCGCCTCTCCTTGGTCGAAATCCCCGCCGTAGGATTGCCTTCCTCAGCTGCCACCACGCTTTGCTGTCGCGGCCCAAGGCGGGAGACAGCCACGTTGGCTGGGATCACAGGCCCACGTCTTGGTGAAGGCCTGCCGGTGCCAGCGGCTAGTGGAGAGTGATCCGAGTCAGCCGAGAGATTCCACCCCAGTAAGCTCCTCAAAGTATCTCCTGAAGCCTCAGAGATTACACCGCCCACACAATGCGAGCAAAGCGGCTTCTAATAATGCGGCAGACGGCGGGGCGCGGGGCCGCGGCAGGGATGCTCAGCGCTCGGGGACGATCGGCGCCCGCACTCGCGCGGGCCCAGGTCGGCGGCACGCCGGCTCACCCAGTGCCTTGCTTCTCCCCGAAAACAAAGGCCCGGGGCCAGTCTTTGCGGGGCAGCGGGGTCGGGGGGAGGGGGGTCGGGGGGAAGGGCCGTGCTGGCTCGGCTTGAGCGACAAACAGAGCAAGCAGACAAAGGGCGCGGCCCGCGGGTGTGCGCGGTGGGGAAGCAGTGCAGCTCGGTTGGAATATCGTGTGCGGATTTGAGACCAATGGGAAGCGCTCCCAACAATGCTCGTTGTTTTTACCGGGCTGATTTTTGCTCAGTTTCATCAAGTAATTTGCATGTCATTTAAATAAAACAAATGAACTATGGCCGAGTTTTTGTTTTATTTATATTAAATAATGGCTTCCTTTCCTTTATTATTGAGATAGTTCGTCCTGAGCAGGGTGCACAGTGGGCAAAGGGAAGCTCTCCCGCTGGCCAGATCCCAGCTTCCTGTCTGCTGAGCCGGATAGTCAACTCCCAGGACGCCCTTCGTTTGTTCTGGCTGTCCCGCGTGGCAGTGGGAATAAACTAGAACATCAGCCCTCTCCTTTCTTAAGCCTCCCTTTCTTGCAGTGGAAGCTCCAGAATCTCCATGTAGGAGGGGCTCAGAGGCAACAATGTAGACAGAAAGAGCTGGATGGTTAAAGGGTTTCTCTTAAAGTGGTATTTGCAAACTAAGCTCACTGTTTACTAGGGTTTATGTTGCAACTTTTTTTTTTTTTTTTTTTTTTTTTTTTGCGGTACGCAGGCCTCTCACTGTTGCGGCCTCTCCCATTGCGGAGCAGAGGCTCCGGACGCGCAGGCTCAGTGGCCATGGCTCACGGGCCCAGCCGCTCTGCAGCATGTGGGATCCTCCCGGACCGGAGCACGAACCCTCATCCCCTGCATCGGCAGGCGGACTCTCAATCACTGCGCCACCAGGGAAGCCCCTATGGTGCAACTTTTAAAAAAGAGAATATTTTCTAAAATTCCTTTTCTAAAATTTTCATAAGACTGAGGAACTGTCAATAGTTGGATTAAGGAACAGCATAACATCACTGTATTTGTTATTATTGCTGCATAACAAATTGCTTCAAAACTTAGTGGCTTAAGACAACAATAAACATCTAATATCTCTCACAAAATTCTGGAGTGCTTTATCTGGGCAGTTCTAGCTTGCGTTCTCTCATGAGGGTGCAGTCATTTGAAGGCTTGATTGGGGCAGGAGGGTCCATTTCCAAGGCCTCGGTTCCTTGACACCTGGGCCTATCCACAGGGCAGCTTGAGCATCCTCATAACAAAGCAGGGGGCTTCCTTCAGAGCCAATGATCCACGAAACAAAGCAGAAGCCACAATATCTTTATGATCTAGCTTTGAAAGTTACACACCATCACTTTCTCAACATCCTATTGGTTAAGCAGTCCAGCATTTGTCAGTATGGGAGGGGATTACACAAAGGTACAAATACAAGCACTGGAGGATCATGGAGGGCCATCTTAGAGACTGGTTACCACAAGTGATTAGCACTGATATAGTTCGGCAGGGGTTTTTTAAGGGTCTGGAGGAGAATACTATATGCCTAAAGCCAACATTTCTTATTTGTCTTTCTAGTCAATGCAAACTTAAATGGTCCATCACCTTTAATGCTCTTCCATGTCAGCCCAGCCAGTTTATTGTGTTTATTGCACAGCCGGTTTATCTGTGCAATAAACATGGACTCAGGGTCCTCTCAGTGCCAGCCTCACCTCCAGATTGGGGAATAGAGCAGTAGTCAAGGGAGACAAGATCCCCCTCTTGGCTCCCTGACATTCTAGAGAGAGGAGACACAAGGAGACAAACACATGGCAATTAGGGCTATAATGCTATAGGCAGTGCTGTCACCTGGGGGATTCAGGAAGGACACTAAGCCCTGAATGCCATGGTTGGCGGTCTGTATACCTTGGTCCTCCCCAAATTGGAAATCTCCAATGACGCAGGCATTGCATTAAGGTGGCTGCAAGCCAAACCTTTAGTAGAATAACAGCCTAGATAAAATGGACTTTTGATATCATCACAGCCCTCATGGATCACCCCTCATGTATACAACACTCTCCCTCCCAGAATGTGAGATCCACAGGAGAGGAACTATGTTTTATTTACTCCTGGGTCTTTAGTGCCTAACGAATGACTAGTATGTAATTGGTATTCACTAATGACTACTGTTAGTAATAATTATTTAATAGTTATCAGCCTGTTGGTTCCCCAAGTCTTTCAGTCTTAATGGAAGTCACCCATTAATAAATAAAAGTGACTAAAGCTCTCAATCCACTGACAGTAGAACAGCAGCACTGAATCCTAGAGACTGCTGATAGGTGTGGTGAAAACAAACTCCATTTCTCCTAAACAGAAGTCCCTGGAGCCTGGCTCTTCCTGGCTCCTCTCCTAGCCTCCCTTCCCAGCTCCTGCGTCAGCAGCCCTCTTCCTGCTTAGCTTCCCTGGACTGAATGAACAGGGAATTCCAGAGCTTCCCAGGAACTTCCCCAAAGCATCTCTAATGCAAGGTGCTCTGTGCTGCAGACTTTGACAAAGGGCTTGCAGCCTCCAGAGAGAGTTACATGAAACAGCATGGTCCATCAGGTGGCCTGAGAGGGAATACTGAGTCATCCGGATTCTTTAAAGTTACTGGGGCCCAGCCAGGCTCTCCTCAGCTTATTGGGTCTCTTACTACTCTCTTCCCAATGGACCAGCCTCAACTCACTTCCACACTCTTCCTGGACTCCCGTTCCCATAGCCAATGTCAGTAACATGCTCATCCAGGCCTCAGTAGTTAGGGGTCCAAAGCTCTGAACTAATGCCTTACCTTTAGCATCATCAAAATTTTAGGCTTCAAACCCAGCATTCTTCTAAATGGAGGGAAGCCATGGGTATAAAGGTTTACTCTGTTCCCATAATGAATTACACTCCCTCTTCTCTTTAGAAGACACAACATTTCTGGTTTTTTTAATAGCAGTTTTTCATTCTGGTTATACTTAGATATACATACATACCCACAAGACTGCTGATTACATTTTTTCGAGATCTTCTGGTGTACTGTCACTTTGCAAAATAATTTGTTGTCCATGCAGTGACTTTAGGGGCTTTCTAAGACTGTCTGTTCTCAAAGACTATTTATCAGAGAGGTGGCACAACTGAGTGCGTCCCAGCCATTCTGTAGACAGGAGGACTGAGGAAGAAGTTCAGAGGGCATTCTGGAGTGATTTGCAACTCCCCAAACAGAAATATAACATCTTCTTTCATCCTCTGCAGAGTCTGGAGCGAAATTCACACCTTTTTTTTTCTTCCCATCACTTAAAATCAAATTCTCGCCCTTAATACTTCCTTTCAGAACTGCACCCAAAATGATGATGTCTTCTCATGCATATGAATTACCCGAAGTGTATGAGAATCAACCCCACTGGAGTGTGCTAAAGCCTTAACTCAACTGCCTTGAAAGCTGCTAAGCCCTGATTAAGGCAAAGGTGTCTTTTTATTTGATAAGACATTTAGGATAGTTCACATCACTGTGCACAGATGCACTGAAGTCGATTGTGGGGGGAACTATAAAGAGAGCATATGCTCCCTGTATCTGTTCCTGAGCCAGGTAGGATGCTGAATTCTGATGAGGGATTGAGGCAGACAGCGGCATCTGTCTCCTTGCAAACACCTGTTTGGACACTGGTCTGACACCCTTCCTCATGTTCATCCTGGGAAGGTGGTGCATTTTCAGTTGAAACCTCATGATCTGGCATGGTGTCTTCTACAGACCACACGGACACTCAACAATTAATTGCCGGAGAAACAAAGGATAAAACATGACTTTTTTTCTTTTTTGGCTGCGTTGGGTCTTCATTGCGGTAAGGGGGCTTTCTCTAGTTGCAGTGAGCGGTGGCTTCTCTTGTTGCAGAGCACGGGCTCTAGGTACACTGGCTTCAGCAGTTGTGGCTCGCCGGCTCTAGAGCGCAGGCTCAGTAGTTTTGGCGCCCGGGCTTAGTTGCTCCACGGCACGTGGTATCTTCCCGGACCAGGGATCAAACCCGTGTCTGCTGCATTGGCAGGAGGATCCTTAACCACTGTGCCACCAGGGAAGCCTGACATTTTATTTTAAACAAAGAAGTGGAACACATTTATCCTCCAAAGATTCAAACACCTGATGATCTCTCCTTAGAGAAAAAGCAATGAAAAGTAGGTTCTCCTGTAACAAGTTTCCACTGACATAGCTTTTGCCAAAGTCAAACTTCGGTGCTGAGCTCAGGACATGAATTGAAGATACCACAAGGGGGTGCTAGAGATCAGGCAATCCAGGAACCATTGGCACTTGGGAGAGCTCAAACACAGCCGGTTTTAATCTAACAAACTAAGCATTTCACTTAGTGAGAACTGTACATTGAAAATGACCTATGTCTTCACTATTTATGCTATGATGAAATTTTTCTATATGTTCTCAATTTGATAAATTTGTGTACCCTGTGATTACATGGAATTTCAAGACTGGCTGCAAGTTACAGAGCCCAGGTCTCTATGATAAACACTAAGTATTTTAAGTACTTTATGTTTTTATCCTTTTAAGCCTGACACAGACAGAAATCCCACTCATGGACTTCAGTTATTTTCCAGGGGAAGTCAGAGTTTGGAGACACTGTCTTTACCTGGGTCCTTCCCAAAGTCAGAACCTGAAAAAAAAAGTGACTTGGAGGAAGGTAGCTTATTTGAGAGGTGATCCCAGGAACAGGGATGTGGAACCAGAGGAAATGACAGGGAAGGGGGAGCTGCATTATTAAGGCTAGTTGGTCACTGCTGTGGGCAACCAGGACTGGATCCTGTGGGGACATATAAAAGGCCTCTCAGAAATCTCTGCCTGCCCCCCATTGGTTGACAATTCCCAGGGAATGTTAATTTCCTGTACTTCCAGGCTGCACATGTGGGGTGCAGGCTGAATGGGGTCTTACCGCCATCCCATGCCACAGCATTAAGGAAACCCTGGGGCCAAAAGCAAAAACACACTTGGGGCAAGGTGCAGTCAGGACCAGGTAAGCTGAAGCTTGCCCAAGACCATCCACCACAGCCATAGCTGGAGCACAGTTGAAGCCATGAGGACGTGGAGCAGAGAACAAGATATGTCTGATACAGTCCATCCCTTGTACCAGTGAGATCCATTCATGCTCTGCATTAAATCCAATCTGTCAGCAAGTCTTCAAGACAAGGGCCAACCAAAATCTCTACTGTAAATGGTCCCGGAGCTGTTACCGATAGTCATTATCTCCCTTCCACAGCAGGCATCCTAGACTTCCCTCACTCCTGGCCAGCCTTCAGCTTGTCTAAATTGTGTGCCTGGTGAGGTGACCACACCTCCACCACTGAGAGTTCTAAGTCCTTAGCTGATCTGTCTTGGGGCCCATGGCTGCTGTGGTTGCCCATTTACCTTTATTGCAGGACACAGACTCACCGAGACGCCCAGTGGATCCCCTGAGACCAGCTGTACCCGGTCTTCCCTCCCTGTAGAGCAACAACTCTATCTCTCTGTGATAAGCAGGATCACACTGTAATCACAACCTTTATTTTTATTGTGGTAAAATATATACCACAAAAAAATTTGCCGTTTTAACCATTTTAAAGTGTACAATTCAGGGGCATTAATTACATTTACAATGTTGTGCAACCATCACTATTTCTAAAAGATTTTAATCACCCCAAACAGAAACTCTGTACCCATTAAGCAACAATTCCCCATTCCCCTTTCCCCACAGTCCCTGGTAACTGCTAACCTATGTTCTGTCTCTATGAATTTGCCTATTCTAGATATTTCATATAAGTAGAATCAGACAATATTTGTCCTTTTGTGACTGGCTTATTTTACTCAGCATAATGTTTGCAAGGTTCATCCATATTGTAGTGTGTATTAGAACTTCATTCCTTTTATGGCTGAATATTCCACTGTGTGTCTATACTACATTTTGTTTATCCATTCATCTGTTGATGAATACTGGGTTGTTCCCACCTTTTGGCTATTGTGAATAATTCTGCAAAGAACATTGACATACGAGTATCTGTTTGAGTCCCTGCTTTCAATCCTTTGGGGTATATACCTGGGAATGGAACTGCTGGATTGTACAGTAATTCTATTTTTAACTTTCTGAGGAGCCACCATACTTCGTTTCCAATAGCAGTTCCACAGTTGTGCATCACCACCAACAGTGCACAAGGGTTCCAGTGTCTCCACATCCTTGCCAACACTTGTTCTTTTTTTTTTTTTAATGGTAGCCATTCTAACAAGTGAGAAGTGGTATCTCATGATGGTTTGATTTGCATTTCCCTCGTGAATAGTGATGTTGAGCATCTTTTCATGTACTTTGGACATTTGTTTATCTTATTCGAAGACATGTCCATTCAAGTCCTTTGCCTATTTTTCAGTTGAATTGTCTTTGTTGTTGATTTGTAAGAGTTCTTTATATATTCTGGATATTAAACTCTTATTAACTGTATGATTTGCAAATTTTTTCTCCCTTCCATAGGTTATATTTTTAAGTTCTTGATAATGTCCTTTAACGCTCAAATTTTAAAATTTTGATGAAGTCCAGTTTATCTTTTCCTTTGTTGCTCATGCTTTTGACATTATATCTAAGAATTCATTGCCAAATCCAAGGTCATAAAGATTTACCCTTATGTTTTCTTCTAAGAGTTTTATGGTTTTAACCCTTATGTTCAAGCCATTGATCCATTTTGAGTCAAATTTTGTATATTGTGCGAGGTACAGGATCCGTTCGTCCTCACTCTTTTGCATGTGGAAATCCAGTTGTCTGAATCACTCCTATTTTTCCCCCCGCTCTGACTCACTTACATGAGAAGCTCAAGGTGACCAGGCAGTAGTTATGTTTTTAAGTTCAGTGGAATTTGTGATGTCCCCTAGTGGAAGAGTCCACCTTCCTTCCACTCCCTCCACTCCCATCAAGAACCAAGACTGCTCATTTGCCAGGGCCCAAACCAGGGTGGGGACATGAAGCACACATTTCTCCAGTGGGTCACTGAGAGCGATGGGGAGGGGCACCAATCTAACTCCCATCCCTTGGTTCCCAGACCCATATGTTTCAGCTGTTGGAAACCTAGGACCAATGTGTGGTAGAGCATACATGCTACAGTCTAGAGGATAGCACCCCAACTATACAGGGTACTGTCCCTAAGCTTTCACCTTCACACAGCCCTGAAATAGGTCATTCTGATGTTCTATTAGGCCAGCTGCTTCTGGATGAAACTTGTCGTGAACCCATTGTCTACTTCCTTTGCTGTGAAACAAAACAGATCCCTTGGCTTGAGGCAACGTTGCTTGAATCCCATGTCAATAAACCAGGCGTGTGTAAGTCCTTGGGTGGTTATGCTGGTGGATGCACTATGGTAGGGAAGGAAATCCTTATCTAGAGTAGGTGGTGAGAACTAATCACTGTCTCCTCTATGGTAGAGGGATCTGATGTCATTAACTTCTCACCAGTGGCTGCCTGGTCTCCTTAAGAAACAGTGTCATATTGAGGACTCAGTATTGGTCTATGTTGATGGCAGGTAAGGCATTCAGCAGTGGCAGTAGCCAGATCATCCTTAATAAGAGAGAATTCATGACGTTGGGCCCATGCATAGCCCGATCTTTGCCACCATGGCCACACCATTCATGGAACTATTTATTGCCCAAGCATGAGGTTGCTGATGCTGAATCCATAGGACGAATTATCTTGTCTACCTATTTTCTGAATGCCTCCTCTGCAGAAGATGCTTTCTAGGTGGCCTTTGCATAAGTCCAAAGACTGGTGCACTGGTGCCCATTTCCACAGATCAGTATCACTGATTTTCCTTTTGCCTCAGGCTCCAGTGTGGCTCAGCAGAGCACTTACTGATCCTGTCTTTACTTAAAACTTTGATATTTTGCTCATCGTGGATTTTTTTTGCATTATTTTTGACTTTTTAAATATTATATTAACATATTATTTATCTTGACTACTCATGAATTTTTCACCCAAGATGAGTGCCACCCTTGTTCCAGCCCTGAGGGCAGCAGTTACTCTTAGTTCTGCTGGGCATGGGGACACCTCCTGCCCTCCCCTGTCATATGCCCTTAAGGCCATATTTTAGTCCTTTCAGGCTGCTATAACTGGGTGGCTTATAAACAACAAACATTTATTTCTCATGGTTCTGGAGGTTGGGGAGTCCAGGATCAAGACACCAGTGGATTCAGTGTCTGGTGACAGCCCTCTTCAGGGTTGCAGACTGCCAACTTCTCCCTGTGTTGTCACGTGGTGGAAAGGGCTGGGGGGTGGGTGGTGACTCTTTTATAAAAAGAGCACTAATCTCGTGGTAGAGGGCTCCACCCTCATGATTTAATCACCTGCCTAAGGCCCCACCTGCAAATTACCATCACCTTTAGGGGGTAGGATTTCAATGTATGAATTTTGGGGGAACACAAACATTCAGATCATAGCAGGCCACAGCGTGAGCTGAGGGAGAAGTGTCACTGCATCAGAGATAAATGATTATGGGGGTCTAGGCCACCTGTTCACATAACTTGTATGTATGTTCCCCTTGGACTTCCTTGGACCTGATCCCAAATGCATCATCTTTCATGATGGATTGCAGTTGTGCCCTCTCAGTCTGTGACTCGATGGGCCTGACAATGCCCAGCTCACTATGGTTAGTTCCAATAGCAGTCACTACTCTCCTAGGGGTAGGCACTAAGCCTCTACCAGGACCCAGTCGCACACACACCACAAGCTGGTTTTCAAACTGTGAGCAGTTCTCTGCAGTAGAAGGAATGGCCTTACTCCAGAATGCTAAAGGTCTACCCTGTGACTCTCCTCATGGGGCCTGCCAGAGCCGTGATGTGGCATCCTTATCCATCGTAGTGGGTACAGAGTCTGTCGCCATCAGTTCTGCTAGATCGTAAACCTGAGTGGAAAAGCAGATTGTTATTGAGCCTTCTCTGGCTCTGGGCTCCCTCAGAACTCTGATAAGTGGGTTGGAGAAATATTACCAAGTGTGCAGCTCCTAAAGTCCCAGGAGGTGGGTGCACCTAGCACTGTGTTTCTTTCTTGGTAGTAGATGACACGACATTTCTGCTACGTGTGCTTTACCTTAGAAGGTATGTCTGGCCTGTCCCAGACCAGTGGGACCTCTGAAAACCTTGCCAATGTGGCAGTGCCCTGAATACTTCTAAGTTTACCTCCTACCATTGGCATGTAAGTGACTTCTCACTAGGACATCAGTGTTTGCTGCTCTGCTTGCCGGGTCCTCTTGGCAGAATGTCATAATGGGGTACCCCTGTGCTGTTCAGGCTACATTGTGATGGAGAACCCTGAGGTATTATTTTATTCATGATATTTTGATTCTTAGTTTAAAAAGTCATTTTAAGGACAGGGTCTATGTAGGGATCCTTTCTGACCACCCCCCCCCCACACACATACACAGAGTCCCTGGCACATGGCAAGGGGTCAGTAAATGTTGGTTGGATGGATAGATGAATATAGGAATGGATTTTTTTTCCATCTTCTTGGAACTTCTCCCAAAACACCAGTCAAGCTGCCCATGTAAAGTAGGTTCCCACAGGGTAAATACAGTGACTTATGGTGAAATTTGAATAAGATGCAAAGATTGGATTACAGTACCAAATCAGTGGTTTTTTCCCGATTTTGATAATTGAACTGTGGTTGTATAAAATAATGTCCTTGTTTTTAGGAAATACACACAGAAATTTTTAAGAAGAAAGGGAATTACATCTGCAACTTATTCTCAAGTGTTTCAGGAAGGAAATTATCTATCTATCAAGAGAGAATGATAAAACAAATGCGGTAGTATGAAAATATTTGGAGAATCTGAGTGAAGGATATATAGGAATTCTTTGTTTTATTTTTTCAACTGTTGTGTAAGTTTGAGATAATTTCAAAATAAAAGTTAGAAATGAATGCATTAATAATTTTAATTAGCAAATCATTTATAAATTAGTTTCATTATACTAAAAAGCAAAAAACAAACAACATATCCTTGAGAAGAATATGTTCTCTCTTGGATATGGATATTTCTTGTATACCCATATCCATAACTTGGATATGGATATTTCTTGTATACCCATATCCATAACTTGGATATGGATATCTCTTGGATATCCATATCCAAGAGATGTTCCATATGGTGGATATGGAACATCTTTGTTCGCTGGGAACTAGAAGTGGACAAAAAGCCCAAATAGAATCTACTTAAAATAAATACAAAACATGATTTGGTTATTATCTTCAAAATTGAACCTGTCAACTATTGAAAATAAGTTTATTTTCAATATTTTACTTAAACTAAGATCTAGATTATACTTCCACTATGCTCTCTAAATTTTAGGGCAAAGAATGAATCAACTATTTTTATTTCTTATTTATAACTTCTATATTTTACCTTATTATATATTTATTTTATTACATTTTATTTACAACTTTTGTATTTTTATTTATAACTGTTTTACCTTTAGGGGTAGAATGCTTTTCTGGCAAAAGTATATGATGACATGATATCGCATCCTTTACTTTTGACTTCCACAGGACAATCGCAAAAAGATCATTTTTCTAAAAATACGTGAGGCTTCGACTATTTGACATTCAAATAATTCTCTTTTGAATTCCTATCACATCAACATCCTTGTCGATTTTCTTTCTTTTGGTACTTATCTGGTCTAACTTAGTCATATGCTCAAAGGCTTTCATATGATTCCAGAAAGTCTCCACCATCGTTTTCATCAACTTCATGAAATCCTTCATCTTTGTCAAGATTTTCAACCTTCCCTCATAAATTATTTGCATCCCATGTGCATTTTATTGGTGTACATTTAGACCAAGATTCTGGCATGTGGCAGGGAGAGGCTCTGGTGTGAAAAAAAAAAGAAGTTTGAGTGGTGTGTGTGTGTGTGTGCTGTTCCCTTGTGTATCTGCGGACCTCTGTTGTCAGGAGGGCTCCTGTCTCTAAGTAGATTGAGCCTCAGGGTTGTGGAACAGTGGAGGAGACTTTTCTCCTGAGGAGTTGGTAGGAAGTTTAGCATTCACCCAGTTTCCTTGTAATTCTACCTGGAATCAGGGACCCTTAGGTCTGATGGCCTCTGTTTTCTGCTGGAACGTGATAGGAGAGAGAAGCGGAGACTTTCATAAAAGGCAAGTGACTTCTCTCATCTAACGGGTCAAATTGTGTAGTCAACATCCTCCTACTTGGTCCCTGGGAGTTCCTCAATTCTTAACACTCAAAACAAGGAGTGTTAAATGAAGGTCGAGGTTTTTTAAAAAGTGGTTTTAAAGGGGGGCAGGGGAGGGATGCATAGGCAGAGCACAGAGGATTTTGAGGACAGTGAAAATACTCTGTGTGATACTCTAATGGTGGATGCATGTCACTATACATTTAACAAAACCCATAGAATGGACAACACCAAGACTGAACCCTGATGTAAACTATGGACTTTGGGTGATAAGGATGTGTTTGTGTCGGTTCATCAGTTGTAACGAATGGGCCACACTGCGGGTAATGCTGATGATGGGGAGGCTGTGCACATGCAGGGGCCGGGGGTAAAGGAGACATCTCTACCTTCGATCAATTTTGTTGTGAGCCTAAAACTGCTCTAAAAGAATTGTCTTTAAAAATGGAAGAATATTTTAAAAGTTATGTCAGTTCTTGAAATTGGAGACGATCATGAGAGCCACCACTTACTGTGTGTTGCCAGCTCTGGGCTGTCAGCTTTGTGTCTGTGATTACTTCTCTATGGCATCTCATCTCATGAATGTACAAAGTAAAATTACTTTATTTTACCAAGTACTGCCTTCAGCCATTTGATGTTGAGTTTCTCCTTTCAATCCCTTGGGGCGTCTCTATAGTGGACAATATATCAACATCACCTTGGCCCCTTCTATACCTAAAGACTCCCTCTGAGGGGCAATCTGGGATCCCTTCTGCCCCATAAGGGCTGTCTTCTACCTACGTATCCATCCCATGCCCCCCTGCCCCTCCTCATCTTCCATGTCCCTTTCCCTGGTGCCTGAGGACATGCTGAGATCCCCATTCTCAGAGGGCTGCAGGGAACTAAGGTGGGTGTGTGTCCCCATCTTTCTTTGCAGACTTGCTCCACTTCTCAGGACACTCCAGCGTCTTCCACCTTTAGACAAAGATTGTACTCCATTGCTGGGTCCACAGAAGCTCCTGGCTCCCAGGAACACATCTTCAGTTCTCTTCCTCTGCTGGGTCTGCAGGTCCTGAATTCAGCAAACACCTCGGTGGGAATGAGGTGCCGGCTCCCTTTTCCTGACGGCACCCTGATCTCCCCTTCCTCCCTTCCTTTCTTTCTTTCTTTCTTTCTTTCTTTGCCATGTGAAGACATAGCAAGTAGGTGGCATCTGCAAGTCAGGAAGAGAGTCTTCACCAGAATCCTGATGAGGCATGCTGATGAATCATGATGGCACCCTGATCTCAGACTTCCAGCCTCCAGAAACTGTGAGAAATACATTTCTATTGTTTAAGCTGCCTGGCCTGTGGTATGTTGTTGTGGTAGCCTGAGCTGACAGAGACAGGAGACTGGCTAGGGGTCTGGTCGAGTGAGAGATAAGGGAGGCTTAGGGCACAGTGGCAGCAGGGTGGGGAGGAGAGCCGACAGGGCACAAGACACATGCTGTAGGGTGCACCCACCTGGTGATGGTTTGGACGAGGGGCTGGGAGGAAAGGGGCCCCAGGAGTGACTCCTGGGTCTGGGCTGGAGCCGTAGGGAAGGTGGACATGCCGTGTTCTGGGGAGGACAGCAGGGGCTGTGGGATCTGTCTTGTAGGGTTTGGCTCTAGAGCAAGGAGGGGCCTGAGAGGCGGGGGGCCGTTGGGAGGGTGGGGAGTCACTGAGGCTGGCACGCAGAGGATCTCCAGGAGAAGGCAGCAGTCAATCACCATGGTAAAGCCTTGCCTCTCAGCCTGTTTGTTCAGTGCATTTGCCCCACCTACCTCCCCCCCGACCCGCATTGCTGCTCAAGCAGCCTATGCTCTGGGCCAAGGGACCCTCTTGGCTGTCCCCATCTGTGAGGAGGGTCCCTCAGTTTCGAACCATCACTCCCGACTCCACAGATCCATGCTGCCTCCTTGAGGCTTTCCTCAGTGTCCCCAGTTCTTTTTTTTTTTTTTTTTTTTTGTGGTACGCGGGCCTCTCACTGTTGTGGTCTCTCCCGTTGTGGAGCGCAGGCTCAGCAGCCATGGCTCACGGGCCCAGCCGCTCTGCGGCAAGTGGAATCTTCCCGGACCGGGGCATGAACCCGTGTCCCCTGCATCGGCAGGCGGACTCTCAACCACTGCGCCACCAGGGAAGCCCCTGTCCCCAGTTCTTTACTCTGCACTCCCCAGCCCCTCCATGCCCCTCTTCTGTCTGGCACAAGAGCTGAGCGTGTTCTTGTCTGTGTCCCCAGGACATGAGCTTCTCACAAACAAGGGCCCATGCTCTGAACAGAGGGTTTTGCTTCTGAGCAAAGGGTCAGGGACCTGGTAAACGAGTGAGGAAAGTTTGCTGAATGCCTATGTGAATGCACGCCATCAGCGCACGAGATTGGCAGACTGGGCTAAGTCACCCGAAACATCGCTTGCCAGTCAGGACAGCCCCACAGTGCAATGCTTTCTGCCCTTCTGTAGTGAGCAGCCCATCCCTGGAGGTGTCCAAGCAGAGGATGCATGGACACTGTCCAGGGCTGGGAAATGAGTGAGGAGATTCCTACAATGGGGGGAAGTCAGACTGCACAGGCCTTCCCGCTCTGGGAACCTCCCAGCATAAGAACAAAGCAAGAATAATGATCATGGAAAGCTGAAGGATTCACTGACATAATTCCAGAATTTGGCGCTTAGCTTAATCTGAAAATATTTGCCAACCTATTATGAATAACAATATTTGCAGCTTAAAATGCTTAACCTCCACACTCCAGAGTGTGAAGATGAGCCTGTACCCAGACAAAGATGTGCTCGCTGCCATCAGCGCAGATTGATATGGGGAACCTGTGGGCCTGATTCGTGGTGTCTCAGTCACACTGCCTCCCCGGGGCCGTTGATAACCTGGCTGACAAAGACAGTAGGATGCAGGTAGGAGAAGGTTCATAGGCCCGAGGGCTTGGTGGGCCTGGGTGTGGGGTGCTTTCTAACCCCCCAGCTCCTCCTCATACCCACACGCATCCTTTTCATTGTCACAAGGTCTCTGGACTGTTTTCCCTTGGGCACCTATAGGGTTCAGGACATCCTCACAGCCATATCCAGGGTCTGGCAAGGCTCTGTGGGTGTGAGATCATGGCTGCTGGCTAAAATGGGTGGCCAAGGTCACCGGAGTTCTTGGGTACAATCACGCTGCACATCTGTGGAGGTGGGGGGGTCTCTCCCCTCAGGGGAATGGCCTAAGGACCACGGAGCTCTGTGTCTACAGGACACGTCTGCATAGGGCATGGGACAAGGGGAGGTACTTATCCACCTGGAGCTTTCAGCAGCACATGGCAGAACGTGCAACTCAAGCCGGCTTGAGTGTAGAAGGAAGCTCATTGTCCATTGCAGCTGAAGCCCAAGGCTGGGCTGCCTGAGAGCCTCGTGCCTTCTGCTGGGCACCCTACTCCCTGTGCCACAGCCCCACTCTGCCGCCAACACCCAGGACGGCCAAGGCCAGAGCCCCTTCCTGTGGCTCCAGCTCAAATCCTGGGGTCCTCCCTCTCATGGGCCCAGTTTGTGGTACCTCAAAACCTTCACTGTGCCCTGGGAGGGGGTGTGGAATATGACACCTGATCCCCAGGGCATGGTCTGGGCATGGAAAGAGGGCTTCCTTCCCCAGGAAAGCTGGGGAGCTTTCACCAGAAAGAGAGGAACTGAGGCCGGGCAGCAAACGTGTTCAAGAAGAAAGAGAAGGAAGAGAAGGCTGGCTGCTTCGGCCAGTTCAACCAGCTGGCTGGGAGACCAGGGCTGGCTGACCTGTCAAAGGACGGGCGCAGGCAGCCACATGGACAAAGACATGGAGCAAGAGAGACCTGAGCGCTCAGAGACCAGAGAACTAGAGAAGTAAGGTAACCACAATGAAAACAAGTCTTAAAAACTACCCTCCACTCAACGCTTATCCTTCAGTTAACTAGATTTTTTTCAGGGAGGAATTATCAGCGTAATTTGGAAAAGCATCTCTTGTGGGGAGGACCAAGGGAGGGAAGTCATCTGTGTAACCGTCCAGGTCCCACGGCCTGGAGCCTCGGTTTCCTGGCTCAGCTGTGGGCTCAGCATGGCTGGCCCCTGGAACCAGTGTTTCCTTCATGCTGCTCATTCCACAGATGGCTACCAGGTTCCCGCTGTGGGTGCTGGGCCCTGTGCTCACCAATGTTCTGAGCAGAAACGACAGGGAAACGTCCCTGCTGTCACAGAGCCCAGGTTCTGCTCAAGAGAGGAGATGGCAGGAATAGAGAAGAAGAATTCAGATGATGATACAGGCAGGGAAGAAAAGAAAATAAGGTGAACTAGAGAATGGACTTGAGGATATGGGGAGGGGGAAGGGTAAGCTGTGACAAAGCGAAAGAGAGACATGGTCATATGTACACTACCAAACGTAAGGTAGATAGCTAGTGGGAAGCAGCCGCATAGCACAGGGAGATCAGCTCGGTGTTTTGTGACCACCTAGAGGGGTGGGATAGGGAGGGTGGGAGGGAGACACAAGAGGGAGGGGATGTGGGAACAGATGTATATGTATGACTGATTCACTTTGTTATAAAGCAGAAACTAATAATAATAAAAAAAATGAGGGAGGGGATATGGGAACAGATGTATATGTATAACTGATTCACTTTGTTATAAAGCAGAAACTAATACACCACTGTTAAGCAGTTATACTCCAATAAAGATGTAAAAAAAAAAAGAAAAGAAAAGAAGGTGAGAGAACAAGGCACTTTGGGGCAGGATGTCCAGGAGGGCCTCCCTGAGGAGGTGATACCTGTACTAAGCACCAAATGACAGCAAGGAGCCGTGCAAGGATCTGGATAGAGCGTCCAGGCAGAGGGAACAGTCAGAGCGATGGTGCCGAGGTCAGAGGCCCTGAGCTGGAAGGTGGGGTCTTCTGGGGAGGCCCCTGCTGGGTCTCTCTCTCGAGGGGCTCTCTGGACCGTCCCTGACAGTGGCTCCCTGAGCACACGGGGGCACCTGGACCCACACGCAGGGAGCCAGAGACAGAGGCTAGGCCGGCTCCCCCAGTACTGTCCTGAGAACACACAATCCCTTCTGTTGCTGTTCCTCAAACAAGAACGTAGACATGTAAGGCAGACAGACAGTAAACCACCGCAGAGCTGTCAAGTTGGCAAAGCTCGTCATTTCTTACCCAGAACATCCCCTTTAAATCCTCAGCAGGACAGGGCAGGACCCTGGGGGTCTTGTCAATTCTCTGACTTTAGGAAAGAATCTGACCAGCCCAGGCTCGCTAACAGGCTTGAGAGTGGCCTCTGGTCAGGGCAAGGGTCAGGTGGGGGGTTGAGTGGGACCATAACAATGTCTTCTTTTTGTTGGTGGTGGCTGTAACCCGCCTGGTGGGTTTTTTTTGGGGGGTTTTTTTTGTATTTTTTTTTTTTGCGGTACGTGGGCCTCTCACTGTTGTGGCCTCTCCCGTTGCGGAGCACAGGCTCCGGACACGCAGGCTCAGTGGCCATGGCTCATGGGCCTAGCTGCTCTATGGCATGTAGGATCTTCCCGGACCAGGACACGAACCCGTGTCCCCTGCATCAGCAGGTGGACTCTCAACCACTGTGCCACCAGGGAAGCCCCCGCCTGGTGTTTTGATGCCCACACTTAGAACAAAAGCTGCTGAACAGCACAACCATGATTCCTGAGAGAGGGGAATACTGGAGAGATGAGAGAGGAAGGGAGAGAGAGAGACAGAAATTGGAAGCTGTCTTCTGAAAATGACCAGGCCTCCACCAGGTGGTACCATGACGGTACAGGCTGGAGGGTGGATTTTAAAACATGGGCAGGCAGGCAGGGAAGGGCCTGGGGGTCACAGATCCTTGTCCAGGCTACCGACAAAAACCTCCAGGCCTCTGCTCACTGTCTTAACACTGAAGGTCATGCCCACTGACAAGCCTGACTCCTACTGCAGTGAAGGCTTGGGCTGTGTTCTCAGGGCCCTCCCAGCATGCTCGCCTGCTCAGGAAGCCAGCTGTTCTGTTGCCCTAAGGAGTCACCAGGCACAGGACCCCAAGGCTCAGGAACATCAGCAGAGATGGCGGCAATAAACGTAGGAGATGTATCGGGAGGCGGCAGGCTGCCGAGCCTCGTCCCAGGCCACCTGGAAGGGGTGCGGCGGCTGGCCCGGGCGGCGGCGTCTGTGGCCCTCAGGGCAGGGCTGGGCAGCTGGGCCAGGGCCACTTTGCAGGTGGTCCTGCACAGCTCTTAGCATGCCCTTGCTTGCACATCTGTGAAGCGGGCATGCCACCCTGCGCCCTGCCTGCCTCACTGGGTCTGTCCATCACTCAACATTCAACGAAGAACACCTACCACATGACCAGCCTCTAGGTCATGGGAGAAATGGGTGGATGAATGCTTCAAAGAGGTTGATAGTGGCTGGCTTATGACACAATGTTCCCACCTTGTCACTGTTGGTCTGTTCATCTCCCCCAGGACATGGACCCCACTTTAGGGGCAGGGACTGAGCACAGTTTGAAAAAGGTGTGTCACCTCCAAGCCAGCACAGGGCCTATCACATGCTTAAATATTTATTTCTTTTATAAAGGATGTGTCAGTGTTTCTGGAATGTGAATGCATGAGGAGCAGACCCAGGGCCTGCATTCCTAGGGGAGACCCAGGGGCTCAGGAAGAAACTGAGGCTCTGATGTGCCACTCAGTTCTTCATGAACAGATGGGCTGGGTCAACATGTGGGCCCAGCAAATAGGTCACCTCTGATCACCAGCCTCAGGGCCTCTGCTGAGCAGGGCCTCAGGAGAATAGGACCTCAGGACCTCACAGGTCTTTCTGGAGTCCAAAGATACCCCAAGACTCACCTGCCCTTTCCTATCTAGAAAGGCTCGTTCTGGATGGTGATGGCCCAGCCTTGCCCACTGCCTCCCAGGTAAGCTCCAGGCCACTGTCATCCAAGTAACTCTCAGCCCCGTCCCCATGGACAGAGTTCCCATTTCCTAGAAGGTCACTGATCTCTGGCCTCTAGTCCCAGCTCACTGCCCCTCAAGCAAGGACAGAGAAAGAGCAGTGAAGGCAGTGAGCCCGTGCCTGGGGGTGGTGTCTGCCCCCGTGGCCTCCTCCTGGTGGGTTTGGGCAGCCTGGGTCAGGGAGGGGCAGTGAGCTCACCTGGCCTGTGTGGGCGGAGGGGCCTGCCTTGCACACTTCGGTCAGGGGGCCCTCTGATTTCTGCTCTGTATTTTTACATCCTGATTATTTCATGTACAGCCTTCTGATGGACTCATTTACTGGGAAGCTAAAGATACTCTTAAATGCCTAAAAATAACCTGAACTACTAAAAATTCAGCATTTCTCTCCCTCGCCTGCACCAGCTGGGCCTGTCTGCTTTCACTCCAACACCATCAGGAGCTACAAACAAGATTTACAAAAGTGAACAAGTTTACATGGGCCTGATTAGCAGATTCTATTTTATCTTCAATTTGCCAAAACATTTTGGGGATCTTATTACTGAGACATACTCACTCTTTCTTTTTCTCTTTCTCTTCCTTCTTTTCTTCCCTCCCTCCCTCCCTCTCTCCCTCCCTTCCTTCCTCCCTCCCTCTCTCCCTCCCTTCCTTCCTTCCTTCCTTTCTTCCTTCCTCCCTCCCTTCCTTCCTCCATCCCTCCCTCTCTCCCTCCCTTCCTCCCTTCCTCCCTCCCTCCCATCCTTCCTCTCTCCTTCCCTCCCTCTCTCCCTCCCTTCCTCCCTCCCTCCCATCCTTCCTCTCTCCCTCCCCTCCCTCTCTCCCTCCCATCCTTCCTCTCTCCCTCCCTCCCTCTCTCCCTCCCTTCCTCCCTTCCTCCCTCCCATCCTTCCTCCCTTCCTCCCTTCCTCCCTCCCATCCTTCCTCCCTCCCTCTCTCCCTCTCTCCCTCCCTTCCTCCCTCCCTCCCATCCTTCCTCTCTCCCTCCCTCCCTCTCTCCCTCCCATCCTTCCTCTCTCCCTCCCTCCCTCTCTCCCTCCCTTCCTCCCTCCCATCCTTCCTCCCTTCCTCCCTTCCTCCCTCCCATCCTTCCTCCCTCCCTCCCTCCCTCTCTCCCTCCCTCCCTCCCGTCCTCCCTTCCTCCCTTCCTCCCTTCCTCCCTCCCATCCTTCCTCCCTCCCTCCCTCCCTCCCTCTCCTCCCTCCCCTTCCTCCCTCCCTTCCTTCCTCCCTCCCTCCCTCCCTCTCTCCCTCCCTCCCTCCCTTCCTTCCTTCCTTCCTTCCTCCCTCCCTTCCTTCCTCCCTCTCTCCCTCCCTCCCTCCCTCCCTCTCTCCCTCTCTCCCTCCCTTCCTCCCTCCCTCCCTCCCTCCCTCCCTCCCTCTCTCCCTCCCTTCCTCCCTCCCTCCCATCCTTCCTCTCTCCCTCCCTCCCTTCCTCTCTCCCTCCCGTCCTTCCTCTCTCCCTCCCTCCCTCCCTCTCTCCCTCCCTTCCTCCCTCCCTCCCATCCTTCCTCTCTCCCTCCCTCCCTTCCTCTCTCCCTCCCGTCCTTCCTCTCGCCCTCCCTCCCTCCCTCCCTCACTTCCTCCCTTCCTCCCTCCCTCTCTCCCTCCCTCCCTTCCTTCCTTCCTTCCTTCCTTCCTTCCTCCCTCCCTCCCTTCCTTCCTTCCTTCCTTCCTCCCTCCCTCCCTTCCTTCCTTTCTCCCTTCCTCCCATCCTTCCTCCCTCCCTCCCTCCCTCCCTTCCTTCCTTTCTTCCTTCCTCCCTCCATTCCTTCCTCCCTCCCTTCCTTCCTTCCTTTCTCTCTCTCTTTCTCTCTTTCTTTCCCCTTCCTTC